>NC_045632.1:39862088-41112088 GCF_009829155.1 Mustela erminea | reverse complement strand
TCTGAGTGCTGCTATGCCAAGACATAATCCAGGTATCAGAACAGGCTTACCGGTTGGGCAGGGCCAGGAACTACACTCACAGTATTGGTCTAGGCTATGAATTAGCTGCCAGGCTGGGGCAAGGAGACCAGCCTGATGGTGCAGCAAGGCCTTCATCTGAGGTCCCAAATCAGGCTGCCCTGTACCCTCCCTCATCCTCTGGTCAAACTGTACCTAGGGGAAGGCGGTTCTTTGGGACATCTACCTGGGCACTGCAGGTAGGAACTCAGTTGTCCGAGATAGGAATGCAGGTTGTTACAAGCCCTGCAGATTCCCCCATGATCTCCTTGAGGTAAGACCGAAGTGGAAACTCCCCCAAAGTGACCCACAATGCTGGGGGAGCTCAATGTCCATCATGAGCTCTTTTGTCACACTCGTGGGCTATAGGCTTAGGGAGACCTCCCAGTGTGGCACTCGGCAAGCCTGGAGTGGGGTGAGCTGTAACTGCTTCTCTTACCTTCTTTCTCTGTGGTTATGGTGCAGAGGAGCTTCAGCCTCACCTTCACATTCTAGAATGTGTTCAGTTCTTGGGCAGGGGCGCAAAGTCAGGATCTACCACTGTCACCTTCCTGGTGATATCACTTCTAGCCCATAATAACCTCTGTAGCCATTTCTGCTCTTTACATCTTCATTATTTCTTCCTGCCATTTTCTATCCTGTGTGGCTGGGGGTTTCCCGGTGGCAATAAAATCTTCTCATCCTTCATGCCTCCTATTACAAGGTTCAGTAAAGATGGATGGTCCACCCGCCATTGTTGGAAAGTTCTGTTTTCTTTTTTCCTTGGAGACCTGGGCCAGTGAGTAAGTGTAACTTCATTAAGAACTTAATTCATGCTCTGTTCACACTGAAGTTTTCATCTTCCAAAGAATGCTATGGGGAAGCTTGAGGAGTGAACAGGCCATAAAAGGAAAGGTAATGTTCCAAAAATCATTTGGCAGGCTGGTTATGGACCTGAGAGATGAAGAAGAAAACCTTGATTCCTTGGTCTTGGAGTGTATTAAACCCACCTTGGGTCAGGGCACTTAAGGTTCTTTTTCCTTCTGCCTAGAACCCAGTTTCTTCTGTTCTGTGTTGTGCTTTTAAAACCTTCTTTCATCAGGTCTTGACTCACATATGAGTCCTTACCTTAGCATTTAATCTAGAATGGCATCTTTTAGTCATCCTAGATCTAATCACCCGGTATGTATTTTTTCCATAAAAACTTAAGTTACTCTGTAATACTTCTTTCCGTAATCAGTTTACTTACTTATTGTCTGAACCTCCTCTAGAATTTAAGTTCTAAGATGGCAAGGATTATCTCTTTGTTCACAGCAAAATGCCCTGTACTTCAAAAGATTCTTGGCAGAATAAATGAATTAGGGAAGAGGGTTAACTATGCTTTGGAGAGCAGGGTGTCAGAAACTGTGATCCACCCGCATTGTATCATTGTTAGAAATGCAAAGCCTTACCCTAGACCTTAGGAACCAGGAACTCTGGGGTGAGGCTCAGCAATGCATTTTAACAGGCTCTCCAGGTACTTGTGATGCGTGCTCAAACCTGAGAGCCACTGGTTGACCTTCAACATACATTTGAGCCACCTGGGATATGTCACTGGAATTCATCCTTGTTCAGGAGATGTGAGGTGAGGTCAGAGAGCCTACATTTCTAACAAATGCCACGTGGTGCTCATGCTGTCCACTAAGTACTACAAATCTCCACAGTCATCCAGGGAGTGTTTGAGAGAAAGAGAGAGAGTACACAGAGGGAGAGGGAAAAGCAGACTCCCCAAGGATCAGGAAGTCTGATGCAGGGCTTGATCTAAGAACCCTGGGATCATGACCTGAGCTGAAGGCAGAGGCTTAACTGACTGAGCCACCCAGGCGCCCTCTACAGAGCTTTAGCATGTACTGATGCTGGTCCCACCCTTCCACATCCTGATTTAATTGGTCTGGAGGACAGCTGGACTGGGTCTTTGTAAAAGCTCCTCTGGCAATTCTAATGTTCAGTCAAGGTCAAGAACTGCTTTCAAGGGCACATGCATCCTCAGAATGCCACTGCCTGTGTGGACAGGGGAGGCACTGCAAATCCTGATCAGAGAGCGTGCATACAACTTAGATACCATGAGACACAAGACCTGAGTATACTGTGAGAACACTCAGAAAATGAAAACTAGAGGGAGACCAACTCAAGGAGAAGATACAAGCAGTGGCAGAAACCAAACCCATCAACCTGCTTAGTGACCTAGATGCGCAAACACATCCCCTTGGTAGGAGGATTTGATTATGCGCAAAGCAGATCCAATGATACAATGATGATTTTGTCCTAAATTTCCTAGGGATGAAAAAAATGTTCCAGGGATTACATTAGCTGGCCAGGTTAATTAAAAATCACTCTAATAATTAGTTGTGTGTGTTTAGTTTCTTTGTTATTAGCTTAGATGCTTTTCATCGAAGGGACAAAAACTCCTAAATGAAACCTCTTCTGGCTTCTCTGTCCCTCCTCTGAACTTGAATGCATCATGCCTTTAGGAGATTGTCTAGATTTAAAATGAATCATCCTTTAGTGTACACAGCCCCAGATATAGTGGGTTATACCTTGAAATGAAGAGACATCTTTTGTTCTTATTAACATGTCTGGGGGGATTCTCTTAAGAGGTTGATACTTATTAGGATGTTTCAAGAATGCTGCCCAAAATGAACAATATGATATGAACAAAATGAACAAAAATCTTTCCTATTAAGATTTTAAAAAGAGGAAAGCGAGGCTTCATAAATGTAACAGACAAGACATAGGAAGTGGGTGGTTACCCTGAATCACTCATTCGTTCTGATGTCTCGGCGGAGCCTTCTTCTGCTTTCTAGATTCCCTCTTATCCCAGGTTGCCGAGAGGGTCAAGAGGGTTGAACAGGAAAGCTCTGGGAGGCATAACCATACCTTTTTTCTGGGAATGATCCCCACAATCCCCACACCCCACATGAATCAAGGAGGGCAGTCAAGCCAGGACTGTGTTAAAGGATACTGTGCACCTTGATCATAGTTGATTGTTTCCAAATGTAGGCACCATGTCTACCTGGCCAATTCTCTTCCCCAAAATTTAGAAAATTGGAGTGAGTGGATACAGAGTCTTGGAGTCTTATGGATAATGACACTTAAATGGCATCAGTCTGGAGCAGTATTTTGCAATAGAAACTTCTCAGGTGATAGAAATATTCTACAGCTTATACTGCTCAATAGAGTAGCTACTTGTGGATACAGAGTGTATGAAATGTGGCTAGAGTGACTGTGGAACTGAATTTTTACTTAGTTTATATTAGAATTAAACTTTATTATTTTGTTTATTATTTTGGACAGCATAGTGCTAGAGTCCAATATTACGACCTTTGGTTTCTAAGGATATCTACAAAGCCTCTTTGGATTGTTTAAAAAAGCTGTATCAATTTTATGAGTGACCCCAGGGCTTTTTGATAAAACCCCCAATGTATTTCAATTAGACAAAGGAGCCTTCAGTAAGAGATCACACTAATTAAAAGCTTACATACTATTCTTTTGTGGAGGGAGGTCCATCTATCACATTAAGATCATACAGATGTGAAGATTCTGGACTTCTTCTTGTCCATGGGTATCCCTCCAGAGTTCTGGAGGCAGAATAACTCATTCATGCTCCTCTAATACCCTAAGGTGGTCACTCCTTCCGCAGTGTCTCAATTTTACATTCATAGACTCAGTCTTCGTCTTGGACCCCTTCTCTCCACCATGAGTTTTGGTCCCCCCAGTCATATATAAAAAGACCAAAGGGGACTTTTCAGTTTAAACATTGCAACTGTTATCCTATAATATAGTTCATACTATCTTACTAATAAGCTTGTAAGGTAGCTGTCCTTATGTCACTATCCCTGCCCTCATTGTTTTATATGTTCACTGATAATAAATACCTAGTGACATAAGTAAGGGCTTCTTTGACATCATTGCTATTCCTTTACATATGGGGACACCAAAGATCAGAGAGATGAAGCCAGCTGACTCAGATCCCACTGTTAATAAGCAGAGAAGGCAGAATTCACAACCAGGTCTTCTGACTCTAAATTCTACACTTAGTAGAGAAGAACATCTGTATCTGCTTTAAAATTTTATGGAGACAGATGAAATACCATATGTTTAATACTTTGGAGAAAAAAAAATGTGAAGCAAATAAAGTTTGCATTTTTAAGAGATGAGAAGGGCAAGCGTGTCATTCTCTTTTGGATCTGGATTTTGAGGTGTGTTCTTGAAAGTTTTATTCTTGGATGATACCTACAGTATAAAATTAGACTAAAAATTACAGGGAAAATCTAGAGAACATGCCTTAAATACAGGCCTCATTACTGTTCTGTGTTTAATTATAGCCAATCCTTTTAGTATCTAGCACGTTCTATTGTTCTCACTAAATCCTTACCATTGGCCAGTGTGGTTAAAACTAAGATTTTTAGTTTTGCTACTTACTCAAGATCACAGAATTTGGCCAAACAAAAACACACACCACAGAACTGCCTGGCCATAGAGCTCAAGTTCTAGGGTATGATTTCCTTCATTCTCTCTTAAATATGACTCTTTGATAAAATTTCACCATAATGATTCACCTTGATGTTACTGCATGAATAGGAGGTGTCTGCATCCATACTGGGGATATTCTAGGACTTCCAGGGGGTCAGTGCAAAGGTGGCAAAAACCCTGGTATGAGGAACCTCAAGGTGATCTGCGCCTCAATGGTCCCAGCCTCTCCTAGATATTTCTTCTCTGATGTTAACCTGGAAATGCCATGGCTTTTCTTAAACAGGGGGCAGATAACTGATAATCTCAGTCCTACTAGTTCATGTCTGATAGACTGCACCTCATTCTTTGGGGTACTACATAACCAAGCTCAGAACCAGAAAGAGTAGAACCTGCTGGATGCATGGATTGTTTTGGCTCCTAAAATTGGTAATAGATAAGCACCTACAGAATGTTGTTCAGCCTTTGTCATATCTCCTATAAAGCACCATTTACATATTACATATTTATATCGTATTACATATATCACATGTACAGAATGCAACAGGATGGATGTGCGGTTAACACGTATTACATTTTCTCAAAGCTTACTGTAACCTGTCACAGGGATACTGTCATTTGAGGACTGTGGCTAAGGAAGAGCCTGTAATTGAACCAGAATGAGATCCCCTCTAGAATGCTATGATAAATCAGGGGCTGTGTGGGGCACAGTGGAAATTTTTGGGACAGGCAAGTCAAGTCAGGGAAGCATGTGTGAAACCCAAGCAGAGGTGGCATGTGAGGGTGTTCAGGTCAAGAACAGCTGAAGCTGTTGCACTCAGCACCTGCCTATCTTGAAAAGGGCCAGTCGCCCACTATGGAAGTGGGATGTCAGAGTTTCTGGACTTTAGTGACTTTGGTGATAGTCCAGTGCTGAGGATTATTGATCTGGCTTTGGGTCTCACTCACCTAACCGACCATATGATCTATAATTAGGGACTGTTGGACTATCAGTAGAAAGATCTATCAATGGTAAGAGCTAAGGACACATGGCTCCTTTGTTTATAACTCACTCCCAAGAGGGAGCAGCAGTCACAGGTCGGGTGACCAGAACTGTGGAAGAACTCACACTGGCAAGAAATGAGGGCACTGAGCTGAGTAGCTAGGAGGAGAGATGCTGATAGGGAAGAAAATCATTATTTTTCAGATTCAAAGAATTATTCTTCATATTCCTCTAGAGCTGATTATTCAACGATAATTACAAGGTTTAGCTTGATATAAGATTTAATGGGAGAAGGGGCTTAAATGGATATTTTACCTAGATTGAAAGTGATTTGGACAAGGAACCACAGTCTCCATGTGCGGCATTATGCCAACCATACCCTCCAGTGTCAACAACCGTTTGTTCACATGAACTAAACAAAGTGACCTTTAGGCAAGGGACTTTCTAGGAATCAGAATTGTCTGAAAATGAGAGCTGATAACCAAACCCAGAGCCCTTACTCATGTCACTAGGTATTTATTATCAGTGAACAATTTCCTAATCCAAGCGAAATCTGTATCTAGATTTGGAGAGTCACATGAGTAGTAACTACATGAGTAGTAACTCGAGGCAACCACCAAAGCCACATGACTAGGCAGAGCATGATTATGTTGAAAGAAAAGACGGCAGTAAGTTCTGCTAAGAGTTGAGAGAGGGAGAAATCCCAGGGAGGATTTCCTGGAAAAGCTGGGTAGAAAGCAGGGTTTCCATTTGTAAGAATTAACCTGACAGAAAGAATCAAGGAAGAGGACTTCCCAAAAATGATGGAGAAAGCACAATGTGGGTAAAACCATGAGTACGCAAGAAGATGGAGAGCAAACCAGGTATTTTGTTTATAAAAACAAAAGTGAGTTATAAAGATACTAGACATCTTAAAGGTTAGACTAAGGATGTACAGCCTCCAAATCAATGTAATGGGGAGCCTTTGAAGGTTGAACAGGGCAATGCCTTACAAATAGCTTTTTGGGAAAAATAGCCTGGAAGCCTGGAGGAACATGAACTGATTGCATGGTACGGAGTTAGAAGGCAGAGAAACTACACAAAGATGTCTTACTCTCAGTTTGCTATTTTTTTTTTTTCTGCTGGAAAAAAAGCCATCAGCTTCCAATGAGCTGCTTTTTATTATGACACAAAAGCCATAAAAGTAGTGATGTATATAAAAGCAGTGCCGGATGTTTTTAGTGGTTTTATGAAATAAAAACAGCAGTAGATAGTTAAAATTGGAATGCCCGGCATCAGGTTATAACCATCTGAGTTTGGGAACTTGCAACAGCAATGCAATCATATTTTTATAGCTCTAGCATGGTCTTTTTCACTCAGATAACTGAACTATGAGTGGGGAAGAAGGGAAAACCCAGAAAATCAGTACTGTTAAATAGCAAAGGCAGAGATTTTTTTTTTTTTTTGAATTTCAATGGCCACATCAGTTATCAGTTTGATCGAATAATCATTGTTTCCCTAAATCAGAAATGTGTATACTATCACTAAAGGTAAGATTGATGCTGGGGAGGTCAAGTTCCCTAACAAAATATCATAATTGGTAGAAAGCTATCATACTGGGCACTTTGACATCTGTGACCTCATTGTGTGCCTGTCACAATTCTGAGAAGCATGGTTTTCGGATTCATAGAAGATGCTAAGGTTCAGCAGAGCTAGGAAATTTGCCCAAACAGTTTTGAGAGGACATCCCTGGATCTATTCGAAGATGGGTCCTAAACCTCATGTCTCCCAATGCTGCATGAAAATTTTCATAGACTTTGCTCATCTGTGAAGATGCAGTATCTTCTTGAAGCTGCCACTGCCTGAAATGGTTCATTTGTTCACCTGTGGCTCGAACAAACCCTGCTCAGGCCTTTGTAAAAAGAACCGTTCTTACTCATTAGCAAAGTTAACTGTCTAGAGTCTTTGGTATGCTAGAGCTAGAAGTAGACCTCTGCAGAGATTACATACTCAACTGAAGCGTGGTTTGCTCAAGACAGAGAATTCACTTGGTATAGTATGTTCTTATGGCAGCAGAAATGTGGGTATTGATGGTGTTATGTTGCGTGATCTAGATCTAAAGATTTTCTTTGATTTTTCCTCCTATTACACCCCAGCTTGGGGTTAGTAAAATAGTATGCCAACTTTTTAAAAAAGGTATCATTGTAAGGAATAAAGGATAGAAAAAGTATTTGAATATTTATGACCCTTGTACAACAAATTTGTATTAGCCTCCTGGCCCACGGCAGAATCTGAGACCTGGAGTGGTCATGTCATTGTACATAAAAGGCAGCTCCCATATTGAAAACTAAGTCAGGGTGATGGTCACACCTATACTGGAATGGCCTCATTAAACCCCTGCTGTATAATTCTTCTATTTGCACATCTATACAAGTCAGTGGCCTTCAATTCTGTGGAGGAGAAACACGTTGATCTCTTCATAGGTTATGTTAATAGAGAAAATAATGTATTTCACTGTAATCACCATTTTGGAGTAACTTCTGGAAGCTCTAGGAAATTAAGAGGGAAATATGAGAACAGAAGGTCGAGATTGAGAGTGTGGGCTCCATGGTTAGACAGGGTTTTCCTCTTCCCTCCTTGATTTGCTGTTTGAATAATGGCATCTACTTGTAGGAGGGTTGTGAGGCTAGAAAGACATGATGCATGTGAGCTGCTCAGCTCTGGCTTTGTTGCCTGCCAGCACTTCAAATCATGGTAACTTTAAAGTAATAATAATATATGTATTGAATACTTACTGTGTTCCAGGCACTGTCCTAAGTGACTGATGCATTAACTCATTCAGTCCTCACAACACCCCCTTGAGATGGGTATTACCATCTCTCATGTAAAGATGAAGTAATGGAGGCATGGAGGGGTCTCACAGCCATTAAGTGGTAGATCCAGTAGTAGGACTCCATCACCTATAGTCTTAACTACTGTGCTATGCTAGTAGTTGTAGAAGACCACCAATAGAATACACCGTGGGAGAGGAAGTACCCAGTACAACACTGAGAGTCCAAATCTTTATGCCATTAAAAGCCAAGTCAGGGAATACTTTGGGGGTGTAGAAAAGGGGCCATTTCAGGTGCCTGGGTGGCTCAGTGGGTTAAAGCCTCTGCCTTCGGCTCAGGTCATGATCCCAGGGTCCTGGGATTGAGCCCCGCATCGGGCTCTCTGCTCAGCAGGGAGCCTGCTTCCCCCCCTCTCTCTCTCTGCCTGCCTCTCTGCCTATTTGTGATCTGTCTGTGAAATAAATAAATAAAATCTTAAAAAAAAAAAAAAAAAGAAAAGGGGCCATTTCTCACTGCAAGCATGAAGCATGGTTCCTGAAAGACATAGGGTTTTAAGATGGGTACAGACGAACATAGATAAAAACACTCAGGTAACATGACTATAAAAAGAACAATTTGAACTCTATTACACAGGACTACTCAACAACTATCTGTAACATCTCAATCATTATTAGGTTGTAGCCAACCTGACTTCCCTTGAAGTACACAGCATGATACTGTGTAGATAGACCTGCATCAAATTCAGCTCTGCCACTCATGAGCTGTGGCATTTGCTTCTCTATCACTGTTAGTCAGTAAATGGGGTTATCACACCTCACAGCATTGTCTTGATTCTAAATGAGACGCCATAATAACATGCCAACATGGTGACTGACTGTTGTAGGGTTTCAGTGAGTACCGGGTGACAGAAAAGTTCTTTGGCTAGGATTCTGGGACCTGAGTTTACCAGCCAAGACTGTGTGTCTATGATACATGCCACTACCAACCATGATTTGCAGTTCTTGGTCTTCACAGCTTTGAAATATCTAGACCTATGTTAAGATCATTTAGAAAACATTCTAAATTACCTCTGGAGATTTCCTTTCTCTTGGTTTTGTTGAAATTCTTACAATTTCTATTATGAAAGAATGTGTTTATTATTTCTGAAGGGCACATTTCCTTGAAAACAACCTTTAGGTGTCTTTGAAAATGCTCTAAGATGCCACTTCTCACCGGTGCATGTGACATGAGCCTCCTAAGGAGGGTAGTGCTAGATAAAAATATCTTAAACCCATATGTAACTGGGCATCTTGCATTTTAAATATAAATAACATTTTGGTTAGACTTCTAAAGTTTGTTGTTTATCTGAAATGCAAATTTAACTGGGTATCATATTTTTTATTTGCTATGTCTGATAACCCTACTCTTAAGGTTCAAAGGAGCCCAGTAACAGTGGGCTCCTTTGGAATCGTATCTGGGGATTCAAATCCTCTTTCAGTCACTTATTTGTTGTGTAACCTTTAACTTACAAAGTCCTATACTAACAAGGGTAATTATAGATGAAGGTAGTCACTAAAGAGGTAAAATGAAATAATATAGACCCATATGATTAATATACCTTCCAGATCATAACATCTGTTAACTTTCTGTTTTGTTAAAGCACTTTATAAACAGTGCTATCCCTGAAACTGTACAGACTAATACTGTTTTCTCTCTAAGGCCATCCAGTGGGAAGGTAAATTTGAGATCATAGCTCAAGTATCCAAAATTCCACTCCAGGACTTTCTCTGATGTCCCACTCTTTCTGGAAGCCTCTCTCAAATGACTAATTGTTGTCCCCAGTCAACAGGAGGAAGATTCAAAATGAAACTTATGGCTGTGTTTGCAATGTAGTCCATTGCCATGGCTTACTTTAAAGTAGGGTCCTTAAGAGCAGGATTTATCAGGAAAGCATTTTTATCTTTTATTATTCTATTTCCAAAGATGAAAATTCAAATTTTAGGTGAAGGGATAGGGGTAGAGTGGTACTAGAGCCAGGATCAGTCTCACCCAGCACATGTGATGTCCAACAGCATCAGTCATTGCCTATGAACCATGGACACTCTGTTATTAAATATATGACCTCAAGGTACATGTTATACCCATTTGCAAAGAAGTGTACTGAGCCTTGGTGGAAGTTACGTAATCTTTCTCCCGATCACATAGCTTCTAAGGGGCAGAGCTGGGCTTCAAACCCAAGCCTGACTCATACCAAAAGCCATTTTTTAAAAAAACACTGCCCAAGGCAACTTCTGCTCTCTCCCCTTAGCTTTTCTGAACAATGATGAAGAAAGGATCTGGTTCATGAAATAAGAACATGCCTCTTCTGGCTTCCTCCTTCCTCTCACACCCAATCCCTGAAAGGGGAGAAAGAGACAATGTCTTATGTAATTTCAACAGTTCCCTTAGGCACAGTAGCCAGGAATGCTTTATGGCTGGACATATAATGTTTCAAATGCTCAGAATTTCATTTCTTCAGCCACAAAAGACTTTGTTTGCCACGATAGTCCCAGTGTAGCTGGTCCCTTGTTTCAATCCCGAGTAATTCCCTTAGGATCTTACTTTGCAGGGAGATAGGCCATGCCACACCCTGGAGATACTAATGATGGGGAGCAGCAGATCTGAGAGTTGCCAGTCTCATTCATTACCATGTTATAGTCTGGAGAGAAAAAGCTGAACAGGTAAATCATCAGTCATCAGCATGATCAGCTAATGGCTACCTGGTGTTACATGACCTGACCCACAGTTAGAGCACAGCGTGTTCTGATACAGTTACAACAACTGGAGAAAGAGCTCTTCTCACATAGTCTGAGAGTTAAGGTTCTGGGTCTACCAGTTAAGTGCACCTAGATGATTATTGCCATTGTTATTACCATTGTGAACACTTATCCATTAAATAGCAAGTTCTAGGCACTTGAGAACTGCTTAAACATAAAAATCTGGCCCTGTCCCTCCTCTCCCTCCAAATCTGGCAAGAGATACACACTTTCAGACAGAAAAGGGCTGATAGAGAACCCAGGGCACACAGAAGAGAAGACCTCTAAGGTAAATCTTAAAGAATAAGAAACAATTGTTTTAGGTGGAGATACTGGAGACCATTTTCTGCAGAAAGAGAATACATGCAGAGAGTGATGTCATCAAGATTGTAACAAAGGTTGTTCCCAACTTTATTTATTCACAAAGCAAGAGAGCACAAACAGAGGAACAGTAGAGAAAAAGGTTCCCCACTGAGCAGGAAACCTTATTCAGGATTTGATGCCAGGACCTAGGGATCGTGATCTAAGCTGAAGGCAGAAGTTCAACCTACTGAGCCACACAGGTGCCCCAATTATTCCCAAATTTAGTCCCCCTCATGAAACAATGATCCATGGGCAAGACCCAACTATTAAGATTTTTTTTTTAAGATTTTATTTATTTGACAGATAGAAATTACAAGTAAGCAGAGAGGCAGGCAGAGAGAGGGGGAAGCAGGCTCCCTGCTGAGCCCGCCCCCCATGTGGGGCACAATCCCAGGACCCTGAGATCATGACCTGAGCCGAAGGCAGAAGCTTAACCCACTGAGCCACTCAGGCACACCCAACTATTAAGATTTTTAAAACAAGATAAGGCTGAGGCATTCCCCTGTACCACAGAGACCTAGACAGACTAGAATAAGAGTGGGGAGGCTCCACTGACAGCACTCCATAGAGAGGGCCCCTCTGAGCCTACCACACATCCAGTGGCATGAAAGAGCCCAAGGTGAACATCCAGCACCCCTCACATGATCAGTTGCATTCTGGCAGCCCACTAGGGTCTCACTTCCTATGAACTGTGGAGGAGTCTGCAGGACTTCAACATTGGGGATCAGAGAGCAATGGAAAAGGAGGATGGGGCTTAACAGTAACCGTGGTCAGACCTTGGCATACCCAGTCCCTAGTACAGTGGCATCCAACTATAAATCCCAACCTAAGATATTGCCAACAGTGACCCAATCAGACCAGAGAATTCGGCAAGGTGCAGGTCTTCCAGATTCAGGAATCCAAATAATAAGCCTAACTAACTTTGAAGCCAGTTCAGTTATTCAACCTGGACAGGGAGGCTAATTCATAGAACCACCTACTTCTGAGTATAGATCCCTTCCCTGCCTGAACAGGAAACCTCTGCCCATATGCAGAGCCAAGACAGTGGCCCCAGCTGACCAGCAAGTTTGGTTCATAGTTATACCTGATTTGGTCCCCAAAGAACCTTGCCAGTCCACAGGCCTTTTCTGAGGCCCCACCTGGGCAGTAAACTAATTTATAACCTTTCCCACTATTGAATACTCCCTCTAGCCTTCCTGACCAGGAGGCCTATTCAGACTTCCAGGGAATCCATGAAGCCCATCCAGCAACTCTGATTATAGTGGCACTGGAAATATAGAGTCCAGCAGTCAGGCTAGTGCCCTGTTTCTGCAGATAGGGCTGTCAGGTCAGGGAACTTGGTGCATATTTCTCCCTAATTTGGTTTCCGAGTAAGAACTTGAGTTTCTTGTACAACATGGGCAGACTAATTTGAAGCCCCAACATTGCAGAATACAGCATTCAGTCTGCCCAGCCGGTAAACCTAACCATATGGGAAGCTGTACAGCTCATCCTCAGCTCTCTATACAGTAGCACTTGAACGGAGAACACAGCCAGTGGTTGTCCCCAGCTGCAGAGCAAACCAGTGGCCTGCTATGACCAGGGAAGTAAGTGTACAGTCCTGCCTGATGCAAGCTGTGTTAACCTTAATGCACCTTCTGCTGCTCTGTTGAAGCAGTAAAGCTAATTCATAGCTCTGCTCCTGAGCCATAGATTACCCAATCCCGCCCCTCTAAACAGCCCGACACGACAATCTAGGCAACTGTGGAATCTATGCAGTAGCTGCACTAGGACAGAGAATGAAGCCATCGGTCCTATTCAGATGTTCTTCATCAGTGGCACCCCCACAAACTCAGAGCTTGACTAAAAATTTTCACAACATGGGAGAGAAATGGACATGCAGATCCACGAAGCCTAAAGGATCCCAAATAGGTTGAACCCAAATCGGGTAACCCTGAGACAAACTATAATTAAATAGTCAAAAGTCAAAGATGAAGAATTTTGAAAAACCAAAAGAAAAGAAAAAAGGAAAAGTTAGATACAAGGGAATCTCCTAATATTCTATTTCTCAATGGAAACTTTTTATGCCAGAATATGGATGAAATATTTAAAATACTGAAAGAAAAAATGTTGTCAACCCAGAATTAAATACCTGGCAAAGCTATACTTCAGAAATGGAGGACAGATAACTCCTGAACAAAAGCTGAGGGGGAGGCTCATCACCACTTGACGAGTTGTAGAAGAAATGCTGAAAGGAGTTACTTTGAGTACAAGTAAAAGGATGCTGAGTAACATAGGAAAAACATGAATGTAGTGTCAAAGTCAGAATTTTTTATGATGATGTTGGTGTATAATTCAGTTTAAAAGTGAATATATTAAAAATAACCATAAGTACAACAATCTGTTACTGGATATACAATATAAAAACATGTTAACTATAATATCAATAAATTTAAATTGGTGGTCGAGAGTGAAAATATATGTTTCAGAATAAGTTATCCTCAGTTTAAAATGGGGGTGTTGGATTGTATGATATCATATATATGTCTCATAACCACAAAGTGAAACTCTGTAGTAGTTGTACAAAAGATCATCATGAAGAAGGCAAAGCATACCAATTATAAAAAGTCAGCAAATCACAAGGAAACAGCAGGATAAGCAGCAAGTAAAAAGGATCTAGAAACAGTCAGAAAACTTAAGTCCTTATATATCAATAACTACTTAAAACATAAATAGCTTAAATTTTCCAGTCAAAAGACAGAGTGGTTGAATGGATTAAAAGTCACGATGCAATGATATGTTGCCAATAAGAGATTTACTTCAAACAGACATAAACAGTGAAGGAATCAAAAACGATATTTCAAGCAAAGGGTAGCCAAAAAACAAAAATCAGGAATGGCTATCCTTTTATCAGACAAAATACACTTTAAGCTAGAAGTGGTAAAAAGAGACAAAGTGGGTCAGTATTTAATGATAAAGAGGTCAATGCTTCAAACATATTCACAGTTTTTTAAATCTTTATGCACCTAACATTGAAGCATCAAAATACATGAAGTACTATTAAAACTAGATGAAATAGGGTACCTGGGTGGCTCAGTGGATTAAGCCTCTGCCTTTGGCTCAGGTCATGGTCTCAGGCTCCCGGGATTGAGTACTGCATAGGGCTCTCTGCTCAGCAGGGACCCTGCTCCCCCCTCTCTCTCTGCCTGCTTCTCTGCCTACTTGTGATCTCTCTCTCTGTCAAATAAAGAAAATCTTTTTAAAAAACCTAGATGAAATAAACAGCAATAACGTAATAATTGGATATGTTAATATCCTACTTTCAAAAATGGATAAAGCATCCAGAAAAAAAGGAAACAATCACATATAGACAAAAATGTTTTTCTTTTTCTATTTTTTAAAAAGATTTTTATTTATTCATTTAACAGAAAGAGAGCCAGAGAGCACAAGCAGGGTGAATAGCAGAGAGAGGAGAAGCAGGCTCCCCCCTGAGCAGGGAGCCAACATGGAGGCCTATCCCCAGACCCAGGAATTATGACCTGACCAGAAGGTAGACACTTAACTAACTGAGCCACCCAGGCACCCCTAGACAAAATTTTCTCTATGTGACTGTTAGCTCCCTTGCAGAATATACATTCTTAAGATCTACTCTAGAGAAATGTTCTGTGTATGCTAATGATAGACCACAAAATAAGTATTAACAAGTTGAAGACAACGGAAATCATAACAAATATCTTCTCTGAACACAATTAAGTCATTAAAAGGAGGAAAACTGGAGAATTTACAGGTACATGGCAATCCAACAACACTCTGAGCCAACACATAAAAAATTAAAAAGATAAAGAAGTATTTTAAGACAAATGAAAATGAGAAAGCAACATACCAAAGCTTATGGGAAACAGCTTAACTTTGTATATATTCAAGAACAAGGAAAGAACAGAGTACATCCAAACAAGGAAAAAAATGTTAAAGCTTAAACAAATTAAATAGAGAACAGGAAAACAATAGAAGAGATTAACAAAACTAAGAGTTGGTTCTGTGAGAAGATAAGCAAAATTGACAAATCTTTAGGTAGACTTAGCAAGGAAAGAAGAGGACCCAAATCAACAAGAAATTATAAATGAAAAGAGGAGACATTACAGCCAATCCTTCAGTAGTCTCTTAGATGCTTTGTGTTTCTGTGAACATCAGAGTAGACATCCTAGAGAAAATGGATCAATGCCTAGAAATTACAACATAATGAAGACTGAATCAGAAAGAAATAGCAAAAATTAACAGCTAATAAGTAGCAAGGAGATTGGATAAGTGATTAAAAAAAAAATCTTAGCAAAAGTTCCGGACTAGATGGCTTCTCTGATTAAGTAAAGGATAATTAATGCCAAACTCTCCCAAAAAGCTGAAGAGGAACATTCCTATATTTAATTTCAAGGCCAGCATTGCCTTGATACCAACGCCAGATGAGGACACTACAATAAAATAAAGTTAAGGAAAAATATTTCTGCCTAGAGATGCAAAAGTTCTCAAGAAAATACTACCAAACTGAAGAAAGCAGTCCATTTAAAAGAATTTACCTCTCAAACCCTGCCCACAACAGGCAGAGAGAGCCACTAAAGATGACTGGACTGAAGGCAAATGTGGCCCAGCCACAATAGTAGGGCACCTGCAAAACACAGAGCAGATTCAGTTGTAGCTTCTGGTTCAGGTGAACAGGGGAAATTTCACTGGAGGGCAATACAGGACGTTCTCTTCATGAGGCCACTACTTTTAAGAAGAGGAGACATAGCTTAGTTTCTTAACACATAGAAAAAGGAACAGAGAGCTAGACGAAATGAGGGGACAAAGGAATACATACTAATTAAAAAAAAAAAAGAAGACACTATCATTGCAAAAGAGCTAAATGAAATGGAGGTAAGTAATATGGCTGATAAAGAATTTAAAGTAATCATCATGATTGATGATGATGATGATTGATTACATCACTCATTGGCCTTGAGAAAAGAGTGGAAACCTCCAGTGAGTACTTCAACAGAGAGGAAACATAAAAAAAAAAATCAGAGATTAACTCAATAAGCAAAATTAAATATTAGACTAGTGGAAGCAGAAGAACAGATCAGCAAACCTTGAGGACAGAGTAATGAAAAGCAATCAAGCTGAACAAGAAGCAGAAAAAAAAGTGTAATAAATGAAAATAGGGTAGGGGAACTCAGCAACACCATCAAGTGTAATAACATATATAGGATTCCAGAAGGAGAATAGAGAGAAAGGGGGCAGAAAATTTGAAAAAGTAATAGCTGAAAACTTCTAAATCTAAGAAAGCAAACAGAAATCCAGGTCCAGGAGGCACAGAGAACCCTCAATAATATCAACCCAAGGAGGTCCATACTAAGACACATAGTAATTAAAATGGCAAAAAGCAGTAATAAATAATTCTAAAAGCAGCAAAAGAAAACAGTTACATAGGAGGGAAAGCCCATAAAGCTACTATCTGATTTCTGATTTTTCAGAAGCAGTTTTGATTTTATTTCGCCACTCCCTTCTGGCCTGCAAAGTGCTGAAAGGAAAAAACAAAAAACAAAAAACAACAAAAAAAACCCAAAAATTGTCACCAAGATTTTCTCTCCAGCAAGGCTACTATTCAGAATAGGAGAGATAAAGAGTTTTCCAAACAAAAATTCAAGGAATTCATCACCACTCAACAAGCTCTAAAAGAAATGTTACAGAGAAGCCTTTGAGTGGAAAGGAAAGACAATAAGAGCAAGAAAAATAGGAACCACCGAAGCAGTAAAATTAAGTGTCTATGAAAATCAGTGGTAGGGAGGAGAGGAGTAAAGAATAAATTCAAACTTAAGCAACCATCAACTTAATATAGACTGCTATATGCATAGCATGTTATGTATAAACCTAATGGTAACCACAAATCAAAAACTGGTAATAGATGTGCAAAGAATAAAGAGAAAGGAATCCAAGTGTATTACTTTAAAAAGTGAGCAAACTGTGCAAGAGGACAAGAAAAGAACAGAGAACTTCAAAAAACAACCATAAAACAAGTTACAAAATGGAAGTACATAACTATCAGTAATTACTTTGAATCTAAGTGGACTAAATGCTCTGATTAAAAGACATAGGGTCACGGAATGGATAAGAAGTAAGAACCCTCTATATATCCTGCCTAAAGAAGGCTCATTTCAGCCCTAAAGATACACGAAGACTTAAAATGAATGGATAGAAATGTATTAATCATGCAAATGGAAGTGAAAAGAAAGCCAGGGTAGCAATATTTATATCAGACAAAACAGATTTTAAGCAAAGACTGTAAGAAGAGACAATGACGGACACTATATAATCATAAAGAGAACAATCCAGCAGGAAGATATATTATAAATATTTATACACCCAGTATAGGAGCACCTAAATACATCAAACATCTAATAACAAACAAAGGACATAAATGATAGTGGTGCAATAATAGTAGGGGACTTTAACATCTCACATCAATGGATATATTATCACAACATAAAATCAACAAAGAAATGGGCTTTCTATGACACGTGAGACCAGATGGATCTAACAGATATATTGAGAACACTCCATCCTAAAACAGCAGGATACACATTCTTTTCAAGTGCACATGGAACATTCTCTGGAATGGAGCACATATAAGGCCACAAAACAAGGCTCAATAAATTCAAAAGAGATTGAAGTCATTTATGCATTTTCCCCAACCCTAACACTGTGTAACTAGAAAACAACAAAAAAATCTGCAAAGAACACAAATACATGGAGGTTAAATAAATGGTACTAAACAATTAATGGGTCAATCAAGAAATCAAAGAAGAAATAAAAAATACATGGAGCCAAATGCAAGTTAAAACACAATGATCCAAAATCTTTGGAATGCAGCAAAAGCTATTGTAGGAGACCTGTTTATACAGGTCTACTTCAAGAAAGTGAGAAGAATCTCAAATAACCTTTCACCTAAACGAACTAGAAAAAGAACAAAAACCCTAACCAGTAAAAGAAATTAATGATTAAAGCAGAAATAAATAGAAATTAAAACAAACAAAAAAATGTAACACAAACAAAAACAACAAAACAAACAAACAAACAAACAATAGAATGGGTGAAACCAGGAGTTCATTCTTTGGAAAGGGCAACCAAATTGATAAACGTTAGCTAGACTCAGCAAGAAAGAGACACCAACACACAGGAAGAGACACAGAGACAGAAGACTCAAACAAAATCAGAAATGAAAGCCAAGAAAAAACTGATACCACAGAAATACAAAGGATTATAAGAGTAATATGAAAAATTATATGCTAACAAACTGGACAACAGAATGAAACAGATAAATGCCTAGACAGCTTAAACCTCCCAAACAGAAGCAGGAAGAAACAGGAAATTTGAACAGACCTATTACCAGCAATGAAATTGAAACAGTAATCAAAAACACTCCCAACAAACAAAAGTCCAGGACCAGAGAGCTTCACAGGTGAATTCTACCAAACATTCAAAGAAGAGTTAATACCTATTCTTCTCAAACTATTCCAAAAAACAGAAAAGTAAGATTCCAAAGTCATTCTCTAAGGCCAGCATGACCTTGATATCAAAACCAGTAGTACAGGAAATTCTAGACACAGCAATCAGACAATAAATAAACGGCATCCATATTGATGGGGAAGATACAACTTCCACTTTTCACAGATGACAGAATAATCTATATAGAAAACCCTGAAGACCCTAACAAAAAGACTACTTGAACTGATGAGTGAATTTGGTAAAGTCACAACATCCAAAACTCAATATAAATACATCAGAAGTCTGTTGCATTTCCAAACACTGATAATGAGGTAGCAGAAAGAAAAATTAAGAAAACAATCCCATTTACAATTGCATCCAAAATAATAAAATACCTACAAATAAACTTAACCATGGAAGTCAAAGACCTGTTCTCTGAAAACTATGAAACACTGATGAAAAAAATTGAAGATAACACAAACAAATGCAAAGATTCCATATTCAAGGTTTGGAAGAAAATTGTTAAAATGTCTATACTACCCAAAACCCTCTAGAGATTAAATGTGATCCCATCAAAATAACAACAGCATTTGTCACAGAACTAGAACAGACCATCCTAAAATCTGTTGGGAACCACAAAAATCTCAAAATGCTAAAGCAATATTTAAAGAGAACAAAACTGGAGGTATCATAATCCTAAGTATCAAGATACACTACAGATCTGTGGTAATCAAAACAGTATGGTACTGGTACAAAAACATGGATCAATGGAACAGAATAGAGAGGCCAGAAACCCACCCATGGTTATATGGTCAATTAATCTTCAACAAAGGAGGCAAGAAATGCAATGAGGGTAAAGATCATTTTTTCAACAAATGATGCTGGGAAAAATGCAAAGAATGAAATTGGACCACTTTCTTCCACCATACACAATAATAAACTCAGAATGTATTGAGGACGTAAATGTGAGCCATGAAACCATATAAATCCTAGAAGAGAGCACAGGCAATAATTTCTCTAGCATCAGCCACAGCAACATTTTTCTAGATATGTCTCCAGATGCAAAGGAAACAAAAGCAAAAATAAACTATTGGGACTAAATCAAAACAGAAAACTTCTGCATGGCAAAGCAGACAATCAACTGTTCTAAAAGACAACCTACTGACTGGGCAAAAATATGTGCAAAGGACATTTCTGATAAAGTCTTGGTAATCAAAAAATATAAGGAACCTAAAACTCAACACCGAAAACTCCAAATACTACAATTTAAAAATGGGCAGAAGACATAGACATTTCTCCAAATAAGACATATAGATGGCCAACAGACACATGAAAAGATGCTCAGCATCACCCATCACCAGGGGAATGAAAATAAAAACCACAATGAGGTATCACCACACACCTGTCAGAATGGCTAAAATTAAAAATGAGAAGCCAGTGTTGGTGAAGTTGTGGAGAAAAAGGAACCCTCATGCAGTGTTGGTGGGAATGCAAATTGTACAGCCACCATGGAAAATAGTATGGAAATTCTTCAAAAAGTTAAAAATAGAATTACTATATCCTCTCATAATTCCACTACTGGAATTTACCTAAAGAATACAAAAATACCAACTTAAAAGGATATAGGCATTCTTATGTTCATTGAAATACTGTTTACAATAGCCAAATTATGGAAGCAACCCAGGCATCCATCAATAGATGAATGGATAAAGAAGACATTATATATAAATATATACTTTACTCTTCCATAAAGAAGAATGAAATCTCACCATTTGCAGCAATATGGATGGACATAGAGAGTATAATTCTAACTGAAATAAATCAGAGAAAGACAAACACCACATGATTTCATTTGTTTGTGTAATTTAAGAAACAAGTGAGCAAGAAAATAGACAAACCAAACTGACTGATGGTTACCTTGGGAAAGATGGGTGGGTGTGTGGATAAAATAGGTGAAGGGGATTAAGAGGACACTAATTAGGATGAACACTGAGTAATACATAGAATTGTTGAATCACTGTATTATACCAATAAATGTTTTATTGTATGAAACCAATAAAACATTGTATGTTAAGTATACTGGCATTAAAATAACACTTAAAGGGCTCCTGGGTGGCTCAGTGGGTTAAGCCGGTGCCTTCGGCTCAGGTCATGATCTCAGGGTCCTGGGATCGAGTCCCGCATCGGGCTCTCTGCTCGGCAGGGAGCCTGCTTCCCTCTCTCTCTCTCTCTCTCTCTCTCTCTCTGCCTGCCTCTCCGTCTACTTGTGATCTCTGTCAAATAAATAAATAAATAAAATCTTTAAAAAAAAATAACACTTAAAATAAGTAAAAGGATTATACCCCATGATCAAGTGGGATTCGCTCCTGGGAATTGGAGATGGTTCAACATATGTGAATATATATGGAATACTTCCCATTAATAGAATGAAAGATGAAGGTCATATGATCAAGTCAGTATGTGCAGAAAAAGCATTTGATAAAAATGCAACATTCTTTCATGAAAAACTCTCAACAAATTAGGTGTAGAAGGAACATATTTCCACATATTAAGGGTCGTGCATATGTGACGAGCCCACAACTAAAATTATAGTCAATGGTGAAAGTTGTAAAGTTTTTCTACTATGATCAATAAGACAAATGTACCCATTCTTACCACTTCTATTCAACACAGGACTCAAGAAAAAAGAAAAAAGCAGAGTTAGGAAGGAAGGAGTAAATCTGTCTCTATTTGCAGATACGTAATTTTATATGTAGAAAATCCAGAAGACCTCCCCAAATTACTGTTAAATATAATCAACAAATTCAGTAAATTTGTGGGATACAAAATTAACATAAAATATCAGTGTTTTTATACATTTATAATGAGTTATCTGAAAGAGAAATCCCATTTGCAGTAGCCTCTAAATATTTATGCAGTAAAAGATATTTACACTGATAACTATAAGACACTGATGAAAGATACTGAAGAAGACACAAATACGTGCAAAGATCTGGTGCTCACAGATTAGAAATTACATTGTTAAAATGTCCATACTACCCAAAGCCATCTGTAGATTCAGTGTAATCCCTATCAAGATTCCAAAGGCATTTTTTTTTAACATAAGTAGAAAAAACAATCACAAAATTTGTGTGGTTCACTCAAGACCCTGAGTAGCCATATCAATATTTAGAAAGAGGTCAATGCTGGAGGCACCACGCTATTTGATTTCAAGCTATACTATAAGACTGTGGCAGTCAAAACAGCATGGTATTGGAATAAAAATTAACACAGAGACCAAGAGCACAGAATCAAGAACCCAGATATAAGCCTATGCATATACAGCTAAGTAATATTTGACAAGGGAGTCAAGAGTATTCAAAGGGGAAAAGACCATTTCTTCAATAAATGACACTGAGGAAGTTGGATATGCATATGTAAAATAATGGACCTAGACCCTTATCTTCCACCACTCACAAATATTACCTCAAAATATATTAAAGATTCAAATATAAGTCCCGAAACAATAAGAACTGAAACCATAAAGCTCTTAGAAGGAAACATAGGGAAAAGCTTCTTGACATGGAACTTAACAATGATTTTTGGATAGGATAGTAAAAATACTAGAATCAAAAACAAAAAATAAGTTGGATTTCATCAAATTTAAAAACTTCTTCAAATCAAAAGAAATAATCAACCAAATGAAACCTATGGTATGGGAGGAAATATTTGCAGTAAACTCTCATGGTAAAATGTTAATATCCAAAATATATAAAGAACTCATACAACTCAGTGGCTAAATAAATAAATTTTAAAATGGGTGAGGACAACATTGATATACCACATTATTCCAGTCAGAATGGCCAAAATTAATAAGACAGTAAACAACAAGTGTTGGAAAGGATGTGGAGAAAGGGGAATCCTCTTTCACAGTTGGCGGGAATGTAAGTTGGTGCAGCCACCTTGGAAAACAGTGTGGAGATTCCTTAAGAAATTAAAAATAGAGCTACCTTATGACCCTACAATTTCACTACTGGGTATTTACCCCAAAGATACAGATGTAGTGAAAAGAAGGGCCATCTGTACCCCAATGTTCATAGTAGCAATAACCATAGTTGCCAAACTGTTAAAAGAACCAAGATGCCCTTCAATGGAAGAATGGATAAAGAAATGTGGTCCAAATATACAATGGAGTATTATGCCTCCATCAGAAAGGATGAATACCCAACTTTTGTATCAACATGGACAGGACTGGAAGAGATTATGCTGAGTGAAATAAATCAAGCAGGGGCACCTGGGTGGCACAGTGGGTTAAAGCCTCTGCCTCCCACTCAGGTCATGATCTTAGGGTCCTGGGATCAAGCCTCACGTCAGGCTCTCTCCTCAGTGGGGGGCCTGCTTCTCTTCTTACTTGTGATCTTTGTCTGTCAAATAAATAAACAAAATCTTAAAAAAAAAGAGAGAAAGAAGTCAAGCAGAGAGAGTCAATTATCATATGGTTTCACTTGTGGAGCATAAGGAATAATATGGAAGACATGGGGAGATGGAGAGGAGAAGGGAGTTGGGGGAAATTGAAGGGGGAGATGAACCATGAGAGACTGTGGACTCTGAGGAACTAACTGAGGGTTTTGGAGGGGATGGGGGTAGGAGGTTGGGTGAGACTGGTGGGTATTGTGGAGGGCACATATTGCATGGAAAACTGGGTATGGTGCATAAACAGTGAATTCTGGAACACTGAAATTTAAAAAAAAATAAAAATAAAATAAAAACTGGCAATGGATCTAAACAGACATTTTTCCAAAGAAGATTGGCCAAGAAATATTTGAAAAATAATCATTAAGTAAATGCAAATCAAAACCTGAAGGAGATTTCACCTCATGCCTGTTAGAATGGCTATCGTCAAAAAAGACAAGAGGTAAGAAAAATGCAGGCGAGGCTCTAGAGGAAAGGGAACCCCTTGTGTACTCTTGGTGAGAATGTAAATTGGTACAGCCTTTACAGAAAACAGCACGCAGGTTCTCCAAAAGTTAAAAATCTAAAAATAGTACTGTTTTATTCAACAATTCCACTCCAAGATATATAGCCAAAGGGAACAAAAATTACTGTGTTGAGGAGCTATCTGCAACCCCATGTCTATTATAGCATTATTTACAATAGTCAAGACATGGAAATGACTTAAATGTCCGTTGTCAGATGAATGGAGAAAGTCTATGTAACACACACACACACACACACACACACAGAGGAATATTATTCAGCCATAAAAAGGAGGAAATCCTGCCATTCGTGACAGCATGGATGGATTTTGAAGGCATTATGTGAAGTAACTAGGTCAAACAGATAATGTATGATCTCAATTATGTATGCAATGGTTAAAAAAAATTAGAAAAAAGATGAGATTTGTGGTTATTGGGGCAGTGGGTAGGGATGGGGGAATTAGGTACAGTATTTAAAACATACAAACTTCTACTTACAAGATAAATAAGGGTTAGGGATGTCATATATAATAACTACAGTTCACAATGCTGTATGGCTTAATTCCCAAAGTTCTCATCACAATAAAAAATTGTTCTGTAACTATATGAGGTAATAAATGTGAACTTATTCTGGTACTCACTTCACAGAATATAGACATGTCAAGTTATTGCCATATACCTTAAACTTCCGTGGTATTGGATGTAAATCATAGCAATAAAATTGGGGGGAGGGAAAAATACGTGCAAAGGTCTAGAGTTGAAAGAGACATTTTAAAACCTTTTCACATTCAAGCCTCTCCTGATGGTAGAAACCCCAACCTCATTCTGTATCAAATATAAATCCATGGGCACAGCTCATGTTATTTTTTCAATTTTTCAGTTTTGGCAAAATAACTTATTGATATAATTTAATCCATATTATTTATATAGAATTATATGAATTGAGTGATAGTTGACGTGTGTGGATGTTTAAATTTGTTTATTTTGATTTCTCAGTTTTCTTTTCCTATATATAATCTGCCACATTTGTTTTCTGGACCTCAAACACTCTTGACGGTCTCATTGGCCCCGAGCATCCTGTCTCTGGTGTTGAGAGGTTGCATTAGCTCCTAAAAAGGAATAAGGCATTTTCAAGGAATTGCATGGAGTTATTTGCCCAAGCAGCAGACAATGAATGGGGATGAGGGAGAGAGCTACGTCTTGAAAGATGAAGGGAGGCAGGCGAGGGTCAGGACATTCAGGGGCTCACAGGTCATACTGAGTCTTCAGTCCAAGCAAAAGAAAAGGAGAACCATGGAAGGTTCTTTAAGCAGGGAGCGATGGATATAGTTATAGTTCAGGAAAATACCGGTTGGTGGCTTGGAGGATACACTGGATTAGGGGTGGTAAGGAGGCTGGTACAAATCTCCAATCCCAGGAGTGGCAGGGACACTTAGCAGAACACAAGAGTGAGGACAGAGAGAGACTGAGAGAAACCAAGGGAGCCGTGAGGACAAGAGAGGAGCTAGGTCCAGGGTGCAGGGCGTGTGGGGCGCGGGCTGTTGGTACGGGCATCAGGGTGAGGTAGGAAAATCTTCTCAAAAGCCACATTGTGGGGACATCGTATCCTTCCCAGGCTGTAACCAGAGGCTGAAAGTATCCATTAGCACCATCAACCTTTTCTTTTGGGAGGAAGGAAAATGGGAGAGCCAGGAATCTGACCTATGGCCCTGGCTGGTCAAAGGCCTGCCGAATGTGCTTGTTAAAATGTCAGCAGCCATTTCATCCGTGGGAAATATCTTTCTTTCTCAGCCCCCGGCATGTGTGTACCCCAGGAGGGAGCCAAAGGGTCATGGGGGATGCCAGCTCCTTGCTGCTCTTGAGTCTGAAATATGGAGGCAGGAAACTTCAGAATTGATGACCATGAGCAGCCTTAAAGGATCCCAGCGGATGTGTGAATCTCTTGTTCTCAGACGACTGCCATCCACGTGACACAGCAGAGACAACCACGAGGAGGCCATTGACACCAGCTCACGTTTAGGACATCTTCACTGTGTACCTGGCGTGGTGCTAAGTGCTTTGTATGTGGTTTCTCATTTAATCCTCGTGACCTTATGAGGGGGTTTCCGGAAGGGTGGGTAGTGGGTCAGGAACAGACAGAGCTAGAATTCTCACCCAGCCAGCACTTCTAGCACCCGGTTGAACATTTCCACAGTTCTTGTCTTTCTGACTCATCTAATTCAGTCGTTCTCATCAGGGATGATTTGGCCCCGACCTGCACCGCCACAGTGGATATTTGACAAGATCAGAGACATTTCCGATCACCACACTTGGGGGTAGGGTGTCGCTGCATCTATTTGGCAGATAGAGGCAGAGATGTTACTAAACACCATGCAGTGCACAGGACAGACCCTAAAACAAAGAAGTCTCCAGCCCAAAATTCAACAGTTGGGGTACCCTGACCCAGTAACTGGGGCAAAGGAAGCATCCAAATAGTATTTGTAGTTTTGCAAAGACCCATTTCTCTTACTCCCTTCCACCTTGGTTCAGTTGTTTATTCATCTGTTTCTTCATTCAAGACACTGCTGCCCTCTCCTCAGGGTCTCCTACCTTCTCTGATACAAACAAGTGGCTTTTCTTGGCTTAGTGTACCTTCTAATTGGAAAGAAAAATCACACCCTGTTGTTTTCACCTGGTTGATAACCAAACGGAAGCGAAGATGTTCTCTCTGAAAGCAATTGTCTGTGTGTGTTGGTACTTTAAAAAAATGTACAGTTTGGGGTATTAGCTGGGAAGTCTAAGGACAGTGTTGATCCCAAAGCACTGGGGTGTGTGTGTGTGTGTGTGTGTGTGTGTGTGTGTGTGTTAGACCCCCTAAGGAAATCAGTCTGATCCCAGAGAAAACAATTAGAACCATGTGGTTTTTCATTCACCACTGTTTTCAGAAGCACTGCCAAAACATTTGGGATAAAGACAAAGGGGTCATTCATGCCCAGCAGCCCACACTGGGGGAAAGCAGCGTCCCCCGGATGGAGAAAGGCAGGCAGCCTTCTGGCTCCCACTGTTAGGCCTTTATTACTAGGGCAAGCATAATTTAGAGAATCAATGAAGAGGCCAGACACTTCTGCTGGTCGGGGAGAATCCTCCAAGGTAGGCCCCCTCTTTGCCTCAGGAGAGCCTGGCATACAAGGACTCCCCATCTAATTAGTGTCCTTCTAAATGGGCATAGACAGAAACCCACAAAGAATTTCTGGGACTATTTAATTACGGTTGGGTCTCTTTTGTCTTAAAGCAGACTATATAGTCTGCTAGTCCAATGTAGTACCACGGGGAAGCTTTTTACAAAGTCTCCTAATGAGCTGGCCTCCCTGTGTTTCTGTCTTTCCCCAAGGGTGAGAGAATTATCTGTTTGTCCCCCAAACTGACCAGGGTTAGTAGCAACCCGTTCAACTTTAGGAACCTTTAAAAGTAACGGGACGCACATCAGAACAATTCCATACTTGACAGGTAGAAAAGCCTCTTGCCATGGAAATAAAGAATTCAAGAATGAAATTCAGGAAGAGAGAAGAGGATTCCACTAGATTTAAAATGCTCCCAAGATTGGGGTTTTAACCTAGTAAGTAAGCAAGCTCTAGGTAGACATAATGCCAAGTATAGGAGATTAATGTTTACCAAATGATCAATTAAATGGACCAATTAAAGTATAATTTTGTTGTCTGGAGGCCCAAGGATACTTAAATATTTTATCATAAATTCCCTCTATTCATGCAAAAAATTCGTCCCTGAATCTAAGTTAGGAATCACATCTTCATTTGAAGTTGGTCTTTGGTTGCAGCAAAAGTCCTTGGCTTAATGGGACCAATGGCTTTTCTTTCCTTTCTTTATACACTTTTGTTTTATACACTTTAAACTTCAGGGAAGATATTTGGGAAATAGTAATTTTGAGATCTTAGGGAAAAAAGTATAAGCCCAAGAAAACTATTGATACTTTTTCCCTTGGAGAAGATTACTGGGTAAGTGCTGAGTTGTAACAACTTGCATAGAAAGCTGAATATAAAATCCCAAACAAAGGGCAGTCTAAACCTAGGGCAGCATTTAAGGCAAGGAAATTTCCTTGCCTTTTTATTTAGAGAAAAGTGGCTCAGCAGGATGTATGGAAAGTGAAGTTTAATGATGTGAGGTCCAGAGGTTTGCATATGGTCTCCTGTTCTGCCAATGACTTGGAAGGTGACCTTGAGGAATGACCTCTGCTCTGAACCTCCATTTCCTCTTAGGCAGGATGGAAACTGTACTACCCGCCTAACATAAGACACTGGGTGTTCTTGAATACCACATAAGATATTACCCATGTATGTTATTTAAAGATTGTATAACTCTATAAATTATTTTATTGTCATTTTTATGGCTATTTTATTTCAACATCTAATCTCAAACATCAGCTTTTGAGCTTGGAAAATATCTCTTCAATAACACCCCATTATAGAAATCCTGTTACTTCTAGAAGTATTAACTATATAGTAGTAAAATTTCCATCAACTATTAACATATCTACATAGTCACGTTTTATTTGTAGCTGTAGCTGGAACAGCCATGAAATGGAAGAAAGGATTATGGGCCAAGATATTGAGGACATGAGAGTTGATGTATTTTTTTTTCTTCTTTTCCCCTCCTTCTTCACTTTTTCCCTCTCTCCTTTTTTTATTTACATGACCACCATGTATTATGTCTCATGATACAAAATAAATGAAAATGATTCCCTCATCTCAGTGACTTCAAAATGCACTGGTGGTGAAGCTCAAGTTGAGACAGAACTGAAATCAAGTATCAAATACATCTCTAAAATGCTAGGGTGAAGTGGGAGGTCTAGAGGGGCTTCTTGGAGAAAGAAATGCCTACTTCAGCATTTGAAGGGTAAGAGTTTGGAAGGAAAGAAAGGGTGAGTATACAGGTTCAGGAAATTCCTTGTGGTTCCACAGAACTAAAGGAAAGAGTGTTCATAAGCCTCTGCTAGGGAGTAAGACGAAAAACTAGAGACAGGCCTCATTGGGAAGGGTCTTCCCAGTCATGAGGTGTTTTGATTTCATTTGAGGGAACCTAAGAAGACTTTAAAATTAGGGTAGTGATGTGATCCAATTGTTATTTTGAAAAATCAATCTGTCATCTACTGGAGATGGGATGGAAAGTTGAGACCAGAGGCAGGAAGACCAGTTTGGGGATGGTTGCGGAGTCCTAAGTGAAAGTCAATGGCCAAGAGGTAGACCAAGAAAGGAAGGAAAGAGAAAGAGGGCCTCTGAATACTTCAATGGTGACACATTAAACAAGACCAACTGAATGGTTCTATGCAGGGTCAAGGGAGAGCAAAGGGCTTCCTTGTTCTGCCCTACCTTAAGCTTTGCTTCATTTTGCCTCTTTTAACATTATTTTGCTAAAGTATAAAACATGTTTATATAGTTCACTCTCATAGAGCAGTTGTGTTTAGGGACCATATGTCTCCATCTGTGGGAGAACATTCCAGGTAAAGGGATAATTAGTTTGTTGGTTTGTTTTTACAGATGAGATAACATTTTAAGAAGAAGTTGGATATCTTCCTTTTCTTGCTTTCTGTGTACAGAAGCAAGCTTATATAGATCATAGCCCATCAAATAAGGGGAGGGTTTTAATGGGCCAGTTATTCTAATAGTTTATATACTTACTACAGTAAAAAATTTGTCCTTCTTCATAGGATTCCACACTGGACAGTTTCGATAATGTGCAGTAATATGTTGACTGGAAGCCACAGTATTATGATGTGGCTTTTCTAAACCTGATTTACCAGAACTGATACCTTGAATTATTTCATTTTTTTTCTTCCTCATGTTATACAGTTACCTGTATGACCTCATCCACTACTGTGATGTTTTATCACCTACAATTTGAACATGTACCGTTTTAGACAGATTAGAAACAGCTTTATCTTACTGGCAAATATTTGCATCTTCTTGTGGGTCTTTCTTTTCAGAGAAGACCTTACTTTTGAACATATAGTATATTGTTATTTTTCAAGATAAGCCCTTCCCAGCCCCCTGCCTCTACCTATATATATGTATACCTATACCTATATGTGTGTGTGTGTGTGTGTATACATACACACCTGCCTCTACCTGTATGTATGTATGTATGTGTGTGTATATATATGTGTGTGTGTGTGTGTGTGTGTGTGTATATATATATATATATATATATATATATATATGCCTCTATAGTCACTCTCATTTGACCTCAGCCAAGAACTTCATCTTGGAGAGATTGCACATGGAGTTAGTTCCATATTTTGGCTCTGTCTTTCCAAACATTAATGCTATTAAGGGAAGGAACTATCAAAGCTTATGGAAAGGATTCCCTTTGAAGAAACCAAATGACTCTTACCAGCATCAAACTGAAATCCTTATTTTTCTTAGAAATATGGACCACTGTCTCTTCCAACTGTTTAGACTCTAACTCACTATGTGATTTAAGTCATGCTAATGACTGAACCTCAATTTCCTTATTTAGGAAACGTAAATAATTTCTGTTGTATAGGTATGTTTTGCAGATTCTGTCTCTACTATAGGTCTTGGCAGGCATGTGTATCAGTTAGGGTAGATGAGGGCCTGCTGTAGGAACAATCAAACTTGCTTCTCAGGGATTCAAAACCACAAAGAACTATTTCTTGTGCATACTACATGATCAGTTAAGTTCGAGAGGGGGCTCTGCTGTCTGTAGTCCTGCGAGGATCTGATCCAGAGACTATACCTCTTAGAACATTAACATCTCCATACCAGGCTTCAGGGTGACTCTTACTCATTTTTCATTAAATAAAGCAAGTTACATGGCCATGCTGAACTTCAAAGGCGTGGGGAAGTATAACCCTTCCATGTCTTTGGGATGGATAGAGGAATAGAAATCCTGGAGGAATGATGTTACCATCACTGACTTCCTTCTACTTCACAAGAAGAATAACACATATTCACAGACAAGGCTCCGCTGAGAAAACACTGGAACACAGGGGTGAGGCCACTGACACTGAGATGAACTACATTAGAAGGACAAGAGGACTCCCCTGACCCTATACTTTTCTTTAGTATAGGAGTGAAGAGAGAACCCAGGTAGACATCCAGCCCCACCCTGAGCACTGTGGGTTGCTTTTTGATAGGCACACTTGGGTCTCCATGTGTACTGTGGGGAAATCTGTAGGACTGGGCCACTCAGAATTGAATTGTAATGAAGAGGTGGCAGGGGTTTGTAGCAACCAGTGTTCAAATCTTGGCAGACTGAGTTCCTACTTCCAACACCCAAAAGAAATTCTCATTAGCAGTTTTGCTTACCTACAGAACTACGCTGGTGGCACAGTCTGATCAGGGAACATGGCAGGGCAGAGGTCTGTCTGATTTGTAATCTCCAACAAAGAGCTTTGTCATTGCTGGAGCTTGGTCTACCCCTCTGCCCAGGTAGGGAAGCTAAGTCATAACCCTATCTATTCCTGAGTATAGTAGCTCCTAGATCCACCCAACAAGGAAACCTAGATGGGGCAAATGGGAAGCTACTTAGGCCAGGAAAACTAAAGCTAAGAGCTTGTTCAATAGCACTGACCATCTGTAAACCAAAGTCAGTGACCCTGTTTGACAGGGAACTTGGGTCATGGCTCAGCTTAAGTCAGGACCCCAAAAAGCACTCCCAGCCTTGGAGAAGTTTTTGCCCGGGTAAGGGAATTCATTCATAGTCCCATTCATTGCTAAATATAGCTCCATACTCCACCTGGCCAGGAAGTCTGACTGAGACCTGAGAAACTGCTTGGTCCAGCAACACTCTAGCTATCACCCTGGGCCAACTGTAACCCAACCTGGCCAGAGAGCTTGATACATAGCTCTGCCTGACTTGCTTCCCAAACAAGAGTTTCACCAATATTAGGGACTGCTCTGTGGCTCCTCTCACCCCAGCATGAAAGGTAATCTCTATTCCCATCCACTGCTAAATCCAGGCTTCAACACTGCCAACCAGGAACCAGAACTCTTGGGAATCTTGGTAGCCTACTCTTCAGTACTTGAATGAGGATCCCAGTCTGTGACTCAGTGTCTTCAGAGCCAAAACAGTGACCCCTTCTGTCCAGGGAGTTTGGCACACATTTCTAATTTGATCTACACAGAAAAGGAAACTTTCCAGAACTGGAGTCTGTTCAGCAGCCCAACAAGGAGGGAAGCTAATTTATAATAATGCACACTGCTTAATATAGCCTATAGCCCAGGCTAACCAGAAATCTAACACGAGCCCCCAGGGATCTGTGTAGCTCACCCTGAAAATCAGATTACAGTGACACCTAAGTAAAGCTATGTAGGTGGACCTGCTTACCTACAGAGCTAAGACAGGAAAGTTGCTGTACAGTTCTGCCTAATTTGATCCTCAAACAGGAAGCTTGCCAACCTTGGAGCCAGACCTGTGTAAGGACACTGATTCATAGCCCTGTGTACTGCTGAATACAGCCTTCAACCCTCCTGAATGGTAAAATTAACCACAGTACATGGAAACCTGCATCCTACAGTCCTGTCTAGACTGTCAGTTGAATGGAGAGCACGGCCCATGGCTTTTGCCATCTGCAGAGAAAACCAGTGGCCTCATCTGCCAGGTTTTCCACTGCAGTTTGACCTGAGTTGAGAGTCCTCATGGAATGAGTTGAGGATTTGGGACCTATTCTGATGCCCTACCAGAGCAAGGAAACTAATTGATAGCCCCACCACCTACTGACTATGGTACTCAACTCCAGTGGTCTCAGAAGCCTGAAAAGAGAGAGGATTCAGGCAACTTAGGATTCCATCCTAGGGACATTACCAGCTGACACACTGAGAAACCCAAACTAAGCTTACTAGTGAGGACTGTCTCTGCCAAAGTCAACCTGTAAAGTCTATAAGAGATACCAGTTACTGAAATGTTACATTGGTATGTAAGGAATCAGGATCATAAAAAATTCAGGTTAACATGACACCAATCAAAAGGAAACTAATAAAGCCCCAATAACTGACCCTACAAAATGGAGATTTATGACTGGTCAGATAAAAAATTCATAATAATTCTCTAAAAGAAGTTTGGTGAACTTCGTGAACATACAAACAACAAAGTTAAAGAAACAATGCATAGAGAAAATAAGAAGTTTAAAGAAACACAAACCATCAATAACACCAAACAATTCCTAGACCTGAAAAATACAGTAGTTGAACTGAATTTGAGAAGGCTTCAACATCAGTCCTGGCCCTGCAAAAGAAAGAACAACTTACCCAGAAGGCAGGGTTTATGAAATTATCCAGTGAGAGGAAGAAAAGGGGGAAAAAATAGAGTGGAGAGATCCTCAAGGAAATATAGAATACCATCAAAAGAATATAGAGAGAATAATGAGAATCACAGAAAGAGAAGAGAAAGGGAATGGGACAGAAAGCATATTTAAAGCAATAACAGATAAAAACTTCCCAAACCTGGAGAGAGAAATGGACATCCAGATCCATGAGACCCAAAAGACCTCACATGGGCTGAATCTAAATAGGACAACACTGAGAAATATCAAATTTGCAAAAGTTAAATTCAAAGAATTTTGAAACCACAAACATAAAAGATGAAGAATTTACATATAAGGAAACCAAATAAGAATATGGGCAGATTTCTCAGCAGAAACTTTTCAGGCCAGGATAGAATGGGGTAATATACTCATAATATTGAAAGCAAGAAAATGTTAGCCAAGAGCTCTATACCTGCCTTAGACTAGGAAAAGAGAGACGACAGCTTCTCTAAACAAAAGTTGAGGGAGTTATTACCACTAGACTTGCTTTACAAGAAATGCTCAAGGAAGTTCTTTCAGTCAAGGAGAAAGGATACAAATTAATACCATAAAAACATATGCTGGTTGTGTTAAACTCCCTGGTAATGCTAAACATATAATCAAAGTTAGATTCTGTAATGTAATATTGGTGTAGGATTAACTTTTAAATTATAGTTGTAATGGCAAACAAATGGAGTAAAATTAACTATGACTACAACAATCTGCTGTTGGACACACAATATAAAAATATGTAAACTGTGATATCAATAACCTAATATGTGAGGAGGAGCAAAAGTGAAAGTATAGAATTTAGGAATGCTATCAAGTGAAGTTGTTATCAATTTAAAAGAGGGTGTTCTATTTTTTAAAAAAGACTTTATTTATTTATTTGACAGACAGAGATCACAAGTAGGCAGAGAGGCAGGTAGAGAGAGAGATGGGGAAGCAGACTCCCTGCTGAGCAGAGAGCCCAATGTGGGGCTCGATCCCAGGACCCTGGGATCATGACCTGAGCTAAAGACAGAGGCTTTAACCTCCTGGGCCACCCAGATGCCCCAGGGTGTTTTAATTTTTAAAGTAGCTTGTTTAATTTGAGATATTTTATGGAAGCCTCATCATAACCACAAGGGAAAACCCAGCGGTAATTATACAAAAGAACATATTAAGATGTTCAAGCATACAGACACCAAAACACATAAATTCACACAAACACAGTGGATCTACAAAACAGAAAGTAACCTTTTAAACAGCATAACCTTAAATGTAGATGGATTAAATGTCCTAGTATGATTAAAGACATAGAGTATCTGATGGATAAGAAGCAAGATTGAATGATATGCTGCCCACCAGAGACTTACTTTAATTTTAAAGTATTTAATTGTAAAGTAAACACATGTATACAGAGAGTGAAGATAGGGAAAGGTATTTCAAGGAAATGGTTACCCCCCAAAAGTAGGAGTAACTATACTTAGACAAAATACAATTTAGGCTAAAGGGGCAAAAATAGAGAAAGGAGGTCATTATATAATGATAAAGTGGTCAATCCAGCAAGAAGATGTAACAGTTGTAAATACTTTAAGCACCAAACAAACAAGCTCTAAAAGTAAACAGCAAAACAATAATGAAGACTTTAATCACTATAGTCTCAATAATGGATACATTCCAGACAGAAACAGAGGATTTGAACAATATTGCAGGCCAAAGGGACCTAACAGATATATACAGAATACTGTATCTGAACCAGCAAAATATACAGTTTTTTCAAGCACAGAACATTTTTTAGGGTGGACAATATGGATTGATATTTATCCTAGACAGCAGGTTAGTCCATAAGACAAGTCTTAGCAAATTGAAGATTTTTTTTTAAAGATTTTATTTATTTATTTATTTATTTATTTATTTAACAGATAGAGATCACAAGTAGGGAGAGAGGCAGGCAGAGAGAGAGAACGAAGCAGGCTTCCTGCTGAGCAGAGAGCCCAATTTGGGGGCTCGATCCCAGAACCCTGGGATCATGACCTGAGCCAAAGGCAGAGGCTTTAACCCACTGAGCCACCCAGGGGCCCCAGATTGAAGAAGATTAAAATCACACCAAGTAGCTTCAAGGAACACTCTCAAGGAACACTCTCATGACCAACTGAAGAAGAAATTAAGGGAAATTTAAAAATATTCTTAAAATGAATGAAGATGTAGACATAATATACCAGAACTTATGGGACACAGCAAAGGCAGTTCTAAGAGGGAAGTTCACAGCAAAAAATGCATATACTGAGAAAGAAGAAATCAAATAAGCAACCTAACTCTATAGCTTAAGGAACTAAAGAAAGAGGAACAAAGTAAAATTTACCAAAAGGAAAGAAGTTATAAAAATTAGTGAAGAAACAAGTGAAACAGAAAACAGAAAGAAAAGATTGATCAAAGTAAAAGTTGGTTCTTTGAAAAGAAGAAAATTGTCAAACCTTTAGCTGGACTACTCAAGGAAAAAAGAGAGAGGACCCATATCAAAACTGTAAATGAGAGAGAAACATTACAACTGATACCACAGTAATACAAAGGACCAGAAGAAGCTACTATGAACAACTATATGCCATCAGAATGGACAGCTTAGAATAGCTAATGCAGAAGAAATGAATAAATTCTTAGAAGCATTCAACCTACAGACACTAAATCAGGAAGATACAGAAAATCTGAACATACCCATTATTAGTAAGGAGTTTTCAATCAGTTATCAAAAATCTTCCACAGAAGAAAAAAACAGGACCAAATGGCTTCACTATAAGTTTTACCAAACATTTAAAGAACTGATGTCAATCCTTTCCAAACTCTTCCCAAAAAATTTAACAGGAAAGAATACTCTCAAACTCATTTAAGCAGTACCTCATACCAACACCGGGGGTGAGCGGTGGGGGAGGGGAACAAGAACTACAAAAAAACAGTGCAAGAAGAAAAAACTATAGGCCAACATCCCTGAAATATATACATGGAAACATTAATAAGATACTAGAAAACCAAGTTCAGAATCACATTGAAAGGATCATTCACCATGATCAACTAAGGTTTATCCCTGGGAGGCAAGGATGGTTCAACATATGCCAATATATATGATACACCACATTAACAAATTAAAAGATAATAATCATCTCATTTCAACAGATACAGAAAAAACATTTGACAAAATTTCAAAATCTAGTCATGGGGAAAAAAAAACTATTAAAAAATTAGGTATCGATGGACTATGCCTCAACATTATAAAAGCCATATATGACAAGCCCACAGCTAACATACCCAGTGTTGAGAGGTTGAAAACTTTTCTCCTAACATCATGAACAAGACAAGGGTGCCCCTTCTTACTTCTCCTTTTCAACATAATACTAGAAATTCTGCCAAAGCCATCAGGCAAGAAATAAAAGTTAGTGGAATTAGAAAGGAGGAAATAAAATTGTCCCTACTTGCAGATGACATGATTTTACATATAGAAAATCCGCAAGACTCCACAAAACACTGTTTAATCTACTAGATCAAATTCGGTAAATGTCTAAGATATAAAAATAACGTGCAAAATCAGAAGCTTTTCTTTTTTAATTCAAATTCAATTAGCCAACATAGAGTATATCATTTGTTTCAGACGTAGAGTTCAGCATTCTTCAGTTGTATATAATACCTAGTACTCATCACATCACGTGCCTTCCTTAATGTCCATCACAGTAGCTTTTCTATACACAAAAAAATTATCAGGAAGAAAAAAGATAGTATCATGTACAACAGCATATACACACACTTACGACAACCAATAAAACACTTAGGAATAAATTTGTTTTTTTTGAAGATTTTTATTTATTTATTTGATAGGCACAGAGAGATCACAAGTAGGCAGAGAGACAGGCAGAGAGAGAGGGGGAAGCAGGCTCCCCACTGAGCAGAGAGCCCGATGTGGGGCTTGATCCCAGGACCCTGAGATCATGACCCGAGCTGAAGGCAGAGGCTTAAACCACTGAGCCACCCAGGCGCCCCAATACTTAGGAATAAATTTAATCAAGGGGTGAAAGTTTCTACATGGAAGACTATAAGAATTTGATGAAGGAAATTGAAGAGGATCCAAATAATTGCAAAGATATCCTATGTTCAAGATTAATTTATTGTTAAAATGCCCATGTTATCCAGAGTCATCTATGTATTCAATGTAATCCCTATCAAGATTCACTGGCATTTTGGTTTATTTTTTTTACAGAAGTAGAAAAAACAATCGTAAAATTTACATGGAGCTACAAAAGACCACAAATAGCCAAAGCTATCATGAGAAAGAAGAATAAAGTTGGAGGCAACACACTTCCTGATTGTAAGCAATATTATAATGCTACAGCCATCAAAACAGACACACACAAAAAAATGGAACAGAATTGAGAGCCCAGAAATAAACCCATACTGATATGGTACACGAGCATTTGACAAGGGAGTCAGGAACACTCAATGGAGAAACAAATGGTTCCGGAAAGATGGATTTCAACACGTGGAAGAATGAAACTAGATCCTTCCCTTACACCAGTCACAAATTAACCCCCAATGGAGGAAGGACTTAAATGTAAGGTTGGAAACTATAAAACTCCTTGAAGAAACAGAAAACAGGCTCTGTGAGATGAATCTTGGCAATGGATTTTGGATAGAACAGCTAAAGCATAAGCAACAAAAATAAAAATAAACCGGCAGAGCTACCTGAACTAAATAGCTTCTGCACAGCGTAAGAAACAATCAAGAAATTAAAAAGACAATCTACAGAATGGGAGAAAACATTTGCTCATCATTTATCTGATTAAGTGTTACTATGCAAAATAGATAAAGAAGACATGATGTTAATACAACAAATTATACAGTTAAAAATGGACAAAAGATGGGGCACCTCGGTGGTATCAGCCTTTGGCTCAGGTCATGATCCCAGGGTCCTAGGACTGAGCCCCACATCAGGCTTCCTGCTCAGTGGGGATCCCGCTTCTCCCTCTCCCTCTGCCTGCTGCTCTGCCTGCTTGTGCTCTCTATCAAATAAATAAAATCTTTTTGAAAAATGGGCAAAAGACCTAAATAGACATTTTCCCAAAGATTTTCAAATAGTCAACAGATACCTAAAAAGGTGCTCAGAATCACTCATTCTTGGGTAAAGGCAAGTCAGAACCTCAGTGACACATGACCTCATGCTTGTTATTGTTAGCACAGTTAACATCAAGAAGATAAGAGATTACAAATGCTGGCAAGGATGGGAGAAGAGGGGAAACTTTGTGTTGCAGAATTATAAATTGGGACAGTTACAAGGAAAACAGTATGGAGGTTCCTCCAAAAATTAAAACTAAAATTACCTTATGATCCAGTAATTTCAATTCTGGGTATGTATTCATAGGAAATGATACTACTATGTCAAAGCAACATCCGTACCCCCATTCATGTTTACTGCAACACTGCAATAGCAAAGACCTGAAAACAACCTTGTCCATGTGTCTGTCCATGAATGGATGAATGAATAAAATGTGGTGTATATATATTACACGCACAGAAACACACAAAGAATACTACTTATCCATAAAAATGGAAACTCTGCCATCTGTTACAAGAATGGATTTTGAAGGCCTTATACCCAGTGACTTGTTAGATAGAGAAAGACAGATTTTCTGTGATCTTACTTACATGTACTATTTTAATAAAAATTTACAGAAAAAAGAGGTCAGATGTGGTGTGACTAGATGTGTTGTTACTGAAATTAGGGGAATTGGATGAAATTGTTCAAAAGGTACAAATTCCCAGTTATAAAATAAATACTAAGAATATAATGTATAATGTGACGACTATGGTTAACACTGCTGCATGGTGTATTTAAAGGTTCCTAAGATAGTAGATCCACAAAGTTCTCATTACAAGGTAAAAAAAAAAAAAATTGTATGTCCATCAGAAGATGGATATTCACTAAACTTGCTGTTTTAACTGTTTCACAGTATGTGTACATCATCTGGCTGTGCAGCTTGTACAGTGTTCTCATTGAATCTTAGTAATACCGGGAAAAAACATTTTGTTTTGTACATAAGTGTTTGAGTGTCTAAGCCATGTAGCCACCTTCTAGTTTAAAATAGTGCATCACTATACAACACGAGGCATGTTTAAACTCAAGCACACTTGCTTATGCAAATATCTGGAGTGTGAGTGTGAGTGTGTGTGTGTGTGTATGTGTATGTGTTGTATACCTATATGCTGTGTGTGGTAGGGGTGATTAGGTAAGGGGAGCAGAGGAAACATACTGACAACATACTGACAACAGTTAGCACCTTTAGCTGTGTAATGCTATGCCAGCTTTCTATAAATTTTTATAGGTTAATGGGATAAATAATCGGTCTAAATACCATTTAATGATGGAAATCGAATAAATATATTAAAGTAGGTCTCACATAAGCTGCCTGACACACAGAAAGAACTTCTTGGCTCCCGAGACAAACTGAAACCCTTAGAAAGAGAGAAAAAATAATCTCCTAGTTTTCCCCGTGGTCCTGTTGGGTTACCAGCAAAATGCAGAGCTACGTTTTGGTATTAGATGCAATTAGGCAGCCCCACTGTTAGCTGTATGAGAACAGGCAAGTTTTATCACCTGACAATTATTTTCCTCAAATGCAAAACAAAAACAGTAATACCCTATTTGGCTTCACAGTCTTGTGCTTAATACATAAATCCCATTGAGTATCATTTAGCCTCCCTGTGACAGGGAACTTATTATATGGACAAGGAGGCTCCTTTCATTCTTGCATAGTATTGTTCTAAGCTCCATTCTTAGGTTAAGCTGAACTCAGTCTTCCACTGGTCTGTAAGGACAGGGATATCTTCCTGTCTGTGCCAGCCCTATAAGAGGTACCTTCTTGGATTCTGCCCATATACTATCTGAACATTTTCATTTCTTTTACTTTGTCCTGGTATACATCATAAAGCCATTGAACATTTTTCTTTAAATCTTGTAACTCAATATAGATGCCACACATGCTCTCAACCACTGTTAATAAGTATTATATAAATTAAGGAATAAGGAAGAGGATAAGTAAACAACAACAACAACAAAAACCAACAGGGTGTGTATGTGTGTGTGTGCACGTGTGCAAGTACATGCGTGTATTAGCCTTTATGTAGTTGCTCATAAGGCAGTGGTTGCTCTTGGTAACTCCCCTTATCCATGATCTCCACTAATCAGTGTTCTTTTAAAAAAATTTATTAAAATATTTTCAGTGAAGAAAAAAAGATCTTATTTTAAGAGAGAGAAAGCACAAGCTAAGGGGAAGGGCAGAAGGAGAGGTGCAGGGAGAAGCAGACCCCCACAGAGCAGGGAGCCCAATGTGGGGCTCAATGCCAGGACCCCAGTATCATGACCTGAGTGAAGGCAAACCCTTCACTGCCTGAGCCACCAGGTGCCCCCACTCATCAGTGTTCCTTTGGGTTCCTTCCTAGATGGCTTAAACCCTTAGTTGTTCCACCTTCCATTTTGGCTCCTTCAGCTCTCTATTAACTTAGTATTGTACATGGGGACTCTAAAACCCGAGAGGATCCCCGAGGTTCCAGACATAGTCTTTTCTGATCCAGGTGCATCAGCAACTCAAATTTCTTTTCAATGATCAAGAACAAACATCTAGCTGGGACAGCAACTTTCCCCGTCTTGGTTTAGTAGTATCGGTAACAAGCCTGACATGGGCAGAGGACCAACGAGACCACTGATTCAGTGGAACATGGTGTCCCCTGGCAAAAACAGTTCTCCACTGAGAAGTAAAACATTCAGATTACAAGGGCGGAGTTGTAGGAACAAGAAGAAAAAATTCTATGAATGGGTATTAAAAAATACTGGAGTTTTTCCCAGTTTTACCTCTTGATTCTCACACCTGTGTTTCTGACTGTGGGAAATACACCATGTACTGATTGGCTGGATAAAGTATATACAGCATATTTTAAGTTCTAACCCCAAACTCTCAGGGTGTTGTTCCTTTGTAGGTACTATAACGGACTCCTCAGTAGACCATTCCAGGATACTAGCTGCTTTTGAGGGAAACGGGGTAATATTTTAAGATCACTGAATTCCATATATAAACCAACCACCACTTATTTTGGTATAACATGAGTTCTATATTCAGAAGCAATGTTTTGTGTTCTTCCCTGATGGCAAATAAGAGGTTCTCCTAGTCCATGGATGGTGTTCTACAGTCCATTGTGGGCAGGAAAGACAAATCTGTATCCAGAGCATGTATGTATTGCAGTGAAGACAAATTGCTCTCTCTTCCACGCTGAAAGAACCTTGATGTTATCAACCTGACATAAGGCTGTTTCCCTAAAGAAATGATATAATTATGATGTTACAATAGGCATATCTGTTTATTGCCGTATGAATCTCAATATGATCCTAGCCCAGTGAATCCTTTGGTGGGAATTTATCCTAAATAAATTATCAGCTATAGCAAAGGTCCTTTATGCCCAAAGATATCAATCACAGAATCACATATGTTAGCAAAACTTGGGGAACAGCTTCTGCATCCCACAATGGGGAGCAGGGGATTAAATTATGGTACATAAGGTCAATGAGTCATTACACATTGCTTAATAGCAGTATATAATTACAATGTTAAAAATAAAGAATCAGAGGGCACCTGGGTGTTTCAGTTGGCTAAACATCTGCCTTTGGCTCAAGTCATGATCCCAGGGTCCTGGGATGAAGTCCTAAGCCAGGTTCCTTGCTCAGCTCAGCAGGGAGTCCTGCTTTTCCCTCTCCCTCTGCCCCTCCTCCCTGCTTGCTTGAGCTCTCTCTCTCTCTCAAATAAATAAATAAAATCTTCAAGAAAAAGAGAATGAAGAATCAGAGTAAAACATTTGTTATGCACAACACAATACTGTTAAGAAGAAACCAGTACATGGGAAAGAAATGCTTGGAACACATTTCATGTCCAATCACTAAGCCAGTTCGTTTGCTCTTCCTAAACATCTTCTAAACCCGTAAACACCTCTAATTCTCCATCACTACCTTTTTCCTCCTGGCCACTCTTAACTTCCAGCAGGATGAAATCAAGAACCTTTTAACAGCCTCTCCTGATGCACCTTTGCTTCATTTAGATGAAGTCAGAGGATGATTTTTATATGAATTTGGTTATTGAAGGTCTAAAATCTTTAATACACCTCAAAAGGCTTTATGTGTGATTTGGCCGGAGGAAACCTTTCCTGCCTCATCATGTTTTGCCTTATCTACCCAACCACTGTGAGGTTCACTGAGAGTCCTGTTCTGGGTCCAGACGCATGAAGCACTTAAAGCTCATTGCTGCTAACACCTAACGTTAAGTAACAGGCTATGAGTATTTTTAAGTCTTCTGTCCTACCATTCTGTTTTGTTTTCTTAAATATTTCTCATAGAATTAGAACCTCCATTTATGAAGACTCAACAGATACTGAAAGAATGAGTGCTCTCTCTCCCTGTTATTTTTCATGTTTACACTAGACTAGGAAGATTTACAAAGGCAAATTATTCCGAGAGTTGGCTAATCAGAATAGAATTTCAGGCAGAATGTCGACCACTGCACAGAAAGAAGAGGAACTCAGTATCTGTCACCCATTTATAATTATTTCATAATTATAAAATAAGTTGAGAAAACATTACCATAAGGCTGACAGGACTCAGAATAAATCTTCATAAAAGAATATTAAGCAGTTGCTATGACAAAAGTGAAGGAGTGAAAGAATACCCTCCCCTCTCTTTTCATGCTTTATGGGGAAAGTGCTCACCTCCTGCTCCCTCGGGCTCATACTGTGGCCCCTGCCTTCCACCTCCCAGGTGACTCAACTCCAGTTCCTATGGGTGGATGCCCAGGCTTCCAATAAAGGGACAAAATCCTGGGTGTCTCAGAGTTCCTCGTCACCAATAGAACTTTTAATCCATAAAAGCAATTTTTGTCTGGTCTAGTTCTTCACTGCCTTATAAAAGAAAGCAATTCTCAGATCCTATCCCATTTAGGTCATTGAAATCTATTCACAATTATTCAGAAGTGCTAGAAGTGGCCATTTGTTTTCACACATCCCTGCACTGGAGTGTTACATCTGGTGGAGTTTCATTCCCCCTCCACCACCCCCACCTACTCTAATCACAGGTCTCCTGATCCATGATGTATTACAGATGCTTTCTCACACAATTGATATCCAAGACAAATCTTTGCTTCCTAGTAACCAGCACATTACTGGACTCCTCTGCTGGTAGTGCATGGTTTACTGGACAACTGATTTCAAGGTTGTGGCCATGGACTCAGCAAAGGGAATTCAGCTTCTCTAATCACATGAGTACTTCCCAGGTGCCAGCAGCAAATTTTGATGGTAGCACTGTTATTACTTCTCCAGGGACATCTTCCCGAATCTCCTTGATCAGTTAAAATTGCCCTATTACAGACTCTCATAACCACATGCTATCAGTATACATATGTTTGTGTGATTTCTTTGTGTGTGTTGCTCTCAAATTGGAAGTTTCATGAAGATAGGAATTATAGCTTATTTTTTTTTAATGATTATCTCACTCCCTTTTTTGTTTTTATTCGCCATTGCATATCCAATGTCTAACCTACTTCAAGGTCCATGGTAGGGGTTCAACAAATACTTGTTGAATAAATTAATAGGTAAAAATTACTCAAGGAGTTTTAATTTAGGCAATAGGACAGCATGCACTGAACTAATCACTCCAGAGGAAGCAATTTAAAAAATTTTGGGTACAATTTAAGCAACAACCACAGTAAAACTAGAGTGATTGAACAGGGACCAAATACAGGCTTAAACCAAGTAAAGACTTGATCCTTGGGAGAAACAGAAAGGAGCCATACTGGGTAAGATCCACATTTACATTTCCCTTGAGGATACTCCAGTAGTCCTAGAACCTGACAGCAAGAACTGAAGACAGTCTTTGGGACCTGTGGAATCAGAAAACTCTTTTGGGATTTCCAGAAATCCTTGAACATGGAGAAGGAAAATTCTCAGAAAGATGGAATCACAGATCGGAAACTCCAAAAGTCCACATAAGAATTCTTCTGTAATTTTAGCCTGAATCCTTATTATTCACGTTTAGAGGAGACAGGATGGAGCCCAGAGGCAATATTAATGACCTGAAGCATTGAAAGAGCTAAGAAGAGATTTAACCAGCTGCCCACCATAGAAGAATGAGAGTTTGGAGTTAGAATCCCTGTATGTGAGAGGTGCTTATAAGTATCTTTGTCATTTCACTTTCATATTTTGGACTTCACTTCCATATCTAAGAACTGAGAGGTTTGTCCTAGGACTAAGGGCAAAACCAGCTTACCAAACACCCTAACAAAACTTAAAACTAAGCTGCTATGGGATGAAGGTGATCTGTAAATAATACACTCAACTGCTAAGGGGGGAAAAAGCATCCCAGTTCCAAATGAGCTAGCAAGATTCAGTCTCTACAACATATTACCAATGATGCCCAACACACAATAAAAAATAGATGTAGGTGAAAATAGCCAATGGGGAAACCAGTCAATAAAAGTAAACCCCTCAAATGACCATAGGTTGGAATTAGCAGGCAATCACTTTAAGGCAACCAAGGTCTTCTAGAAAAAAATGGTGATGTTGGAGATTCCAGCTTCCCTGTTTGCCCATAAAAAGTAATTATTAGCCATCCATGAGCAAACACAGCTCCAGAAGAGCTCGAGATTCTCCTTCAGAAATTTTAGCAAAAACATGGAACAAAAACAAACAAAAAAACCTAACAACTGAGAATATTCACACAAGAGAAGAAAAACAAGTTTATTTTCTCCACAGCATCCCATCCCCATGCCAGCAATGTTCAACTCCAAGAAGGAGATTTCCACCCAGTGAGAGTTCCTCTCACCAGAAACAAAAGAATGGGTAGAAAGATGAGTATCTTTAGCCTCTCCAGGCACTGTGTGAAGGTCATGCTTCAGTTTTTACACCACCCAAACTGGTAAAGAGAGCTAGCTAGGAATAGGAGGAAAAACAGGTTATTATTAGCAAACACATAGCAGGAATGACTGTGGTTCACAGAGACCTGCTTTTCAGACAAACTCAGCAGCTCTGCCATGGGTACTCACTATTACTAACACTGGCTCCCCTTCAGTCCCTCCCTTATTCCATCCTCTTCCCTCCCTTAAAACTCCTTCTGCCAAAGCTTGGACCCAACACTGGCAGCTATGCAAGATCTTTCTGGCAGTGCAAGTGTAAGAACTCAGCACCTTGGTTCCTTCCCACATCCATCAGGGTCTGGATGCTACACTCACCGTCAGCCCAGGCTTCTACAGCTGTGTGACTACAGGATACCAGTGTAAGCAACCTGGGCTGACCCCCACCAGCATGCCTGCGTCGTTATCCCCTGGAAAAGCACCTGCTTGTCATTGCCTGATGTGTATCCTTGACCCCCTACTGTAGAACATAAACATGAAGGGGAGCATGTGCAGTCACCAATAAACACACAAATATCCAGGGCCTCCCACAGTTGCTTGTGGATATGGATCAAGCCCTGATTTCTGTCACTAGTCACCAACATCACTCCTAGCTATAGATTGCTTTAGTTCTGGCATGCCCCTAACTCCCAGCCTTACCACTGTCACTGACCCTCACTACAGTGTGCATAACCAGGGAAAGAGAGTACAACTATAGGTGAGCACACTAGTATCCAGGTCCCCCACAGCTGCTTACAAGTCCATGTCATGTCTTGTCTTCTGTCAATGGCCAGCACCACCATGCCCACCTGTAGACCAGTCTCTCTAGCTTTCGGCCTGCATGTCCCCCAGCTTGACCCCTGTCACTGGCTTCCACAGTATGCAGACCTGGGAATAAAGTGCAAGGTCATATGAGGACATGCTGACACCCAGGTCCTCTACAGACACCAGTGACCCAGAATTGGCCCTGGTCCCCATCACTACAAACATGTCTACAGGTGGCCTCTACCACCACATAAGCACCTGCAGCTGAATGTGTGCATACCACTGACTCCTGTCACCACCACTACCTGGCCTCATCCCTTGTTACCAGTCCTGGAGATGCTGCTTAGGAGCCCTATAGCCCATGAGGCCACTGCACACTTCCCTGTACAGTGCTTGCTAAGGACCACACAACTGGCAATACTGTAGACTCCCGTGGCCTGAGCCAAAGAGATGTCACACCACACTTGGGCATGGTGCCACCATGTGTCCCAACACTTGACACCCTCTATCACTAGACCCAGAGTCATAGCACAATCCTGAGATGAAGGACTTCCCTATCTGAAATTAGTGCATAAAATCTGTGTTTCTTCAAATGCACAGACAACTATTTGAGGCTGCAGAGATCGTAAAGAATCAGGGAAATACGTCTACATCAAAAAATATAGTAAACTTCCAGTACCTGGGCCCAAAGAAATGGAGATCCAGTAGTTATCTGACAAAGATTTCAAAATGATTTTTCTACAGACTCTCAGATAGCTGAAGAAAAACAAACAAACAAACAAACAACAACAACAAAAAACACAGAACAGAGGAAACTAATACTAGAACAAAATGAGAAGTTCCAAGATAAAACATTGAAAAGAACCCAACAGAAATTGTGAAATGAAAGATAAAACAACTGAACTAAGAAATTCAATAGATGACTTCAACAGCAGACTTAAAGAAGCAGAAGAGAGAGTCAGTAAGCTAGAAGACCAATCAATTGAAATTATACGATTAGAAGAACAAAAAGGAAAAAAGAAATGAAAAGGAAGGAGGAAAGCCCAGAGGAGACACCATCAAAAGAAATATGTCTGCATTATTGGAGTCTCTGAAGGAGAAGAGAGGGAGAAAAGAGTAAGAAGTTTATTTGAATAAATAATGACAGAGAACTTCAAAAAGATGAGGACATCCAAGCTCATGAAGGTAATAGGTCACCTGAAAATTTCAATCCGAAATATTCTTCTCCATTACAAAGAATAAAACTGTCTAAAACCAAGACAAAGAATTTTAAAAGTAGAAGAGAAAAAAAAATTTCTCTCATGCCAGGGAACCTCCATGAGGCTGTTAGCAAATTTTATAGCAGAGATCTCATAGGCCAGGAGAGAATGGGAAGATATATTCAAAGTACTGAAAGAAAGAAACTGCCAACCAGAATACTTTACCCACCAAAATTATTCTTTAGACTGAAGGCAAAACAAAGACTTTCCCTTATAAACACAAGCTGAGGGAATTCGTCATCACTAAACCTGCCTTACAAGAAAAGCTGAAAGGAGTCCTTCAAGCTGAAACAAAAAGAATGCTAAATAGTAACATGAAAATATACACCCCACTGGTAAACTTACAAGATAGGATACTCTGACCATATGTTTACCTAATACTGTAAAATGGTGATGTGTTAACCCAACTCTACAATAAAGGTCAAAGGATGAAAGTACTAATGAGGAAGAATGTAACTTCAACAATTTTTAAACAATACACAAAAAGTAAATGTACATCCTAAATGTAATAGAGGGAAAAAAGGATAAAAAGGTAGAAATTTGTGATCAAAGTCAAACTGTTATTGACGTAAAATAGACTATTTTATCTTCATAGTGATTTATATAAACCTCATGGGAAGCATACAGCAAAAATCTTCTGTAGACACACAAAAATAAAGAGAAGGACATCAAAGCACAGCACTATAGGAAATTACCAATATACAAATAGAGTTACCAAAAAAGGAAGAAAAATTCAAATACACAACAGCCAGAAAAATAGGATGGCATTAAGAAGTCCTTACCTATCAATAATTATTATAAATATTAATGGATTTAAAGGATTTAACTCTCCAATAAAAAGGTGTAGAATGGCTGATTGTATGTTAAAAAAACAAACAAACAAACAAACAAACAAAAAACAAAACCTGGAAGACCCAATTATAGGCTGCCTACCAGAGAGACTCACCTCAACTCTAAGGACAGAAACAGATTCAAAGTGATTGGATGGCAAAGGTGTTCCATGAAAGTGGATACACGCACATGCGCTCACACACACACACGCACACACACACACACATACATGGTAGATTTATTAATATCAGATAAAAGAGACTTTAGGCCAAAAATGTCACTAGAGATAAAAATGTTATATAATAAGGGGGTCCAATCATCAAGAAGATAGATCATAAATACATATGCAGCATCTAAATATTTAAAGCAAATACCAACAGATCTGAAAGAAGAGATAGACAGCAATAAGACTAGAGGAATTTAGTGTTCCACTTGTAATAAGGGATAGATTATTCAGACAGAAAATCAACAGGAAAATTTTATATCTGGACCACATTTTAGGCCAAGTAGACTTAACAGATACATTAGAACATTTCATCCAACGGCAGCAAAATACATTCTCCTCAAGTGCACAATGAATTTTCCCCAGGATACAGCAAAGACTAGATCATAAGACAGGGCTCAGAAATTTAATAAGATTTAAATCATACCAACTATTTTTTCCAACCACAATGGGTGTAAAATTAGATATCAATTCTGAAAGAAAAATAGAGAAAGAATACAAATACACGGCAGCTAAATAACATGTTACCAATGAATGGGTCAAGCAAGACGTCAAAGAAGAAATAAAATACATGGAGACAAATGAAAAAGAAAACACAGTAATCCAAAATCTTTTGGTTGCAGCAAAAGCAGTTTTTAGAGGCAGGTTTAGAGCAATACAGATCCACCTCAAGAACCAAGAAAAATCTCAAACACATAACATAACCTTACACCTAAATGGGCTAGAAAAAGAACAGTCAAAGCTCAAAGCTAGTAGAAGGAAAGAAATAATGGATATTAGAGCAGAAATAGTGAAATAGAGATGAAGTATGAAAATGAAAACAGAAGCCGATTTTTAGAAAAGATAAAAATATTGATAAACCTTTACCCACACATCAGAAAATAAAAAGAAAAGACTCAAAATCAGAAATGAAGGCAAAGAAGTAACAAGTGACACCAAAGAAATGCAAAAGGGACTATTATGAAAACTTATATGCCAAATCGAAGAACCTAGCAGAAATGGATAAATTCCTACAAACAAACAATCTTTCAAAACTGAATCAAAAGGAAATAACAGAGTTGAAGAGACCAATTACTAGTAATGACGTTGAATCCATATATAAAACAAACAAACAAACAAACAACTCCCAAACAAAAGTCTAGGACTAGATGGATTCATGTGGATTCTACCAAAAACAATTAAAGAACAGTTAATATCCATTCTTCTCAAACTATTCAAGAAGAAATAGAAGAGGAAGGAAATCTTCTAAATTCATTGTATATAGCCAATATTATCCTGATACCAAAACTAGATAAAGACACTACTAAAACAAAACAGAACAAAACAAGAATCTTCAGGTCAATATCTCTGATGAAAATATATGCAAAAATCCTCAACAAAATATTAGCAAACTGAATTCAGCAATACATTTAAAAAATTCACTATGATATATGATTTATTGGAGGAATGCTAGAGTGGTACAATAGTTGCAAAATCAATGTGATACATCACATTAAGAGGAGATAGGATAAAAGCCATATGATCATCTCAGTAGATGCAGAGAAAGCATTTGGCTAAATACAACACCCACTCATGGCAAAAATTCTCAACAAAGTGGGTTTAGAGGGAACATACATTAATAAAATGAATCCCATGTATGAGAAATCCACAACTTACATCATACTCCATGGTGGAGAACTGAGAGCTTTTCCTCTAAAGATCAAGGAAAAGACAGAATTGTCTTCTCTAACCACTTTTATTCAACATCGTACTAGAAGTCCTAGCCACAGCAGTTCAACATGAAATAAAAGGCATCCAAATTGGTAAGGAAGTTAAACTATCATCATTTGCAGATGATGCTATATAGAGAAGACCCTAAAGACAACACAAAAAACTATTAGAATTGATACATGAATTCAGTAAACTGTAGGACATAAAATTAATATACAGGAATCCACTGCATTTCTATACTAATAAGGAGGAAGAGAGAAATTAAGAAAATGAAGCCTTTTGGAAGCAATACCATTCACAATTATAACCAATACAGTAAGATATTTAGGAATAAACCCAACCATAAATTCTGAGACCTATAAAACATCAATCAAAGAAATTGAAGATAACACAAAGAAATGGAAAAAATGTTCATGTTCATGGGTTGACAGACCAAATATTGTTAAAATATCCATACTGCCCAAAGCAATCTGCACATTTAATGCAATCTTTATCAAAATACCACCAGAATTTTTCATACAACTAGAATAAACAATCCTAAAATTTATATGGAACCACAAAAGACCTAGAATAGCCAAAGCAACCTTGAAAAAAGAAGAGCAAAGCTGGAGGCATCACAATTCTGGACTTGAAGTTATATTACAAAGCTGTGGTAATCAAAGGAGTACGGTACTAGTACAAAAAAAAGACAGATCAATAGAACAGAATAGAAAACCCAGAAATAAATCCACAATTCTATGGTCAGTTCATCTTTGACAAAGCAGGAAAGAACATCCAGTGGGATAAAGACAGGCTCTTCAACAAATGATATTGGAAAAATTGGACAGCGAGATGCAGAAGAATGAAACTGGGCCACTTCCTTATACCATTTATGAAAATAAATCCTAAGTGGATTAAAGACCTAAATGTGAGACCTGAAACCATCAAAATCCTAGAAGAGACCACAGGCAGTAACTTCTTTGACATCGGCCATAGCTACCTCCCTCTAGAAAGATCTCCTGAGGCAAGGGAAACAAAAGCAAAAACAAGCTATTGGGACTCCATCAACATAAAAATCTTCTGCCCAGCAAAGGCAACAATCACCAAAGCTAAAAGGCCATCTACTGAACAGGAGAAGATATTTGCAAAGAATGTATCTGGTAAAGGGTGAGTATTTAAAATATATAAGGAACTTATGAAACACACCCCCAAAATAAATAATCCAATTAAAAGTGGACATAAGACATGAATAGACATTTTTCCAAAGAAAACATCTGTATGGCCAACAGGCCCATGAAAAGATGCTCAGTATCACTTCTCTATTAGGGAAATGCATATCAAAACTACAGTTAGATCCTACTTCATACCTGTCAGAATGGCTAACATCAACAACACAAGAAAGAGCAGGTGCTGGCAAGGACATGAGAAAAGGGAGCCCTCGTGCATTGTTGGTGGGAATGCAAACTGGTGGAGCCACTATGGGAAAGAGTATGGAGGTTCCTCAGTAAGTTAAAAATAGAACTACCGGGGCACCTGGGTGGCTCAGTGGGTTAAGCCTCTGCCTTCGGTTCAGGTCATGGTCTCAAGGTCCTGGGATCGAGCCCCACATCGGGCTCGCTGCTCGGCAGGGAGCCTGCTTCTTTTTCTCTCTCTTTCTCTGCCTGCCTTTCTGCCTACTTGTGATCTCTGTCTGTCAAATAAATAAATAAAATCTTAAAAAAAAAAATAGAACTACCTCATGATCAAGCAATCAACTCTACTGAATATTTACCCAAAGAGTACAAAATACTATTTCAAAGGGATCCCAATGTTTATAGCAGCATTATCTACACTAACCAAGATAAGGATCTAGTCCCAGCATTCACTGATTGAGGAACAGATAAAGAAATGATACACACACACACACACACACACAGACGCACACACACACTGGAATACTACTCAACCAGAGAAAGGATGCAATCTTGCCATTTGCTCCGACACAGAGCTAGAGAGTATTATGCTAGGCAAAATCAGTCAGAGGAAAACAAATACCATATGATCTCACTCATATGTGGAATTTAAGAAACAGAACAAATCAGCAAAGGCTTAAAAAAAAAAGAGAGCTGAAGGCAAACCAAGAAACAGACTGTTAACTATAGAGAACAAACTGATGGTTACCAGAGGAGAGGTGGGGTGGGGGGATGGGGTTAATAGGAGATGGGGATTAAGAAGTTCACTTGTGATGAGCACCGAGTGTTGTATGGAAGTATTGAGTCACTGTATTATACACCTGAAACTAATATTATATTGTATGGTAACTGGAATTTAAATAAAAACTTAAAAAAATCCCTTTTATGTAATTGTAACAAAAATAAAATACCTAAGAATAAACTTAACCAAGGAAGTTAGAGACCTGTTGTCTGAAAACTATAAAACACTGCTGAAAGCAATTGAAGATGACACAAATGGAAAGAAAGCCATGCTTATGGAGTCGACGAATATTGTTAAAATGTCCCTATGACCCAAATCATTCTGGAGATTCAGTGCAATCACTAACAAAATGCCAATAGCATTTTTCAGAAAACTAGAACAAACAATCCTAAAATTTGTATGGAACCCCAAAGGACCTCAAAATTCCAAAGGAATCTTGAGAAAGAAGACCAAAGATAGAGGTATCACAATTCCAGATTTCAAGATATACTCTAAAGCTATAGTGACAAAACAGTATGGTACTGGTACCAGGATAGACACAGCAAAAGAAAAGAACAGACAACCAGAAATAACCCCATGCTTACAGGGACAATTAATCTGTGACTAAGGAAGCAAGAATATACAATGGGGAAAAGACAGTCTCTTTCCTAAATGGTGCTGGGAAAACTAGACAGCCACACGCAAAAGAATAAAACTGGATCACTATCTATACCATACACAACAATAAGCTCAAAATGGGTTAAAGACTTAAATGTGAGACATAAAATCATAAACATCCTAGAAAAAAAAAAAAAAAAAAGACATTTCTTTGACATTGACCTTAGCAACATTTTTCTAGCTAGGCCTCCCCAGGCAAGGAAAACAAAAGTAAAATAAAAAGTTTTTGCACAGGAAAGGAAACCATCAACAAAACAAAGGTAAACCTCCTGAATAGGAGAAGATAGTGTTAAATAAGGTATTCAATAAGGGGCCAATATCCTAAATATGTAAAGAACTTAAACAACAACAACAACAAAACCCAAAAACAAAAACAAAAAAACGCCTCCCCAAATAATTCAATTTAAAAACATGCAGAGGACCTAAATAGACATTTTCCAAAGAAAATATACAGATGGCCAAGAGACACATGAAAAGATGCTCAACATCACTAATCGTTAGGGAAATGCAAATCCAAACCACAAGGACATATTCTCATATACCTATCAGAATGGCTAGAATCAAAAAGAAATAAATGTTGGTGAGGATGTGGAGTAAAAGGAGCCCTGTGTCCTGCTGGTGAGAATGTAAATTGGTGCAGCCACTGTGGAGAACAGTATGGAGGTTCCTCAAAAATTAAAAATAGAAATACTGGACGCCTGGGTGGCTCAGTTGGTTGGACGACTGCCTTCAGCTCAGGTCATGATCCCGGAGTCCCGGGATCGAGTCCCACATCAGGCTCCCAGCTCCATGGGGAGTCTGCTTCGCTCTCTGACCTTCTCCTCGCTCATGCTCTCTCTCACTGTCTCTCTCTCAAATAAATAAATAAAAATCTTTAAAAAAAAATAAAATAAAAAAAAATAAAAATAGAAATACTGCATGATCCAGTAGTTCTACTCCTGGGTCACCCAGAGAAAATGAAAATCCTAATTCAAAAAGACAATATGTACCCCTATGTTCATTGAAGCATTATTTCAAATAGACATGATATGGAAGCAACTCAAGTATCCATCAGCAAATGAATGGATAAAGAAGTGGTATATATGTGTATGTGTATAACAATGGAATATACACTATGGAATATACTATGGAATATATATACATATATTCCATGTGTATATCAGTATATATACACAAACATATATATACTCAAACACACTATATACTCTGGAATACGTGTATTCCATATATATCAAATACCATATATACACACACACACACACTATGGAATATATATAACACATATGGAACATGTGTGTGAGCACAGAGACACATACACACACACTATTGAATATTGTTTAGCTGACATTTTGCTATTTGCAATAACACAGATGCACCCAGAGAGTATTATGTTAAGTGAAATAAGTCACTGAAAGATACATACCATATGATTTCACTTATATACAGAATCTAAAAACCAAATGAACAAACAAAGAACAGATTCTTAAATATAGAGAATTGGTGGTTGACAGAGGGGAAGTGAGTGGAAGGAGAGGTGAAATACCTAAAGGCAATTAAGAGGTACACATTTTTAGTAGTAAAATAAGTCATAGTGAAGGCAAGTATATCATAGGGAATACAGCCAATAATATTTTAATAATGATGTTTGAAGACAGATGGGGACTATACTTTATCATGGTGAGCACTGAGTAATGCATCCCATTCAACAATGGTAAAAACCAAAATAAACAAAGAAAACAGAACTATCATGTCATCTAGCAAACCCACTTCTGGGTATATATGCAAAGAAAATGAAATCAGAATCTTCTAGAGAGATTTGCACTCTCATGTTGATTGAAGTCTTACTCACAATAGCTAAGACATGGAAACAAACTAAGTGTCCATCAACATATGAATGGATAGATAAGATATAAGATATACAAACAATGGAATATTATTCAGCATGAGAAAGAAGGAAATGCTGTGTTTAAAACGAGTTGGGTGGACATTGAGGGCATCATGCTAAGTGAAGTCAGGTACAGAAAGACAAATACTGTATGATATTCCTTATACATGGCATCTTAAAAAAGAAACAACAGAGTGGTAGTTACCAAGGTTTGGGGTTAATGAGGGGTTATTCCCAAAGTGTATGAACTTCTACTTATAAGATTAATAAGTTTGGGGCGATAGTATACAGCATAGGAATTATAGCTGATACTCTATCATATAAAATATACTTTAATATTGCTTAAAGAGTAGATCTAAAATGTTCTCACCACAAAAAAGAAATGGTAACTGTGTGAGGGATGAAGGTGGTAGCAAATACCATGGTAATCATCATTTTGCAATTTATAAATGTATCAAATCAACACATTCTATACCTTAAACCTGCACAATATTACTTGTCAATTATATCAACCAAACTGGAAAAAAGCAGCTTCACTTTATAAAAATAAAATAATCTATGTGAAAATGTTACAATAAAGTAATGGATAATTTCAAAAGAGACATAGAAGCTGAAAAAAGAAAGCAATTAAATAGAGATCTTAAGTGAACAAGTACAATAGCTAAAATTCAGAAAAATCAAAGATGGGATTAACAGAGTGTGTGCAACCAAAGAAAGTAGTTATAAACTTAGACACATTAATAGTATTTATCCTAGACTAAGAACAGAGGAAAGGGAAAGCAAACTGGGGGGGAGGAGGGAGAGGGGAAGACCCTGTAATTGAACCCAAAAGAAGAAAGTAAGAATTAGAAAAAAGACACATTTGAAGTATATTGGCCAATTTTTTCAAATTGCCCTCAAAGTCATCAATGCACAGGTCCAAGGTCAGAAAACCCCAGTTAGTACAAATACAAAGAAAACCACACCTGAACATACTGTAGTCAAACTGCTGTCAACCACCGGGGTGGGGGGGGGGTGCTTAAGAGCATTCATATACAGTAGAACCTGGGATAGAAAGACAGCAGAGAGAGAGAGAGGTAAAAAAGAAAGAGAGAGAACGAATGAATGAACGAAGGAAAGAAAGAGAAAAAGAAAAAAAAAGGAAGAAAAGGAAGAAAGAGAAAGAGTGAGCAATGGAGACTCAGAAGATAAAAGGATGACATTAAAATATCAGGGCGGGGCACCTGGGTGGCTCAGAGGGTTAAGCCTCCGTCTTCAGCTCAGGTCATGGTCTTAGGGTCCTGGGATCGAGTCCTGCATCGGGGAATCTCTGCTCAGCGGGGAGCCTGCTTCCCTCTCTCTCTCTCTCTCTGTCTGCCTCTCTGCTTACTTGTGATCTCTCTCTGTCAAATAAATAAATAAAATATTTAAAAACAATAATAAAATAAAATATCAGGGCAGAGGGTCAAGTGTGGGAGGTACTATTACACAGATTCTGCCATGAAGTATAAAAATGTATTTTTTAAAGTAAAAAGAGACAGTTTCCAGACAAATAGTAGCTCAGAAAATACATTCAGACTGACACTGTAAGAAATGCTAAAGGAAGTTCTTCCGGTTGGATATGAATTCCACCAATGAAAAACTAAATAAGGGAAGAAGGAGAGTAGTAGAAATAGTAAATATGAGAGGTTTTCTTTTCTTTTCTCAATTTGTATACACTGTAATGGACTTTTTAGAGTAAAATGATCAATAAAAATCAAGATTGGTAAAGCAGGAATAAAAAATATATGGTGATAACACAAAGACAGGATGGGAACAAACAGTTATATGCTTATTTGTTGTTTTTATGTTATATATGAAGTGATATGTTAATAACATATTGGAGTGTTAATAACAGTATTAGAGTAATCATAAAAAAAATTAAGAAGGCTAATAGAAGAGATAGGTTTTAAAAAAAGGTCCAAAACTTTGACTAACTCAAGAGAAAACAGAACCAAGAACTGAAGAACAGAGAAAACAAATTAGATGTTGCTATCACTAACCCCAACTATCTCAGCACTTCTATTAAATGCAAATGACTTTCATGTTCCAATTTCTAAAATATCTTATTTGTAATGAAGATTTTCAAGATCGATTCTCTTAGCCTCTAATTTGCAATACATGATTATTAACTAAAGTCACCATGCTGTGCATTATACCCCCATGACTTACTTATTTCATACCTGGAGGTTTGTATTTTTTTTACTCCTTTCACCCATCTTGCCCATGATCCCTGCCTCTGGCAACAAGCTATCTGTTCTCTATGAACTTAGCTTTTTAAAGATGTTTTTTAATTTATTTAATTTTGGGGGGCAGATTCCACATATACGTGAGAGCACATGGTATTTGTCTTTCTTGGTCTTATTTCACTTAGAATAATGCCCTCAAAATCCATGCTGTCACAAATGGCAAGATTTCTTTTTTTGTTGTTGTTGTTGCAGAATATTCATATGTATATATATATATATATGCCAGGTTTTCCTTATCTAATCCTCTGTCCATGGATACTTAGGTTGTTTCCACATCTTGGCTATTGTAAATAATGTGCCTATGAACGTCAGGGTGTATATACCTTACAATTAGTGTTTTTGTGTACATTCCAATTTTAAAGCAGGAATTGTCACACTAGATATAAAGGAAGAATCAAGTACCTGTTCTTAAAATATGCACTTTAAATATGAAGACACAGATGAGTGAAAGGAGAAATATAAAAAAATGATGAACAGAACCTTAATGCTCTGGGGTGCCTAGGTGGCTCAGTTGGTTAAGCAAGCATCTGCCTTTGGCTCAGGTCTTGATCTCAGGGGTCCTGGGACAGAGCCCCATGTTGGACTCCCTGCTCAGTGGGGAGTCAGCTTTTCCCTCTGCCTGCCTCCTCCACTCATGTACTTGGAGATGTGCGCTTTCTCTCTCTAAGATAAATAAAATCTTTTTAAAAATTACAAATCAGGGGAGGAGTCAAGATGGCGGAGAAGTAGCAGGCTGAGACTGCTTCAGCTAGCCGGAGATCAGCTAGATAGCTTATCTAAAGATTGCAAACACCTGAAAATCCATCGACAGATCGAAGAGAAGAACAGCAGCAATTCTGGAAACAGAAAAACAACCACTTTCTGAAAGGTAGGACCGGCGGAGAAGTGAATCCAAAGCGACGGGAAGATAGACGGGGGGGGGGGGGGGGGGGGGGGGGGGGGGGGGGCGGCCCCCAGCAAGCGGCGGAGCAACGGCGCACAAAATCAGGACTTTTAAAAGTCTGTTCCACTGAGGGACATCGCTCCAGAGGCTAAACCGGGGCGAAGCCCACACGGGGTCAGCGTGGCCTCAGGTCCCGCAGGGTCACAGAAGGATCGGGGGTGTCTGAGTGTCGCAGAGCTTGCGGGTATTGGAACGGGAAAGCCGGCTACAGAGACAGAGCCGACAGTAAGCTCACAGCTCGATGTTACCTTGAACTGGTCGCAGGCTCGGAGAGCTCGGAGCGCGGCCGGAGGTCAGGCAGACGGGAATAACTGGGCGCTGTTTTCTGAGGGCGCACTGAGGAGTGCGGCCCTGGGCTCTCGGCTCCTCCGGGCCGGAGACCAGGAGGCCGCCATTTGTATTCCCGTCCTCCGGAACTCTACGGAAAGCGCTCAGGGAACAAAAGCTCCTGAAAGCAAACCCGAGCGGATTACTCACCCCGGCCCCGGGTAAGGGCGGTGTAATTCCGCCTGGGGCAAAGACACTTGAGAATCACTACAACAGGCCCCTCCCCCAGAAGATCAACAAGAAATCCAGCCGAGACCAAGTTCACCTACCAAGGAGTGCGGTTTCAATACCAAGGAGAGCAGCAGAATTCCAGAGGAGGAGAAAGCCAAGCACGGAACTCATGGCTTTTTCCCAGTGATTTTTTTTTAGTCTTGCAGTTAATTTAATTTTTTTCTTTTTCATTTTTTGTTTTGTTTTTTTTTTTTCTCGCCTTCGGGTAAAATTTTTTTTTTTTTTAACTGTTACCTTTTTCTTTTTTAACGATTTTTTACTAGTTTATCTAATATATATATTTTTTCTTTTTTACATTTTTCTTAGGTGTTTTCCTTTTTTTTTTTATTCTTTTCTTTTCTTTTTTCTTTTTTTTTTTTTCTTTTTTCTTTTTTTTTCTTTCTTCCTTTTTGAACCTCTTTTTATCCCCTTTCTCCCCCCTCACGATTTTGGATCTCTTCTAATTTGGTTAAAGCATTTTTTCCTGGGGTTGTTGCCACCCTTTTAGTATTTTACTTGCCCCTTCATATACTCTTATCTGGACAAAATGACAAGACGGAAAAATTCAACACAAAAAAAGAACAAGAGGCAGTACCGAAGGCTAGGGACCTAATCAATACAGACATTGGTAATATGTCAGATCTAGAGTTCAGAATGACAATTCTCAAGGTTCTAGCCGGGCTCGAAAAAGGCATGGAAGATATTAGAGAAACCCTCTCGAGAGATATAAAAGCCCTTTCTGGAGAAATAAAAGAACTAAAATCTAACCAAGTTGAAATAAAAAAAAGCTATTAATGAAGTGCAATAAAAAATGGAGGCTCTCACTGCTAGGATAAATGAGGCAGAAGAAAGAATTAGTGATATAGAAGACCAAATGACAGAGAATAAAGAAGCTGAGCAAAAGAGGGACAAACAGCTACTGGACCACGAGGGGAGAATTCGAGAGATAAGTGACACCATAAGACAAAACAACATTAGAATAGTTGGGATTCCAGAAGAAGAAGAAAGAGAGAGGGGAGCAGAAGGTATACTGGAGAGAATTATTGGGGAGAATTTCCCCAATATGGCAAAGGGAACGAGCATCAAAATTCAGGAGGTTCAGAGAACGCCCCTCAAAATCAATAGGAATAGGCCCACACCCCGTCACCTAATAGTAAAATTTACAAGTCTCAGTGACAAAGAGAAAATCCTGAAAGCAGCCCGGGAAAAGAAGTCTGTAACATACAATGGTAAAAATATTAGATTGGCAGCTGACTTATCCACAGAGACCTGGCAGGCCAGAAAGAGCTGGCATGATATTTTCAGAGCACTAAACGAGAAAAACATGCAGCCAAGAATACTATATCCAGCTAGGCTATCATTGAAAATAGAAGGAGAGATTAAAAGCTTCCAGGACAAACAAAAACTGAAAGAATTTGCAAATACCAAACCAGCTCTACAGGAAATATTGAAAGGGGTCCTCTAAGCAAAGAGAGAGCCTACAAGTGGTAGATCAGAAAGGAACAGAGACCATATACAGTAACAGTCACCTTACAGGCAATACAATGGCACTAAATTCATATCTCTCAATAGTTACCCTGAATGTTAATGGGCTAAATGCCCCTGTCAAAAGACACAGGGTATCAGAATGGATAAAAAAACAAAACCCATCTATATGTTGCCTCCAAGAAACTCATTTTAAGCCCGAAGACACCTCCAGATTTAAAGTGAGGGGGTGGAAAAGAATTTACCATGCTAATGGACATCAGAAGAAAGCAGGAGTGGCAATCCTTATATCAGATCAATTAGATTTTAAGCCAAAGACTATAATAAGAGATGAGGAAGGACACTATATCATACTCAAAGGGTCTGTCCAACAAGAAGATCTAACAATTTTAAATATCTATGCCCCCAACGTGGGAGCAGCCAACTATATAAACCAATTAATAACAAAATCAAAGAAACACATCAACAATAATACAATAATAGTAGGGGACTTTAACACTCCCCTCACTGAAATGGACAGATCATCCAAGCAAAAGATCAGCAAGGAAATGAAGGCCTTAAAAGACACACTGGACCAGATGGACATCACAGATATATTCAGAACATTTCATCCCAAAGCAACAGAATACACATTCTTCTCTAGTGCACATGGAACATTCTCCAGAATAGATCACATCCTCGGTCCTAAATCAGGACTCAACCGGTATCAAAAGATTGGGATCATTCCCTGCATATTTTCAGACCACAATGCTCTAAAGCTAGAACTCAACCACAAAAGGAAGTTTGGAAAGAACCCAAATACATGGAGACTAAACAGCATCCTTCTAAAGAATGAATGGGTCAACCGGGAAATTAAAGAAGAATTGAAAAAAATCATGGAAACAAATGATAATGAAAATACAACGGTTCAAAATCTGTGGGACACAACAAAGGCAGTCCTGAGAGGAAAATATATAGCGGTACAAGCCTTTCTCAAGAAACAAGAAAGGTCTCAGGTACACAACCTAACCCTACACCTAAAGGAGCTGGAGAAAGAACAAGAAAGAAACCCTAAGCCCAGCAGGAGAAGAGAAATCATAAAGATCAGAGCAGAAATCAATGAAATAGAAACCAAAAAAACAATATAACAAATCAACGAAACTAGGAGCTGGTTCTTTGAAAGAATTAATAAAATTGATAAACCCCTGGCCCGACTTATCAAAAAGAAAAGAGAAAGGACCCAAATAAATAAAATCATGAATGAAAGAGGAGAGATCACAACTAACACCAAAGAAATACAAACTATTATAAGAACATACTATGAGCAACTCTACGCCAATAAATTTGACAATCTGGAAGAAATGGATGCATTCCTAGAAACATATAAACTACCACAACTGAACCAGGAAGAAATAGAAAGCCTGAACAGACCCATAACCAGTAAGGAGATTGAAACAGTCATTAAAAATCTCCAAACAAACAAAAGCCCAGGGCCAGACGGCTTCCCGGGGGAATTCTACCAAACATTTAAAGAAGAACTAATTCCTATTCTCCTGAAACTGTTCCAAAAAATAGAAATGGAAGGAAAACTTCCAAACTCATTTTATGAGGCCAGCATCACCTTGATCCTAAAACCAGACAAGGATCCCACCAAAAAAGAGAGCTATAGACCGATATCCTTGATGAACACAGATGCGAAAATACTCAACAAAATACTAGCCAATAGGATTCAACAGTACATTAAAAAGATTATTCACCACGACCAAGTGGGATTTATTCCAGGGCTGTAAGGTTGGTTCAACATCCGCAAATCAGTCAATGTGATACAACACATCAATAAAAGAAAGAACAAGAACCATATGATACTCTCAATAGATGCTGAAAAAGCATTTGACAAAGTACAGCATCCCTTCCTGATCAAAACTCTTCAAAGTGTAGGGATAGAGGGCACATACCTCAATATCATCAAAGCCATCTATGAAAAACCCACCGCAAATATCATTCTCAATGGAGAAAACCTGAAAGCTTTTCCGCTAAGGTCAGGAACACGGCAGGGATGTCCATTATCACCACTGCTATTCAACATAGTACTAGAGGTCCTAGCCTCAGCAATCAGACAACAAAAGGAAATTAAAGGCATCCAAATCGGCAAAGAAGAAGTCAAATTATCACTCTTCGCAGATGATATGATACTATATGTGGAAAACCCAAAAGACTCCACTCCAAAACTGCTAGAACTTATACAGGAATTCAGTAAAGTGTCAGGATATAAAATCAATGCACAGAAATCAGTTGCATTTCTCTACACCAACAGCAAGACAGAAGAAAGAGAAATTAAGGAGTCAATCCCATTTACAATTGCACCCAAAACCATAAGATACCTAGGAATAAACCTAACCAAAGAGACACAGAATCTATACTCAGAAAACTATAAAGTACTCATGAAAGAAATTGAGGAAGACACAAAGAAATGGAAAAATGTTCCATGCTCCTGGATTGGAAGAATAAATATTGTGAAAATGTCTATGCTACCTAAAGCAATCTACACATTTAATGCAATTCCTATCAAAGTACCATCCATCTTTTTCAAAGAAATGGAACAAATAATGCTAAAATTTATATGGAACCAGAAAAGACCTCGAATAGCCAAAGGGATATTGAAAAAGAAAGCCAACTTTGGTGGCATCACAATTCCGGACTTCAAGCTCTATTACAAAGCTGTCGTCATCAAGACAGCATGGTACTGGCACAAAAACAGACACATAGATCAATGGAACAGAATAGAGAGCCCAGAAATAGACCCTCAGCTCTATGGTCAACTAATCTTCGACAAAGCAGGAAAGAATGTCCAATGGCAAAAAGACAGCCTCTTCAATAAATGGTGCTGGGAAAATTGGACAGCCACATGCAGAAAAATGAAATTGGACCATTTCCTTACACCACACACAAAAATAGACTCAAAATGGATGAAGGACCTCAATGTGCGAAAGGAATCCATCAAAATCCTTGAGGAGAACACAGGCAGCAACCTCTTTGACCTCAACCGCAGCAACATCTTCCTAGGAACAACGCAAAAGGCAAGGGAAGCAAGGGCAAAAATGAACTATTGGGATTTCATCAAGATCAAAAGCTTTTGCACAGCAAAGGAAACAGTTAACAAAATCAAAAGACAACTGACAGAATGGGAGAAGATATTTGCAAATGACATATCAGATAAAGGACTAGTGTCCAGAATCTATAAAGAACTTAGCAAACTCAACACCCAAAGAACAAATAATCCAATCAAGAAATGGGCAGAGGACATGAACAGACATTTCTGCAAAGAAGACATCCAGATGGCCAACAGACACATGAAAAAGTGCTCCATATCACTCGGCATCAGGGAAATACAAATCAAAACCACAATGAGATATCACCTCACACCAGTCAGAATGGCTAAAATCAACAAGTCAGGAAATGACAGATGCTGGCGAGGATGCGGAGAAAGGGGAACCCTCCTACACTGTTGGTGGGAATGCAAGCTGGTGCAGCCACTCTGGAAAACAGCATGGAGGTTCCTCAAAATGTTGAAAATAGAACTGCCCTATGACCCAGCAATTGCACTATTGGGTATTTACCCTAAGGATACAAACGTAGTGATCCAAAGGGGCACATGCACCCGAATGTTTATAGCAGCAATGTCCACAATAGCCAAACTATGGAAAGAACCTAGATGTCCATCAACAGATGAATGGATCAAGAAGATGTGGTATATATACACAATGGAATACTATGCAGCCATCAAAAGAAATGAAATCTTGCCATTTGCGACAACATGGATGGAACTAGAGCGTATCATGCTTAGTGAAATAAGTCAAGCAGAGAAAGACAACTATCATATGATCTCCCTGATATGAGGAAGTGGTGATGCAACATGGGGGCTTAAGTGGGTAGGAGAAGAATAAATGAAACAAGATGGGATTGGGAGGGAGACAAACCATAAGTGACTTTTAATCTCACAAAACAAACTGAGGGTTGCTGGGGGGAGGGGGTTTGGGAGAAGGGGGTGGGATTATGGACATTGGGGAGGGTATGTGCTTTGGTGAGTGCTGTGAAGTGTGTAAACCTGGTGATTCACAGACCTGTACCCCTGGGGATAGAGTATTATGCCTCCATCAGAAAGGATGAATACCCAACTTTTGTAGCAACATGGACGGGACTGGAAGAGATTATGCTGAGTGAAATAAGTCAAGCAGAGAGAGTCAATTATCATAAGGTTTCACTTATTTGTGGAGCATAACAAATAGCATGGAGGACATGGGGACTTAGAGTGGAGAAGGGAGTTGGGGGAAATTGGAAGGGGAGGTGAACCATGAGAGACTATGGACTCTGAAAAACAATCTGAGGGTTTTGAAGGGACGGGGGGTGGGAGGTTGGGGTACCAGGTGGTGGGTATTATAGAGGGCACGGATTGCATGGAGCACGGGGTGTGGTGCAAAAATAATGAATACTGTTATGCTGGAAATAAAAAAAAATAATAAAATAATTAAAAAAAAATGTTGAAAAAAAAAATAAATAAAAATTACAAATCAATTCTGTGCCAATATATTTGTCAACTGAAACAAAATGGCAAATTTCTGGGAACTAACACATAAAACTAACACAAGAATAATTATGATAGTAATTTATCTCTTAAATAAATTGAATTAGGGAGCAAATCTACTTATAAGAAAAATCCAGCTGCAAATGTTCTTTTAAATTCCATAAAAGATTTAAGGAAAACGGGCACCTGAGCGGCCCAGTGAGTTGTGTCGGACTCTTGATTTCTGCTCAGGTCATGATCTCAGGGTTGTGAGATCCACCCCCATGTGGCCCTCTGGGTTCAGCACAGTCTGTTTGGGACTTCTTTTTTTCCCTCCTGTTCCTCCCCCCAACTTGCTTGGGTATGCACTTGCATGCTCTCTCTCTCTCTCTCAAATAAATAAATAAATCTTTTAAAAAAGCCATTTAAGGAAGAAATCACACTAATCTGACACAAATTCTTTTAGAAAACAAAAATTAGGGAACACTTCCAACCTATTTGAGATCAATATTACTCTGATTGACAAAACCTGACAAACATACAATGAGTAAGTAAAATTATAGTCCAGTATCCTTGGTGGTTAGAAATGTAAAAGTCCTTAAAAAGTGTTGGAAAATTTAATCCAGAAACATATAAAGGGACTAAGGCATCACCGGGATTTATTCCAGAATGGTAAGTTGATTGGCTTAGGCATGCTAAACCAGTAAAACTTACACTAACAAAATAAAGGAGAAAAATTATAAGATTACTTTAATAGATGTAGGGAAAAAGGCCTTAGACAAAAATTCAATCCTATGACATTCCTAGAGGGGGAAAAAGCTTGCAAGAATCTAGGAATAGAAAGAAACTTTTTCAAGTTAATAAAGAACACCCATGAAAAACCTACAAGCAACACTGTGCTTTAGGTGAAATATTAAACATGTTGTATCTGAGACTGAGAACAGGACAAAGATGTCTCTTCTCAGCACTTCTAATCAACATTATACCATATATTTTAGCCAGTGCTCTAAAGAAATAGAAGGCATGAGATTGGAAAGAGATATCTTGGATGGGTAGCTATTTACATAGGAATAAGGAAGGTATTTAATAAAACCTACTAAAAATTAGTGTCAAATTAGCAAGGCCACAGCACACAAATCAACTTACAGAGATCAATTCTACTTCCGTAGACTAGATTAGTAGTCACTAAGATGGTTCCATGATCCATGCCTCTATCTATTCCCTTTGTAGGCCCCAAAGACATTGAATCACATCTGCCTTAAGTAACCAATATGGTAAGTCATAACTAATGAGGCATTGCAAGGTACTGCATTAAAGGGATCACATATTTTCCCTTGGTCTTTTGGATCACTTATTGTGGAGGAAGCCAGCTACCCTCATGTGAGGATAGTCAAGAAACCCCAAGAGGAAGCTCACCTGGGGATTATGACCAACACCATGTGAAATAGCTAATTGGTGATGGGATCATCTAGTCTGGGTCAAACCTTCAGATGACAGCAATTCTGTTTGATGTTTTACTGAAACCTTAGGAGAACTGGAACTCACCATCTAATTGGTTCCAAAAAGAGAAGGCCCAAAAGAAAAATATATGATTACAGTTAGTTTCAGCCACTAAATTATTGAGTGGTTTATTGTAGAGCAATTGATAACTATATTGTGATTGGAAAATGAACTTTAAAGTAGTATCCTCTACAACAACATTCATGAACGTTAACAAACATCAACAAAATATTTGAGGATGTAGGTTTTTTTTTAAATTGGAAGTAACCTAGACCTCTATACAAAAAACTATAAAACACTATCCAGATAAAAATTAAAAAGAGCTAAATAAAAGGTTTACCAAGTTCATGGACTGGAAGATTTCAATACTGTTAAGATGTTAAGATGTAATTCTTCCCCAGATTCTTCTAAAGATTCAATGTGTTTCTCTCTTTTTTAAATTTTTTATTTATTTTTTTAAGATTCAGTGTGTTTCGTATTAAATTCCTAGCACACTTATTTGTGCTAATTGATATGTAGATTCTAAATTTTATATGTAAATGCAAAGGACCTAGGATAGCCAAAATCTATCTTAATAAAAAAGATAGAATTATAATACCTGATTTTGAGACTTAATGAAAAGATTCAGTAATGAATATTTATACAACTGTACTAGGAGGATAGATAAATAATTAATTAGAACCAAAAAAAAAAGAGTCCATAAATAAACTCATCTACAGGTACCAAGGCAATTGAGGGGGGAAAAGAAAGTATTCAGGAAATACTGTTGTATCAACTGGACCCTTGTATTAAAAAAAAAAAAAAAAGAGAGAGAGAGAGGGGGACATCAATCCTTACTCATATCATTTACCAAAATTAATTTGAAACAGATCATCTACCTAAGCATAAAAGTTAAAATCAGACAACTCCTACAAGACATATAAGAGTATTTTCATGACATAATATAGACAAAAGTTTTTTAGATAGGACTCTAATAGCACATATAAAACAATTTAAAAAAAAAGACTTTAACATATGTTGAAGAAAATTATCATCCAAAAAGTGGCAGCCTAGAAAAAAAAATTTGCAAAGGACTTTTTGTCCAGAATATACAAAGAACTCCTACAGTATAAAACAACAGATAACCCATTAAGAAAATGGACACATCACTGGCAAAAGAAGATGTACACTTAGACAATAAGTCTTCGAGAAGCCACATCACACAGTCATCGGGAGAGAAAAATCAAGCTCAGGTGAGACACTGCTTTACGACAGATACCAGTATGGCTAAAATTTCAAAGACAGACAATATTAAGGGGTAGTAAGGATGTGGAACCTGCTGGAACACTCTTGCATTGCTTTTGGGAATATAAAATTGTTCAACTATGTCGAGAAACAATTTGGTGGATCGTTATAGACTAAAAATAAACCTATCCTGCAGCTCAGAAATCCTACTCTTCGAATTTATCCAAATGAAACGAGGGCATGTCTCTAGAAAAATGTCCATCCAGGAATGTTCATAATAGCTTATTCATAAGAGCCAAGACTTGCCAACCCCAAAGTCTTTCTACAGGTGAATGGATAAACAAACTGTGATATAATCTTGTAATGCAACACCACTCAGCAATAAAATAGAACCAACTTCTACTCTACACAACAGCAGTGACGAATCTGAAAAGCATTCTTTTGGGTGAAAGGAGCCATACATAAAGTGATGCATATCGTATGCTTCCATTTATATAAACCTGTAGAACCAACAAAACTTACCTCTGATGGTGGAGTTCAGAACAGTGAACGCCCAGGACAGGGAAGTGGGGTGGGGCGGGTGTTCGCTGAACAGAGCGGGAAGAAACATTTAGGGGTGACAGAAATGTTCCGTGTTTTAATCAGGATGGGAGAAGCATGGGTAAAGCATTTGTCAAAACTCAGCCGCACACTTTAAATCTGAGAATTTTGTGTATAAAGGATAATTCAGTTAGAAAACCTAAAAACCAAAAGCAATATATATCCTTCTGGGGTCAGACAGGCTAAGGAACGAACTGGGTCAGGTTCTCCAAGCCAGGAGCCTCGATTTGAAATCCCACTGTTTTTTACCCCCCGTCTTTGGTATCCTGAGATGCTCTCACCTCGGGAAGGGGTCACCTTTGACTTTGCACCAGCATCTTCTTGGACCTGTGTCTGACTGGAGGGGGTCAGCAGCCCATCCTGCCGACAAGTGCCTTTCTCTCCTTCTGACTCAAACCGGGTTCTTTGATAAAAGCCTCCCTGCTGGAACAATTTCCTTCCTTATGCCCAAGAACGCTCGAAAATTTGAGGCTGATTTCTCTCAGGGGAACAATCTCCACTTAAAGTCAAAGCCACCAAGGGGCTCCTCTAATCTCAAAAGCATTTGTAGAGCTGAAAGCTGTGTTTGCATTCCCGGGTAACTTCCCCACAATCACCAAGCCTGCCTCGACATACTTTTACAGTGAGCGCCGACAAGCCCCCCATTTCCTTAAATATTTCTGTACCTGTTAGATGATCCAAAGCTTCGGTATCTGGATGGCTTGCTGTCGTGAGTTCCCTGCTCTCCAACACAGAAGTAGGATCAACGTGTTCGTGCTCCTGAATCCCCATCAGCCCTGTTGGGGATATGAGGACTTTTAGAGTTTGATCGCATACCCCTTCGGCAGTCACCTCCCTTCCTAGCCTCTCCGGGTGCATGTGCTCCTTCACAAACCACCACTAATCATATTTTCTCTCTGGACTGACACCTGCCTTATTAGGAACCTATTCCACTCCGCAGCCACACCTGAGCAGGGCCCGTAGCCTCCAGCCTGCCCAGGGGCGCTCTGAATGGTGATGTCCCTGAGGACATTACGATCCGTGGAGATCTTCAGTCACCGGATTTGACTGTATTTTTGGATTTTGCTGGTTTTTTGTAGGATAGAATACAACCAGCCTTCTTGCTTCAAGCCCATGTGGTTTGCATTTTGGAGGACTCCCTCCTACAGGCAGATGCATTCACACACAGGCTGGGGGAGTCTGGAACTCAGAAAACAACCTTGTGAGAAGGTCCACCAGCGTGCGTGCCTGACCTGAGCCATGCGGATCAGTATAGCACGGTGGGGCGGGGCAGTGGTGGGGGGGGTTTCTCAGAGGCCTGCATTGAAGCAACAGTTGTGAGGACAGGAAATGCTGCCTGGAGTTCACATGGGAAGAACAGTGAGCAGGGGGGTTGAAAGTCTCTCTACTATAATTAGAGAAACAGTGGAGCAAACGTGTCCCCCAGATGTTCTGCTACCAGGAAGCCTCAAGACATTCTCATTAACGGATTTCCTTGAACTCTTCCCAGGCTGGCAGCTCCAGGGGGTCCAGCCTGAGGCCATGGGAAGACATTAACTGAGTGGCTCAGGCAGAAAGGACACCAACTGCTATTTCTGACCCCACAGTTGGGGTCCAAGTGCTGGTCTGGTCTGGAGTCCTTGTGCTCAGTGCTGCTGATCAGCAGGTGCCCAGATCTGTCTGCCACCTGCCCTCAACATGTGGCTCTAGTGGTTCTTGCCTGCAGGCCACAGGCCTGACTGCTATGGCCAGCTGCGACTAGAGAGGGGAAGGGAATGGCGACTGAGACCAGAGGAACGGATTTTCCATCCACACCAAATGAAAGCATGGTGGTGAACTACCGGGTAATGTAGAGCAGCAGCAAAAATAAAGGGCAGGCTTAGGGGTTAGTCAGTGTGCGTCGGAATCCCAGCTCTGCCTCTTGCTAGCTGTGTGGCTTTAGGAAAAATTATTGACCTCTCTGAGCCAACAGTTTCTTGCTCTGTGAACTGGAGAAAATATATCTAACATGATTGTTGTGAGAATCCAAGCAGCTAATGGATATAATAAGGAACTCAACTCTGGGCTTGGCACAGAACAACCGTGAATAAGTGGTAGTCACAGTTTAACTAATTTCATTTTGGGTCGTTATACCTAGCTTGAGAGCAGCTTTTATCTAACAGCTTATGCTACCTTGGGCCACGCATACAGAATCTTTCCAACATCATTTCCTTACTTACAAGACAAAGAAAGTAATGCCCATTTCATGAAATTGGTAGACCTGTCAGAAGCCTTCCCCAGCCGCCTGCCAGCTGCAGGACCGCTTCTCAGACTTGGAAGTGCTCTTGTCACAGCACAGAATCAGATTCCGTATGTCTCTGAGGCCGCACGATCTTCTGCATTCCTAACCACCCCCAGGGGATGCTCGTGCTGCTGGCCGCGCTTGGAGCAGACAGCATGTAAAGTTGCCATTCCTTTCTCGGGGGTGGGAGAGAGAGAGAGAGAACCTACGGGACAGGCATCACATCTATCTTCTTCTCACTCCCCACCCATGGGTTCACCATTGTCCAGGACTTGAAACAACTTTCACAGGCAGAAGGTTCCGGCTGCTTCTCCACTTCCACCTTAGGAGGCTTTACGTCAAGTCACTCCTGTGACCTGAGATGGAGAAACCCAGCTGCATTTGCTGGGAAACCTCACCGTCTACCTTGGATCTCCTCCACTTTGAGTCGTTCTCAGAACTAAGTATCCTGGGACACCTGGGTGGCTCCAGTCGGTGGGGCGTCTGCCTTCAGCTCAGGTCATGATCCCAGAGTCCCTCCATCAGGCTCCCTGCTCAGCCGGGAGTCTGCTTCTCCTTCTGCCCCTCTCCCTGCTCATGCTCACTCTCTCTCTTTCTCTCCAATAAATAAAATCTTTAAAAAAGAGAGGGATAGAGAGAGAGAAAGAAAGAAAGAGAGAAAGAACTCAGTGTTCCTAGAGTGGCCTTGCCACAGACAGAGCTTTCTTCTTACCTGTCCCCCAGCCCATAATGGTCTCGAGGATTTGGTCCTAGTCTTTGTGCCTTGGACCCAGTGTCCCCGTGCCATGGTTCACTCCTCACCCACAGCCGGCCTCTCAGATGGGGAGCAGTCCCCCACCTGACTCCATCAGACCACTGAGCTACGGTGTGACGTCGCCCTCAGGGTCTCAGCCCTGTATCAGAACCCTCTCCCACCCGTGGGGCCCAGCTTCCTGCCCCACACCACTCTCAGGCCACGGGACTCCCCTTCCGAATGACCCCCTGCTACAGCCCAGGGTGTGGAGTTACAAACCAGAGTCACCAGGCTGTCCACAGATTGACTGAAATGGAGGAAGGACTGATACTATTGAAGGAAAACAGGCAGAACGAAGAGAAAATTCTCTGAGGCTTACAGAGGTGCTGGATGTATTTTGGGGCAGATGTGGGGGAGGGCATCGTAAAAGCCAGATAAAGCACATCTCAGCCCTTCTGGTTCTGACTGCCCCACCACACACCCACACCTTCACGCACATCTATCACACACACACACACACACACACACACACACATGCACACGTCAGTGCGTGCTCCAGCGCTCCTGCTGTTTCCTCTCTTATTGCCGTCTCTCTCTCTCTCAGTCCTCCTTGCCTGTCTTTCTCTCCATCCCCCTGTCCCAGTGCTCTTCCCCTGTCCCAGAGCCTGAGTCCTGCATCCCCCCTTCTCCCCCTTCTGTGCCAGCCCCTTACTGCCCCCACTTCCCTTTCTCCCCTGGGCTTACTCTCCCTTGTTGTAACTGGCCCCAGCTTTCTGTCTGTCTCCGGAGTGTGGGCATCGTTTCCAGCTCTATGTACCCAAACCAAATAGGAGGAAGAGTGCAGGACATGGGCCAGCTCTTTGCCTCTTCCAGAGCCTGACGATCTGGCGCCACGCCCTGGAGCTGGCCAAGCTGCACGCTGACCCAGCAGGCCTCTGCTTTTTGGCAGGAGGAGAGCTGGGAGGCTCTGCCTGAGCAGCCCGCCTCTGCCCCATCCAGTGGGCGCACAGTGACGCCCACAGCTAAGAGGGACACCTACACACACTCTTTCCAGGTGTGAGTTTCCAAACCTCACTAAACATAAGCCCCTTCCGCTGCCGTGCATCCTGACACACAAAGCAGTGGGCTTCACTCTCACCCACGACACTGGGGGCTTCTCTGGTGGGGGGACCTTGTCTCCACCATCTTCACCTTTTTAAAATAATTTTACAATGACCGTGAATTATCTTTGCAATAAGAAAAGAATGTTATGAAATCGGGTCAACGAGTGTGTTGAGGGTCGTCTTCTTCGGACCCACCTTTCCAACATGCAGAGTCCGTGACAGCTCCTGACTCAGCAACTCAGAAGCAAAAGGACACGGCAAGCAGTGGGTAGATGCCGGCTCCTTCTATGCAGAAATAGGCCTGCTGCTCTTGTGGGCCTAGAAAGAAGAACCGGAGGTTTGTGACCAACATATTAGAAATATATTTTTTTAAGATTTTATTTATTTATTTGACAGAGATCACAAGCAGGCAGAGGAGGGGGAGGGAGAAGCAGGCTCCCTGCTGAGCAGAGAGTCCGATGTAGGGCTTGATCTCAGGACCCTGGGATCATGACCTGAGCTGAAGGCAGAGGCTTTAATCCACTGAGCCACCCAGGAGCCCGATATTAGAAATATTTTAAAGCAAGATGAATCAGCGGGTGCTTGTCACCTGCCCAGCAATCAATCACTAGGCTACTCTCTGCTTCTTCCCAAGAAGCTGCTCCGTCGGGCGTGGGAGAGCAGCTACGCAGTGTCCCCGCGCCCAGGGAAACTTCAAAATCCTGTCGATTTTGCAGGTGACATCAAGAATATCAAGGGTGACCTGCGCACGGGGAGCTTAACTTTTGTTTCTGGAGCCAGTTGGGAAGAGGGGTGCAGTGTCTGTGGCACTGGCCGGCACTTTCTCCTCCACCCCTCGTCATCGCGTTACAAAACAACAAATGTGCAGTCCCGTTCCGTCTGCGTGCCGTGGCTGTCTACTCCATTATCCCCACAATTAGCGCGGCGATGGGTGATCGGGGCGGGGGGCCGGGTGGGGGGGGATGATATCGTTGTGAGTGACCTATTATGGGCAGATTACATTTTATAGGGAAATTAAATGAATTCTGTCAGAGTTCCGGGGCCAGGGAGAAAAGAAAATGCCTCATTGTTCAGTTCCGTGAGCCAGAGAGACCGCGCGTGGTGATAGAGAGACCTGTGTTTGTGCAAACAAGGCGTGGGCTTCCAGTTTGAAAGATGCATTTGTTACACCAAAGCTCGAAATAGGAAATCTGTGTGGGCAGACACAATGGAGATGAAAGGGGAGAGAACTAATTATTACTACCACTGTGTATGTGTGTTGGGGTATTTATATAATGTGTTAAACTTCCTCTGCTGGGAAAGTGGTTGTCATATCAGTATGAACCAAACTTTACCCTAGTGTTTTCAGGGTATCATCTTAGGGTATCATCTTCTCCTTCTTGTTCGTTTTATTCTCTCAATAAGCGTGCTTTTTATTTTTCTCTGTCAGGCAGATGGCGGGTATCGGTATTAGCAAAAGTTGCAGCTATTTGGGCTAACGACAGTGTAATTAAGAAATCTGTCAAAGGTCTGAGACTCACAGAGACCTTCATGGGGATGGCACAAGAGACACTTAATCAAGTGTTCTAAACTACAGAGAAAGAGACGGAGGGCCTCATCCTATGGGGAAAGGAGCCAAGCCAAGAGTTCTGATGGACGATCATGTTTTCTCAACTGGGAAAAGAGATGCGCATGTTCAAACCAACCCCATCAAAGGTCTCCTCCAGTTCTAATATCCACACACCATTACCATTAGCACCTTGACGCATTTCTCTGGTCCCTACGTGTGAAGCAATTTGCCATTAATAAGGCATTGTGTTGGGTGTTGGAGAAGCTAAATCCTAAAAAAAAAAAAAACCTTTTCTACCAAGCAGCCAATAAAACCCTTCCCCAACCACTGTGAGGGCCTTTTTCTCTAGACTAGGGAGATTATCGACATTTCTGCATGCCTGTGGATCTCGCATCTGAAATAGAAGCAGAACGACTCTGTTTGGAAACTAACTTTCAAGTCACAAACAAGAGGGGTCAGTAGCTCCGGGATAATTCTGCCACTGAGCCCTGCGAGGGGCAGGGTGGGGGTGCTCGACATATGTTTGAACAATGACTAGTGAAAACCAGATTTGGGAGCTCATCTTTTTTAGTCGAGAGGTGCCACAGACACGCTGAATAATTTGCTGGGTTTTTTTTTTTTTTCCTTTTAGATTTTCCAGTTCATAATGTATTATGAACAATATAACAAATGGGGATTGGAAAGAGAAGCATCGGAAAATCTTCCCTCATCCGCTGTAGAAATGATGGCGCTGCAGTGCATCTTGGCCGTGAGGGGATTCAAACTTTTTAGGAAATTGCTGAAATGTTGTACTACACGCTCAAGAGAGAAGGTAGTTGTAGGTTACATTTGCCTGCATCACAATCACCAGTGGAAACTGTGGCATACGAACATATCCACCTAACCCTCCCACCCAGAGAATCTGTGCACTTCACAAACGCCCCAGGTAACCTGGCACGTGCTCTTCCTCCAGGCTGACAGAAACACTGGCACTAGATGGAATCTCAGATTCTGCCCATTTTCGGGGTTTCGTTGTATGAAAGTTCCCATAACATTGAAAGCATTTCCCATTGAAACCCTCTGGGGGAAAATGGCCTTGAACACTGAAAGGTAATCTATCTAAAGTACCTATGTCAAAACCGATTTCCACTGTTTGCTTAACCATCCTCACTTTTCTTATGTCCACTCCAGTGAGAAGGGTAGAGGTTCTGGGGGTACGGATCAAGCTCATGGGCAGTTCGGAAACTCTCATTCCATACAACAGTAGAAACGCCAGGGGCCTAGAGTCTCACCTCACAAAGTTACGCTCAAGAAGGCGACACACGGAATGGAATGGAGCTTCTAACTTAATAATTATGGCTGACAGAGAAGATCAAGACCCACAAAGGATGGTGAGGAAAAGCTTCAAAAGCAAGACACTCTAGTGGCTTTTTAAGACATTGTGGGTGGCCTGTTGTGCTCATTTAAAGGGCCTCGAGGAGTGTGACCATAAGTTTTGTGGAGACTGTGAAGACTCTAGATGACAACACGTGTAGACCGTCCTGAACTCCAGAAAGATCTTGTGAATCAGCCCAGATACATGCCTTTTTTTCTTCTTTAGTATTAGTCATACTTAATTAGTAGTTAACATCCCAGAATACTTCTAGAAAAAAAAAGTCTATATGTGTTAAGTTCAAGTCAATAATTGGTTTCCAGATGAATCCTAATGAAAAAAAAAATCACTGAAGGAAGCCACTGAGTTGAAGTTCACCTTTGAAACTACCACATTCTAGAATGAAAGTCTACAGTTTGATATATAATGCTCATGTCTTAGTTTATTCAGGAATAAGAAACAAAGACATGAAGATTATATACATGGTTTTATAGTGTATATTATATTGATGGTTTTAACACTGGTCCAACCCCACCAAGTCACTTTATAATTAATTTTCTCATTTTGTCATTAAGATTGTTGATACAAATATGCCTTTTCTGTGAACTTCATTATTTCTAAAATTTTAGAATATGCTTTTCAACTACTTCTAGCTATCAATTTGGAATAGGCATACCATTTACAATGAGATATTTCCTTACATTCTGGAGTAGAATGGCAATTTTCATGTCATATGAATTTCCACAGAAGAATAAAAGGCCTAATTCTCTATTTCATTTTAGAGTATACACTGGAACAGGTAAAGAACCTGGAGTCTCACAGGTGATAAGAGACATTTCATAATACCAGGCCCCAGACATAGGCCAGTCCGATTCATCTTTTGACTTCCAATCCATTATTTCAATTCTAAAAATGCTTTCTCTGGATATAATTCACATAACATATAGTTCACCCATTTAAAGTGCTCAAATCAGGGCACCTGGGTGGCTCAGTGGGTTAAAGCCTCTGCCTTTGGCTCAGGTCATGATCCCAGGGTCCTGGGATCAAGTCCCGCATCGGGCTCTCTGCTCAGTGGGGAGCCTGTTTCCCCTTCTCTCTCTGCCTGCCTCTCTGCCTACTTGTGATCTCTATCAAATAAATAAATAAAATCTTAAAAAAAAATAAAGTGTACGAATCAATAATTTTTAGTACAAAACTATGCAGTCATCACCAGAGTCTAAATTTAGAACATATTTATCACCTTCCTCCCCCCAGGAAAATGCACGCCCATCAGCAGTCTCTCTCCATTCTCTCCAAACCTACAACTCTCCATCTATTTTCTCTTTCCGTGCATTCACCTGTTCTGGACATTTCATATAAATAGTACCATACATGTATTTTTTTCCCTGACTTTACTCTGAGCATACTATTAGATTGTAGCATGTATCACAACCTTGCTGCTTATTATTGTTTTTTATCAAATGATCCATTTTATCCATTTGTTTTTGAACATTTCATTTGTCTGCACTTTGGGGCTTTGTGAACATGCGGTTATGAAGGTCAGTGTACAAATTTTTGTCTGGATATATGTATTCACCTCCTTTAAGCGTATAGCTAGGAGTGAATTTGATGAGTCATAGGACAGCTGTATGTTTAACAGTGCACGAGAGGGCCCAACCTTTTTCTAAAGTGGCTGCATCATTTTTCATTCCACCAGCAGTGAAGAGTTTCAATTCTTCCACCTTTTTGCCAACACTTGTTATTATCTTTTCTATTCTAACCATTCTACTGGGTGTGAAGTGGTATTTCACTGTGGTTTTGATTTGCATTTCCCCAGCCCAGATACTTCCCCAGATACCGCACATCTTTTCATGTGATTCTTGGCTGTTTCTGCATCTTCTTTGGAGACAATATATATTGAGACCCTCGCCCATTTTTTAAATGGGTTGCCTTTCTATTGTTGGATCATCAGATTTCTTTATATATTCTGGATACAAGTACTTTGCCAAATATATGGTTTGCAAATATTTTCTCATATTCTGTGTCTGTCATACGACTTTCTTGATAGTATCCTTTGATACACAGAAGTTTTTAATTTTGATGAAGTCCAGTCTATGTAGTTGTTATTTTGTTGCTCATCAAGGAAACCACTGCTTAACCCAAGGTCGGAACAATTTATTCCTGCATTTTCTTCAGAGAATTCTATACTTAAGCTTCTAAATTTAAGTCTGTGATCCACTAGAATTCTATACTTCAGCTTCTAAGTTTAGGTCTGTGATCCACTGCAGTTGTGGACGGAGTGGCCCAGCTTCATTCCTGGCCTATAGCTATCCGGTTTTCCCAGCACTATTTATTAAAAAGACTCATCTTTCCCACTTTCTTGTCTTGACACCCTTGTGCAAAAACCACTTGATTATGCACGTAAGGGTTTATTTATGGATTGTCAATGCCATTCTGCAGATGGCAATTTTTCTACCAACACCACACTGTCTTGGTGTCTGTTCCTTTGCAATAAGTTTTAAAATTGGAAAGTGTGAGTCCTCCAACTTGATGCTCCTCCTACCTCAAGATTGTTTTGGTTATTTTGGGTTCCTTGCATTCTAAACAAATTTTGGTATCAGCTTACCAGTCTGTGCAGGGAAAAAAAAAAAAAAGCCAGCTAAAATTTGGATAGAGACTGTGTTGAATCTGTAGATCAATTTGGAGAGTACTGCCATCTTAACATAAGGGTTTGCAATTCATAGTCATGGGTTAACTCTCCATTTGATTTTTTTTTTCTATTTCTTTCCATAATGTTTGTAAATTTCAGGATATAAGCTTTGCACTTTTTAAGGGTTAAATCTGTTCTTATTTTATTCTTTCTGATGTTATAATTGGAATTGTTTTCTTCAATTCATTTTTAGATACTTCATTTCTAGTGCATAGAAATATAATATATATTGTCTTGTGTCCTATAACCTTGCTAAACTCTTATTAGTTCTTCTCTTAAATATTTTATTGATTTCTTTGAGAGAGAGACAGAGAGAGCAGGAGTAGGGGAGGAACAGGCGAAGAGGGAGAAGCAAACACCCTGCAGGGTAGGGAGCTCAGGCGGAACTCAATCTCAGGACCCTGAGATCATGACCTGAGCCAAAGGCAGATGCTTAACCAACTGAGCCACCCAGGTGCCCTGATATGTAATTCTTTCTGTATGTTGCTAGGTTTGGTCTGCTAACATTGTTTTGAGTAATTTTTTAATCTATGTTCATCAGAGATATTGGCCTATCATTTTCTTACAGTCTTTGTCTGATTTTGGTATCAGGATAATACTGGCCTCAAATAATTTGTTGGGAAGCGTTCACTCCTCTTCAATTTCTTTGAAGAGTTGGTACAAATTAATATGCATTCTTCTTTGTTTAGTAGAGTTCACCAATTAAGCCACCCAAGTCTGTGGGAATGTTTGACTAAATTATCTTCCCACATCAAAAAATAATCTGCAGAATTAATAACAGTTAGAGGTGTACCTTTTAGTTTGACAAGATATCCATGAGGTACTGTTGAACTAGAAAAGCACTAGTAATGCAAAAAAAATTGTACTATGTGACTGCCTTTCTGGACAAAATGATATAATTTTAATATATGTGTGTGTTTATATATATTTGGTACATCTATTCACTTTTATTTCAAATATAATAATGTTCATTGATTCCAAATACATAAATAAAATATTCAAAATATTATCACACAAATCCCCCACTGGAGCTCTATTTCTACAAAATAAATTCCCAAGATTGGTATTGCTGGATTGCAGACAAGGTATATTTCTAGGTTTAACAAATGTTGTCAGGTTGCTCATAATAGAAGTTAACGAGTCTGAATTCCATGAGTAATGTATGAGTACCCATTCTCCTGTATCCCTGACAACAATAGCTGTTTTTAAATTTTAAGTAATTATCATTCATATGTATAAATTATTACTTGACTGTTAACTTTAATTTGCATGCCTCTGATTCTGACTTGGGACATGTTTAGATGTTTGTGAACCGTTCTGATTTTTTTCTCTTATGTGTTATTTATTCACACTCTCACACGTTTTTCCCTTGGAGTTTTTCTTTGTCAATATATGTGGTTACTTTAAATATTATAATATAACCCAAGTGCTGGATGCAATACAAAGACATTTGGGAAGTACTCTTTTCATATTAACTTTGCATACACTATATTGTGCTATACAATTTCCTTTCAATTTCTACCTGAACTAATATGACCATATTTTCTTTTTTTTAAAAAAGATGTATTTGTTTGAGAGAAAGAGAGAAGAGAATGAGAAGAAGGGGCAGAGGGAGGGAGAGAGAATCTCAAGCGGATGCTGCAGCAACATGGGGCCCAACGCAGGGCCCCGTCTCAGGACCCGAGGTCACCAGCTGAGCCGAAACCAAGAGTCAGATGCTTAGCTAACTGTGCCATCCAGGTGCCCCCACCAATATTTTCTAAAGAAAGTTTCTGGGTTCTCAGATTTTTGGTCGAAAAGTGTCCCCAGCTCCTGTATTTTATGTTTGTTTATTATTTTTTTTTAATTTTTTATTCTTTATAAACATATATTTTTATCCCCAGGGGTACAGGTCTGTGAATCGCCAGGTTTACACACTTCACAGCACTCACCAAAGCACATACCCTCCCCAATGTCCATAACTCCACCCCTCTCTCCCAAACCCCCTCCCCCCAGCAACCCTCAGTTTGTTTTGTGAGATTAAGAGTCACTTATGGTTTGTCTCCCTCCCAATCCCATCTTGTTTCATTGATTCTTCTCCTACCCACTTAAGCCCCCATGTTGCATCACCACTTCCTCATATCAGGGAGATCATATGATAGTTGTCTTAGATGGGATGTTTATTGTTTTTTATATAGGATTTTATTTTTACTTTTAGAATTTAAGGTATATATTTTTGTATATGGTCTTGGATGTTTCTTGTCTTACAGATGGATAGCCAGTTGTGCCAATGCCATTTGGAGATAATCCATTCTTTTCCCAAGACTTGAAATGAACCCCTGCCACCTTTGTGGCTTCTCATAGCTGTTAGTCTTTGGCATATCACTGGTTCAATTTGTTGACATTTTATATAACACTTGTGCTTATATATTCAGCAGTGAAAGTACTCTGTATTTTTTTATATTACCTTCATCAGATTTTGCTGTTTTTCCAGCTGCATGTAAAGCTGGTTAGTTTCCCATTTTTTTCTATGGTTGGAACTAGCTAATATAACATTTGAGTTAGCTAACTCTATGAATGATGGACGAAAGTCAACTTTGTACTCACCGGTCTTGTTGCCTTTTTCAGTGATAAATTTTAATTACCTAATATCATTTAGAGTAATACGGTAATCTCTTTTTTCCTTCCTGGGCTAATTTTGGTAATTTATATTTTTCTAAGAAATCATGTATTTTCCTTGAAGTTTTCCAACTGATTTCCTAATATTGTATGTATGATTCCTTTCATTCTTTTAATCTCCTGTTTGTAGTTGGGTCTTCTTCCTCAGAATATTTCCTATTTCTTTCTCTGTGTCTCTGTCTTTATCCCTCCTTAACAAAACTCCTGATCTATTTTATTGGTCTTTTTAGGAAACAGATTTTGGCTTTCTTTGACATTGCTACTTCTAAAATTTTATTAACTATAGACTTTATTAATTCCTCCTTCCTTTTATTTCCTTTTTTTCTTGCTTATTGAATATCACATTTCTTAATTTGTCCTTATTCTTTGGTTCTGAAATGAATGCTTTTAAAATTTATGAGTTTAATCTGTGGCTCTACATTCTCCCCTGTGTACAGTTTTGCGTTAACTTCTGTAAGTTTTGGTATGTGACACTTTACCTTGTTCCTTGCTTCCTAGGTTCAAAATTCAATTATCTAGTCCTCTTTTAAATTTTCAAGTAATTTTCCTTTTGCTTTTTTTTCTTGGTAATTGTTTCTAATTTTATTGGGTTGTGATTAGGAAATGTGACCTATATAATCTAATTTTATTTTTTTGAGAACAAGTATATGATTCCATATATTAATGATGCTTATAAATTGGCATAGTGGTTTGGGAGAAGAATTTTTCAATATCCAATAATGTTGTTAGATGTGACAGCCTATTCTATTCCACTTGTAAATTTATATGAAATTCACACACACACACACACACACACACACACACACGGAGAGAATGTATGTGTGTATCCGTGTGCATATATACACACACATATGGATTCATATATACTGGAGGAGAGGGTGTATTTGTATATGTATATATGTGTGCACCTCTATGTGTGTATATATAGACATTTATACATATATAACTATAATATTTTTAAAAATTAGAATCCACCTCATTAACCTATAGGTAATTGTTCTTTATCATGGATTGAATAAACTGGTTAACTCACACAGTGGATTGCTACACAACAACAAAAAGAATTAAAATAAAAAACTTTAATGTGGAGTGTAAATAGGTATAAAATGATATGTATAGCATGGAAGCATTTATTTACACTTAATATTTTCATACCAGTGCATATGTGTCAAAATATCCACATGTCTCCACATAGAAAAACATGTGTGAAAAAGACACAAATCAACTTCCAACTTGGTCATCACTGGGGAGTGAGCCACAGGTGAAGGAAAGTGTGGTAAGGTTCTAGCCATAATATTATTTATTCCTTAAAAGAAAATTAAAGCAAATATGATTAAATGACAGCATCTGTTTAATCCTTGAAGAGTACCTGGGTGTCTGGTTCTTGCCTATTTCTTTTCTCACTATATTAGACAAAGAAATTTTTAGGTTGTTCGCCATTGTTCCTCGACATGAAGCGCAGGGATGAGGAGGTGCTTGATTTGAAATAGTTAAGTTAGGAAGTGAAGCTCATATCATAATAGGGCCAGTAGAAAGCCAGTTAAGACTAGATAATACAAGAGAAGACAGCCTTTTCAATAAATGGTGCTAGGAAAATTGGACAGCTATGTATAGAAGAATGAAACTTGACCATTCTCTTACACCATACACAAAGATAAACTCGAAATGGATATAAGACCTCAACGTGAGGCAGGAATCTATCAAAATCCTAGAGGAGAACATAGTCAATAACCTCTTTGACATCGGCCACAGCAACTTCTTTTAAGACATGTCTCCAAAGGCAAAGGAAACAAAAGCGAAAATGAACTTTTGGGATTTCCTCAAGATCAAAAGCTTCTGCACAGCAAAGGAAATAGTCAACAAAACAAAGAGGCCACCCACGGAATGGGAGAAGATATTTGCAAATGACACTACAACAGGCTGATACCTAAGATCTATAAAGAACTCCTCAAACTTAACACTCAAAAGACAGATAATCACATCAAAAAATGGCCAGAAGACATGAACAGCTACTTCTCCAAAGAAGACGTACAAATGGCTAATGGACACATAAAAAAGTGTTCATCATCATTAGCCATCAGGGAGATTCAAATCAAAACCACATTGAGATGCCACCTTAAACCAGTTAGAATGGCCAAAATTAGCAAGACAGTAAACAACATGTGTTGGAGAGGATACAGAGAAAGAGGATCCCTCTTATACTGGTGATGGGAATGCAAGTTGGTACAGCCACTTTGCAAAACAGTATGAAGATTCCTTAAGAAATTAAAAACAGAGCTTCCCTATGACCATGCAATTGCACTACTGGGTATTTACCCCAAAGATACAGATGGAGTGAAAAGAAGGGCCATCTGTACCCCAGTGTTCATAACAGCAATGGCCATAATTGCCAAACTGTGCAAAGAGCCAAGATGCCCTTCAACGGACAAATGGATATAGAAGATATGGTCCATATATAATGGAATATTATGTCTCCATCAGAAAGGATGAATACCCAGCTTTTGTATCAGCACCGACAGGACTGGAGGAGATTATGCTGAGTGAAAGAAGTCAAGCAGAAAGAGGAAATTACCATATGGCTTCATTTACTTGTGGAGCATAAGGAATAACACAGAGGACATCAGGAGAAGGACAGGAAAAGTGAATTGGGGGAAATTGGAGGGGTAGACAAACCATGAGAGACTGTAAACACAGAAAAAAACTGGGGGTTTGGGGGGGGTGGAAGGGGTGGGTGAGCTTGGTGGTGGGCATGAAGGAGAGCACGTATTGCATGGAGCACTGGGTGTGGTGCATAAACAATGAATCTTGGAACACTGAAAAAATAAAATAAAATAAATACAGAAAAAAGAAAAAGAAGACTAGGATTACTCTTTTTAAATGATCCCAGTGAGATTTTCCTAAAGGAAAGAACTGGGCTTGTTCTGTGTAGGTAGGAGGGAAGTAGAGAAGCAGTGGATGGGACCTGAAAGGAGAAACGTTCGAGTCCGAGTTACAGCAGATCGATCCCATGGCCAGAAGGTTCTGGAACTGAGACAGAGTGCTCAGAAGCCATCTTCTTGTCCGGAAATGTTCAAACAAAAAAAATAAAGCAGCCTTGTTTATAGAATGTTTAGCAGGGATCCCTAATGCTAATGAATATCATTTATTGAGTACGCACTGTGTTTTAAGCATTTTGTATTAATTGTTGAATTCCCATAACAATCCTCCAACGTTGTGGCAGTTTGTCAAAATAATTGCTGTGATGCTTACAAAGCACATGCCACAGTCCCTGGTACCTGATCATCTCTTAGGGAATTACGTAGCTATTAGTTCTCTTCACAAGCTTGATTAGGACTCCATCTCCTGCAAAAACTGCGCGAGTCAGTTGAGAGGTTGTCACCAAGAGAACAGACTGAGAGTCTTAACACATTTGTAACTCACAGTCTGTTACTTAATCCAAGTCACTCTTACATGAGGCAGTGAGAGATGGAATAAGAAGTGAAAATAGAATGGAAATGACCAGACCAAGCTCACATACCACTGAGGGGCAACTGTCAGGTTTGGGTGTTGGAGAAAGGGTATCACACTCAGAAGTATGCAAGCTGATAGTAAAAATGTCAGGCTCTGTGTCCCTGAGTCTCCATCTCCCTATCCTAGGTCCTTTTTGTCTCCAAACTGTATAACCTGTTTAGTTCCCACATGGGGTCAACGAGGGTGAGTTCTTGGAAAACAGATGAACCAAACATGGAGAGGGAAGATAGTGCATTCCTTCATTAAACCCTGTTCCAAACGTGCTGGGCTGTATTTACCGCCAGCACTCTCTGCGGATGTTTGCCGACTGCATCCCGTGTGGCAGCCCCTTCCCAATGGCAGGCATGGTTTTGAGCTTCCAAACCCTGGGAATGATTTGGGTGGATAATGTCAACCGATTATGAATTTCTGGTGTGTGGCCCATAGCTATTGGTGATGAATCAGGCTGCTACACAAGGGGACTTTTGATCAAGAGCACATTTCTGCATAATGAGAAGTAAAGTAGTGCAGATTAATGGTGTCAGCATTTTAATGGGACCTGGGGAAAAGGCTGGGTGATGGATTCTTTTTACGGAGAGCAGCCCCGTCTTCTGCCTCCCAGATTTGCATCAAGGAGAGCCCAAGGGGAGCCATTGAAAGGTCATTGCATCTCTCTTTGACAGGTGTTGGCACAAGAGTTTCCTCGTTGTGTCCACCTCCTCTTTGTTGCTGACCTTTCCCCCACTGAGTGTGGCACTCAGAGCAAGCCATGGAAAATTGTCCAGAGTTGGAGATGTCTGAACACCATCATTAAGCAACTTACAAAATAAGCATGTAGTCTTCAGGTAGTGTTGGGCTCACTAACATGGCCCTAGCCAGGCAATGAAAACTTCAAGGGTGGTCCATCTTTATGTCTGGGTGAGGGACACCTGACCTGTCCTCTACATGACCTTTTGCTGCCTTAGGCAGACCTGGAGGAGGAAGACCTAATAGGATATACACATGAACACAGCCTTTCAAGAGAAGCCAGGGCCAAGGTCAAGGCCAAGGTCAAATTTGGGCTATTGCTATGAAAACCAGGTAGCATCTGTTAAATATCTACAGGATGCCTAGAGGATACACATGCTTTGCATTTAACATTTCAGTTAATAATGCCCCTGCAATGAAGGTTTTAGTATTCCCATTTTGTGGCTGAGGACCTCGAGCTTCTGGGAGCTTGTGTGCCTCTTTTGAAATTGCTAAGTTGGTAGCAGTAGGATAATCATGATGATAATCATAATTGCTAACATTTATGTAGCTCTCACTATGAGCTGTGCAGTCTTCTAAGAGGTTTTTATATATCAATTTGAGTATCAAAATAATGCCCCAAGATCGAGCACTGTATTTTTACGTTTTGCAAATGAGGAAACTGAGGCACAGCAGGGTGAAGTAACCTTCCCAGAGTCACACAGGAAGTTACAGAGGTAGGACTTGAATCCTAGCATCTGGTATTCACCGCTCAACCTTCACTGCCACACTCTAAATGTCATCCGGCTGTGTGAGCTGGAGGATAGCTCTCTCTCCTAATCTCATCTAACCCCACCTCTGCCTTCAACTACTCAGGATTACACACTCATAAATATTTATTAAATGTCACTGACCCCACCACTGTGTTAGGTCCCTGTTATTTGCCTGCATATCCTTGTGTTCTTCCTTTACTCCAACACTCATCAGTGTTCAAACCACTACTGTGGTTTCTTGTAGAACATTTGTTTTTCCTCAGAGACTTCAAGCTGTAGGAGAACAGGTGTTGGGCCTCCCTTGTGTAGGATGACAGGCTCGAGGACCAGGACCATGTCCCTATAAATAAAATCCCATTTCTGTTTGTTTGTTACCACATTTCACAAGCATTTGTGGATGTAATACCAGCAATTTAGAAGGTATGTTTGGGATGGTCTAGGACAAAATATAAACTATTTGTTAAAGCTAAAATTCCCAGCAGGTGGGCTCTGGGGTGGCGGGGGCACCATAGGGAGGGGAAAAAAAAAAAGACCACTGCATTTCTGAGCTGTAAACACTGAGATACAAGATGCCCCAGGATAGCCAAATGGAAAAAGAAAACTCCTTCATGCAAGATCATATGAAATAGCAAATACACTGTGATTTCAAGCACAAGCTCTAAACCAAACGGCTATGTGTTTCGACTTACAATCAAAGTTTCTCATCATGAGGATTCTAGATACCATGTTTAGTGGTAAGTAGCAAATACGGTATATTATTAACAATAGCTTTTCTCAGTCACGGAATAAACATTCGCTAATGAATGTGCAAATGATTGGATAAATGAAGGTAAGTCTGCCACGGTGATCAGTGTAACAACTGATGCTTTCCTCTCACGACATGAGGCTCCCTTTTACTTCCCGTGACCCTTTACATGTACTCACTACAGTTTAAACCCATTGATGCCAGCCTCTAAATTTAGGATGAATGTTATGAGCTACGTGTTAGAAAGGGAGAAAGGGCAGCTCACGGAGGTGAAGAAATTATTTTATTATTTTTTTCTTTGTAGATTGCATCACTGTTGCTGTTGTTGCTGCTTTTCCTGTTATCACTGTGAGGCCACATACACTTTTGTGCACCTGGCACACACTAAGGCCTACAAGCCCAAAGAAAAACAAGTGCAGAAGGGATCGTAGGGCTAAGCTGCCTATTGAGAAAAGAGCACAGGGGCCCAGAGACCAAGACAGCTGAAGAGGGGCCAGCTGGGTCTGAGGAACAAGCAGGCATTCAACATTCCTGAGTCTACCACCCAGCAACACTTAGAATAGTCTCAGATCTTCCATGCTGACCTAATTCTCATGGCCGTATCTGACTGTGACAGCTTTTCCTGTTCACAAGATCCATGACTCTATGATGTTCATTAAGTCCCATGTCAGTCCCTTTGCTCCTAACTTGACTTTGGTATCGAAAAAATGTTTCATTAGATATGGCTTTGTTTATTCAAAATTCATTCCTCCTTCACATCTTCTTAATGATTTGTAAGCTCAGACTATTAATCTTCTTACCCGAGTTAAACCTTTCTCCCAATCTGTTCTTTTAGAGATATTTCCAAACTCAGAAGCTTACATTCATTGCTCTCTATGGGCTTTCTTAAGGGAATAATTAGCTAGAAAGCCTGTTGTCCATTAGAAATGCTAAAGAAAGAGTTCCAGTATTAGGTGGGACTGCAAACATGATGCTTGCTGGCAGTATTCTGCCTGCTGAATGTTGCTGAATCAAACAATTTACATCATTTTGGGAAAGACACTGATTTTCTCTCTGCGCTGGCCACTACCTAAGTCCAGAGAATAAGGTGGATGGAGGTCACCAGCATGTCGAGAAGGAATTAGTGACACAGCAGAACTGCAAATGGATAAGCACCATGGAAGAGTCTGAATGAAGAGTTGACAAGGAAGAAGTAATTCCATCAGGGGAGACACTGGGCAAACTTTTAGAACATTCATATTGAACCAATGATGCACTCGATTGAGAAAGGGAACAGCATACAAAAGACAGAAGGACACAACATTTTTATGCATGTTATGTTGGGAGAACTCTTCCTCCACTGCCAGTGTTCTGGCTTTTTTCATTTTCTTGAATACAGCATGTTCTTTTTCAACATTGAGTCTCCTTAACCACTCTTCCTTCTGCCTGTAACAATGTTCCCAGCCCAGCTCTGGTCACTGTCTAACTTCTACCCATTTCTTCCAATTTCCTGATTAACTGTTCTATTCTCAAGTTGGCCTGTTCTGACACAGGAGACTCAGTGAAATTCTTACATTTATGCTCTTATCACACTTCTAAAATCCTCTTTTTACTTGCATTATACTTAACATACTTGCTTAATGTCTGCCTTCCCCAATCCAGTGTGTTAAATTAATTAAACAAGGAGGCCATGAGACTGCTGAGTCCCTAATCCACGGAGGACTAACTGAGCAAATCAAAATCTAGCCTGTAAATGCCTCAAAGTTACAAAACTGAAAAGCTAAGGACAACCCATCACAAATAGCCAACGAGGATTTACACTGCAGCCAATCCTATAATTTCCTTTCTTTGCTTCTGCACTTCCTCTGTACAAGTCTTTTCTGGGACTTCTGTCAGCAGTATGCTCCTAACCATTTCCAGTTTGATGCTGCCTAACTTGAACTGGTTTTTGGTCAAAGAAACTCTTAGGGGTGCCTGGGTGGCTCAGTTGGTTGGATGACTGCCTTCGGCTCAGGTCATGATCCTGGAGTCCCAGGATCGAGTCCCACATCAGGCTCCCAGCTCCATGGGAAGTCTGCTTCTCCCTCTGAACTTCTCCTCGCTCATGATCTTTCTCACTGTCTCTCTTTCAAATAAATAAATAAAATCTTTAAAAAAAAAAAAAAAGGAAAGGAACTCTTAAAATTGCTAATATGCCTTGGTCTACCTTTTAACAAGTGTAAATTCATGAGGGTTGAGACCACATCTGTCTTGTTCTGATGGATTTTCATCACTTTCTTCAGGACCTGATACCTACTTACCACTTATCTATATGCATCTCTACACAGTGGTGGCCTGGGGGATGGACTCAGGGCATGGTGGAAAGTCATTAGGAATGAGAACAACAAATTAACAGAGGGAGATAAAATTATAGAGCACTTTGACTGAAGTCTTCCCCTTAAATATGCTCCCAGACACCTTGGTTTTGAAAAACTAAACCAAATGTGGAAGAAACACAAACACACCAGATTTTCTTCAAGCTTTGCAGGAACATATAGGAAAGGATGATAAAAGAGGAGTAATTGACAAACACTAATATGATGATGGTTTTCTAAAAATTAATCTCAAGTGGGAGATAATGGTGGCAGCCTCAAATATGTGGTAGCCTCTAAATATTCTTGAAAGTGTGGAGCAAGTTACCAATGTCCATACTCTAAAAGCAGAAAGAAAAAAAGAGAGGGAAACTAAGGTTTTATTTATATCTATGGTAACTGGAAGTAGACATGGCCATGTGAATCACACTTGAGGCAAATAGTACTTTGGCTACTGGTTGGTTGGTCAATACATTCATTTATTTGATGAGTGTTCATCGAGCTATAGTTTACCTAGTGTTATGTCAATCATTACACTAGGCTCAGATCTTGTCCTTACAAAATCTGCTATACAACAGAGGAGAAAGACCATCAAACAAATAAATGAACAAGCAATTTATTCACCACAGTGACAAGGCATGCCACAAAGGGAGAAACACAGATTTGAGGGCAGCCTTGGCCAGTAGGCATGACTATCAGAAGGCATCTGAAAGGTCTTATGCTTTGGCATTCACTAAAGGATGTTAGACTTTTTTTTTTTATTATTATTTTGATTTATTTATTTGACAGACAGAAATCACAAGTAGGAAGAGAGACAGGCAGAGAGAGAGAGGGGAAAGCAGGCTCTCTGCTGAGCAGAGAGCCCGATGCGGGGCTTGATCCCAAGACCCTACGACCATGACCTGAGCCGAAGGCAGAGGCTTTAACCCACTGAGCCACCCAGGCGCCCCGGATGTTAGATTTTGATCATACTTGTGAGGTCTCCTGGGTCTATAGCATGCCATTTCTCTGAAGCCTGTACATAAATATTTACTGGCAAATTGGCAGAATCACATGAACCTTTCAACCTGCAAATCTCCCTAAACCTGACTATAGGCATCCAAAACTCAAGTGGTTTTGTTTTTTCTTCTCATCATGTAATAATGAATGATTCTTATTAAAGATTGAGTTGGGTTACTCTGAATTTTATCTATGTTTTACTGAATTTTATGGGGGTAAATTGTGTGTTACTGAGGCATTTATGAATGTGATTTTTTTTAGAGGCATTTCTTAGGACATACACTTTATCTAAGTCAAGGACATATGCCATGACTTGCCACCTGTATTTACAAATATGACTCTTTCTTAGGAAAAGAGAAAAAAGTTGGGATTCTCAGAATATGCTCACTAAACGTCTGAAAAAACCCCAGTAGGGACCTTTCCCAATCCAAGAGGAAGGCTGTCCCTCCTCTTATATCAGCTGACCCTCAGGCCAAAAGCAGTATGGAAAAAAAAAGTACAATTTTTTTTAGAATAAGAGAGTAACATTTTAGTTCTAACATTTTGATTTTTGTTTTAAATTTGTTTCTTCCCAGGCCTTTTCTCCCCTTGTGTTATGTCTTGGTTTAAAAAAATAAAGAACATAAAGAACATTAATAACAAAAATATGAAACATTCATTAAGAAAATAAAAAATAGAAAGACTCCCGGGACACCTAGGTGCCTCAGTGCGTTAGAGCCTCTGCCTTCGGCTCAGGTCATGATCTCAGGGTCCTAGGATCAAGCCCCGCATCAGGCTCTCTGCTCAGCAGGGACCCTGCTTCCCCTCTCTCTCTCCTCCTGCCTCTCTACCTACTTGTGATCTCTGTCTGTCAAATAAATAAATTTTTAAAAATCTTAAAAAAAAAAAAGACTCCCAACAAACTAAAGTCCAGGACCAGTTGGCTTCACAAGTGAATTCTACAAAAAATTTAAAGAAGAGTTAATATTTATTCCTTTAAACTATTCCAAAAAAATAGAGAAAGAAGGACAGTTTCCAAATACATTCTAGAAGACCAGCATTACCCTGACAGCAAAACTAGACAGACACAAAAAGAGAAAACCACAGGCCACTATCCCTGCTGAATACAGATGCAAAATACTTCAGCAAATATAAGCAAACCAAATTCGACAATACATTAAAAGGATCATTCACCACAATCAAGTGGGACTTACTCTGCGATACAAGGATGGTTCAATATTCACCTGTCAATTGACATGATACACCACATCAAAAAAGTAAGAATAAAAAGCATATGAACATCTCAAATAGATGCAGAAAAAGCATTTGACAAAATTCAATACACATACAGGATAAAAACTCTCCACAAAGTGGGTTTAAACACCTCAACATGATGCAGGTCATATATAAGAAACCCACAGTTAACATATAATGGTAAAAAAACTGAGAACTTTCCTCTAAGATCAGGAATAAGACAAGGTTGTCCACTCTCACCACCTTTATTCAACATAGTACTGTAAGTTATAGCCACAGCAATCAGACAAGAAAAGAAATAAAAAGCATCCAGATTGGAAGGAAGAAGTTAAACTATCACTATTTGCAGTTAACATACTATACATAGAAAACTCTAATGACTTAACCAAAAACTATTAGAATAAATGAATTCAGTAGAGTTCAGGATAAAAGTTAATACATAGAAATCTGTTGCATTTTTATACACTAACAACAAATTAGCAGAAAGAGAAATTAGGTAAACAGTCCCACTTAAAACTGCACCAAAAGAATAAAATATCTAGGAATAAACTTAACCTAGGAGGTAAAGGACCTGTACTCTGAAAACTATAAAACACTGAAAAAAGAGATCAAAGATGACACAAGTAGTCTATGTTCGTGGATTAGAAGAATATTATTAAAATGTCCATACAACCCAAAGCACTCTACATATTCAGTGGATTCCTGATGAAAATACCACAGCATTACTCAAAGAACTAGAACAAAATATTAAAATTTGTATGGAATCATAAAAAACCCTGAATATCAAAAACAATCTTGAGAAACAACAACAAATCTAGAGGTATCAATTCCAAACTTCAAGACATACTACAAAGCTGTAGTAATCAAAACAGTATGGTACTGGCATGAAAACAGACACACAGATCAACAGAAGAAAAGAGATGGCCCAGAAATAAAACCATACTTATATGGTCAATTAACCTATGACAAAGGAGGCAAGAATATACGATGAGGAAAAGACAGTCTCTTCAATAAATGGTGCCGGGAAAACTGGACAGCAACATGCAAAGGAATAAAACTGGACTGCTTTCTTATATGATACACAAAAATAAACCCCAAATGGGTAAAAGACCTAAATGTAACACATGAAATCATAAACGCCTAGAAAAACAAAGGCAGTAATTTCTTTGACATTGACCTTAGCAACATTTTTCTAGATAGGTCTCCTCAGGCAAGGGAAACAAAAACAAAAATAAACTATTGGGACTGCACCAAAATAAAAAGGTTTTGGACAGTGAAAGAAACCATTAACAAAAAACAAAAAACCTAACAAAGGTTTTTGTTAAAATCATTAATAAAATGGACGGGAGAAGAAAGTCAAATGTTAGATTCAATAAAGGGTTAATAGCCAAAATATATACTTATATAACTCAATACCCCAAAGCCCAACAATCCAACTTAAAAATGGGCAGAGAACCCAAATAGACATTTTTTTTTCCAAAAAAGACATGCTGATATGAAACACACACATGAAAGTATGCTCAACATTACTAATCATCTGGGAAACACAAAACCAAACCACAATGAGGTACCAAGTTACACCTGTCAGAATAGCTAAAATCAAAATGACAAGATATAACAGGTGTTAATGAAGATGTGCAGAAAAAGGAACCCTCATCCACCGTAATGCAAACTGATGCAGCCACTGTGTAATAAAAAGTCAGTTCCTCAAAAAATTAAAAATAGAATACCATATGACTCAGCAATTCCAGTACTGGGTATTCATCTCAAGAAAACAAAAACACAAATTCAAAAAGATATATGCACCCTTATATTCAGTGCAGAACTATTTACAATACTCCAGACATGGAAGCAACCCAAGTGTCTACTGATACCTGAATAAATAAAGAAGTTGTGGAATAGGGGTGGCTCAGTCAAGCATCTGCTTATGGGTTTCAGCTCAGGTCATGATTTCAGGGTTCTAAGACTGAGCTCCATGTCGGGCTCCACACCCAGCTTTGGATTCCCTCTGTTTCTCTCTCAAAAAAAAAAAAAAAAAGAAAAGAAAATGGTATAAATATGCAATGGAATATTACTAAGCCATAAAAAGGATGGAATCTTGCCACTTGCAACAACATAGATGGGCCTAGTGGGTATTAGGCTACATGAAATAAGTCAGAAAGAGAAAGACAAATACCACATGATTTCACTTATATGTGGAATCTAAAAAAAACAAATGAAAAAACAAAAAGCAGAAGAAGACCCATAAATACAGAGATCAAACTGACGGTTGCTATGGGAGAAAGGAGAGGCGGCTGGGTCAATGGGTGAAGGGGAGTGGGAGATACAGGCTTTCAGTTATGGAATGAACAAATCATGGACGTAAAAGTCCTCACACAACCCTATGGTTTCTAGAGTCCTCAACAATCCCCTGCCAAGGGTTCACGCCCGTTATGAAATCTGTGATCCAGAAGCAGAGTCCCGGGTTTCACTTGTCTTATGATTTATGTTTACTTTTGGAAGGGGTAGAATGTTAGCGTTAGGGATGATGAGATGGGTGGGGAATGCAGGTAGATCTAAAGTGGCACGTGTTCAACCCTAGTCCTGGGAGGAAGAATAAAAATCCCTGGACAGGACTTTATTCCCAAGACCTCCCAATACAGACTGCTGACACATTCAGTATCTTCTGTGATGGTTAATTTTATGTGTCAACTTAGCTAGGCTGTGGTGCTCCGTTGTTTTGTCAAACAGAGGTATGTTTTAAAAGATGTAATTAACATTTAAATTAGTGGATTTCACATAAAGCAAATTACCCTCCATAATGTAAGCGGGCCTCATCCAATCAGTGGAAGACCTGAAGAGCAAAGAGAGGTTTCCCAGTGATGAAGCAACTCTCAAGACCGCAACATCAACTCTGACCACAGTCTCTAGCCTGCTAGCCTGCCCTGTAAATTTCAGATTTCCCAGCATCTACAATCACATCAGGTAATTCCTCAGAATAAATCTCTATCTACCTATCCTTGGAGAGCACTGACTAATCTGACTCATGCACTTTCGTTTTAGGAAAGGTTTGTTTCACTTTGATGTACAATATTGGGAGCCTAGAACAGCACTGCTGGAAAGGGCCTTAGCTCTTTGGGCCTGTGGAATCTGGTCCTAAATGATAGTTTACACTCCACTTCCTTTAATGAGGGCAGATAATCCTTGCTGAGTGACAGGATCTCCTAGAATATCCTCACAGCAGGACGGCCACTCCCTGCTTGTGGACCACCCACAGACGCCAGGGCCTCCCAAGGAAGCCTTGCCTTTCTCCCTGCTTTGTCTGACCCAGGCCTCCTGCCATGGGAACAATTAGGAACTTAGAGCAGAAGGAGAAGTAAGGTTTCTTCTAGCTCTGCAGTTGTAAGACTTAAACTTTGTTGGATGTTGGAATTAAAAGGGCAAAACCTCCACCCCCGACCTCTGCAGCTGCCCCACGGATGGGCTGCAGAAGGGAGCCTGGCGAGAGGTAATTAACCGCAGATCACTAACGGCTCAATGGGAAGGCCTGTGTCCAGGAATTCCTTTTGCCAGAGGTCCTGGGAGCATTTGCTGCAGAGAAACAAGTTTGCAAATAAGCACTTTTCTTTGTAAAGGCCCCCTTCCCCAGCTCCATTAGCTCCCAGCTCCGTTTTCAACTGCGAGGGCTGTCTTTTCATCTTGAACTTGACATATTCTTCTAGTTTAGCCCAGTCACATGGAGCCCTCTGGCAAGCCACTCTCTCTCCCACTGTGAATTGTTGGGAACCTCGGCAGAGAATAAAATTCGGAGTCGGCCAACTTTTCCCCCACAACCCCCGACTTCGCCTCTCTTTGTGCTTAACAATGGATGGCAAGATCTTTGGTTTTCTTTGTCATTGGGAAAGATGCTGGAGTCAAACAAAGGAGAACAAAAATTCCAGACGTGCTGAGAAAATGAAAGAGAGAGAGAGAGAGAGAGAGAGAGAGTGTGTGTGTGTGTGTGTGTTGGCATAGTCTCACCCACCACCGCCAAATGCCACTGATTAGCATTGTAACCCTCAGGAATGTATGTCCTTTGGGGTTGAGTTAGTGGTTTGAGCAATGTTCCTTCCAACTTCCTGCTGGAAAATTTAACCTCTTTTTAGTCTTTAGCCCGGCAAGGAAGCTCAGCACCATTTTATTTGTTCTTACCTGCGGAGTAGCTCCTAAACCAGGTCCCGCAGCTCGTTCCCACTCTCCTGGCCATTCTCGCCTTCCTGGATCATCAGTGTGTCCTAACTCTTCTCCTCTGCTTTGCTCCCTCCAAAAACATCTTCCCACCGCAGCCACAGCCATCTTTCTAAAAGGCCCATCTGACTACCTTGTTGCTCATTTCCTGAAGAATCAAGTCTAGGTTCCTGGCAGGGCAGCCAAGAATGCTCCTGGGGTTCTGGTTGTATCCCCTGGCCCCCTCGGCCCGCTGATTAAATCAGCCTCTCTCTCTCTCTGCACTATTTCCTACTTTTTTGTAGCTGTGTCTACTTCTTTAGTTTGTTTTTGCTTTTGTTTTTTGTTTGTTTGTTTTTTTGAGTAAACGCTGCCCCTTCCCTAAGTCTCTCTGGGCCCTTATCTACTCTCTCTACCCTAGATAGTGTGAGAAGTTTCTTAAGTGGTTACTGCTTTTCTATATTGACAGTGTATCAACTGTATTTGCTCACCTTCCTGGCCAGCCTGAGAGTCCTCTGGAGTGGGAACTTTCTATCCCCATAGGTAGGGCAGCACAGGGCAGAGCACACAGGCTATCTTCAGTTAATGTCTCTGGAATATTGGAAAGCGTAATACAACAGACCGTGGGAGTGAAGCCTGCTGCCTCTATACCAAGATTTGTGTGGATTTGAATCCTAGCCTTCATTGCTTGAGCCTCCATTTCCTCGCCTGTGAAATGGGCACAACCCTATCAACATCAAGAGCACCGATAGTCAAAATTCACTGAAATAATGCTTACAAAGTATTCAACACATCCCTAAATTCTCCTAACACCTCGCTACTTGGCATTGCTAGGGAGAAGTGTTTCCTCCACTCGCCTGGGCAACCCTCCATCTATGCCCACCCTCTTTGTTCACAGACCTTCTCCGAGTCGAATCCCCAATGAAGTCATCAACCACAGGGGGAAGAAAGAGTTAAGCCCCACTCTGTTCACCGCAAATCCACAGGCACTAAATAAGGCTCCAGCGCTCAGGCTTTAAGTATGGGCTGCAGCTAACTATAAACAGCTGTTGCAAGATAATAGCCTTCTACTGGTAAAATAAGGCCAGCCCCCCCCCTCCTTCACAATGAAACCTTTCTTGCAAAGAGCATTGAGAACTGATAGCTAGATCTCCGGCTGGCAGTAATCAGAATTAAAAGATGAGGGAAGGGGGAAGGCTGTCAGGCTTCTCAGATCAAGCTGTCATGTATACAGCTATTCTATTTCCATTTCCAAAAGCCAAAACACCCCAGCGTCTCTTATCTGCAGCACATTCCCCCTGTTGTTCTAACAGGGAAAAACAACTCTGCTCCCTTCCTGTGACGGCATTAACTCTAATAACTGGAAAAAGAGCAGACATTAGCCAAGAAGACATATGTGTTGCTTTTCTACGGCAGCCCCTTCATTCAACGAATCCTCCCTTCCCATTGTAGGAAATTAAGTATGAATCAAAGCACAGCAATGTGCCTCCATATGGAATTTGGGAGCTCTTAGGGCCACTGCACGGTGTAACAAAGGTGGGACTCAACGTGAGTGACGTCTACTCCGCCGGAGACAGGTGAATGTCTTGGTTTGGGGAATTGATGACGCAACGTGTTGTTTGTTTCAGAAAATACCCAGAATTTATTAAGTGTGTATCTAGTATCGGGCACATCATACATGCTTGATATTTGTGTGTTCTCCTGAGCTTGTTGAACACTTTCCATGGGTGAAGAGTGGTAAAAGAACTCCAGGAGTAAGTGAACTTGCTTTCAGAGAATGGGTTGATGAAGCCACAGAATCTTTGAAATGGAAACTGAGTCTTTTTGCTGGTGTTAAATCCTATCCATCTGTCTGTCTATCTTTTTTAGCAAAGGATGTCGAGGAGACCTAGGGAAACTGAGTGGTTGACAGAGGGGCAACCAGCAAGTTAGCCGCAACAGGAAATGGACCAACTTCTCTGATTCCCTAGCCAGTGAGTTCAGTCAGCTCACATCAAAAATTCTAAGACTAGCGGCACCTGGGTGGCTCAGTGGGTTAAGTCGTTGCCTTCGGTTCAGGTCATGATCTCAGGGTCCTGGGATTGAGTCCCACATCGGGCTCTCTGCTCAGCAGGGAACCTGCTTCCCTCTCTCTCTGCCAGCCTCTCTACCTACCTGTGATCTCTCTCTCTCAAATAAATAAAATCTTTAAAAAAACAAAAAAAAATTCTAAGACTAGGAGCACCTGGGTGGCTCAGTCATTAAGACTCTGCCTTCGGCTCAGGTCATGATCCCAAGGTCTTAGGATTGAGTCCCGCATCCGGCTCCCTGCTCTGCGGGAACCCTGCTTCTCCTCCCACTCCCCCTGCTTGTGTTCCCTCTCTTGCTGTGTGTCTCTGTCAAATAAATAAATAAAATCTTAAAAAAAAAAAATTCTAAGACTAGGGCGCCTAGGCAGCTCAGTGGGTTAAAACCTCTGCCTTTGGCTCAGGTCATAATCCCAGGGTCCCGGGGTCGAGCCCCGCATCGGACTCTCTGTTCAGGGGGGAGCCTGCTTCCTCCTCTCTCTCTGCCTGCTTCTCTCCCTACTTGTGATCTCTGTCAAATAAATTAATAAAATCTTAAAAAAAAAAAATTCTAAGACTAAAGCAAAGATCTCTTTGGTAAACAAAATTCAGGAAGAACGCTAGAAGCAGCATCACGGAGGAGTTTAATTCTGTTTATGACTGTGGTCTCAGGAGAAGTAGATGTAACTACTGATGTTTTGTCTCCAGCTAGATAATACATCTTAAAAAATAGCAGGGCACAATAGGCGCTCTTTAATTAAAGAATGACATGAACTATGGACTTGGCTATTGCTGTGCAGGCATCTTTTGCATCTAGGACAATACAATAATACCCATGGTTTTCTCACTATTTATGAACCAGTAAATAACAGCCTGTAAGGTGGGTCCTTTAGTTAGTACCATTTTGTAGATTAGGAAACTATGGTATAGGAAGATTGCGGCATTTGCTCATTGTCACCCAGCTAAGAAGTTCCAGAGTCCAGGTTCAACGCCTTAATTTGTGACCTAGAACTGGATTTCTGAACTGCTGTAATGCCTTACTGAAAAGTAAATGGAAAAGTCATGACCCTCTTGTGTATGATGGAATCACATTTTTGTTTCTTGCTTTGTGTCTTTAGATTGCCCCAAAATGGGCCATCCTGAGAAGTCCCTTTATATTCCTATCTCACACCAGGGAGATCTGTTGGTTTGCAATGTTCCCAGAGCTTCCCAGGTGTAATCTGAAACCAACCCCCCATACTGGGAGTGCAGGGAGAGGCGGGACACTGGTCCATGTACAGGCTGGTACATGGAGGTTTTAATAAGCAAAAAAAACTTAAATATAAGGCTTGTCATGGGGAGCAGCAAGACGGATGGATCCCTGCCCCTACCTGCCAAATCTCAGAAGTTTATAAAGAGGCTCTAAACTGCGCTCAGTTACATAATCCACGTGGATATTCTCGATACCATGTCACAGTCTCAAGGCTATGTCCTTGGAACAGCCTCTGGGAGCAGGAAAGGCACATTCCAAGGACAGGGGTGGGGGTGGGGATCCTCCGAGTGCCCATGTCCAGCTCACAGGTCAGTCAGCAGTCACCTGTTTTTAAGGACACTCCCCAACCAGATCAGACACTCTGATAAGGCACACGGCCTGTCCACATTCACCCAGTTTGTAAGATATGGAGATTTCTAAAATCAAGTCTAAAATCAAGATTTCAAGATCATGACAACATTACTGTCTCCTTGGATATTTTGAATCCACAAATTTTATCTAGGCGGTTTCTAGCAAATCACAAAAAGTTCGTTATAAGGCATTATTGGTATCAAAATGATCAAACCAATCAAAGAAGAATAAGGAATAAAGTCCAGGCTTGGGTTAGGGCAAGGATGGGAAACGTATCCCGATTTCTAGTCCAATTCCACTCAATTACTCTGAGGTCCCTGGAGGGCTATGCTAAGAAAGATCATGAGATTACTTCTATATTGTTCAAATTCTTAGTGTATGTGTTGCCAAAGTGAGCACAGATAATGAGATTGCTTCTGATCCCAATGGGAAAACATCTTTTGATATTGAGCTAAGTTGATTCAATGTTGGAATGCCTAAGGGGGACTGGGATGAATAGGTTTTATTTGCCTCCCCAGATCTACTTTCCCTTTTTATTCTGCTCTGTGCTTGACCTCTACAATCTATATCCAAAGGGTCCCTCACCTCCAAGCTTCCAAATGGATTGGGCCAGTGGGGAACCCATCAAGAGATTGAAAGGGGGGGGGGAAGACTGCGGTGAAGGCATTTATTCCCTGTGGTTCCCTCACTGTGGGTCACCATGGATGACTTCACCCCCTCAAAAGGAAGGGCACAGCTCCTGTTAGGAGGTCCCTCTACTCAGATCTCTCTCCAGAATCCAGTCACTGTTTCCTTCCCCTTGCTTCTTTAATAGGCTTTGACTACTGTACATATGTCTTGTGGGTTTCCTACATGGTGTTATGTCTTTACTAAATATTCTACTTATGGAATTCTCAAGTCACTCAGTTGGAAGGCACCATGATGCTGACTGACAGAGTGGCCATGTTACAAGGGGATGGATTAGCTACTAAGTCATGGATGAATGAGGAGTGAGCACTTGCTTCTCTTGGGAAGGGAATCCTAAGGATGTTCTTTTTATTTTTGTATCACACCACTATAGACACTTCTAGCATCAGTCCAACCTCCTATGGTGAAGGCAATGTTGCATAGGGAAGAAGGCTGAGATATCACACCAAATGAGACAGGCCTGATTCACATCCAGCCCTAACCCCTCCTGTCTGTATTTAAGCTTGGGTCAGATGGTTATACTCTTGGGGTCTTAGTTTCCTACCCCCACAAAATTGGGATGATAACACCTAAATGCTAACTTACCAATCAGGGAAGGGACGACATTTGTAAAATTCTCCTTCTGTTTACAGCATTTGGCTAAGTTTACATGGATCAACAGAATGGGAGTTTTTGGATAAGACTTTTTTTTTTTAATTTCCCATCAGCCCAAAGTCAGGAAGGTAGCAGGGTTCTTTCCTTCTTTCCTTCCTTCCTTGTTGTATCCGTCTTGTTTCTTCTCAAACTTTGTATGTTTGATTCGTGGTTCTCACCTGTAGGAGTCCTCAAGACTCACAGAGCAGAAAGGTGTAACCATCAGCATTTTATGCCCTAAAAACCTCAGCAATCCAGACCTCTGGGGGCAGATTCTCAAATTAGATGTTGAGCTTCCTGAAGACAGCAATCGATATTATTTATTTCTCTATCCCCAGTTCCCGTTGCACAATTTATACACAGTAAATGTTTACCAAGTTAATGAGCTATACTGAATAATCTTGTTTTCCATAGATTTAAGGCTTCCCTACTTTAAATAAGGAAATGTGTACTTATTCTAATCATTTTGAATAAAAACATTTCAGGTATTTGTATCTAAACATTTATCTTAGCACAGGTCATACCATTGTGCTCAGTGAACCAGTACTCTCCGGGGAAGTGGAGGTTCCCAGAGACACTGTGCTCTCATCTACACATTCCCCCAGTTTCCTATTTTGAATCCTTCATGCCTCATCCTTGCAGTACCACTCATCTCTCTTCCACAATAAGAGTGAAGAAGCCCTGAGTAAGTGTGTACAAATAAAGAGGGAAAGGAGTGAACACCACCTGCTCTGTTCAGAAGTTTTTATTCTTTACCTCTTAGTTTCAGAGTATTTAAAAAAAAAAATGATATCGACATGAGAACACATTGATACCTAAGAAGGACTTGGGAAGACAAAAGGGAACATCTGCTTCCTTTGCCACAGAAGGCCACTGGCTGCTTTGCAGTGCTGTGATACATCCAGGCCTGGCTTGTCTCTGGGGAATTGTCAAGTTTATGTATATGAAATCTCAGTCCCTCTGATGTGGATTCTAACAGGAATCAGAAATGAGGATGCATGCACCCTGGTTTAGATGGCCTTTATTTGGGGTTCTGTCCCCAAAAAGTTGTTGAGGTTGAAAAAAATGATAAGGATCACTTTGGGGAGTGGACAGAAAGATGGATCCTGGGATTAAGTTCCTTGTCCTCAATATTCCTCACCAGGACATCAAGCCCCTTCTGACCCTCCACTTATGTGTAAAGTGGGGATGACCACACACCTGGACTTTCTGGGGAGGGGGAGGGCAGGAGCATGAGAAGAAGAGCACACACGAGCATTCTGGAAAAACAGGGGTAATGTGCCCCTTCAAATGTCCCTTATGATGATAGCGGTGATGAAGCCTCTTATCTAAGGCTGACAGCAAATCTCCCACACTCTTGTGAACTTCTGGGGGAGTCAGGTCTGGTGCAACCTAAAGCAATCCGAAATGCAAGTTTCTCTGGACTTAGGGTTTATTTGAACACCTGCCATCTGGGAGTCTGCATGTAGATCCCAAGTCAACCTTAGTTCACCTCACCCTCCCATTAGCCCTTATAGCTGCTACTCAGTATTTAGGGCCAGGAGACAATCTAGCTAGCTGATCCTGCTATACTTCTTTTCATCAGCTTGGCAGTCAGGAGACTCCAAGCCAACTTTAATTCTCTACTGCAGTTAACTCTTCTGCGCTAAGTTCTGATAGGGTTTATCCATTCTATGCCTCTCTGTAGATTTTAATCTTTTCTATTCTAAATGCCCTAAGAGACTTTTTTTTTTTAAAGAGTTTATTTGACAGAGAGAGAGATCACAAGTAGGCAGAGAAGAAGGCAGAGAGAGGGGGGGAAGCAGGCTCCCCACAGAGCAGAGAGCCTGATGTGGGGCTCGATCCCAGGACCGAGATCATGACCTGAGCTGAAGGCAGTGGGTTAACCCACTGAGCCACCCAGGTACCCCTAAGAGATGTTTTCTAGATGTCAGTTATTTCAACTTATTTTTGAGTATGTGATAGGAGTGCTATAAACAATGAATGACTGGGGAGTAAATAGATGGTGAAAAGTGAATGACTAGTTGAACTGTACAGCACAAAGAATGAACCTTAATGCACGCACATAAAAAAAAATCATTTAGGAAATCAGGAGAAGCTCAGGAAGAGATGTAGACTGTAGATGTAGAAAATCCAAGTGTATTCCAAATGTGTGAAACAACTTTGCTGAAGGGGGCCAGGAAGAGAAGGTGCTGACCGAGGTAACTTTGGAAATGAGTAGAGTCTGTAAGGTTAAAAAGGCAAAGAGAACTACACATAAGCACTGTACTCTGGTTGATAATGTTGTTTCCCACAGTGCTAAGGTGAACAATTCTGATGCAGCTCTGCATGCACGCCATAAGGCAACAATGAAGTAAATGGATGGCAGGTGATGGGAGCTACATTTCTCACTGTATAAAAGGAATTTACAGAGAAGCAAGGTAAAGAGGCTAGAGCGATTCGTGTAGTAATGGATTAAAGCTGGAGATCGGAGTATGAACTCACAAGTAGCTTCATAGAGACACAGACAATTACAGTAGAAATATTCGTGTGTGTGTGTGTGTGTGTGTGTGTGTGTGTGTGTGTATTTTACAGGAGCATATAAATGCATACACCCAGGAGTTAGAATACATGGACATACATAATACATATGGGTTTGTTTTTTTTTTTTCCCTCAGTTGAGAAGACCTAAAAGAAACAACACCCTGACAACAATGTGCACATCTAGAACCCAGATCTTGGTTGCTAAACTGGAGCTTTTAGGAGAAATGGTTGACTCCAGGGCCAGCGCAGGAATTATACAAGATGTACCTGGACCAAAAAGTAAGAAGGTACCCCAAATTTAAAAATCTTGCATTAACTGGGGGGTGGTGAGTCAAAGGAGCACAGGAATCACTTTAAAGAAATTTCAGTGCCAAAGCTTGTACAATTTAAGCAACAAAATTAAGTAGTGTTGGATTAAAATGCAAAATAGAAAATAAATGCTCACAAGTCCATGCTTTTCTAAATAAGTGATGGAATAAATGTATCAGGCAAAGAGACAAATCTCCTATGTAGACTTCTAAATAATTATGTAGATACTCTGCTCCCAAGAAAGGGGAAGCCTAACTCCAGACCCTTTCTGTATGGTCTCTGCACAGTGACTTCATTCAAAAAAAAAAACAAAAAACAAAAAACATGAAAATGGGGCAAATAAAAGTAATTATACAGTAGAGAAACCTGACAAATACTACCTCAGCCAGGTGATCAAGGTCAATATCAGCAGAAAGAACTCATGTAGATGGTAAGTATCCTTGATATGACAGGATAGAAATACAACTTAACCACTGTGATCTTACTCTCAAAACTCACAACTCTAACTCTGAAAACTATAAAGCACCAATGAAAGCAATTAAAGACAACATGAAAAAATGGGAAGGCATCCCATGCTCACAGGTTGGAAGAACAAATGTTGTTCAAATGTCCATACTACCCAAAGCAATCTATACATTCAGCACAATCTCTATGAAATACCACCAGCATTTTTCACACAACTAGAATAAACAATCCTAAAATTTGTATGGAACTACAGAAGACCTCCAGTAGCCAAAGCAACCTTGAAAAAGCAAAGCGAAGTTGGAGGCATCACAATTCCAGATTTGAAGCTACAATACAAAACTGTGGTAATCAAAAGAATATGGTATTAGCACAAAAACAGATACACAGATCAGAACAAAATAGAAAACCCAGAAATAAACTCAGAATTCTATGGTCAATTCATCTTCGACAAAGCAGGATAGAATATCCAATGGGAAAAAGGGAGTCTCTTCAACAAATGGTGTTGGGAAAACTGGACAGCAACATGGAAAAGAATGAACCTGGACCACTTCTAACATCATATACAGAGATAAATTAAAAATGGAATAAAGACTAATTGAGACCTGAAACCATCAAAATCACAGAAGAGAGCACAGTCGGTAATATTTCTGACAACTTTTCTCTAGATAAGTCTCCTGAGGCAAGGGAAACAAAAGCAAAAATAAACTATCGGATGCCATCAAAATAAAAAGCTTCTGTACAGCAAAGACTACAATCAATAAAACAGAAAGGCAACCTACAGATAGGAGAAGAGATTTGTAAGGGACATACCCAATAAAGGATGGGTATCCAAAATATACAAAGAACTTACAAAACTCAACACTCAAAAAATAAAAATACTCTAATAAAAAACGGGCAGAAGGCAGGAACAAATAGCTCTTCAAAGAAGATAGACAGTGGCCAACAGACACATGGAAAGATGCTCAACATCACTCATCATCAGGTAGGTGCAAATCAAAACTACAGTGAGAGATCACCTCACAGCTGTCAGAATGGCTAAAATCACCAACACGAGAAACAACAGGTGCTGGCAAGGATATATAGTAAAAGCAACCCTTTTTCACTGTTGGAATGAAAACTGGTGCAGCCACTCTGGAAAACAGTATGGAGGTTCCTCAGAGAGTTAAAAATATGATGCAGCAATTACATTACTAGGTATGTATCCAAAGAATCCAAAGAATCCAAAAGAATACAAAGGCACTAATTCAAAGGGATATATGCAGTCCCATTTTTTTAAAAGATTTTATTTATTTATGTGACAGACAGAGATTACAAGTAGGCAGAGAGACAGGCAGAGAGAGAGAGAGAAGGAAGTGGGCTCCCTGCAGAGCAGAGAGCCCAATGTGGGGCTCAATCCCAGGACCCTGGGAATATGACCTGAGCTGAAGGCAGAGGCTTTAACCCACTGAGCCACCCAGGTGCCCCTGCAGGTCCTATTTTGTAGCAGCATTATTTATAATAGCCAAGATATGGAAGCAACCCAAGAGTCCATCCGCTGAGGAGTGGATAAGGAAGATATGGTATATACATATATATACACACACATATATATGTGTATACATATATATATATACATATATATACACACATATATATGTGTGTGTATATATATATACACATACATACATATACATACACATACATATATATGTATATATGATGGAGTATTAGTCACAAAAAAATGAAATCTTGCCATTTGCAATAGTGTGGAGAGAGCTAAAAAGTATAAAGATAAGTGAAATCAGAAAAAGACAACATACGATTTCACTCACTCACAGAATTTAAGAAACCAAACAAAAAAGGGGGACAAAGAAAGAGAACAAAACAGAGACTCTTAACTATAGAGAACAAACCAAGGGTAACCAGAGGGGAGGTGCGGGTTGGGGACCGAGGAGTGCACAGGTTGTGATGAGCGCCGCGTGTTGCAGGCAAGTGTTGAATCATTATATAGTGTGTGTGTGTATACACACACACACACACACACACACACATCTGACTCTGATAGAGCACGCTATGTTAGCTAACTGGAATTAAAATAAAGCCTTTACGACACTAACCAACTCCAGACTGTCATGAGAAACACATCAAATTCCTATGGAGGGGCATCTACAAAAGACCTGAGCAAGTCATCCGTCAAGGTCATCAAAAATGAGGCAAGTCTGACAAACTGTCCCAGCCAAGAGGAGCCTAAGGAGACATGACAAGAGAATGTACTAGGATGTTCCGCATGGGATCCTGGAGTGGAAAGGACAATAGATTAAAAACTAAGGAACTTTGAATAAGCCATACACTGTAATTAATATTCCTGTTTAAATATAGGCTCATCTATTATAGTAAATATAGGATACTAATGCATGATGTCAGTAATAGGGAAAACCAGGTGTGAAGTAGATGGAAACTTTCTGTACTCTATTTTCAATGTTTTTGTAAATCTAAGACTGCCCTAAAAGAAAGCCTATTTTAAAAATGAATGAATAAGGGGTTATCAATTTAGCTTTATAAATTATGGAGTCGTTCTAGGCTTACTATGTTCCCGGTACTGCTACATTTGGGAAGCTTGAGATTTTCGTTGTTGTTGTTGTTGTTGTTAATTTCAAATCCCACAGAGCTGTGTGAATACTTAAAATGAGAGCACACATAAAGTGGTCAGAACAGTGGCTGGAACCTAGTAGACCTTCATGATTGCTTGTGCGTGGGGGGTGATGAGGATGATGACAGACATATGCTTGAGGTGGCCCCTCTGCTCTGCTCTGAGACTGGTCCGAGATGGGGTTTTGGAGGTGACCAACAGCTAGGGGAGGAAGGCAAAGACAGCCTCCCAGCAGCAGAACTGGCACCATCCAAGGCAGAGGGGCAACACGCTGTGAGTTCAGTAAGGGGGACTGTGGCTATATGTGATTTGCTTTTGCTGAAGAACATTAGGGAAGACTAGAAGGAGAGAAGGAATATAAGGCTGGAGTGGTCAGCGAGGGCCACATCACAAAAGGCAATGGCTAAGGAGCCTGGACTTTCTTCCGCAGATGAGGGAGCCACTGCGAATTTTTAGCCCCCTCAGAGAGGCCATCACATTTGCATTTTGGATAGACTCCCTTGGCTGCGGGTTGGGGGGTGGGGCTGGAGCGCAACCAGACGGCGGGCACGCGGCGAGGCCGGCAAGATTGAAGCCCTCGGAAAAGCACAGCATTTTCTTGGGGGCAGTTATAAACCTCTTGACTTACTCAGCCAAGCACGCTTTTGTGAAGTGCCTGTCTAAATATTCTCTTTTTTATGTGTATTAGCTATAAAGGTAGAAGCTAACTTTGGCACAGAAATGCATCTCTGAGGCAGAGTGAAACGTTTCCTTTACGACCGATCCTTATTCCAGCCTTCCTTGCCAGGAGAGAAGAATGTGAGCCGGGAGTGAAAACTGAGTGAGACTTCCGCAGTCGCCTTTGTGAAGTTCTCCTTCTCTTATACGTGGAGCCACAGTGTTTGTAGATCCGGGATTTTTCATTCATCTTTCCACCCGTGTTTAGCACGACCAGCCCCAAGCTAACCTTGAGCGACTGGCTCATGTTCTAGTCCCTCAGCATGGCCAAATGAGCGGCAAGTCGAGCTTGGAGTTTGAGCATCTGAGATCTGAGTTCTTGCCCCAGCTTGGCTAGGTACCAGCTGTGGGATGTTTCTATAACCCTTTGTCACATAGGAGCCCATTTTAAATTTTTTCTTAGGTAGGAAATTTATCCCAACACCTACCACCATCACCATCATCAGCCACATCAACGGCATCACCAGCCTGACTCCACATCCCCGGCCTCGGTGAGGATTACATGTAACCATGAATAGATGAGCAGCTACTTATCACCAAAAGATGAAAGCATTGGAATAACCATCGAACTACATGAAACTTCTGTCGAGGTTAGTGCCTGGCACAGAGGAGGCACTCTGGGAATGTTTGCTGAATGGAAATCAGGCTGTTTATTATGGCTTTTTCCCCGCCTCTACTACTTAGATGCTCACTCCATGATATGGAAATGAGGCATCATACCTTGTGCCTTCCCAGGCATTCTGGTACAAAGTAGCTTAATGAAACGTGAGCAGACTTGCACCGTAAGCATCAGGATGACTTTGGTTCTGTTATTACTGGGGGCTCTGGCTATGCTCTAAAACATGCTAACGATCTCTTAGAGTGGCCTTGACTCGTTAATCATCCAATCGACTGCAAAACCAGGAGATTCTTCCATGAAGCATCTTTACAGCTGTGTAACATCACGCAGATCCTTGTCTTATCCCCAAGCACTAGCTTCTCTGTTGTCTGTTTTTGCTCAGGGCCACGCTGCTCTCGCCTCACACACACTACATGTTCTGTTCCCATCAACCTCAGCAATGAGATGGGAAAGCCTCCCTTCCTTCTATGTCAAACGGCCTCAGCCCCAGACTTGAATTGGCTTCTCTCTCATCAGGCAAGCCAGTTGCCTTTTCAATAAGGACATTTTCTTAAAAACAAAAACAAAACAAAAATCCCTGATGCACAGACTTGCAAATACAACTAAGACAATATAGTATGTATGGGCTAGTCCTCTAGCCTCTCTCAAGTTATAGGGCTACATGGGACACCCCCCCAACACATACCCGTGGTAGAAGTTTATGAGATTTCTTTGCCTTAGCATTGAGCACAAGGTCAAGGGCAGAGCAGAAAATAAAAATCTGCAGAGTAAATATTCTTTCTTAAAGTCTTGGGGCTGGACTAGAACTCAGGGATAATGCAGTGCTTTGCTGCTCCAAGTACAATCTGTGGACAAGCCGTGCTGACAGCACCTGGGAGCTTGTTAGCCCTGCAGAACCCTAGGCCTCACTTGGAACCTATTAGATCACAATATTCCGTTTCACTAGATTCTGATTTGTGAGTCATTTTTTATGTCCAATGGTTACAAACCTTAGCTGAAATAGGAATTATCTAAAGAAGTTTAAAAACAATTGGTATTAGGATCCCATAGAGATTCTGATTTATTTGGTCTGGGAATGTTGCCTAAATATTGAGATTCTTAAAAGCTCCCTATGTTATTCAAATGATAAGCCAAGGCTGAGAACCATCGATCTTGTTCAACTTTCTCATGTAAAAATAGATACTTCTCCGAAACTGGATGTATACATCTGGGTATTCAATAGTGCTTTATAGTGAGTGGAGACTGTGTAACATTTAATCTACTACTACTTCTTTTTAAACCTCTCTCCTTCTCCTCTCTTGCTAACATCATCAATCTGCCTCAGTATCACAGACTGAGATCTTATATGCCTGATGCCCAAGAGCCCCCAGTACCCATTAGTTATTTGATGACTCTACTCACCACCCAGAGCTGATTAGAGCAAGTATAGGCTCCAGCCGGAAAATTCAGATGCCACCTCCGGGAAATTTCACACGGAGACCGGGCATATAGCATTGATGATCTCTGATTGCTGGTCCGCAGGTAAATACAGGATTTGTGGAGCCAACGGAACTGGGAGCAGAAAGGGGCTGTAAGGAAAAGAGAAGCAGCAATGAATTGAGCACATGAAGGGAAGCAGGGATAACAAGTGGAGAGAGCCAATTATCAGATTTACTTATAACTTCCGGTCCTGGTTCGCAGACACTTCCGTGGCTGGGCTCCGTTGTAATTTCTATTCTATCGTTTCACGAAACATCAGTATTGCTAATACACCATCTGTGTTTTTCCTTAAGCCCGCTCAAGTTGGGTTTAGTCTTGGCAAGCACAAAACGTCCTAACTAATTCATTTTATTTTCCCAGCCTAACTCTTATTAGCACATATGTGAGAGCACCAATGAAACCCACAGTTAAGGGAAGCGCTACTAAGGGGGATTAAGAATGTCCATATGTGATGGCGGTTCTCTTCCCATGGCACAGAGGGCACTGTAAAAATATAAATGCATGTGACTGACACTTTGAGCTGGACCCTTCCAAAAATGGTTACTGTTTAATCCTCTCAACATTATCTCCATGATACAGATAGAGACACTGAGGCTCAGAGTGGCGAGCTGACTTTCTTCTGGTTGTGTAGCTGCAAAGTAGCATTGCTTGGATGGAAGTCAGTCAGACTTTGCGTCCATGCTTGGGTTGCCGCAGGACTGGCTGGCAGGGAAACACGGTGGGTGGAAAGCTGGTGAAGTGAGCAGGGACCAGGGATAAGACCCTGCTTGTTATCACTCAGGGGTCTGATAATGGGGCAGGTTAATCAGAGCACCTCCAAGATCTTCTTCTACCTATTTTTTTTTTTCCTGAGATGATAGTTTTAGAATATTTGGGGATACCTGAACATATAGCAGATACCTGAAGTCGGTATCTGCTGCTCTCATTCCTTGCCAGTGGGCCACGCTGTCTTACAAACTGCAGCTCAGTACCGTCATCCAAGTCCACCTGCAGACTGTAAAAATGAAACACACCTTTCTGATGTGTGCTTTCCAGTTCATCTTGGGACATATTGGAAGAGCAGCCTGCACCAGAACACTCTTTGTCCCTTGAAGCGAGTGATAGCAAATGTCCCCTACAGTTCTGATTCATATCTTCTCCTTTACCGTTGAGGTAAAGAGTTTGCAAGACCCAAGTGTTGTAACTAAAAGGTTGCATACGTGTCCAGGGTTTCAGCTGACTGTGTAAGTAGACCTCCTCAACTGGCAGAAGAGTTCAAGCAATGTCTAATGGCCATCAACCAGGGAATGGAGTCTTTGGAGAAGGGAGGGGCTAGGATCATTCTACACTCAGTCCTGGGGCTTTTCTCCAGGGCATAGATAGTGCAGGCAAGGCCAGACTGATCTGAAGACTATTTCAATATGTATATTCCAACCCAGTCATTAGGGGTGTAAGAAGACAGATCTTGTCTTGATTGTGTGAATTAAGAATTCATTACTATTCATAAACCTAAAATTACAGTTAGAATGTAGCAGCCCTGTCTATAGGAATTCTTGGATCAGAGAGAACGTAAAGCACTGGTTACTGTACATCGTACACCCCACGGGGCTGAGACTATGTTCAACTAACACTACATGAACACCTGCTATACATCGGGTAAGGTGCTTCCAAACCTCCAGGCTCTCACATGTACTGTCCTTAATCTTGCAATGCCCTTCCCGCCTGTCCATTCTTACTCACTTCACAAAAACTCCACCTCATCCTCCAGAAGTTCTCCTGATCTCTATTCACGTCTTATGCAGTCTTTGATCTGTACACATTACCCTCTAAAGGCATCTCTCATAGCAGACTGTAATGCAGCTGTTTTCTTGAGGGATACCTTTCTGGAGCAGAGCTCCTTGAGCAGAGAGAGCGTGCTTTAACCCATTCTGGATCCTTGGCATCCTGCTCTATGCTCAACAAGGAGCTCAGAGACAAATGACCCTCCATATGCAACATTATTTGCTTCCCTTAGGTTGTTCCATCAGGACTTCTGGCAGACCTATGTTTAGAGATGGATGTAGCCTTCCCAAGAACATGCATTTTTTTTAAAGATTTATTCAATTATTTGACAGACAGAGATCACAAGTAGGCAGAGAGGCAGGCAGAGAGAGAGAGGAGGAAGCAGGCTCCCTGCCAAGCAGAGAGCCGGATGCCAGGCTCGATCCCAGGACCCTGGGATCATGACCTGAGCTGAAGGCAGAGTCTTAACCCACTGAGCCACCCAGGCGCCCAAGAACATGCATTTGTATTTAAGTTTTTGGACTACCCAAATGGAAAATACACATCGACTTTGGCCTAACAACCCCCCTTATAGGAATTTACTCCATGAATATGCTGACAAGGTGTGTGTTGGGACATGTGCAAGGACGCTGCTACCCACACCGGTCACCTTCACGAGCACCTGGAAGCTAGTGTGGCCACTTTGAGGGCTAGTAGATCCTCCAGAACATACATCTACCTATGATTTCATGTGAAGATAATTCAAAAGGACTAAACATATCTGTATGTAAGAAGGTGAAGAAATCAACATCGTGAATAAAGCCAAGTATTGGTGCATATAGAGCTTTATTCCTTTTGTTAAATTAAAAAAAAATTAATTTATTAAATTTAAAAAATTACAGATTAAAAAAATTACATTAAAAAAAAAATCACCGGGGCGCCTGGGCGGCTCAGTGGGTTAAGCCGCTGCCTTCGGCTCAGGTCATGATCTCAGGGTCCTGGGATCGAGTCCCGCATCGGGCTCTCTGCTCAGCAGGGAGCCTGCTTCCTTCTCTCTCTCTCTGCCTGCCTCTCAGTGTACTTGTAATTTCTCTCTGTCAAATAAATAAATAAAATCTTTAAAAAAAAAAAAAATCACAGATGAGGGGTGCCTGGGTGGCTCGGTGGGCTAAACCTCTGCATTCGGCTCAGGTCATGATCTCAGGGTCCTGGGATAGAGCCCCGCTTCGGGCTCTCTGCTCATCGGGGAGCCTGCTTCTTCCCTCTCTCTCTGCCTGCTCTCTGCCTACTTGTGATCTCTGTCTGTCAAATAAATAAATAAAATCTTTAAAAAAGAAAAAAAAAATCACAGATGATTGCTGGATACTTATTTCCAGGCTGGTATAGGTCTAACAGTAGCAACATGGCATCATTCATAATATGCAGGAAATTTCTAATATTTTGAGTCATTTAAACCTAACAACAGCACAATGAGCCCCATTTTACAGAAGAAAAGGAGGCAAAAGGAGGCGGTCTTTGAAATCACGCAGCTGGAAATGGTAGATCTGAGACTGACTATCCTCATTTAGCAACTGTTAAACAGGCACTGCTGGGGACCTTTGACCAGATCTGCTGAACCAGAATCTGGAAGCTTGGAGCCCTGTGATCTGCGATTTAGTGAGCATTCTAGTCCACGCAGGTGAGAAAACCACCTCTCTAAGCCATGACACTCAGCCAGTAACACTATTTCTAGAGGAACCACAGAACCCTATTGGCTGTTGAGACACTGAGCTTGGAAAGGTAGCCAAGAAGACATTCACTTTAACTTTCTTATGGAACTTACTGAATTGTCTAGACCTAGACTGTATTACTTCCATTTTGATTGGTTTTAAAGGTCAACGGAAATCACTGTGTAGGGGGATTATGGACCATTTTTATAGGTCCTCCCCCCCGACACTTTTCTCTATTTAGACAATAAGAAAACAAGATTAACCAATACAGGCTACTAAAACAAAGCCCCCTCAGAATGCGCAGCATTCAGGAAAATGCCAGGAGGGCTCCTCTGGAGAGCCGTGCTTGGGGTCTGCCTCAGGAAAGCATCTCCTGGCAAAACAAATGATTCTCTCACCACCCGAGGAGCTGCCCCTCCTCTCCCTGAATTGGTAGCATCCATCTCCGTCAGCCCAGGCGTGGTGGCTTTTCAATCCTGAGCCCCGGTGTGATAATTGCTGTAATTTCCCTGAGATAATGTGGAGGTTAATGAGGTACAGGGAGCTTTAGGCCATCCACTTTCATCTTCAGCTCAGGGAACTCCAGCTCTGAGGAGTTGGGAGAAAACCAACCAAAAACAAGACAGAAAAGGATCACAGGAGAATGTGGGTGCAGACCCGTGGACCAGAGGGCAAGAAGAATCATCCCAGCCCTCAGATGATGGCATCCCCAGCTCTGGAGGGAAGCCTCCTCCTCCCCTAACCAGGAGGAAAAAGAGTCTTTCTCTGGGAGAACCAGAGGACACTCCAGCATGTTCCAACTTGGTTTTGTAGTAGGGTTCGTATTCCTTAGGACTTTTGGAAAAAAAATAAGACCAGTTTTATTGATTAAAAAGAAATCATCCATATCTGGAAAAGACTATCTAGCTTTAGCAATTCCTAAAGCACCTGAGAGTATTTAAGGCTTTGTGACATCCAGCAGTAAGAAAACATGTTGAGTGTTGGTTTCCCTAGAGTTATCCAGGCTAATTTGATTATGGAGCAACCTTTCTGTTGTGATTATAATTTGATTCACTTCTTAGAAAGCCACAGTGCTGTAGTGTCTTTATGGCAGTGTAACTTGGGGATTTCTGGTAGAAAGAAAGGTCATGTCTTCAGACCACACTGTTGAAGCCATGAATGCATTCATTCATTTGGCCAACACGGGTTGGTTGTGCATGCCCTGCTCTGGGGTAGGTATGGACACAGCATAAACACTGTATCCACCCTGAATGCCCCCATTGTCTCCAACAGAGAGAGGAATAGAAACAAACAAGAATGAAGCTAGGAGAACAGGGCTGGGGCTGAGGCAAGTCTTCCACACGACGAGAGCACTGGGAGGAGCTCGGGCCAGGAAAGCCCCCAAGAGAAGCAGACATGAGGAAGGGGATGGAGAAACCCCCAGAGAACAGGGATTATGTGTGGCCTGGGGAATCAATGGCCCCAGCTCTGCCGCCTACCAGCGCTGCAACCTTGGGCGCTTCATGTATGCCTCTGCCCCCTGGTTTCCTTGTCCGTACACAGAAGCAGGAAGAATCCATTGCCTCTGGGATTGGTGCGAGGATTAAATGCACACAGACACCTATGGGAGGCTCCTGGTGGAAGGACATCTCTAACACAGAGGCAGCTTCCTCAGGTAGAAATGGACAAGGTGCAGGTGGCAGAGGGAAGGGGGGCGAGGAGAGGCAGGTTAAGGAGCCGCCCCCCGGCATCTGGCTGAGTGATTGTGAACCCACAGGGGACTGTGGGAGAAGAAGAGGAAAGCAGGTTTCTTTGCCCCTTTTACTTTTTTGTGGGGGGGGGGCAGGAGTAAGAATGATGAATTTCCCATTAAACCAGGGTGTAGTGGGTTGAATTGTATCTGCTACAAAAGATAGGTTCACTTTCTATCCCAATACCTGTGAATGTAACATTTTTTGAGATGTAATCAGTTGAGATCATCAGGGTGAGCCCTAAATCCAGTGACTGCTGTCCTCCTACGAGATGAAGAAACAAAGACACACACAGGGAAGGTGACAGCAGAGATGGGGGTGAGATGGCCCTCAGCCAAGAGCACAGAGGACTGCCAGCAACAAGCACCAGCCAGCACAGAGGCATGGGACAGATTTTTCCTCAGAGCTTCCAGAAGGAACCAACCTTATCAACACCTTGATTCTGAACTTCTGGCTACTGGAACTAAAATCTAATAAATTTCTGCCATTTGAAGCTGCCTAATATGTGGTGCTAGAGAATAAATTGTCAGGGCTTCTTACACTTAGCACTGCTCATGGGGGCAGGGGCAGGTCTTTGCAGGCAGTGGGGGGATGGTTCAGATTCTGTGTCTGTTTGATGCTCAGCAGCACCCCTACCTGTGAGGTACTGTGCAGGCAGCAGCACCACCACCCCTAACTGGGACAAAGGACTGCTCACTTACTGACTCATTAATTTATTCATCTATTTATTTACTCACTCATTGGTGCCTTTGTTTATATTTAGCAACTATTTACTTAGAACTGAATATGGGCCAGGTATTTTTTTAGGCTGTGAAATGGTCTTTGTGTTCACGAAGCCTACAGTGGAGTGGGGGAACATAGATGCTCATCAAATAATCACACAGCGCCTTACAAACTGGGGCAAATGCTCAGAATAAAAGGGCACTGGTTCTGGGTAGACACTACAACAAAGGGGTCTAACACAAATGGGGAGCTCGGGGAGTTTAACTGGAGGTCTAGGAACTAAACGGTGAGTAGGCGCGGATGGCAGGGACAGGTAAGCTTTACAGGGAGAAGAAGAGCACCTGCAAAGGCCCTGTGGTAGAAAGAGAGAGCACAGGGAAGATGGGAAGGAAGACAGTGGCTGAGGGAAGTTCACCACAGGACTCAGGCTTGGGTCTGCATCCCAGGATTTGACCTCGTTATAAGGCACAATGAAAGAGAGCAAGAGAGATAGAGAGGGGCCCCTGGTGATGACTTCAGTCATCTCTAAGGTTGAACGAAGACAGCTAGCCAAGGATTTCCATCCCCCCAGACAAAGGGGGGGCTCTTTCTACCATGTGGCTGTAGGCTCCAGCTCTACCCTGGACACAGGTAGATGTGCAGTTTCTGAAATGGGCTGTCTGGCTTTCTATGGTTTAGTGAAGAGAGGACCAGAGGCCATCATGTCAGCTCATAAAAAATGTTCTGAAATCTATATTTATGCCTTGTAGCTCTCTCGTGCAAATAGCATATTGTCCTACAAGATGGATGCATCCAGCCCCTTCCAGGCAGTACGATTTTCTCTGGAAGGCTCTTTGCAGATGGATGTGCTGCCTCGCTGCCCACTGATCCAGGTTCGTGGAGAACAGTCCTGCTGCTCAGAGGTCGGAGGACCTGAGGTCAGAGCAAACAGCACCCACTTCCGGCCACACCCTTATCTCCACAGCAGGCCTCTTGCATTTTTGTATCAACACAACTGATCACAGGACAGTCCAAGCAATGGATTTTAAGCACAAAACACTGGCCTTCTTCATCCCAGGTCTGCAGCTCCCTAGATGCAGCTCACTGGGGATGAGAATCCATTCCTTTGATTCTCAGCCTTCTCTTCTATAAAATGGGGTGACTCATCCTGGCCCTAGACAGTTGCAAATTCTGCTTTCAGGTCAAATGAGAGTCCTGTGTGGGAGCGACTCTAGGAACCATGGCACCTTTTGCAGTAAGGGAGGTGCCCAGGATCTGGTGAAAATTAGGCCAGCCTCTAGGAGTCCGGATGATGCAGGGTTAAATGTTGAATCAGCATCACCCACTCCCCGTACCTGCTCCGAGGCCACTTTACCATCCTGGGCCTCAGTTTTCTCATCTATAGAAGGGGCATAATCATGCTATCCCATCAATGTATGGAAAGGATAAAAAATCTAGTCATGAAAGCTTTTTAGCACAATTTTGCCTCCATGTACAGTTGCAGTCGCCATCCTAACTGTGAACTTCGGGAAGAGCAGAAAGGAACACAGACCAACCTCCTGGGGGCTGAGAGGCCAGTGTCCAGGGACAGGGGCTCTAGGGTCCCTGACAGTCACTCGGGCAGCCTCCCGGCTTGAAGCCCCTCTGGCAGCTTGCACCTGCGGACACGCAGCACTGTCTCCAGCTGGCCCCACTGGGCATCCTCTGCAGGGCCTCTCGATGGGCCTATGCCCCCCATTTTCCTTCACTGCCCGTCACAAATGCGGTGGCAAGGACAAGGCCTTCCCTCCTCTGTCCAGGGGATTCAATCGCAGCTGTGAGACCCAGCTGATGCCACTGTGGGGCTGATCGCCCCCATCCCTGCTGGCAGAGACCGTCTCTTGCATCTCTCTACTCCCCGAGCACTCTGTCCACCCATTTCTTACAACTTCTGTTTCCTTTTTACCCCCCGGACTTTGTGTTGTAACTTCTCCAGCGCGTGCTGGGCTCACCTGGCGAGACTGCGAGCTCAGGGGGAGAGCTCCCCATGTCCCTCTCAGACCCCATGCGCCCTCCAGGGTCTTGGTCACAGTGCTCTCCCCCCTCTCATTTCCTCCAAGAACATCTCATCACCTTGGCACCCTTCCATGCCCAGTACGGTTCCAGGGGCAGGTTCAGAGGCATGCTGACGAGAGAGAGAGTTACTGTACAAGTACAAAATTAAATCAGACAAATAGGTAGAGGCCCCATGCAGGAAAATGTTGGCAGAATAAGCCAAGGCAGAGAGTCAGAAGAAGCTATTTTAGAAAAAGAGGAGGATCATGGCCCACAGGTGTTGGGGGCTTGACACGGTGTCCCAGGTGGGGTAGGGAGGGCTGTGTGTTCTCTTCCCAAATCTCAGAGTCTGCCCCTCGTGCTGGGAAGCTGATCTGAGGCCACCTCTGTCTCTTCAGCAAGAATATTAGTACCCTAGGGCTGCAGCACTAAATTTGACCAAATCAGTGGCTAAAGCAATGGAAATCTATTCTCTCACAGTTCGAGGGGCCAGAAGTCTGACATCAAGGTGTCGACAAGGTCATGGTCCCTTTGAAGGCTCCAGGGGAGAACCCTTTCGTGCTTCTCCAGCTTCTGGAGGGATCACTTCAATCTCTGCCTTTGTTGTCATGTGGCTTTCTCCCTGTGTCTTTGTCTTCTCTTCTGACTCATCCGAGTGTCTTACAAGAACCTCGCCCTTGGATTTAAGGCCCATTCAAATACTCCAGTATCGTCTCATCTCAGAATCCTTAACTCGTTTATATCTGCCAAAACCTTTTCCCAAGTAAGGTTGTGTTCACAGGTTTCGGGGGTAATCCAGACACACGGGGGTATGGATAAGTCTTTTTGGGGTCACCAGTCCAAACATTACAGCAGGTGAAGGGAAGGACTGATCCCAAAGTTGGTATCTGTTCACACAAAGGATCCCAGCTTCTATGCATGAATTATCAGCATTTTTGAGTTGAATTTACTTCCAGTTTTATTTTAAAGCATTTAAAACTTTCGTGCTGCACCACATGGGTTTCCTTATTAGGCACTGTCACTTTCTTCCTCTCCTCTGAAGGCTTGTACAGCTCCTCCCCACCCCACTGCTCCCCAAACATGCCCCCCTCCCCCCACCCCTTGTGCTCAGACATCAAAACAACAGCACCTGCCTGGGGAGGGGATGGCTGTCCTCCCTCGGCCCAGGCCTGTTCAGCCTCCTGCTGGATCTGGGCTCATTCAGGATTGAAGGCAAGAAAATGAAATGATTCCCAGCTGGAAAAATAAGTGCGTCTGAGAGCTGGCCCAGAACACAGGAAAGGAGCTCAAGGCTCAGGGTTCAACCTATCCTTGTTTGCCTTTGAGTTTTAATGCAAATCCCTTTTGTTTCTGTTCCTGAAAATCTCCCTCTCTCTCTCTCTCTCCCTCTCTCTCTCTCTCTCTCACACACACACACATACTACACATACAAACCATTCATGCGAGCATGAAATAAGGTGGGAAGTATAAAATGAAACAGAAAATTCTTTTTCCCTTTTCCTTTTGCCAAATCCCACTCTTCTAGGTACTTTCGCCAGAAATGTATTTTCTCTAGAAAACATACGCATCCCCCCCAAGGAGATGCACATTGGTATGCACAGCTAGACTGTGGTTTTTGGTTTTGTTTTACATTGTATCCATGTACACATTTACATGTAAATGCTTTCCATCAAGGAGAAGGGGCATCCTTCAGGGCCTTGCACACTGCTTCTCCTTCTACGGATGTTGTGGAACAGCCTTCCTTATTGGGATAGCCGGAGAGAGCTTAGTTTTAACAGCTACAAAGAACTCCATCCAAAGGATATACGCTCATTTGTATAACCACCTCCTTTATCCATTAGGCTGTGCCTTCCCCACACCCCAAACTTCTTTCAACAAATTTGGCACAAACCACACCCTCTTGGTGTCCAGCCCGCTATAGCACGGTGTCTGGCCCCATTTTTCTTTTCCAAGTCGGCTCTCTGTTCCTGAATACCAGTGGGAATGCAAACATCCTCATGTCTGAGGAAGCGCAGGGGAGGAATGATGCGTCAAGCCTGGCTGGCTCCTGATGGACTGTGAATCCCACACCCTCGGGGGCCCACGTGGGTCTGCATCACTTCCCGTGCAGCCCTCTCTTGTGGCTATCATTCGCGAAGGGGAAAGAAAAATAAACTTGGCCCAGCATTAGCCCGTCTTGATTCCTGGGTGGGCCTAAGAGCCGTCGGCCTTCAGTCCCTTAGTTCACGGGCCCGGTTATAACTTCCTGCACTTTGAAGCGAGCACAGGAGAAGAGCACATTGAGTGAGCTTTATTTACGGCTGCAGTAGATGCCGATTTGTTCAAGCCCAGCAATGGCCCACGATGGCCTCATCTGAATCTGTAGGATAGAATGGTGGACCCACATTCTGGCCTCTATGACTGTGTGCGCTTGGGAAAGCCCCTACCTCCCTGAGCCTCTGTTGCTTCAACTGCCAAAAGGAGCTGTGGACCCCACATTGTAGGGTTGTTGGTGAGTTAATGGGAATGCAAGGAGCTACCAGAGCAGCAGTTCTCAACCCATGCCGCACAGGTGACCTGCCTAGAGGTCCTCACAAACCCGAATGCCCAGGCCACGTCTGGAACAATGCAATCAAAATATCAGAGACCGGGACCCAGGATTCAGTACTTATAAACCAATTGACCACCCACTCACGGATCCCCGTGTCTAGCCGAGTCCGATTCAACCAGACTGAACCCAGTGCTTGCCCCATCGGTAGGCATCCCTCAATGAATGCTAGTAACTGCCTTCTCTTTCCTAAATCCTAAAGAAAATGTAAATCTCCAAGCGCTATTTGAGAAACCACCCATACATGAAGCCAAACAGTCCAAGGGGCCCCAAGGCAGCCACTTTACGCAAGCTCCCGGACTCTCCATTCACTCTGAGAGCAAGGGTATAGTGTGAGGTCAGGGTTTGAGTTTTTGGAAGCTTCTGGAAAGTGAGGCAACGGCATTTCTGAAATTTCTGCCCTTCCTTCTTATCACAATCCCTTTATCAGCTCAGCTCTGAGCCAATCTCTCTGACAGGGAGGGTGTTGAGTGAGAGGTTCCGGTAACAGAGAGCCTCCTGGGTGGGGGCAGGGCACCTCTGTGTACAGACACCAGGCAAGACTCAAAAGCCCATCAACTCCGGGTCCCCCTAAAGTCTCTATTTGATCTTACCTCCGAAAGTCAGCTGGTTACTTAAAGATAAGCCTGTGAATTAAGAAACTGAGAATAACCACGAATTCAAGGACACTTGTAAGGATTCATGACTAACCACTCCTCTTAGGGAAATTACTTAGACCCTCAAATCCTCAAGCAGCAACCGGGTCATGCCTGAGTTGGTCTCCATTGTACATCCAGTACATGCCATCCCCCAGTCAACAGTGTCCATGCAACCTAGACACGGGTTTCCCAAATGGTGACCCTACGGGGTACAAGCACTTCAGGTTCAGCCTAGAAACCCTGGTCTTAACATGCCCCTCAAGCAACACCTCTGTTCACACACCTGAAAATCCCTTTCCTAAGCTTCTCCCAGGGAAAGGTGCACGAAGCTGATCTGGGTAGGAGAAGAAAAGAGCAAGAAAGGAAAGCTGAGCTGCGTCGCCCATGCTCTTGCTCCCCTCTCCATCTGGTTCAGCATGGTGCCCTAGCATCTGCTCTGCAAAGGCAGGGCAGAGACCTTCCTGCTCCGAGCTGAGAGGCGGGGAGCCTGCCTGGGAGGAAACCGGAAGCCGGAGCTGCCGTTGAAAAGAAGACGCCCCCTCGACAGAGGCCTTTTATACCCACCTGTTCTGAATCACTTGGAATGACTTCCACCTGTGTAAGAACTGCATAAAGGGCCAGGTTCCAATTCTTTTCCTGCGGAAGTTCTTTTTCTCCAAGTGCGATCAGTCCAGAACATTCATTTCCTCAGATGTTCTTGGAGGTATGTCATTCCATTGTCAGAAGAGCATGTTAATTAGAAAAGACCACATCTCTCGTCTATGCATTCAAATGCATCTTAGCCTCTTAAAGATGCTGAGAAATCCTGCATTAAAAAAAAGAAAAAAGAAAAAAGAAAAAGCAGGCTTCATATTTAGTTCAAGATTTCCCAAAATTATTTGATCAAGGAATGTACCATCTCTTTCTCTGCCCTTCCTCCCTCTTCGTATCTGTTTTCTAGTCTAACATTAACAGCCGACCACAGGAACAACGTCCTTCAGAGGAAACACTGGAAACACTGCCCTAGAAGGGACAGTCCTTCATTCAGTGAACGAATGAATCAAAGAAATGCCCCTTTCAGTATGTATGCTACAGTCTTGCACGGAACAGTGTTCCTGCCTCTGCGGAGAAGCCTAACCTGCCCACAACAGGCTGCCCCAGGGTCAGTGTCAAAGGCTTTCACATGACCACCTCTAGTGAGGGTGAGAAGCCCTGAAAGCAAACCTGAAGAATTAGATTCACGTGTTTCCTGTGACAGCGCAGGGAGGGCTCATGGGGTTAACGCGGCGAGTGGCGGCGATGGGGAGAAAAGCTGGCGCTAGAGGCCTTCTGCTCTGCAGACCTGGAAAATTGAGAACATTTGACTTGGGGCACCGGCGAGCAGGTGCCGGTGATGCATTTCTATCAGGAATTAATTGGTTGACTTTCAGAGATGGAGACCAGTTCCAGGATGCTCAGTGGTCCCTGTGACCTGCGGAAAACCGGGCGGATTGGAAGGTCTCTCTGTGCTGTCGGGTCCCTTGGGGAGCTGCCCCACCTGTGCTCTTTGAGATCTTTCCTCAACTTACTAATGAGGAACTGGGGACCCAGAGAGGGGAGAGAACATGTCCAAGGTCACAGAACTCATAAGTGATGGACTGATGCACCTCCAAAAGCTTTATTTTGGGGGGTAATTTAGGCAATTACCCCCACTATAATTGCCAGTTGCCAAAAGCAGGGTGCCTGCCACTTCTTCTTTCCGTGGCTGCTGAAGCCTGTGTCTGAAGCCACATGTATCTTATAAAAACAAAACAAAAACAGAACAGTCTGTGTGTAGTGTGTATTCACATGCCCATTAGTTTCTGCAGGCTTCCAACACATATACGTCACTGCAGAACAAATATGTGCCACAAATACGTGGAAACACAAGCGAGAACAAGGCTGGCATCCTTCTTGTCCTCAAGGAGAGGCCTCTTGGTATAATGCTACAAAAAACCCCAAACATTTGTATATGCTAATATCAACCCCCTGTTTGAAATACACACTACACTGTTTGAAACTAGAGAGGTGGGCTTTCCCTTATCAGCCCTGCTTTCTTATCTTCCCGAGTGACTTTGATAACCTCACTCCCTACGCCTTACTTTTCTCAATTAAAAATGGGCATCAATTTCAGGGTTGTTATAAAGACTGGCTTAACATCAGCAAAGTTCCCAGCACTATTATAGCCAATTTCATGTAGTGTTTCCTGGAGTAGGAGCTTTTGGAGGGCCTCCCCTGGAGCGAGCAGAGGAATCTTTCTCCAAAAGGAAGAATGGGAGGTGAGAGAAGATGGTGTTCACACGGCGCTGCTCAGAATGGTCAACGCACGTACTGTGTCTTTGTGGGCACGCATGCCCGTGTCGATCGAAGGAAGAAAGTTTCAAGCCGTACCCACACAGAATGGGCTAAAAATGTGCAGAGGGATGTAGAGAATTAAAATCCTTCCAATTACTGTTTGTCACATCCTTAGAGCTTACGTGAGCCCGAACTGCCTTGAGTGAAAGATTCCAATGGGAAAGGCGGGGAGGGAGAAAAGAATCTTCTAAGAAAAGGACTGAAATGCATTCGCAACTTCTGCCTTCGCAACCAGGAGCGGGGTTTAAACAAAATCACATGACCACCGGATGAAAGTGATGTCGTGGCTTGCACACGCGGCCACGGGACTCCCACAGGCATACACTCACTTGGGGAGCACTACACACGCCCTCTGGCTGCTCCCAAAGTTCTCCGTGTGGATCATCCCACGTAAGGCTCACATCCACTCAGCGTCCACTGTTAATACCCCTGCTTCATAAACCAGGGAAACTGTGGTTTCTTGAGCTTCAGTCATTTGCTGAGTGTGGGCTCCAGCCCTCCCTGCCCTTGGGGTCCAGTTTGAGCTCACAACCTCTGGTTGTAAGGTGGTAGGAGTCACCCACATATTATAACCCAGGAAGGAGGGGAGGTGAACTTTGGAGAAAGGTGGCTCTAGGGTCAGAAAGGCTGCTTATATCCTAACCTTGCACCACCAGCTGTACCTACCCTGGGCACCAGGGGTTCCCAGCCCAAGAGTTAAGAGGAGGACCTTAACAGTCTGTGTGTGAAAGCGGGTGCACAGCCAGATCCAGACTGTGGGACGTTTCCCTCTTGTCCTTTCTTCCTAACCGAAGCACCCCATCCTTGAGCACGAGGACTTGGTTTTACTTTCTTTGGCTTAAGAGCAGCCTTTGAGCGAAGTCAACAATCCAGAGACAGGGGAGACAGCCAGGCAGAGGAAGACAAACAAAACCGACACCCAGCAAAAATGCAAAGGTATTCAAAATGCAAGCTCTAATTTCCACTCCCCTGCCTGAAGCCTGCCAGACACAAGGCTTTGAGAAAGAAAGAAAGAAAAAAAAAATCTGATTTGTACTGAACGGGGCCAAAAATAACCTTGTTTTCTCCTGAAGAAGAAAACAGAAAACTCCACGGTTTCCTCCCACTTGGATGTCCTTTTTCCCTGGCCCCCAGTCGGCAGGGTGAACTCGGAGCTCTCTGGGAAGGAGACAATAGGCCAAACCCTGGGGCGTGACAAGGGGGAGAGGAGGACAGTGGGCTGTGAAGCCAGGGTTTTGCCAGGGACATGGTGGCTGCTTGAGAAGGAGGCCGTCATTAGGAGGGAGGTCTTCATTTGCATATGCTAATTTCTAGCTATTTCTAATCAGTAATAGGCCTGTTTTTTTAGCCTTCCAAAAAAAAAATCCTGTGCGTCGCTACTTTCCTTCCCCACTGTCTCTGCACTGTTTTGCCTTTTTTTTTTTTTTTTTTCTTTTTCTTTTGGCCCAAACCTCCTCCCTGGGCTCTCTGCTTCCAGGCTATTCCTATCTTCCCCACATTTTCTAAACTACAACTCTGATGTTCCTTTCTGTTTAAAAGCTTCCGGTGACACCCCATCAACCACAGAAAACAGTTTCTATCAGATCCCAAGCTGTATTTTGTCTCTGTCTCCCTCGGGCCTCAGCCAGCTCTGGGTATGCCTCCTTTTCCCTTTTGCTTTGTTTAGGTCAACAAACCCCACTGGTTCTTCCTTTCTGGGTCCCTGTCTCTTGTGCAACCCCGCCAGGATAGCTCATCTCTCCTGGGATGTCCTCCTCAGCCTCAGCCCCCTTCCCCCCGCTCCCCTCCCCAACCCGCCCGCGGTTCCTTTTCTCTGTAGGAAGGAGTCTTTCCGGAAATGCTCTGTCAGTGAGCTGTCACGGTGGCTCTGAAAACGAAGTACAATTCCCCCCAGCTTACTGATGAGGAAGACACCCAGAGAGGAGAGGACATTCCCGAGGTCCCATCACTCATGAGTGATGGACTTAGCGGACACCCAGCTTGGAGGGCGGGGGCGGGATCTCGCTGTGATGGACAGCTGCCAAAACCACGTGCGAGGTTCCCCCACGATGCTCCCGAAACCTCTAAATTGCGTGTCATCGCTTCCGAAATAATTAAGCAGCCATTCCAGGTGTTCCTGCTTCTGGAGACAGGGTTGATGTTACCTTGTACTTTTTTGGCCTCTACGTTTTCCCCACAATGCTGAGAATCTATTTTTAGATCGGAAATCAAGCAGAGTGTGATTATTCCTGCCAAAAAAAAAAAAAAAAAAAGCACAACTTTTTTTTTTTTTCCCCCCCAAGTGCATACTCATTTGCTACACACGGAGGAAAACCCTGGCCAGGCCAAAGAGACATCGAATTCAAGTACGGATGGCACAGGGCAGAGAAAGGGGCTCCGCCGGGGAGCTGAAGTGTGTTGAAATATTCCGACTGATAAAGACTGTGTGTGGAGTGATGGTGGAAACAGGCCCAGTGGGGAAGTCCTGGGGGCGGAAGTGAGCATCACCAGGACAGAGTCTCCCTTAGGCCCCCATCTGGGTGCACAGCAGACCTCGACTCACAGAGGGCTCACAGCTCTGGCATCTTCCCCCAGCCAGGAAGGTCGTGGTTCTCACCAGCGCAGCTCAGAAAGGGTCACTGGCCCTGAGAGCTGTCTGGCCCTAGACCTCATGTCCGCCCCTCGACTTGGCCAAGGTGTGGCCTCCATCCAGACGGACATGTGGGCTGACTCAGTCCTTCACAACAGCCCTCAGAAGTGTTTGCGGATTCCGGAGATAAGGAGCTAACTCCCCCAGGAGATGCTTTGGAGTAGTGGTTGTCAAAGTGCCTGAACAGCAGCTTCGGCACCACCTGGGAACTTGTTAGAAAGGCAGATTCTCAGGCCACATCCCAGACCTGTTTAATCAGAAGTAGAGAGGGGCACAGTCTGTCTCAACCAGCCTTGCAGGCCATTCTGGTGTTTGAGGACCGCTGCTACAGAGAAGTGTGGACAGGGCAGGAGGCCCTCTGCTGCATCCCTCCCCACCAGACAGAAGCCTTGTGGCAGTCCCCCTCAGAGCGACAGGGCCACCGGAACCTCACAGGATCTCTTCTCCCAAGGTTCACCCAGTCACTGATGAGCTGCCTCCTCAAGCTTTCCTATGGCTTCGGCTCCCTCAGCCCAGGGGGCTTGCCTCTCTAGTTAGACACCGGGTGCCTTGTATGGGCGAGGCATTGTGTTAACCTGTCGAGAAGTGGAGGAGGAAAATAAGAAGGATGATAGTGCCGGACTGTGTGGAACCCAGGGCCCGGCCAGAATAATAGATATTATTAAAAGAGAGATATGCAGCCTGTGTGGTGGGAGGTTGTTCCCCCTAATGAAGAAGGAGAGGGAGCCGGATATGAATGCAAGACAAGAGGACCCAAGCTGACCAGGGTAGAGTTCACCTTATAGAGAGGAAAGGGAGAGAAAAGGAAAGAGGGAGGAAGGGAACAAGTTAGGAAGAAAGGAAGGAAGGAAGGAAGGAAGGAAGGAAGGAAAAAAGGAAAACACGAGGCTAAACTTTGGGCCCTAAGAAAACTTATGGATATCTTTTACATTTGCCTTAGATGAACATCTTTTTTTTTTTAAAGATTTTATTGATTTATTTGACAGAGAGAGATCACAAGTAGGCAGAGAGGCAGGCAGAGAGAGAGAGAGGAGGAAGCAGACTCCCTGCTGAGCAGAGAGCCCGATGCGGGACTCGATCCCAGGACCCTGAGATCATGACCTGAGCCGAAGGCAGCGGCTTAAACCACTGAGCCACCCAGGCGCCCCTAGATGAACATCTTTGAAAGGGTTTGCAAGCAAAGCCAGTTGGCGATTCAGCCTTCTTTCTGCCCCGTGGACTCTTACTTGATGGAAATCCCATCATTCTCCTGCCACCCAGCAAACTTCCCTACAATACAACAGGATTTCCTAGGCTGTGTAAAAGCCTTGGCCATCACCTCCTTGCGAGCAAGGAATCCAGAATCTTGGAGGTGTGTGATGGAAACAGGAGCTTTCCTAAGAGCATGTGGCTGCTGGGAAGCCTCAGTCCCCACCCCAGTGCGTGTGGATCACTGCCCCTGGCCATGCTGGCTGTGGGAGGTGGGGAAAGGGGCGGGGATTGCTCACTAAAATCCACCCCCTTCTTCCTGTTTCAGCATTACCTCAGCTGGTCAGTGTATGGTACCTTGTATCTCAGGGGAGTCTCTAACCCTTTGAGGCTCAACAAGTCCATTTACAGTAGTCTTGACCAGTGGCTCTCCGTCCAGTTTGGGAAACCATTTGAGGGCCTTTTAAAATAAACAAACTGAGGGTTTTGAGGTGGGGGGGGTGTGGGAGATGGGTGAGCCTGGTGGTGGGTATTATGGAGGGCACGTATCACATGGAACACTGGGTGTGGTGCATAAACAATGAATTTTGGAACACTGAAAAAATTTTAAAAAATAAAATAAAATAAATCTCCACTTGGGATTATTTGTTTGAGATCCATTTTTGGTCAATGAGCTATGATGGCAGATGTGCTGAATGGCTTTCTCATTCTTAATAAGAGACCCGTGGAGGGAAGACAAAGCCCCTTTCTGCCTTAGGACAGATTGTCTGTTTTGAACACCTGGGACTTCAGTAGCCAGCTGGAGACAAGCTGACCCACTGGGGATGGTTGAACAGAAAGATGGAGAGAACTTAGGACATGGAAGATGTCGGTGAACCCCTAGTTAACCAACTCTGAACCTCTCTATTTCTGTATTTAGTAGTCAAGTGGCTCTGGGCATATCAACTAAGTCTCATTTTCTTTATTTGTAAAATGAGGATAAAATCCCTCATCTCATCGTGTTGCTGTGGAGATTGATGAATTATGAATTAAACCATCTGAAATGCTTAGCAGAGTGCTTGACACTAAAAAAATGGCAGATGATTATAATAATAATGTTATTATTAATATTAATAATAACGCTGCTGATGATAGTTTATGTGAAGAAGAATGGCGTGCCGTTATCATATCTTTACATCCACATTTTGGATATTCTGCTTTTCATAATATACTTTAAATTTATCTTAGGGTTTCACTTGTTTGTGGATTTGCCCTTTCAAATTTTAACAATTGTCTTTATAATATAATTATGCATGTTTTCCCCAGTGGATCATGCCACTGATTTGTTCTGGAGGTAAATTAGGTCTTCATCTTATGAACTGTTGCTGGACCAGCTCTCTTCTCCTTCCTGCTTTCTCGGTGAATGTGTGGACAGTACCAGGACTGGTTCCAACATTCCAGTTGTGCAGGATGGGCTGGACTGCACTGGGTGCTATGACTGATGTTGCCCCAGGAGACCGGCTGCCTTGCCCTCTGCCCATACCATTTTTATCAGACACATTAATGCTCATTTGTATGGAACACAACAGTTTGATGTGAACTCTTGCAAGGTAGTTTCAGAACAACCTCATATTAAGTGTTTTCCACTCCTTCTGGTCCCCTCTCCATTGTGGGTCAGCCAGTGAGGGTTCTGGTGGTCCTTCTTGTCTATGCCCTTGGAGCGTCTCAGGATGGAGAGCCAATTTCACATCATGGCCCAGAAGGTGATACTAACGGCACGTTGCTCATGTGAAAGGAAACTCTGGGGCAAACGCTCTGGGTTTGAGTTTGTGTTTGGTGACCTTAAGTGAATCATGTCCCCTCCTGGGTCATCAGCTTCTGCACTGTTAAAATGAGGCAGTTGGACTTTCCAGCTTCAAGATTTGAAACATCTATTTCTCATGAAGGCATGTATTAATTTATTTATTTTCACAGAAAGAGGTTTCTCTCAAGGTAAAGGTTCTTGGTGTTTAGATAAAATAAGTTTTCCTCGAGTGGGCTGTGCATTTTTATAATATTCAATTGTCTTCACATCTGGATGAAAGACCCCAAATTTTACACAGTAAAGTTTGCATCAATCTTTTAGTTCTACCAGATAGCTCAAGGTTATGATGTTCTCTTGTCTTCAAAAGAAAACAAGGCCAGACAAAGCAGAATATATGAATCAGGCTCAGCTTTCCCCTTCGGAGGAGCAGGAGGGTGGGGGTGGGGGAGTTGCTATAGCCCCCCCTTTTTTTTTCTTGTTCATAATTCATTATTATAAAGACTTATAAAGAGCCTTTTCATAAGCGCTTCACAAAGCAGATTGGAACAGAAGTGTCTTACAATTTAGTTAAATCTACTAAATTGTTGATGCAGGGGAAAAGTTGCGTTGCATTTGAGAAACCAAGCGTGATCGATAATATTTTCCTGAGATACGGAGATGCTGTCCTTGGTGAGGCCTCCTGGGCTCCGTCCTGGGCAGCAGGAATGGTAACTGCAGAGCAGCTGGTCTGTCTAAATCCAGCGTCCTCTTGGATTGCTGCCTCTTGCCTCCACACCCCTTGCTTGGTTGCTCAGCATGCTTCCCAAATTTCGTTATAGACTCTTCCAATGCTGTTGTCTCCGTGTTGCACTTCTTCCAGAAATCCTCCCTCAGCTAGCCGCCTCTCACAGGTCAGGAGCCCCTCTTCAGTGTCCCCACCCCACACTGAACTCGCCCTATTAGAATCACCTGTTGACTTGCTGAATCTCTCATTAGCTTGGGAGCTCTGAAAGCAAGAAGGGCTTGACCCCCACCCCCGCCCCACTGCTCACCACTGCGTGCCCAGCATCTCACACGAGGCCACACATACTTTGCAGATCCTAAGTAACCATCTTTTCAATGAATGAACAGATTTATACATTCATACCTTCACTTTTACTAGAGACCCATTCTAGAATGACCAGCCTTTCTCCTCCACTTGAAGACTTAACTCAAGTCCATCTTTTCCATGAGACACCCCCAGACAACTCTACCCACCCATCTTCACCAACTTCACGTCACACTTACCTAGAAAAAAAAGGTCAGTGTGGGCTGAGGTATGTAGGGTTCACCATGATAGATTTGGGAGTGAAATACTGTTAAGTTTTCCAGGATTCCCCCATCTGTGGGATCTTGGGCAAATGACTTACCCTTTGAATTCTTGCTTCCTCCTCTATACAATAGGAACATTAGTACCTATTCCTCAGTATTGCTGTGAGGATGAAGTGAATTAATATTTGCGAACCCCTTTGCATAGTGCCTCACTCAATCTAATTGCTTATTGAAATGCAGTAGCCAACACCCAAAGTATAATTTGGGGTTTCTAGAATGTTCGAGCTCTGCTGTGGAGGAGAGTTTGGGCGCTCCGAACTTGTCCTCAAAATGGGACACCCAAATCACCATGCTGGAGGCAGCCATGCTGAGCTTCAGCAAACACCATTCTTAAAGCCTATCCTGGCCCACCGTGGAATGATGTTTGAACGCCTTTCCCCCCATGAGGGCACAAGTTCTTCCAAGCCAGGCATCATGACATTTTATTACTGTGCTCCAAAGCTTCACATGATATTGGGACCAAAGCCAGTGCCCAGTAAATGTTTGTTGAATGAGTAAATGAGAAGAACAGAAACACATCCCACCTCAGATTGGTATCCATTGCTCCTTGAGTGAGCTCTGAGCATCATTACCTTCCCCTATCCTAAGATGTTTTATACTGTTAGACTAGTCCACATACCTGGACTTTTTCTTAAGGGTCTTCTTTAGGTCTCCAACCATGTACTAAATCACACCTGCAAGTCTGAGGCCGTATCTATTGCCTCAACATTGGCTGCATCCTCCCTCCAACTGCAATTTGGCAAATATTTCTAGAAAACTAGTGTGCTGACCCTGTCTGTACTGGGTACTACAGATATAACATGCACGAGAAAAGTGTGGCCCTTGTGATAGAGATTGTGTGGGCCATGATAGAGATTATACTCTAGCCTGGATAATTAGAGGTTCTAAGTCCTGGGAGGAATGCATACTCTCCCTCCTGCCTCCTCTCTGGGGCAGACTTCAAACCACTTTGGCCCTAATCACATGTTAAGTGCAGCTGCTCTCTGAAGAATCCTGATGTTATGTGATGGTGAATATTAGCACTGGGCCAAGACCAAATTTCAGCCTACCATGCCTCCTTGGACACTGAGACTCTTCATAGATTAGTTTGTAAAACTTGACCCAACCCAGCCCCACCCCCATTCACCCTCTTCTTGGTAGTTGGGAAGTCAGAACCCACTCATCACGCCCTGGGTTCTGAATCTCCTGCCATTTCCCAGAAAACATATCAAAGTAGCATTCAACTTAGCCCTCCCAAATTCAGCTTCCATGGAACTTGGCTGCACACTAGGCTAAGAGAATTTCCTAGATTTAAATATCACTCTCTATACTACTCTCTAATAATTTCCTCTTAAATTCAAACAGGGAAGTGTAATGACTATACCCCCCAACAAAAAAAAATTAATATGGTCCAACTGGTTATAAATTTTGCTCTCATTTCCTCCGTATTTACAGATGTTCATAAAAAATTGAGAAATCTCATGAGCTATATGGATGGGTCATTGTATAATTGCCTACAAAGAAAGGGAAAAAAGTATTTAGGATATAGAAGTGAAAGAATTATATATAATTCATAATAAGGAGATGAAAGGTGGGTGAACATGAAGTGGCTCTTCCCTTGAAAATGTTTAATCAGTTTTAATATCAACATACCTTATTATAAAGACAACATGGCTTATCCAAATACAATCAGTAAAGTACTACAGTCTTTAATCAAAAGATTACAGAATCCTCAAATAGTCGCTAGGATAGAGCATCTTATGAATATGGCTTGAATATTAGTTAAATACAGATTTCTTAACAGTTGAGCCATTATGTAATAATATTTATATAATGACAATTGCATACTCCATAAGTGAAAGTTAGATTTAATGAGATATTTATTGGCACAAATGATTAATAATAAAGCTCTCCCTGCTGAAGGTAATTTATACACATATGATATGGCCAAAATGAAAAGCTCCTCCGGTGCTTACTTTATGTGCCATGTTACCTAATCCTACGCAGTTCAAACCAATTTCTTGTTAAAAAACATCAGCCCAGGACTTACGGGCAATAAAATTGTTAGGAGTGAAACAATGGACAAAGCCACCTTTTTAAAGATGTTGAGGTTAGAGCAGATTTGTGCTAAGATTTAAATTTTGTTTTGCTAGTAAATTGGTACTTTTTCCTCAGTAATTTATGGAAATGTCTCAGGGACCAAAATAAGTTTAGTCTTGATTTTGGAGGGGGGGTGTATAGGTATATATCTGAAAAGTAGGTAAATTGGTAATAATGTGTCATGATCTCAAATGTGACAAGTGCGGGAAAATGTGACATATGCCCAACACTTGTCAAGTGCCAAGCGCTGTGCTAGGTAATTTAATGCACAATTCCCAAAACAGAGGAAACATGGGCTTTATTTTTGGACTCGCAACCAGAACATTCCAACAGCTGACTATCATGATCCTCTAACTAAGTAGTTAGGAAAGCAAATTGGGCAGGACAGGTCTTGCGTTTTAGGTATAATGTATCTAAATAACCATTTGTAACTCCCTACCATGCCTTCATTTACATCACAAATCCCAAACAAAGCTGTGAGTTCTGGACTGACTACTTTCTATCTATGCTTCACCCTCAGTCAGTCACTAAGTGCTTTATGGGTCTCGGTTTCCTCCTCAGCAAAATGAGGATATTGAAATGTCCCTGTTACCTTTCATACTTAAGAGGAACAAATGTAACACGAGTGACCAAGGACTGAGTTCCCATTGCTCTTTTCCCAGACTCTAAGTAGAAAACATGCCATGGTATACAATTTTATCTGTGTTGTATCCTTCGCACCTGCTATGGTACTTTGAACAGAGAATACAGTAATAATGGAGGAATGAATGGCTGTGTTCATAGCATTGTATTTAAATGTTGTTCAATTATTTCTGTTATTCCGTAATAAGATGGAAAAGAGAGATGTCACAATATTGGAGACAATGCACCCATGTTGGAAACAGTGAACTCAGCCTCCAGTTGCCATGACTTTGGTCCCTTCTGGAGAACTGCAACATCACTAGGACACCGACCACACCTGTAACATCACCCCTGAGTTTGGAGTTGCCAAAACTGTTAATTTGCATTAAACAGACTTAGTAAAAGCAGTCTGGACTGACCCTGAGGTTTATTTGGCTTCTCCACATTCATGCTTCGAAGGGAAGATATTAAGGGTGATTAAAAGCATAAAGAAGGACTGGACAAAGTTAATAATTTAATAAGGAAGATTTCTGAAGGTGGGATATGGAGCATGGGATGGTTAATAAATATTTGCTCTCATTTTTGCTAAAATTTTAGCCATGGTTGTGGTTGGGTAGAGACACTATGGAATTTCACTTACTCTACTTAAGCCTAAATTTTTAGACAGTAGCATACAATGGTTGCAAATGACTTATGTGCATTTTAGAAAGCAGTATTTTCCTATAACAGGCAAATACCTCTAAGAGGTTTCAGAAAACATACTGTTGACAATGGGCTTTCACATAGGATTTGGGGGGTTTTAGTTCTACCACCACCAATTAGTTGCTATGTATCTTGGAGGCAAAATTCTTAATGCCACTCAGCCTTGGTTACTCACCTTTAAAATGCAGATGATTATAATGATCTAATATGACTGCAGACCTTAGACTCGGCTCTGTTCTTAATATGGAGAACATAATTTCAGGTCCTCTGACTCTAACTTAGAGATTTTTCTAAGACACAGATATTGGGGATATGTTCTCACTTGATATATCTTGGTATCACCTCTCCCAAGGTCTTTTGGGCATACCCACACACCCGCACCGGTGCGTGCACACACGCAAGCACACACAGTTTTTCTGAACTTTTCCCCAAAACTAAAGCCTCTTCTGGAGCCAAGAGGCAGTCCATTCCTTGACCATCACTGATTGTTGCTTCTTGCATTTCCTAAAGTGAAAAAGGTGGTTTGGACACATCCTCCAGTAAGTCTTCCTATGAACACATTCATTAGACTAGATCAACGGGTTCCAACGACTCAGCTCCTCAACCTCATTGTCAGTGAAGAAGAAGAAAATGTGATCTTATCAAGAAAGAGTGCAGGTGGGGCACCTGGGTGGCTCAGTGGGTTAAAGCCTCTGCCTTCAGCTCAGGTCATGATCCCAGGGTCCTGGGATCGAGCAAGGCATCGGGCTCTCTGCTCAGCGAGGAACCTGCTTCCTCCTCTCGCTCTGCCTGCCTCTCTACTTGTAATCTCTGTTTATCAAATAAATAAAATCTTAAAAAAAAAAAAAAAAAAAAAAGAAGCGCAGGCGCATTCCACGGGCCAGAGAGAGAAAGCCACATTTGGTTATTCTCCCACGGCCTCATCCTCTCAAAATACACCTTGAAAAGTATGGGAGAGAACCCTAGTTCCTCAAAATCCTGTTATCTTTTCCGCCTGGGAGCACAGCTGGACCCGACTCTCCCGCCCCCTTTCATTTCAGTGGGGTTTGGAGCTGAGTCATGATCAAGGCATGAGAGCAGACATGGCAGAACTCTCCAGGCCCAACCAGTGCAGCCCCCTTGGCAACCTGAGACACCCTTGCCCAGGCTGCTGGGTGGGGTGCGGAGCATCCAAGGGGAGCTCTGAGATGCAAGGAAGGGGCAGAACCGCCAGCTGATGAGGTCTGGGTCTCTGAATAACAGTATGGGAAGACCACCCATCTACTGCTCACTGCTACTTCATGTGAGCAAGAAATAAACTTGATTCTCTGTGAAGCCATTGAGGTTCTGTGGTTGGGGGTTACAGCATTCAGTGGCACCGTGACAGAAGAGACACACTTGGAATCTACTCCAGGATCACAGTTGATAGACAATTTGGCAAATCCCTCCCAGGGTTAAGCACATTTGCAAAAGAAAACAGAGTTTCTGACAATTGCAGGTATGGATCTTGAAAGACAGAGGTGAGGTTTAGAACTCAGAGGCTCTGTGGGGGGGGGGGGGGTGGGGGGGTATCTGCTCCCTGAACAAGACTGCTGGCCCCTGGGGACTGACAAAGCTTTGGCAGACAGGAAACATCCCGGGGCCAAGCCCCCTGCTGCCCTAATCACTGCTTCCAGAAAATGAGATCACCTCCACAAGAGTATTTTTAGATCAGCCTAATTTCTAGAAAAAGCCACATCTGAGCACACACTAGATGTGTATGCTGTAACAGATGTGTTTGCTATTCATTCTCATTATTAGTATTGCCTACAATACGATTAGTCTCATTCTGAGACTTTGAGTTAGAGGGTATTAGAACTTCTCCAACTATCAAGCCCACAAACTTGTATTCTGCCTCTTCTCAATGATCTCGCAGATTCTTGCTGTATGTGTCCTTCTTCCCTTGGATTATGTGCCCTGTGTGATTAGGCTTCAGGATCACTTCCCTGAAAAGGTTTCCCTGATTACTCTTTAGCTGGGTTCAGTACCCTTCCTAAGACCTCATAACATCTGATGCTAATGAATGACAATTAGTTCAATGAGAGTATATTTTAAATATTTCAATTTGCTTCTCCCAGCCTGTGAGCAGGGACTGAGTCAATAACAGTTTAATTTCCAGCACTGGAGACACAGCCTGGCATGCCCTTTTATTCATTTAAGAAAGATTCATTGAGCACCTGCTCTGTGCCAGGCACTAGGTAGTCAATGGAGAACTAACAGCTGCCAGGGTCCCAGTTCTCAGGGAGCTACCAGTCCAAAGAGGGAGACTGACAGTTCGCCCAGATTGGCTCTAATGGGTATGTAATCACTAACGAGTTCGGTGATCTGGAAGAAATGAGTATGCTTCTGTGATGATCTCTTACTTTGTTCCCCCTCAAGTATACCCTTAGACAATGGTTTGGGTACAAATTATTTATTTAGGGAGGTAATTTTAGGGAGTTCAGTGAGAGAATAGAGGAATGAGACAAAGAACTAAGGAAAGCCAGTAAAGGTTAGGTCAAGGACAGATTAATGCTGTGGGCAACAGCAGCTCGGCTCTGCTCGGGCCCTCTGAGAGTCTGTATAGAACATGCCTGAGAACTGCCCCTCTATGGCGCAAGACAGTGACTTTAGCCAAAAATCAGATGCTTAGAAATGCAAATGGCTGGCTGGCTGGCTGGCTGGCTGGCTGAATCCTGCTAAAATGCTACAGTCTAACTGAGAAACTGAAGGGGGGTAATGAACTAATAAGGACTGAATGAGAAACGAATGAATGATGGACGCACGATGAAATCCAGTGGTCTGTGCAAGGGAATGCCTGACTGTCACTTGCGCTGTATTACCGCACAGAAAGCTGCTTCAAGACTATGAATGTGCTCCTTCATGTGCTGACTCTTGGAAGGAGATGCAAACCCAGCCCAAGTGTTCTCATGCACACAGGTGGACCTTTGAAAAACCTGCAAACTTATTCACAACCAATTACCTTCAGTTTAATGATGCTGTGTCCCATATGCTCTTCATGGTCTGGAAACAGTACTTGTGGTTCGAAGTCAACCTTCCTAGAAGTCCCAGAAATGCAGACATGGCATGGTCAGGCGCGTAGATGGAGGCACCTTGGCAAGTAAGGAAAGACATGCAGTGAACCTCCTGGGGTTGTCCGGAGGGGACAGAAGGACGAGCTATTTATACAGATGGAAATGCTTATGTATTTGTTTGTTTTATATCTTAAAATTGTTTCTATGCATATATTAGAGAACCATGGTTTGTTCAGTCCCTTATTCATCCTGTTTTATACATATTTATGGTACATCTGCTAAACACCACGTGGTGGCAATCCCATGGTGAGCAGGAGAACGCATTCCCTCCATCTCAGAGATTTCCCTGCCAGAGAACATCCCTGAAGATGTTCAGTATGTGGAATTATGATATTGTAAAGAGGGAAACCGCCTAGAACCCCACTGGATAATACATGTGGACACTCAGCCTATACCGGAAAGAAACAGAAAGCCTCCTTGAAGAAAGGGTGGGTGAGTCGGAAGTAGCAAGTAAACATGGAAGCAAATGGAAGCCCAGGGGGAGTTCATGCCAGCACTACCGCACAGTGAAGGTCTAGGGCCCATTCACAATGCTGGGAAGACACAGCGCAGAGAGGCAGAGAGAACTTGGCAGCACACGAGGCTGGAGAAATGGGTACGGGACAGATGGGCACGAGTTCCTTTACATGATGCTTCACATATTTCAAAAAGTTATTCACAGGCAGGCCATTTGGCAGATTTTTATACATGAACAAACCAAGGTCCAGAGAACACTTGAATTAAAGAAATAGAAGGCACCTCGAGGAGTTTTCTGCCCTCTGTGTTCATTTCTTTCAGGGGCACACATCTACTGAGCAGCCTGTCCATGCTAGGTCCTGGATAGGACCCAGTGGATGTGGATTCCAGAGGCCACAGGGCACAGAGGCTCCTGTGTCCCAGTGTGAGATTTTGGGGGACCTTGCCAATTAGAGAGGCCATCTTTTCCCCACCCTCTGTATTCTGCATGTTTGTCGACATGGGATCTTAACTCCGAGACACAGCTAGAATCTCATCCCTGCCACACACCATCAGTGGGACCTAGTTATCCCAACTCATTGAGCCTTAGACTCGGCTCCGTTCTTACCATGGAGAACATAATTCCAGGTCCTCGGACTTTAACCTAGAGATTTTCTAAAACACAGATATTGGGGATACATTCTCACGTGATATATCTTGATATCACCTTTCCCAAGATCTTTTGGGCATATGTGCCCCAAATATTGAATAGAATATTCAACAGAATATTGAGAACATTGAGAATCCCTACCTGACATACCTGTGTGTGTTGGGGGGGGGTAGGGGTTGGTGTATGAAAGAGGTTGGGGGGCCCTATAGCTGGTGCTCCCTAGAGGCTAATGAAGGTCTACGTAGATGATGGGTTTTCCATGAGACCACAAAGACTATAAACAGGGCCAGGGGCCATAAGCTTCAGAGAGGTCTCTTGGTGTGATGCAAGGAAAGTTGTTCTCAAGGTCCTACCTGTCTGAGAATGGCAAAGTCTGCTCTCAGAGAGACTTCTAGCCTAGCACTGAAGTATTTAATCAGAAATTGTAAAAACATCAGTGGGGTTGTTATGAATAAGGAGCCAGGCCATATCAGCATCTTCCAAATGCCCTTTATCCTTAAGCCAGGAAAACTTTTGTCCTATAAGACTTACAACAACCTGATATAAAAAAGAGAGAAACATGGCTATTCTGATCGTACTGGGGTGCAGGGCCAGATCCCTGCTTGTCAGCACCCCTTTTTCCCTCACCGTAGCTTCTCATCTTCTCAATGTGGCCCTATGGAGCTGTTAGAAAATCTCGGTTCTCCACTCCCTGCTTCTTGTGGTCTTTGGAAGTTCCAATTCCACTCAAGCCCACATCTGGGCCAGCTGTGGTCTGCTGAGAATGGCACCGGCTGCCGTGAGTTGGTTTCCCCCAACCGTTCTGCTGGATCCTGGACACAGGTCTCACTCCTGTGAAGCAGGCTCTTGCTTCCTGCTATGGTGAGGACGCAGGTCCATCTTCCCCATGGTTCCTTAGGTCCTGCTCCCAAAGCTATGGACCCAAGATTTGAACACCTCTGACCATCCAAGGTGACTCACCCCAGCTGCACACCCAGAAGTTGGGCCCTGCACACCCAAGGGAAGCCTCTTGGATGGCAGCCTTGTAGGTCTGCGAACACTGGATTCTGAGCTGGGAATTTCAAGTCAAATTGGTTCCTTCGGTGCTTTTCTGCTTTAAAATCCCCTGCATTTGTCCTGAAATGATGAAGATGGTGAAAAGGATAATCCTTTCTTTCTCCTGTTCCAAAAGGGTGTGCTAGTGCCTCTCAATGCAAGAGGTCCAAAGTCTCCCACAGAAGCTTGCTTCTGTCCCTCAGCGTTGCCTTGCTAAAGTCAGGCTCAGGTTTCTCAGAGGGAGGCAACGGAGCAGGATTTACAGGAATAATCAATTGATAGATGACATCCCAAGAATGACAGAGCTATGGCAACAAAAGTCAGTGACTTGGGGATATATATTCTTTGGCAGGAGTTGGCAGTGGGGAGGGTCATGAGAAGGTGAAGGCTGATAGCAGACATTTTTTTTTTTCAGGGACGTCTAGAAAGGGGCCTTGAAAAGTTTAAAATATTTGGGGTTCTCTACCATCTGAACTAAAATTTCAGCTCAGATATTTGCTGCCTGTGTTAGCTGACCACTTTGTTTTATTTGTTCACCTTAATAAAAAAATAAAATAAAATAAAATAAATAAAAAGAAAAAATATTTTAGCTCCCAGCATGAAGGGCTATGAGGAGAAATACATTTTTTAAAGTTCCTTCAAAGCATGTGACACATGGTAGGTGCTTTGTAAATGTAATTTTATTTTATGTAATTTTCTCTTTTGCTTGAATTTAGAATGTGTGCAGATCTGTTCTGTTCATTCATTCACTCATTGGTTCATTCATCAAACATTACCTCTGCCTCCAACATCCTAAGCTGAGAACGAAGGGTGGAAAGACATGTTTCCTGCCTGGGGCCTCAAATCTACCCTTGACTTGAGGCTCTGGTTAGGATGAAAATCTCAGGTGTCAGACAAATTTCAGAGATTTTATTTCCTCTTGTAGCTTTATGACTTTCAGACTGTTCCCCCAAAATTGCGCTTAATTTTAACTTCATTAACTTCCTGTTCTGTCACAACAGTTGAACAAGGATTTCTCCATGAGCAGTATTCAAATCAGCTTTTAATGAGCTATTTAATTAAAGGCTAATTGAGGTGAATTCATTAAAGGTTTCTAAATTATGCTTATCAGGGTAGCTATGTTTTAAGATAAGTTTTAAATATTTGTTTTATATTGCATTGTTTGATCATAAAAGTATGTATAAAATTACTTTTTAAAATTACTAATTAGAATGTGCATGCATCTTTCTTCCTTAATACTTGGGTGGGGCAGTTATCAAATCAACTTAATATATGTCTAATATTGGGCTGAGATAATAAGTGGTTGGTAGTGACTATGGTTGAAGATGTCTTTGGCCATGAAACATTCCCATCTTGTGACGTGAGGCACTGTTGAGCTGTTTTGGATCTGGGGTTCCAGTCACATGTAAATACTTAGGTACAGGGTTTTGGCTAAGCCCTTGGGTTTCAGTGGAGAATGGTACCCCATCTTCCCCATGCCCAGTACTACACAGGAAATGAATATGTGACACATGATATGGCCTCCCCAGACACGACAGGGCAGTCCTGATCTTCAAGGCTCCATGCACTGGATGATAAAAGTGGAGCTCAGCAAACATGCATCGAGTGTTGCCTCCATTCTAGGTAAGGTCCCAGACACCAAGGACACAGATGAACCGCTCTGTGGTTTAATGGGAGAGATATACAAGTCACCAGATGTGTATACTCCACTGTGATATGGTTCTCCTTCAGGGCCAGGAAAAAGCCTCATGAGAAAAGGATGGTGTGTTACCCTGATGTGGGCCATCAGGACTGGCCCCATGAGGGGTGGGGCTCTAGTTCTTGACAAACAAGTAGGTGTTGCCCTGGAGGGAAGTAGGGCAGGCCATTATTGGCAGCAGGTGGGAGAACGTGATGAGGCTGAGGACTCATGGGGTGTTCAAAAAACATGGTCTGGAGATAGGGAAGGGAGATGGGGCTAGCTAGGGAATTAGGTGACGGATAGATCACCAAGGCAGTATATGAATCTGAAGTTTGAGCTTAACAGGTGTTTTAAAGCCACTGGAAACCTGTCACCTCACCACACACACACACGTACATGCGCGCACGCATACACACACGTACATGCGCGCACGCATACACACACACACACACACATACACAAATCAAAGAGCTTTTAAAGAAAGGGCAAGCTCAGATTGCACAATTTGTAGTCCTTGGGGAAGTGTTGTAACACGGAGGCAAGAGTAAAAAGACTGGAGATAGGATTATAGTTTAATTGGAGATTTTTGTACTCTTTAGGCAAGAGAAGAACAGCTAATAGATTAGAGAAACGAGGGGGAAAAAAAAAACAACAGAGAAAACGAACAGACACCTATCACAAGGTTGTGTGGTTTGCATGCAGAAAGAGAATGGTCTCAGTCGGGGCAGGCTGCTCTAACAGAACCCCACAGCCTGGGTGGCTTATAAACAACAGACGATTCTTTCTCACAGTTCTGGAGGCCGACAGTCTGAGATCAGGGCAGCAGCATGGCTGTGTTCTGGGGAGGCCCCTCTTCTGGGATACAGGCCGCCAACTTCTCATGGTATCCTCATACGACAGACGGAGGGTGAGAGAGCTCTCCGGGGTCTTGTCTGTAAGGGCACAAATCCCATTCACGAGAGCTCTACCCTTCTGACACAATCCCCTACCTAATGTCCCACCTCCTGATACCATCATGGTGGCGGGGAGCATTTCAGCACAGGAATCTGGTGTGGGGGTGACACAAACATTCAGTCTTTAATAAGAAGGGAAAGGAAAAAATTCCTCTCTGGGAGGATGGTGGTTCCAGCAACCGAGACAGAGACTCGTTGCCAATACACGCCTGGAACACTGTTCAATGCCTGTACCTGTTTAGAAGAGAAGATGACCAAACTGGGCCTCAATTAGATCGATGCCCAGGCTGGTGAAGGCACCCAAATCATCTGCCTTGTGCATCTGCTACAGGAACTGGGGCCGTTAAACAAGCAAACCTTGCGAATGGTGCCGCGGGAAAGGAGGGGTCGAGTTGCGTGAATACGGGGAGGACAATCAAATTTTTCTTCTTCAGGTCAAAACTAACAGTTTGAATAAACGGGCAGAAGCATGGAGGAGAGTGTTGTAAACGTGGTGAGCTCCCTGTTCTGGGCGTAGTACAAGATGAGACTGGGGTACCTGTCCCAACTTCTCGAGAGGAAAATTCTGATCAGGATGGAGTAGGGATGGGTGGGTGGACCTACATGTCATGACGGCCCCATCCAGAGCTGCAAGTGAACGGTTCTGTGAATCCCTGATTGCACTAATTAATCAATCACTTGGACCTCTTTTGCAAGGAATGGCTCCCTCGCTCTGTGTGTACGTGTCTGAGGTGAAGGAAGAAAATCCACATTATAAGTGCCGTGGAAAATGGTGCTTGGCTAATGTCACAAACCCAACTGAGTAAAACCACTTTCCTTTAAAAAAAAAAAAAAAAAAAAAAAACTACCTTGCAACTGACATTGGAAAGACATTCTCAAAGACAGGGGCTTATCCCAAAGCAGAAAGGCTGATGAATGACAATTATGGACACCAGTGTCCCCAGTTAAGTGTCAGCGAGGTGGACACTGCCTTTGCTTTGCATTCTTCTCACTCAAACAATGCATGTGCAATGCCTGCTGTGTGACAGGGAGAGGGAGAACAGAGAGCTTGCCCCTTTGCACACAGAGCAAGAGGCTCCCCCACACAAAGGCACCACACAAGGCAGAGAAGTCTCGTTCCTGCGGGGGACAGAGACAGAAAGACAAGAGGTCTCATTTCATTGACTGTAGGGAAAAGACAGGGTTTTCATAAATGTGTGTGGGGTTTGATTTTTTTTCATCCTGTAGATTTCACTAACTCCTGCGTTCACTCATTCATTCATTCACTCATTCAAACCACGGCATTCTGCTTCCCGGTTTCATCGTGAGGCCCTCCTCTCCCTACCCTCACTTGCACTGACCTCTTGTAGGCAACTGCAGTAGCTCCTAACTGGTCTCCCTGTATCTATCTCTGCCATGCCATGATCTCTTCTCCATACTTCCCTCAAAGCAGTGGCCAAAAAAGCAAATTGGACCTGGGACTCTTTATTACCCTTCAATGGCTCTTGCACACTTAGACTGAAAGATCCAATCCAACTGGTCTTCTCCAAGGGTTGTGGGATGAACAATATCCCCCCAAATTCACACGTTGAAGTCCTTAACCCCTTAGAATGTGACTGCATTTGGAAACATGGTCTTTAAAGAGGTGATGAAGTTAAAATGAGATAATTTATTTGAGTAGGCCCTAATCCAATATGACTGGTGTCTTTCTAAAAAGAGGAAATGTGGACACAGATGGGTATAGAGGAAAGACCATGTGAAGACATAGGGGGAAGACGGCCATCTGGAACCCAAAGAGAGAGGCGCCAGAAGAAACTAACCCTGCTGACACCCTGATCTCAGACTTCCAGCCTCCAGAGCTGTAAGAAAACAAATTTCTGTTGTTTAAGCCACCCAGTCTGTGGTACTTTGTTATGGCGGCCCTAGCAGACTAACACATGAGTTGCCCAAACATGCCAAGTTCTGATATAGCCGGCCCTGTTTGATGCCAGAAGTTCTCTTCCTTCTCTTGTGCAATGCTTGGGTCCTTCTCACGCCTCCAGTATCCACAGAAATGTCACCTTTCCGTAAGTGCTTTCCCTACCCCCAAATTGAATGAAACTCCCCTCTCTCATTAGTGTCTCACAGAGCCTGTCCATTTCCTCTCTCGCTCTCCACGATTGTCTGTTAATTCAAGTCTCCCCCACATAGCGTGAGCTCTGTGAGTCCAAAACCCATGCCTGTTATGTTGATTGCTATAAGCCAAGGGGTGAGCACGGTGCTTACTCAGAGAAGGCCCTCACAGTTTGTTGAATGAATGAAAGAATGAATGAATGAAGCACTGATTGTGTAGGTTGTGAGGCCCACCATTAACCTGGCATGGGGAGAAGGAGGATGATCAAGTCAGACTCGGGCTCCGTCAGTGTGTGGCGTATAATGCCACAAGTAAGACTGACATCAAGCAGGTAAATATGCTGAGTATATCCCACGTCTTGGGAGCCGTGCCCCAGACTTCACCATCTATGTCACCTTTGGCTGTCTTCACGTGCCAGAGACTTTCTGCAGTCATTGGTGGAGAGGGCACCTTGACTGAATAATTTCTGATGAGCTGCAATTGAATGAAATATCATGGCTCTTAATAAGCTGTTTTCTCACTGAGAAACAATTCAACACAAAATTGGTGAGCTTGTGTTTGGGCGCCCCACGCTCTCCTGGTGGTGAATTTGCAGATGCTAATTCCCAGAAGTGTCACAGATGGAGGCGGCCAAAGGAGGAGGATCTATCATGCTCTAGCTGGAGCAGAGCTCAGTTAAGAGAAGGCCAGGGAGAATTTACTACCTCTGGAGGCAGATTGATTAGAAAGAACTGCCAGGCAATTTCCATTTGCATTTTTGCTGGGGCAGGTCTGGGGAAAGGGAGATGGTTTTAAATGAGAACAGCCCAATCATTTTCTCCTAAAACTTGCTCCAATTTGTCTCCTGCTCCCAGAAGTTACTACCTTGCATAATCCAGGGAGCAAGGTAATCAGCACTTTGAGTTACATCGGTTTTGCCTGTTCCCTTGATAAAATGGCAAAATTCGCCTATGAAATCCTGGAGTTCATTATGGTGTGGTTTTCTCTCCCCCTTAAATCAAAGCCATTTTATCTCCGTTAGTCGAACCAGGCTCCAGAAACAGCATCTTTGCTTCTTCTTGCTTTCAATTATTCATATTCCTTTGCTGACAAAAACCCAGGCAGTATGATCGTTGGGTGAGTTTTAGCTCAGACTCTGCCAACTGCTCACCAGAGCCGGGCTGGAATTCCCATCATTCACCACCAAATGGAGGAACAGTCACCCAAGGGAGAGCCACAGCACCGTGAAAACGCAGTTGTGTTGGGAGCGCCTATGGACACAAACTCTCGCAAATGCAGGCCTTAATTGAAAAATAAAACAATTACCTTTTAATACTTCTAAAATAACAGAGGGAAGCACATTTATAGGATGACTGGGAAGAAACAGCCATACGCGGTTTCTTTTTTAATAACATTGAGTTGTGCTCACTGTTAAGCTTATTAAAACCCGAAAGCAGAACATAGCAGGACCCTGGGATACCATTCAATTGATTATTGGTGAACAGACCTTGCTCCTGATTTGTTTCTTACAAACAAAACGAAAAACACAAACTGGAAGAAAGACTTCTGTACGTAGGGACTTGTAGGTGTTTTAATCTGTCGCAAAGTCTACTTACAGGAGATTGGGCACGAAGGGGTTTTTGAGATCCACAGGACAAGGGGGCAGAACTTAAGATGTTGAGTTCTGGTCCATCTGTCTGTGAGATGGTTTACTGATGTGAGCACAGCCCTTCGTCTCAGGAGGAGAGAGCCCCAAGGTGCTCCAAACCAGAGACCTAAGCCTCCAGCCAGCCAGTTTTTTTCAGTGGCTCTTTATTTTGAATGGGAGGTAGCATGAGGGGATGGGAACCATTACAACTATGTGAAAGGAAGGTCTACACTCTGTTCTGGCATGTTATCTACTCAAAGTGCATCTGGAGATCATCCAGCTCCTCAACATGGCTTACAAAGTCCTCAAAGAAGTGCCCCCTAGTATCTGTCTACCTTTATGTCTAGCCAATCCACCTATAATTCATATCCTTCGGCACCCATCCATCTAAGTTGGTTTTGCAACTCAATGTCTTGGCACAAACGGTTCCCCCTACACTCAGGTATTGCCTTCCTCTTTTGACAAACTCTTAATCATCCTTACAGGTTCCCCTCAGATAAGACCTCAGATAATGTATACCCTCCTTCCGACCTTGCAGCCTTTGGTTTTTCTCTCTCTACATCTGTTGGTCTCTGTGTGAGGGTCACCTCACTTCTCTAGAATATTTTGAGAGCAGAGCAAGCCTTGGCTCAGACATCTGGCATGGAGTGGTTTCCCAACAGTATCTGTGAATGCAACAGAAACAGAGGCAGACTGGGGTGCCCTGCTGCTGGGAGGATGTGCTGGGGCCAGAACGGGGAGTCCTGTGGGGAGTTTTGTTACTCTTATCATCCTTTAATATGGCCAAAGACAACATGGAAAAGTCTATATTATTACCACTTCTTTCTGTAATTTTTTTTTTTTAAAGTAGGCTTCATGCTCAGCATGGAGCCTAAGGCAGGGCTTGAACTCATGACCCTGAGATCAAGACCTGAACTGAGATCAAGAGTTGGATGTTTAACTGACAGAACCACCCTGGTGTCCTTTTTGTTTGATCTTTAAACATTGATATTGATTAAAAATAGTCATCAAGGGAAGGATATTTTAAATTAAAAGATAAATTGCTACAAGTCTCACTACCCAGAAATCAATGATTTTATCTTTTCAACGTCTGTCTGCGTGGACATACGATTTTGCATAACTATCATTACAAGTCACGCACAATAAGACATTTTGCTTTTCTCACTTTTTAAATTATTTATTTACTTTCCGTTTCACCTAGTTCTTCAAAGTGTTTAAGGCAGATGCTCGTGTTCCCCTTTCTACTATATGAGTAAGTATCCCACTGCTGCATAATCTTCACACTTGCCTTCCCAAAGAATGGGGCTATATGGGCAAATACGGGTTGGGATTCAACTATCTGCATTAAAATCCCAGCATCATCACTTTCCAGATCTGTGGCATTAGTAAAGTTACTTCACTTCTTGAAACTTCAGTTGCCTCCTCTATAAAATGGGTATGATACCAGTATTTGATAAATATTATTGTTATAAAAATTAAAAAAAAAACAGAATTGTGGGAGAGTTTAAGAATAATGTTCAGGACATACTAATAGATCAGTAAATGTTAACTATCTCATCATTGCCATTAATACCAGCAGAAGAAAATGGCAACTTACAACAAAATCTCATCCTCATCTTCTGTAAAATAGGGTCAGCCCCCGGATAATGTGTTTGTTGGTTGTCATTTTTGTTTGAAGGAGGATCAGAAGATATGGCACAGATAAAGTGCTCTTGTTTCTTTTCTAAGATTTTAACTTATTTATTTTACAGAGAGAGAGACACAGCGAGAGAGGGGACACAAGCAGGGGGAGTGGGAGAGGGAGAGGCAGGCTTCCCGCTGAGCAGGGAGCCTGATGTGGGGCTCGATCCCAGGACCCGGGGAACAGGACCTGAACCAAAGACAGACGCTTAACGACCGAACCACCCAGGCACCCCATTACCCATTTTCTGAAAATAATTGTGGAACAAATGTCTGGTCCTTCAATTAGAGGGCAGTGTATGTGTGAAATCAGAGAGAAAGTCACACACATTTAAAACCACTGCAGGACACTGCCTAAATAGGTATCTGATGATGAGGGCAATGGAGTGGTCACAACATCAAGCCAGAGACCATTACTGGTTTAGCAGAATAGGAATAGCCCTCCATTGGTGGGTCACGGCTCTATCTGGGCTTTGTTTTCCTCATCTGTACATCAGGATGGTGGGCCAGGTGATCCATAGAGATAATCCCAGCTCTAAGAGTTCTTCTTTTTCCCCCAAATCTTCACTTTGCACATGAATGGATTTTCAATGAAAAAAAAATTTTTTTTTAAGTTGACCCTCCTATCTTTTACATCCCAGCGAATATACATTATTAAAGGGAACAAAAGTCATGTAAGTATCTGATGTTCCACTGAGTTGCCCTATTAAAGTAATGCATATTTAAATATGAAATAGTGGGTCACTTTGGGAAATCATAAGTCTGCTTCCCCTAAAATATTCCACTAGTCATTATGATACCCTGAAGTTCTTCTAAGGGTGCCTACACTATCCCATTAGGAATTGGACTGGATAACCCTAGAGAACTTATAGTAACCTCAGAACACATGAAAATGCTCCGTCCATACTCTGGAAAGATATTCTACATGAGGAATTGCAACAATTAACTTTTAATTGCACTTAGTCTTCCCCATTTTTAAGCTAAAGGGGAGGTAGGTCCTCATTGCTTCTCCCATGAAGCTGAGGCATAGACTTGGGAACACAGACATGGCTGGTTTGTATTTTTGCAAAAATGCAGTGTATGCAATATTCATAGATCGAATCCATACATTGGCCCCTCAGTCTGCCACTTGCGAGGATTTATGTACCAGCCACCTGCCATGTAGACAACAGTGGGCCATTATGGTGCTAAAGTTCAGCCCTTCTTAGAGCCAAAGTAAAGAAAGGCAACTGTGTTTATTTTAAATACATAATCAATCATAACTCTGTGAATAGCCACTTTTCTATTAATGCTTTCATATATCATCTAAAGCCCTCTTGATTCCACATAATTCTCTTTTGTCTGGGTCCTTGTCTTTTCACTTTACAGTTTCACACAGAGGGTAATATAGAACTGTTCCATACAAAACTTGCCTCTATAGTCTCTCTTTAGGTTCAGTGTTAGCAAGAGAGTATTTTCTGTAAATAATGCAGATGAGAATGACTCATGAACTAATTCCAGCTACAGGGGATTTGTGGAGGAAGGGAAAGATGAAATGACTTTTGGGGAGGGAGCTCCCAGGCTTTCCGTGTTGACTCTGACCTTCAGTGTCTGTGTGACCACAAGCCAATCATTGCCTCGCTGAATCACAGTTTCCTCAACCCTAAAGCAGGAACCTTGTAGAGGTTGCTCGTGAAGACCCAAGAAGTTGAACACAGTGGTTCATGAGCATTACACCCATCTGTTGATGTTACTTCTTATTTACTTTGAGTCAAAGCTATAGAAATATTTTATTTTAAGAGGCTCCTTGACTGACAGATATCTAGAGATAAGTGAACAACAGGGAGAAGAGGCTAAACCTTACATCAACAACTTGAAACAATCATTTAAAGAAAAATAGGTGATTAGCTTTGGGGGAAGTCTTAGGAGTTAAAAAACAAAAACAAACTACCTTCAAATATAGAAAATGGAGATGGCTTGCTGTTTCTGCTTCTGAGAGAAGCTCAAGAATGGGTAGACAGCTATTGAAGGCATATTTTAAGATCCAATTCCTCAAACTGTCTCTTCATAGAATGGGCTGCTTTGTAGGTTCTGAGCTTACTTTTGCTAAAAGTACATAGATACGAGCTGTACTTTTTTGGAGGGGGTCCCAGTATGGATACAGAGAGAACTTTTTGGTATCAAAGAGTGTGTCTAACTCTCAAAACCTAAGTTTTCCCCATGACAGATGACAATTCCTTGGCCAAAAGGTTGACTATAAATATAAAAACCTGAATAAAAATTCATGAATATTATAATATTCATCTTATGAATATTCATATTACCTGGAGTCTTACAGAAAGGGAAGAAGGACCTGTCACTATGCACCAGCCATTGGCTACTCACATTATATCAACCTCATAAGCCCTAGCGTAGGATGAGTCACCTGGTAGGTAATCAGCAAATATCTGCCACACAATGAAGAAATGAATGAATGGGCCCCTAAAATGCCTTATTGTGCACATTTTACAAATGGGAAAAGAGAGTTTATAAATAAGAGGTAGCCGTTTCAAGTGTCTTACAAAATATGCCTATAATTTTAGGATATCTTTGAGGAGGAGTTTTTACCAGCGAGATTCAGAAGTCAAATTTCATTTCATCTTAGTAGAAAGTTCTGAGTTGCAAAATCAGCAGTTTAGAGAATCCTGCTGTTTATCAAAAGTTAGAATGTCAGCCATCAGCAGACAGGACAACTGCCCTAATGAAAATGTATGGTTTCTCGTTATTAGGCCAATTTGCACAATGCAATTGGAATTGAGTAAGTTGCAACTGCTACAAGATTTGTATAAAACACTAGGATAATTTTAATGTTACAATTACCATAAATCTTCAATGCTTTCTGTTTACAAATATGCCTCCGATAAAGGAAGCTTCCAGCAGGTGCAATGTTAATATCCTCGTATAAGTAATTTTTTAAAAAGTCACTGAGATCAGATGCTAAACTGAGTGAAATCCATAAGCTCATTTTCAATTCCCATAACTAGGAGAAAGCTTATTGCTCTCCTGCTGGTCCTCTCTGTCATTCAGAAGAACAGGTTCTCCCTGATTGAGCTTTTAAGCTTTTACCTTCAGAAAGGCCTCTATCCTTAGGAATCTTTTCCAGTGATGATTTTAGGAATTTCCCTTGAACAAACTTCAGGTTAGAACTCCCTGGAGCTGTGGCCAGATTAGAAACAGAGGCAGAGTCTGTGGAACATACCCTCCTTAGCCCTGCCCCAAGTTCAGCAAATATGAGTGAGTGCACAAGGTCTCAGATGTCACAGGGATGCAGAAATGGGAGCCCACAGACTTACCCAGTAACCATTTTCTTTCTTCCAGGACAGTTAATTTTGCATACAGCATGGGGTCAAAAAAATGAAGAAAGCAGAAAGTAGCTGATGATGAAAATTGCCTTCCATTTTTTCTCTAGTGAAGGTGTGTGTGGCAATCTGGGCACTAGATTGGAAAGATGACAGTGAATTGAAGACAAAGTTCTTTTTTTTTTCTTTTTTGGTCATCTGTTAATTTACTGAGTTGGACAAATGTGCAGTTTCTAATTGGTATGTTGAGTGTCTTTCAAAGATCAGTGGTCAAGTCAAGAGTAAAACCCCAGTGACTCCATCTTGTTGAATTCCACTAGGCTGAATAATCCACCACAGAAAGCTTACATTTTTTTTTTTTTTTTTTTTTGGACATCCCCGAAAAAGCATTATGGACATTTAACTGCTGTTCTCAGTCATTGACCCAGGAATTCTTAGCAGGGAATTAAAGAGGATTAAGGTTTTTTTGAGTGTGTATATGGGGAAGAGTGTGTGGAGGTGTTGGGGGATGGGAGGAATTCATTTCTTGTATTTTCTCATTTCTGTACTTTTTTGAAAGAGCTTACAGTCTATTTGGAGATGCAGAACATACAAACAAGCCAACATGAATATACAAAAAATAGTTATCAACTGTAATTACGAATTATACGGTTTATTGAATGACTATTCATGTCATTTCTTGGTATTAATAAAGTACTTCATATTATTTACCTAAGCACATGTGGGAAAACCCTATATAAGGAAATTGAGAGCTTGTGATAGAGTCTTATGAACAAAGGTATAGAGAAGAAAGCTGATTGTGTTGTAAAGTGTTAATAAAGGGATGGCTAATCCTTGCAGGGGACTTCCTGGAGGTGGCACTCACTGAGTTGGATCTTAAAAGTTTGGACAGAGATGTGTAAGCAGAAAGTGAAAGCAAGAAGTCAATTCTGGAAGGTGGGGGTGCCACAGGCAGATACAGGGCGTTAGGAAGAGTATGGAGTCTTATGAAATGAGAGAAATTTGCGATGATGGTCTCAAGTTGTATGGGACAATGATGATGGGGAGCTGGAATTCGAATTAGCTGGTTAGCTGGTTAGAGATATCTAATAAAAGTCTTGGGAATGTGAACTTTATCATCTGGGTAATGGGAAGCTCAGAATTTCCAGAAGTAGCCAAGCACGCCATTGTCCAGAAAGAGAGACGGAAAGACTCTGGCGTCCAGATTCAAGGCTGGAGTAGACTAAGAAGGCATTAGAAGCTGATATCAATGATCTTCATGATTTGGTCCTGATCAACTCTGTAGCTTTATTTCTCACCATCTCTCTCTGGAGCCCAAACAAAAACGATACCAGATTTCTTTCACTGCACCACTTTTGGCCCCTGGGCCTTTGCACATTCTGGAGCATTTCTTTGTAACACTATCTGTTCCCTCTATATCTGGCTTTTCACTCATCCTTCAGGTTCTAGCCTAGACACTAATTCCTCCAGATGGTATTATTGGATTCAACAAACTTGAGTTAGGACCCTGGCACTGGGCTCCTCCAGCTTTTGGGTTTTCATCAACAAGGATATGTGTCACCCTGTAGGTCATTCCTGGTTATTTATCTGCAGTCTACCTTTCCTTTCCCCTTATCAAGTACCCATAAATGAGCTGTGGGCTCATGAGGACAGGGGTTATGTAAGTAAATAATGGGGCCATTCTAGTTGGCTTATATTCTGAGTCACAGAGCTTGGTTAAAAAAGAAAAGTTCGTTTTTAAAATTTTACTTATGTATTTATTAAAATGAAAGCCATGAAAGGCCTTCTGAAGACAGAGGGTTAAAATGTGTGAAAGACAGACATGGTATGATATATGGCAGCGTGGCTACCTTTTAAAAAAATGTCACCAGCTTTCTGATCCCAAAATGGTAACAGCTGTAGGACCATACACAATCCCTTCCTGCCCTTGTGCTTTCTTGCGTTCCTGCCATTATGATGGGATTTAGAAGGATCCTTTTCAAAGGACGGAGATCAGGGAGAGCTTTGACCAAAGGGTAAAAATAGTGTTGGAGCTGAGTGAACAGAAACCATAACCGAGGCGCTGTTAACATAAGACAGAGAAGGGAATGAAGGTGGCAGGGGCACAGGTGCTGGAGGGATGCGGCTGGCGTTTCTGTGCCTGGGGCCACCCAGAAAGTCATTAGTACAAACCTACGTCGGCTTCGTTTCAGCTGTCGTGGGTTTAAAAGTAAATGAAGATGAGAAGTGAGTGGGGGGGAAATCGGAGGGGGCGATAAACCACAAGAGACTGAGCCTCTGAGAAACAAACTGAGAGTTTTGGAGGGGGGGTGGGGGGTTGGGTGAGCCTGGTGGTGGGTATTATGGAGGGTACATATTACATGGAACACTGGGTGCAGTGTATAAACAATGAATTTTGGAACACTGAAAAAAATAAAAATAAATTAAAATAAAACAACCCCCCCAATAAAACAGATTTTAAAAATAAATGAAAGTAAATGGAGATTAATTGGAGCCTTTGGATGCATAGGGGGAGAAGGAGGTTTTTCAGTTGGAACCTCTGCCTAAATTCCAGTATTCAGGAGGGGAGAGAACATAGAAGTGTCCATATCTGAAGGGGCCAAAGGCAGAAACTGAGGCTGAAGTATGGAGCTAAGACATGTGGGCCAGGTAGCAGGTTAGGCCTGAAGATAGGGTGCAGGGAGAGGGTGCCATCCTCTGATGGGAAACACGTTATTTCAGTTTGTTTTTCTGTCCCTGTCTTTCCTTGTTCATTCGTGTAACGAAAACCAAATGGCCCCAATTATTGTGTTTTCCTGTCTCACCCTACATTAGCGTGCACACACACACACACACACACACACACAAATCCCCCTTCCCTTCTATACCTGGGTTACGGTGAGGTCAAGGTTGATCACCATCAAGCTTGATGGGGATGAAACAGGAAGTTCTCCCCATTCACATTCTATTGCAGTCATTTTCCCATTCCCAGGAAAAGCAATCAATAGCCACAGAGCAATCAGAGGAAGGCGGCAGGAGGTCCAGAGTAGCAAAGCACACACAGGAAGTCCTGCCCAGGGCTTGATTCAGATTGACTGCTCTTGTCTTATGCCCTCTTCACACTGAATTTAAGAAGACAGGGTCACAGGGTATTACAGGACTCCCAAACAAGCAGAACACAGGTTCTTCATGTATAAGACATTGGGAACACATTGAAAAGAACTTTCCTGTTCCAAAAGAAACCCTTCCCACCTAAGAGCCTTGATATAACTGGAAACTCACCTACTCTACTTGACTTTATTTAGAGTTCAATTCTATTCACCATTCCATTCATGGTGATACATATGTATACTAAAACATTTGGTTATATATGAAGAACTCCTAAGTCAAAACTCAGTGTAGCATGAAGCATCTAATATGCTCCTGTGTGTTCCTCGGAGGACTCGTCTATCTCTCTTTTCTGAGATCACTGAGGAAGGGACAAAGAAAGGACAATGTGAACCCTCCCACAAGATAGGGGAGCTTTGTAAGTTTATGAAAATAAGTAGGTTTTGTTTTGAAGGATGTCATTCATTCTAGCGTCTGGTGTAGATGCACAAAGCAAAAGATTTTGCCAAGAAGAGACTTGTCCTGAATGCCTGGTATTTTCTCTCACCCTAGAGACATCAAATTGTTCTTCTAGTCTAAAAGACCTGCTTCTCATCTCATGCGTGGGGAGATGGAGTTCGTGATCAAGCATCGGTCAGGGGCCAAGCTGGTGGTAAGAGAATGGGAGAGAGGGTTGTAAAATGCATGATGCTGGGCATGAGAACAAGGGATGTTCCTGTGAGAAGCGAGAAACTCTGAGGGCGGCGAGCAAACAAAGCTAAAATCATATGGTGAAATCAGTATAAGCTCCGGGGGGGTGGTGGTGGTGGTGGGAATATATGAAAAATGCCCAGTCTGGTGTTGGGTATAAATAGAGGCAAAGAGATGTGGGGTTTAAGGTTGCCAATCTTCTCGACATCAGCTGTCCTTGATGTTAGCCCCAACCAGATATTTACTGAATACATGCTTTGAACCAGGTCCACTGCTGGATGATGAGGTTATAGGACTGAACAGAGATTTCTCACTCCCTGAATGGCATTTACATCCCAACAGTGGCACATAGGGAGGCAGGATGAAGTTGGGACTAAGCTAGGCTCAAGCCTCGGTTTTGTTATTCACTGGCTAGGTGCCTTTAGGCAAATCACCCAATCTCTCTAAATCTGTTTTCTCATCTGTAAATTGGGAGAAAAATGTTGTGAGGCATGAACTATGCATGGAGTATGCACAGCGCCGGCGAATGCTATGCTCCCAGTACATGTTAGCTCACACATATCTTTGGGTCCCCAAGGATATGATGTCCAGGTCTGGGGCAAGTGCTTATGGTAGAGAGCTGATGGACCATTCTTGGTGGTACATTAGCATATGCTGCTTTCATTTCAGACCTTCCTATTCCTCCCATGCTATAATAAAAGGAGAGTCAACTGTAGGTCACCAAGGTGTATTGGGAACCCCAAGGCATCCGGATAACCCTTCACTGCTTCCATTTCAAAACTGATAAAATTTGACAGTCACTTAATGGAGTCATTTTCAGCAGCTGCTATTAATTTCCTGGTAACAGCCAAGTATCTCTTCTTCCTTATGGTAAATGGGTTCCCACATTTTGACACTCAGGGGGAGATGAAATCTACAGGGGATGTGTTCTAGAACCATATAAAGGAAAGCTTTTCAGTCTGTAAATAGCCGATCAATGGAAATGAATTGTCCTTGAGGAATTTAAAAAAAAAAAAAACGAAAACAAGAAGATACCCATCTTTACTTGGCTGCTTGTTTTTTCCTATATTAATTATTCCATTCCTCGGGATGAAAATATTAACGGATTTGTAAACACTGAGATGCCTGTGGGGTTGAAGTTATTTATTAACCTAAAGTTATTTCTTTTAGTCAATTTTTTTTCTTTGCTGTCTTTCCACAGAGAACATGCCACAAGCTAGTAATGTCCAGCACAGTAGCATTAGAGTAAGATGCCACAAGGCCCATGGTTGGCTCCTGGCACTGTTCTTTCTCCATGGATTCCTGTCCCTTTAGCATTTTGTTACCTTAATGACATGACAACAAGAACTGGAAAAGTAACTCCTGCTTTTGATATAGGCAGACCTGCTCTGATTTAAGGGTACCAGTAGGAGTATGGAGTCAGCATTATAAGATGTCCCATCTGACTTGGTACTGAACTTCCAACTGTAGCATTTTATACACATCATAGACCTTCATCTGTATGTGTCTTTAGCATAAATGTCTGGCTTGAATTTCCAAACTGAAAGAATTAACTATTCAACTTAAATTAGACCATACCCTATATATTTAAAGAATTTTTCTGCCAATTAAACTAGTAGCCATTGTTTTGGCAACCAACTATGTGTTTAGTAGACACTAAAATATGTGATATAAAAACTCTGTAGCAACCCTACAGAGGCAGGGGATTGATGGCCACTTTCTGACGAGAAAAAGAAGGTTCATACTTTTCTCATTAAATGTCAAATCTGTAGTGAACAGATCCAAACCAGGCAAAACCTGGAAAATCTTTAATCCAAGCCAACACAGGCGTCTCTTGTCTTTATGTTTCAAGTTTCTGCATGCAAATGACTCAGAGCCTGCAAAAGGGTCGCATCAATCTGTTCTCGTGTCTTGGGTTTCTATCTGCTCTAAGTCAACACTGTGATCATGTTGATCTGTACCAGAAGCTTAGAGCTTGAGCAAGCTGGAGTCCCCATCGCCGTGAATGATGGGACCAACCACCGGACTTGCCATTAATAAACTGAGCTGTTCACTTTTCTCTGTGGCATAGCTTGACATTTAGGCTGAGGGTTTGTAATTCCAATCAACAGCTCAGGATGCGATGCGTGTGTGTGTCTTTGACTGTCACACAATTAAAACCTAAACCAAGGGGGCTACGGATTTCATTAAAAGCCATTCGCTTTTATTTATTTAGTGTTTCAGGGACCTGGAGAGAGTACAAATCAGGAATAGGCCTCCAGGGGACAGCTTTTTACACACTGGCTGGTGATACCATTCTAACTATTAAATGGCAGACAGTCGGATTGTTAGGTTAAAAAAAAAATGAACCAAAGAATGTGGACATTTGAAGAAATCAGACATGTGATTATTTTTCCCTTGCTACAGAAGTACCCGAGAGATCTACTGGCCCCTTCTTTGATTAATAATGCTTGTGGGGGTTGCACACTGCTCAGCTTGGCATTGCATTTATCAAAATTTGCCAGGGCAGACAGGCATTGCCATGCTAGAAGAATGATCGTAATGGGCCCTCACGCCTTGCAGGGGCTATCTGGGTTCCTTGAATGCTAGAGGTAGGCTTGCCAGGATGGACTCGTGGTCCGGGCTCTTGTTCTTTCTTCCCCAAACCATTATGGCCCTATAAACAGCTTTTAAGATAAAGGCTTCACCTTTTTTTTTATATAAGATTTTATTTTATTTATTTGACAGAGAGAGAGAGAGAGAGAGAGATCACAAGTAGGCAGAGAGAGAGAGAGGAAGAAGCAGGCTCCCTGCAGAGAGCCCGATGCAGGGCTCGATCCCAGGACCCTGAGATCCTGACCTGAGCTAAAGGCAGAGGCTTAACCCACTGAGCCACCCAGGTGCCCCGAAGGCTTCACCTTTTATCTTCCACATACGGTGATCCGCGTGGTAGATATTCTTCAGGGGTCCAGTCTCCTGACCTTTGCTACATGGTTCCTGCCAAAGGCCCGAAGAGAGAAAAGGTCTTCAGAAAATTCTTCGTTTTCAAATGCTGACCCAAATTGTCTGCTGTTGACTCAACTGGTGAATTAGTTAAAAAACAAAAAACAGAAAAACAAACAAAAAAACCCCCCAAAACCAAAAAATAAAAACACTCATTCCTGAATATTATCCCAGTTCCTCTGATTCAGTGTGTAAAAAAGAAAAAAAAAATGTCCACAAGTGATTCTGATGTTTAATCAGTTTTGTGAAACTCTGATTTCTAAATGTCATGCTGACCTTGTCTCTTGACACCGAACCTTTGTCTCGATGGACCCTGAGCTAAAGGGTCATTCTCTGGAAACCTGAATGTGATATAGGTCTTCGTGGTACTTTTATTACACACCTGAAATATATCATTCTTGTCCTCACACAATTGCCACCGCTGACTTGGATGGCAGCCAATCCTCTAACTTTAATTGAAGGTTGTGCTAAAAGCTCAAAGAATGAATTTAACTTCTGCATTTGCAGTAAAATTTTGGCAGATAATATTGACCTTCATATTACCCTATGCCCCTTGCATAAATGGCCCAGAAAAGAAGTTTTACTCAGCAATCAAGTTTCTTTCTGATTCAGTTATAGAATCTGGAGGATGTCTAATGTCACAAGAAATAGACCACGTTTCCTTCTTTATTTTGGATGCCAGGGAGCTCAGAGCCTTACTTTTTCCTTAATCACAGAAACACCTGAACACTTAACAACCGTTCTTTTTTTTTTTTTTTCTTTTTTACTCATAATGATTTCTTTTCCAATTCCTACTTCATCAATGTCATCTGAATAAATCATTTGAAAACTTTTGGGGGAACAAATCATGAAAATCTGAGGGTTGGAGAGTGCAGTGTGACATCCGTGGGAAGAGGAGAACAGGACTGAAGCATCCCACTCGAAGGAAATAGGGGCAGTTTGATGCTTGCATCCTTTCTTTTTCTCTTTTGTGCGCTGCAGTATGTTCCCTGCCTTAAATTCCTTCTTGCCGCCCTTCAAGAAAATGGTTGTGCTCTTGGACAAATCCTTCCCCAGCACCCAGACCACATCATAGATCTTCTTAGATTGCGAGTATTATTCACCAGCCTGAGATACGTTTCTAATATTTTCCAGGTTCACACACATAAAACTTTAAAATTATATAGGTCTATAGATTTCTCTTATTACTTTTTATATCCAAATCCATTAATATGAAAAATTTCAAAGCCATTTTAGATTGGAAGTAATTCAGTCAGATAGGATTTGAATATGAAGTCTGATTTCAGTTGGTTTAGAAATATTGAGAGGGTCCTGCATGTGGCTGTTCTTATCTTGAGAGCCCGGATAAGCTTGAAACCATAAAGCTTGCCTTCCATAGAACAGCCTCTCCCTGTCAATCTAAAGTGCTCACTTAAGCCAAAGTTGGACATGAGGCCAAAGTTTTCTGACCTCTTCCCAAATAACCTTGTGACACAAATCTAAAATAAATAACAACAACAACATAAAACAAAAGAAGAAGGGTAAAATAAACTTGGGAAGTAAAATGTACAGTTTTTATAAGGAAAGCTTAGGAATTATTTTGTCACCGGCCTTAAACATGCCCAGGTCTATAGACTTAGTAATTCTACTTATAGGATTAATTCTAATAACTTATTGGAGATATTCCAAAAAGAGAAAGAAAAATAAACTATGCACAAACACTGCTTTGTAGTGATATTTATAACATCAAGGTTTTGGGAAAATATCCATATTCAGTGAAGTAGGAGTGGTTACAAGCTTTAACATATGCCCACTGATTGATGTTTAAAGACAACAGTCTTATTCATTGGCACAGAGGTACATGAGTGAATCATTTTTCATTTTTTGATAGTCATTAATATTATATTAATATTCTTGGTGCAGGAAAGACATTTTCACTTAAATAATTTTCACCCAGAAGCAAAAGTGCCCATAGCTCAGAAATTTAGATTATTTAATAATATTAAATTTAAAGAAATTATTTTATTGTCTTTCAATGACTTCAATTTCACATGGTCTGGAAAGGGGAATGAACATGGCCTGTGCCTTTATTTTCCAGAAGTTTCTTACATCCATTTGTGATGAGGTCATCACAAAAGATTTCAAAATACATTTCTTAGCTATCACCTGCCTGCCAGGGAAAACAGGGTCACGGCCACTTTCCAACGTGGCATTTTTTTCTGTGTGCACTAACCCACTGTGTCGGAAACTCAGGGTGTTCCAGGCCCTCCCTAAATAATTCCTGGGAATCTTTAAGTGAGGGATGTCTGTATCTGTGGGCTTCACCAGGCGATTTATTCAGCTCATGTAAAATCTTCCAGGGTTCTGGTTTCTGTGAAGGAGATGCTGCTGCTGTCCTATCCTGCTGCAGCCACTGGAAAAACCACCAGCGGGTGGTGCTAAGGGTGCTGGTCCTAGTCTTGACCCACCTTTGCCCATGTCTGTTGAAGCCATGTGTTCTGAATCCACTCAAAGCCTCCTGGGTCTTTGGGAAGCCAGTGCTTTAGACGTAAGTGAAATATTTTCTTAGAAGAATCATATATATATATATATATATATATATATATATATATATATATATATATACAGAAAGGTGCATGAATCATACCTTTAGAGCTCAAAGAAGTTTTGCAAAATGAAAACACCTGTGTAACCACCACTTGCATCAGGAATTAGAACCTTCCAGTGACGTTTTCTGTATGTCCTTTCAGTCACTCCCGTTACAAAGCAAGCACTATTCTCATATGGAAACCCATCAACTGGTTAGGCTTATTTTTGAACGTCGTAAAAAGGAAATCACAGAACACACGAATCATTCTCCTATTGACGGACATTTAGATATTTTCAGTTTGGACTCATTACGAATCACATGGGTATAAACCTTCTTTCACTTGTCCTAGCTTTTAGGTTTCACTTGCAGCAAATGCTTTCTTTGAGGCCCTTCACCTCAGTAAAGTGGTTTCCAACCTCCTGCTGGCATCTACAATTGATCACAAGCCCCCAGGCCATCATGCCAAGGACAGTCATCAGAGCTTTCTAGAGCAAAGAGCTCCAGACGGAAGGAGAACATCTCACTCAGCATGTCTTTGATAAGAGTCTTGGGAAAGCACCTTCTCCCATGGGTGGGGACATGTGCAAAGGATCAAAGAGCTTTTGGGTGACAGGCACTGAGCTTCCCCCAAATCTCCTTTCTCTTCTGCTCCCACAGCGTCCCATGGGTGGACCTCACTTTTCTCTCCTCTGGGTGGCTTCTTCTCCAGGGCTCAGAGAGGTGCTTTCCCACTAGAACAGGGATAAATACAGCTTAGATTCAAACCAGGGCTCCTGATCAGTATTGAAAGTGGGTTCTGGTGATGCAAAGGTTAAGAAAAAGTAAGTTGGTCATTTATAGTTGTGGACATTTGCTGCCACATTCCTAGGTGAGGTAGGTCGGTATAGTGGACATTTGCTGCCACAATCCTAGGTGAGGTAGGTGGATACAGCAAACGAATTTTCTGCTTTTGCCTAAAGCGATGATTCCAATAAGGATGACAGTTGAAAAGTACTGAACATTTGCTCTACATATCTATTGTGTTATTGTGCAAGTCCTTCACCAGCACCCAAGTTACATCATAGATCTTAACATACATGTATCATAAACTCCCCAGTAGCTTTATGAAGTCAATATGATTGTGTCCATTTGATGTCCATTTTCCAGAGAAGGAGCCTGAGGCTTTAAGACTCTTTCCAACAAGGTCATTCACCTAGAAGATGGAGAGCCAATAGCTGAACTTGGGTTTTTGTGACTTCAGAGGCCACAGTCTTAACCTCCTTGCCACTTTGTTTTCTACTCAGGGATGCCTATAAATTTGTTTTTCTTTCAATAAAGAAATGTAATGATGTCCAACACCAGGCTCCACTATAATTGGATTATAAGACACAGGATTGTTTTCTATGAGAAGAGAATATAGTCAATGATGTTCGCACAAGTCTCTTGTGTTTATTTTTCATGACTGAGCGTTCCTCCTTGTCCCTGATCTTTGTGCACAGTGGATGGCAGCATGCTTATTCGTGTTAGGGTCGAAGGAGGCAGAGTCCATATTAATGGGATCAGAGCACCTTCTCCACAAAGTCACACCCACAGGCCTGGCCCACGCTGACCCCGCAGCATATAAAGTCAGGCTGCTAACAGGAAACCGGGTGATTTCCGACTTGCTTTCAAGTCTACTGTCATCTGGTGTCGGAAGGACCCTCATTACCATCTCAGAAACAGAGCTACCAGGATGCAACTCTTTCTCCCTCCTGCTGATACAGGACATAGGATGCAAGTCTTTCTTCCCTGGGATTGATGACAGCAATTTGTCTTTCTGGGGCTTCCACCACGGCTTGGGCAGGCAGCAGCCAGACCTGGGAAGCCCTCCCGATGCTTCGAGTCAGCAGATTGCTTCTGGACTGGCCACGCTTCAGCGCCTTCCCGTTAAATACTGTATTGATTTCAGGGCCTTTTTCCTTCCGTGCAGCCCAGGACCCCAGGTTGGCTGGGCTAGGAAAATGGGGAGGAAGATTGTAATGAGGAGAGCCACTCAGCAGGGCTGCACATACAACCTGAAGCTATCTGATGCTACTGACTTATTTTATTTATTTAACAAATGTAATAAGATACAGATGCCTCCAGTAGAATAGAGGGTTCAGTGGGAGGAGAGACGTAGGGATGAATCAGTGGGTACAAGGAGTAAATTGATGGGAAACAGAAAAAGAGGTTGCATTAAGAAGGAACAACAAGGCGTCAAAGAATGGAATTCGATTTGTCTTTGCAGGATCCCATGGCCTCCCTCCTCTTCGGAGCCTCCGTGGTCCCTTATGCAGACTACTGAAGCCGTCTCCATGCGGCCTTCCTCACATCTACCCCCTCACTAATGCTCCATGCAATTGTGAGGCATCCATTTTTTAAAAATTGTAGTAAAATACATATACAATAAAATTTACCATTTTCACCATTTTGAGTACAATTTAACAGCATTAGATCCACAATATTGTGCAACCACTATCACCACGTCTAATTCTAGAACTTAGAGCTCCAGGTCATCACCCCGAAAGGAAACCTTGCACCTGCCGGCAGTCACTCCCCATTTCTTCTCTCCTCCATCCCCTGGCAACTACTAACATGCCGTCAGACTCCTTGCCTATCTCGGAGATTTCGCATAAATGGAGTCGTACAATACATGGCCTTTTGGGTCTGACGTTTTTCCACTTTGCATAACATGCTCAGGTTTCATCCACTTTGTAACACGCAGAGGATGTGAGAACCCTCTCACACAGATGTGGGAATGGAAAATGGTGTAGCCATTGCCACAATTCCTTAAGAACCTATTTAATTAACCTATTTAAGTCACTCTCGGGTATATGTCCAAAATAACTGAAAATTGGTATTCAAACAAAAGATTGTCTACGAATGTCCATGGTAGCGCCATTCACAATAGTCACAATAGTCAACGACAGAAACAACCAAAGCATCAATCAACGAATGAATGGATGAAAAATGTGTTATAGACACACAACAGGCATCCTTCTTAACAAATCATTCACTTTTTTGCTTAACCCCCCAATGGCTTTCCATTTCATTTCGTATTACATTGGAAGGCACCATCCATAGCTATAAGGTACCAGGTCACCTAACCTGCCTTGCTTTTCCTGTGTGGTCTGATACTATTCCTCTCCTCTCTCACTACTCTCACCTTGACAGGACATTTCATGAAAGTGCGAAGTCCCTTCTTGACTCAGCCTTTTGAGGATATTATGTCCTGAATTTTCTGGTTCCTCAGACTCATGGACACTATCACCTCTGTGATATTCCTATTCCCATGACCCGCACGTTTCTTTTTTAAAACACTTCATAGTGTGAAGCATTTGCTCATTTACTTATTATTATTATTATTATTTTAAAATGACGGTCTTCCCAGGTTCTCTCTGAGCAGGAGCTCTACGTCTGCCTTTCCATTGCAAGGCACATGGTGCTTGGAACACAGCTGGGTGGCTAGTAGATGCTCAAGAAACACCAGCTACGTGCATGAATAATTAATTTAGCTAAGCTTTTATTAGATGATGAGTGAGCAGTCGGGTAATAGCTGCTATGTGGTAGGTAGACATCTAGGAGAGAGAAAATTCAAAAGATTTGAGGCTGGTTAATTAGCTGAGGAGGCAAAGCCACCATCTGTGTTGAGAAGCTGGGATGGCTCAAACTGTGGCACTTCTAAAGACTCAGTATGAACTGATTTCCAGGGCAGCACCAGAGGTAGAAAGGTAGACGTGGACACGGGCCCTGCCACCAGGAGAGAAATGAAGCCCCATGAGGCAGAAGAGGGGACTGGGCTTGAGCAACGGAGTCTGAGGGCAGACTTCAGCATCAAGTTATCCGACACAACAAGCATTTATTGGGTTGTTGGTGTTCTTGAAACCTCTTACTATGATTTTGATCTACGTGTGCTTACCCTTCATATCAGCATTTCCAGGGGTTCCAGAAAAGCAGACTCTTTCACCCAGCGACACGGTGCAGAAGCTACGCTGGGGAAGAGAGGGGAAGCCTTCTGAAACACGCTCCTTGAGGAGTACGTGATAAACTTGGGACTAAGCACTTGTCTGTTTCCATGGCGTGTGTGTACGTGCGTTTGTATGCAGGACTACTAGTGGCCTGCCCGTGGCAGCTCAGAGCGCCTGCCGTGAAATCCCTTTCGGAACTTGTGAACAGCTCAGGTTCCCAACATCACCCAGAAGGCCATCTAAGACTCTGTGGCTCATGAGGTTACGAGCCCCATGTTCCCCTTTCTCTGCCAGTCCCCTGGGGCTTTTCATACACTGCAGAGTTGGCGCACGCCGACCTCCCATGCACACTAGCCTAGGCGAGACTGAAGACCACCTCTCCTCCAGCATCACCTCTAGGGGACCTATTATCCCTGCCGTGTGAGTGTTGGGGTTCCTTCTGTGTTTTCTCTCAGCGCCTCCAGATAGTTCAACTGTACCCCCTCCTCTGTCAGCTGAGGTACGTCTGCCTGACACATTGTCTTCCTGTGTCAAGCGCTTCCTGAGGGGTTTCCTGCCCATTACTTCACACCCTCACCCTCCCTCTATGGCTAGGCACTTTGACAGAGTTTAGGATCGAAGTACACGCCTTAGGAGATATTTGAGGACTCAGGACTCAGCCAACCAACCAATCAGTCAATCAACAAGTGATCAATAACCAAATAAAGGAGTTTGAGTATAATGGAAGAAATGCATGTCACAGGTAATGGTGAGAGAAAACAATGACTTCGATGGGGGTGGGGGGTATTAAGAAACAGGGCAGAGGCAGTACTTAGCGCGGGGCTGAGAAAAGCAGCAGAGAGGGTCAAGATGGCAAAGGTGGCCGCTGGGTTTGAACACGTTGTCTTGGCCCTTGAATGGCCAAAGATTTCCCTGGTCAGGAACAGAGCCAGGGAGCGGGGCTGCTCTTAAGCTCTGCCCCACACAGTCTATCACACTGGTGGAGAGCCAAGCTCGGGACGAGGACACTGTGACTGCGAATCCCGGCTGTAGGTTCCGGATGAGAGTTTAGCACTGTAGCACATTGGTCCTTCTGTGAGGCGGGAGTCGTGACAACACCTGTCTCTGGAGCTGAGTGACTTACAGGGAGACGAAGCCCAGCACGGCGGCTGGTGCCTCCGCTGTCACCATGATCATTCCTACTCGGAGCCTCAGAGGGAACGCGAAAGCCCGGGATTCCACCTCTGTGCTACCTGCCGCATTTTACTGTTTTCAACTTCTACTTTAATATCAAGGGGATCTCTCTGACTTTTTTTTTTTTTTTTAAACTTGCTGCCATGAGGGATTTGCAGCCCGTCATCCATTTATATTTATGCCTAAGGCTTCCTGCTTTAATTTGGTCTTTACCTCATTTTCAAGTTCGTGTAATTATGTTTTCAGCTCCAGGTGATTTTTTTTTTTTTTTCTTTTTTCCCAAAGCCCCTTGTGAGCAGTGCATGAGGTGAGGCAATGAGCCTCTTGCTCCTGTTCCTGGAGCAATCGCAAAAGAACGTGAGAGCATCTCCTGCCCGTCCTGAACCAGCAGTCCCTACTCTATCTTCCTGAGACTTGGGTCCGACGAGGAAAGTTCCTTTCAGCATTAATGTTTAAACCTGGTGATTTTGCATCTGAAGGAGTTCAGCTGGAGTGCTTACCCGATGGTGGCTTTGTGTGTTCTGTCCTTGTCTGTGTGCAGTGGGAGCAAACTCTGCAGGACGAATCGAGATGGAACAGGCGCTGGTCAGCCCTGCAGCCCATTGAAAAGGAGAGAAGACTCATGAAGGTCCCACCATGACTTAGTAGCCAAACCAGGTTGCACATCTCTGGGTTCATTACTGTTGCTGTGCGAAGCCTAGGGCTATCTGGTGTGGTTTGCATGGGGTACTGGGAAGAGCAAAAAGAGGCTGAAAGATGTGTGTTTGAATTACAGCTCTGCCACTTTTAGACTATCACAGGGAAGCCATTAAACTTTCTGAAACTTGGTACTTTTATCCATAAAGAGAAAGTAATAGTTCCTACTTGATGAGGTTGTGGTGAAAATTAATAACTTATTGTGTCTGAGATTTAAATAAAATTATATGTGTAATACACTTAGAGTGTTGGCACATACTTACATTTATTAGGTGCTAATATTAATAATAAATATTAGTGTTAGTATTAATTATATCAATATTATCATTATAATTGCTATTAGCACCCACAGAGTCCCCTTGAGTCTACTGTGCATTACAAATTGTGCTCTGCCGAGGTTTGAACTCTCCAGCTCTGTGACTCAGTAACTAAAGGATCTTAAACAAAGTACATGACCTTCCTTTCAGATTCCTCTTCTCTCAAATGGAAACAAGAGCTCTTGCTTTGTTCTTGGAATTATAACAAGGTTCAAAGAAAATGCAGTTATTGAAAGCTCTGTACCCCTGTCCCTCAATCATTTAAGAACAAATGCTAGTTAGGTAAATGCTGATAGGCAACCCTCAGCCACAGCTGCCCAGACTTAACCTTCTGTGTTACTGGTACTGGATGAGGTTGTTTTATTGTGGTGGCAAACGGGCAAAAGCTGTCTCTATTGTGCATGTTAAGCCAATAAAATATTATCAGGTGCATTTCCATTGTCAGAAACAATGGAGAAGGAGAAAAATATTAAGATTACCTCCTTACACACACAAACACACACACAATAGCTACCCCCCCAGAGAGTTGACAAAGGTGAGACTTGTTACTAACGCTGGTGTTACTGCTTCAGCTGGCAGAGGGCTGGTCTGGCACTCTGTCTCCTCCAGGGCACACTGTGGGCTGGAGTTCATGCCCGCTTGTGGCCCTCCATTATTGATAATGGTGAGAACCAACTGGGGTAGGTGAACCACTATTTGATTATTCCATTCTGCAAGAATGTGTCTCCCACCATCATATCAGGCGCCATGTTCTCCCACAGGGGCCACTTCCATTCTGTTTTTAATGAAATACCTGAGCAAAGAAATTACTTCTCTGAGCATTCCTTTTTCTTTCTCCAGCATGGTGAAATAAATGGTTTAAGGTCTGGAGGCATAATTTACTGACTTCATTTAAATTGGACTGGAGGTGATGCTATTTACACAGCTGGTTTTGTACCGTGCCCACTCGCCTACTCCTTGCCACATCACAGAAGGTGAACTCCAAGTCACCAACTCCCATGTTTCTTATTAGGAATAGTACATCTCATCCAACCTTGTTGGTTTAAATATGTGTGAATAGAGTGAAAGCAGAAATGGCTAGATTGTATTGGAAAAAATCAATGAACCTGGACTCAGAACAGTGGAGTCAAAATACTTGAATACAATTACAGGGCTGAGCATTAATCACTTAAACCCTTTGAGTTCATTCTTTCTCCTTCATTCATTTATTCAAGCAATGTTTATTGAACCAGACCCTCTTACAGACACAGGGGGGGTGGTAGTGAATAATAGCATGGTCTCTGGGCTCTCTGGATCCTTCATTAAAGTGGGATAAGACCAACAACACACAAGTCAATAATATATAACCAAGACTGTAAAACATGCTTCCAAAGAGATAAACCAGATAGTAAGTGAGAATGACACTAAACATGACATCAGATGAAGTGGCCAAAGTAGTTCTCTTAGAAGAGGAGGCATTTGGTTGAAACCTGAAGAATGCTAGTGAGTCATCCACATGAAGAGCTGCTAGAACCAGCGTTCTGGCAGAAGGAAGAGCCCGTGCCAAGGCCTCAGAGTGATGAAGCCACTGAAATACAGCCGAGGCACAGAATGAAGTGAGGATGCTGAGCTGAGACAAAATGTCCTTTACACAGGTACCCAGGAGCCCAAACATCCAGGCATTTGTAGACAACAGTAAGGAGACTGCAGTTTCTAGATCAGTGATTCTCAGACTGTGTTTTACACTGGAACCATCTGGAAGACTTTGAAAAATACAGGGCCTTCTCCCAGAGGTTCTACTTTAATTGGTCTGGAATAGGGGCTGGGCATCACGACTTTAAATTCCCCAGGTATTCTGGTGGGCAACCACAGTTGACAGACACTGCTGTAGGTGGTTGGAAATTAACTGAAAGGTCTAAAGCAGGTGTGTGATCATGATCACAATTACCTAAGAAACTTAATGTTTCTCCTTTAATAAAATGAGCAAGAAGAGACCAACTCTGCACCGTTGTTCTAAGGACTGAAAAAGATAACCCATGGAAAGTAATGCTGAGTAGAAGATGCTCATCAAAAGGGTGGTGATTCTTAAAAATTTTTATAGCACTTTATGGTTCTAAAAACATGGCCATTTCATCTGTCTGCAGAATTTTTTTTTTTTAAACGGGGACAACAAAAATCTCTAATGGATCTTAGAGTCTTCTTAGATATCCAAATTATTTTTATAGCTGAAGTCAAGTGGATTGGTCTGAATATATTTTCCCACATTAGGTAGGGTCCTACAAGGTATCTGTACTGGGTATCTGTCAACTGGTTTGTCACGAAGCACATGAATGCTCAGAGGGAAGGTGACAAAGCTGTCTTTTTAACTCCCCGTCCAAGTTGTGGGTCTCATGGGGATACCAATAAGAACATGGCAGGAGACATACTGTTCTTAAAGAAAGTGGGTTATCCTACAAAGCCAACCTATCTGGATTTATGATCAGGAAACCACATCCCCTTTTATCCTCAGTGTCCTCAAATGTACAGTAGAACTAAGAAAAATGTTTTCAACATTTCCAGGAAGAACCGCTGAGATAATGAATCTGAGCATTTGAATCAACCAGAGGGTTTGTTAAACCAGATTGCTGGCCCCCCCGCCCCCAGCCTTTCTGATCCGGTGGGTCAGAAGTGGAGCCTAAGAATTTGTATTTTTAACGACTTCTCACATGACGCTGATGCTGCCATTCCTGAGACCACACTTTGAGAACCGCAGCTTTAAAATGTAGATAATTATAAAGAACACATGTTAAATCAAAGGAGACTCCAGGGTTGTGAGAGAGCAGATGGCTTTCTAATTTTCTATCTCTCTCCTTATATTCTCAAGCTTTTGATTATTAGACACTTTTGTTTCTCCAATGAATTTGTCTAGGCAAGCTCTGGCCCCAGGACCACAGTTCCCAAGCAACCTCAGTGATAGAAGCTAACAGGACAGGGGAACATATGAGTGAACACCACCAGCCACCCTCTGCTTGCAGCTCTCCCTATCTTAGCCTCATGAAGTCACACAAAAGCCTCCGGAGATACCTCCACTGGATCTCTCTTGTCCAGGAGCCAGTAGGGCAAAGAGCACGATCGTGCCTGTCTTAAAACTGAATTGGCCTCTTGGCTCCGACAGGGACAGGCTGTGTCCTTGGAGAGCTTCTGCCCTTCTGAACCTCAGATCTGTCCCCTGCGAAATGGGATCAACGGTGGCTGTAGATCCCATTATGTAGTTACGGGGAGTAGGAACCTGGGTGCTGTTCTGACATGTAGAAGGTTCAAAAATTCGTACCCCCTTCTCTCTCTCTCTCTGTTCTCTCTCTCCATCCTTCTCTTTCTCCTCTCCCTCCCTCCCTTTCTCTTACTCTTAGTAAAGATATTCGATGAAACTATGAACTCTGTGTGCCCCCCCCCAAAATGGAAATATACCAACATGATACAGAATTGAGGGTGCTTTCCTAGCCCCTCACATTTCACCCATGAATTGCAGACTGGGGACTGCTGTGCCTCCCGGTCACCTGTCCCTCTTATCTTGCACCCTTTCTCTCTGCCTTTCCAGCTGCCTCGAGCTCTGGTCTGGATGCAGTTTTTCCGGCACGGGATGCTCCACTCCATCCTCTCCCCCAACCTACCACAGTGTCGTTCCCCTGCTGTTTCTCTGCCTGAAACACTTTCACACGCTCTCCCTCGGATAAGTTTATCCCAGATGTCCTTCAGATTTTACTGTGATATGGTATGTCACATCACAGGTGTGTAAAAGGGGAACCCATGGAAAGCCGAAGAAATGGCTTTCCCAGAGGAAGGGACATTTGATAAGAGCTTTGATGAACAGGATTTTGCAAGGTGGACCTAAATAGAGGAGACTTTCTTTCAGACAAAGAATCACATGTAAAGGAACAGAGTTGAGCAAGCGCCTACATGCCTGGGGGATACAGAGGCATTAGTGGCGGCAGAAAATTCAGGTGCCTGAGACAGGGAGGTGGGAGATGAAGCCAGACACCTAAATCACCCTAAATCACCCTATCTTGGTTAAAAACCCATAGGTCAGGGATTAAAAACTCAAATGCTTTCAGGGGCTGGGCGAAGAAGGTCCGTAAACAAAATAGGACTAAAATAAAAGAGAAGGAAGTGGTAAGAACTAAATTGGGTTAGTAAATGCAGTTTAAAAATACTCATCTTGAAAATTAAATATGACAAACAACATTTCGATCTAAATGTGGCCCATGGGGAGTGCAGTGTTAGGTCAGGTGCCTAGAAGTGGATTCTGAGATGAGGATTCGTATGCAAGTGCCTTATTAAGAAGGAGAAGCCAGGGCGCCTGGGTGGCTCAGTGGGTTAAAGCATCTGCCTTCAGCTCAGGTCATGATCTCAGGGTCCTGGGATCGAGTCCTGCATCGGGCTCTCTGCTTGGCAGGGAGCCTGCTTCCTCCTCTCTCTGCCTACTTCTGATCTGCCTCTGTCAAAGGAATAAATAAAATCTTTTAAAAAAAAAAGAAGGAGAAGCCAATGGAGGGGGTACTGGGGAATGGCATGGGGCGGGCCAGGGGTAGAAAAGCGGGAGTGTTTGCAAGGAAGGCCTGGGGAAGGGAGCTTCTGGCTGCTTCTACCCAGGAGCTTTGGAGGGGAAGTGATGCCTCCCAGTGCTCCTGACCTGAGGCACGGGCGGCTTGCTTTCATATTTTCGGACTTCATGCCCATGTGTCACTGGTTCAGAGCCCTCCCACAGGACGGAAACCTCTCCGTGCTCCCTGTGCTCGTAGGTGAAGAGGCTCCATCCCAAATGTAGGGAGCAAAAGCACCTGGAAGTCAACAGAGGGTCAAGTGAAAACCGCAAAAAGACATGTGCAAACCTGAGAGGTGTCCCATCAGCATCCCCGACAGGCAGCCTGCTTGCAGCCTCTGTCAGACAATGGGGACTACTCAAGATTTTTAAATCAGTTATGGGAGTTCAATTCCACCTGAGAGCTTTGATTGGGGACAGCATAGAGAACGGCTGGGAATGCACAAGAAGGAAGGCGGAGTGACCCGAAAGAAGTCATAACTAGGGCTGGAATTCAGGCAGGCCAGAGGGTGGAGGCAGAAGTGGACACCGTGAGCCAGAATCAGCCCCACTTTGTCAGTAAAGCCGAGGGGAAGAAGAGGAACATTATATCATGGTCTCTGCCTATTATTACTACTACTACTACTACTATTATTAAAACATTTGTTTTTCAGAGATAAAAAGACACAAAGGGTGAATTGATAAAGAAAAGACAAACAGGGGCGCCTGGGTGGCTCAGTGGGTTAAGCCTCTGCCTTCTGCTCAGGTCATGATCTCAGGGTCCTGGGATTGAGCCCCACATCAGGCTCTCTGCTCAGTGGGGAGCCTGCTTCCTCCTCTCTCTCTGCCTGCCTCTCTGCCTACTTGTGATCTGACTGTCAAGTGAATAATAAAATCTTTAAAAAAAAAAAAAAGACAAACATGCAAAAAATGCCAATTTAGAAAGTCCCAGCGAAGTTTCCATCAGAATGGGGAATCAGGCAGAAGACACCTCCTCGATGGATGGGACATTTCTTACCTGCTGACCCTACCCTGGGCCCCTGCCTGGCTTATAGCCCTCAGTTCCAGTTTCCACATTCAACTGTGAAAAAGAAAATGGGGCCCTAACTCTACCAGGCAATGGAGAAATTTTCCTCTAGGTTTTTGGTTCACCCTTGCAAGTAGGTAGGAAACACACAGCCTGGGCCGTGTTCCCATCGCCATAACAGAAGCCACTGTCCTTCTGAAATGAATGGGAGCTGGGTGTCTGGAGACCCAGCCGTGGACCCCAGGACCGTATTGAAACCGTTGTGTCTTATTTTTGGTCATGCTGTCACTCCTTAACAGCATCCTTTCTCATCAGAGCTTACATAATTCCCTCGGGTACTGCCTCTTCTTTTACATTTAAACTAATATTTCTGGAACACTGCGTCCAGGTTAATCACTCTGAGACCACGTCACAGAACGCTGATTCCCTTTCTTCCTGATAATCTCATGAGCTGGGGCAATTCTGCTCCTTCCGAGGTGCGTAATTTCAGGTGCGACCCCAATCCATGATCCTAAGACAGTCCAACTGCCCCTTCACGATGTTCGTAGGTTCCTTGAGAGCTATGTTCTCATTGACAAATTTGATTCAGAGCCCTGATATTAGCCCCACTCTTTGGTCCATACCATGTCTTTACCTACTTTGATTTTCATGCAACAAAACCTAAATTAAAGAAAAAAGTACATGTGTGTTTCTGTAGAAGATTCTGATGAGGAGTATATAAAACCAACCAAAGCCAACGGCTTATAATGGAAGAGGACAGATTCCTGTTACTAAAGCCACTACAAGAGATCTCCCACTGCCTACAGCAGCCTCGTATCTCTAAGACTTTCCTATTATTAACATCTCTTTTCCAGCCCCTACTACCCAGCTTGCTGTGGTAGTCATTCATGCTACTGAACATATATTTCTTTTTTTTTTTTTTTAAGATTTTTATTTATTTATTGGACAGACGGAGATCACAAGTAGGCAGAGAGGCAGGCAGAGAGAGAGAAGGGGAAGCAGGCTCCCTGCTGAGCAGAAAGCCCCGATGCGGGGCTGGATCCCAAGACCCTGGGATCAAAACCTGAGCTAAAGGCAGAGGCTTTAACCCACTGAGCCACCCAGGCGCCCCTGAACATGTATTTCTAACTCCGCCTTCTGAACACATGGAAGAACTATGCTCTCCAACTCCCCTTGTGCTGAGTGGACCATGAATAAGTTCCTGCCAATGAGTTTTAATGACCGAGTATCTTGTGACATTTCTAGACTTGAGTGTTTCTCCTTCCTTCTTTCCTCCCCGCCCTCCCTCCTTTCATTTTCTTAAGTAAGCTCCATACCCAACACGGGGCTTGAACTCACAACCCTGATATCAGGAGATGCCGGTTCTTCTGACTCAGCCAGCCAGTCGCCCCCAGACTTGAATGTCTAGTACGAAATCCTCTTAATTCTCCTTCTGGATAGTGGCTCTTCCTTCAGCCTGACTGTAGCAAAGCCCTCCTGTGAACTCACAACACACACACAACATAAGCAAGAAACCAATTCTTGTTTTAAGCCACTGAAATTTTGAGGTTACTAATTACCCCCCCCAAAACTACCTAGCTGTCCTAATAGACTGCCTCAGTCCTGCACTATCAGGCTGCCCCTTCCCTGCTTTGGGCACAAATAGAATCATACAGCATTTACTGGCCTGTGTGGTTTATTTTGCTCCACATAATTTATTTATTTATATTTTTTTAAAAAATTATTTACTTATTTGAGAGAGAGAGAGAGAGAGAGAGAATGAGAGAGCATAGTGGAAGGGGCAGAAAGAAACCCAAGCAGACTTTACGCTGAGCACAGAGCCTGATGTGAGGTTTTATCTCATGAGGCAGAGATCAGACCTAATCTGAAACCAAGAATCCACACTTAACCAACTGCACCACCCAGACGCCCCCACATAACATTTTAAAGATTCACCCAACTTGTTGAGCATATTAGCTTGTTCCTTATCATGACTAAGTAGGACTGCAGCATTGCCACTGAATGAATATACCGCAATTTGTTTATCCATCTTTTTACTGATGGACACCTGATTGTTCACAGTTTTAGGGTAAAAGATGAAAAAAGATTCTGTTGAGCATGCTTGTACAAGTCTTTGTAAGGGCATAGGGCTCTTTTCTCTTAAATACCTAGAAGTGGAACAACAGACTCAAAGGTTAAATATATAATTATTTTGCCAGAAACTCTCAGTTTCCAAAATGGTAGTGTTACTTTACACATCCACTAGCAATGCATCAGAGTTCCACTTGCTTCACATCGTAGCAAATACCCGGTGTTATCAGACTTTATAATTTTAGCTATGCTGTGGGGTACAGTGTGTTACCTCATGGTGGGTTTGTTTTTTGTTTTTGGTTTTTTTTTTTTTAGATTTTATTTATTTATTTGTCAGACAGAGATCATAGGTAGGCAGAGAGGCAGGCAGGGGTGGGGAAGAAGACTCCCTGCTAAGCAGAGAGCCCGATGTGGGGCTCGATCCCAGGACCCTGAGATCTTGACCTGAGCTGAACAAAGGCAGAAGCTTAACCCACTGACTCACCCAGGTGCAACCCCACCCATGATGGTTTTAAATCTGAATTCTTGTATTTTTGTTTTGTTTTGTTTTAAACCAGAATATTAATTTAACTTAATTTAATTATTTAATTAAAATTTGTATTTCTCTGCTGACTAATGATGAACAGTATTTCATATCCTGTATTACTCTTTTTCCTTCTCTCCCAAGGTTTTTCTTTTTTTCCTTTTACATGAAAGCCTGTTATCTACCTCAAAAAATGAATGGTGTTAGGTAAGGGTTAAGACTAATTTTTTTTCTTTGTAAGTATCTAGTTATTCCAGCACCATTTACTGAAAAGATTTCCTTTCTATATTGAATCATGTTAAGTATTTCTTTTTTTGTTGTTGTTAAAAATCAAATGACCACATACACGTAGGTTTGTTTCTAAACTTCCTTCCCAGTTTGGTTAATTCATTTGCCTATCCTCACACTGAGAGAGCAATGTCTTAATTATTGTAGTGTTACACAGTGCATTTTAACATTCCAAAGAGTAATTCTTCTTGTTTTGTTCTTTTTAAATATTGCATTGGGTATTCCAGGTCTTTTGAATTTCTTTGCACTGTATATTATTAATTTCTATAAAAAAAACACAAAGCAAAACAAAACCCCTATTGGATTTTGAGTGAAACTAGACTGAATATAGAGTAATGTGGGTAAAATGATCTCTTCAGCATCAGGTTACTCTATCTTTGAAAATGATACACCTCTCTTCATTTAATTATGTTTCCTTTACTGTGTCTCAATAAGTTTGGAGATTTTAATTTCCCAATTTTTTGTTCCTAGAATATAGGAACACAATCTGTTTTTATATCTTGACCTTGTATGCAGTGACCTTACTAATTCTACTTATTTAATCCTCATAGTTTTTTTTGGTTGCCTTTTGGTTTTTCTATGTGCCCAGTCATCTTACCGTGATTAAAAAGAATTATAACTCTTTTAATGGTATGTCTTGTATTTCTTTTCTTACCTCATTTTCACTGACTGAAGCCTCTAATACATTGTTGAGATGTAGAGATGAGGTATGAGTGAACATATTTGCTTTATTTCTATACATAGAGGGTAAAGCATTCCATATTTACCACTAAATATTATGTTAGCTATTGTCTGTCTAATGTCCTTTATCAGATTAAGCTATTTACCTCCATTCTTAATTTTCTGTGAGATTTTTTTCATTTATCAGGAATGAGGACTGTCTTTCACAGACGCTTTCTCTGCATTACTGAAATATTCGTATTTTTTTCTCTTTATTCTATTAAAATGGTGAATTTAATTGACTGACTACATGGTGACTGCTCTATTATAACTGCTTCTTTTCCCCTCTTAATTATATTTCAACACAGAGAAAACTATAAAAAAAAAATCAGATATTACTGTGCCTATTGGCCACATTTTAAGCTGTTACCATTCTGCCATGTTTACCGTATTATTATTATTATTTTGAAAAGAGATAAAATACTAGAGAGAGCACTAAAGACCCACCACTTTCCTCTTATCCTCCTTCCCTGGTCCTAAAATTGATGAGAAGTCCTCCCAGGAATGCTCTCACATTTTAATTTCATATATATGTCCCTACAACTATATCTTAGATTGTTTCATGCTTTTCACATGGAAATCAGTGCCATCTGTCTTGGACATTTTGTACCTCTGGTGGTTATTTTTGAGTATTCAGTGTGAGACAGTTACCTAAATGTCTTTCATTTTGTCTATAGATGACAATCTGGAACCCCCCTTCCCCAACTTCATGTCATTTATTAAACCGTATATCCACTGCTCACTCGTTATAAAGCGAAATGTGAAATATCGTGGAGCACCTGGGTGGTTCAGTTGGTGAAGTGCCTGCCTTCAGCTCAGTTCATGATCTTGGGGTCCTGGGATGCAGCCCTGGGGTCAGGCTTCTGGCTCAGCGGGGAGTCTGGTTGTCTCTTTCTCTCTGCTCCTCCCTCCTGCTCGTGCGCTCTCTCTCTCTCTCAAATAAATAAATCTTAAAAATGTGAAATACAGCAAGTACCCATTTACATATGGCCATGTTTGGGGGCTCTCGAATTACAGCATATAACTTACATCTTACGATACTGGTGCATAGGTAGACTGACCTATTTCTCCACGGCGGCAACGTACTGCTTGAAATAATGATCCATATTAAGTGTTGTTGATTGTTAATCCTCACCTTTTTGTTTCTCTGTCACTTACCTCTATGTATTAATTTGGGGTTAAGCTTATGCAGTTCTCAAGAGAAACCCTTTGGGATTTTGATAGTATTTGATGGGGTAAAGAACATGTTTTCGTATAAGAGTCAAATCAGATTAATTTAAAAATTGGTATATCTAAAACATCAAATCTTCCCATTTATTGTTATTTATTATTATTACATTATACTTCACCTTTTATTTAGGTCTTCATGTCCTTCTGTAAGGTTTTGCAAATTTCTCATAGTATTTTATATTTTTCTTGCTACTATGAATCTTTATAAATTACATTTTCTAATTTGTTTCTATTATTTATAAAAACCCATTTTTTAAAATTTGTATATTTTGACATTGACCTATTACCTAACAATACTGATAAATACTCTTACTAGGTCCAATAAGTTATCTGTAAATATTCATGTCCTAATATTTTCAACAAAGGCGATATCATTTGTGAACACCTTCAGTTCTTCCCTTTCAGTGGCTTCCCTCCATCCCTTTTCTCCCTTTCCTTTCTTCCTAGGCTAAGATATGTAGAACATGGTTGATGTAATAATATGAATTCACATCTTGGCCCTGAGTTTAATAGAAAAGCTTCTAAATCTTCATTTACCTTTTGTCAGGTTAAAGGAATTCCTTTCCATTGCTAATTTCCTAGAAGTGTTGTTTATTTTTAAGATCAGGAATAGGTACTAAATTTTAATTAATGTTTTCTGTATCGTTTGGAACGATTACATAATTTTTTCCCTTGATTTATGTAATATGGTAAATTACATCAGCTTCTAACACTTAACCATTGTTTCATCCTTCAGTATATCCTATTTGGTCATGACAATCTAGAATTCGTTCTCCTAACATGTAAGATTTTTACATCTGTGTTACTGAGTAAGATCAGTTAATCATTTCCCATTTAATTGAATTACCGGAGACAGAAATGTCTGGGCCTTTAATGTTATTACAAATATGAGATAGGGGCGCCTGGGTGGCTCAGTGGGTTAAAGCCTCTGCCTTCAGCTCAGGTCATGATCCCAGGGTCCTGGGATCGAGCCCCGCATCGGGCTCTCTGCTCAGCAGGGAGCCTCCTTCCTCCCCTCTCTGCCTGCCTCTCTGTCTACTTGTGATCTCTGTCTGTCAAATAAATAAATAAAAATCTTTAAAAAAATGAGATAAAAGGTATATTGTACAATTAGGTGTTGTGTGGCTAAACTGTTGATGTATTTCTATAATTTTGATGGCTACAAATGGAGTACAATTTGAACTTAAAAATCAGTACTGCTATTTTTAACTTTTCTTACATTGCTCTGGAGAAGTAGGTCTGATAAAAAGATTTCCCATTCTAAGGGCTACAGGAAACTGTGGGTATAGATTCTGAGAGGGGATGGGGAAGAATTAAGCACTTTTTTCCACCCGGGATGTTTAATCTGGCTCCTGCAACATGACAGCAGGCCAGAGGCTAAGTGGAAAGATGGGGAGGAGGTATTTCCTTGTAGAAGCACGGGACCTGAAGAATCCAGAGTACACAATCTAGCTTGAGGCTTATATGCCTTTATTATATTGTCTGCTTTAAGTCCTGAGGTCAAGGGCTTATTTTCAAACAGCCTGGTTTCAGCTGTGCAATAGGGGATTAGGAGAGAGTCGACATCTACTTCTTGGGCTGAGAGGAATGGGCAGAGCAACAGCATGAAGAAACAGTGAGAACTGGGCAACAGGTGATCTGCTGTCCAGCTGTCCAGAGAGTGCTGAAGCAAAAAGCAAGGCCAGAGACTGAAATGTGTCAGCTGACCCAGGACTAAGCAGAAAACACTGGAGTGTCCGCTAGGACTCCAACAGAAAATCTAATTCTGCTCTCCTCCATGATGGATTAATTCTCACATAACACGTGGCAGCAGAATGGCTGCCAGCACTTGAAGGCTCATATCTTTTCAAGTCTAATTCAAAAGGAAAGAGGATACCTCGCCCCAGAAATCCCAAGATGGAACAGAAGGTGACACACTGCTTCTTGAACCAATCACTGTGGCCCAGGTGTCCACCTGGGCTGATCCTGGAGACCTGAGTTCACACCAGACACTGGAGATCAGATGGAGATAATGTCAACCAAAGTACACAGACATCAGGGTTGGACACCATGGGGGAGATGGTGGGTATCAAAGGAAAGTCCTTGACTTTTTAAAGCTTCTTAAAGTCATTCAGATGTTAAAATAGTTTCATTGCTAAAAACATGCAATGAAGTCAACACATTATAAAAGCTTGGAAGCTGTGTTGCAGAGATATGTGGGATCAAGTGGTTAAAAAGAAATCATGAAATAACTGAAGGCTGAGAAGAAACCATTAGGTTTGGAAGAGACAGTGACTTGCAATCCTTGAGATAAAGAATTTAAAGATTACAGAGAGAGCATATACCAGATTGAAAAGGTTGTGGAGTGATAACGCTCTATCACTACCCCACCTTTTGCTGAATTCCTGGGGGTAATTCCAGCCTGAAAATAATTCCATTAGTGGCATGAGTTTCCTCTTCCAAGGTCAGTGGTGTTTGTAGGTCTATTCATAGATGTAAACTGAAAACAACATTGTACCACTGGGACTCGGAGGAGAAAAAGAAGGTCTAGCCAAAGCAGCCCGAATAATAGGCTGTAGAAATAAGACCATTCTTCTGAGAATAAAGTTCTAGATGACATGTAAACAAATTGTGCTCATCACATGTACAAATGCACTGCGTCTATGCACTGAAGTTTACCTTTTCTCTGAGTATTTGATTCAAGGTGTTTACATTCCAATGTGATTCAAAATGGGTTATGGAGGGGGGGGGAATAGTGTTAAAGTCATGGGATTTTTTTTTTTTTTCCCCTTTTTGGAAGCAACTCAATTGTTTGTGGTCCTTAGGAAATTTTATTTACCTTTTTAAATTTTTTTTTTCCTTATTTCTCTGTCTCGGCTTCTGTCTCTCCCTTCCTGCTTTTCTTCCAATCTTTGTTTATAGTACATTTTCCCTTTTCTCTGGGTAGGATAAATTTAAGGTTCAGCATGTTAGAAGGCTAGAGAAAGCCTGTTTCGATTTGACTTTTAGCTAGCTACATGGTGGCTGTGTGACTTGGAACAGTTGGTTTAAGGGCTACTAAAATCTGTTTTCTCACATGTAAAGTGAGGGTCAGATGTTCCTTGCCTCTAATGTTTTGAGGACTAAATAAGATCCGTATATGAAATTCTTAGCCCACTGCCTCTCATGTAAGAACTGAATTTGTATATGTCATATATAAGCTCACTCCTACTCTCTATTTTGAAAATTGTTTTGACCATCATCTTTCTGGATAAACATTGTCTTTTACTCTCAGCTTTGACTTAACAAAGTATCTCACCTGATGGCTAAGGGAGAAATTCGTATGAGGTCAGAGAGAGAGAAATTTTCTCAAGTGAGATGCCATGGAGTTAACAACAGTTTATGGAGAGTAAGATTCCACATGGTTCCAGGAATAATACTGCTTTGTGTGTGGGGAAAACAAACAAACAAACAAACAAACAAACAAACAAAAACAACCTTTGCTGTTGGACAACCTTTGCTCTTCTGTCTGTAGTGCCATCTTTCTCTTCAAACTCTCCAAACTCTTCAAATGTTACTCAATTGGGTTTGGGATCATGAAAATGTTGGGAAACTAACATGTATTAGAAGCCAACAATGCACTAGAAGATATGCAGGACATTTTTTTTCTTTCCTTTTTAAAAATTTTATAATATATTCATTTTCCCCCAGCCTAATGAGTTGTGTATAACCCTACTGGGTATGTATAATTAGCTTCCTTTTCTAAATAAGAAATTGCCCTTAGAGGGTTTCTTACCCAAGGTTATTGAGTTAGAAAGAGATCTTAGAAATCTGAGTCTTGAGATTCCTGACTGCTTTTTCTACTTCAATTATTATGCTTGGTGCTGTCATTAGTACTATTATTATCATTTTTGTAATATTTTGCCATTGTTATTGGTGGAGGTAGTGATGATACCAGTACTACTTTTTTCACCAAGTTGATATACATTTATTCGAGAAATTAAATGTTGCCATACCATTGGCTCAACTGACAGGAATAATAGGCTGTCATGTCAATGTAAACAGTATTTAAAAATTCACAGAAAGGGATGCCTGGGTGGCTCAGAGGGTTAAGCCTCTGCCCTCAGCTCAGGTCATGATTTCAGGGTCCTGGGATTGAGCCCTGCATCAGGCTCTCTGCTCAGCAGGGAGCTTTCTTCCCACCCTCTCTCTCTGCCTGCCTTTCTGCTTACTTGTGATCTCTCTCTCTCTCTCAAATAAATGAATAAAATCTTCCAAAAAAAAAATCCACAAAAAAACAGGGGAGGGATAAATAGTTTTTAGTTTACCAAGTTTTTATATTATTAAAATACTTAAAATAATGTCTCATCTCATAAAAGTATAAAAAGAACAATGTATATTAGTATAGCATTTATCCTCTCATTGGCAAAGAAATGGTCCTAACAAACTTTCAATGACATTTTGTTCTTTCATTCAATATTTTTTGAAAAATATGCATGTGCCCTTCCTCTCCTGGCTCCTGCCCTTGCCAGCATCATGGCTTGAAACCAAACCAACCCACCCATACCTCACTCAGTCAGCAGCCAGTACAATGGCACACTGGAGCCTTGAGGACATCCAAGCACATATCCAAGACACATGCATGTTATTTATCCCAAGCCCCCAACTTTCCTACACCTTACTTAACCCATAGCCCAATGACTCCTGAGTCCTTACTTTGTTTTCTTTTTGTATTACTCCCTGGTTCTCCTTGTAACCAAAGTCTGCCTTTGAGTTCAGATTCTCTGAGTTGACAATCGATGTTCCCTTTAACACGGAAAACCCCTTAGCCCTTTCTGGCTGTGCTTGGTGAAAGAAAAAAAATTAACCTGGTTCTAGAACCTTGAACACTAGCTTAGAATATCATGTGTAGCTGCATGCTTCCCTCACCCCCCAAACTCCTAAGGCAGGATATGATGGCTGTCTCAGTTGAGGAACCGTTTGTGAACAGCTCAAGAGTCAGTGCAGATATTTCTAACATCATTTTCCTATCAGTTCAACTAGAATCATAGCAGGTGGCTTGTTGTGCTGAAGCACTGAGAACATTAATTGTGCATGCATGTGTGCATGTGTTCTGCTTCAGACAATTTTTACTCCTTGAAAATTCAGAGAGTAGATGGATCTTTCTAAAAACATAATTTTTGTTTCTTTACTCTTTTCTGCAATTGGATGTCAATTACAGGTGTTTTTCACAACTATAAACATCCATTCCTCTCTCACTGTTCTTCAGAAGACAGGGTCTCAAAGAATGCTTACTTTTTATAAGTTAAAGAAGGTTCACATTTTCTTTCCATTTCTCACTTACTGTCTGTCATATTTCTCAGGCTCCAAAGTCCGAGTATGATGGAATATAGTTTTTCATCCTCAACAGGTAGAACCAGATAAATCACAAGTACAGTCTGATGATTAGAAATGAAGTTGTCCTGTACCTACTTTGAAAAACTCAAGTTTATGCTCCTTTTCTATGTAGGTCTAATTCAACATGAGTTTTGGGCATGGGCTCTGGCAGCTGATAATCTTAAAATAGTAGTTCTCAAACGGATGGCCAAAATCTATGGGATGACGGTAAAATGCTGTTTTCCCATCATACTGCAGGAACAGGTTTTGAGCCATTTTTGTTTGAGATATCAATAGAAAAGCTGACCCTGAAGGCTAGATAATGTGATCTCTGCAATTATAAATAAATTGTGAAATTAAAAGGTGCCCAGTATCCAAAGATCAGGAAGCTCAAGCCTGTAAAGGGCTTCACAGAAAGGGAGATGAGTGATACCAAATGGTTCAGCAAGTTCCAGGAACATGATCACTGAGAAGAGGCCATTAATTTTGGTGAGAAAAGGGCCATTTGTGATCTTTGAAAAAGGAATTTCAAGGTTGTGGTAGGAAGAGATAAACAATTACAAGTGATTGCAGAATGATTGCATACCATCTGTACTCATAGCTTTGCTGAATTCCAGGTACGATAAGAAATAATTGCATTAGTAGGACTACTTTGAATTCCAAGGCCAGTGGTATATATGGATCTATTCATAAACCTGAACAGAAAACATCCCCTATAGATTAAAGAGGCATCACGGTCAGCCCCACCACTGTGGCTGTGCAATTAAGGATATCATTTTGAATCTAAAAGCTTGAAAAAACATTAATAGAAACTCTTACAAATTACACGTAATTTGTCATTGAGGAGAAGTTCAGCCTTTTCTCAGGGTATTTTATTCAAGTGCTTAGCATTTCAAGGCACTTTAAATAGATAATATTGAAAACAATGAGCCCAAACGAAAAGTAGGGATAGAGCAGCCCAAGTATGCTACTGTTCAGGAAATGAGGTCCCTGTCTTGTTTCTTCTGGATCTGCCTTTTTCTCTTCCTATTTACCACTTTCTCTCTCTCTGTGTGCCTGTTAGCAGAGATACACAGTTGAGGTTTGAGGGCCCTGGATCTACCTTCCATGGCTCTGAACACCAAATTCATTACTTCCTAGCCAGCTGACTTTGGCCAACCTTCTGATATATCTAAGCCATGTTTTTTTGGCACCTGTGAAGTGGACTAGCAAGTGTCCTTACCTCATAGAGTGTTGTAAGTTCCTAAATGAGGTAATCTATATAAAATGCATACCAGGCTGCCTGGTATATACTCAATACCCAGTAATAGTCCCTTGAATTGCACCAAAATTCACAGTAAATCCACAGGTACATGACAAATATGTGACCGAGTAGGAACCATGGTAACATTATGCTTTTTTTGTGGTTACTAGAATTGGGTCTAATTATTTAGGAAGGCAAGACTGGACCTAGAATTTTTCAGTTATGCCTCTTCTTTTAAACCCTGATTTATCCAATGATTTTTTTCAATATCCATTTTGTACCTCTGTGACAGACATTAACTCAACTTTTTCGTACAGAGTGCCCCTCAGACTTCCCAAGCCAAGCTCACTGCAAATTTATAGTGACCCATAAATGAGTTCTCCATGTCTCAGTTTCTTCTGTGAAGTAAGGGTAATAATAGTAGATTCTTCCCAAGACTAGCGTGAAGATGAAATGTTTATTACATATGAGGTGCTTGTCAAAAGTGCCTAGTCGTAGTATTTGTTAAATAAAATCTATTTATTATCACTGTTATTCTTGCTATTATTACTTTAAATAACTAAAATAAGATGTGACAAGAGCTGGTGAATACCTATGCATAAAGTATCAAGTAAATAAAGAAGCATAAATAATTTAGGCTTAAACATTTGAGAGACGTTTTTCAGGTAATAGTATCTCTGGACTGGGATTTTAATAACAAGAAGCAATTTTCCTGGTAGAAAAGGGTATTTTGGGATTAGTAATAGCAAGAGCAAAAGTATGAAGGATAGAAGAGAAGGAAAGATTTGGAAGATGGAGACACACTTGATACTATGAAATAATTCTATCATTTATGAATCCACGATGCCTAGCAGATTGTTGGACATATATCTGTTGAATGGATGGATAGATGGATGGACGGATGGATGGATGGATGGATGGATGGATGGATGGACAGATGGAGGAGAGGAAGGACAGATTGAGGGATGGAGGCAGAGATAAATCAGTGTATGGATGGATGGACGGACGGATGGATGGGTGGATGGACGGATAGATGGATGGGTGGATGGATGGATGGATGCATGGATGGATGGATGGACAGATGGAGAAGAGGAAGGACAGATGGAGGGATGGAGGCAGAGATGAATCAGTGTATGAATGGATGGATGGATGGACGGATTGATGGGTGGATGGACGGATGGATGGATGGGTGGATGGATGGATGGATGAACAGATGGAGGAGAGGAAGGACAGATAGAGGGATGGAGGCAGAGATGAATCAGTGTATGAATGGATGGATGGACGGACGGATTGATGGGTGGATGGACGGATGGATGGATGGGTGGATGGACGGATGGATGGATGGGTGGATGGATGGATGGATGGACAGATGGAGAAGAGGAAGGACAGATGGAGGGATGGAGGCAGAGATGAATCAGTGTATGAATGGATGGATGGACGGACGGATTGATGGGTGGATGGACGGATGGATGGATGGGTGGATGGACGGATGGATGGATGGGTGGATGGATGGATGGATGGACAGATGGAGGAGAGGAAGGACAGATAGAGGGATGGAGGCAGAGATGAATCAGTGCATGAATGGATGGATGGATGGACAGACGGATTGATGGGTGGATGGACGGACGGATGGATGGGTGGATGGACGGATGGATGGATGGGTGGATGGATGGATGGATGGATGGACAGATGGATGGATGGGTGGATGGATGGACAGATGGATGGGTGGATGGACGGATGGATGGATGGATGGACAGATGGAGAAGAGGAAGGACAGATAGAGGGATGGAGGCAGAGATGAATCAGTGCATGAATGGATGGATGGACGGACGGATTGATGGGTGGATGGACGGATGGATGGATGGATGGGTGGATGGATGGATGGATGGATTTTACTCTGGTCTCATCCTCCTTTTCAGTGATGGTTTCAGAGGGCAAGTCTGAGATGACTTTTTCGTACCTCAGACTGGGTTAAACATCCCTTCCTAAGGCTTCCTGCACTTTTACTCAAAAAAGCCAAATATAATCGATGAGCAAACTTGATCCTACAACCCTCAAGAGGCAACTGTGTGAAAAGTGCCTTTGAATTTGTGGTAATACTACAGACCTCAAGATTCCCATAATGAATCTGGCTGTCAAATTTTAGAGGTTGCCAGAACTAATGGGAGAAGAGAACCCTTACTTGCAAGGAGCCTCACCTAAGTGTGTGTTTTACCTTCTGGGAGACAGCCAAACACTGACAATATAAAACAATGGACTCATATCCCTGTCCTTCGGTGTTGCTTCCAGCCTTAAACTGCCATCTCCATTTACGAAGGCCATCAAGGAAAGAGCCCTCACTTTGAAACATTTTGGAGCATAAGCCCTTAAATGCCTTGCATGGTGGACAGTGCTAAATGCTGCAATCGGTTGCATTTTTCCCCCCTTCTTGTTTCTTTCCCCTTCTGATTTTTTTTTTTTTTAACTGCCTGTTGGATGTTTGGTGCCAAGTTTAAAAAAAAAAAAAATCAATAAGCCCAAACATTACAGCAGCAAGTTTAATATAGCTTACCTTCCTGGAACAGGCCTCGGGGAAAGCGAGAAGCATCACGTTAAAACGGTGCTGAGCTCACATCTCGAAAGATGCTTGGGATGGAAGGGACTTGCTCAGCAAGATTTTGATACCTCCAGATGCAAATGAGACAGCCCCTGCAGGACCAGGCTTGGTGTAAGAGCATATTGAGATATTGTGGGGAAATGATTCTCCAGTAAGCTCCGATGGCCATCCTGGGAGCACGCAGATGGCACAGAATGCAAGAAAATCACAACTTCTCAGTCACTGGAGGTCTGCTGGAAGGTTAAAGGCAGAACCTGTGGCTTGAGTCCTGTGGAGACCTGTCTTGCCACAGAGAACAAACTGCTCCAATTTTTACGACGCCGTTGTTCACTTCACAAGCAACGCGCTGAGTTTCTGCTTTTTCTTTTCTTCTTTTGAAGAAAGGGCCAAAAAACGTTGATCATTTTGAATAACTAAGAAGAATAATGATTCCATTCACCCATTCCTTGCTTAAACCAATGTTCCTTGAAGGTCAGTATTGTGATCCCCTTTACTACTACAGGATGGAGACACAATGGCGAGCAAACCTGGCTCCCATGCTGCCTTCACAGGGCTCCAGACCTAGTGGGGGCAGAAAGACAACGATCAGGCGATCATCCAAAGCAATGTGAAATTACAGCCGTGACACGTGCTACCAAGAAGAAGGGTTATGGCCAACAGTTGTTCAGTATTTACTCCATCAGGCTCTTAAGAGGCATTATCTTATTGAAACCTCACAATGGCACTTCCATTTGATGTGTTCATCGAGGCTGTGGGTCAGTATGAAATGTAACAATTATCACAGGCAACGTTGGGAGAAAGGGAGTTTTGAACACAGAAACAGGCATAGATACTGCAGACAGCACGGACTCTGTTGTCTCCTCATCCCTGCCTTCCTCATCCCAGCTCCGTATCTCAGCAGTAAGGCACGGTCTGCTCATCGTGGACTACATGCAAAGCCCTGGGGATGCCACCTCCCACTTCCTGACGGGTCCCAGAGCCCTTGCCCCTCATAGTCTAATGGAGATGCTACCTAGAGTCCGGTGAAGGACGTGAGCAAAAATCAAGCAAAGAAACCATTATTTTCTGTTATTCCATCTGAGTCTCTGGGTCTCTACTGAATAGAAATTAAATAAGCGTGAAGAAAATTCTATAACCATCGTGTTTAAAAAACCCACTCACGTAAGCCCGTAATTGATTATTAATTTTTATTAAAAGGATATTTGGATATCTTATTTATTCTGCAACAAAATATTTACATAGTTTGAAAGGAGAAACCCTCTGTAAACAGGACACTCCCTAACTACACTGATTAGCTGGCCCAGCACTCTGTGCAATGGGTGTTTTTAACAAGTCATATTATAAATCATCTTCTAAAATGTTAATTAAGTGGTAAAACATTTGCTGAAAGTTAAAAGTTACCAAGGATTTAATTATAACCTTGCGGACACCATTTCCAGTTAATTATATACCCTTCTTATATTCTTGATAAACCACAAAATGCACCCTGTTAATGATCAATTGGTATTAAATTAGCTGGAATTAGTTTTTATTAAATCTAAATTAGATTTTTATTTGCGATACAATAAAATAGTGCACCCAGCCCTTGCCACTATGATTTGGGATATTTCTGTAGAGAGTGATTACCAGATGTCTAATTGGGCAATTAATAGATACAGTTTCCAAATTAACATAATTGGGGGACCTAAAAAGAAAACAAAATGACGATTCAGCCAGCCGACCATCTTTTTTGCATCCTGCCATTCAGTCAGGGATGTCAACCAACCCGTCATTCTTTTGGAAAATTGTGCCTCCCAAGGCTGGCTTCCCACCAAAAAAGGTCATTGTGACCCTAAAGTGAATAGCTTCAGAGTGCTCCGATGAGGGGACAGCAACTGCCAGGGCCCCCCAGACAGGCACCTCTCCCAGGCGTTTTTCCCCAGTGTGTGCTGCACCCGTGGGCAGGTACAGCGAGCCCACATGGGGCTTACAGAACCGCGAAGATAACCAGCTAGATAATGGGGTGTTTACACAGCTGACAGGAGTCCAAATGCACAAGCTCATCTCTTTCCAAAAACAATTTGCCAGATGAGTTTAGTTTGATGTTCCAAAGCTTTTTCATTTTACCATTTAATATACCACAGAAGGGACCAAGACTTAACCTCTCCATTTCTGCTATCTACTTAAATCCCTTCTTAACTGCTTTCTCAACATGTTCAGTGCAGAGTCTCAAAGTGTGTCCTCTGCCATCTGTGTTCTTTTAAGAGATGGTCCTGTCCCATACATGTAAGTAGGCTTCGTTCATATCCAAGCTGTAAAACAGAGCGTCAGCTGCTCTGTTCACTCTGGGTACCCAGGCTTCATTTTGATTTTGTTTGTCTAATGGTTTCCTTAAAACTCACGATACTCTAATAGCAATAACAACACACAAAAACTGATACACGAACAAAAATTGGTGAGAATTACCGCAAGCAAATGTATAAAGCTCTTTATATATAGTATTTATTTATTTATTTGTGGGGGGGAGATTTAAAAAAAGAGATATAAAGAGATAGTGAGGAGTATATCATGTTCCATGAGTACTCGTGGCCTCATCATGATGCCCTGTTATTGACTTCTTCCGGGGACACTGGCGAAGCTAGGCAGGATGAACTCTTACAGTTTAGTGCTGTTTTTATTTCTAGTCCCTTTCTCTTACCTGCTTCCCAACGGTATGTTGGTCCACCCCATTTCTCACTCATCCAATGGATCTGTGGTTTCAATCACTTCTCCCTTTTGAAGCTCATTCATTTTACAAACAGACATGAACTGCCCACTTTGCCCAGCTGTGCATTTAGACATGCATTTAGGCATGCAGTAGTAGACAAGGATGGTCACCATCCCTGTTCTCATGGGGTGCCATTTGAGTGGGAGAAGTAGACTGAAAGGATAAATGTGTATAATTATAAGTTATCATAGGTGCTCTACAAGGCAAGAAGAAGTGAGAGCTATATGGAAAATAGCAAGAAAATCTTTAATTAGGTGGATAAGAAAGGTGTGTTTGAGGACAGGTGATTTAAGTTGGAAGCTGCATAGAAGGAAGTGTGCTATAGGCAGGAGGGGCAAGATTCAAATATGCCTTGAGGTGGAAAGGAGATTGGTTCTTGAAGAATCAGCTTAAGTGAAGCTGAAGAACACTGTGACTGTGGCATGGTGAACAGGGGGAGGTGGCCTGAGTTGAGAACTGCAAGGGAAGAGAAAGGGAGAGACAACACAGGTGACTCAGGAACACGAAAGGAGCAGCTGGAGAAATTCGAAGTTAAGCCACAGAATGACCTGATCTGCTTGGGCTTTGCAATCTTCAATCTTGCTGATCGGTGGAGAACACACAGGAAGAGGGGCAGAAGTAGGAAAGCCAATGGGAGGCTGTTGAAGTTCTCCAGACATGAGAGATGGTGGCCTGGAGTGAAGGATGGACGGTGGGAGCAGGGAGAAGGGGACAATAAGAAAGAACCAAAAGGGTGGACTGGATAAGGGGCTGAGGCTACAGAAAACTCAAGAAGGCTCCTAGGATCTGGCTTGAGCAACTGAGTTTCTTTGCTCACTTAACATGTATTCCTTGGGCACTTGTATGTGCCCGATGTTGGATGTTCATTAGTTGGACCTGACAGCAAAGGTATCATGCTCTTGAGGAGCTAATGTCCCTTGAGAGGGGACTTGATAGGCGATTGCAAAGAATTCCTTCCCTTTCTAATCATGCAAAATCTGGTTTTAGGAGTATAGGACTTTTATCAGCTACAATTCTGACACAATTTGCTTTGGCAATGATTGTGACTTGCTCTCTTCCAATACAAATTTAGTTTTCCCTGAAATGACTTTGTTCCCTCCTGCTGGTACGTGGAGGATTTCAGAGACCTCTCTGGCACTGTCATATTACAGATGATTACTAGGTCTGGGATCACCTCTGTAAGTGTGACTGGTGTGACTCCATCAAATGCCCTTCTGCCACTTTCAGTCCAAGCTGCGGAAGCCACATTGTAAGACTCTTCATTTGGGGCTTTGATGATAGAAGCACTTCATAATGGATTCTACATTTTTGTTTTAAATAGGTTCTTCTTAATTATTTCAATGATACAGTCTGCCTTTATAAAATCTCAAAATAACAAAGAAAATAAAAGAGAAGTATAATCACTTATGATTCCGTTCAAGGTTTTGTACAGTAGTTTTATAATTCGGATGACCTCTTTATATGCCTATGTCAAGGAAGTTTTGATTCTAAAACACTTAGTTTTGAATTCAACAATAACAAAATTTGTTTTTAAGCTATTTTTCATGGATACAAGTTTAATTCTTTGGCTATGCAAAGTTATTTTCAGTGTGTCACTATCGTAAGTATCATTTCCATAAAGGTCTTTATGCATGAACTTTTTGTGTTCATTTTTGTGTGTATCCTGGAAGTAGAATTAATGGGTCAAAAGGTAGGAATGTTTTAAAGGCACATGATACATATTGCTAAAATGTTCCTAAAAGGGTTGTGCTAATTAATACTCCCTAGCGAAATACAGAAAGGAAGTTAAGCCAAACTCTTTCAAGCATCATTTTCTCTTTTCTCTTGTCTCTTAAATTTTTAATGCATGTTAATTAGATGGGTGAAAAACTGCCTCTCATTTTTGCAATTGCCTCTTTTTAATTTTTATTAGAGAGTTTTAAAATCCTCTCCGCACCCCCACAAAGTGCTTGTTAATCATTTCTAATTCCTCTTTCATGAATTGTTTTGTTTACGTCCTTTCTTTCTCTACTGGGGGCTTCGTTTTAGTTTTTCTTTCCTTATTTATTTACATGAAATCTTTATATATGTGGCATCACAGAGTTCTCTTCTTTTTTACTGGCTTTCTCCTTCCTAGCCTCACCCCTGGTGAAGAGGGCTTGTTAAAATGTCCTGATACATCAGTTTCTATAAAAGTGATCAATGTAAGCAACAGATAGTGTGTGAGTGTGGTTTTTTTTTTTTTTTTCAATGAATTAATCCACTCCTTAAGACACTCTGAAAGTCAGAAGTTTATCCCACCGGGAACTGTAGGGAAACACGGGCAGTAAGCTCTGCCATTGTTACTGATTTACTATGCCTTCCCAGAATGAGATCCAGGAGGGCACTGCCCTGCTCTGGAGTGCACTCTCTCCATCACTGATCGTGCAATCGAGGCAGGAAGAATAGGGAAGCTCTGGATATTTGCAGGAGAAACAAAAACAAGGAACTGAGTCTGACACCTGACAGTCTGTGAAGATTAAGTGCCCTTGTGATACATCTGTGATTTGTAACGGCCACAAGCATCTTGAAGCTCCCGGTGAACTTCGGCATGCATGAGCACAACCACTGAGAATGACCCCTCCACTGGGGGCGCTACAGGACTCCTAGTAGATCTTGACTATGGCGTGTCCACAAGAGAAAAATCCAACTCTGCCTTGCACATGGTAGCTAACAGAGCATGCATAATATTACGTAGAGTTCTAGGAAATCCATGCCTATTTCCAGAACCCCCCATGAGTATTTCGTGCCCATATTGTAACCATCGATAAGAAGAATCAGAGCCTCATATCTGCCCTGGGTGACTCAGATTCTCTGAGTTCATCCATACTGCCTCTTCTGGAGTGTGTACATTTGTTTGACAATAAAGCTGCTTCGGGTACGCTTTACTCCAACGCGCCTTTGAATTCTTTGTTGGGCAAAGTCAAGAACCTGGCACCTGCCGGGGGTTGAAGTCTCGGGCACCAAGAACTCGCCCAGCTTCCCATATCAGGTGAGCACTAATGGGGTTCATGCCAGGACTCACATGGAACCGGAGAACTAGAAAGGGAGGTGGAACATGGCCTGAGGAACGGCACCTTTCCCAAACCAATGAAAACCGATAAGAACTCAAATAAACAAACACCATCAGCAAAATGCATAAACTAAGAGCTATTTATACTTTTAAACACTAAGTTGTTTAATGATTAGTTACCAGCAATTAGTGTTTTTTCCAGAAATAGGTGAAGTTAGAATATCCTTCTAACCATAGTGCCCACAGCAGTTCCTTTTTGTCTGTAATCAAGCAAAGAGCAGTGGTGATTGCTTTTTTCTTTCTATCTCTGGGAGTTTTTCCCTTAGCTGAGTCTAAATTATAGGTGATCTCAATTGTAAAGATTCCTCCGATTTCCTTTATACACCTATCTATCTATCTGTCAACCTATCGATAGATCTATCACTTCATCTATGATAGTTCATTTTATGTGCCAACTTGACTGGGCCATGGAGTATCCAGATATCGGGTTCAACACCATTCTGGATATGTCTGAGAGGGGTTTCTAGATGGGATTAACATTTGAATAAGTAGGCTGAGTCAAGCAGATTGATTTTCCTGATGTGGATGGGCCTCATCTAATCCTTAAAAGAACAAAAAGTCTGAGTAAAGAATTCGCTCTCTTGGCTTATCCTCAAGTTGGGGCACTGGCCTTCTCCAATCCTTGAATTATAATTTACATCATCATGGCATCCTAGAATCTCAGGCTTTCAGACTCAGACAGTTATTGACAGGTGATTGTGTTTGGTTGATGATCTCTTCACGAAGGTATATAGTTTGAGTGTTCATGCTCCAGGTGTGGTATATCATTCAGGAGAAACCAAATGCCATTTTTGCAATAGACCAAGGAGTGAACCCTGACGCTTGTGAGGGTAATTAGCAGCTGCAGTGTGTCAGGGTTGGGGTCACTGGACAGAGCCACCTAAATTTGGATCCCAACTCCATGGTTACCCTGATTCACATGATTCCTACTAAGCCCACCACGTAACTTAAATGTAGAGTTCTTCCTGTAAGGTGTAACAGTTTTCTGTTACTGCTGTAACACATTATCACAAACACGATGGCGTAAAACAACACAAATTTATTATTTCAGTGTTTTGTAAGTGATAAGTCTGACTGGGCTGAAAGCAAGGTGTCAGCAAGGCAGTGTTCTTCTGGAGGCTTTTGGAAAGAATCTGTTTCCTTAACTTCCAGCTTCTGGAAGCTTCTTACATCCTTTGGCTCATGGTTCTCTTTCTGCATCTTCAAAGGCAACAATGTTACATCCCTCTGACAATTCCATAGTTACATCTTCCTCTGACCACAGCCAGCAAAGATTTTTCACTTGGAAGAACTCATGGGATAGACTGTATCCACCTGGATAATCTTGTACGAACTTTCCATCTCAAGGTTCTCAACCACATCTGCAAGGTTCCTTTTGCTATGTAAGGTAACACATTCACAGTTTCCTGGGATTGGGATGTGGACATCTTGGGGAGCAGGAGTGTTTTGTTTTTTTGTTCTGCCTACCTGTCCTAGTTCAGGCTGCTGTAACAAAATACCTCAGACTGGGTGGCTTATAAACAATGGAAACTTATTTCTTTTAGTTCTGGAGGTTGAAAGTCCAAGATCAGGGTGCCAGTATGGTCAAGTTCTGTTGAGGATCCTCTTTTGGGTTGCACATTGCTGATTTCTTCTTATACCCTCACATGATGGAGAGCAGAAAGAGGAACAGCAGGCTCTCAGGTGGGCCTTATAAGGACACTAATCCCATTCATTAGGGTTCAACTTTCATGACCTCAACCAATCCTAAGTACCACCCCAAAGGCCTACCTCCCGATACTATCACGTTGTGGAGTGTGGTTTCAACGTGTGAATTTGGGAGAGACACAAATACTTGTTCCACAGCGCTACCACAGAAGGTAAATCCATTAAGAAGAGGGGGAAAAGGGGCGCCTGGGTGGCTCAGTGGGTTAAGGCCTCTGCTTTTGGCTCAGGTCATGATCCCAGGGTCCTGGGATCGAGCCCCACATTGGGCTCTCTGCTCCGCAGGGAGCCTGCTCCCCCCTCCCCCGTCTCTCTGCCTACTTGTGATCTCTCTCTGTCAAATAAATAAATAAAATCTTAAAAAAAAAAAAAAAGAAGAGGGGGAAAAATGCATTCTATATTTAGGGTAGATTCTTGGTCTAAGGTCATCAAATTTGTGGTCCTGAGAAAGACTTCTTGATCTTCAAGATCTCCTAAGAGGTTATGTACTGGAGTATTAAACATGATATAGAAGAAGATGTATAGACTTGATTTAAGTGCTCACACTGAAACTCTTTTCTGTGTGGACTTAGAAGAATGGCCCCGTCTCCACGATTAGCACCTCAAAGAATGGCACCACTTCAGTCTTCCTTGGAGTGGGGTAATAAGCCTGATTATGCAAGTTTTCTAGTGTAGTCAGAGTGTCAAAAATATGAAGCAGTCCCCCACTCACCCCAGAGACTTCTGTTCTTCTTTGGACTCTCCTGGATGGTAGGCCAGTTTGTTCCTACATTTCTGCATATTACCTTTTGCCTTCCCAACTTTCTGGAGAAGGTATAAACATTGAGGACTTGGATTACTCTGGGCCAATGACTAAAATTTGCACATACCATGAAATCTAGATTTATTTCTGTGCCTGACTACCCTAAATCTCAAAACTGCCATGTCCAAAATCAAATCCAAAATCAAACCCCATGCTACTTTAAACTTGGGGTCCTTTTGAGACCTAGTAAGACTCCTATTACAGTTAATGGTACTCCTCTTGGAGTTGGAATGGAATTCTTCCATTTATTCAACACCCCCGTGGTCTGAGCAGCAACCCTTACCTGTTGCCTTTAGTGACCACCTCTCTGATGTCTCCATACTACCTCTCACTCCTGTCAACCCGTTTTCCAGAAAACAGCTAGAAATCTTTTTTTCCCCCCAAATAAGCATCTGGTTGTGTCATCTTTGATTTAAAAAAATTCAATACCTCTTCATGCTGGCTGGTTGTGCTTGATATGGGCAAGCCCTGGAGTCACCTTCAGCAAGCATCCCTTCGCTCAGTGCTTTCAGCCATGCAGAATGTCATGTACAGTTCACCCTGCTAAGATTTTGTTGTCCTTAATGAAGTTTGTGATTATATTCTCATGCAGGTGAGGGAATCTGTACACTGAGGATTATAGCTTCTGCACATAGCACAGATATGGCATGAAGAAGCTCTCAAATATGTTATTATGTATTATTTGCCTAATAAATGCATAAAATCTATAGTTTCAACTAAGGTTGCCCTGTATCACCTTCACATATATTACTGCGAAAGCTTAACAGGTTTCTCTTTCTCTCTCTCCCCACAGCACCGCCAGAATGTTCTCTCAAATGCACAGATCTGATGATGCTAGTATTCTCTCTCTCATATATATATATATATATACATATATATATATGCATATATATATATAAAATATGCCGTGAATATGATTTTGCATCCCTGCTGAGAATATTCTAACATCCCTTGACTTTATACATGGCATTTCCTACCTGATTCCCCTCCTTTCTCCTCCCACACATCCATCATTATGGCCAATCTGACCTAGTCATTGTTGCTGGGACATGATGTTGTAACTTTCAATCTCACCTTTCCCTCTGCTGCCGTAGCTGCCCTCCTTCCCAGCTCTGCATGCCCCAGGCTTACGCAGAGGCTAAGCCCCCCAGACCAGCCATGCTTGTAGTCTGTTTGCATCCTCCCCAGGTGCTCATCCTCTCTCCAGCCTGTACATGCTCGCAGCTCTCTCCACCACTCACCCAGAGCAGCAAGATAGAGCTGTAACATGCACATGTCCCATTCACACACATCTTCCAGCCAGTTAACACATGTTCACGGACCTCCCAGAACTTCTATTACATAGCGGGCACTATGAATGTAAGGATGGATACACATACTCCCTGCCCTCGGGGAGCTTGCACTCTAGGAAGCAATAGATAGGCAAGTGGTAATTGAATGTAGTCTTCAAATTACTATGATGAGCCCACATTGTCTATGAATTCTAGAAGAAATAACTCCCTCATATTCTTGACATCCCGTTCACTTACATGGATCTTAATGAAGAAGCGTTGTCCAAACAACAGTCAAGTCCTCGGGGGCTTGTGGTAGAAAATGTGACTCTCTCTGTGTCTAAATGCAACATTAGAGACCATAGCAAAGACCATAGCGTTCAATGAAGTCCTGAACATTAAAGGTATTTCTGCCTCAGGAATAGGGCCAGACCCAGTCCCTGCAGGCCAATCCCACGTCTGTCATTAAGAGCCAAAGGACAACACTCTTTACTCAGAAGAATAAGCAGCAATGCTGATGACCAGTATATCACGTGGCAGCCAAAACCGTTCTGAGAGGCTCCTCGAGAACACTGCCTTAATGCACTGTCCACTTCATCAGATACTTCTACATCAATTGCTTATGGTTTAAAAAAGTGCTGTTTGCCTAACTGCCCCTAAGGAGAGCTGCTGGCTGTGGCAGCTTTATCATGCCTTTGCCCAAGTCAACCATGATGACCCAGATCCTGTTGTAATCGTTGTTAGAAAAATAACCCCAAAATATGATCAACAAATGAGATCATACATAAGCATTTAAAAATATTAAATAATTTTTTACAAGGCAAAAATGAGAAAAACTGCAGCAATTGTGAGAGTTTAGCCGGTATTCTCATTTCTTGTGTTTTCTAAATATACACCTCCCTGGCTTAGAGTCTCCTGTTTCAGCTACCTAGACTGCTCTCTCCACACTGTTTCCTGGACAGGCACGTGGTGTCCTCAGCTCATGCCCCCTCCAAGACCACCCCACCCTTCTTGAGCTCATTATATTCTGTACTGCACTATCTTGTGAACTCAAGACAGGCAACGGTCAGGTCCCTTCCTCCTCTCTGTCCCTGCAACATGCTGTAGGTGGGTGTCATTCCAATTGGTTGGAAAACTAATAATTCAGTGGTAAAAGGAGAGATGATATCAATACTCCCCACAACAGATAACACAGTAAATTCACATTGGAAATAAAATATTTAAAGTTATTAATAAAAATAATGATGACAACAAACATCACTACTAAATAAACATGGTCTTAGAATGATAACACCAGATGCTATAGGACTCATGGTAAGACTGGGATGGATCCCCACTGCAGTAACACAAGGATGAGTATAGTTTTATTCATGCTTGGAAAGCACATGGAGCTGAATTAGTAAATCATGGCCTATCCATCCAATAGACCATTCCGCAACAATTACGAAAGCTAGTTACGAAGACTATTCTGACATGAAACTGTGAAACTATATATTTCATAATACACAAGAGGTTACAAAGAAGACAGAAATAGTTTGATTTTGGATACAACACTATGAGTGAATTTTTAACATGTTTTGTTTATTAGTGTGTTGTACCACTTTAAGAGCATAAAAATTGTTCATCTCTTTTAGGACTATGTTCTAACATTTCATATTAAAAAATACACCATGATATCTAGCAATTTCATTTCTGAAAGGTACTATGACTCAACACATTTTTTTTTTTTTAATTTTGAAACTATCCCTTTCACCTCCTCACACAAATACTGTATGTATGTGGTTATGGGTCTGTGTGACTGTGACTAGTTTATTGTATTTATGTAAAGAAGAAAAAGTTACAGGTGGATTCCAATAAAGATGGGAGATTGAAGATATACATATACTTTTTCTCCTCAAAATCCAATTAAAATGACAATAAAGGGTTTCTTTAAAAGGCATAAATAAGAAACAGAATGAAATATGGGGCTACATCCACAAAATTCTGGAAGCTAGAAACAGACGTATAAATAGTAATTGGCTTGATAATACTGAGAAAAGTGAATCAAGCTGGAAATAGGGGAAGTTGAGAAGTAACCCAATTTAGACCACAGAACCCCCATATGGATTAGGATTAGACAACGCATTGGAAAGTGAAGGTGAAGATAACAGCTTTAAGGAACAGGACCACTGCTAAATGTGGGCCTGAGAAACAGCTGGATTTTCAGATTGCTCCCCTCACCCTGCAGGGCAACTTTCTCTCCTTTTTATTTTAGGGAGCGTTTAATATATATTAATTAATTAATATATATTAAATAATAATTGTATCATGAATAATAATTAATTAAATAATAATTAATATATCAAATACTCTTTGTAGATATTCTATATAAATGTATACATATTTAATATATAAATTTTATACTTTATAGAATATAAAGCAGAGATTCTGCTTTGCAAAATAAGAAACCTTATAAAATAGATGTATATATATGCCTTGTTTTTTAATGCAAACTTTTTAATTTAAATTCAATTAGCCAACATATAGTACATCATTTATTTCAGATTCAGTGTTCAATAATTCCTCAGTTGCGCATAACACCCAGTGCTCATCACGCCACATGCCCTCCTTAATGCCCATCACCCAATTACCCCATCTCTCCACCCCCCTCCCCTCCAGGAACCCTTAGTTTGTTTCCTACAGTTAAGAGTCTCTCAAAGTTTTTTCTGTCTCTAATGTCTTCCCATTCAGTTTTCCCTCCCTTCCCCTATGATCCTCTACACTATTTCTTATAGTCCACATATGAGTGAAACCATATGATAATTGTCTTTCTCTGGCTGACTTATTTCACTCAGCATCATACCCCCCAGTTCCATTCACAGTGATGTCAGTGGTAAGTATTCATCCTTTCTGATGGCTGAGTAATATTTCACTGTATATATGAACACAATTATTTTATATATTTGCCTTTTAGAGCCATCAACCAGTGTCTGGGGTGAAAGACTGAAAGGAGAGTTGGAACCAGAAGGCAGGAAAACCAGCTTGTAAAAACTAGGTAGGAGGTGCTTTGGATAGGGAAGTGATGGGGAGATATTTTGGCGGGGGCGGGGGGGGGATAGAAATCACAGGCCTTAGTAAGTGATTTGGAGAATAACAGCTCACCCCATCATCAAACCTGTCCTTAGTATAATTTTTCATCCAAGTTGTTGATAATTCTTCTTGGACAATATGGTTGGAGAGCCGGGCACAGGGAGAGAGAAAGAGCAAGTGAATTCTTGCTTTGTCTAATCTGGGCAGTACTTCTTTTAAGTGGCCTTTACTGGTATTTGACAGTAGAATGAAATACATTTAACATCATGTAAGATTTAAAAAAACACCATTGTCTATGTTTTTACATGTCCTTCCTGTAGTTTCAGAAGGAACCAAGAAATGAAGAGATGGACCTTAACAATGGCTGAGTATGGCACCTAGACTCAGTTTACCCATTACGAAGACAACCTGTCTCATTGCTGTGGACAGTTCCTGAAAGCCTCATGCAGTTGAGCCTTAAAAAAAAAATAAATAAATAAAATAAAAAAATAAAAATCCCTTTTCATTACGGCCAGGGAACAACTGCAGAATATCTGCATGGCTAATGCTGCCACATCTTTTTTTAGGAGAACAGCTGGTAGCTCGATGGCTTGCTTTCTTTACAACAAAAAAGTGCCTCTTGCTCTGAAGTTTTAGCAGAAAGCTGCTGCTTCATCGAGTCATGTCACATATTTTATGGTGCTAAACTTTGCCGTAGGAGTTGAGAAACAAAAATGAAAGAAAATTGATGCACTGTATGAATTGGTGGCAGTGAACAGAAAGTAATGGGTGGGCATAAAATGCGGCATCCACTGAGAGTGAAGGGTGCACAGTCCCTGTTGACATTCGAAGCTTGAACATTAGAACGATTTCAGATGCCTGGAGGAACAATAGCGCTCAGCACAGGGTTTATCGGTGGTGGTAGGATGTGATCATGGGTTTCTGGTGCAATTTCAGGGGAATGGAGTGTGGAAGAGAATGAACTCAGATGAAAAGGCTTTGACTCTGAAAGGAGATCAGAAATGATGTGACAGATTCCTTAGAAATGAGAAACAAGAGTCAGCTATGATACTTTCCACATGGTCACAGGCATGAATGCAACATCATGCACCTGCTTTTAATACATACGAAGACAGAGAACTCGGTCCGGTGATTTTAAAGGGGAGATATTTTACCTGAGTATTTAATAAAAAAGAATTAATATAATTTATATATAAAGAGTATTTACAAAATGATTAAGAACATCCTAACGATACATAGATGACAGAAATACTGAACAATACACAAGAAGAGATCCACCCAGTGAATAAACATTTAAGAGGTTTAGCCTGAGTAATAAACGGAGTGCTAAGTAGAACCACCACGAGATACCGTTTTGTATCTTTTATTTTGATAGAAAATGGTAACACAAAAGATGCATTGGAATGGTCCTGCTTTTATATTGTTGATGGCAGTAAAGTTTTATAAATCTGTTTTTTGGAAAGAATTTGTCAAGAGTTATAAATACATTCCTACGTGGTAATCAACCCTGGGGATCTCTCTTGGGTTTAATAATCCAAAATGCAGGAGAAGGTGCATGAATGGAAATTGCTAATATGTGTGTGTGTGTGTGTGTGCGTGCGTGCGTGTGTGTGCGTGTGTGTGTGTGTGTGTGTGTGTATTTAAAGATGGAGGCAGCCTTAATGTCCAACACAGAACAGGTTAAATAAATGGTGACATATCCATTGCCTAGATGAATTACTGAACATTCTAATGATGACAATTTTGTAGCAACATGAAAAGTATTTGTAATACCCAATTAGGTGGAAAATAAATAAGAAGAATATTTAATAGGAACTATACTGTGATTAGAGACATGAAAAAGTAATAGCTAATATTTATACAGTATTCTTTAATGCCGGTCACTTCATTAAGCATTTTGCATTGACTATCCTATTGAATCTTCCTAACAACCCCATGAGGTTAGCATCCCATTTACAGACAAGAAAATTTTGTCACCTTTCCTAAGGTGACAGAGAGAATAGGAGGACTTAGGTATTCTAGTCTTAGCGCTGGAGTTTTTAACCCGTACTCCATATCTCCCTTTCTGGGAGCACAGAAGAGAGAACTGGACAAGAACATGAAGAAATTAAAATAAGTATATTCAACCAGTGGGACTGTCACCCCAAATTTCTTAGATATTAGATTTTTCATTCTGGCAATATAAATCATTCTTTTAAGCCCATGTTTCGGATGAAAAGCAGGTGGAATCAAATAACTGCACTAAATGGATGTCACGAAGGGATAGGGCATCTTGGTCTCATTCATTCATCTCCAAGTGTTGGGAAAAAGAAGCTCTAGCCATCGGGCTCAGCCATATGTAATAGAGGAGAAAGGTGTGCCCACTAATTACCCTAAAGCAGGGATCTCTATCTCAGCACTATGACATTTTGAATTAGAAATTTCTCTGTTAAGGGGGTGTCCTGTCCTGCGATTTGTAGGATGCTTAGCAGCACACCAGCCTCTATCCATTAAATAACAGTAGAACACTCTCTCCAGTTTTTGACAACCAGAAATGTTTCCAGACATTGTCAAATGTCCCCTCGGGGGCAAAAGCGTCCTTGATTGAAAAGCACTGCCTTAGGTATTCATTTCCTTTCTCTTGGTCTCCGTGGTCTCCACATGGCCTTTTGAGAGTACTACAGCTATCGAGAGTGGTTTTCCTACTGAAAAGAGGACATCCAACCGGCTGACACAAGGATCACCCTTAGGACAAGGATATTTCTATTTCTCTAAGAATGTTGACCACGGACATTTATACGGATCAGCTGGAAATTTCTCACTTTTAAGTTCATTCTCCAGGGGCAGCATGGAACACTACTAGCACTTAAAGCTTGACATCTAGTAGACCATGTTTTCACATTAACTAAGTGGGAGTAATTTTGTCTCTTTGAACCTCAGTTTTATCATCTTGAAATGGGGATAATAATAATAATTAATAATAGCTACTTTGTAGAGTTGCAGGATTAGAAAAGAAAGCGTGCAAAATCATTAAGAAATTTTAGGGTCACCCGAATGAGTTTACAAGGTCGCGTGGGTGGGATACTGAGACAAACAAACATAAAGGCAGTTCTGGGTGAGAGCGTTTGAGGATTTCCCTGCTCCAGATTAGCTTTCCCCAGCAGACGTTCCCTTAGCTGGCTCCTAGTATCCCTCTGGGCATTACATTCATTACAGTTTAAGTGATTTTCCATCATCCCCTAGGTTACGAGGGCAAGGGCTAGGTCGTTGTAATATATATCTGTAGTATCTGGCACAATGTCGGGCTTACATTAGTCATTCAAAAAGCAATTTTTTTAAATAATCAAGTGAATAAATAACTGCTGAATGTACAGAGTGTAATGAAAAGAGAAGAGAGGAGGGAGCAATTAATGCTGCCTAAACCTAGGGCAGAAATGCAGGCAAGAAAATTTGGTTGCATTTGTGTTGGGTCTTGAAAGATGAGCAGAATTTCTCCAGGCAGAACTAAAATATAGAGAATATTCTAGGCAACAGATAGTACATGCAACGGCCTGGCTGTGCAAGTCTATGTCCCATGTTAAATGGTTTAGAATTCAATCCGAAAACCACAGAGGAGCTCACTGAGAGGTTTAAACGAAGATCTGTCACTCTCAAGTTCATAAATGTTACCATGCGGTCTCTGATGATTTTTTAATAAAGCTTTTTTAAATCTAGAAAAGATCAAGCATATATAAGAGTAGGAAGAATAATATAATGAACCCCCACGTATCCATCACTTAGTTTCAAAACATATTAGCTCACAGCAAACTCTACCTCATTTATATCCCTACCGACCTTCCCTTCCCTGGACAATTTTGAAGCACGCTCTAGACAACAATTTATTTCATGTGTAAATACCTCATTATGTACCTCTAAAAGTAAAGAACTATGACTTCAGCACAACTATACTCTCGTCATCAAACTCCTCACTTTTCCTTCCCTTCCTCTCACATTCTAGCCTTCCCTATCCTGTTTCTTCTTCCATTTCTGCCTCTTTCTCCAGTTCTCCAATTTATTTGTGGAGGGAACCAAATCCTTTTGTCCTACAGAATTTCTCACATTCTAGATTTTGTTGATTCTATCTCCAGGATGTTATTGAACATGTGACACTGTTTCCTCCGTTCCTCTACGTTGGAAGTTCGATCCAGAGGGCTAATTAGATTCAGGCTTGATTTTTTTTTTTTTTTTTTCAAGACAACTTCACAGGTAGTGTGTAATTCATTGGGAGGTTCTTAATGTCTGACTGTCTCTCCTTCCGTGGTATTAACAACCCATCAATGATCATTTCTCGGATGTATTATTTCACTAGGGGTAAAAATGGCTGGCCCTGCATCATTCCATATGGATTCACATATTAATGGAAATATTCTACAAAGAGAAATTGTTCCTTATAGACTACTTCATAACCCTGAGATATAGTTTATACAGGAAAGACTCTTCCTTTCCTTTACTTATCAGTACTCAGAATAAATCAATCAGTTCCATAACACCATCCCAAAGTAATCAGTGTTGTGTGTCTTAGATAAAATTATGGTCTCATGGATGAATTTAAGTGTGGTTGATGTATTTCATTCCATTGCTATTATTATCCTTACTAACTTACTGTCTTTTACCAGTGGACTCAACTTGACTCTTAAGTTCTTATGCCATGACGGGATGACTAGAAGTCTTTGAGAGCTCCCTTGTTTTGTGGTATGATAAGATGATTCAGACTTCATCTTGTACCTTTCTTGTGTGTGTGTGTGTTTATGGAAAATAGTCCTTAGAGACCATACTCTATATACCTAAAGTCCTCATTGCTATTGAATTGGCCATTGTTTCTACTTCTTTGAAAATAACAGAACTGGGGGTGCCTAGGTAGCTCAGTGGGTGAAAGCCTCTGCCTTCAGCTCAGGTCATGATCCCAGGGTCCTGGGATTGAGCCCCACATTGGGCTCTCTGCTCAGCAGGGAGCCTGCTTTCTCCTCTCTCTCTCTCTCTCTCTTTCTGCCTGCTGCTCTGCCTACTTGTGATCTCTATCTGTCAAATAAATAAAATAAAATCTTAAAAAAAAAAGAAAACAACAGAATGAAGATATACATTGCTTTATAGGAGAAATGCACTATGGGTTTTAATTTAGAACTACAGAATTTTTTTTTAAGATTTTACTTATTTATTTCAGAGAGAGAGAAAGAAAGAGACCCAGAGAAAGCACAAGGGGCAGGGCACAGAAAGAGAGATAAGCAGACTCCCTGCTAAGCAGGGAGCCAGATTTGGGGCTTTATCCCAGGACCCTGAGATCATGAGCTGGAGGCAGATGCTTAAGTCACTGAGCCACCCAGGTGTCCCTACCGTTTTTACTTAATTTCTTCAATAGTGTTTGTTTCCTTACCCTTATATTGAAGCTCCTAGTTCCCACTTACCACTCTACACTTAATTCTGCCCCCACCCTATGCAACAGTCTCATTATAGCGATACCGCCATTACCACAAAATAAATTACCAAAAAGAACTGAAGATTTTTTGGAGTTAACTTTGTGCATCTTATTAGAGATGTACAGTCAAACCGCTGTCTTAAAGTTACTAAAATCCTTCCTGTCTGTGCTAATGTGAACAACTTTAAAACACCATTAATTTGTTTTACTTTTCATATCACTTCTAGAAAAGTCCTTCCTAAGAGTTAATTCTGTTTTATAATCATTAAGATAGTGATGTGTTTCCTGAGTCAAGCCTATTTCAGTCCAGAGAGTTTAGATTATGGCTGTCTCTTCTCCCCTTTTTCTCCCCTTCTGTAGCTTTTTCAAAAAATATATTTCAAAAAAAAAATATATATATATATATATATATTTCAAATCATGTTTGTATCTGTGTATTTGTATCTCTTCCTTTTCTTATATATCATGGACCTTTCTGTCACTTTCCTTTTTCACTTGAAAGTACATTTTATTTATCATATATTTCTCATACTGACATTGCACCTGCATTATACGGCTATATGTTAGTGTTCAGAGTCCAATTTTCATGGCAATTTCTCCCCCTCCTTTGCTATTATAAATTGTGCTGCAAGAATTGGTCTTTTGCCTATTTCTTTTATATTTTTGTCTATGTGTCTTTGAGCGGAGTCACTGGGTCAAATTTAAATGGCTAAGTAATTCTGCTAGAGATTGTCAAATTCTCCTGCAGACCAGTTACACATTGTTGCATTTTCTCCAACATTGCAGGCAAAGGCCTATTTCTCCACAGAGTTGCCAAAAGACAATGTTATCACTTGGATCTATGCCAGCCTGATAGGTGAGAAAAAGTATCTCATTGTAGCTTTAATTTGCATTTCTGTGATCAAGGTTAAGCATCTTTTCACATATTTATGGAATTTTGCATCTTTCTTTCTTTCTTTCTTTCTTTCTTTCTTTCTTTCTTTCTTTCTCTTTCTTCTTTCAACTGCCTGATTCTATTTTTTGCCCATGTTATTATAGAACTGTTATTTTTATTCTGTATTTTTATTCTCTATTTTCTCTATAAGGGATATTAATCCTGCTTGTGTGATTTCTGGTGCAAAATGTTTTTTCTAATTTGTCATTTGATTTGTGACTATCTTTTAAAACAGAAATCCATACACGCATTTGCAATTTCTAAGCCAGGTTTGTATTATAGATTTCATATTGATGTGGTGTTGAAAGGCTGCATAAAGTACTCTTCTTAAATCCTTGAAAAATAAGTATTCCCCAAAGAGATTATTGCATCACATGGAGCTAGATAAATTATTTAAAACATTACTTGAGTTTTCTACCACTTGTAAGGTATTTCTAAGAAGAAAGCACCGAAAAAGCAGAATTTCATGATTCCCCAACCACAATTTTTTATGGATACCATCAAAAATATGGTGATTTACAATCTATATGGTATTTTCATGTCTTTTAAATCATTAACATTTAAAACACCTGGAAACCGACTTTTGGTAATTAACCTTTTAAAAATGAATCGTCTATTTACCCATGTGTTTCAAAGGTCTTGGCACATCACAATATTTCAAAAATGTTTAAAGACAGAGCAGAGAAGGGAAAAAATAAAGAGGAAAAGAAGAAAGACTAAATGGCAAGTGAACAGGAACCAGAGAATCAGGCCCATTTTCTCACGAAACATGACATTTTCCACCAAGATGCCCGTGGCAACGAAGAAGTCTCTGAATCCTTTCCCTAGGACAGCAGCATCGCACAAAGTCCATAGTGAAGATATCCCTAATAAGACACTACATCAAAATAAATACTTATGCTACTGGTGCCCAGAAATGTAGAACGTGGGGAGGAATCATTGCTTTTTAAATGGGAGTGGATCTGGGTTTGAGATTGGACACAGCCATCTTTTTCTTGAGAAAGGCTCTCTCCCTTTGTCTGTCAAGGACTCTGGCAGGGGACTGATTATGACAAGGACCTTGCAGAGCCTGGGAAGGTGAAAGAGAGGACAACCAATGATTCATCAAAGCTTTGCTCATGTGAGTTATAGAGGAATATTATGCAGGTTGAACTGTTATTAGTGGCAGAAAGAGGTGAATTTTAAAGAGCATTAAATCTGAAAGAGAAAGACTTACAAATTCCATGTAAAGTAGAAATCTACATAGATTAGACATATATAGGGATATACATTTAGTATGTAAATAAATACATAGATGGTTGCAGTGAATTCCTCTTTAAAAATCTAGCAGACAGTTGTAGTATTAGAGCTCAGAAGATAAAGGAATAAATAATTTTTATTGTGTAATACTATATGCAAAATATTTTGCATGCTTGTTACTATTTCATGACTTCCAAAGATCCTATGAGGGTCAGCCCATTTTATAGCTGAAGAAACAAAGGCTCTGTGAAGTTAAATAATTTTCCAAAGTTTACGTACAAGAAGTTAGGAAGCTAGAACCTAAAGCTGAGACTTCAGCTTTTCATTATTTTTTTTTCCACTATACCTGCTGACTTTAAAATATATTGATGGTTTCCCACACTACTGCAATGGATTTGTGTCTCAAATCCATTAGTTCTCAACAAAGAGCCACAAGACACTAAGAATCCAGACCAAGTTCTATTTTTCATTAAGTGGAGTTATGAGAATAAACAAGAAATATTGCTAACGTAAAATACAATGCACCCTTCTGCTCAGGAATGAGTTAGAAATCCAAGGAAAAACCAAACCGAGCCACAACTAATAACTAGATATTTTTTTGGCCAAAGCAACGATACAAGGATTACTTGGTATTGATGCTCTTATTCATGTGGTTGAGGCAGAGCCTGGAGAAGTCTTGGATCTTTTATTGGAATAATACATAATTATCCTGTAAGAGACAGATCTCTTTTGTTTATAAGAAAAACTACTTGGGTTACCTTATCATGACTCTATAAGGATCTTGGAAGTATGGTCTTAATATAATTGTGAGATGTAATTTGGGGATATTCCATTATGTTATAAAGTTTCCTTCTACATTACTCAAAGTATTTTGTGAACAGTAACTAAGTTATTTAATAATTGACAGAAATCTGTCTCCCTCTGTTCTCCAACAAATTACCCTATCTGGTATTTTAAAAATCTTTGCATGTGATTAAACTAATACAAATATTTTGCACAGAAAAACTGAGTACTCCCCACATGTTTTTAGATCCTTTCAAAGAGTAGATCTGAGGTACAATTTTTGAGGGAATAAAAATACATCCTAGGTCTAATTCTGGGCTGCAAGATTTTACTTGACCTCTTCAGTCTCTGTCTTTATGTTTTCTCTTTCACACTGAAAATCATGCTTGCTGACCTAACTAACTTTATTCCTCATTTATTTTTCCATAATACTTAACAGTCTGCATGAGACTCTCAACTCCTTCTTTATATTATTTGATTTTTTTAAAAAAGCACTGGCACAGTTCTGATCCTCAAAAGTAAGAGAAGCATTCCCAGATGTTTGGGGATAGTGTTTGAAGTTTGGACTCAGGGGACCCATGCAGGGCTCCAGGCTCTCCACCACCTGGTCAACTGGCTAAAGTCACGTAACCTCTCTGTACATCAGTGTTGTTACTTTCAGAGTCATAACAACCACACGTCTTTGTGTGGCTTAAACAGTGTCTTTCAAAAAAAAAAAAAAAAAAAAAAGCAGAGTAGACGCTGTTGGTGAAAAGATGCATTTGTCTAGAAGTCTTCTACAAATACTATTTCTTTAAATATGATTGACCCAACCCTAAGCTTTTCGTAGGTAATGTGGTTCAAAGCTTCATGAGGGTTGACACTGTTTCTTTTTCGCACACCCAGCAATCACAGTGCCTAGCACATGGCCTGGCATCACATAGGATCTCAAAGTCAGAGCTTTTGATTAAGGAGAGATGTCAATTAATCAATCAATGTCAGTCAGTCATTGGATATTGATTGAGTGCCTAGAATGCACATGTGTGTGAAGCAGAAGGGAAATGTGTGGCCACTTCTTTATTCTACTGAAAGCTCTGTGAAAACAGCTCCCAGTCCAGCTGGCTCTGTTCTATCACTACAGTTCCATAGTACTGAAAGCAGTTTCTGCTCAATAAAGATGGGTAGAGAATAAGTGATTCCTATTTAGTGTATGTGACCGCAGTAAGGGGAATGTAGACTCACGTTAAAATGTGGAGAACCACTTCTCTCAATCTGGGCATCTCAATCTTGGAGATGCAGAGGTGGGTAAAGCTTTCACTGAAGAGCTTTGCAGCCGAGGTGAGAACCAGCTACCATGATAATGAGAGTAGATCTTCAGGAAGTGGAAAAGAATCAGGATGACTTTCTCTGAGGGGAATAAGCAGGAGCAGACACAGGGATGTGGGTGTAAGCATCGTGTGGCTAGAAAGAGATGAACAGCCGTGGAGCCATTCCGCAGCACCACACGGGGGTGGGGGGGCTTCACCTCTGGTGAAGAGTTTATCTGTCCTGGCGTGGACTGATGGATGGGTCAGCCATTTAGAGTTTCTCAATCTCAGCAGTTCTGGGATGTCCTAGTTGTAGCACTTATCACACAGAGTCCTGGATATGACAGTGTCTCCAAGATTTTTGAAACATGAAAATTGCCATTTCGAATGTTTAAATTGTTCTCTGTCTCTTAGACTTAATTGCATTGATCATTGTAGCAGACTGTCTCTCCTTCCATGGAAATCACATCAGGGGTCTCTTAGATACCACAACATTAAACAAAGTCCCACCCAAAGACCCTAGAAAAAAATGGAAACCCTGACCCACTTCAAGACATGTGATTTGGGCAGAGAGTAAGTTCTACAAAGCTGTGTAGCGGACCATTCTACAGCTCTGGAGGAAGAAATTATGTTTTCATTATATATGTATTGTATGATACATATGTATCAGTTTACTTTGGAATTATGGGTGTTCTTCTGAGGGTCTATGATTAGAGATGTAAAATATTGCTACAAGGATGTGTAGGCACATGCCACCTCTTATCACTGACACAGAGGCAGTGAAACTCAAATGGACTGGCTTTGATGTGACTCAATGAAGATTTAATTCCTTGAGATGCAAAATGTGATGATTTTAATAGCAAATAAAGTATTGAGGTGGCACAATTCTTTTCTAATATATTTTAATTGCAGGGAGGAATTGGGTTTCCCTGAAAGAATTGGACATTGCCATTATCGGTCTTCCTGGAAGGAGGCTGGAGGTACTACCAGAGCCAACAAGTGAAGGCATTAGGTTGGAGTGAAGGAAAATTTCATCTCTCTGGTCCTCACTGCATTTGGGGCTTGGATCCTTGAAGAACAGTCATGCTCAGGATAGTCGTTATGTAGGAGGCCAGCTGTCCCACTGTCCCACTCCACATGGTAGCCACAAGCAAGGCAAGGCGGCACTCCTGCCCAGAGTAGTGCTGCTGCCGTTGGTTGTTGGCCCACATTGCGGTTAGCAGCATGGCTTCTGAAGTCAGATCCCTTGAGTTAAATTTGGACTTGATCATTTGCTAGTGGCAAACCACTTTGCCTCTCTGTGCTTCTGTTTTTTCAGTTAAGAATAATATAACATCTGTCTACTCAGTAATGGGCTACTAAGTTAATACATGTAAATTCTCCTCACTGTGTTCTATTTCTTTTTTTTCTCATTAGCACATGTCATAATCTGCAGGTTTTTATGCTTATCATTGTTTTTATTTACTCTTTCTTCCTATGGAAATGTAAACTATCCAAGTACAGGAATTTTTGACTAATAATTAGTATAACATTTTTTTGGTATCATTCGTAGTGTAGTGTCTGGCCACAGTAGGTGCTTAATGGATGTTTCTTGACTGAATAAAGAGCTTGGGAGGATGCTCAATCAATATAAATGGTTATCATCATTGCTCTCCCCTTCTCTCACCCACAGTGTCCAGTAAAGTCTTGTACATTTGAGCCTGGTCTCTGGTATGTGGTGGACAATATAGAGCACCTTCTTCATGGTTCAGACACAATGCCCCCACTTCCTCCACTGTAGCTCTCTCTTGCCTGTGCCATGGAGGAGCCATCAGCAATCAAAGGAACTCCATGTAGAATTTAATTCTGGTGGATAAGCCAGCAAAGTCTGGACATTTGTCTTATATAAGGTAAGAGGGTGAAAAGAAAGCTAATGTTACTTTTTTTTTTTTTTTTTTAACCAAGGATGTAGATCTTATCCCAATAGCATCACAAGGAGGCCAGGTCTACACCAATTTACTGACCCTTTATGGCAGACATTTTGTTTCACTCTTGAGATAATAACATAATAAAAGAATAATATTAAAAACAACAAAAGGGTGGTTAATATTTTCTGAGTACCCTTCTAAGTGCTTCAGATGCATTATCACATTTAGTCCCAACGAGGTGGAGTTAGTTAGTGATGTGGTCATTTTAGATGAGGAAGTTAAGACCCACGCAGGTACACAGATATACTTGCTGTCACTGAGCAAGAAGGCCACCAAGAGAAAGCATACTCTGTGTCTGTGGCTCAAAAAAACCAGTATTACATTAACTTTAAATCCTCATGTGGTTCCAACTTATGGTGGACTTATGGGGATGACTTATGGGGATTGGAGGGAAAGCATACAAATCAATGTTCGTAGGGGGTAAGGTGCCCTGAATGGGGGAACTGAACACACCTTATAGGAAAATAAGAGTTTTTCTAGAAGTAGTGACATCTCCTAGACAGCAAGAGGGAAGCAACAGTGTCGTTCTCGCTAAATCCCGCAAGGACGACAATCAGCCTGGTATGGTGTTAATGTTTCATCTTTCGTTTATTTCGTCAACTTCCTTAGCTTATATGCAGCAGGGTGACCAATAAGGGGCCAAGCAATGGGGAGAGCCAATGAGAGTCCTGTTACTATGCTGATTAAATTTGAAACAGCCAATGACTATGTCCTCCTTTAGGCGGGCTTCACCAGAAAGTTCGTTGTTTACTTGCAGCGTATTTTGCTGGCAGTGAGCCAAGCGCCATCTTGTAATGGCGGGGACTTTCCCGGCCGGAGGCAGTCCCCGACACAACAGTATTTCACAGGGCAAGAGCATGCCATGGAGAAAGGGAAGAGGGTCCATGGCACCAAGATGTGAAAGACAATCCTGCTTCCAGGGGATGCTGACAAGGACAACTGGCCTGTATTTAAGTCTTGGCTGCTTAAACTTTGGTGTGCACAGAAATCACCTTTGAAGTTACTGAAAAATGCAGTTTACTCGGGCTTGAGTCTAGGACAGATCTCAGGAGTCAGCATTTTAGCAAGTACTCTGAGGGTTTCTGATGATAATCCCATGGATCAAATTTTGGGAAATGTGCCTATTTATGGCTTTAAGAAAGGATAAAATAAAGAATGTGGACACATTCCTGTTTTATGAAACCCCTCTCATGGGGGGCTTGAAGGATGGCCAAGAAGAGAAGAGTGGGACAGAGTTAGCTTAGAAGGCTGACCATAGTAATCCAAGTGTGAGAGGCAAGTGGCCCAGTCCGGGCAGGTGGGAGGTAGGAGCTGAGGAGGTGGGAGGTACCACAGAAGCAGGCTCAGGGCTGTGGGCAGTTTCCCTTGTTGGGATTCCTCATTCAGCAGAGTCGTGACCTACTGGCTGGGACAAGAACAGCATGATGGTCAGTGCATTCTGGAGGAAAACTCCATGTCAGCAACAGGAATGAAATACACCAGTGGTTAAAAGGAGGCTGCCAGGCAAGCACATTGCACGATCCAATCAGAAATGTTCTGAGAAGTAGGAATTCTCACCTTGCATGACATTTTAGCTTTCAAATAACATTTTGGAGTATTTCATCGTCATAGGTATCCTGATTAACTCAGCAGTAGGCAATGCTAAAGTGGTGGCATCGCGTCATCATCCTGAGGGATGAAGTGAGTTGTATTTACAGGGAACCTGCTATGGTACGAAGGACTAGAGACCAGGACAACCATGGTTCGTAGCATGCCCTTTAGGCTGGGAGAGATAGAAAAGAATAGCACAGCTGATAATGCAACCAGGTTCTGGGAGAGGCCCAGGTAGAAGTCTACAAATGTCCAGAGGTAAGAGGGATGGCTCCTGGCTGAGATGTGAACCTGGGAGGGAGTGGGCCTCAGAAGAGCGACCTTGTTGTGCATGCAGAAATGAGACAGCAAAGAGATTTCAGGTTGAGGAAACTGTTTGAGAGCATGACTTAGGGATAGCCAAATGAGGACTGAAAACACGGCATAGACGCTCATGCAGACTAAACTTAAGGGTTCACGAATGGGTGAAGAACTGGAAACAAGTATTTACTGAGCACTTACCACGTACGGACAGTGCTTTAAGTCCTTGACTCTACTGATCATGATTCTTACAGCAACCCTGTGGGGTGGCTCTCAAGCCTGCCTGACAGAAGGGCTGAAGGGCTTCGACTATTTTGCTAATGAGCTGGGATTTACTTCTCAGGCCAGTGATCTCAAACTGCTTGTGTTGCCCTAGTGTTTCACGGAGGCTCCTTGGAAATGCTCTGGGGCCCGGGGAAGGAAATCCAAGCTCCAAAGTCCTCCCACTTCTCAAGTCTTAAGTATAATTGATCTGCTCTCACCTGTTTTATTTCCTAGGCTTCTCAGCAAGATTCTTTCTGATAAAATATGACTTACATTTTTTTTTTAAGTTTGTACATCCTTTGGAGACATGAAGTGTCATGACAAAGACCGCATTTATAAACACAAGATTAATCTGGGTGTACGTGTGGGCTGAAATAAAGAGGAAATTAACTTAAAAGTTGTTTCAATAGTGCAGGCAAGAGTTGGTAGAACCGAGTGCTGGGGCGATGGCAGGGGTTATGGTGGAGTGGGGTTGCTCTATGCATGGATCCAGAGCTAAGGCACAGGTAGGTTCCCAGTGACTTGGAAACTGAGGGGGGAGAAGACTAGAGAAGGGAGGAGGACTAGAAGTCTCCGGCGTAAGCAGAACAAGGAGGGGTCAAAGGATGAGAGGAAGAGCTCAGGTCTGGCTGTAATCAGGTTCTATCTCATCGTACTCGACATCTGTCTGTACAGAGGAGTTAACTTTCCCACTGGGAAGGACTCTGTCGTTACTTTACACCCAGCATGGCAATTCTAATGAAGTAAGACCTTGATAAATCTGTACTGATTTAATTTGGCTCTCCCATGACATCATCTCAAGTTCAGCTTTTAGACAAGGTGGAGACAGAAGGTGCCTTTGCTTTTCATTTGAAATAGATGGAGGGAGTGAGTCAAGCTTCCAGGCAGCTCTTGGGTCATGGATTTATAAAACAGAGGGATGCTTCTCAGAAAGAAAAGGTCTTTGCAACTAGAAGGGCCCAGTTTCAGATGTACCACTCTGGGAAGGTCTCCTTAACTGTTGAGCATCTGGTTTTACATTTTTTTTTTTAAATGAGGGAAATAATGTATGTCTTCTAAAATGTTGAGAGAATACACTGTGATATTTTATGTAATGCTCAGAATACTCTTTGGGTATTCAGTAGGTGCTATGCAGATATTAGCACTCCCATTTCCCACCAGACCATGTTAAAGAATTATTCCCTCACATACCCCTGGTGTCCAAGGTCATGCTGCTCAATCTCCTTAAAGAGTGTTTGTGTGTACTGAAGACGCTTAGGTAAATTAGGTAAATTAGGTAAATGCTAGCATCCATGATACTCTTGAAAGTGGATGCAAAGACGATAAAACCACCAGGCCAAGCCTTGAATGAGGGTGGTGTTCAGCTCAGTACTAGGAAAAGGTAAAACCTTCATTTAAAGATGAGGAACCCCCACCCACCCACCCAAAGGCATGACATTTTATTACAGGTGCCATGTGGGAGGTCAGAAATCTCAGAGAACTGAGGTCATTTCATAAAGTGCTTATTCCACAAGCATTTAAGATTATTAGCATATTTCAGATATGACATGATTCTTCCCTTTTTGTTTCTTGAAGGGCCGTATACATACATACAGAACTTGATTTTGAAAGCACACACACACACACACACACACACACACACACACACGGAAGTCCAGCTTTTTGATTTAAAAAATAGTAACTAGGAAGCACTCGAAGGTGAAGTTAAATACTGAGGATTTAATACCAATGTCATTTGTAATTTGCATAGACTACAAAAGTAATCAGTCTTGTATTGTTTTAAGTTCAATGAGTACACAGCAGTTGATGACTTTGCCCAGGATAATCCTTTTCAAATGTTATTTTCAATTCAAAAGTGCCTGCTGAATAATACTGAATTTCCCACTATGACAATGCTTTGCTGCCCACGGAGGGCGGGTCTTTTGTAGAAGTGAAGGAGGTGATTCAGAAGCCCAGAGAACCTGGGTTACCTCCAGGAGGTGCACATAGATGGTGGAGGGGGTAGGCATCTACTGAGAAGCCTGTATTTTGGGTTTCTCCAGGCACAGCTGAGGCGTGGCAGCAACCCAGAAGGAGGGCAGGCAGGATGTGAACATGTTCTTCCCGTGGTTTGTTGAAGCTGACTTGCATTAGCTTGCAAGATTTAATTGTTAGACATTCCGAAATTTGCGGAGCTAGTTGTTGAACTGCAGGTAGCTTGAAACAGAACATGGTGGGAGTACTTATACCAGGGAAACAGGCAACCTCTAGAGGAAATGGGCAGGTAGGAACCGAAACTGAGTTCTGCCCAAGCACAACCCCTCAGGAGCAGCGATCATCTTGAGAAGTGAAGGGTTTGTCTTCAGTGAGATGTCTCAGAATGAGCAAAGGATTCCAAGATCCTTTCCTGCACGTGCTTCAACTTTCCATTCCTCTTGACTCTTGAAGACAGGAAAGAAACAGCCCTCCCTGCTTTTGCATCTTACTTCGGGGGAATGAAACCTGCATCATCAGACTCTGCTTCGCTTTGAAGTGCAGTGAGGTTCTGCATGGCCATTTTGATGAGTTATTTCTACATTTTGACAGATTTTCTCAGAATATGATCTACCTCTGAAGAGCAATAACATCCCAGATGGCATCTTCAATGAGGTATCTGAATGGCCGTTAATTCCGAATCAATATGATTACTCAGAGTGCGTTGTGTGTGTTTGCAGAGAGCGTCTGTGGGTGTTCCCAACAGCAAGCTTACACGATTGAAAGAGCAGAGATTCTGAGATTCTTTGAGAAGGCAGCTGCAGGGTGGGAAAACGGTTAGCAGGATGGGAAGGGTAGAATGAGGGGTGTGTTATCTTATATTGCATGGTACCCATTTAATCCCCAAAGGAATCATTATTTATATATTCGTTCACATATTCCTTTTCTTTTGTCCAACTAATACTTTTGAACTTTAATGGGACTGTTTCATGTGCTCAGGAGTGAGTAGTGAAAAAGACAGGTGGTCTTCCCTAGGGGGTATCCAAATGGGGGAGATAGTTAACCAACTAATTATTACACTCATAACTATTTAATTTCAACTGTAATAGGTGCTCCAGTGGAGAACTCTGGGACGCAACAAGAACAGATAACGGATCCCACTTAGGCCTAGGGGATAAGGTAGGACTTCCTGGAGGAAGTGATATTTAGCACTGACTTGAAGGAGGAGGAGTTGGCCCAATGAAGAGAGAGGACAAAGAGTTCCAAAAGTAAGAATGTAAGTCAGAAAGGTTATAGGTCTGTTCAGGGAGGGGAGAAAGTCAGTATGGCTAGGGTACAGTGAGAGAAGAGGAGAGGTACAGTACGAAGAAACCAGAGCAGTAGCCTTGGGGCAGTCTTGCAAGGCCTGGTGGGTACCTTCTGGTGGGATGTTTATCCTAAGCTAGGAGTGATAGGTTGAGGAATTTGTTTTTCAAAGATATCTTGTGCTATAGGGAAAACCAGTAAGACGTAGGTTAGGAAAGTGAGATCTGGACTCCTGAACTGACCCTCACCGTTCATTCACCAATTCCTAGACATTCCTTAACTTCTTTACAGCCTGATCGCACTCTGCCATCCTAAAACATTCTGTAAGGAAGAGAGGGATGCACAGAAGTACGGGCACTGACCCAACGGTAGAGGTATGCGGCATTTTTAGAAACAGACCTTGTAATGGTTTACGGACTCCTGATTTCTTTTTTCAATAAGCTTCATGAAACCCGGACGGAGATTTTCAGCACCTCCCACAGACTGTCCCCAACCTTGTTTGTATGGTGTGTTTGGGGGAATTAGTTATGGAATTAAAAAAGAATTATTTATTTGAGACAGAGAGGGAGCACAAGCAGGGGGAGGGCAGAAGGGGAGGGGAGAATCAGACTCTCCAATGAGCAGGGAGCCTGATTTGAGCTCAATCCCAGGACCTCGGGATCATGATCTGAGCCGAACGCAGACACTTAACTGACTGAGCCGCCCGGTGCCCCTGCAATTTTTAATAAAGGGACCTAGACTACTTTCTTCCTCATATGCCCTGCCACTTAAAATATCTCCATTTTGGTTACTGGGGTTCAGAAGCAAAAGGGTATCTCCTCACATTAGGACAAGTAAGTTTTAGCAATCCAAAAGACGTATGTATTCATTCAACAGTCCTGCATCAGTGCCATCCTTGGGGATCTAAAGATGAAAAGGCTCTTCCCTGTCCCTGGGGAGTTCACTGTCCAATGGCCCATTTGATACTGTTATGAAATGACATCAGTGCAATAATGAAGGAAAACATGGGGTCTGGGGGAGCAGAGAGGAAGAAATCAGTAACTAGGTCTTAAGAGTCCTTCTGGAAGAACCAATGCTGGTGTTGAAGCTTAAAAATGCATTTAACTATGTATCTTCATATTTGCGCTTTCCCTCTAGAGTGTCAGTTTCAAAAGAGTGCAACATTTTCAGGTGCCTGGGTGGCTCAGTTGGTCATGTGTATTTTCCTTTCATGTTTCTGGCATGTAAACAAAGCCTTAGAAGGGATTTAAGCCTCAAAATCAACCTGGTGAAAATTCCTTCATCTGTACAATGAAGAGCTCTGTTTAGGTGCCCTTCTACTCTTGAAATCTTTAGATCAGAGTCAAAGACAATCCTTGTTATAAGTACTAAGTACTGAGTAATGTATAGAATGATTGAATCACTATATTGTATAACTGAAACTAATATAAAACCATATGTTAACTAAAGTGGAATTGAAATCCAAGAAACTTAATATAATAATAATAATAATAAAAGACAATCCTAGTTAATGGAGCCACAATCTACTTCTTTCAGTGGTGAGATGGATTCCTGTGGTCAAGGGAACTCGAGAAATGCATTTACTAAGCTGTTACTAACTTTTTATTGGGATCTTCAATGTAACATGGGCAATTTCCACTTTTGCCGTATATTATTTGAATTTTTATTTTCAATGAAATGAAACTTCAGAAAATTTTCTCTTTCTAAATATTGGGTATTGACAGTAGTTGCTTGCAGAAAGGTCCTTTCTCTAATTGGCTTTGCATAATTAATTTGCGATATGTTTTATAAACTTGAATTCTGACACTTGTACCGAGAACACAATTTACTTCATTGTATCCAGGAACTATCAATTTTAAGGTATATCATTATTATAGGTAAAACTAAAAAAGAAAAATTGCTTCTAATTAAATTATGACACAGTAATTTCTTATCACTGAGCACTGAGTTTTTGAAAAACTCATTGAAAGACCTTCTTTAGACTTACTAAGACATGAGCTTTTGTCACATAAAACTCTTGTGCATTTATCTGGAAAAAAAAGTGAAATTAATTGATTAGGGTATTAATAAAACTGCTTCACATTCAAAGTAAATATTTTCAGGTTTGCTTTTCAATTGAGAGCTATTGATACCTGGTCTTCCCCATACCACGACCCAGGTGATACAGCATTTCTTGAAAGAGTATGCCATTATGGCAATGGGGATTTCCTAAGGTACTGATCCTTATTCTACAACTTTTAATACATTTGGATGGGCAATGACAACTACATCAAGATTTCTGCCTGCCAGACCAGTAGCATTCGATTTTAAAGTTAATATGTAAAAGAAAATAAAAGGTAAGTCAAATGTGTCTGAGAATTACTGAAAAACAGTAAATATATGGTGTAGAATGTGCCTGGACCTTATTTTGATCAGTAGGAATGTGCATAATTGTGCAAGGATAAGCCAGGAGTCGTATTTTCAACTCCAGGAACAACATTTCACTTCACGATGCTGGGAAAGGTCCATCCCGACTGTTTTATTGTTTCTGTTAAAATTCCATTCCAAACCCCAAACTCTACTGCATCACTTAATGCTGATCGAATTGCACCTTGGTGACATGCCCAGTGCCATGTGACTATTCCAAGAAAACAGGAACATTCATTTTGCAATAACAGTAACGGCGAGAGTCCATATGATACAAAGGGAAACTTTCTTCCCTGTGATTTTATATTTTATCTCATCAATTTCCCCCTTCTATTTCACTTTGAAAATTGCTGCACAAATCTCAGGTGGAGCTATGTGTGTGAGAAAGGCTTTTTACTTACTTTCAGTTCCCACCATTTGTACTTCCCATTACGCACCTGACGTACCAGGTAAGTGAAATGACCTGCAGAAGGGGGCCTCTGGGAACAGCCTGGGCATCGTGTAGCAGCCCCGGAAACTAGAGCAACATTACCCCGTGTCTCCCTGGTGAGTTATCCATGGGTTTCTTACTCGCAAGCTGACTCTACTATAGCTTAGTCATTTATTCTTCTATATATTCAGCAAAAATTTATGGACCAGGCTCCATACAGTTTCCTGGCATACTGTGGCAATAAAGGAAATATCTCTGTCTTCGATGAGTTCAGAGTCTAGCAGTAGGATATAAAAGATAATGGAAGAAATTCAAGTAGGATTTCAGTGCCAAGATCAAGGTAAATATGGGGTATTATGAGAAGGTGAAGGGGGCTGGGACACTGAGATATGAACAAGGGGAGGCAGAAGAACCATGAAATGAAAGAGTACAAACACACTGGGTTCAAAAAATAGCACAGGGTGGTCCCACGCACACATCACCCAGATCCCTCCAAGGGTGGCATCTTATAGAACCACAGTGCATTGGGTGCCTGGGTGGCTCAGTGGATTAAGCCGCTGCCTTCGTCTCAGGTCATGATCTCAGGGTCCTGGATCAAGCCCCACATCAGGCTCTCTGCTCGGTGGGGAGCCTGCTTCCTCCTCTCTCTCTGCCTGCCTCTATGCCTGCTTGTGATCTCGCTCTCTCTCTCTCTCTCTGGTGTCAAATAAATAAATAAAATCCCTTAAAAAAAAAAAAAGATCCACAGTGCATTATCAAACCTGGGAAGTTGATATTGGCACAATGTGATAATCAGTCTACAGATCTGACTCAAAATTCACCAATTTCTGCCTGCACTCACTTTGTATAAAATCAGTGCATTTTAAGCCTGCAAAACTTTAGTGGAATAGTTTGCAGAGCGTGTTCAGAATTCAAGCAAAAGTTGCCTTCTTTCTCCAATACGCTTGCTAGTTTCCTTCTGTGTCCAGGGAGCAGAGGTGACCTCGCTCCAAAGAGTGGCAGAGACAGGAGACAGACAAATTGAGAGTAATCAATCCCAACCTCCATCTGGGTGCTGTGCCAGTCAGGAGATGAGCCAGCTGTTGAGTGCTGCCAATGGCATCCAGCTAGATTTACTTCATAATATGTCACGGGTGTCAGCTGACATGGAGTTTTTATCTGAATTTTGATGAAAAAACTAATGTGGTGCAGTGGAAAGGTGCTTGGGTCTCGGGGTCAGACCCACTAGTATCTTAATCCTAACTGCCATTTATCAGCTCGATAGCCTATGAATAAACCACCGTATCTGAGGGGCAGCCTCTTCATCTGTGAAATGGGCATGGCTATAGCACCTCCCCAGAAAGAGGAAAGGTTTTTGGCACCATACCTGGCAATTAGTAGGTGCTCAGTGAATGGGGAATGCGATTCTCTTAATCACTAACATCTTCTGTGACTTTCACATTCTATATCTTTACGATATGACCCAATGTTTACTTGTTTTCTTCTAAACTATAGAGTGCCTGTGAGTTTGCAAAATGCTTACACATACATATTCCTTGCTTGTTCCTCTCAACAGTCCTGCACGACTCTAAGGGTGACTCGCCTGAGGTTACACAGGTAGTAAGAGGCAGGGCCAGATCTAATCTCTGGTCTAATGATTTCAAATTCCATGTTCTTCCTGCTGTACCTAGCCATCTCCCAGGTGCCAAAGGGGTTGTCAAGATTCTTCTGAGGGAGGAAGATGAAATAGTGCTGGATAATTTAGGGGCAAAGGAGAGAAAGCTTTCAAGTTTATAACCTAGCCAAACCTGGAGTGTGAGCTTGTCCCTTCAGGGGAGCACCCAAGAGCATTTGACAGTGATATTGAGTTTTGTTTTGGTTTATGTATTTCCTGTGGCATAGAGAGGATATTTTTTGTCCTTTCTCCTGTTCTCTGCCAAGTCATCTGTTTGGTTGCCCATTAACTGAAGATATATGGTGTGTTTCTCTTTTCTGCTCTAACCCAGAGTGTTAAGAGTGAAAGGTACTTAGATAATACATCACTCTTTAGTTTCTGTTGAGGACCTGTTGTTTCTGGGGTAATTAGCAAACAGCTTGGCAAACGTTATTGGGTAGAGGACAAAAAGGAAACACATATAATTATTTCTCCTAGTTAGAGACCAGAAGCTACATTTGTCCCTTTGGGAAGGGAATATAAAACATCTCTAGTAAACATATCTTGTCAGGTAGCTCTTCTCCACCAGGGAAAATCTCCACATCTCCTGATGCAGAAAAACCAAGAAACACAGCTCGTCCATCATCCTTATTAGCCTCCACTCCATCCTGTCTTCACTCATAAAAGCATGCTCTCTTTACCTCATGGAATATGTTGGAATTGGAGCCAGGGATGGAATGTTCTCTGATGTGAGGGGACAGTGTGGAGTTTGTGCAAGGGAGGCAGGTAGACTGGAGTGGTATCCTAAATCCTTGATTGCCTCTGTGACCCTTGGTCATCTTTCCTAATCGCTGACATCCCTTCTATTCTCAATTACATAATGTGGGTTCCAATATATCCTTTACAGTGTTAATGTAAGGATTCAGTAAGACTATGTATACTAAATGCATATAACAATAATTTGGCATATAGTAGGTGTTTGATAAATGCAACCTCAACTCTTTCTTCTGCTGATGTTTCTGTTCATTCTCTATAAGCAAGCAATAAAATTATATCTATTATGTCTTAAAGAGCTGATACAATCTTGCCTGATTATCTACTTAATCCATTTTTGTACCTCTCAGGGCCCTAGCCCCCTGGGCAATGAGGTTCAGACTCTCTCTGTCTGCTAAGTGCTGAGCCGCTATCTTGGAAGGGCACTTGGAGCTTCTGCCTGGTCACTATGCCTTAAGCGTTGGCCCCTACACACCACTGGATGGATGGGAACAATTCTCCAGATAATTGGCCAGTTACATGGAAGAGTATGTCCCAAATCACAAGGCTGTTGAGATTAAGTTGGTAATTACTAAATTCAGATTTCCTAAAGTGTTCACTTGTCTGTATCCAACACTAACTGAGTGGCTGGGATTCTGAGTGGCCTTTGAGCCAGATTTAAATTGTGACAGATGTGAATAAACATCAAGACCAGGGAGAAGTTATTAATGATGACAGACTCAGCCATGGGGTGTGGGGAATGTCAGCCTGGGCTGCAGACCTTGGAATGCAGGTCCCTTCTTCCTGTGGCTAATGCCCATTATCCTTCCATACCAAGCACAGACATCTTCCCGTCAAATACTTCCATGACACCCCGTTCCTCAATCCAAGCTAGAGTAATTGCTCCAGATCTATACACTGCTAACATCCACAGGGATCTCCACACTCTGTGATGGTTTTTGATGATTGTATGAGTTGTTGGCCTCTACCATATGATTCTGCTCTGTGACACAGAACTATATTGCCACCACAGTCCCAACTGTGCTGCCTCCTATGAAGTAACTGCCAGAGTCCTCCAGAGGGACAGTGGATCAGGAAACTTTACTCCCAACAGTATTCTCCCTGGAACAGCCCCCACCCCCACACACCATGTTTCTTGGTTCGCATTAGAGTTGGCTACAATCAAGAGGGAAAAACAGTAGCAATGGCTGAGCATTGGTTTGTATCCCAAGTGAAAGAAGTGTGAAGACTGAGAAGTCCAAAATGTTATGATGGCTCCTTCCTTTGGGACCACAGAGATCTAGGGTCCTATCTTTCTTCTCTATCATGTCTTCCAACTTACTTTATGGTCCAAGATTAGTACTGATGCTACAGCTGGCAAGGAAAAGGTTTAGGCTGAAAGAAGGAAAATGGGCAGGAAGAGCAAATTGGAGGCATCTCTCAGCTGATTTGACTCTCTTTAAGTAGGAAGCAGTCTACATCATTGCTTCATACACCTCTCGGGCCAGAATGTAAGCACATGGCAGCATTTGGATAAAAGGGAGGATGAGAAACATAGCCCCCCTCTTTTTCCCAAGAAGGCAATGTACTGCACCAAAAAATGGGGGTTCTGAGATTAAGCAGCTGACAGAGAATGTGCCTTGAGGTGGGCAACTAACAGCCACAGTATCCAGGATAAAAATTAAAAAGAAACAACAAAAAAAAATGCAAGTGAAGGGAGCTACATTTCCTTCCTCTATAAGGATTCAACTCCCTAAATGCCATTTCTTCTGATAAAGCACAAATCAGATGTCTGTCTCAGGGAGAGAGAAAGAGACGGGAAAAAATGATGCTTCTTTCTCAGTTTCATGGACACAGCCCAAAGAAATCAACCAGTGGGAAAAAAATTAAGATATTAATATGTATTAATATCCTTTTTGCCCCAGGCACCAGCATACATTTCATCTTATTTAATTCTCACAACATCCCTGAGAGGTAACTACTATTACTTTCATTTTGTATATGGAGACTCAAGTTCAGAGAGGTTAAGTGACTTGCTCAAGTTTGCAGAGCTAGTAAGGGAGGAAGCTGAAATTTAAACTAAATCCCCTCACAGACAGCTCTGGCTCCCAAAGTAACTTGCGACACAAAAGTAGAAGAGGGAAGAAGAGGCATGACAACATCTCTGATTCAAAGAACAAAATGCCCTTGAATTTTGGTTTCAACATTTGGTGTAGAATATTAAATGTTCATAGTTCCTTTCATGTACAGACATTTGTCTGATAGACAACATTTTCTGCATACATGAATTGTGAAAATATTTAAAATCTCCACCAAGAAGCTCTCTACTGATGGTGGAGGGGAGAGAGGACTACGGAATGCACAGCTTCAAAGTCTGAATGTGAATGGCCTCCTGGCCACTGAACTCATGGGGATTTCATCTTATGCTGAAGCAATGCTAATGCTTACTGAGATTTGGGCCACACGGGGCTTCTAGGATGGGAGTGGGGGACATGTAAGGGAGACAGCGTTGGAGCTGCAGAAGGAAGCTGTGAGTGCAATCCTTCAGGGACCAAAGGGAAGTTAGAGGACACTGCGGCCAGCCTCCCACGTATGGCAAAATGTTCTCCAATATATCTCATGAGTAATCACCTAGCCCTTGAAAGAAGCTAAGTAAGATAGGGGGCTTACTGCTTTCTAAGGTAAATCATGTCACTGACAGACACCTCCTTTTATTTTTTTAAGATTTCATTTATTTATTTATTTATTTATTTGACAGAGAGAGAGAGATCACAAGTAGGCAGAGAGGCAGGCAGAGAGAGAGAGAGAAGCAGGCTCCCTGCTGAATGAGAGCCCAATGTGGGGCTCGATCCCAGGACCCGGGGATCATGACCTGAGCTGAAGGCAGAGGCTTAACCCACTGAGCCACCCAGGCGCCCCTCGACACCTCCTTTTATTAAAAGAAATTTTTTTTAAAGATCGATTGATTGATTGATAGAGGGATAGAGAGAGAGTGGGGAGAAGTAGAGGGAGAGAGACAGAATCTCAAGAAAACTCCCTGATGAGAGCAGGGCCTGTGGCAGGGATCGATCTCAGGATCCTGAGATCATGACCTGAGCCAAAATCAAGAGTTAGGTGCTTAATTGACTGAGCACCCGGGAGCCCCTGGACATTCCCTTTAAAAATAAGCCAAAATTCAAACTCCTGAGTTTAATAGCAAATAAGTATTGAGGGTCTTCTCTGCACTGTGCTTTTATATAAATTATCTTCAGTAAACTAAACATTGTACCTATAGGCTTATGAGGGAGATAGAGATCATCCCCTTCCTTCTGTAAGCGAGATCATAGTCTGGGCGTGTAAGACTCTCCGGAAACCCCACAGCCGGGAGGATCCTCCAGGTCATCCAGCTTCAAAGTGGACATTCTTTCCATGCATGGTGACCGCATTTTTGCCCTGGTTTTTGGCAACTGTCCTTAACCTTTGGTCCACACGTCCCTGGTTCTGGCTGGCTGGCTGTTAATGGTACCACCGTCTCTTCTGCATAGGATAGAATCTGTAGACCACTCATTGTTTAACTAACTCCTCCAGGATACTGGTCAGCTTCTTCAAAGGTTTTCCTGACCAGAGCTCCCCAAACTGAGCATTCCCTGCGGGCCATGGTTGGGAGGGGAAGGGGTTTACCCTCCTTGTACTTGAAGACACATGTGTACTTTCTGCTAAGCTTGTCCTTCAGTCAGCTTCCATCACAAATGCTTTGGAGCAGCTGGGTCACTCAAGTTAACCCATCACAAGGTGGATTCAACTGATAAATCCATGTTGAAGGCCCTCACGCCGTAGGCCTGGGGCTCCATCTCTGTGGTTGGCAGTGAACACTCAGGATTTCTATGTGCCTTCCTCAAGGGCGCATTCAAGGAGGGAATGGAGGATCCACTTTCAGGCGGGTTTGCTCACATGGCTGGCAGGTTAGTGGGACTGTGGGTCAGGGCCAGGGGCTCTGGCTTCCCTCAACGTGTGTCTCTCTATGGGCTTTACTTTTGTCACAGCACAGTGGCTGGGTTCCCAGGGCGAGTAACCCAAAGGAACCGGGCAGAACCTGCATGGCCTTTCCTAACCAGGCCTGCACCCCTTCTACCTTACTCTGTCTCTTGACAGATCACAAAGCTTGACTCAGATTCAAGGGCCACAGACACAGACCCCACCTCTCAATAAGAGGTGTGCCTAAGAATCTGTGGCCCACAGACCTACCTCAGAAAGCCATCAGCTCTAATAAGTACTTTTGTATGATCTGGAGCAAGTGATCTTCCTCCCAACCCACCCTTTCCCTTTCTGGGGTGAGAAAAAGAGCAGAATCTGTGAAAAGGGGTACTGCAGTGCTTGCCAGCACCTCTTCTCAGACTTGCAAACTGGCTTCCTCCTCTCTACTCAGTGTCTTGTTATTATTCATTTCATGGTATCTGAATAAGTTAGTCCGTTTGGAAGGATCCGTTTATTCACCCCAGCTTCTCCCAAGTTTTTAATAAAACTTTCAGGCAGGTCAGAGTGCTGGGGCATGCCATTTGAGGCCTCTTTTCAGACTGGCCAAGCGAACCCTTCCGAGGCAGTTACTTGGCCCACTAGGAGTCCTTGTTGGCCTCTTGGAGTTTGTATCTTCTTAACTCTTCTCTTCCAAGTGTGCCGTCCTTGGGGAAGTAGTGACGAATGACGGAACAGGCAAATCAACAAAGGAACCTATACGGATAAGCAGATCCAATGCTAGTTTTGCGACAATGGATTCCAATCCTAATTTCAAGATGCAGGTTAAGAATTTATTTGGTGGGTGGTCATATGAGATGAGTTCAGCTAGGAAAATTCTCCAGAGAAAAAGCTTTGAAAATTCTGAACAAAAAACAACAAAAAAACCTTTTTTTTTTTTTTGACAACAACAAAAAAATCATGTTGGAATTTTTTTTCCTCAGCAATATAATTGGATCCCAAGTCAGCTTCACATCAGGCCACCAAGTCCTTACCCCAGTGTGAGTGATTACCACAGAGAGCTCTCTTGATAAAACATCTGCAAAAGATCCACTTTCCTTTGTGTCTTGCTATCTCGACATTATATCATTTGATACTTGGAGTACTTGAAGTGGTTAGAAATCTTCAAGGAATTATTTTATATATTTGAATAAAACTGTTAATCATTGCATTCTGTTGTGAAGGCATGAACCAGGGAAAAGATAAAAGCATCTTTCAAATTTAATGTCCCAATTAATTAATTTTTACTTATAAAATTGGAGCCTTTGCCAAGGTTTCTGGAAGCATTATAAAAGATTGATGTCATAAAGATAAGAATTTAACTGGGTCAAGCCCAGTCATCAGATTATTCTTAATTAGGAATGAATCTCTCTATAATTTCTATAAAATTGGCTGAATAACAGACGACACACTAAATTGCTAATGTAATTCAAGGGGTATACGATTTGAAAAGGGGCTGCTCCTTTTGCTGATTTTATCAGTGGTGCTCTCTGTCCTGATTCATTCAGCAGGTTGTTGTTTATTTTCCAAGTTCAGAAAAAATGTCATCTTTAATTATAGATGGTGCCCAGGACGTGTATTCCCCTTTGTGCCTACTTTCAGGATTGAATGTAAAGTATTGGCCTGGATAGGAAAACATGTGCTTGTGTCAGAAGAGGCATCATTTCAAAAAGGTCACATCTGAAACTTGTTCAGTGAGTCAGCTCGGAACTTGCAGGCTGTGTGCTGTGGTTTTCAAGAATCAGAAAGGTCGGTCCCTCTAGGCAATTCCAGACACCGCTGAGGAAGGCAGCTTTCATTGGGGAAAAGGGAGAGAGAATGTTTGAGAGATTTAATGTCTATCATGTCACCACATCATGGGTGAATCCCATAAATGGGATGTTGATAATAAAGAATGTAGGATTCCACTTATACAGTTCATCAACAGGTAAAAACTAGACTATGATGATAAAGGTAAAAATAGCCCTGAGATGGACATTAGTGGGAAGAGACATAAGGAAGTGTTTTGGATTAATGGAAATGGTTTTGTCTTGATCTGAGTAGTGGTTAGACACATGGACACACAAATGGTTAAATATACATATGTAAAATATTATATGTGTGTACTTCTCTCTATATGATTTTCACATCAATGCAATGACACACATATGCAAAGGCATGGTATGACAATAAAAGCTATATATGTCAAGCAACACTAAATTAATGGCTTGAGGGACGACTGTGTGGCTCAGCTGGTTAAGTGTCCGACTCTTGGTATCAGCTCAGGTCCTTTTTTTTTAACATTGTTTTTTGATTTTTATTTATTTATTTGACAGACAGAGATCACAAGTAGGCAGAGAGGCAGGCAGAGAGAGAGGAGGAAGCAGGCTCCCCACTGAGCAGAGAGCCCAATGCGGGGCTGGATCCCAGGACCCTAGGATCATGACCTGAGCCAAAGGCAGAGGCTTTAACCCACTGAGCCACCCAGGCACCCCTCAGCTCAGGTCCTGATCTTGCAGCCATGGGATCAAGCCCCAGGTTGGACTCTGTGCTCAGTGCAGAATCTATCTCAGATTTTTTTTTCTCCCTCCTGCTTTCTCTCTTTTTCTCAAGCAAAGAATAAAATCTTTAAAAAATAAATAGCGGCTTAAGTTCCCCGTCTTAGAGTATTATCTCTGCTAGGTCCTGTTTGTCAAAGGGTGTTCCCTAGACTTCCACATCAAAATCAGCTGGAGTATTTGTTAAAAATACAGATTCCTGGACCTACCCTCTTCCAACCTACACATACACAATCAGTGGAAATGGGAGACAGAACGATCTGCCTTTTCAGTAAACATCCCATGCTATCCTCCCATCTTCAAAAAGAAATCCTTGCTGAAGTGTGTTTTGAAGGAGTGACCCACGAACCCCTCACTTCGTATTTCTTGCTAACACTGATGGGCTCATCGGAAGTGTCAGTGGATTTTAAGGAGCCTCAGTTCAGAGCCAGTATGGAAGGCTGCGATGAGGAGTTATGAACCCTTTTACTGAACATATGCCATGAATCTCTGTTTACACTATCTCTTAATTTTCACAGCTAGGATATAAGACTTAGAGCACGGTCGTCGGGTATTCAAGCAGTGCTAACTCAGGGGAAGCTGGATAAGTTAGCCTTCCAAGGTCACACCCAGAAAAGGAGTCGTCACCAAGATGTGGCTGACCCCACCGCTCAGACTTTTAGCCATTTTGCACCCCCAAACTTGTGAAGCCTCTGATGTTCCAGGCTTTGGGGACTGGGAGGGTCCAGGGCAAGACAGGACTCAAGCTAAAGAGGGCACCTTCTGAGCCTTGGAATAAGGATGGTTGGGGCGGGGCGGGGGGGATGTGGACGGTTAAGGAGGAGCCAAGAGAGACACCAGAATGAGAAGAGGAAGCTGAGGGGCTCCATTCCATACAGCCAAGATTCAAGAACGATTGGACGTGTACTGGATTTTAGAGGGAAAGGAGGAATAATAAATGGGAACAAGGGCAGGCTCCGGAGCATCTTGACTGCCAAGTCATCAGGCTGCCCTTTTCCTTTGGGCTATAGGGAAAAATGAAGGTTCGTGAACAGGACTTTTAACAGATGACACCCGGTACTAAGGGAGGTCACTCTGAAGGCAGCATGGACTGATGAGCCATTGCCTGGGAATACTCTTGCCTTTTCTCTCCACCAGGATCTTCCCTCACCCCTAATTTTTTTTTTTTTTTTTTTTTTTTTTAATCTCTCTCCTTGGGCGCCTGGGTGGCTCAGTGGGTTAAGCTGCTGCTTTCAGCTCAGGTCATGATCTCAGGGTCCTGGGATCGAGTCCTGCATCGGGCTCTCTGCTCAGCAGGGAGCCTGCTTCCTCCTCTCTCTCTCTGCCTACCTCTCTGCCTACTTGTAATCTCTCTCTGTCAAATAAATAAATGAAATCTTAAAAAAAAAAATCTCTCTCCTTCGTTTTCAGCATCAGGGCCAGACCCTTTTTCCAACAATATGGTTAGTCTACTCTTTCGAGAGCAGAGGTATATAGTGCTTGACTAAATCCTACTTTACATAAAGCACATTCAGCTATTCAACTATAGACTGATTTGGTATATGCATATTGCATATAATTTGATTCCATACATTTCTTTTTATATCATTTATTTTTTTTTTTTGTTATGGACTGTAAAGGTTATCTGTTATTCTGTTCAGATTCATAGGTAGGTGAGGTTAGCCCATTTTGCAATATGTAGATGAGTTTACTCATTTCTACTTCATTTTCCTATAAAGTGGCAAATACTGGAAAGGGGCAATGGAAAACCAACTTCAATTTGGAGTTAGCTAGGGCACATTTAATTTTGCCAAAGCTTAGGTCAAATTTAGAATATCTTACACTGCTGAATTGCAATGATGCACCTAAAGAGTGTGACAGGCCACACAGAGCTAGGGTAGGAGAGAGCACATCTCAGAAAGAATTATCTTCCAAGCTAAAGGAGTGACCTATGCAAAATTTGTAATTGTAAAATCTGACCTTATGAATCACATAGCATTATGGCCACTGGGAACATGAGCTTTTGCTTATGCCTGTGTCTGTCCAGATATCTTTTTTTTTTTAACTCTTTCACAGTGAAATAAATTTCGACTTTGCACCATTTTTCTGTTCTTCAGTGCAAATGAAATTTCTGCTCCTTTGTTAACTGAGTACGGGTGGACTTCAGCATGTACACATCTTTACTTTGCCTTCTGTTCACAGCAGCTCATTTCTGGAAATCACCTTTATAAACAACCCAGAAAATTGTGCAACAGGATCATAACCCACATGTTTACTTCTCAGGGCCCCATTTGTCCAGGCTGAGGTCCCATCAGAAGAGTTTACCTAGCCCACGATTAGTTATAAAGTTTGTAGTGTGGCTGTGAATAAATACATGTTGTATAGTGTGCAGGGTAATTTACATGCATTTTTCTTAGATAGTCCCCCAGCAACCCAACACATGTGGAAGAAAATGAAGCTCAGATATTTGTGTGACTTGCACAAGGACATAAGGGTAGTCAGGACGGTAATGCGAGGTGTAGAACAGAGAAAGAGAATCAGGTGCCAGTAGAAATTAAGAGCCGTGGGACAAAAAGGAGTGAAAACTGAAAAGCAGCTAGAAGATCCAAACAAATGCAAACATAGGAGCCAAGATGGTAGAGTACAGCAAAACTGGGAAACTATCTGAGTCCATTAAAGAAATCTGAATATGGAAAATGGGAAGACCTTTAGTAGTAACTGTAACCATTGCCTCTAGGACATACCTGCCAGGGGCCAACCAATGAACTAAATTGGGGCATGACAAGGAACAAAACAGATTTACTTTCTGCCTTGGTGGAGTTTACAGTCTTCGGGGAAATACTGCTGAAAAATAGCTGCCAGTTAGTAAATTTTAAACACTTAGTGGTGCCTTTTAGACAGCTCAAAAGGGAACAGAACCAGCGGCAACAAGTGTGCTTGCGAAAACTCCATGAGTGGGACCAGGGGCAGCTCTGTTTCATCTCCTTCTTTGGCCTCAATCTGTCATGGATTTGTCCAGAACTCATATTAGCTTCCACGATTCTACAGAAGTTTACTTCCAAGTGCTGGTTGGGTAGCATCTACTCTACATGTGCACTGGCTCTGACATTTGAGCTCTGTTACTTTGAAACCAGCTTTTGCTACATCTCTGATCCTGGTTTGGAGATACTCAGCAGCTGACGAGTGGCTGGGCTGGAATTCCAGTTCAGTTCCTCGGAATCTGTGTCTGCCCGTGCCTTCCCTAGGACATTGGGCAGGAAGCAAATTTACAAATTTACAAATTTACCCATCTGTCTCCCTTCTAGATGCTTTACAAACAACAGCATTCTCCCATCCAAGCGTCTACCTCACCAGTGCTGCATGTAGTTGTGTTTCTTTTAATAAATAGAGAAATCAATGAATAAATAAGCAAAACTGAGAAAATCACTTTCATGGAAACATTTTTGCATCTTAGGAAAATAAGAGGTTTGGGTGAACTTGGCCCCGAAGGACTGAAAATAAGTACTTGCTTAACTATAATTAAGCCCCTCCAGAAGAGCAGTTTGGTGTTTGAGTCAGAAGAGTAATTTAGCTCTGGGAGCTTCCCAAAGTGGTTTATACCCATGTTGCAGCATTAGTCATTTTAGGAAGATCATTGTGTAATGCCTGTGAGTCTTGCTTGGATACTCAATATTGAAGACCCCAGAGGTTCTAGGTGGAAATAATGATTTCTACCACCATACATGGTCCCTACACTTGGATCTGTTGTTGCATTTTATCAGTATGGAGTTCAGAAGCAAGAGGGACAAGATGTGCAGAGGGATAGGTAGTGGGCAGATTTGTGAAGACAGATTCTGGCTATAGTTCTTTGGGCAGGAAGAGTTAGCTCAAGCATCGTAAAGGTGACCATGGACTTTGATTTCTGAGTAATTTGGGTTCAGAACTCTGCACTGAACCTCACTAGTTGTATGACATTAGGTAAGCAACTCAGGTCTTCAAGTTTCACACAACACAAATACAGATAATAAGAGAGATATTATGGCACCGGCTGAGAGAATAATTAGAGTTAGAACAAAAGAACACACACTAAGGAAGTAATTATACACCCTGACTTTATCAGAATTACTTCTTCTATCGTACTAATTGCTCACATCCCCCAGTCCATGTAATCCCCAACCTAGGACACAGGTTGGCTTTGAGCAAATAGGAAGATCTTAGACACGTAAGATCCTTTTTGGAAGATCCTCTTCAGAAGTTGACATTCTCCCAATAAGTACCTTAAATGAGCATCCCAGAAACACGTAAAAAATGAGCACTTGGCAAGGAGTCAAGAGATAGAATTCCAAATCCCAGCCCTGTCACTTGGGGCACAATTTACTGTAAGCCACCTGACCATCTGGGTCTCAGTGTCATGAAAACAAAAATGGTAGCATCAGGGGACCACAGTGTGGTCAAAACAAACCTCAAAGTTTTCTCAGATTTCATAGTCAGTAATTAAATGATTACAAACCCCAGCCATTCATTTCATCAGCAAACTGACACTCAGCATGTACGTCCATCCAGCAAAATAATGAATAAATTTGATATAAATAAATAAATAAAAAATAAAGTGAATATCCCAGACAGCTGCCTAAAGTGCTATTTTTTCCACAAAGAATAAATTGGTATCTTGATGCATGGGCATAGCGAGATGTTTTCTGTTTCCTTTATGAAAGAATGGTTTTAAGGAGGATAAGTATATGGTCTTTGTCAAACACGTATGTCTGTATTTTCATTTAAATGTAAATGCAGCAGTGAGTCTTAGGAAACACACATACACACTCTGAAGCTTTTGCAGAGAAGCACCAGGAACAGTGAGCTTTTCAAATTGAAATTCCTTCTTAAATTATTTTTTAAGTCTCTCAAGATCACCTTGATAATTAATTTCTTTTATATTTTAAGCATCCTTTTTTTTTCCACCCTGCAAAGAGGGAGAAAGCACCAACATCAGTGGAAGAACTCCGATTGTCAAGAAAACACAATGTGCTGCTAGCTGGGGAGACATTTGTGCAACTTACATGGAGATATAAATATATTAGTTTGGGGATTCCTACTTTCAGAGCAAATATTACATTGTCACAAATATCATACCCTCAAGCCAAGGTATGTATTAATGGCTTCATTATTAAAATTTGGTTACTGTTTCAGAACCATAAATCCATCAGTTATGATAATTTTATAAAATGAAACCACAAATATTAATAAAAGTTTTCAGTTCAGTGGAGCATCAACAATAACCAGATATATTATAATTCTGGGAAAGTTAGGAAACAGTATTTTTAAAGTGTAAGAAAATATTCCTTAATTCCAAACTTTCACTGTGTTTTCAAGCACTAGCCTGGACAATAAATTTCCCCCACTCCCCTTCCTACCAAAATGCATCACTTCTCACATCTACAAAATAAAGCCCATGTTTGCTTAGGCTGGTGTTCAAGAGCTTTACCCTCTTGCCCTAGATTAACTTTCAGGTTGCCTTCTGGATGCTCCTCTTTATGAACCCTGTGTCTGTCCGTCCCTTGCACAGACTGAGCCTCAAAGTCTGCCTCCCTTATGACATCACACCGCCTTCAGTTAAAGCATCCCTCACCTGCCATGCCATGCCCTCCCTTTCTTTGTAAGATTTTATGTATTTATTTGACAGAGAGAGACACTGCAAGAGAGAGAACACAAGCAGGGGTGGGAGAGGGAGAAGCAAGCTTCCCACTGAGCAGGAAGCCAGATGTGGGGCTCGATCCCAGGATCCTGGGTTCATGACCCGAACTGGATGCCCAATGACTGAGCCACCCAGGCACCCCGATGCCCTCCTTTTCAATTGCTGTTCTCAAATAGACAAATGAAATTTTGTTATGTTTTGAGCTCTTTACCCACTGTCTTGCACACAGTAGGTTCTTAATAGTGTATCTATGATGAATGAGTACGTAAAACAAATGTGTTTCAGGATTCTATGCAGGGGCCACGGATTTTATGTCTCGAAGGTAGACAATAAAGGTTTTAAACACAAAAGAAGATTAAAGTCCATTAGGGAAATCTCACCAAAAGACAATCTGGAGAACAGGCAGGCCTGCTTTATGCCAGGAAATTGTCTTTCTTTTTAATCAAATGTACAGCCATTTATGCAGTTATTAAGGAGCCAAAATGTGTAGAGGGAGTTGGCTGGTCCCTTCAGGTTTAAGGCCATTGGCTATGACACTTGCATCACAGACTGAACAGGATTGCATTGGACCCACAGAAGGAAACAACAGCCTATTGTCTTTCCTAAATCACAGAGGAGTCTATCTTTCCCCCTTTTATCTCCAATCTCTCTCCATTCTCCTCTTGGTCTCATTTGCGAAGATTACGCAGAACCTCAGCAGTCCTGCACACCACACATGCCTTGGCTTCCTCATGTAAGTATTTCAAAGTACACTATTAAGGCAAAAAGAAAATCGAATCTTATTAACAGGATTAACTTCTGAACAACAAGTCTCAAAATCCATTAGAAATAGAAGTGACGGTGTCAGCAATAAGGCTCTGAGAAATCATTTAATTAAAACTCCTTTATTTTTAAAAGCTGATTACTTATATGTTCTAGTGGCTTCTAGCATTGCAACCTGGCAGAGTGGATATTCCACCGTGGGTCTCAATCCCTCATGGTCTGTTCGCTAAAGACCGTTTCTTATGGTCACATACCCAACGATCTGTCTATCTGGCCCTAGCAAGCTGATTTATCATCCGAAGAAAACACATATAATGACCAGGCACCCAAGAGGAGGAAATTAATACCATAAACCTGTCATGAAACATTTCAAGTCAAAATAAGATCTGGTAAAACTAGAGTTCCTTACAGTGGATGATGGAAACTGTGTAGCCCAGTTACAAAACGAAGCCATCCAGCTCTCAAGTTGCTCAAAATAAAATGCCAAAGTCTTTCTGAGAAAGGGACCAGTGCTTTTTTGTTTGTTTCTATGATTTCTAATATTCCCACTAAATTTAAAGCAGTTCACTTGTCCATTCATTTATTTTTGACTTAACATGCATGGGATCCATGGGAAGACCTGGAGGACACACCAACAAACGAGGCAAAGTCCCCACCCCCAGGCAACCGAGGTGCTCTGTACAAATAAGTGGTTCCAATTTAATGGCCATTTGTCAGAAGAGCGACCTCTGCTTGGCCTCCGGTAGATGTGGGATGGTTGGGGAGGTGAGGTTTTCTAACTGAAGAACCTACAAACTCCCTATCGTAAATAGGCCAATGATGTGAGAGGGATCAATATTTTGACCTTTTGCAGGTGGGATTCCTAGAGTTCTCCTTTATGAAATACCAGCTTTATGAAAAATGTTGGTTATTTGGTTCGTAAGTTCAGGTTCTAGAAGGAAAACAGTCAAGTGGCTCCGAACCAACTTCAGCCCTTGTGTTAGATTTCAATCAGGGATATTTTGGTCATGTTGAAGGTCAGTAAAGTACTGCCCACAGGCTCCTTAGCGTAGGCTGAGCTGTTCAGTGGTGAGTGGGTTCACATGGATGAGTTCAGTACAAAGCCACTGGCTGTTGTCATCCTCCTGAACAAGCAGCATCTTTGGGACTGAGGTCTTTGGATGGGAATGATTTCTTTTACTTTGATTTCTAAGCCTGATCTGAAGAAGAAAAATGTTCCAACTCGTGTAGGGACTAGTAATTATTGGTAATTGTTATTATAATAAATTATAATAATATATTATTATATTATATTAATTATTTTATTTTATTTTTTAAAGATTTTATTTATTTATTTGAGAGAGAGAGAGAGAGTCTGAGAGGAGGGAGGGTCAAAAGGGAGAAGCCAATTCCTTGCCGAGCAGGAAGCCTAATGTGGGACTTCGATCCTGGGACTCCAGGATCATGACCTGAGCCGAAGGCAGTCACTTAACCAACTGAGCCAACCAGGCACCCAGAACTAGTATATTTTCAATAGTTTTGCATTGCAATTCTCAATAACCCATTTCTGAGTTCTCTTGGAATAAACATAAAAAAATTCCTCAAGCTTCTACATTGCTTTTACTGTTATAAGCTGTGGGCTTATAATAGTATAATAGCCCAACTGTGGGCTGTTGTCCATTTGGTGATACCATGTATATTGCAACAGTTTTCTACCTATGTGTATTTTTGCTGCTACCCATGGATGGTAAGGTCTCTCACTTAGAACAAAATTCAACAACCTCTGATAGTAACATTTAAATACAATACAGAAAATAAGTAAAGAAAAAAATCTATTTAACAATGAATTGTACTGGGGCGCCCGGGTGGCAAAGTGGTTAAGCGTCTGCCTTCGGCTCAGGTCATGATCCCAGCGTCCTGGGATCGAGCCCCGTATCGAGCCCCATATCGGGCTCCCTGTGTGGTGGGGAAGCCTGCTTTTTCCCTCTCCTACTCCCCCCTGCTTCTGCTCTCTCTCCTGCTGTGCCTCTCTCTGTCAAATAAATAAAATCTTTAAAATAAAATTTAAAAAAAAAAACAATGAATTGTGCTTTGGGTACATTTCAAGGAATTATTAATGTGTTAGTTGCAGTAATGTGTAATGTGTTTCCAAATGGCGTTAAAATGCCCATGAGAGGGGGCACCTGGGTGGCTCAGTGGGTTAAAGCCTCTGCCTTCAGCTGAGGTCCTAATCCCAGGGTCCTGGGATCAAGCCCCACATTGGGCTCTCCGCTCAGCAGGGAGCCTGCTTCCTCCTTTCTCTCTGCCTGCCTCTCTGCCTACATGTGATCTCTGTCAAATAAATTAAAAACAAACAAACAAACAAACAAACAACAACGTAAAAAAAAAAAAAGCCCATGAGAAGACTTTATCTGTATACATATGATCCCTCTTTTTCTCACACATACCCACATACATTAACAAGTATTCAGTAAGTTCCACCTATATTACAAGAAAGTTATTTTTATAGAAGTTAGAGTTGAATCCTAACAGCATTTAGCAAATTCCAAGGAAACTGATTGGTCTACATTTGTTGGCAGCTTTTTCTCTCATATTTCTTTCTTTTCTTCCCATGGAGGATGACAATATTCAAAGGCTAGGTTTGAACTTGGTAGGAAAGGCAAATAATATTGACTGTGAACTGCAACTCAGCTTACCAGAGTTTTCTGTACTGAGATCTGGGGCTGGCACCCAACTGAAAATTAAGGCTCTTGCACTTCTGTTTCTCCTGTTCATGTGTTCATCTTCCCTGGAGAGGTACGGAAAAGGAAGGGAGTGTAGGGAACAAGCCCAGAAATACCTGGTCCAAAAGCTATCTTATCATCGTCAGAGAGACTGAATCTTTACATTGTTTCTCACATCTGCTTCTTCCCTAAACCAATGCCTTCACATTCTCCTGGATGAGAAGCTGCCCTTGATTTGGGCACAAAACTAGTAATACAACATATCTGCTATCAATTCCAGTTTTAGGTTTTCACTACATACCGATCATAGTAGACCTTGTGTTCTCAGCAGGACACTCAGTGGACTCAGCATTTGAAAGCAAGAGATCAGAGAGCAGGAGGTGGGATGGCTCTTGGCCATAAGTAGGAATTAGCTTCATGTGGAAAAGTGATTCTGACCTCACAAAATGGTTTGGGTGCCAACCACGATCTCTTTTGAGCATTTCCCTTGAATTTGATCTTGCTTATTGGGTTTTGTGATGAAAGGCTTTTATTGATTAGTACTGAGCACTTGAAAGTTAAGTGGCTCTGTAGAAAATAGGGAATTAGATGATCATTATTTTTTATCTTTTCTGAAAAGTGCAATTTCTAGTTAGATGGCTGACTAAATAAAACCCAGGGCGTCTTTATACCAGAAAGTAAATGAAGAAGTGAAAAGTGGAGAATCTCAAATGCAACATTTCAATGAGATTGGATTTAATTAAATACCTTATATGAACCTAGGGGGAGAAAGCTAGATCTCACTGGAAGTGGGGTGGGCATTTCCTTTTATGAACTGGTCTAGGATATAACAGGCAAGTCCTGTTGACCATCAAGGCTCCCTTCACCTATGCTCTATCAAATCCCAGGAGGGGCTTAGGCTAACACTTAGTGTCAGTCTGTTTCTGTCCCCAGGTACTCCCTATAGGTATTAGGGAACTTCCCTAAAGCAAGCCTTGCCTCACCTTGCCTGTAAGCCAGTCTTCAGAGAAGCCAACTGAGAACTATAAGTAGGGCAAGCTGGTACACTCTCATCTGGGCGTCTTCATCTTGCCATGCTTGGTTGATCTTTTTAATCTTTGACTCCCAGCCACTGGCTGATGTCTCACCAAGTGTCTTTGCTGCTCGCCATGGCCATGTCAATGTCATTTTTAGAGCTGAGAAAATAAACTACAGCAGACCCTCTTTATCTGGACACCAAGATGGGTAGATGGGCTGATGCTGTGGGTAAAATGGCCTCTTTGTGTTCCCATGCACAAGAAGAGACAAGGTCTCTGCTTGCCTGGAGCTTAGGCTTTGATGAAAGAAGAAAACCATGAACTAAAGCGATCAATACCCTAGACAAATGCAGATTGTGACAAATTCTGTAACAAAAAACCTACAGGGTCTTCTGACAGAATTTCAGGTGGGTTTGTAGGGGCAGGTGAGACACATTGTGGTTCCTCAAAGTTCTCTATCACTCTTGAAGAGTAAATGAAAAATGAAATGACCAAAGAAAGCCTTTTGTTTAAAAAAAGGCAAATGTTGTTACTGTTCCTTATTATAGTCATGTTAATTTCAACATAGAATTTATTTTACAAATGGTCAAGGAAAGTTCAGAACAGAAGGATATATGCCATACTTTTGTGTCTGTGGGCATACAATGGACTCTAACCTGAGAACAAATTTGGGACTAGTATTGTGCCACCCTCCACAATGAAGGAACCTTTGGGCCATTAACAATAATAGAACCACATCACAGGCTGTGTCACCTCCTTGGATATGGTGACTTGGATATTGCTGGAGCTATCTTAGTCATCTTATTGCTTGGCCAGTCTGCTCTCCCTACCCCTTCTGCAGGCTCTTACCTAAACAGGCTCTCACTGTTTTACAAATGAACTCAGGTAAAGATCCTTTGAGTCCTAGATTGCTATGTTTTAATACTGTTTAACTTCATTGTTCAAGAAATGGACTTGTAGGAAATTCTGGGAATATGGCACTGCTTTTCTCCCATTCTAATTATTATTATTTTTTAAATTTATTTCAGAGACAGAGGGAGAACATGTGCAGGGAGTGAGGCTGAGGAAGAGGAAGAGTGAGAATCTCAACCAGACTCTGCTGAGCACAGAGCCCAACACATGTTTGATCTCATGACCCTGAGATTGTGACCTGAGCCAAAATCAAGAGTTGGTTTCTTAACCAGCTAAGTCACCCAGGGTCCCATCTTCTCCCATTCTAATTCTTTTGGTCTAACTTGAGTCATAGAGTATCAGAACCCATGGGCGGCTGGGTATATATGTGGTTTCCCTTGGGTCCCCTTCATTCCCAGGTAATCACTTTAGAATACTTCTTCCAAAGACAGGAAGTTACTTTTCTTGGGATCAAGTATAGCCCCTAGAAATCTAAGGTTCAGAAAAGGTAAACGGATTAATATTTGTTCCTCATATGTGGTCAATAAAGTAGTATGATTTAAGATTTCTGATAAATCCGATGGTATACAAAGGAGTCCAGCCATGGCTTACTGGTCGAGGCTGTGAATGAATGGCTGTTGCAGGATACACAAGTTCTGGGCAAGATAACTGTCCGAACCCCTGTTCAGTTGTCCCTACATGGACCCTGGGGGTGGTGCAAAGGTTGAACTGGAAGGAGCCTGGAAATATTTGGGAATTAATGCTTAAAGTCTCCCATTCTGATTCAGACAGAACAAGGGCAGAGCTTGATTCCTTGAGCATGGTAACAACAAGACAGTGAACACAGTATCTTGTCTTTCAGTGAAAAAGAACATAAATGAAAATAAAGTCATTGCATCTGGAGTCAACAATCTAGATTCCAATCAAAGCTCTTCCATGAAGTGGGCAAACGGCTCAGCCTCTTTGATCCTCACTCTGTCTGCTAAGTAGATGTAAATGGGTATAGAAACCCTCGTCCTGTGAGCTGACTGAGCGGTACATGAGAACCTATGTAAAACACTAAGCGTTGAGTGACGTCCATCTAGCCTATACTTCTGCATGGAAATAAGTGTCTGGGGAGGAAGCGTCCTGGCCTCAAACGCCAAGAGTAAATGGGGAAGCTTAGTATACAATGAAATCTCCCTGGAGTATGTTTGAAAGTGTTCCAATGCAAACGGACACTAAGTGGCAAACAAAACGCCTTGTCAGCCTTAGCCCAGAAGATGCTGGTAAGGAAGTCATTAATTACTTGCCAGTCAGCCATAAGGTGTTATGGAGCCTGCTAAGTTTAAATATGCTTTATTATCTGACATCCAACATATGGCACATGGTTATGAGGTGGGTGACACTAGTTTTAAAGGTCATCGTAACCCAAATGAGCAGATCTGAAATGGAGAAATTAGTTAATGCTTTCATCTGCTGATTTAGTGTGAACACATCCAAGAGAGCCGAGGCACTCCAGATGGCAGGCAGCAAAAATAGCTAAGAAAGATGATGTGTGTTAACTGTTTCTTAATGACACCAGTAGTTCACCGGGGGGGAAGAGAGAGAAGGCGTCTTGTGTAAGTGCTGGTTGAACTCATGAGCAAGACAGGCATCTCCTTACCTGGTTGTCAGGAGATTAAATCCCGCCTGTAACAAATGATAAATATCTCCTTCCAGCCGCATTATTAGTATCATTGCTCATTGTTCTTATTATTTTTACTATTATTATTATTATTCATTGCTTCAACTGGTATTTAATACATAATTTTATTCATGTGCCAAGCACCATTTTGTGTTTTACTTATTTCTCTTGACAGCTCATTAAGGTAGCTGTGGTTAAGAATGCTGGCTAGGACTACTGGGTGTTTACCCAAAGAAGATAAAAACACTAATCTGAAAGGATATGGGCACCCCTATGTTTACTGTAGTGTTGTTTATAATAGCCAAGATATGGAAGCAACCCAAGTGTCCATGGGTAAATGAATGGATAAAGAAGATGTGCTATGTTGGGGTTATGGACATTGGGGAGGGTATGTGCTATGGTGAATGCTGTGACGTGTGTAAACCTGGAGATTCACATACCTGTACCCCGGGGGATAAAAATATATTATATGTTTATAAAAAATAAAAAATTAAAACGAAAAAAAAAGTAAAAAAAAAAAAAAAAGATGTGCTACGTAAATGTAATTGAATATTACTAAGTCATAAAAAAAGGAGGAAATCTTGCCAAAGCATCGATGGACAATTCAGTAGAGGGGAAAGACCTGCCAATCCCTAGAACACTGACATAGCTCAAGGAGAAAAATTCAGAAGCCTAAGCAAGGCCAACCCCAAGTTATTTTCTCTTTTATCAAAAAAAGAAAAAAAAGCAAGCAAAACAATTCAAACTCTGAGTCAGATGCTGAAGAACAAGGTTGGAAAAGTATTCTTCAATCTTTAAATCAGGGGCACCTGGGTGGCTCAGTGGGTTAAAGCCTCTGCCTTCAACTCAGGTCATGATCCCAGTGTCCTGGGATCGAGCCCCACATCGGGCTCTCTGCTCAGCGGGGAGCCTGCTTCCCCTTCTCTCTCTCTGCCTGCCTCTCTGCCTACTTGTGATCTCTGTCAAATAAATAAATAAAATCTTTTTTAAAAAAATCTTTAAATCACAGTCATGACAAATAGCACCTACCAAGTCCCTACTATGTGCGAGGTATTGGGTGAAATGTTTTATCAGTATTTTTCATCCTCACAGTGACCTGAGTGTGTTGTCATTATGGCCACTTTGCACATGAAGGAACTGGAGCCCAGGATTGATGACTAACATAGCCAGAGGTACACGGTTAGAAAGTGGGGGAGTCAGGCTTGGAACTCAAGCCATCAGGAACCAGAGCCCCCTGCACCCCCACATTGCACATTTCCAGCCCTGACTTCCAGGCCTGGGACTGATTTGATGGTTTAGGGCTGGAGTTCTCAAACCTAAGCATGCATCTGTGTCACATGAAAGTCTTATTATGCAAAGTTTGCATGAGTTTCTGATACAACAGGTCTGGGGCAGGGGCCCAAGAATGTGCATTTCTAACACCTTCCCATGTGATGCTGATGCCGCTGGTTTGGAGACCTCCCTTTGAGAGCCACTGATGAATTAGATTTCAGAGCCTGAGTTAGAGTCACAGACAGCTGGTTTAGGTCCCAGATCCCCCACTTCTGTAGGGGGGGTGACATGGAACAAATCACTGAAGCCCCGTGAACTTTGGTTTCGTCATCTGCTCAGCAGGGGTTCTAAGTCATTACAGTCTGATTGACTATATAAATCGTTATTATAAAGAAGCAGTTAATGAAACCTATCTTCCAGTACTGTTAAGGAGATTAGATAAAATACCATGTATAAAGTAACTTACTTAGTAAGTGGCCTGGAACACAATAATAGCTCTCACACGGAGGTAAATAAATAAACTTGTCACAAAGTTATTAACCCGTCCTGTGTACACAGCACAGAGAGAAAGAGATGAAGCCACATTTCCTGTCTGGGACAAGTACATTTAAAGACCAAAAAATCTGAGAAGAAACAGAGACATAAACACAATGCACACATAAACACTGGGGCCTACACATGCCTGTGCACACACATGTGTGTGTGCACGTGCACGCACACACACACACACACACATCAAATATCACAGATACAAAGTAAACCATGACTGTGTCTGCCCAGAAACTGGCAAAGTGCTAAGAGAGCCTTGGAGAATGGATACAAACTTTCAGCTGGAAAAATTATGAGACTTACATGGAGAGAGGACAATCTCAGCTGCCTCCTAAAGTATCTTGTCATGTAATTTTATATATATATATATATATATATATATATATATATATATATTTTTTTTTTTTTTTTTTTTAAAGGATTGAGTGCTGACTACGTCTCAGGCCCCATGTTTGGCATTTTGTACTTAATTTCCATACCCCACCACCACCCTGATGGAGTCTGGGCATTGCTCTTCACCTTTGGCAGGTGAATAAACATGTCTGGGATGATTAAGCAATTTGCCTGAAGTCGTGTATGTGTGTGTGTGTGTGTGTGTGTGCGTGTGCGTGTTTTGGGGGTGACAGTAGGATGGGAAGGAAGGTTCGTTTCTTTGTACTTAAGCCCTGGAGAGTGATCCTGTCATTCTGCTGCATTATTTCCTCTAGAGGAGTGTTGGCAGGCTGAACTCCAAAACTTCCAATTCAGAATCTCCTCACTTTAAAGCACGTCCCCTGAGGAAGGCAGAGACGATGTAAATGCACATACCAAAATGAGCTTGGAACATCTGAAGCAAAGCTGGGAGAGTTCCAGGGCATCTTGATGAGAAGCCTTCTGGAGCCCCAGGAAAGCTGCACCCTTTGATGCCTCCCACCCCAGCTCGGGCAGGACTCTCCCTTTGCAACCACCCATGCACTTGCTTCTCTGCTTCCTTCTTCAGAACATGTGAGCACTCTGGCGGTTCCTCTAAGCAGTAATGTGTACGGAAGGTGGTGCTTCTCTCTGCATTCATACAGAACATACTTGTCCCTCTAGAAGAGAAGCTCTGGGTATATTTCTCTCTCTCTCTCTCTCTTTTTTTTTTTTTGCAAATAATATGTGGTACAAGAGCAGTGACGATGTTCTTCATTGTGGACATGGCAACAGTTTACTGGGGTCCCCAAACTATTCACAAAAACACATACGCTAGTCATTGAAGAGATGCAGAACATATGGTTTGCTGGCTATTTGATATGCTTAAGAACAGTTATATTTCACTTACTTAGATGTCAGACTTCTATTACTTAACCGAATTTATTCTTGAAATTAGAAATAAGTGACATGGGCTTGAGATAGGCAGAAATAATGGCTTTCTGAAAGCCTTTAAACATCCCCCAACCGCCATACAGACTTTAGAACTCACTCAGCATCGATGGGCTACCTTTAAACACGATTCTAATAAACTTCCTTATATGGTTTCCAACCTATAAAACACTTCGAAAAGTGCCATTTACTGTCTGGCGCACTGAAGGTGATGAGACAGATTACCTGCCCATTTAAAGAACAATCCAAATACAAAGAACTAGGAACTCTTGTCCCCCCCAAAACAATCATAGAAATGGCCAGCAATAAAGAAATAAGCCACGGCAGTCTGGGGCAGGAAAACTCTCTAATGGTGTTAGTACAGGCAACAGAGAGACCTGGCAGGCAGAGGACTCAGTGGATGCAAGCCTGGCTGAGCCAAGAAGTACCCTCAGGGCCTTGGGACAGCATCTCCAGCTCAGGAAGTCGGATCCACTTCCTGTGAGGTTGTGGCTTGGCATGGTATCGTCAGGAGAGAAGACGAATCACTAAAGAACAGGAGCGCAGACTGCCCTTTATGTACAACAAAGGTGGGCTTCACAAAAAGCCACTTAATGTTTTTCCTGGCAGAAGAATGCAAACTAATCCACATCTCCATGACCATGAACCCGGGAGTATACCCTTGCGCGTGGACTGATACAGACTGTTTCATTACATCTAAAAACAGCACCTTGAGGCAGAGACCAGGGTTTCCTTGGGGTTACTAAGGTCTCTGGATTCTTGGGCTTTTTTTTTTTTTTTTTTTTTCGTACATCTGAGCACTCCAGAACGGCTCCTTTTGTGCAAATTTCTGTGTCCAGGATGTGGACATCTATTCCCTGCTATGGGTAAGGGATCCAGAATGTTTCATTTGTTTATTTTTGTTGCTATTTGCAACAGGGATAGTTCTGAATGTGGGCAAAGGCAGGCTGCCCAGACCCTAGGGGGACCCAGTAGAAGACTGAGAGGTGGAAAACAATGGTCACTGCTCAAGGCAAAGGAGGACAGTTCTTTTTTTTTTTTTTTTAATTTTTTATTTTTTATAAACATGTATTTTTATCCCCAGGGGTACAGGTCTGTGAATCGCCAGGTTTACACACTTCACAGCACTCACCAAAGCACATACCCTCCCCAATGTGCATAACCCCACTCCCCTTCTCCCAACCCCCCTCCCCCCAGCAAACTGAGGAGTTTGTTTTGTGAGATTAAGAGTCACTTATGGTTTGTCTCCCTCCCAATCCCATCTTGTTTCATTGATTCTTCAAGGAGGGCCATTCTAACCCCAGAGTTTGGGATGGGAGCCCCTTAAAATCCTACGTTCTGAATTCAAGTATTCCATGGTTCCCTAGCTCAGACACCTCCATGTGAAAAGTTCCTCTGGTATCAATAAAAGAGAATGCGCAGCTAGCTTCCCTTGAAAAACTGATTCTTCTTTTTCTACTGTCTCCCGTCTCCCTCTTTCCTAGTGTATTACAGAAATTGAGAATCAAGTTAGCAATCATGTTTCCTGCTTTGGTTTTCCCACTGGGAAGCTTAAATGAAAATCCAGCCAACACTGAGTATTTTATAAGGTCCTGTGGAATGCTTATATAATGGCTATTGTTTTTGCCTGGGTATCATCTCTTTTCCTTATCTAATAACAGACTCACTTACTCTGGAGATAGGTACTGGAATGTGACTGGTTTGATCATAATAAAAATTTCTTGACCAAGAAAGATTTGTCCAAGGATGTCCATGTGATCTGAGCTGGGCCAATTAGACTCCTACTCCAAGACTTTTTTCTCCTAGAAGTGATAGAGAAATGTACTTTCCTGTGAGCCAGACCACCTTGCCCCTGTTACACAGTGGGAGAAATAGGACCCAGTGCACAAAGAAACAGAGTTTAGGGACCTATAGAGAGGGTCCGGACAGTGTTCAGGAGCTAATTCTGGTCAACCGTAAGACCATTTCCATCATTCCTCACTAATGCAGTATTATAAATGTAGCAATTAATTCCTCATTTTGTCCTCAGACAATTCCAAGCTAGATTTCCTTCACTTGCAGCCAGAACACTAAGGCAAGTCCCTGTTTGTGGATATCTCCTGTCTTTCATATTTGCAAGTTTGTATTTTCCTGTTATGTTTGTTCCTTCAATTATTTGTCTTTTTCCTATGTATTCCATACAATTTTGTAAACTGCTTCAAATTCTTTGTGAAGAGAAGCAAAGTATAAACATGTACATACTATCAAATAACTTCAAACTGTACTTTTTCTCTCTGCCACAACTGCTGATAATGGTAGCCTGTGACATTGAGAAAGGTTAACCTGCTTTCTGTATTTTCTGTTTGAAAAGGCAAAGATGTATGTGATACATTAAATAATGGTTTCCCCTTTACAATAGTTAAAAGAAACAATTTCCAATGGGGTAGAGGCTAAGCCTTAGTTATCTGGGAAATTCACTTATGTGGAAAAGTATACTCTGTTACTTGGCCAAACATGTTGATATCCCCAGATTAAAAAAAATATTTAAAAAAAATGGCAACTCACAGGACAACCAAAAATGACTTGGTAACTCTTTAGCCTGGGTATCTTTTTGGAAACAGTTCTTGAGGCCACGGAGACTTCCTAAAGCATAATAATATTTCATCCCAGACTCTAATTTCCTAGAGACCATTGTGCATAATGATTTTGTATGTATGCCTCTGTGTACTTTGCCTAGTCAAATAAATACCTCTGTGCAATGATGTCTTATTTGATAGAGCAAAGTAAATGATAATAGGACCAGTTTCTTCAATGATCAACAGCTTAAAATACAAAACCTGCTGGATTTTTTATTTTAAATTACATTCTGTTATAAAGAAGTCATCTCAAAGGTGTACTTATTCTGAAAGCAAATGTTGCAACTGAGCCAACCCACTAATGGGCATACGGTGATTATACTGTCACACCCCTGAGGCACTGCTGAGCCTTGTGACAGGGGATATTTAAAGGGGTTGAAGAGGAAAAGAAGGGTTATGCTGGCTGTATTTGCCCAATGGATAACCTGGTTTTGGCATAAATTTCCACATTGGATTAAGTCTTCTCTCTGAACAGAATCTAAAATGCTCCTATTTAAGCCATAGTGGTGGGAATGAAAGGGAACCCTCAAACCCAAAACCACCAATGGACGGTTCAGGTTAGCAGGACAGAGAGCAACCTCTGAACTCTCAAACAAGTACAACCTGCAGTAGGTAGATATCTTGGGGAGTTGTATAAACTGAGGGAGATACAACCCTACTGATGTAAACCGACCTCAGACTGAGGGACAGAGAATGGCATATAGTGATGTGTCTCACACACACACACACACACACACACACACACACACACACACACACACACACATGTGCAGACAGACTATGGCTCTTTCCAGATGGGCCAGACCTCTTCCATCCCACACAACAGTCCAGACTTTCTACCAGCACTTCTGGGAGAAAGAATGAGAAGCCAAGATTAGAATAATTTGCCTGCTGGATCCATTAATCCTTCATTTAAAAGACCGGAGTTAAAGATGCTTCTGTCTCTACATGCATATATTTTATAAAGCTCTCAGTACAGAATATAGGATCAGTCATACTTAACAACACAAGCCAACCAGGGACACCTGGGTAGCTCAGTCAGCTGAGCACCTGACTCTTGATTTCGCCTCAGGTCATGATTTTGGGGTTGTGAGATCAAGTCCCATATTTGGGCTCCATGCTGGGCATGAAACCCACTTAAGAATCTCTCTCTCCCTCTCCCTCTGGCACTCCCCCAACCCATATGAGAACTCCCTCTTTCTCAAAAACAAACAAACAAACAAACTAACTAACAAACAAAAAACTACACAAGCCATCCAAAACAGTGTGGTAAGGAATAGGACCTCCACACGTGGACCTTTTGGTCTGTCCTTCACCCTCTGTGCAACCTTGACAAGACTCTCACCTTTAAAATGTTTTAAGTTCTTCATGTTTAAAATAGAGATACTAACGCTACTCATTAGAGTTGTGAGGATTTATGAGATTATATGTCTATAAGGAGCTTAGTTCAATTCCTAGAGCATTTAAATGTTCAATAAATGATTATTTCATTGTCATCATAACCATTATTAGTATCATTACCAGATTATCACGCTCATAAGTCCCTTAAAGGACTCCATCATTCTTCTAGATGTTGAGTTAGAAAGGAAAGAAAGGGTGAAGGTGAGGGAGAAAGAAGGAAGGACAGGAGGAAAGTCAAAAGAAAAATTAGAAGGATAAAGGAAAATATGAAGGAAGGAGGGAAGGAAGAAAATAAGGAAGGAAAAAGAAAGAGGATGGAAGGAAACAAGAGAAAGGAACCAAGGAACAAATTAATTAGGATTGGGATTCAATCCTGTCATTTTTAACAAGATTTGGATGACCAGAGAAAGACAAAGCATACAATTATCTCTCGCATAGTCTACTAGTTTGGAATATGTCTATTTGGGGATTTTTAAGCTTTAGAATATCTCTCATGGGTTTCCCTCTGAGAAGGCATGCTGGTGGCCCAGGTTGATGCTGACAGAAAGAGCAGAGACCCATACAGATTCTGGGGCTGACTCTCTTGGTTCTTTAACCACTATTTACAATGAGACAAAACAGAGAATTCAGGGATAGCCAGGGCAATTACGTGAGCTCATTAAAAGGATGGGAAGCTAACGGAGAAGAGAGATCTAGAAAGTGACGATCACCAGGAGAAGGAGCGCAACCAGGAAACAACCAGAGGGGAGTCATGAAACAACCAGAACCCCTGGGGTCAGGATGGGATTCCAGCTCCAGCCAGAAAGTAGACAAGTCACTCTATCACTCTATAGGAAACTCCTCCACGAGGTAGAGGTTAGAGAGAAGACCCTATCTTGAGTATGGAGTGAGACTCCATATAAATTAGGCCATGTTACATCTCTGCTTGCAACCCTTCAAAAACTTTCCATTGCATGTATCATAAAATCTTAAACTTTTGCTACAGCTGGCAAGTGCCTAAATGATATGAAGCTGTTATTCCCCAGCCTCATCTTCTCCCACCTGTTCCAGTTCCTCAAACATGCAAAGCTCTCTCTCATCTTGGGGTTTTTTCACTTCCTTTTTTCTTCTCACTGGGAGGTACCCCTACCCAACCCCATGTGACTGACTTTGCCTCATCTCTCAGATCTGAACTCCAATGTCATCACCCTACAGACACCCTCCACTGTAGAGTAACCTTCTACTAGATCACCATACTTATTCCTTCCAGAGCAAAACCCAAAATCACTTTGTTCACATTTTTTTTTACGGATTGTAATGTGTCTCTCTCCCATGGTCACCAGGGGCATGTCTTTCTTGGTGCATTCCAGACTATTACATGCCCAGCACCACGCTCAAGGTCTAGCAGCAGGTAGGTGATCCATTAGTTAGATAAAGGCTCTAAGGGTAGAACATGGTATCCCAGATCTCACCCGCCACTCACCCTACAAGGTCAAAGCTGTAGCCTGGTCAGTTCCCACCTAACTGGGGCTAACCAGAATCAGCCAAATAAGCAACGACTCTATATTAGAGTCACAGTAAATTTCTCCTCAGTTTGACTACATGTTGCAGCTTAAGGATGGATAGTTGGTAGAAAAAAGAAACAGAGAACCTGTATAGTTGCCTTGCTCGAGAACAAAAAAAAGTATGAGTCGTGGCAGTAGAAATGTGTGGCATGCAGGATACCGGAGGAAGAATTCAGCTTCTCTCTCTCTCTCTTTTTTTTTTCCTTAAAGATTTTATTTATTTATTTGGAGAGAGAGAGACTGTGAGAGAGGGAACACAAGCAGGGGGAGTGGGAGAGGGAGAAGGAAGCTCCCGGTCAAGTAAGAAGCCTGACTCGGGGCTTGGTCCCAGGACCGTGGGATCATGACCTGAGCCCAAGGCAGACGCTTCACCAAAGAAGCCACCCAGGTGCCCCAAGAATTCATCTTCTTTTCTACCTCTGGCAAAGAGCAGAGGAACTTCTTTTCCCAAGTCACCACTGAGGGCCGTTTTGTAGACTTCAACAAGTAGCATAAGGCCACCAGCCCCTAACGTACAGATGATGCCCAGAAGAGGATTCCGACATTTTTCGTCCACATTGACTGCATCATTTGGAATGGTCTTTAAAAATATTTTTAGAAATATACTGATGCTGTGTGATATTGTCACACTGAATTCCTTCTGATACCACATAATACTCACGAAAGGCTTTTAAGGCTCAATTTCGATGTTTGAAACGCCAGTTTGCAAACCAGCTTCAATTCTGTTCTGATTTAAAAACAACAACAACTTATATGAGAATTCAGTATTAGAAAAATATGGCTCCCAGTCACACAGACGAGCCGTTCAGATGGAAAACATGTGGGGTGAATAATACATGCTGTGGACAAGGCAAAAGATGTGAAAAACTTATATCTGTCCTTTTGTTTTTGCTATGCAGTTTACACAAATCACTGCCTAAGCATTAATATTTATACTCCGGAGCATTTTTTTCTACCATGCCTATCAAACTGTCACATAATCAGGGTAGTCAGTATATCATAGAGCACAGGGGAGAGAAACTTGCTGGCTTCAGTTCCTGTAAATATTTTTCTTTTGTGCTGGATTAAGATTATCCTCATGGTAGGGGTTCTTGTGGAAGTAAAGTTTGCCAACATATTTTATGATTTAAGAAAATATGGACACTTCAAGTTTGCACAAAGTTGGCGTTTATGTTTTGCATCCAAGAGACATTTCTGACCCAGCCCCTGAAGTTTTTGAGGTTTATCCATCCTGAATTTATTTTTAAGCTAAAGAGAGGACCACTTTCTACAGGCAAATATTTTTCTTGGCAGAAAACACAAATATCAAATTCATTCCTGGGCTACGGCTTGCTCAAAAGTGCTCCTGCTGCTTTTTAAACTTCCTAATGAGATACCTATTCCTGCACTGCCCTCATTCAGAGAATTTTAGGGCCACTTATCATCTACAAACATGGGGACAGCTCTTCTGGCCTGGTGTGCAGAAGCCCACATGTTCTGACCTCAACCTTCCTTTTCCAGGACATGCATTTCCAAGTATTTCTTTTCTGTGGGGGAAGGGCTAGCGTAGCAGCAAAAGCATGAAGTTCTGAAGTCAGGCAGACCCGGCTTTGCAGCTTCGTCTTGCTACTTAGTATGTGCCTGACTTTGTCTACTTCAAATTTAACCACAAAGTTTGGATCTTAATGGCCAGTCCATACAGTGAAGTGATTAAGAGAACTGGCTCTAAAAAAAGATTGTCTGAATTAAAATATGGGCTCTTATAATTTAATACATGTGACTTAGCATAAGTGATTTAATTGTTCTAAGTTTTGGTTATCTCTTCTGTAAGATGAGGATGAATACTAGTACCTACTTAACAGTTTATTGTGAGCTGTCTAGATATACCCGCTAGCTATTGCTGCAAAACAAATGAAATTCAGTGTTTTTTTTTTTTTAATTCGATGTTTTAAAATTAAAAAAAAATTACTGCTCATGAGTCTGTGGGTTAGCTGGACAGTTCTGTCTTACCTGGGCTCACTTCTGCATGCACAGTTAGCTACAACATGGGTAGGATGCTTCCCCGATTTTGTCTGTGTTCTCTGAAATGTTTGGGAGTTGGATAGCTCAAGTATTCGTCTAGAATGGACTTGGCTAGAACAGCTAGATTCTGTTCTACATGGTTTCTTATTCTCTAGGAGGCTATCCTGGACTTGTTCTTGTGGTTTGGGCAGAGTTGAGAAAGAGAGAGACAGAGATAAAGATACACACACACACACACACACACACACACACACACACAGAAAGAATGAGAAAGAGGGAGAGGTTCTAAGTCAATTGAGGCTAGACTCAGATCTAGTACAACATTATTTCCTCCACAAAGCCACCCCAAAGCAAAATAGAAGGGAGTTGTAAAGTTATGAAAAGGGACAGGGAAATGGATACAAGGAGGTCAAAAATTAAGGCCAACAGTACAATCAATCTAGCACAAAGTACAAAGCACTGACAATAAAACTAGTCCATATAGTAACTGCTTAATAAAAATCAGCCATGACGGCAGACTGGATATTGCCCAACAGTGTTACTGGACAAAAATTGAGAGAGTCTGGGTGGCTCAGTGGTTTAAAGCCTCTGCTTTCTGCTTGGGTCATGATCCCAGGGTCCTGGGATTGAGCCCCGCATCGGGCTCTCTGCTCGGCGGGGAGACTGGTTCCCCTTCTCTCTCTCTGTCTGCCTCTCTGTCTACTTGTGATCTCTCTCTCTCTCTCTGTGAAATAAATAAATAAAATCTTAAAAAAAAATTTTAAAAAAATTGAGAGAGACAACCATGAATACATTGACATAGTCTACCAACAGAACAGATTCCCACAGTGATAGCCCCTGTGTTCTGACCACCATTATTATATCTTCTGGTTTTTGTTTGTTTGTTTGGTTTGTTTTGTATTGTTTTTTCCTCGTATGTCTTTGCTATGGGTGCCCTTAGGATGACCTTTCTGCAACTTCAAGGTTCCTGATTGTTCCTGATTGTTTCCTCTTCCCAGTGAGATCATCTTCCCAATGACCCTACAGAGATCTTAATCTTCACATTGTGTCACTGGGCACCTTCTTCCTTAGATTTTGGCTTTTTGTTGTTGATAATCATCTCCCTGGTGGTTTCTACTGGTTCCTTGAGAGCAGGCACTGTTTAGGAATCATGTTCTAGGGGCACCTGACTGGCTCAGTCAGTAGAGCATGGGACTCTTAATCTTGAGGTTGTGAGTTCAAGTCCCACATTGGGCACAGAGATTACTTAAAAACAAAATCTTAAAAAAAAAAAATCATGTTCTATGTCTTCCACAGTTAAATGCTCAACAAATATGGGTATTTGGGAGTTGGGGTGGGGAAGAGAGAGTGAGAGAGAAAACTAAATTGTATTTTCTTTCTCATTTAAGGAATATTGGTTAATCTATTAGTCTATTAAATATTTTTTGCACTAATAACTCCATGGCTTACTTGCAGATATGGAAAGACTTACAATTAAGTTCTGTATATTATTTTCTCTACATTTGGTCTATGGTTTATGTTTAAAATTTTACCGTTAGAACTTTCTTCCTTATGCTTAAGGCATTATTACTGCTTAAAATGGCTCATGTATAAATTACTTTTATGATAATTGATGCAGTGTTTCAGATGAGGTGTTTGCATATACTAATTTATGCCTAATAACTCTCTTATGCAGATGTCAGCTCTTCTCTTAATCCTGCTCATTCTCGTAGTCCTGGCTGTGAGTCTGCTGGTACCTATAGGACTTGGCATCTGTTTACATTTCCCAGAAGTCATTACTTTTATGTCCAAAGCCTTAGAGACTAATGTGTTTTATTTAGCATCCCTTAGAAGGGAGGCATGTAACATGGCTTCACACCCCTCACAGGGCAGCTTTTGAAAATTCCCTTTCAGTGGGTCCCTTCCCCTCTGTTCAGACCACCAACCTACTACTCTCAGAGTCTTTTCTCCAAGGTGGTAATCTTGCCAACTTCACTGTGTTTTCTTTGCTTTCCATTTCTCTGCTTTTCTCCAGAGTGGAAATGAAAGCAACACCAACCCTGATGGTAGGAGTTAGGACTAGTCACAGGTGACATATTACTTTCTTATCATCCTACGGGCCAGATTTTCAAGCTTTGCAAAACCATTCATTCCCAGACTATCAGAGAACCTTATATTATGCATTCTGGTTTTTTTTTGGGGGGGGGCATCATGCTGGTGTTAATTCAGGGGTTTATTTTTTAATATCTGTGTTAGACTTGATTTACTCTGCCAATGTCTCCAGAGCAAAGGCTGTGGATAAATACGGAGCATCATTATTAACTATTATTATGTTGATGTGTAAAACATAACTATTATTCCTGATAGTTTGGTCTGCTGGAATCAGATGACGTTTAAATATTTCTGTCCACCTCTCAGGACCTGTGATATTTTGCTCATGCTTTTGAAGCTTTCAGTGCTTAGAACCCTAGTGAGGCAGGCAAACTATTGTGTGGATGCAGGGTATGGTGGGGTGGAAACCGCATGGGCTTGTCTAGATGAAGCTTTAAATTCCACTAGTCAAGCACTGGATGGAGAGGGTCTGTCTAAACAGCAGTGTCTGCAGACAAAGTGGGTTGTTTCGGTTGACCTTGTTCTCACAATGACTACCAGCATGAAATAGCTGCTGGGAAAAAAAAAAAAAAAACCAATTATGAACTTAGTTTGAGTAACAAAATCAATGAAGAAGAGAAGAAATAGGTGAACCATCTTCTTCTATAAAAAGAGTGCAGCTGGGATGGTAGGCCGCACTGGGGGTACTACTGCGTTTGAACAGGGCGCTGGGAGAACACAGCGTTCCCCCAGGAGATGCGAGGCCATTAGGATATTTGGGCTGCAGGAGAAGAGATCTGAGCAGGGTGAGGAAGGCAGAAAAATGGCTGCATTCCCTCCTGTGAAGGATAAGCTGGTGAAAAAGACAATAGACTTGTACTTTTCTTTCAAAAGGCAGAGTGGAACCTGTGTGAACGTTGTTCCAGGGACGTGAATTCTGGTGGCAGAAAAAGAAATTCCTAGAGATAGGAACAATTCAACGACTAGTACTGCTTCCTGAAAAATCCTGGGATGGTTCTTTTTAGTGAATGTTGAGCGCGGGTGGTATCCGTCATCATCTCAGAGGTCGGCAATGGAATTCTGAACTGGAGTGAGCGTGACCAAAGGTGACTCAGTCAACTTAAAGATTCCATGGCCACAGGTGAGGAAGATCTGGAGAGAGCAGAGTCCAGAGCTGGGGCTTAAGGGATGATTTGGGATTTACAGGTAGAGGGCACCAGAGGTGGGAGGAGGAGGAAAAAGAACAGGTAATCAGTGTGAATGGGTTTTCCTATGACCATAAGGAGACAGATGAACCCAGCTGTGTGGGGTGTGAAGTTTATGGAGGGGACTATGGAGGGTGAGTCTTGATGTATATCATGGTCCTATAGCATCAAGGGCATCCTTAGAATTTATTCTTGGTACTACAGGTAATAGGGATCCCTTGACAACTTGCCAATTAGTAGATTAGAAGAGGTTGGAGAAAGTAAATATTTGGTATAGAACGTAAAGGTGATGATCTAGGTTGCAGGATGAAGAGAAATGTGAAGTATGACAGAAAAGATGAGAAAATGTTAAATTAAGCAAAATGAACTACCTCTGATATTCAAAACTCCACCCCATCAAGAGAAGTGGTCAGGACTCATCATAATATAATTGCATTAGCACATTTTTCATGTCTAGACCACACCATGAGCTGAGGCTAACAGAGTCCCTATTGTACTTTTTATTCTATTTACTCTATTTACTCCATTATAACAGGTACTTAGTTTATGATTATTGAATAAATATTCCAGTTGCCATATGAAATGAAGAGAGTTTACACATCTGGCAAAGTCCAGAACAAATTTTCATTGGGAATATTTCATGAAGAAATAATCTTAGAATTAGGGAATTATGCCTAATTCTAAGAGACTTGGATTGGTGGTTCCAGTGTAGTGATAGGAACAGCCCTCCATCTTTAACCCACATTTATCTGTGCCTAAAAATTCTGAGCCCTTGGGGCACCTGGGTGGCTCAGTGGGTTAAAGCCTTTGTCTTTGGCTCAGGTCATGATCCCAGGGTCCTGGGATCGAGCCCCATATCGGACTCTGCTCAGCAGGGAGCCTGCTTCCCCCTCTCTCTCTGCCTGCCTCTCTGCCTACTTGTGATCTCTGTCTGTCAAATAAATGAATAAAGTCTTTAAAAAAAAAATCAACCCTCCTCTTGCCAGAAAGGATATGAGACACTTTGTTATGCCTAAAATGGAATAGAAATGGAGTAAGAGATGACAATGCCAAAAATAGTCTCTCACCACTTTAAAGATGGTCTCTTCCCAGCTGTAGAGCAAAGGTAGGCTGAGGTCACAGTTGTTTGTTTAGGTCCAGTCATAAATTTCCCCTCACAGGAAATCATAGCCAGAAAAGTGGAACTGTAGTCAAATGGGCACTGGAAAATTTGTATAGCAGGTGTATGGCTAACAAGCCAAATTTTCAAGGCAGGTGAGGTGGCTGGGGTTGAAATATCTTGTTTTACTCATGAGAATAGACACAAATGCTGTACATGAGTCTGGCACTTGCCTGCCCTGCTCTTTTTGGGCACTTTCAAAGTCAGGGAAATCTCTGGTAGACTAAGCCCTCTGATCATTTGGCTGGCTGCATACACCAGTGGTCTCCTATGGCCCAGAGAAGCACCTTTGAAATTTAGTTGTCCTTGTCAGACACACCATTAGAATGTCAGATCACAGAGGGACCTTCCTTTATATTCAACATTATTATGTTCAAAGTTGCATCTATATGAACTACAGTAAAATCTTTCAGACAATCCTAGATAGGGGATATATATTGTAGGAAGAGCATGGATTTGAAGCCAGACACTCCTGAATTTGACTTGCAACTTCCCCGTGGTGTGACCACAGAAACTTTTAATCTCTGTGACCCTCCATCACCTCTTTTGATAAACAGGAATAATTCTATTTTTATTTATTTATTTATTTAAAAGATTTTTATTTATTTATTTGAGAGAGAGAGAGACAGTGAGAGAGAGCATGAGCGAGAAGAAGTTCAGAGAGAGAAGCAGACTCCCCATGGAGCTGGGAGCCGGATGTGGGACTCGATCCCAGGACTCCGGGATGATGACCTGAGCCGAAGGCAGTCATCCAACCAACTGAGCCACCCAGGCGTCCCAACAGGAATAACTTTAATACTTAAGGTGTATAAGGGCTCTAGGACAGAAGCTGAATTTTAGCAGGGTCCCAATAATTATTGAGCATTTATAATTAATTATATGTATACAGCTTTGTATGTGTGTGGGGGAGTTGCATGCACATACTTGTGTGTATTTAAATAGCATACCCATTTTTTACTCATTTCACAAATGGAGTCTCGTGACTTGGGTGACTTAACAAAGGTCATGCAAGTAGCCAGAGGCAAAACTGAGAACAAAGAGCTCAGGTTCAAGATCTGCAAGCCAGTGCTTTCCTACCTCACTGCCCTCCTCCGGTAGCTAAAGGGCAGCCAAGGCCATGAGAATCTGGACATGAGAGAATGACATTCACAGGACTTCTTGAGGGGTCTAAAGTGAGTAACAGGAAACCTCATCCTAAACAAGGGGAACTCTAACAAACACTCAGATTTCCAGAACTATATCTCTTATATGGTTCTTGAGAGATAAGATCTATTTCATCACTTATGAAATGAATTATTTTAGATCCACAAAGGCAGCAATAAGACATCAGGCCAATGAATGAGCAGATGTTTGGTTAATATGGACATTTTATGGCATATGGGATCAGAGTATATAGGAAGAGGCCAATCAGCCTGCCATGGAATCTAAATGAATTGCTTAAATTTGGCAAAACTGCCTGACTCACTCAGGTCTCAGTTTCCTCATCGGCAAAATGGACATATAAAATGTAATTAAAAATTTGGATGCAGTATGAAACAATGGGCATTACATATCAAGTAACCCATTATTAACCCATAAAGATGAAAACATTTTATTACCTTCCTGCCTTTGAATGACCTTGCTATGAACTCTGTTGTTGACAACCATTTCTGCATAATCGTTGAAAGGAAAGCACCAAAGACAAACCCAAACTGCCCAGTATCTTTGGCATTTCTGGTGCCAAAACCCAGCCAGGACTGTCTTTGGTAATGTGGGTAAAAGGTCTCCCATTTTATTCTTCACTTTTCAAGTCAAGAGCACAAGGGACCAACACATCAATCAATCAATCAATCAATTAATAAGCAAGAAGAAAAGGAAATAATGCCCTGAAAGCTTTAACAGGTCCAGGAGACTGAGGCAGCACCAAACCCTGGCGCTGGTGCTGTAGGAGGAAGTCAGCCTCATTTGGGAGCTCCCATCTGGGCTGGATCAGGGAAGGCGGCTGCTGTTCTTCTGTATCCCTAAAATCACACCAGGGTTTGACAGGTCCCTTTATATCTCCCACTGAAAGTGCATTCACAAACCCTGCCCCCTTTGAAGGGAATTATAAAGATAACTCCTTTTTTTGTGACTATACATCAAAGCAAGGATGGCATTTCCCTTGTTTTTATGTGAACTCTTATTAGCCTACAAACTAAATCTGTGGAGGGTCTAGTGGGTAAATTAACATTTCATTTTCAGAAGGAAAAAAATGACAGCTTTGGTGGCTATCTAGGTTCACTGCCTAGAAGGCAAATGCACCTTGGATCTCTTTTATTGCCGGGCTTGCCAGAGCTGCGCGAAACTGATTATGAGTTAATATTGGGGGAATCTGGAAGACTTGGTCCTTCCTCTAATGGAGTTGAGCACTAAAAGTCACAATATCTAGTCTTTTGCTTGAGATTCTGCCTGTCTCATAAAGGAAACAGGAAACACCTAGACACGATCCGATAACAAAGAGGTATCACCGTTCTGGGGTATCATACATGATGGGACTATTCCAATGATCTCAGCCATATAATCTGATGCAAATAGCTACACCTCCCTGGGCCTCCCTTTCCTCTAAATGAAATGGGGCTGTTGACTGCATCTTTATAATGCCTTGGGAGGTCACATGATAGTAAGATCCAGTTTCCTCTGCTGGGGAGAAGGTGTTATGCACTGGATTGTGTCTCCCCCCAAATTCACATGTTGAGGTCCTAACCCCCAGTATCTCTAAATGTGATCTTATTTGGAGACAGGATCTTTACAGAGGTCATCAAGTTTTAAAGTGAGGTCATTAGGGTGTCTTTATCAAAAAGGGAAATTTGGACAGAGAGACACAGAGAGGGAAGATGATGTCATGATACAGAGAGAACACCAGGGGAGCGTGAAGACCGCATCCACAAGCCAGGGAGAGAGAGGGGGGCCTGGAAAGACCCTTCCCCCTCACCACCCTGAATGGAAGGAATCCTGCCAACACCTTGATGTTGGACACGGAGCCTCCAGAACCATGAGACAATGAATTTCTGTTGCTTAGTAAATGCAATTTGTGGCACTTTAATGTGGCAGTGCTAACACACGGACACAGAAGGGCTGATGGATCCTAGGTCGTCAGAGATAAATAACTGTGAGGGCTAGGACCCGAAGTTCAACAGGACTTTCTTTCTCCATCAAATTCCACTCCAGAAATGACTGGCCCTTCTAGACACTCGGGTTAGTATCTAATTATCTCAATAACACAGTTGTCATGGCAACTGGATATAAAGTTTAGTTCCAGAATTTTAATCTAAACATGCTAAAATCTCCACGGGATACTTTCTTTGACTGAGAGTAAATTAGGCAAACCACGTGCATGCACACACAACACAATCTCTCAAAAACATTAAAAAAGGGTAAAAAAGGGTCCACATCCTCTGACTCATACCTCAGCATTCAAATATACGGGACATTCATTGCCATTCACCATCCATTCATTCAGCTCACATTTATTTGTTCAACTGGCATTTACTGAGCAACTACGATATGCCAAGCACAGGAGGATAATTCTTGGCAGACTAACTCTTTATGTAAGCGAAAGCTGGACATCGATGCAATGTCTGGATTGAAAAGTGACATGTTTGTGCTAGGACAGGGAACACTGTAGGCTTCACAAGAAGGGAATTGGTGTCTTGCTCATTCATTACTTCCTCCCCCGAGACATAATACAGCTCTGAGTACCGCACAGATGCTTAATAAATATTTACTGAACAAATGAATGAATGAACAAAAGAAAATTCAAAAAGAACGTTGAAACTGGTCCGGGAATCATGAAACATTGAAATATGTAGTTGGGGATGTGACACTAATGTTAATTAATATTTATCAAGTACTCAATATACTTCTGGCACCAAGTTTCCCCCTATACTCTTCTTGTTATTTTATTTAACAGCAACAACAAAAAAAAAGCAAACTAAGATTGACCTGCAACATCTCCAGACGGGAGCATAACCTGGCTTCCAAAGAAGCCCGACTTGGCAGGATTTTGATACAAATTCCAAAAACTGCCAACAAATGTCACTGGTTTGAATCTACATAACTGATAATGTAAGGTATTGATTCATGTTAGTAAACTAGAAGCCTTGAACTTAAGACGTGAATTAATTGGGTTTAAACTGTGTCATCTCTCTGTGGAGAGTAATGCTTTAGGCTGGTTCCTTTGGACTCTTCAAATGTGGCTGCTTTCCATGCCCTATGTAAGAGGGGACTTATCTTCTGGAACTGCCAAATGTAGATGAGATGGAAGAAAGAGGTGGGATGACAGAGTCTTTAAAAAAAAAAAAAAATGACAGCAAAGCAAAATGACCCTCCTCCCCAGTGGTGATTTTTTTGGGAATAAGGGAAAAATTGCAAATGATGATACTTTGAAATTTAGGTATGTGTGTTGGGGGTTGGGGTGCCCCGAGTGGGGCAGAAGACTAGGCATATCTGGAAAGGGCTAACTTGTTTTTAATGCACAATATAAACATTCTCATGAGCCGCTCTCCATGCATCATCAACCTGGTCTGCTGCCATGAGGTATGCATGTTTCTATTCATTTACTCATACAACTGTTCCGTATCCCTTACCCGCTGAGGATCCTCACCCGGCTGAAAGCTCCGTGAGAACAGGAATTCTAACTGGCCTGGTCACTGCTGACTTTCAGGAGCTAGAACAGTCCCTGGCACGCTGATTGTCACTCTCGGTGGAGTAAGGGAGTGACTGCGCGTGGAGGCATATCATGAGAGGAGATTAGAATTTCACCCACATCAGATCATAGGGAGACTTGAATGCTACTGTGTAGGTGCTCATGTACTCTAGACACGTGTACTCTATACACGAATGAATGAAAGTTTAAAATACTTGAAACCATACTTGGAATCATGAAGTCTACAGTGAGAAGGAAACTGAAGGATTCTAATGAGTTTTTAGAATGGCTTTTCCTACCCCAGGAATCCTTTGTTTAGTCTTGATAATATGGGTGTGGTGGTTTGCTACATCTCGATAACTTCAAGACAAATCAGATACAGTACTCTTTTGAGGAGGATTATAATCTAGGGGAGAAAGAATAGATTTAGCTACACCTTTAAGTATTTTGAAGACTTCTCTACAGGGAAATATCTAGCTGTGTTCTGGAATACAATGGAAAATAGGACCAGTGCTAAAAAAGAAGTCTCCTGTGGCCAAAGGAATATTTGCTAATAGTTCAAACCACACGGAGAAACAGTTACAAGTATTGTACTCTGCACCAGGGAACAGAAGTATGGCACCAGGGACAAATGCAACCTGCCATCTGTTTTTGTAGAACTGTGAGCTAAGAACAGCATCTACATTTTGAAAAAACAAAACAACAACAACAAAAAAAAACCTCACAAGATTTTGTATCCTGTGAAATGTATACAAAATTCAAAGATCAGCCTCCATAACTAAAGTCTTATTGGAACTTGGCCACACCTATTCCTTTGTGTGCCATCTATGGTTGCTTTCTTGATACAAGAGTAGGGTTCAGTGATGCTATAATATGGGCCACAAACCCCAAAGAGATTTACAGCCTGAACCTGTACAGAAAGAAGTTTTCTGACCTGTGCCCCCTAGACTCACAGCGAGTCGGAGTGGTAAGGTTGATACCTGCATGCGTTTTGATGACCTTCCTCTGAAGAGATACTGCTCCTGAATCAGTGGTTCCTTGCAAATTAAAATGTAACTACACTGGGGAATTTCATTTCCTACTTTTTAAAAATGAGTGCCTTCCAAATGATGATGGATTATGCCTCTCATTAGGAAGAAGGGGACATAGAGCTTAGTAGGAAATGCAAAGCTATTTTAGGTCTGTGCAGGGTAGCTGGAAAAACAGCCGCTTCAGGTCAGGAAGCCAGTGTTTTCATCCTGCAAGCTTGGGCGGTGCACATCCCCCATCTATGTCCAGGACCCCCTATTTATCAAACAGGGCCTGGAAGGCAGTCATGAAGATTCTTTCCAAGACTAAAAGTCCCTACCTAAATCTGCAAGTACTAGTCACTATTTGTACTCAGGGCTCTGCCTACTCCCACTCCATATGCATTTGCAGAGAAAACACCCACTGACCACTCGATACGTTTGATTATTTACACATGTGTGGAGTCTCCAAGAAATGCATGGGAATGAAATGCAGGCTGGAATTTCAAATCTGCAGGAAGCATGGGAACGATTAGGGTTCTGCATTTCATCTTACAGCTTCCGGATACATTCTGTCTCTTCATTAGGAGGTGAATGAGTAAAGAAAGAAACAATGTTTTAGAATGGGCTAAAGAGGGGAGGAATGAATTTTGAAAAGGTAGGCAAAGTTGCAATCTATAGTCAGAATACCTGTGCCTTTCCCCGCCCACTGCCAGCTTCACTTACCTTTAAGAGCATCAGTCATTTTCTTGCTTCACTCCATGATTAGCCTACCTCAGAGTTTAATAATAAGAAAACTGGTAGCTGCCGACCAGGGCAGCATTCAACAGCAAAACTGAACACTGGGCACATCTATGTGGTTTATCTGGGCCACTAAGTGATTGATCCCTCATTGTTGTCCCTTTTAAGCCTGGATAGCTGGTGGGAACGCTGGAAAGGTGCTTGCAAAACATTAATGCTTAAGTGACTGTTCCAGTTGTTAAATCATAATACAGTGTGATTTAGCTGAAATGAAGTAATTATAGGGGGAGAGAAGAAAAGTCAAATGATATAAAAACAGGTCCTTTTGGATTGTCTAAGTACTGATGTGTTCTCTGATGCATATGCATTATTCGTTTTTAATATGCCCATCACACAAAATATTCCACTATTTTAAGGGTGGAGATTAGTGTTATTTTGGCACAAGCTGTTATTCACAAATTTGGGCAAAGATGCTGCACTTACAATCTCAGAGAGGTTGTAATCATTCTAAATCATCACATCTCGTATTTTAATATTTTGATCTGAAATCTTCAATTTAGTCTCCCTGCACTCTGGCCCTTATCTTAAGCATCTTTGTTCAAATCACAGCTCTCCCCCCATGTCCTAGCTGTGTGATCTTGAACAAACTGCTTAATGCTTCTGATTGCTCAGGTTTTGCATCTTTCAAGGGAGGATAATAACAGAAAATATCTCCGTGGCTTTTGCTGTCTTAAATATAAATATGATTATAAATATATAAATATATTTATATATGTATATAAATATAAATATATATTTATATTTATAAATATAAATACAGTAAGCATTTAATGTATATTAGCTGTTATTCAAAATAGGTTAGGAAAACTCTACTTGTCTTTTGGGCTCAACTGTCCCCCAGCTGGGAATCTGGGCTTGCCCTGGAGGTTCGGTGAGGAGACCCCGGTATGAGCTCCTCCTAGCTTTTCTTTTTCCTACCATAGTTTGCACGGTTCACAATTACCGGTTTACTTTTCTCTCTTGTAAACTGTGGATTTCTTGAGAGTTGCAAAATTGTCTAATTTATTTAATTTATGGTTTCTTTCTTAAACCAAGATATACAGCTCTGATCATACTGTTGTGAAGGGTTAAGGAAACAAAAGCCATATGCATACTGAAGCAACAAAATCATGGAACTTACTTGTGTATGGAAACTCACTGTTCTTCGAACAGTAAGAAAAGTATCCAAAACCTTAGCAAAGCCGTCCATGTGGCTCCCTCCTTGTCATTTAGCCTCTTTCTAGAATACTTTCCCCTCTTCCCTCTACCTGGTTCTTTGTAACCCCAATCACAGTAGAGATCTTTCAGGACCCTAGCCACAGGACTTTCACACAGGCTGCTCCCACTGTTTGAACTGCTCATACCATACTCATTCTTCAGATCACAGCTCAAGACTTATCTTTTGGAGAAGCCGTAACCCACCACCCACTGAGTCAAGGTCATGTCTGCTTGTATTTGCATTTACAGAAACTTATTCCATCCTCTTTGAGATTTAATCTCAATTTCAATTATTTAGTTTTGGGATTATGTCCTGAATGTCTATCATTCCTCAGCAGACTGTAAATTCCATGGAACAGGGATCATGCCCTTTTTTGCTCTCTCTCATGTATCCAAGCACTGTCTCACATGCAGACAGCGCCTGACAGATAGAAGATACTCAGTGAATATATGTTAATGAATTAATGAAGGAAGATCTGGCAACTTGCATTTCAGAAGAGCATGCAAAACAATTTTACTTGCCTGATAAGGAATTAGAATTCTTCATTCATTAGGATCAACCGATGGCTTCCTTTTATATATGTTTATTAAAAGGCAAGCCTTTATTTTCCTCATCATTCAATCATTAAGAAAACTGTATAGCAGCTTTTCTGCAAATGCAGGGAAAGACATGAATGCAGCAAAGGTCAAAGGTAGACTAACCTTTACCTACAAGGAGAAGTCCAGACTAATGGAGAACTGGTTTCTGAACTGCCCACTTGACCTTGCATTTTATCTCTTGTTTTTTATTTTCTAAATCTTTTTGGCCACATATTGTCTGCTGGTTCTCCTGACATGCCTTGGTGTGAAGCATAATAATTTAGCTATGTCTGTGTCTTGTTGAGTCATAGCCCTGGTTCCTCCATATGTGATTCTAATCTCTCTCTCCCTTCCTACTCATGCTGCTGTCCACCTAAAATGGTATACATTTCCTGATTGCAAGGGATACCCAGGCTGTTGAGACCCAGGTGCCAGAATGTTCCTTTGGATACCTGCGACAGTCATAAAAGAGAGACTCATGAGTAGCAAAATCTTCATTGCTGTCTGAGTAAGGAGCCTGAGTTGTTGAGGGACGGTGGGAGAAGAGAGCTAGGATGTGCTCTGTTACCCTCTTCACCGTCTATCCAAGATGGTCGCTGCACACCTACACTCACAATCCCATAAGGACCACCCTTTTAAACCCAGATGCATGATCCTGAAGCTACTTACAGATGATAGTCCTGCCCTAGTTCAGTCAACACCACAGTCTTTGGTTCTAGGCTCTGTAGTCCTGGCCATCACCCGCTTACCCAAAACTCACTATGTCTCATTTTGTTACTGTCATTTTATCTTGGGTTCTGACATATCCATTTATTTATTTATTTTTAAAGATGTATTTATTTATTTTAGAGAGGGAGAGGGACGGAGGGGGGGGGAGAGAGAGAGAGAATCTCAAGCAGACTCCCCACTGAGAACAGAGCCCAATCCAGGACCCTGAGATCATGACCTGAGCCGAAACCAAGAGTCAGATTCTCAACAGACTGAACCACCCAGGCACCACCCCCACCCCCACCCCGGCCCCAACATAGCCATTTAAAATGTCTGGACTAAGTTCCCAGCTTTCTCAAAGTTCTATAACTTAACTAATTTTATACAAAGCTGTGTAAACCTCTTCCCCCCTCAGTCATTCTCTGCTCCTCCTCATCCTCACTGACATGTCTGCTTTTTTTTATGGATTTGATATTCTCAGAAAGATCACAATAACCTTGAAAAGCCGAGACTCTCTTTCTGCAGCCTCTTCCGTAGCTTTAGTTCAACCGTCATCACTTCATGCATCGCAAAGAAATGGCTAATTGGTGCTCCTAGCTTCTTTTCTCCCCATTCTCACCCAAGAGGCTGACAAGGTCATCTTTAAACATAAACACTGTATTTATCAACCTATAATTCAAGGGTCTTGGCCATAGGCTATCTTTTGGTTTCTCCAACTTTGTCTGCTTCAGCCCTTCCATAAATTGGGCACCCGGCCATATGGTATTTTCCATCAATACCTTCTATAACCCCAGATCTTTGAAAGCACTGATCACTTCTTCGGACAAGCTCCAGCTGCCTTTCTTCCACAGGAAAATCTCTCTTCACTCAGCCCTCAAGAATCAGATTAAAAATCATTTCTTCTCTGAAACTATTTCTAACTCCCCAGAAAGAATCAGGCACAACACCTTCTATAAAACCATAACTGTTCATACATTAAGTAGAAAAATATATTTTAAAACAATGATCTTTGCATCTTTCTCCTTTGCTAGATTATGATGTCCATGAGTATAAGATCCAACAATTTCTTACCCAGATATCTTCGTGGTGATTAGCCCAGTATCTGGCACACAATAAGCATTATCATATAGTCAGTGAATAAATGGTTTAGCTTAAAATATATGTCCTTTTTCCCTTTGATAACGAGCATTTACGCCACAAAAGAAATGTGTTCTCCCTTGACATTGAAGTGGTATTTTGTTGAAGCGGCGAACAGTTGAGAAGTATAAAAAGTGGGTAACATCTGCATTTTGATGTGTGTACGTCTGTAGTAAATTTTCATTTATGATGATCAAAAAGGAAGGGAGTTTAAGGAGTTTATGTTTTAAGACAGACTATAAAAATAACCTACATTGTGAGTCTGCCATTTTAATTTTATCTCAGCTCTGACAAATATTTCACTTTAAAATGCTTGCCCCCTAAAGAGTGCTGATAAGCCTTGCAAAGGGATCCCCCAACTCCTTGCATTTCTAAGACTTTGATTTGGTTTCTTAGTAAACGCAAAGTGATAAAAAGAAAATAATGCTCAACGATGTTTTTGAGGTTCTGGAAATACTCTTTTCATCTACTTTTGGTTTTTATAGACATAATATATATTAGCATTCCAATTCTTCAGTTTAAGTATGCTCTTTGTTTATTTCAAGAATCCAAGCATTTCAATTCTATGAACATTTATTCATTTCTATTATATCTCAGGCTCCATGTTGGGTGCTAGTGATCCTGAGATATATAAGACAGGGTGTGGTGTCTAAGCTTTAGACTTTCTAAGTCTGAGTCCAAGATTTAAAGGAATAAGGTCTTCATAATGATTGCAGTCGAGAGATTATGTTTAATATAATGAGAAAAGATTAGACTGACATTGTTGGAAAGGTGGGTGGCAGAGTTGACTTCAAAACATGGTGAATTTTAAGCTGGGCTTTGAAGGCTGAATAGGAGTTTGCTATTAGGTGGGCTAAGTAGCAAATCAGAGTATTTTTTTAAAAAATGTTCTTTTAAAATAACATTGCAGTTGATTTCAATCAAGACCAGAGCATGGGTATTATAATGTAGGGAAGACAGATAGTAGAGATGATGTGATTTAAAAAAAAAACTTTCCCCTTCTGGCCTTTTTGCTGTTGTTTCATTGTCTTTGAGGCTGTAGAAAAAAATACTTTGTGAGAGCCGCTTTGATGTGTATGAATTATTCATCATTAAGAAGTCAAGCAGCTGACACTAGCCTTTGTTAAAGCTACTGAAGGTATTATGGCCCCCCTGGAAAAGCCGTGTGTTTTTTATTCCTTCCTGTCTGGTGCAAGGGTCATCTGTATGTGTGGGAAGGTCTTGGTCAGCTTTTCTTTGATGGATGCAAATAAGAGGATATTTTGAGCCTTCATGTCCTGTCATTTCTTTCCATTCTCTTTTTAGGACAAAAATCATTTGTCATTGGAGACACAGGCACACACACATCCCCAAACCTCCTGGGCGTGTGGGCTGCTTGCTTCATTAAAAAGCCAGAGCTCAGTCAGATGGAAAGACACAGCCACCTCGTCCATTAGCGTTCTTGCTCTGACACAGGCAGCTTGACCTGGGAGCAGCCAGAGTCAACGGGATGTCTCATTAGAGCAGACTGTCACGTTTTTCCACCATTTAACGTTCTCCCGAGTATTGTGCAGGGTGTGGGGTTGGGGAGTCTCCTGTCTCCTCTAGGGGAGAACAGGATCTCTAATGGAAAAGCTTCCATGTGCATAGGACCCACTTCGCGCTGGCATTCCCCATGCTCTCTCGGTAACCCTGCGTATATGCTCCGTGTGTCATTTTACACGTGGAGCTCTGTGTGTCGTTTTACACATGCATCACAAAGCTAAGATTTTATGCATGCTTTCTGGATCTCAGTCACTAAATGAAATGCTTCAGAAGCATTACCCCACTTAACCCTAAAAACTCAATGACATTTGCATGATATTGTTCCCAACTGCAAATGAAAACAAACACACACCAAGACTAACGCAGATGATGAATTCGTTCAAAGGTTAAAAGATACTTTTGGATGTAACCAGATTCCAGTGGGTATGATCTTTCTACTATCCTTCCAGTTTGGCTGCTTTTATCTCCCAAAAGGCTAAGAAGCACTGAATAAATTCAACTAGAAGAATGATTGTGGACATGATTGTTGTAGCTGTTACTACTATTGGACAAACGTTTGCTGAGGATTTGCTATGTGCCACATCCTAATTACTCTACTTACATATCTCATTTAATTCTGTTTACACACCCTGTGACTAGGCACTCTGTTTTCATTTTACCAATGTAGAAATAGAGGCTTAAACTGGCTAATTAACAAATGTCAGCCAGACTTTGATCCCCAAATCCATCTGACTTCAAATAAGAAGGAAGGAATTATATAGACTTGGACAGCGTGATGCATGGAGCTAAGTAAACAATCTGAAAGACATTAAAGCTTATAAGTGGTAAAATTTGATTATATTTTGTTAAAATGTAATTCAATGTAATAGCCTTTTATTGGGTACCAACTGCTATGAGGTATTATGCTAAGACCTAAAACTATTAAAATAAATATCGATCATACTATCTTATCCTTATAAAATATATGCTTACAAACAAAAAAATCTACAGATGCATGAACATAAATGATATTAGTGACATATTTTATTAGAGGAATATGCAAATAAAAATACTAGCAAATACTTAGATAGCCCTTGCTATATACTACCAATCTTCTCAATATGATACCTATGCATTTATTTCTTTAGTCTTCTTAGATATTTGATGTGATAGGTGCTACTATCATTCCCACAATACAGATTAGGAAAATGGAGGCTCAGAAAGACAAGTTCACAGCTCTACAAGTTAACAGAACTGGCCATACACATGGAGAACAAAGAACAGGTAATGATTATTTCCACCTAGCTGGGGAAAGATGGAGTCATGGTTTGGAATCGATTCCACAGAGAGAGGGAATTTAAAAAGTGATGGGGAGGGGAAGTGAAACCAGTCCCCATGTAAAAATCAGAGAAGTACTAGCAAGAATTGGCAGTTAGTATGAGCTGACAGTTTGCTGCAAAGCTTTGGACTCATGCAAGTTTACATTAAATAGAACTAATGATGTGGTTTGACTTCTAGGTGCACAAGTTATTGGTTCGTAGACCTTTGGCATCAGTTTCAACATGTGGCAAATGTGTACACTAATTCCATCATAGGGTAGTGGCAGGAGTGACGTGATAAAGCAGGAGCCAACCCACAGAGCCTGTCTGGGATACAGTAAGTGCTTACTGGATGCTGGTGTGGAGGACACTGTGATAGGCCACACTATGTCCCCTTCCATGAAGGGCCGGTGGCCACAGCAGCTTGGAGGGCTCTCGGCCAACCTCCTTCAGCACACAGCCCCTTGAGGGATTCTCTCAGGCATAGGCAGAGTGCCACCTTGGTCAAGGTCATGACTCTGGGGCAGCCTGCATCCAGCGACTGACTGTTGCCAATGTATACAGCCTTCTGCCCATTTAGAAATGAAATCTTGCCATTTGTGATGACATGCATGGAACGAGAGGGTATCATGCTCAGCGAAATAAGTCAGTCGGAGAAAGACAACTATCATATGATCTCCCTGATATGAGGAAGTGGAGATGCAACATGGGGGCTTAAGGGGGTAGGAGAAGAATGACTGAAACAAGATGGGATTGGGAGGGGGACAAACCATAAGTGACTCTTAATCTCACAAAACAAACTGAGGGTTGCTGGGGGAGGGGGTTTGGGAGAAGGGGGTGGGGTTATGGACATTGGGGAGGGTATGTGCTATGGTGAGTGCTGTGAAGTGTGTAAACCTGGTGATTCACAGACCTGTACCCCTGGGGATAAAAATACATTATATGTTTATAAAAAATGAAATTAAATTAAATTTAAAAAAAAAAAAGGTATACAGCCTAGGCCACCGATGCTGACTCAGAACAACTCTGATGGGCACAAATATCGAATCAATATGCTGCACATATTGAGGCCAGCTCTCCCTCAATTAAAAAATAAATAAATAATAATAACTCCGACAGACTCCGGGTTCAATTTGGCATCAACCACACCTGTCATTGTGCCTCACATTTTCCCACTGTGCCGAACCCTGCTTTCTTCCCCTCTCTTCCCCAGAGCACCCCTTGGTAAACATCTTACATACTAAGTCCCCACCTACATCGACTTCTCCATCTACTTGGATCTCCTTCCAAGCTATCTCTGAAGCTCATATTGTCCATGTCAGTGGTGGGGAGGCCTAAGGCAGGCAAAACCAGAAGGTCATGGAGCTAGGTTTGTGTCAGGATGTGTGGTAAGTGCTCACTTGTTGGAAGACAGATTCTATCGGATGCTGGCCGCTTGACAACAGGGCTTGCCTTTGGTCCTCTGCATTCCCACTCTTCGTTGAAAATGTTAATTTTTAGTGTATTCACTCTTCCTCCATTTTACAAGATGAGGGAAGACAGCTTCACACAGGTGAAAAGACTTTACCAAAGTCACACAGCTTTCAGGAGTAGCGCTCTCCTTTCTCTCACCAAGATGGCCCATGTGCATACTTTTCCTTCACTTGAAATTCTCTGAGGCTGCATCAGAGTTGTGGCATCTCCACACAGAAATGTTGTTTTCTACCTTACAGGACCTTGGGAGTCCAGAGAAAGGTCTTTTCTACCATCAGCATTCTATCCAATCTCCCAGGGCTGTCAGCCAGAGATGGCCAGGTAAGTGATGGAGCCTTAAAAGGTTAATTACCATTAATCATTATGAGAAGGTGGCTTATTATCAATTCATAAATTCAGAATAAATTTATTTTGCTGACAAGCAAAATGTCCCAATTGCCCTGTGGACCTGGTTTCCATTCTAAAAAATATATATTTTTTTTCCCTAGATTATGGTCTTTGTATAAACTGCTGTCTCTTCCAACACACTACGTGGAGAAAAACCTAATTAAATTCATAAGTTGGTTAAATTATTCCAAATGTTCCAAAAGCCTTTAGGATTATGTGTGTCTGAGTATCTGACCTAGATGGACAGTCGTATCTCTATAAATAAAGATGCACAGAGGTTGTTAGCCAACACCTTTAAAAAATGTTTTACAGGAGATTGGCTCATGGGTGAATCTTATTACAAAAGTTCTCCAAAGCTTTCGTGTAGGATATTTGTGTAAACAAAATGCTTAAATGCTCATGGTTCTAACCTGCAAAACTCAATCTCACTAGACTCAGGTTATAATTAAGGTATTACTAAAACCATGCCTTCCCATCATCATCCAGGATTTGTTTAGTAACTTTTTGCATTTTCATTAAAGGAGGTATGAAGCAAAATGAAATGATCCAAAATATTAAAAATGGGAAGAGTAATCAATACTCACCATTTTGGAATTCTTATTTTATGTCAGGTACTCTCTTGTGATGGCTCATTTTACGCCAGCTTGACTGGGCCATGAAGTGCCCACACATTTGGTCAGACATTATTCTGGGAGTGTCTGTGAGGATGTTTTTTGATGAGGTTAACATTTACATCAGTAGACTGAGTAAAGCAGATGCTCTCCATAACGCGGGTGTGCATCATCCAATCAGATGAAGGCGAGCTAGATCAAAGGTTGACCCTCCCTTGGGTAAGACAATTCTTTGTAGTTGACTGAGTTTGGACAGGGGCATTGGCTTTTCTTCCTCCCTGGGATTTGAGCTGAGACAAAGCCTGGATCTCAAGCATGCTGGCTTTTCAATGGATCTCCTTGGTCTCAGGTCTTAAGACTGGGACTGGAGCTACACACTCAGCTCTCCTTGGTCTCTGGCTTGTGGAATCACCAGGTAGATCTCAAGGCCTGGCCTCCTACAATATCATGTTAGCCAATCTCCTATAATAAATCTCTTTAGAACACAAACATACTCTACTCATAATCCTAAACATTATACTAAACATTATGTTAAATATTTTATGTAGCTCAATTACTACTTAAGTGTCATTGAGAGAAGAGCGCAATATTATTCTTGTTTCACAGATGATGAAACTGACATGTTTTGTTGCATTCCCTCCATGGTTAGCCACTCATCCAACTCACAACCTTCTTCAACCAAACCTCAGGTTGCAACCACATGTGGAATCCACCTGCTAAAGCCTCTGGGACAAAAGAACTTGAGAGGAAGTTTGGGGGTAGCCATACCAATCTACTGGAAAGTATGAGCATCCCACACACTCACTGCCTGTGTCTGGCTTCCTGCTTTGGTACCTGAAGGGCAGGGCAGAAATCTACTGAGACCTCAGTATGGAGATTTTTGTGCTGTCTTCCCAGTCTTCACTGATGACTGTCTTGGTCCACCCCATCTTTATTTTTTTGGTTTCAGGGAGAGGTAGCATCCGCTCCCCTTTTCCAGGGACAGAATAACATCTAGGAACATTGACCTCCTCTGCAAGCCTGCATCCAGTCTTCCTTTTATATAATCAGAGAACATGGGGCTGACGGGTTTGGTGGAGACCAAGCTCTCTGAACTTCTCTCTCAGGAAGCCCTTCAGGGAATGAGTAGCTCAGAAAGCTGGCATTCCTTTGCAATATACTTAGAGTACTTACTAACAGGATCAACATATAAAAGGCATTCCATCCTTTTTCTTCTAATCTTCTTCCCTCCATGTCTCTTTTCTTCCTTCTCTTTCTCATCCACCCCCCCTCCCTCTATCCATTCCGTCTCTTTCTTCGTTGTCTAGCAATTAATTCTAATAACAAATACAAAACCACAGCTCTTACGTTTCCTCTCCCTGTCCCAGATGTCTGAATGAGAAGGATCCTTCCAGCTCTGCTCTCTCTCTTCTGTTCTCTGCTCCCATAGTACCAGCAGGAGGGTATTCTTTCCCTCCACTCCATACTGACTGTGAGGGTATAACAGACACACACTTACTCAACAAAGGTTGTAAGACCATTAGGCACGTTTGCCTGAACATCATGATGAAGACACTTAGTGATGAAATATCTGAGATCTGGGGAGTTTCAGAACATGGTATCACCAGTACTTTTTCTGATGTTGGTACCTGAAACTTCTCTTTTCTTTTTTTGGCATCTGAAATTTTTAAGCCCATTATTGCAGGTGTTCTCAGAACGCCCTTCTGATTTGTTTGGCAGAAGACCTTGTTTAAACCTGAAATAACAACAGATGTCCTTTCCTATAAAGACTCGCCTTTCAGTCTCTTCATGTCCTGTGGGGCCCCAGGTGCAGGTTTCAGAAGCAAGTTACCTCAAGGAGTGGACTAAGGCATCATCCTTCTTGAAGGAACATGCCTTCCACAGGGAGGACGAGTAGCTGTTCCCAGATCAATAGATTTCTGCATCCAATCTGCCCTCCATTGCTCCTTCACAGTGTAACCCTGGAAAAGTCTCCTTCCCCTAGGCTGGGATTTTCAGATCTCCAGATGAGGCGAGGTAGTAATCTTCTGGTTTTAAAATTGTGTGATTTCATACACTCTTCTTCCAAATGAAATCCAAACCCACTTTGCTCATATTCCTTCTTTCATTAAGAAATACATTTAAAGAACTTAAATTGATAATGTAAGGCAATGAAAGTATCTATATGATAGCTATTAAAAACGTTTTTGGAAGATTTTTTATCAACATGGGAAAATGAACATGAGAGGATCTTAAAAGGAATATAAGAAAATATATAAAGTTCTATGTGCACTACGATACCCGTTAAGTGGGAAAAAAAATGATAAATGAAGTCAAGACAGAGAGAGAAAATTTACTGAACGATTAACACCTGCTTCTGAGATGTGAGATGATGTGTGCTTTTTATTTTCTTTACTTTTGCAGCAGTTCCAAAATTCCTCAAAGTGACTGTGTATTCTCATCAGGGGGAAAAAGGTACTTTTTTTCAAAGAGGCTATTTTTCATTTGAATTGGGAGTGATTTTATTTTTATTATTTATCTATTTATTTATTTTTAAAAGATTTTATTTATTTACTTGACAGACAGAGATCACAAGCAGGCAGAGAGGCAGGCAGAGAGAGAGAGAGAAGCATGCTCCCTGCTGAGCAGAGAGCCCAATGCGGGGCTCGATCCCAGGACCCTGGGATCATGACCTGAGCCGAAGGCAGAGGCTTAACCCACTGAGCCACGAAGGTGTCCCTTGGGAGTGATTTTAAATCAAATTAGAATATCACAGAAAAGCCTACTATTTAAGCTTTTCTGTGTCTTTCTTTTATGATTAAGTTCATGTGAAATGTATTCTACTTTTTAAGAAAAGCAGTGTGTCCATCATATGTGTATATTTAGATATGCAGGTACTTATTTTAAAGTTGCTCATGGAGCTGATTTCCAGATATCCAATGAGCTTTTGTGAGAAATCTCAAGGAGCCAAGAGGATAAGCTGGCATGAGGCAATGATATTAAAAAGCTTGTTTTTATTCCCTCTAATGGAGAGAAATGCAAAAGCATCAGTGACCTCAATTTTTAAAATTCATTCTTCAAAACGTATTTCTCAATGTAATTGTATTAAAAATTATAATTTATCCAAGTTCCTCTACTCTTGGAAAACTCTCAGCAATTAGTGCTCTGGAACCTGAACTCCCTCACAGCCATCACCGACTCGCTTGTTATTTGCTATGATAATGCCCACACCTTCATTCCTGCCTCTGGCCATGACGCCAATCTCAACCTGTTTCCAGAGAATGTGAATTGTGTTTGATAAGGACATATGTGTGCAGGAGGAAATCTGAGGGAGATATTAGGGTCAAAGCAGAACCTTGCTTTGCAAGCCAATTTTTTTTTTAATTTAATATATTCCTTTAAATTCATTCCTTGTGCCGGGAAAAAAAGATTTATTCAGAAGAAGCTGCTAAGGTAATGAGAAAATACAAATCTTTTGGCTGATTGTGGAGATTCCTAAATGATACAGAGAGAGAAACTGAGCTCAGGTTACCAGGTAAGCTAGGACTCAGAGGTCACAATCAACTTTCACTCCCAATTCCTCTGTAGAAGCATCACATTCTCTAAGCCTCATTTTGCCCATCTGTGATGGAAGCAAGGTGTTTCCTCTATCACAGGGTGTAGGGAAACTTAATGGAATCATGGTCATGAAGAGCTTTTGACAAAAGCCCCATCCTGATATAATGTGGTATCAAGACTAAACAATTATCTTGCCTGCAGCCTAGAAACAATTTTCCTCTTAGGCAAGTGTAGACAGAATGATGCATTGGGTCTTCGTCATCTTTGCATACCTGGACTGAATGCACTGGAAAGTGGTTTTCATCCAGCATGAACTCTCTGGGATGTGAGATATCGCCCTCCAGGAGGACAATGGCAGATGATGGGCTAATCTCTGTGGCTGCCTCTTGCTGTCTCTGAGAATATAAATCTCACCTTTCAGGTAAATCTCAAACATAGCACTGTTCGAGAAAAGGCATATTGAGACTAGCCACTCCTCTGACATGGGTAGGTGGGGTGACGGCCCCAGGCCCCTCAGTATGGAAACACCTTCGATATAGAGTCAGTTGGAACCCACAAATTACAACCCTATTTCCACACCTGGGAGCTGACCCTCACCAGTCAGCATCTCCTTTCTAACATCTTTAGATTCCCACTCTCTTCCATCTTAGACTGCTCTGGATGACTGAAAATGAGGTCAAGAAGGAGAGATGTTTTCCGCTTAAACTGCCTCAGCTCAATGCAAACCTTCCTGAAGCAGCTTCTCTTTCCCATCAGTTTCCACCAAACAATCCACAAATGTTGACTTAGTAACAAAGCTGCTAGAAGGTGGAGTTACCAGAGGAGGTGTGTCCATATAGAAAGCACATTACAGATGGAGTCTGGACGGCCTGGGAAGATTTGGACTGTCAGAGAAGTATGGCACACAGTCCTGCAAAGTGGGCATGACCAGGTGTGTCTTGGGGATAGGGAAGCCTTCACGTGCCTTCCTGGAAGAAACATTCCACTCACCCACTCATTTACTTTCCATTCAGTCAACATTTACTCTCTCCTTACGGTGGGTTAAAACTGCCCTAAGCGTGGGGGTTGGGGCAGGGGAGGGGGTGATGTTTCAGCCACAGACCGCCTTTGAGCTTCTCCCAGGTTTAAACATATTGTCTGAGTGTCGTGTACACAGTAGGGCAGGTGTGGGACATAAAGAAGCAAAACCCATCCCAGTTGCACTAGGCTTAGCACATAACATAGGAGGCAATTGTTGAGGTGATTTTTGCGATAGGTGTATGGGGGGAGGGCAGGAGAAAATAACAGAGAGTCAAGAATTGCTGTAGGAGACAGGATGGGGTATTGGAACAGGTTTTCAAGCAAGAAGCTGATAATATTGGAGATGGGAGGTTAAGAGATTCTTAGATACGCAGACATTTGCTGAGATAAAGATTCTTCAAAGGATACTAGATTTTCAAGGATAGAAATTTCAGGTGAGTCCCCAGTTTTGCAGGAAGCACTGACAACCCCTCCCCCAAGATTAGTATATTGCTTTGGGCAAGATAATAGAAGACCCAGGAGACAAAAGAATCCACAGAGGGAATGGGAATTCTTCAGAGGCTTGCTCAACACAGGATATCTCCGTATAAAACTTACAGGCAGTGAGGCAGGAAGGTCACCTCGCTGTGTAACCCCCTGTTTGAAAAGATTATTTAGCAGCATCCCTAGGGATTTGAGTGTAATTTTGTTCAAACTTTATTTAAAAATCCACCTCTATGACGACCAATTTTTACTGGCCCCTTAGGTGATAACTTAAGACAGATTTCTCTTTAATGGTTTTATAACTATTTAAGTCTCCAGCTCATTCATCTCATTTTATTTCCCACATCCATAAAAGGAGGCTGGGGTTCTCACCAGGGAAGAGAGAGGAAATCAGGTACCTGGAAGGGAGGGGAGGATTCCTAAAGCCTCTCTGGCTGGTTGTGATTCTTCCTAGGGTATCATCTCCTTGAGGTTCCTGAGCCTGAGCATTTCTGGGTTTGTGGCTGGTGACCTCTAAATGGGTATCTTAATTCTGATATTAAATGACAGTGTGACCTTGAGGAGTCATTAAAACACTACAAATCGGTTTATTCACCTGCAAAATGGAGATAAGCATGGTAGATACGGGGTGTGACTCAAATGAAACAGCCGTGAATGTGCCCTAGGAAGGTGAGCAACTCAAAACACAGACTATCTCTTGAGCACTGATCAAGACATGCCATGCCACAAAGGGCCATCATCAGCATTTCCATCCTACTCTCATTTTTGGTCCACCATGTCTATTTCCTCCACTATCTATAATCATAAGAAAGAACTGGCTACTATATATGCTGGTTCTTCAAGTTTCCAAAGAAAAGAGATTCCAGGGAGACCAGTATTCGGCTGGTTGGAAGCACATGCACTCTCCCGTTCAGGGCTGTTCCACAAACATGCCTACTTCAGGGTTCACGTGTAGGGATTAATCTGTGTGTGCTGCAAGTATACGCAAATCAATTCTGCATTCATCAACAACATGAGGTCTCCGAGGAAGCATACCCCCGTGTGCAGAAAAGCCAAAGGGCCAAAAGGAAGAAAAAAATTAAACTTCTCCATGGTTGCATAATTTTCCATTAGCAGAAGACCCAGGACATCTCTTCTTCATTGATCAAGCCACAGTCATTGTCTAGAGTTATGGGTGAACCAGTGTCCTTCTAACACCAATGGTGGGGCATATCCTCTGTTGAGAAAAAGAGACTAGAGCCAGGCTCTGAGAATTTTAGAACCTAGAAAGGTGGAAAGAGAATATAAGACACTGATCCTACTGCCAGTAAATGTAGCTCAAGGCTGAATTTTCAAACTCTTTCAACCTTAGCTAAATATAACTCAGAGGTTTGAATTACTATAAACTCGTGTTGCATTTATCCACAGGATGAGGGGAGGGTCACATACTAAGTGCTTTTCCACACCCAAAAAAGTCCCAGGCCATGAATTCATTCTCTTTTCAGAAAATTTTGCCAATGTTCCTTTAGTTGTAAATAGCAGTGATATTTCTATTAAATTCATTTTCTCACTTGGTGGCATATCTATTCCAAATATGATCTCATTATCTACAAGGAGGCAGATTCCCACTGGACCCCGCCAAATTAGGCCATCAGACTCCCTTGTTTATACCTTTTAAACTCATTCATATAGGAGCAACGCTATCTTGTCCTTCGGAGAGCAGAAACTCACCAATCCACTCTGCAAAAGGTAAAGAAAAATGAAGCTAATATTTCTCTTTGCTGAGCCCGTATTTACTGCCTCACCACCATGCGGCTCTTTCTGCTACGCTTGCCGATGGGCACCAATGCACAGCCTTTTGTTGCAAGTGCAGCTTAATGTGCCCACAGATAAATCTTCTGCCCTGCTGTATATCAAAAACATTTTGCAAATCTAGGAAAATTATTTGCCACAGCTTGGTTTTGTCTACTAATTTTTTAATGTACATGAAATATTCAGGGTGATTTGTGAGGCATGAAATACCTCTCCTGAATCCATCCCAACACCTCCTCCACCGAGAACACATTTCTAAGGGCCGCCCGTGTCCATCTGGGGCAGAAGTCTTCCATCTAAATTAAAGATCTCCTTGCTGAAAGGACAGAGGATGGAGCAGAGAGTCTCCTCAGGGCTCTTTATTCTAGTCTTTAGCTTTCCTCCTCTGCTTCCTAAATGGTGTCTGGAGTCTAGGTAACTCCTCTTTTTTTCCTAAAGATTTTTTATTTACTTATTTGAGAGAGAAAAAGAGTAGAGCAGGAACACGAGTGGGGGGAAAGGGACATAGGGGGAGGGAAAAGCAGACTCCCCCCTGAGCAGGGCAGCAGACACAGGGCTGAGTAGAGAGCCGGATGCAGGGTTTGATCCCAGGACCCTGAGATCATGACTTGAGCCGAAAGCAGGCACTTAACGGATGGAGCCACCCAGGCGCCCTCCTCCTCCTGATACTTTCCACCCCCTGGCATGTTTCCTAGGATGGAGAATTCCGAGTTGGGATAATTTTTCAACTTCATGGACTCTCAAGAGCCTTTATAAGCGGAAGGTCTTTCCCTACTCAATGCATTTGGAGGTGAAAACAAAAGCATGAAAACAAAGTTCTTCAAACGTAAGAGAAGAAAACGGGACTCCAAACAGCTAGAGTAAGGTCACGGCTTTCAGGCATCTGAACTGGACCCATGAACATGGCGCCTCCATTTTAACTGTCTGGTGTGATGCCAAGAACAGGACCTTTTGTTCAGAAATTGGGGCTTGATTTCTAGATTTACCAGTTACTAGTGAAGAGACCAAAGAGATTTCACTTAAGCTCTGTGCACCTCAATGTGCTCTTCTGAAATGCGGGGGAAATGAAGGTTACTGCCATAGAGTCACTGCGAGGACGAAACGAGTGTGTACCGATGTCCAGAACAGGACAAGGGCTCAACCAAGGTGAATTTCCTCCCTCCCATCTATGTTCAGTTTTGTATTCACTCTTTCCACTCCACCCCCCTACTTTGCAATCAAAAAAGCTTTCGTGTGGGGAGCCATTGGGCAGGCCATTCACACGGAGTTCTCAAATCTGATGCTCACAAGAGGGCACCACATTGGGCCCTAGTATTCCCACTTGACAGAGGAAATACTGAGGTTACAGAGATTAGGGAAATTGGCAAAAGGTATACTTTCCCCACATCATAATGCCAAGATTTTAACCCCAACAGTATTGTCCCCAAATCCATCTCTGTTCCTTCAAATACTCCACTCCATTCTTCAACCTGCAGGAAGAAAAAAAAAAACAAATCCCTAGACTGTAACATCTCCATTCTTTTTCTGCTACACTGTGGCACTCTCTCAGGTTGCTCTGCATGTCTAATCAGATGCCTTTGGGGCTACCCCACTACACTTTAATTTCGTAGAGTTTTATGAGCTACATATATCTCACCAATTAATTAGAGATTTCTTACATTGTTTTGAGATATTTCTTATCTCCATTTTTGCCATATGCACTCTGTTCTTGCCTTTCTATTTTTTTTTTTTTTACATATCCATTCCCGTATTTTTATTATCTTTGATGGCAGCTTAGGATTTTAGTATCCAGCATTATTGGCCATTTGTTCTCTGCTTTATTTATTCATTTATTTTCTTCTCCTTCTACTTCTATTTATCACTCTAGAGCTTTGCTATTTCTTCAGTGCATTAAGTTATTAACTCCATCTATTTCTTTCCTGTCTCCACCTACAATAATATGACTTCACATATTCATTCCGTTTCAACATTATCTACTGGAAATCCAATATCTGCAGCGCTCGTGTTCCCTTAGCTCCCGTATGCTCTTATTTTTAGCCTAATTATGAGCATAATGAAGTTTTGATCATGATTTTCCAGGTTTCCCCTTCAATGACTTGAGTCATAACCTCCCTAGTTGCCAAGTCTGGAACTTTTACCTCTTGGAAATCTGAATAAAATATTAAATTAGAAAGCCATCCTGTGTATCACAAATATTCTGCCACTATTACTTCCCTTTTTCATTCTCTGCCATCTCAGCTACATTTGGTAATTAGAAATGACCCAGTTTGAAGACCCTTGTTTTTCTGTTCTGTTGTGAAAATGGATTTTCACTGTGGTTGGGTTTTTCAGCGTGCTGACCATGTTTGGGGTCACTCCCAGCATGGTACGGAATTAGAAATGAGTCCTCCAAGGCTCTTCGAGGATCAATTTGAAAAAGTGGCATAGAATTACGGAATCTAAAAAAAGGGGCGGGGGATATTTGAGAATGATCGTATACCATCTCTGCCATCCTGAGGAAGTCCCTAATTCTGCTAAACCTCAATTTTATCCCTACTAAACAGGACTACAGAAGTAGATACTTATCGTATGGAGCTATGGCAGGGCACATACAAGTCAGCATTTTGGAACAAGTCCAACAAAACTCCCGGCACAAAATGTCTTCTCAAATAAATGTCAGTTGCCCCCTCCCCCCGTACCCGTACTGTTGATCCCTAACAAGAGTGGAATGCCAGCACCATGGGACCAGCCAGTCTACAGCTGACCCAGTGGCAGAAACCTCACAAATTTATAGGTGTGCCCACTCTACCACATGACAGTACTGATTCCTGGAGTGTTCTTTCAGTTTTGGGCAGAGCCCATATCACAGTTCAGGCAATTTACTCAAAACTGTTCTCCCGTGGAGAGAGCCATCATCTGGCTCCATCCAAAGTTCATCCATAGTCTCCTGTCTCTTTGTCTCTTTTAGGACACTTAGGACACTTTCATTACAAGCGTGAGAGTTCTTCAGATTTTTTAATAGAGTTCCCAAAGTACTTCCCCAACAACTTCAGTAATACCTCATGGTTTCTACAGTTTCTAGCCCCCCCCCACCCCCCCAGCATCCTCTTCTCTCACCTCTGGATTGTTCCAATGTGTGAGGTCCCAGATCTGACTAAACATTTCAGGAACAACTACACAGTGCAGAATGGAACAGCAATGCCATGTTTCTTATTCTGGACGATCTCTTTCTCTTTGCAAATCCTGAGAACAAAATCACTTCTTGAGCAGCTATGCCCAGCAAGAATTCATTTTAACTATGTTTTTAGTCAGCCAGAATCTTCTGTTTCTTTTCCTGCATCTACAATCGGAAAGTTGAATTTTGGGATCCAGGCTCAGAACCTCACATTTAGCTTGGGTCCATCTGATTCATGGGTATAATCCACTGTGATTCCAAGAAATCGAAGTCCACACATGGAATTCATTGGCCCATTTTACAAATGCCTTTCTAGTACTCAATTTGAGATGCTGCTTCAGGCTCTGAGGACACTGCTGGTCAAGAGGACACATCTTGTCTTGCACGAATGGAACTTACAATTGTGTAGGGTAAATAGTCACTAAATTAACTTCAACAAAAATGATAAAAGTGCTGGCAAGGCAGCTTGTCACAGAAGCCTGATTTAGTCTAGGAGGATCCAGGAAAACTTCCTATGGAAATAATTTTGATTTCTAAGCATACGGAAATCACTTTGAGATGTAAGGAATGAATACGAGAGTTCCATGCAACGGGAAAGACATGTGGGAAAGTCTTGAAGACAGAGCACCAAGACAAATCAAAGGATCTACAAGGAGAACAAATATTAATGCAGGTAGGAAGAAAAGAGGGGCATAGCTAAGTCTAGGGATAAGTCAGTGTTTTATTGCAAAGGGATGTGTAGGTCCATTAAGGATTTTGGTTGTTTTCTTAAGAGCAATGAGACGTTACTACGATGGGACAGGGTGCGGGACATGATTAAATTTATATTTAAAAAGGCTCATTGGGCAGCTGAAGTATGAGGACATGAATTGAAGTGGGAACAAGAAGGATACATGGTAGCTGGTGATGGCAGCAACAGTCAGGCTGAGTGACGGTGGCACAATGGTCATGAGTGGTGGTAGTGGAGAGAAAGGGAAGTGCATAGATTCAAAAGTGCATTTCAGTTACTGGACTATATAGAACACCACCATTGCTTTGAAAACGGGGGAGAAAGGAGAAGGTATAAAGTAGGATACCCAGGTGTCTGATCTGTACGTATGTATGGATGTTAGTACTATTCACCAGGTTTGGGAAAATAGGAAGTAACCGGAGTTGTGAAAGGAGAACACGAACTCAGTCTGAGCGGTGCCGGGTCTGAAGTTCTCACTAGCTATTCAAGTGGATACCCAGAGCTGAGTGTTTATTCTTCTTTTTACCTTCCTTCTAGCTGCAAAGAAGCTACTACACTTTTGTGGTCTCATCATGGGTCCTGGTTTCAATGACCAAGTATGCTAATAAAGCTGCAATGGTGCTCAGGGCGCCTGGGTGGCTCAGTTGGCTCAGCATCTGCCTTTGGCTCAGGTCAGGATCCCAGGGTCATGGGATCGAGGCCCGAGTCAGACTCCTTGCTCAACGGGGAGCCCGCTTCTCCCTCTGTCCCCCACCCCCTTATGCTCTCTTGCTTGCATTCTCTCTTTCAAATAAATAAATAAGATATTATAATAGTTCTCCTGATAGTGTGTTCATGTATGCCGATGTGTGTTTGTGCGGGGAGGGGTGATGGGGTAAGAGAGAGAAAGTTTAAGTTGATTTGCATCGATCTTGGTTTTCTCTCAGGTTTGTTTTCATGAAGATTTCCTGTAAGTAACACAAGAATCTGGTTTTCCTATACTAAATATGCCTTAAAAGATCTTATTTAATAAGCTAATGCTCACACCAGACTCCTAGACCCTCACCTGCCAAGTTGATTTAACCAGTCAGGTATCTTGACAAAGTAACTGCCCAATTACCACATTTTTATAATTGCTACATTGGGGGCGTTAAGCCTGAAAAATATGCATGTCCACGACCTCAGTGCCTTCCATATTTTTCATCCCTCCATTCTGAGTTTGAAAAATTGGCATGAAAATTGTTTTCTGACACTTCTTTTGAACCCTTAAATTATGTATCTATGACTAATAGCGATGTCTCAGGATGTTCTTGCAGAGAGGAAATCTAGTTTGAAAATCTGTCCTTTGTTTTTCATTCTGTAATTTCCTAAAAAGATCAGTTCAAGGACATCCTTTGGCCCTCACTCTCACTGCTGTACACATAAGCCTACCCCACCACACTCCTAAAATGCAATTTCTTCATATTAGCAGACAGTTTATTTTCATTCAGCATCTACGATACGTTAGCAGGAAAACGAGAGGGCCCTCCACCTTGAAAGAATTCACCGTGGGGTTTAAAGCAAAGACAAGGCTGCATGCTGCCGATATCAGACACAGGTGCCCTTTGGAGGCAAGGTGCCCCACAAGCTCCTGGTAGTGAAGGCTGTGGCAGGAGTCCTGAGCAAGCCACATTGCATATGAAGTCACTCATCACACGCAGAACTGTGAATGAAGTCATACTGGGTCCCAAATATTCCTTCCTGTGCCTGATTCCTCTGGACTCTGTCCAGGCTGGCCTGCTCCCTTTAAACCCTACACCTTCACTCTACAGACCTCATCCATAAACCAGGCTCTGAGAGTCTCACACTCTACGGTCCCTCTCCTGAGCCTTTTTCCTTAACCAGTCCCGTACTTGCAGTTTAAACCTGAGATCAACATGCAAACAGAATCCCCCCATCCTCAACCTGGACCTCCAGGTATTTTGATTCAATCAGTTGCTTTGTCCTAACGCTTAATCTGACTTCTTACTTTCCTGCTTTTGTACCCAAATCCCAGTAATGCAGATACTGACTTCCCAAAATGCGGCTCTCACTGTGTAGACACAACCTGCCCCCATAAAGTGAGGTCTCGACAACGTTCCCAAGCTCCATGCACACTGGTCACTCACTACCTGGACACACTTGCCCGGCATCCAACCACCTGAGAGCTGAATCTCATCTACACACTGACCTACCCCAGTCCCTCCTTTGTCCCTAATGAACTGATTAGTCCTTTTATTTGGTCAGATAGTAAGTTCCCCCTCACTACACATGATCAGAACCTGAGCAACCTGTGACGGGAGTGATTCAAGCATCAGCCGAAAGATCAAATTAAATTATTTTTGATGCCTCTTCTAATCTTGAACTTCTGACTATATAAAATACACCCTGTAAAATATGCAGAAGCAAAGTTTGCCCAAGACATGCTATTTTATGCAATGTGATTCAAAACTCTTATTACAGGATGTGAGCTATTGAGCCAAGTTTATATAGGAGGATTTTGTCCTTTACTAAGTCCTTTTTCCTACAGGGTAGATTTTCAGTGAAGATGGCTGCCTACCTATCCGGATGCCTGAGGGACCCTTTCTGACAATTTTGTAATGCCTATTTGTATCACAAGATGGCTTACTTTATCACAGTCCTCCCCACAGAGATATTGAGGTGGTGTTCTATGTGCCGTGCATTCCTTATTGTCTTGCTAAGGTTCTGTGGCTTTCTGGTCCCATGGGATAATGTCTGAAGTCCTAAAAATGGCCTTCAAAGCGCATGAGGACAGGTCCCTCCTCACCTGCAGTTCCAGCTCACATGATGCCCCCATCTGGAGCAAGGCTTTGAGCATCCCAAGCTGGCTATACTTCAAGAAGCACATCAAGCTACCTAGCACTTTCTTGGCTTTGCCCTCAAGGATCCTTCTGCGTTGGATTCTCTTTGCCCACCACCTCCCAGTCAAAATCCCACTCTTCCTCAGCATTTAACTGGAATGTCATCTCCTTTATGAAATGCTTTTTAAATATGAATTCTCTTCCTCTATAAAAAGTAGTCCTTGCACTGCCTAGTTTCTTAAAACCAAGGGTCTACTCTTAGAGCTTATCTCACTGAACTGAGATTTTGTTTGCTTCCCTCTGTCTCAGTGAGCTCCCTGTAATAGAAGTCCAGGTCTCCTTCTATACCTCCTTCATCTACTCCAGTTCCAGGCATTGGTAAGTACACGGCACATGTAAGCTGAGGAATATATATTAATTGATTAAAAAATAAAGGACAAATGGGGCGCCTGGGTGGCTCAGTGGGTTAAAGCCTCTGCCTTCGGCTCAGGTCATGATCCCAGCGTCCTGGGATCGAGCCCCACATTGTGCTCTCTGCTCAGCAGGGAGCCTGCTTCCTCCTCTCTCTCTGCCTGCCTCTCTGTTTACTTGTAATCTCTGTCTGTAAAATAAATAAATAAAATCTTTAAAAAAAAAAAAAAAAAAAAAAAAAAAAAAAATAAAGGACAAACCAAATCTCCAAATGATTGTGTCCTAACTGCTATAGCCACGGATAAAGATATTCGAAAGTACAGATTTCTTGCCCATTTAACAAGACACAACTCTAAATATTCAAAGATAACTATTTCATCACTTTTCAAAATGATTGGAACTCAGGGTCCTGAAGGGCTTTTCTTTATCTACTCAAAATCAATCTGAGTTTCAAACTTACATCACCAAAACATTATGCCCTCGTGATCTTCAGCAGCTTCAAGGTTAATTAAGCCCTTGAAATTCTCTCACCGATACTGACAGTGTTTCCCAGAAGTCTAAATTATAGCCCACAAATGCCAGAGAGATGACAGGACCATTTGAGGCCATTGGGGATGGACATCTAGGGGAATCTCGACCATTTCTTGTATACACTTGATGGACAAAATCTTGGCAAATGGGACAGTATTTTAATCTATATTAATCACTTTGAACTTTACATTGGCTAATGAGGCATGTCATCTGCCAGCCTCTGACAAAGTCACAATATTTTGCAGAATTCTGCCAAACAGTGACATAAGGAACCACCTGAGGGCCTCCGTGGCTGTCAAACACAGCCCAACTGTCTCAAATCTCATTCACATTCTGACTCTGTGAACTGTGCCTCTTAATTATCTACCTACTTGCCTATCTTCCTCCTCTCTCTTCAAGGCCCTCAGGACTGGTCATGGATTCCATACTGGGACGATGAGGAACAAGTTCTTAGTGATGAGTAACAGTCCAGAAGTTATCAATAACGTGTTCTTTTGAGGGAGATAATAGTGGATTAATTTCTTCCTTTTCTAGCACTGATTGATTTGAGATGGTCCCAGTCCTCCAGGGGACTTAGTTTTCTCATTTGAAATCCTCTCTTCATGGGAGTGTCTAACGGTTAAAGGAGGTACAGCAAAAGGTAACTTTGGACCTGCAGTATCAGTTAAGGTGAGAGCTCTGTTCTTGGTTTCCCAACATTTCTTCCCAAAGAGATGTCTAAGCAAAGACCAGACTTCGATTTGGAAAAAGATTTAAGATACTGCCAACAGGAATCATCTACTTATGGCTGTATTTCCAGCTTCTTAGAGGCTGCAAGACATAGAATGAAAGAAGAAAGGAGGTCTTGTGGATTTAAACCTACTATGTGCCAGAAGCTTCTATGATCATTTTGCATATATTTTTCCATGTAAACCTCACAGTTCTCCTACAAGGTAGCTGTTATTATCTTTACTTTTCAAAAGGTGAAAGCAAGGCTCTGATGCTGAAACTGCTTATGATGTGAGATCTCAGTTTATTTTGTAAGTGCCAGATGAAAGCCTAGATACATCTGTCTGCAGGTTTATGTTTTATTTTTCCAAAGAAAAATGGATAATGAGTAGAGACTAAGGTTCTCTCTCCTGAAGTATGTTCTACATGATGTTAAAAGGAGTGACAAGATGGGACATTTTCTGGGATTAGCTTAATTTGGGAACCATTAGATTACACAAGCAAATAAAATATATTCTCCTTTGGCTGGAATTTTCAGAGCCTTGAATAAGTGATTACAGCTAACCTCAAGTCTTCTACAGTATGAAAGAACTACTGTATGTAATCCTTTTCCATAGAACATTCTGGAATACCGTGATCTAGGGAGATGATTGTCGAGGACTTGTCCATCTGTTCCACTAAAGGGTCTAATATTTCAGTATAGTCTACATTATTTAGTAAAATAACCTCTGACCAAGTCTGTCCTTTGGGTGCCTATACAATGCCCATTAACAAATCTTAAGAGGCAAATAGATATCCTCAGCAAATATTATAGTGGTGTTCTGTGAAAGGCAGATTTACGCAAAACATGCGTTTTCCTGTAGTATTTTCTCCTAGTCTCTTGTGCACTGCATGGCTCCTGGGTACCAGAGCCCCAGACATCCAACTGCTGTAAATCACCCAAGAAAGGTGATCATTAAATAGATTAAAATGCATGGAAATTACCTAAATGTGGACCATTAGATTAAATGAAGCAGCTACAGTATAATGCCCTGATGGCTCCAGGAACTTTATTTAGATTATAACTGTACCAGTGTTGTGCAAATCACATGATTAAGGGGAATATTACAAATCTTACTACTCCCCCTCCTTCCACTAAGGGTTTGCAATTGAAATTCCTCCAAGGCTTAATAAACAGTTACCTCCAAGAAGGCACTTTGAAACTGACTTTCTAGACCAATCTGCATTTCGATGTGGTTCAGAGCAAAACCTTATCTCTGTGTGGCATGTTTGCAGGAATAACAATGTTTAAATAATGTCTGAAATGGAGCATAAAAATCCTTTGTAACTCAAATGGACATATTGAGAAATCTTAAGCTTCAGCTCACATTACCTTTTTGATATTTCTTTCAAAGACTGACAGTAAGACATCATCACTTGCAGAAAGTAACTCTCCAAGAGCCCTGTGCATATTTTTTGATGTAGTTCTCGCTTGCAAACTCTCTTCATAACTCTAATAAATGCCAATTTGGGGAGCAGGAGTGGTTAGAGTTTTAAATTTTTCATGAAATTCTGTGTGAAATTGAAGTAGTCTATTTCTTTCTATCCTGATCACTGAAGAGAAAGGCAATAAAAATAGCGTACATGTGTGTGCCTTCAAAAAACACCTCTTAATTGGAGTCATTTAGAAAGCTCTGGGTTAGATCTTTTTGGCGGAGAAAAACCATCAGCCAAGGTGGGCTTCTCTCTCCTTCACATCAAGTGCAGTTTTGTTCTCTTACTAGATCGTTGCATTTTGTTGAGGCTGAATGCAAGAAAGCAAAGGGAAGAGAAGGGAGCCCATATTGGTGAAGTGTCTTTTGAGTGCCAAGTACTGAGCCTGGTGTCCTTCCTATTACCACAGGGTAAGAATTTAATCTTCACACAACCTTCCAGGCAGACACTGTGGACTCACTTACCAACTAATAAAACTGAAGCTTGAAGAGATTAAGTAATGGGCTATGATGGTAGAATCAGCTTTTGAACCTGTTACTATCCTGAGTAGATCCGTGCTCTTCCCACTATATTCTGCTATTCCTTTGAGGGTCACACCTGTGCCAAAAGAGAGCACCAGTCAGCAAAGTCATAAAACACTGGGACTGCTGTGTAGGTGGGAGCTTTGTTGGTAGATGTGAGAAAGTGGACCTTGTGACTAAGCCTACATCCCTTTTGCAAAATAGAAGAAGAACGGTGGGCAAAAAGAAATAAAAAAGTACTCAGGTACATCAGGTACTCTTTTAAGCATTTTACACACACTATCTCATTTAATCCTCATGACCATCTCATGAGATGGCTGCAGTTATTTATACTTTACAGATTTAAAAAAATTGAGACTTGCAGAGAGATAAGCTGCTAAAAGTCGCAGAAGAATGAGTGATAGAACTATACACAAATCTAGGTTGTGTGAACCCCAATCCTACTGCAGAAGCACAATGTACTCTTTAAAAGCTATAGAGTAAAACAAGCATGGGTTTTCTCTGATTATTTTTCTTTTTCATTATTTGCTTATTTATTTTTGTTCACCTATATTTTTAAACAGTTTTACTGAAGTATAATTCACTTAATATACATGAACCTTTTAAAGTAAAAATTTAACGTTCTTAGTAAATTCAAAGGGTTGTGCAACCCTGTGAATAACCACAATCTAATTTTAAAACATTTGTATCCTCTGAAAAGAAACCCTATACCCATTAGCAGTGTACTCCCTATTCTGCTCCCAATCCCCAGTGCTAGACAAGCACATGTCTACTTTCTTTCTCTATTGCGTGGCCTATTCTAGATACCTTAGATAAATGGGACCAGAAATGTGTGGTCTTCTGTGACTGGGTCTTTTACTTAGGGTGTTTTCAAGATTAATTCTGTTGTCACGTGTATCAGTACTCTGTTACTTTTTATTGCCAAATAATAGTCCATTATATGGATAGACCACATTGCCACGTAATGGTCCATTGTATGGATATGCAACATTTTATTTATCCAATCATAAATTCATAGATATTTCGGTTGTTTCACTTTTGACTATTATAAATAACACTGCTCTATGTATGCAAATATAAGCTTTTGTGTGGATATACATTCTCAGTTCTTTTAGGTACATACCTGAAAGTGGAATTGCTGGGTCATATGACAACTCTGTTTGACATTTTGAGGAACTTTCAAACTATTTTCCAAAGTGACCGTACCATTTTTACATTCCTACCAGGATCGTATGAAGGTTTTAATTTCTCCACATTTTTACCAACTTTGTTACTGTCTGTCCTTTTGGATTTAGCTATCCTAGTGGGTCTGAACTAGTATTTCACTGTGATTTTGATTTGCATTTCACTCATAACTAAGAATGCAGAACATCTTTTCATCTTTTCTTTCTTTACTTGTCATTTATGTATCTTTCTGCAGAAATGTCTATTCAAATCCTTTGGCCAATTTTTCAATAGGCTGTCTTTATTATTGACTCACAGTTGTCTTTTCACTTAATGAAAAGTGAAAAGTATTTTTGTACTACAAAAAATACTAACTCTGATGTCATCCAATTTGTCTAATTTTTTTCTTTTGTCATTTGTGTTTTAGTGTCATATCTAGGAAACCATGGCTAAGTCAAAGATCATTGAACATTTATATTTTCTTCTAAGAATTTTATATTCTTAGCTCTTAAACTTAAGGCTTTGATCCATTTTGGGCTAACTTTTGTGCATGGTGTGAAGTAGAGGTCTTACTTGATTCTTTTACATATGGATATCCAGTTGTCCCAGCACTATTTGTTGAAAAGAACATGATTTTTGAGAAAAGATAGCTATGATTATTGTTGTCCCCCCCCCCACCACCATTTCCACTTAAATAGCTGTGGGAGCTTAGACAAACTGCTCAACCTGGTTGGTTCTTCATCTGTGAAGCTAATAAGAAACCTACATCACAATGTTGATGTGAAGAAGAGAGCAGAATGTGAATCTCCATTTGGGTCCTTTGAACCATCTCCAACACATAGTCATCACTAAACAAATATCCAGCATCTCATATCTCTAGGATATCTTACTGAAATCAAAACATCTAACATACTAGAACACTATGTATAAACAGACTGAGTTCATGAGTTTGATATTACCCCTCCCCCACCTCTCACCTTACCCTCCCAAGCCTCCCCCCCTGTGCCCCCAAGAGCCCTCTAGCCATTGTACATTGTTCAACTGTTACTCAGATGGCATACATATGGAGAAGTTACTAGCTGTCAGATATTTGAGAAGGAAGGCATTATCAGGAAATAGATTCCCATGTGATGGTATCTTATCCCCTTTTGCAGACAAAACATTCCAACTCTCTGTCCTATATATGAACCCACCATACTCTATTGACTCCACTTTTTTTTTTTTAAGATTTTATTTATTCATTTGACAGACAGAGATCACAAGTAGGCAGAGGCAGGCGGGGGGGGGGGGGGCGGGGGGGGAAGCACGCTCCCCACTGAGCAGAGAGCCCGATGCAGGGCTGGATTCCAGGACCCTGAGATCATGACCTGAGCTGAAGGCAGAGGCTTAACCCACTGAGCCACCCAGGTGCCCCTTGACTCCACTTTTGAGGGAGATGCTGGAGAAAATTCAATGACTTGAGCAGCATTTAGATTTTGACTTCTATACAGTATCTTGTCTTCAGGATCCAATTTATTGACTCTGAGTATATATTTTTGTGTTGTGTTCCTTTTTTCTTTTTCTGAGAGATTGATTTTGCTTTCCAAAAAATAAGGTGTATATTTTTTACTTTACTTCCAAAATGGCTAATTCTCCTAGCTATCAAAATGAATAGACCCACACCATTCTTAGACAAGATTCCCAAGTCAGGAATATTTGTCACCAAGAATGGAGAATCGTATGCACGTTAATGCTTCAAGACCTTGAGATGGAATGTTGGATCTAGCCTCATGTACTCTGCTGGGGACAGGGGACTTCTTCTTCCAACTAAAAGAGGCATGCTTTGGCTTGATTTACATGTGAAAAAAAATAATATATGATAACCCTTCAGTCACAAACCCTGGGCCTTTTCTCAAACTCAAACAGGTGTTTCACACACTCTACCCATTTTCTCCCCTTCATGAGGTTTTGCCGTGATAGCCTGCCTAAATACTGTTTTTTTTTTTTTTTTTTTTTTTGCAGCTGCCTTGACCCATTCTCCCCCAAGGAAGTCTATACCTCAACCTGTAGCATCTCCCCTATTCCTTTATTTTTTCTTTCTCCTGATGAAAAAAGCTTGAAGACCTATTTTTTTTTTTTTAACATTTCACTGATGACTGACTGTTTTAGGGAAACACGTAGGGATTAACATAGAAGGGAAAGTAACAGAAGTTCTGGCATTTGACAACTTCTTTACCCATCTTGGATCTTGGCCTTTGATAATCTCAGAAATGTAACTGGAAGCTGCCCCGGGCTTCTGTCCTCCCTTTTAGCTGAGGATGGAGTTCACCAAAAACCACTGTTTCTTCCCTCCTTGGAGAAGAACCTGCTGGCTGCCGGCTTTCTCAAGAGCTGCACTTCATTACTTGCTTAGATACCACTTTATGCTCTATCGATACCAAACTACTTAGATTTTTATAACACCCAACATTCCCACGACCATGCCTTGCAAACGCGCTTGTCGCTTCCTGGAGTGCCACACCGTTCTCCTTGTTCAAGCTGTAAACTCATTTTATTAGCTTCTTCAAAAAATGAGCTCAAAGTGTAAGCACTTAAAAAAAACCTTTCCTGAGTAATCTCATCATGATATAGAGCTAATTTTTCTCTATTCTGTGCTTATCCATCCTTCTAGGACTAAACTTATCACTTAGCCTGGCAATGTCTTTGTTTGGGTTCTGTCTTCTATCGTAGACTGTATTTCTTGAGAGCACACTCTACTTTATTTGTTTATAGAAAAAATAAATCTGCCGCCACAATGAATGACATCTCTGAAACATTCCCATAGATGAAGCTCACCAGGCTCTAGAAAGTTACTTGTACTATGCACACCCATTCAGTTCCCCAACACACCCAGAACCTACAGACACTGTGCCCTGGGATGGCCTTTCATAAACGAACATTCCCATCTCTACTCATTCCTTTAGCAGAAACAAGCTCACAAGTTAATCGGAATAAAGCATAGGGAAAGAGAGTATGAGGAGAGGTGGGCAGAGGGAGGCATTTCATAATTTAGTAAGATGTGAGCCCTGGCACCTCATTTATTTCACAAAAAGAACTGATGTTCACATTTTTATGAGCTGGGACTTAAAACAGGATTCCTGCTTCCCCTCCACCCATCACCATCCTGGCAGCCTGCGGGCATGTTGCTGATTCACCAGTGGGTTTCCTGGAATCGCTCTTTGCTCTCTTACCTGGGCCCTCTTCATTCCCAAAGGCTGCTGCAAAAATCCTGAATCTATCTTGACTCAAGGGCACTGAGTTCCATGCTCCTTAATCAATACCAAGCACAAAACCAAGGAAATGGCGCCATGCATCTGCAAACCTCCTTTGAAGCAGATCGCCCCATTTAGAATGAATCAACATCTAATCGGCAAGCAATCACACCTAATAATTTTTAGATTTGTTTATTCTTTGAAGTCACATCTTTCAAAATACTGTCAATAGAACAATTATATGGGCTCTTCTCACTAGAAGTCACCTAAAAGAGTGTCTTGTTATATGCCTATAACTATTACTCAAGACAAGTCCATCCAGCTCAGTTCTCTGCAATAATCATAATCATAATAAACACAATAAAACAAAATTGGAGACCTGAATGAAACTGGAGAAACAGTACTTTTTAGGCAAGTCTACATAAATAGAATGTATCTGACTATCTGCCAGAATTTTTTTTTTTCTCCTGCCAAATTCTAATCAGTTTATATCACCTCTCCCCCTCCCAATTTGTGTCCTTAAGGGCCAAAGCAACAGAGCTTACAAAACAATCCTTGGGCCTCTATCATCCTTTGCAAGAAATACCCTGGAGTCTTTCCTTTAGATGTCAGCCATCCATTTCATTTTTTAAAACAACATTTTTTTTTTTTTTATTGAGTCTGGAGACAAAAAAGACAGAACAAAGGAAAATGTCAGATGCAGAAAGATTAGACCAGATCAGCCTAGGCTTGGAAAGCACGAGAGGTTGCAAGGGTTTTTCTGAAATGCTGCTCTTACACAAAATACTTCTACATCCCGTAAGGCAGGCTGTTTGAGTTACTCGTTGCAAGGAGCAATGACACAGATATGATCTTTCCTTTTCTAGACCACAGCACCATCAAGGATAGGTCTATGATTTATAACAGGGCTACAAATGGTAGTCTGTACCATCCCTGGTCCAAGTCAAATCTCAGGGGTCTCAAGGATTCCAAGCCCCACCTGTTGTCCTGGAAGAACACTGAGAATCTTGGAGCATTGTGACGCTGAATTCAAAGATGTGCTCTAGCTACCGTCCGTTCTACTTTTGCTCTCCCTGCTCAGAGTGGTGTTGGCATGTGACAACTCAGGTGGAAGAGAGCACTCTGATGGCTGCTGATGCTAACCTTTTTGAACCCATGCTTGTTGATGTTGATCTGGCTGTGTTTGTTCCTCACTACCACTAGAGGTTACTAGGTTACTCTCACCAACAAGCACCAGTACTCTTTGATACTTCTTAGAAATTACAGAAATGACTCTGGGTCTTAATCGGAAGTCAAGTGAGTCTCTATATCATGACACACAGCCAGAGACTTTGACAAGATTTCAACCCTCCATGTGTTAGAGTGAATCTCAGGGTCTCGGAATACTCTTTCCAAACAGAATTTCTCCTCTCTCTTTGTTTCATTATCTTAAGCCCTGATGATTTAGGTCCTAAACAGTAGTTTTAAGGGATTCGTCAGCACATCTTCAAGAAGACTCAGTAGGTAGGAATGCAGACTGGCACAGTTACACTTGAAAGCAATATGAAGGAACCTCAAAAAGTGAAAAATAGAACTACCCTATGACCCAGAAATTTCACTACTAAGTGTTTACCCAAAGGAGACAAAAATACAGATTTGAAGGGCCACGTGCACCCCTATGTTTATAACAGCCTTATCAACAATAGCCAAACTATGAAGAGAGCCCAAATGTCCAACGACTGATGAATGGGTAAAGAAGATAGTGTGTGTGTGTGTGTGTGTGTGTGTGTGTATCTGTGTGTGTAGTGGAATATTACTCAGCCATCAAAAAGAATGAAATCTTGCCATTTGCAACAACATGGACAGGGCTGGTGTTACACTAACTGAATAAGTCAGTCAGAGAAAGACAAATATTACATGATTTCACTCATATGTGGAACTTAAGAAACAAAACAGATGAACATAGGAGAAGGAAAACAAAAAGAGAGAGAGAGAGAAACAAACCATAAGGGACACTTAACTATACAGAACAAACTGAGGGTTGGTAGAGGGAGGTGGGTAGGGGATGGACTAAGTGGGTGATGGGCATTAAGGGGGGCACTTGTTGTGATGAGCAGTGGGTATTACATCTAAGTGACAAATCACTAAATTCTATATCTGAAACCAATTTTACCATACATATTAACTAAAATTTAAATAAAAAGTTGATTTTTTTAGAATAATTTAAAAAATAAATTTAAATTTAAAAAAATGAGTAGCTGAAAAGAAAAAGAAAAAAACAACAACAAAAAAAGGAGACTCAGTAGGTCCTGATGCAATTTGGATTCCTTTTGGATATCCCTGGCACGTCAGAGTTCCCAAGGTGCAAATAAAGATTAAAGCCCATCCCTTGGATCTTCATTAAGGGGCGTCCATGTGTTCAAGAGAGACATAAGACGGAAGTAGGACAAAGATGAGGAGGAGGAAAGGAAGAGAAGAAGGAAGAAGTGGAGGAGGAGAAAGAAAAGCCATGTCTGTACTCTGCCAAAGCACTTGTGAGTTTAGCTAGGAATCTATCATCTCGCTTTTCTTTTTCTGGCTACATAATATCAACAAATACTTCATGATTTTTCTTTTTCTTTTTCTTCTTCTTCTTCTCCTTCTTCTGCTTCTTCTTCTTCTTCTTTTTTTTTTGCATAGAAATGAGTTATCTTTTGTGATTGGATTTTCCAAAGGTTTTGCCCTGTTGTAAAAAAGCACTGCCCCTTCCCCCCCTGCCCCTTTAAACATGACTTCAGCAAATATCTTCAAGCAAGCAAAATACCTCCCTGGCTCCTTTCCATATTCACTTTCCAGCCTTTGCTGCATCCCTATAATCACTATCAGTAGAAACCTGGATGTCCCAAACCCCTGACTGAGATGTTCCAGTGAGCACTGCTTTCTCTTAAAATACTTCATTTTATTAAAAAATCACCATGTTCTTCTTTTCCCCAAGGAAAAACATATGGTAATAACTCAGTGATAAGATTCTTATGAACTTCACCCACTCAGTGCAGATCACTATCTTTCTCCTTTCTCTACTTTCCTTCCTCTCGCCCTCCCCTCCCCCTTCCCTTACTCCTGTCTATCCCTCCTTTCCTCTTTTCTTTTAGTCTTTCGGTCATTTTTTTTTTTTTAAAGATTTTATTTATTTATTTCACAGAGAGAGATCACAAGTAGGCAGAGAGGCAGGCAGAGAGAGAGAGGAGGAAGCAGGCTCCCTGCCAAACAGAGAGCTCGATCCCAGGACCCTAGGATCATGACCCGAGCCAAAGGCAGCGGCTTAACCCACTGAGCCACCCAGGCGCCCTTTGGTCATTTTTTGAAAACACTCCCCTGAGAGTTCCTATAGCCGTCATTCGGTCCTCCTGGCCTTCATTTCACTCAGATAAAAAGAGCATGTGTGAGGAAATATTCAGAGTGCCACAGTATTTACCGTTCCTCCCTCCCTCTCTCCCTCTTCCTTCCTTCCTTTCTTTCTTTCTTTCTTTCTTTTTCCTTCTTTCCTTCCTTCCTTCCTTAAGATTTTATTTATTTGACAGAGTGAAAAAGAGAATGAAAGAGAGAGAGAGAATACAAGCAGGGAGAGTGACAGGCAGAGGGAGAGAGAAAAGCAGGCTCCTGCTGAGCAGAGACCCCGATGGGGGACTCAATCCTAAAACCCTGAGATCATGACCTGAGTAGAAGGCAGATGCTTAACCTACTGAGTCATCCAGGTGCCCCCAGTATTTACCGTTTCTTAAAACCTTAAAGTTCCACGTTTATTTCAAATTTCTCTCTCTATAACTGACCTCTTTTTCACTTTAATGTAGATTCTCCTGAGGTTTTAATAACTAATTGATACCACAACTTGTTTTTATTTTTGGCTTTCATGAGTTTTAGCCTGATGTGTCTAGGGATAGTTTTTTTTTTTTTTAAAGATTTTATTTATTAATTTGACAGAAAGAAATCACAAGTAGACGGAGAGGCAGCCAGAGAGAGAGAGAGAGGGAAGCAGGCTCTCTGCTGAGCAGAGAGCCCGATGCGGGACTCGATCCCAGGACTCTGAGATCATAACCTGAGCCGAAGGCAGCGGCTTAACCCACTGAGCCACCCAGGCGCCCCTCTAGGGATAGTTTTATTTGACTTGATCCTTTTAAAGTTTCCTGAGCTCTGAAACTGCAAATTTATATCTTACACCAAATTTGAGAAAGTTTCAGCTCTTATTTCTCCAAGTATTTTTTTCCTGTACCCCATCTCTTTCTCCTTTCTTCTGGGACGCCAATGGCACAAGTATCAGACCTTTTTCTTTTATCTCATGGTTTCTGCTACTCTGTTTTTCCCCCTTCCTAATCTTTTCATCTATGTTCTTCAGTTTGCATAATTTTATTGGTATATCTTTAAGTTCACTGACTTTTCCTCTGTTGTCTCAATTGTGTTACAGAGTCCATCTAGTGAATTTCTAATTTCAGATGTATTTTTTTTCAGTTTTTAAGATTTCCATTTGGTTTTGTTTTTATAGTTTCTCTCTCTCTCTCTCTCTCTCTTTTCCTCTCTTTCTCTCTTCAAGAGTACTAATCTTTGCCTTTTTGACCATGGTAATAATATCTGTATTAAATCCTTTGACTGAAAATTCCAACATCTAGGCCATCTCAAAAGTTGTTATTTGTTTCGATTGTGTTTTCCCTTGTAAAAGTCAGCATATATATATATATATTTTTTTCTTTTTTTGTAATAATAGGATTAGGAATTGTTTCGGCTTTTGTGGCTTAGCCATATGGTTTCTGTTACAATGGATAATTGGACACCAGCATGAAAGCTGCTATAAACAATAGAGAAATTAATGAAAGCAGCTGTATCTCAATAAAACTTTATTGATGGACACTAAAATTTGAATTACAGAATATGTTCACGTTTTTAAATATTCTTCTGATTTTTTTCCAACTGTTTATAAACATAAAAATATCTTCTAACCTCATAAACCATACTAAAACTTGTGGTGGGGCAGTACTGGACTGTGGACCATAATGTGTCAATGCCTACCTTGAGAATTCGTCACAATTTTTTGGTTCCTTTTAGATAATTCATTCAAATTGTATCCCAGACTAGTCAAATATGTTGTGAGATTCTGACTACTGTTAAAATCTTCTGGAGAATATTGATGTTATTCTGTTTGTAGCAGAGTTGGTTAGGGTACAAAGCACCTTTCTGTGGGAAGAGGTTCTAATACCAGCACAATTTCCAGTCTGTGCTGTGATCTTTGGATATCCATCGTCTACACACGCACTACTAAGAAGTTAATATGGCCATACACCGTAACCAAATGTGGGTCATAGTTGATATTCTAGTTCAGCTCTCGAAGCTTCTGCTAAGCTTCCTTGGATCTCTTCTGTACATGTGCCTCTCAGGGTGAGCTTGCAACTTCTGAAGCACATATACAGAATTAGGAGATCTCCTTTTCCAGCCGTCTTCTCTCCATGATTCCCCTATACTCTCCAGCTTGCAAGAGCACCTTTTCCCTGTTCCTATTCATCTGACCAGGAAAAAAAAGAAAGTGTTTTTCTCAGAATGTATCTGCTGTTGGCCATTTCCACATACCTGGGGGTAACTTCTGGGCAAAGTAGTGAGAGAAAAATATAGAGAAAAATAATAAAACAATGTGGCTTCCCCAAACACATGTGGCCTTCATAGCTCATGTTATCTGACTGCAGAAATGGGTTTTTCTCTTGGAGTTTAATTGCCCACACCTCCACACTGCTGTTACCACCATGTAGTGACCCAAGTTGGCCTTTGGGCACAGCCAGGAGAGAAAAAAGTAAAAAAAAGGGGGGGTTAGTTTATAAACTTGAAAGTTTTAAAGAGATTATATATTAATATACTTACATATTATACTTAATATCATTACAATAAAAAATGGTAATTATGTGAGGGAATAGAGGTTTTAACCTTACTGTGGTTCACATATACGTGTATCAAATCATCACATTATACACCTTAAACTTCTATGTCAACGGTATCTCAGGGAAACTGAGGAAAAAAGGATGAATAAAAAGTAGGTCTCAAAGTATTGACTTGTTGAATTGCTGTGTTGTATATCTGAATCTAATATAACATTGTAACTGTATTATTACATTGTATACATAACTGTACTTCAATAAAGAAAACAAAAGGTGTCTTTCCAGCTCACAGTGACTGCATACACTCTGGTTGGTTTGCAGTGGCCTTTCTTCTAAATAAAGAGAATTTCCTTCAGCTTTTGCTGTCTCTACCTGCTATGCTGTTCTGTCCTTAGCTCAATGCTGGGAGAGAAAGGAGAGGAAAAAAAAAATCCCCCATCATACTGCTCATTCTTCAAATTCTCACTTCCTTCCCCAATCAACCTACAAGGTTTGACTTTTCAGAGACTTCAGGTAGTTCCTTTTTGCATTTAGTGTATAGATTGCAGTCATAATCAGTAGGAGAGAGAGCATATAATGAATTGACTCCGTCTTGGCTAAAATTGCTCCTTTTAAAGAATCTCCACTTGCTCCTTTTAAAGAATCTGTCCAGTATTAAATGTTCTTACTTAACCACAACAAAACCAGACAGCTTCTGCACAAAGTGCCTCCCACTGGAAAGAAAGGAGTGCTGTCTCTGTCCCTACTTCCCAGCCATATGTTCTCTTTGGAATGTCTGATTATCCCATGCCATCCTTACAGATCCCTGTTTCCAAGGCACATACTTATATTCTGGCATTAAATCTATAAAACACAGCCCAGCACACAGGATTTCTTCTAGGAACTGGGAAATGAGGAGGAAAAGCTGCACTTGACTTTATTTAGATCTCTGGAATCAAATACTTTTATTAGTCCACATATAAACGGCATTGGAAGGCTAGAACTCAGGTAGCATACCCTTGGGTTGCAGATTTTATGAATAAGGCGTTAGTTCAAAATCCATTTTGGGTGCATCCAATCAGCCTGTTTTGCAATGTTCTCTGCTGCAAAGGGACTCTGACTTAGCTAACACCATGTTTGAGAAAGCAAAGACTATTTTAATGACTTTGTTTTAGTAAAATGGCTGTGGCAAAGGAAGCTTTGGCAAGAGCCAGTTGGTATCCCAGCATGGCTAGGACACTGGATAAGCAGGATCTCTTTTGGTGTATGCCCAATTCAAGGAACAGGAGTAGATGTTAGTATTATTTCATCCAGGGGATAGATAACTGAAGTTCAGGGAGTTAAAACAATAGACTGAAATTACAAAAACTAATATTCATGAAACTAGATCTCATTTTATACCACTCACGAAAATAACTCAAAAAGGATTAACACTTAAACCCTAAGGCCTGAGACTATGAAACTTCTAGAAGAAAACATAGGAATAAAGCTCCTTGGTAATGATATTTTGTATATGAGATATAAAGCACAGCAACAAATTAAAAGAATAGGTGAGACTGTATCAAAATAAAAACTTATGCAGAGCCTAAGGAAACCATCAACAAAGTGAAAAGACAATGTACAGAATGAGGAAAAAATATCTTCAAACCATATATCCGGTAAGGGGTTAATATCCAAAATACATAAAGAATTCATATAACTCGATACTTATAATATTCAAGATCTTAGGTTACCTAAACAATCTAGGTGCCCATTGATGGAGAAAGAAGTTTATGTATATATTATATATAATAACTATATATAATATATACATATATTATATATATAACGTTTATATATAATATATGTATATATTATATATATATATTTTTTCACACACACATATGCACATATAGGCAGTGGAATATTACTCAGCAATTAAAAAGAGAGTAAATCCTACCATTCGCAACAACATAGATGGACCTGGAAGATACGCTACGTGAAATCAGTCAGATAAAGAAAGACAAGCACTGTATGATCTCACTTATATGTGGAGTCAAAACAAAACAAAACAACAAAAACAAACATCAAAAAAACCAAATTCATAAGAAAAAGATCAGATTTGCTGTTAGCAGAAGAAGTAGGTAGGGGAGGAAGAATTGCATATAGGTGGTCAAAAGGTACAAACTTCCACTTATAAGATAAATAGGTAGGAGGAATGGAACGCACAATATGATGACAATACCTAACACTGATGTATGATATATGCAAAGTTGTCCCAAGAGTAACCCTAAAATGTTAAATTGTCTCAACATAAGGAAAAATTTTTTCTTTTTTATTGTATTTACATGAAATGATGATGTTAGCTGAGCCTAGTATGGCAATCATGTCATAATACATGTAAATCAAACCATTATGCTACACACCTTGGATTTATACAGTGACATATGTCAATTATTTCTCAATAAAAGTAGGAAAAAAACCCCTAATATTCACTATCCACATGAGTTTGAAGCCCACTTCTGGTATAGATCTTATGTTTGTTACTTTCAACAGAACAAACTACCCCAAATAGGTTAGATTATCAACTGCAGATTATTTGCTCAAGATTTTGCATTTTGGGATGAGCTTAGCTGAGCAGTTCTTGGGATACTCTCCCTAGGTCATTCATGTGCACTCATCTGGTATGGCCTAAGTGAGACTGATTACTTTTGGCGTAAAAAGATACTATAGCAAACGGACAGAGAAAACAATAGGGCCCTAATACACAGATGGGCAAGAAACATGGATAACATAAACAGTAACATCAACAACAAATAATAATCATCAAAAAACTTTTATTTTAAAAATAAAAACTATTTTAAAAATGATAATATCGTGTGCTTATTAGGAAGTCTCACAAGAGTCACTTACAAAGTTGTAAATCGACCTGCAAGTTAATCTGAAAAACTCCTTCCATAAAAATATGCTCATTCCTTTTTTTTTTTTTTAAAGATTTTATTTATTTATTTGACAGACGGAGATCACAAGTAGGCAGAGAGGCAGGCAGAGAGAGGAAGAAGCATGCTCTCCGTGGAGCAGAGAGCCCCATGCAGAGCTTGATCCCAGGACCCTGGATCATGACCTGAGCCAAAGGCAGAGGCTTTAACCCACTGAGCCACCCAGGTGCCCCCAAAATATGCTCATTCTTTTCTTCATAGTAATTCCATTTCTGTTAACCTTCTCTTGGAAAGTAATATACATGTAACATATTTGCCATAGAAAGATAATCACTATAGAGTTATTTATAAAGATGCAAACTTAAAGACTACTTTAATTCTCAGCAACAGGGGAGTGGTGAAACAGTCCTTAGTTACATATGTCTCGTGAAAAGAGAGGAAGTAATGAAAATGACATTTAAAAAGGTAATGTAGTAAGATGGAATAGTGTCTATGCAAAAAAAAAAAAAAAAGATGTTAAGAGAAGTGGCCAAATATTAAGGTTACCTACGTGGTGTTTTAATGTCTACATTAAACAATGCATAACCATAGAAGATAAATATATCAATACTTATAATACCTTTATTTGCATTTTTGAGCCCAGTTGCTGCTTTTATTTTTAAACTGTCCTAGGGGTGCCTGGGTGGCTCAGTGGGTTAAAGTCTCTGCCTTCAGTTCAGGTCATGATCTCAGGGTCCTGGGATCTCTGGACAGAGCCCTACATCTGGGCTCCCTGCTCAGCAGGGATCCTGCTTCCTCCTCTATCTCTCTGCCTACTTGTGATTTCTGTCAAATAAATAAATAAGATCTTAAATAAATAAATAAACTCTCCTAAATTTCAATGTACAAACAAGTATTTCATTTGAGCAATAACAAAAGTTACAAAGAAAATAAAGAAATGTTTTAAAAAAATAAATAATAAAGACTTAGAAGCAGCAACAGGTCCAAACCTAGTCACCTGTCTCCAGACAGCAAACCAAGACTTAATTGTAGCAATGTGAATTTAACCTGTCAATTTGGAATTTCCCTATGAGCACTAGCGAGATAATCTGCATGATAAACCACTGCCCTTCCCTCAAAGGAAGCTGATCTTGCCTGAAATAATCTTTTCTTTTACTAATAACTTCCTTGCCCTCCCCCCCCCCCCCCCCCCGTTCTGCCTGTAAAAGTCTTCCATTTTGTAGAGCTCCTTGGAGCCCTGCTCCTTTCCACTGGCTAGTTGGAATGCCGCCCAATTCATGAAGCATTAAATAAAGCCAATTAGATCTTTAAATTTACTCAGTTGAATTTTATTTCATTTCTTAAAAGAAGAAATTCCAATTTCCCCTAATAGCAAAATCTTTTTGTATTTGTCACATGGGGCTTTGAGATGTTCCTTTCTGTTTTTCTATAGTTTCGCTATTTTCTTTAGTTGGTAGATACTACACTATAATTGGATATATATATATATATATATATATATATATATATATATATATATATATATATATATTATCTATAAACGTTAGCACCTGGGGGCGCATGATCTCTGGGTCCTTGAGCCCTGAGTCCAGCTGCCTTCTCAGTGGGGAGTCTGCTTCTCCTTCTCCCTCTGCTCCTGCTCCCACTCTTGCTCTCTTTCTCTCTCTCATAAATAAATAAAATCTTTAAAAAAAAAAAAAGTTAGCCCCTGAGGAACTGATATGTTTAATGGGTCCACAGAGCCTGATATATACAAAAAAGGGCAAGTTGGTGGAAGTGAAAAGAAATGGCCATCTGTCCGCTTGAAATCCAGCTAGCAGATCTTTAAGTCAGCATGAACACACACAATGAATACAAAAAGATCTTGTGGGAGCCCCTCCCCCTCCCCCAAAAATTATGTTTTAAAAACTGTCTTTTTGAAAGTTCTTATGTTGCCTTTTCATTCACTGTTTACAGTCCATCTTTTTTTCTAATTATTCTAAAATTGAATATAAATTTTTCTTTCTAGTGTTTGGGGCCCTCCAAAGAATGGTTGCTTTGCCACTGAATCAATGCTAGAATATTCTCCAGTTGTTTCCTGAACTTAAATGTTACCTCTCAACTACAACCTGAGCATCTTAGCAGAGAACCCATATGTTGATGGATGGGTTGATTGATGAGGTTTTCCCCAGTCTGAAGGCAAAGGGCTGGACCAGACACTCTGCGGAGGGCCTTTCGGCTCAAGGGTTGAGATCACATCCCAACCAGTCTTGACGCTGTCAGTGAGAATCACCAACAAACATTATCCCTTTTTAAGACATCAGTTGTCACCAGAGCTAGGTAGCAGCAGACAGAAGCAACTGATAAAGTTTTTTTTTTCTTTTTATTCCCCATTCTTTTTTTTTTTTTTAAGATTTTATTTATTTATTTGACAGAGATCACAAATAGGCAGAGAGAGAGGAGGAAGCAGGCTCCCTGCTGAGCCGAGAGCCCAATGTGAGGCTCAATCCCAGGACCCCCAGATCATGACCTGAGCTGAAGGCAGAGGTTTAACCCACTGAGCCACCCAGGTGCCCCTTTATTCCCCATTCTGATAATGTTTCCTAGACACTCAGAAATGTCTCCTAACACACTAACATACATTTTCTGAATACAAGAGAGAAGCTGTCTTTAAATGTCCACAATTTGATCTGTATCCCCAAATCCTTTGGTCCAGATTTAAGACATTTTGGGGAATGGGGGAGACTCTTATAGCCAATAGACCCCTTGCGGCAGGAACCTATGACCAAGTCAGCACCAGTACAGAGTCCAGGTGAAGGGATCTGATTCTGGTTTATTTGGGGATTAAGTGAGTCCCAAATAGGGATAATCACAAAATTTCCCGCATATAGTTGCTATAAAAATTTCTCTTTATTTTTTTAATTAAAAAAAAAGTATTTATTTGAGAGAGAGAGAGAGAGAATGTTTGCGTGTGAGCAGGGTGGAAAAGCAGAGGGAGAGGGAGAGTGAATCCTCAAGCAGACCCCCACTAAGCAAGGAGTCCCACAGGGGCCTTGTTCCCAGGACCCTGAGATCACGACCTGAGCCAAAATCAGGAGTTGGCCACTTGACTGACTGAACCACCCAGGTGTCCCAAGGACTTTTTTAAATAGTAAAAAGAGATATTGAGGGGCGCCTGGGTGGCTCAGTGGGTTAAGCCTCTGCCTTCAGCTCAGGTCATGATCTCAGGGTCCTGGGATGGAGCCCCACATGGGGCTCTCTGCTCAGCAGGGAGCCTGCTTCCTCCTCTCTCTCTCTCTCTGCCTCTCTGCCTACTTGTGATCTCTGTCTGTGTCAAATAAATAAATAAAATCTTAAAAAAAAAAAAGAGAGAGAGATTGATACAAATTTCTTAATGAAATGCATGACAAATAATAAGTACTCAAAAGAACACAAGCCATTATAAGACAGAAACACAGCTTTGGCCTGGGAATGGATCTAGCTTATCAGAACTTCAGGAAAATTTCCATGGAGTACAGACTACTGTTACCTCCGAGAGACAACATTCATATTCTCAGCTTTTTTTTTTTTTTTTTTAAGGGTGTTTATTTTCTTTTCTTGCTTACAGAACGGCCATAAAGAAAACAAGTTTCAAAATATATTGAACAACATTTGCCACAGAATAATTTGAAAAATAAATCTGAAAATGTCACTTCTCTGCATAAAATTCTTTGACCATCTAAAAAATCCCTAGCAGATCACAAAGGGCCTTCACCTCTGGCTACCCCTCTAAGGTCTGGAGAAGCTACAGCCACAGTGATCAGACTTTCTGATCTTCCAAAGTCCTCTACCCTTTCTGGCCTCCAGGCCTTTGTTCCTGTTCTTCTCCACCCCTGCCCCCCCGGCGAGCCCTTTCCCTGTCCCTTGACTGCCTGGTTCCTATTCATTCTTCAGATTTCCTTTAAATATCACAGTGTCAGTGGGCCATCCCTGACCCTGCAGACTAATTTCCATCCTGCTCTGTTATTGTCTCTGTATAGAACACTGTCATTTTTCCTTCTTCACACTTAGCACTTAGAACAAGATTTAATTATGTAAGTATCCTGGTGTTAAAAGTCTGACTCCACCGCTGGTTTGTCAACGTCATGGGGGCAAGACCACGTCTGTTGTGCTCACCATCACAAGCCAGCACGCAGGGAAGTGCCTGGTATATGGCCGGCGTTCGATGAACAATGGCAAGAGAATGATTTTATGGAAAGAAGATAGGAAGGAAGGAAGGAGGAATGAACTCAAACAGGCGATGTTATCACTATACTTTCAGTACTGAGGATGAGGACACACTAGAAGACAGCATTTTTGGCCAAAAGTCTTCTGTTTTCTCTCGTGTTTCTGAGCTCAGGTACTCTCTTCCTGCAATTCCTTCACCTTCCCTGCGTGGCCTCCTGGAGACTGGGGTCAGGAACTCTCTCCCGGCTCCCCACCTCCCTCCCAGGGGCATACATCCTGCACCAGCCCTCCCCAATCCTTTTTCCTCCCTGCCAGAAATCTCCGTTCTGGCAGCCTGCTGGATAGGATCCAGTCAGCTTGCTCAGGCCATGATTTCAATTACCGATAGGAGCTTCGCGTCGTGCCTTGTCCTGCGGGTATCTACATGCTAATCCGTGCATCGACGGTAACACGGCGGCTCTCTAATGGAGTTCCTGGCATCCTAGGAGATTGGGGAGGGATATTCCAGGGAATGGGGGGGGGGGAGTGGGAAGTAAGGCTTTCTTGTCCTCCTCAACTCATCTCTGGAGACTCCAAGAATTTTACCAACAAGGTTAGAGATACGGTTAAGGAGGATGAACACCACACAAACATAGAAAATAAACCACCAGATAATATAAGCAGTGGGATCTTATTATGGTGACATGGAAAACGAATGTATCTAGAGTGTCTGAGGGCTCTCTCCCTGGGAGTTTAATCAGGCTTGTCCGTTAGGGGCGGAATTAGGGGTTTTACATGTATTATATATTTGTATAATTACATATTTGTATATATCATATTATCAAAAATCCTACTGTGCTTTTGAAAAAGGAAAAGAATAAAAATGTTAAAGGAGCTCAAAAGAATGAAGGAAAATAGGCCAGACAGTCCTATGTTCTCTTCCTCATTAAGAGGTTTGGTTTCTTTCTCCCTGTAAATGCACAAGCAGCTCCATCTTGACCAGAGTCCCAACCTCTACCACTCTGGCTTCTCTCTCTCTCTTTTTCTTTTCTTTTTCTTTTTTTCTTTTCTTTTTCTTTTTTTTTTCTCTTTCTTTTTCTTTTTAATAATGCAATAACTTCCCTTTGAGGGCCATACTCAAATAGAGACAGTGGGGAGACCGACATGAGAATGGACCCGTGTCCAGGAAACTTGGTTACTGTCCCAGATGTGTTGTAGGTTCACATTGGGTTGAACTTACTTCGAGTCAACTCCCCCTTCTGGGCCTTCTTCTCTGTAAACTGTCCTGGCTTAGATCTTCTCCCAAAAACCCTTTCAAAGCTCAAAACTTCCATGTCTCTGAGTAATGACTCCTACCTCCTATTGCAACTTTATGGGTCAGAAAACTGTTTATTCCAGAAACTTTTTAAGGCCCTGCTGCACTGCAACGTTTGGCTGCTACCCTGCCCTAGTTTCATCTGGGTGTCCTAAGACAGCCGTAAGTCTTAAGAGGAACCCTGGGCATCATTGGTAGAGCAAGCATATAATTTATCATTCAAACTAGTACAATGGACATTAGTAATTATGCTTGAAGATCAGCCATCCAATGGGACTATCCTGGGTACAGCAGGACACTGGAATGTGTCCAGATTTCAGTCCAGGGAGCCTGGCTTCCTAGTTTAGATGCTTACATTTCAGCTCAGTCATTGGAGTAGACGCTCCATGAAGAAAGGGGAAGGGGTTGTTCTATTCGTAATGGCATCTTCCCTTAGTAAGTGTCACAAAAATATGCCTTAAAACATGATTAACTGGAAAAGCCTTGATTTTGTCAAGTGGAAAATCAGGCTAATGACATGTTCTCTTAAGTTTCACGTGGAGTCTGGCACATGATCGTGCAAGTATCAATTTGGGTTGCGGTTGGTTTTTATTTTTTTCCTCAATTGTATAGATGAAAGCTCTAAAGCTTAAAGAATCTAAGCGGCATGTCTAAGCTCCAAGTAGGCTGTGATTTTTGTCTATTTTTCCTTTTCCTTTATTAAAAAATCCACTCGGGGTGCCTGGATGGCTCAGTCAGTTAGGTGGCTGCTTTCGGCCCAGGTCACGATCACAGAGTCCTGGGATTGAGACCCACATAGGGCTCCCTGCTCGGCAGACAGCCTGCTTCCTTCTCCCTCTGCCTGTCTCTCTGCCTACTTGTGATCTCTATCTCTCTGTCAAATAAATAAATAAAATATTTTTAAAAAATCAACTCAATCTTTAAACTTCATTTTGCTTAATATATATTCTTATTTAATTTATAAGATCATGCCACCCGTTGCTGGTTCGGTTTAGATGAGAATCCATGTGGCTATTGATGTCTATACCAGGGTTTTTACAGTTACCCCTCAAACCATGCTTCTTTTCTATTCCAAAGACATCCTTCTCTCAACTGTTTTTGAACATTTATTTATTTATTTATTTATTTGAGAGTGAGAGAGAGAGAGAGAGACCACAAGCCGGAGAGGCAGAGGAAGAGAGAGAATATCAAGCAGACTTCACACTGAGCATGAAACCCAACACGGGACTTGATCCCAGGACCCTGAGATCCTGGACCTCAGGACCTGAGCCAAAATCAAGAGCCAGATGCTTAACTGACCACACCACCCAGAGGCCCCTGCCACTCCCTCAATTTTAAGCTCCATGAGAGACAGAGAACCTGACATTTCCCTAAAAACATGGCTCCACTAACAGCTTTCTCCCTTTTACTACACACACACACACACACACACACACACACACACTCCTTCAACATGTAGTAGAGAACTGTCTCTAGCAAATATTATTTTGGCCTCTAAAATAAGGCGCCTCCCTTCCCTGTGAAAAGGAAAAACTGAATAATGTTTCCTGAAAAATAAATGCAAATGTTTCCCTGAATGACATTTCTATTGTCTGAGACTTATGTGGCTTTAATGAAAGTATTTATATCAGAAAAATGAGAGAGGAAAGCATAAGGTAACCCAAATCTCTTTCTGGCTGAAAAAGCTCTCAAGTCACTGAAGATGGTTATGCCAAAAAGGCTTGGCAAGAAACAGTGATATTTGCAAATTGTTCAGTGAAACTGCTTTTATTTAGTCAATTTCATTCTGGTGTCCAATGGGTTCTCTGCACAGGGATATGTTTCTTAGACAATGACAAGCTTTACACCAAATTATGAGCAATAGCTGAAAATACAGTAACAGAATGTCACTCCTGATTTGTTTTCTGAGCTGGAGCTACGTGGTTAGAAATATCAAAGGGGTGATCCATGGGAGAGTAAATGTTCATTTTGGGGAGAGGAAAAACTTGAAATGGCTGTGGAATTGGGCACCAAAGCAGACACGCATGGCCAGACATAACGTTGCTTGCTCCAAGAAAGGGAAGAGAGACGGTCTCCTGAGCCAGCTGGCGTCTGACCAGTGAGCTCCCCACCATTCCCCAGCAGTGATATTGCCTTCGTCACACATGGGTCCAGCTTTGCAACCAAACTCAGCATTTGAGATCTGAGGCAGGACTTCTCCCAGAGGGCAAAAAGGAGCTCTTCAGAGTTTATGGTCCATTGGCCAGAGGAGAGCCACTCTGTACTGGCTTGAGACACCAGAAAGATCATAAATGCCTAGAGGAAATAGTGGGGAACAGTGCTGAGAGAAGAAGACTGGCTTTGTGGTCAAGCAAGGTGAATGCACAATCTCAGAGGTAGCCTGGAACCATGTGGAAGCATTACCACCTCTAAAATCCTCACTTTGCTCATCTGTAAAATGGGGAGACTATTTGTCTCATGAAGTTGCTCTGATATGTGCTTAATGTGTGTAAAGAGCCAACATGTGCCAGCATGCCCCTTTCTGTGGTTGGCAAGTAGGAGGATTTCCTTAATGTCCCCCACTGGAATATAAAGTCTCTCTACTCAGACTGGCTTCTTTAGAAAGGATGGCACACGTACTCGATACTGGATCACATCAGCAAAAGAGAGTGACGTTTCTTTTTTTTTTTTAAAGATTTTATTTATTTATTTGACACAGAGAGATTACAAGTAGGCAGAGAAGCAGACAGAGAAAGAGGCAGAAGCAGGCCCCCCACTGAGCAGAGAGCCAGATGTGGGGCTCATCCCAGGACCCTGGGATCATGACCTGAGCCGAAAGCAGAGGCTTTAACCCACTGAGCCACCCAGGCGCCCAGACGTGGCATTTCTTGTGGGCTAGGTATGTGCTCTGCTGGGCAGACTGGAGTGCGCCAGTGAGAATGGGAACAGCTTGGCATCAGACCAATGTGGGCTTCTGAGAGGGGAGACCTTGACCAAGTTATTTATCCTCACTAAGCTTCAGGTTGTTCAGCCCTAAAGTGGAGATTTGCCTATCGCATTTTTATTAGAAATAATGTTTACAAAATGCTTAACACATTACCATGTATGAAGCCCTCAGTACATGACTATTATAAATATTCCCCTTATAAATATTCCAGGTTTTGAGAACCCTCTAACATTCCTTCTTCATATCCTCAATTTAACCACCCACCCCCCCCCACACACACAATTTTTACAATTGTTTTTATAATTCAAAATTGTGAGGGGAATAAAACTTATTTTAGATTTAAGACATAAAGCAAATAATCTTCTAAAACCCTACATGTTCCAAGGAACTGTTTAAATCACATAACCATTTTTACAGAAGAACAAAGGAATGCAAAGAAGGAAAGTATCTTGACTACATCATAAAAAGAACTATGTGACTGTTTCCAGAAATACTTGGTCATTTGCTCTTTTTGTTAAATGAGGCCATTTTCAGACAGTTATACTAGTGCTGTATGTCTAATGTGGGTGTGCTCCTGTTGGTCTTTGAAACTGTCCCAAAAGGGACAGTCCAGTTAGTATCCAGTGTTGACTGAGCTATTTGTGTGCCGACTCATATCAACATCGTATTTATGATGACGGAAAACAGTCCCGATTGTCTAAGGTGGTGCAATCCTTACTAGGGCTTTAGAAGCAAAATCTTCCCTTAAGACCTTGATATATGATGAGATCTTGTCTGAACGCTAGTCAGGAGGTCATCCGAGGTGCTCTGTTTTCTTAAATCCTATGACATCTGCCTATTTCATCAGGAAGATACAGTTGCTAAATGTAAGAGTGGTTCAGTTCCTTCTATCCGTGTGGTGTTTAGAAGCAGGGACATTTCTGTTCTTATTCCAGCTCTTCTAATTACAAACCCTGTTTCTTCAGGAACATTACACAATCTTCCTCAGCCTTAGTACTCTCATTGGAGTACTAAGGAAAGGCTTGAGTCAGTAACCTCAACTTCATAGAGCTTCTGTGATGGTCAGATATGATAGTGTGTAGAAAGACCTTAAGAGAGTGCCTGGTGCGCAAAGGGGTTTGATAAATGACAACCATGATTATTAGCATTAGGAGTTCCTTAAGAAATGTTCAGTTCCTTTGTAATTCTTAAATGCTGTCAGGAATAAATGATGGAACAAAGTGAAATCATTTGGTAAATTCTGCATCTAGGAAACCACTTAATGCCAGGCAAATTGGTTTGCTGTTGACTGTTTGAAACATGATTCATTTTCAAAACTTTGAACTATTTTGAGAAGTTAACTATATCATGCATTTTTAAACAATTTTAGCAGCATAGCTTTTGCCAAAGAATGACATAATTTGACCTTCTTTGAGTAAAGGATAAGGACATAAAGATAACGAAGAAGAGAAGAATGGAAGAGGGACCAACAACAACAATAAAAAAAAGAGTTCAATGAGGATCTTTTAAGAATTCTGTAACTTTCACAAGTCCCAGTTTTTGCCATTTTGCTAATTCATCTCCTTTCCCATGCATGTTAGCAAAAATGTCTATAAAAGCTCAACTTCTTGCTGGATGTGTACTATTAGGCCAGACATGTAATCTTCTGGTTCCGCTGCTTCTTACTCTATCCCCTGGGAATAAAATAATGTTTACTTACCGAGTTATTAGGAATATTAAATAAAATAATCCATAAACATAACTTAGCAATGAGTCTTTTTAAAAATCATATTTGAAAAGGAGTTAAAATCAATTAAGAGTAGTTAAATTCCTTCTTCCTTCAGATTTCCAGGTTTAAAAAAAAATAAACCAATAAAAAAGGAGTCCATGAGCTTAACCAGGGAACAAGAATCATCAGGAGACAGTGACGGATTTGACCATGAATAACTGGGAAAAGTGAGAGTGGAGGAGTCTGAGGACTGGCAGGAAGCAGAGGACGAGACAAAGAAGAGAGGCCTAAGCCTGACACTATAGCAAGACACAAGACCCTAAGTGATCCCTCCCAATGGTACAGATGCCCCAGATAGGGTTGTTCGACCATTTTCTCTTTGGAATGACCATCATCCAAACCACCAAAGGGTCTTTTAAACAAACTCTTTGTGAATTTCACTATGGACCACGTAAGTCTTCCCAGAGGACATTCTCCCTGTTGTGAGCAAACATGTGATATGCGACCTCTAAGAACAGCACCGTGGGCTGATTGACAGGGGAAGGGGGTGGTACTTAGGATCAGGCTCCAGATAGAAAAGTAATGCCCTGTGTGCACATGTGCACAGGCACACACACATGCACGAAGTGCTTATCTAACACTGGAGTTTATTTTAAAACATGGGCTTCTGGATGAGTAAATTTTACTCTTCAACTAAATACCTCCATAAAGGAGAAATGTCTTCAGCATTACAGTTTAACTACTGCCCAACTGTAATTACTGTCTTAGATTATTGTCTTAGAAAGGGTGATGCCCAGGGAACCTGGGTGGCTCAGTAAGTTGGGTGACCGACTCTTGATTTTTGGCTCAGGTCATGACCTTGGGGACCTGAGGTCCAGTCCTTGTTCTACATCCAGCACAGAGTCTGCCCATCTTTCTCCCTCTCTCTGCTCCTTCCTCCACTCACACACACTCTCTCTCTCAATAAATAATAAAATCTTAAAATTTTTAAAAAAGATTTTATTTATTTATGAGAGAGGAACCCCATGTCTGAGCAGGGGGGGAGGGACAGAGAAAGAGGGAGAAAGAGTCTCAGGCAGACTCTGTGCTCAGTGCAGAGTCTGATGTGGGACTCCCTCCCACGACTCTCAGATCAGGACCTGAGTTAAAACCAACAGTGGGCCCCGTAACTGACTGTGCCACCCAGGCACCCTGGGTGCCTTTAAAAAATAAATAAAATCTTAAAAAAAAAAAAAAAAAAGAATTCCCTTCCTATCATCTTGTTGAAGACATCAACATTTTAGATCAGATTGATACTCTCCATGTCTTCTCCTCCCTAATTCTCCCTAGGAGAATGGGACTTTTCTCCATGTAGACCATGAGCTTCCTAAGTAGGGAGGCCAATCTACTACAAACCAAGGCCAACCAAGGCCTCCTGGTGACATTTACTCTTTCAGGTGCCCTGGGCATACCACCCTTACTAGGGCCATGATGGAAAGTGAAAAGCTCTTCTTGCCTGTTTTGACAGGATTTCAGCTCATTGGAAAACACACAACCAGGATCCTAGAATCCAGTCAGAGCAGAGCCAGCATTAGAACTCAAAGCCCTAAACCAGCAGGACGATGTTTTTTCCTACTTTATATATGTTACCGCACATCGATGTTATCAGGGATCTAGTAGCTGCTCTATAAACAGTGGTTGAATGAGTCTCAGAAGTGAAATTAACTCTTAGGTTTGGCGAAAACAATTATGATTAAACGCTTCACCTGGGAAGAAACCAAAGCTCTAAGAGGTTAAGTATATTCCCCGAGAGGACCGCAACCGCACAGCCAGCAGGGTTCCGAGCACAGTGCTATGTTAGCTTGTCCCAGTGGGAACCAGTGAGAGGCATCCTGCCCGCAGTGGGTGGCACACAAATCAGAGAGCTAAGGAAGAAAAGTCAGTGTGGAGTGGAAGAGCCATGTGTCCTTGCTTACACCCCCAAGGTCTTGCATACTTTGCATATTCATAAACACAGATGAATAGTCATGCCCGAATAAATATGACTGTGTGGTGTCAGGCCTCAGTGCTCCTCCCCCTTCTCCCATCTCTGATTTCCTGAGTGACATTGACCATGACACCTCATTTTTTTTCCATCTGTAAAAGAGGGGCAGGGGGAACCTGCGATCTCTGCAATCTCTTGGTCTCCTTTAAGTGGTTCTGATTCTACAGGATGACTCCATGTTTTTATCTCCTGGGATCACTACTGCCTGAACAGCTGCAGAGATAGCCAATCTTTACTCCAGACAACTATCTTATCACAGTACACAGAAGAGACAGTACAGAGTGATGTGTTATGGTTCTTTAAGCTTTATCATAAAACAACCAAAAAGGGGGATATTTAGTAAATCCTCTCAATGTCTTGTCTATACCAGGAAGAACTTCTTAACACAAGTGTTGTGAATTCAAAGCAAACGATTCAAGCTATTGGTGAGGTGGGAAGTGAGAGAAACCATTCTAGAAATTCTAAGTAAAACAAAACGTACTATAATTTGGGTCTGGAGGTTTTTTTGTTTTTGTTTTTTGTTTTTTTGTTATTGTTCTTTTTTCCCTGGGAGCTATCTGCTCTGGCTTGATGCTATTGTTTTTCCCAAGAGAGAATGCAGCTGTTGCTGTATGTCTGGGGGGAAGATATCCATCATCCAGAACGTATCACAAGCTATTAATAATGTATCATAGCAAATCTACCTTGTCTCAATAAACACCCTGTCTCCAAGTACAGATAAAAGGTCCAGCAGGCAGATGTTGGAATTTATTATCCTTACATTTCCCATTTCCTATTTCTCTAAGGATGGTGTCCAGTATCGGAGTTGTCCTGTGGGGATGGCAGGAAGAGGAAACTAACATTTGCTTAGAAACTTCTGCGTGCCGGATGAGAACATCAACAACCCTGAGAAGTGGGTTTCATCAATCCCATTTTACAGATGAAGAAACTGAGGCTTAGAGAGGAGAAGTAACTTGTCTAGGAACACTCCGCTTGTCAGTACCAGAGAGAAGAGAAGCCTCCCAGATGCCTCGAGATAGATAAAACTCTTGCTCTACCCTCGGTAACCCAGGGTTTGGGCAGCTGCTGTGTTCCCTCTCCTATTCCACCTGCTATAGCTCTGTATATAGTAAGTGCTCAGGCAAGCTTCGCCAAATTTAATTTCTGAGACATGAACATGGAATTGAGCGACGAGTGAAGAGCAAGGAAGACTACTCTCTGAAAAGGGATTCCCACACAGGAGCAGGGATTCTTTTCCTCACTCTTTGTCTTCTTTACGGTGCCTGACTGAGCTGATAGAAATGTAGCCCCTCTCCACCCCTTGATTACAGAACAGCAAGTTGCACTCATACTTGTCCATTTCCGTCTAGATAATGTCCTTCCTGCTTGGATGAGGAGAGGGTGTTACATGTGTGTCCTTCAGCTCATATTTTAGCACTTCACAAAAGGGATGGGAAAAATAAGCAGATCAATACTTTTGTCCCTGTATGCCTCAGCCCCTCCCAACCCACTACCACATGCCTCACTCCTTTTCAAGAGAGACAAGGGAGTTGCCTGACATTCAGTTGGTGGTGATTCACTGCTATTTGGGGTCACGCTGTGCTGAAAAGTCTTGGGAATCTATTAGTACGCCGTCTAGAATGAGGGGCCACACCAGCCCACCTCAACCATGCACGTGATCTGGTAAGAGGATGCAGCACCCACTCCACAAGCCCAACTGTTACAGACCCAAAGAAGAAAGATAGAGACAGTTGTATCTCCAATACTCTTTCCTAAAAAATTCTAAACTGGAAGCCACAGAGTAATATCTGAGCTAAGAATATCCTTGACATTTTGTTTCTCCATAATTACTGCCATTGTGGGTGGGCCTTCCTACGTCCACAAATCCAGAATGGAAGAGGGGACATAGGCACTGAAATCCCATCCAAATTTCTCGCTACTGTCACTGGGTCCTATTCCCCATGAAGGAAGGGAAGGTGCTAACATTTGTAGCAGAGTTGTGTTAGTGATTCAAATGGAGTGTGCTGACAATTTTCATTCTCGAATCAGCCGTTTTACGTTACATTTATATAGATGCGAAAACTGAGGCTTGGAAAGAATTCAGGTAGCTTACCCAACTTACAGAGCTGATTAAGGGCATAGTTGGGATTTGACAATGACTTAAAGACAAAACGCATCTCTTGGAATCATGCTTCAGCTGCAGCTGTTTAGAAAAAAGCAGTGTATATTCTTAGTCCTCAAGGAAATAAGAAGTGAAACTCAGATTCCCTGGGTATCTGTGTGCCCTGAAAGGAAATCACTCATCCATTTCCCTTTGAAGCACCTCCCAGAGATAGCCAGAGTGCTGTGCAAAGGAGTCCTCGTAAAAATAGGCATTGCTCACCGGGCTCCATTTCCACAACCCCAGGAGGAGGAAAAAACCCCACATGGTACTAAGAAAAACTGAACAATTTTACTGACAAATTAAAGGTTTGGAAAGCAGCGGTAGAAACTGGTCAGCTACAACTTCAGAGAAAAGTGCACTGTACATTTCAAAGCCTCCACTTCAATTATGGAGGGAGAAGCTGAGGTCTGGGAACTGGTCCCCAATGGGTGTGCACCAGCATAAAATATGCACTCTTGCACTCACCAGGGCTTGAGGTCTTTTAAGGAGGGACTGGATAGCAGGAGAGGGAGGGGTGGCAAAGAGCAAGAGTGAGAGAGTAGGGGTGCAGTCCTTCTGAGAGATCTGCCAAAGGGAAGTCTTGTTCTGTTCATCAAATGGTACAGCCTAAGAATGGGATTTTAGAGATGAAGTTGGCAAATTGAGGACAGGACTTAAGAGAGGACCTGGCCCAAGCTCAGCTTGGCAATGAAGACCAGCACAGGCTGAAAAAAAATAAATAAGTAAGAAATACTGATGAAGCACATTCACACAATTTTATTGCACATTTTATATGTATAATAGATAATATATATAGTCATCACAATCTATATTCTTTAATCCATATTTTATAGAAAAGAGACTATAGTTCCAGAAAGTTTAAATAAGATAATTCGTAAATGGCAGAACAATCCTCTTTTTTTCTAAGTCTTTTTTTTTTTTAAGATTTTATTTATTTATTTGAGAGACAGAGATAGCGACAGAGATAGTGAGAGGAGCGTGAGTGAGGAGAAGAAGAAGAAGGCTCTCCACTGAGCAGGGAGCCGGATGTGGGGCTCAATCCCAGGACTCCAGAATCATGACCTGAGCTGAAGGCAGCATTTTAACCAACTGAGCCCCCTGGCGCCCCAGCTTTTCCTAAGTCTTATGAATCACTTAGTACTTGCCAAGATGCAACTTCCTCCAGGAAGTCTTCCTTACTGCTTCAGATATGAGTCAAGTGCCACCATGGCTGAGTTTCTACCCCATCCTAGTACCTGCCCATTGTATTCTAAGGGCCATTACATCCCTGTCTCTGCCACTAGACCTTAGGTTCCCTAAACTAGGCACCTGCGAAGCCTGTTTATTTTTTCACCCCTACCTCGCAGCACAGTCTATGTTCAGTATAAAAATGAGGTTTTTAACGAACAATCTCAGATCTTCTACTCTTCAGGAGGACTATGGATGACTTTCATTCTCACCCAGGGTCCACACTCTGTCTATCCTCTTCCTCTTCATCCTCCTTCCTATTCCCCCATAAAACCCTGTCAGTTCCAAGTCAAGAAGATAACTGAGTGTATGATTTCACCACGAGGCAAAAGTAATAGAAAACAGTATTATTCATTTTCCATCCCAGTGATGTCTGCAGTTTGAATAAGAGAAATAATTGTCATTTGTTGAGGTGCAAGTGGTAACATCAGGGCTGATAACAATAGCTGATTTCATCCTGAATTTAGTAAGCCCCTCTTTGCAAGCATTTCTTCATTTAATTCTTGTAACACTGATGAAATGTACAAAGTATCGTTATCCCTGTTTCATTGACGAGGGTCATAGTTGCTAAAACCCTAACCAAGAGCACTCCCAATAATTTGAAAGTAGTTGTATCTAATTCTGAAGTCAATCAGGTTTCTCTTACTCTGTCTGCCTTTCCAAAAATATACATAAAGAATAATAGAAACGGTCATATACTGAACATCTCTTATGTGCCAGCCACTATCATACTCTCCATGTATATGTCATCTAATGAGTTAATGCGCCCAGAAATAAAGCTAGTACCTCTTTATGGATTGATTAAAAGGAACTTAGGGAGCTAAGCTGATTGAGAGAGGTTAAGGCAAGCAGCTACATCTAATGACCTCTTGAGTTCCATTCCAGGATTAACAGACAGCATGTTGGAGATTTATAAGCAAAACATCAAGGAAAACACACAGGTCTTTACATGCAATTTTATCATATAATGAAGGCAGGGACTCTGTCATCATTGCTTAAGGGTTGGTCCATGGGGCTTCACGATGTGGAAACTCGGGCACGTGGCCCCTCCCAAAGGCAGGCCCTGTTCCTCGTGACTGATGGGCCATGTCTCAACACAATCTCTCTAGATTCACGGTGGAATGGCAATTATTTAAAATTGGCTCAGGTCTGCATACTCCACTGGATTCTTTTATCCCACTTTAAGTCTTTCCCTTGGGACAGCTTAAACAGCTCTATCTTTTTAATGACAAACTATCCGTCCACAGGACTGGAAATGAAATCAAGCTTTTGTTTAGCAACCAGTCTGTTTATTTATTTTCCAAGTTCATGAGTTTATATGTATGCTGCTCTTAATGGGCAGTGCATAAAAATGCCTCTTTTTATTTTCTTTTCATTTGCATTGTTGCTGATAATGGCTGTTATCAAGCCATTAGAGGCAGAAAAGTACCGTTTTTGCCTTCCAAGATGGGCTGTATTTGTGTATGTGTGTTCTATGCAGATTGGCCAATATGTTAAACTTTCTTTTTTACTTCTTCCTCTGATACAAATGGCTCTATGTCAGCCACATAATTTTTCTCACTGACGCATGGAATTTTATATATATATATATATATATATATATATATACATGTGTGTGTATAATTACATATATATTTGTATGCACATATGTGTGTATGCACACATACATACATACACACATGTGTATATACACAAGCACACTCATACACATATACATACACACATACACATAGAAAATCTGCTTTTTAGATCAGAATGAAAAGTCTGTGCCAGGGATGTGAAATGAGTTCTATTCCACATCAAAATCTGAAGCATTGTTATGTAAATCTGTAACACCATGGTCTTGTTTTGTACAAAAGGCTTGATGGACTGAGTCCCATACAGAGCCCATTTAAGCTTTCATAGTTAAACTAAAATCACTGTCGAGTTGTATTTGAGAGGCGCAACCATATGAATAAAAACTAAGGGAAGTTATTCTTTATTCAGATGTTTCCAAATGTCTACTTATTGTAAAAACACAAAATAGTCAAATTTGGGAAGTGATGTTTTAAAAGATTTCATCGATTCTTGGGAGCAGCCTGCATTGAGTAGAGGTTATGAGATTCTTTCATTCAAGGGTCAGAAGAGGACATTCATTTTTGTTTTCATTAACATTTTAGGGAAGATGGGTAAAATGACATTAACTAGCATTTATTGGATATTATCATGTCCTAGGTCTTTTCTAAGTATTATTTCACACTGTCCTCTATAAAGAAGGTCATGTTTTAAAATTCACATTACTTCTGTGAAGTATTATCTTCATTTAATTTGTTGGTGGAGCCAGGACCAAGAGTGACTGTTGCCAACACAGAAAGATTAGAGGGACAAGGACCCCAACATGAAGGAAGGCCCAGGTGTTTGGTAGATTAAAAAAGCTAAGGTTAGTCTTGTGATGGAATGAAGGCTTGGAGAGACAGAACAGTGTCTCTCCATTAGAACAGTGGTTTTTTTTAACTGGGGCATTTTGCCCTCCCAGAGAACCCTCGATGATGCCCAGAGACACTTTCTGTTGTCATACTGTAGGTGGGGGTGCTGCTGGCAGACCGTGGGTAGAGGCCACGAATGCTGCGAAATAACCCAAGATGGATAGAAAGCCCTGCACAACAGAAAAAATATCTGGCCCCAAATGTCAATAGTGTGGAGACAGAGAAACCCTTCATTCTCCACCCAAGACTCCCCATGCTCCTCTGTAGGAGCCATTTTTATAGATCAGCATTCTACCCAAGATCTGGGAAACAAATGTGATGTCAGCATGTGTGTTGGGAGGAAGCATATGGGAGAGGAACCAGATGCAAACCCCAACTCTGCTACCTATAACTGGTACATCTTGGGGGAATGATTGACCCTCTTGATGACGGAGTTTCCTCACATGCATGTTAGGGAAATACTAGCATAAACACCATGAGGTTCTTGGAAGGATTAAGTGAGATACTGCTTACGAAGCTTTGTGAGACACCAGGTAGAGAGTAAACATTCCACCACTTCGTTGTTTTTATTTTCAAGGCTGTTATTAGTGCTTCATCTTTTATTTCCATTTTTCTGGAGAGCACTCAGTTTTTAATACTACCTTTTCTTTTTTTAAAAAAAGCTTTTATCTCCAGGTTAGGTAGACCTGCTTTCACTCACATTTGATGACAGACTACAACAGAATCAGAATGAGAAGGAGAGGGCCAGGCTGCAGGAGGAAGCTGCGGGCTATTTTTAAAAGAAATGCTCTTCTATGCACAACTCCACAAACACTTTCAATATGGTGTTGTCAGTATCTTATGGACATATGCAAAGCTCCCTGAGAATCCCAGTCCTCACTACATAATCAAGTGGCATCTCTACGTAGGACTCATCGAGCATGGGGGACTGGAGCTTGGCCTTCAGCCCAGAGCTGTTGTTACCCGACTAAACAGAGCATCAGACAGCTTGGGAGGGCGCAATGCAGACATCTTGGGTGGCTTTAAATCACAGTCATCGAGCATGAGGAAGACCGGACCGGAGAGATAAAATGGGTGAGGATAGCAGAAGGGAGACAGAAAGCATGAACTGGGTATTAGAGAATTCAGAGGGCTCATTCAAGAAATTTGCTCTCAGTCACACTGCAAATGCAGGGAGCTCCAGAAATACTTTCCTCGCGAGCCTTCTGCTATTCTTCAAACTAAAAGGAGTCTCCTGATTAGAGATGCTATCAACAGGATCCTGAATCCGGGGACTTACAAGAAAGGCAGATCGTGGCAATCTTGTTATTGATAAAACACTGTAAAGAGTGAAATGGAATGTGTTGTTTACTGCCTGGTACAGAAAACAGAGAAATAAGAAATATCCATCAAACTCTCCCATATAGCAAATAAACTTTCTGTTGAAAGATAAGAGGGAATTCCTGTGTTAGATGTCAAATCCTTCTGTTAGTTGTTTTCTGCCTGTGGGTGGTGGGCATCAATCCTGCTGGGCAGGTGGGACTGGTCCTCTTGTTTGCCATTTGGGAGATGCTACTCCATCATCTGGGGCCTTGTGAATGCCTGGAAAATTCTCTGGGCAAACTATCATTCTAACTAGTGTACATCTATCTCTGAGAGGGAGACTTGAGTTATTACAGAATTCTGAAGCATGTTGAAAGGTTATCCATGACATTTATGCAAATAGTACAGTTGACCATGACCATCAGCTCCACCATCCAAAATCATTATCCTTGTCTTCTGCCTCACCAAACCACAGCTACCACCACTACCATCATCAACATTATCACATAATCATGATCCATCACTACCATCATCTTCTTCATCTTCAGCATCATCATCATCACTACTCCCACCACCATCAGCATCAACACCAGCATCATTCCCCTCATCAACATTGCCATCACCATGATCATTGTCATCATGATGACCACGACCGCTATGACCTTCATTAGCACCACCATCATCATGAACGTCTTCAGGATCTCCACCACTACTATCACTATTGCTATGTATCAGGGACTGGGCTTGCATCAAATATTTCATTTAGCACTCACAGAGGAGGTGATCTTATTCATTAACATTCCTTTATTTATAGTTGAGGAAACTCAGACTCAAATGGGTGAAATAGTTTATCAGGGAGCATACTTAAAGGGACATTGCCCAGTACATAGCCCCTTGTTAACATCATGCCCACTCTTCTGGGACTGATGCAAAGGTTCTGTCCTTCATGAAGCATCCCCAGATCCTCACTATATATTTTTTTTAAGATTTTATTTATTTTTTAGAGAGAGGGAGGGAGGGGAAAGAGAGAGAAGGAGAGAGAGAAAGAGACACTGCCAGTGAGGGAGGGGCAGAGGGACAAGCAGGCTCCTTGCTGAGCATGGAGCTCAATGACCTGAGGCTCCGTCCCAGGACCCTGAGATCATGACCTGAGCCAAAGTCAGATGCTTAACTGGCTGAGTCACCCAGTCATCCCCTTCTCCAAATCCTCACTGTTGGTATGTCTCTTATGACAACATAGTCTGAGCTGCATTATGGTTGTTATGTAGAGCAAATCAGTGTCCCATCTAGTCAAGTAATGAGAGGGTGGGGTCGATTATTTCCCAGCACACAGTAAGCACTTAATACGTTGAATGGTTGCAATACTGGTGGCCTTTGAATAAATTTTATGAAGGTTCTGAATCTCTTCCTGGATCCAAATTAAAGCACTAAAATACACATTTATCTCTCTAATAATGTGGTAGCTGAAACACTCCTAACTTAAAAGACACAAGATAAGGAAAAAATTGTGGTTAACTCCAAGGCTGACCATGTTAGAGGTTCTCTGTTAAAACCAGAAACAAAAACAAAGAACTTTCCGCTAGAGATAGAACTCTTGATTTAGCCTTTGTAGGAGCCTTGGGCCCAAAGCCAGGCCACTCTGTCCCACTTCACAAAGAACTATGAGTCCCTTGCAAGGTTAGAGCCCCTACCAGGCCATGGTTAATTCACTTGTTTACCAGACAGTGAGCTCCTTAACGGCAAAGACTTTTACTCACTTTTCTCTGGTTCCCTATCTTAGCACAAAGCCTACCACACAATGGATACTGGATGAGTTTTTGGATGAACGAATGAATTTGTTCTTTATTTATTAATTTTCCCAACTGTGAAATGCAAGGAAGTATGTTAGGTGAACCCCAGGGAAGAGCTCCAGATCTCACATGATGAAAGGGGATGAGAATCCATTGTTATTAAGTCTGATTCAGAGCAGTGATGGCTGAAGTAGCTTTTGCTCCTATACAGTTTTAGAGAAGATGGGGAAAAAAAAAATAAAGGCTTAATCAGGCTGGTTGAGCCATTAATTTGGCATTATCTTTATCTTTGCTCGTACGAGGGTGCAACTACTGCTTAGGAAAGAACCCAAAGGATGCTTTAGTTTCTTTTTCCCTTTTCTTCAACTCTGATACTTTAGAGCAAGGTCAACTCAACTAATCCAATCCACACCCTTCCACCCCCATTGCATTGAGAAGAAGGAGAGGTAGGAGAAAGGAAATGGGGAGGGGGAGGAGGGGGGAGGAGGAGATGATGAGGATGAGCCTCATTAGGCATAGACAACACATTCCGTTTCATTCTTTACAGTGTCCTATGAATAACAAGTGAATGTGAGTGCCAGCAAGACAAAGGAGGGAAAGAGTAGAGCTGAAGACACCCTTGCCCTCTACCTGAGGCAAAAAACAAGATGGAGAACTGGTTTCCATCAACTTCCAGATATAATAAATCATATATATATATATATATATAGATATATAGATATATAGATATATATATACACACACACACACATATACACACACACACAGATATAATATATAAAATATATAATATATAAAATAGCATTTAATTCAACTGGCTACTCAGGCTACTCCCAGATGGGGCCCTTTCAAATCAGATCTTCACCAGCTTTGGGGAGGAAAAGCTCAGCCACACCCATTGGTAGAGAAAGGAAATCGGTATCATGAGATTGGTAGAGAAAGGAAAGTTTGAGAAAGGCCTTCAACACACACAAGCCCCAAAAGCCCAACACACATTTTCTCCATACTTGTTGCCTTGAAAGAACATTTGGGAGGACAATGCTGTACTACTGGGGAGAATTTCTTTAATGGTTTATGGCCCAAACTAGAGGACAGAACTTTCTCTTGTCTACAAAGAGAGACCAAGATAGCTGGCTCTAGAGATTTAGAGACTATGGAGACAGGCCATTGTCCTCTCTTCCCTGACCACTTCAGTGCTGCCTCATGACTGTTCTTCTAACACCCACCCATTCTTACAGCCTTCCAACTTATTCCCCTCACACCCAGGAGAGAAATTCAAGACTGACTATATTATTCTCCAGCTGAAACACTTCAGTGCCTTTATAGTGCTTTTCGAGTAAATAACAGCATATCAGTAATCTTAGCAGGGTCCCCCATGACCTGGCCACTAGCCATGTCTCCAGTGTGCCCATGCAGTTCTTCCTCTTGATCTCTGGGTTCCAGTTACATCAGCTTCTTTTTAGTTTCTCAAGCATTTCCTGGAACCTTATCCCTTCATCTACTTCCTTTTGACACAGATATCATCTGTCCTTTAGATCTCAAATCTGTCTTCACTCCTCCAGGGACGTTTGCTCTGAAGAACCAGCCTCGGTCAAGTCTCTCTCTATCATACATCCTCAAAGCAGCCTGCATATCACTGAAATTCAGATGTGTACGTTATAAGTCTACATGTTTTTGTATCCTGTGCATCTACCATATTGCCGGCAACATGGTTAAGTATTCGACAAATATTTGTTAAATGAGAGTTGTGAAACGGTGGAATGCTAGCTCAATGAGAGAGAGAAACAGAAAGAGAGAATCAGGGTCACCAGTGTGGCTAGCTGGAGAATTACCATGTTAGTGGTCCAAACATCTCAACTAAGGGATGAGTAGTTGATCTATGTTTCTATGCATGTGTGTGTGTATGTGTGTGTGTATGCATACACCTTTCTGATTCCGCCTTGGTAGGCTAGTACAATATATCCAGAAACATCACAGAAACATTATTGAATATACAGGAACAAAGTCCTGTCAAGAGATAGGGATTTTAGATTCTGGTTCCAAAGGGACTGGTTGTTTGACCTCTGTTTATTTACCATGTCTCTGAGTTGCCTAATTTTCATTTGTAATAACGATACAACCATCTTCCAACGACTTGACTGAGTCCTCTTCTGGGCAAAACTAACCTAGATATCTAGTGAAAATAGAAGGCTCCATCTCAGTACTAGGGAACCTTCCAGTTTAACAGGAGAGAGACAGAAATATTTGAGAGAGAGAGAGTGAGCGAGCATGTGCACAAGTCGTGGGGAAGGAGGGCAGCGGTAGAGGGGGACTTCCTGCTGAGTAGGGAGCCCGGCACAGAGCCTGACATGGGGCTCGATCCCAGGACCCTAAGATCATGACCTGACCTGACAGCTGATGCTTAACCAACTGAGTCACCCAGGTGCCCCAATAAATCTTTACAGTGACCAGGAAAATACCATTTTCAAGATGTGGATAAAGGAAGGAAACAACTTCATGGCACTGCTTGGGAACGTCAAGGATAGCTCTCCTGAAAGGGCTGCTCTGAGAATTAAGCTAAAGGAAGAACTCTCCTCGTGCAGATAGAACAGCCGTAGACACCAGCACTGGGGCTAAAGAAGACTTCACCAGCTTTGGGGAGGTCTACTCCACCTCTCCCTCACTGAAAGCAGACTTCCACTTAACTCTCTGGGACCACCTTCCTCATCCACAAAATGGAACTTAACGACCCCTCCTCTGTCACGTGGGGATGGTATCAAGAGATACTATGCACAAAATACTTATTAAAAAATCCGACGCACAGTAGGTGCTCAGTAAATGGTAGCTGAACTTAATCGCTTTTCTTATGCTCCATTTCAGTGACTGGCTTCATATTTCTGTGGGGAATGGTTGGCATAACTACACCAAGGGGCAAAGTAAGACAGCTGAGTGTTGTCTTTTGATGTGTCTTTCCCAAGGCAATTCTCACAAGACTCCCGCATTATCAGTTTCCTTGCAATACCAGGAAATTACAGAATGCCATGGGGGTTTTGCAAGGGAAGCAGCCATGGTGAACCTGGGGAGATGAGATGTATGCAGATTCCTGCCAGGGCTTATGCTGGGGCCTAGGAGAGGCAGTGTGGCAGGCCTTGTTCATTACCTCTTATAATAGCTTGAATGGACCACCCTGACCCCCTTGGGAAAAATGGAGAAGGGCTGAATGACATGGAGAACCACTGGAGTGTTTTCAGGCAGCAAGAAAGGAGAGAATCAGGCAGAGATGACAAGAGTGTGAATATCAAGCATCCAAGTAAATTTGTAAATTTCTAGGCTCAGATTTCTGAGTAACCATAGGAGGGACACTTAGGGCTTTAAATGATTCTATATTAAGAACAATCAGATCTCAAGCATCTATCAGTTCACTCACCATTCAAGACTCATCCCATTCATCCTCCCTCTAGGACACTTTCTCTAATCCTTCAGGTCAGACCAGCCCCTATTTCTTTCCCGAGTGACCCACTACCGATTCTGTGTCCTTTGCAGCCATCATATTGAGTGAGGAGGACCGGGACCTCCATCTCTGTCTCTCGTGGCCTTTCCAAATCTGTCCGCTCAGTGCAATCTCTTTCCCTGCCACTGGATAAATACAACAAGCATCCAAATCTTTCTTACCAGTCTTAGCCCGGGCAAACAGTTCTCAGGTGAATTCCATTCCCCCCAAAGCAATCTCATTCTAGCAAGTATAATATCCAGCCTCACTAAGGCAATGTGAAGGAAGGAAATATCCCATCACTTCCACTAAGGCAAGCCAGAGAGACTCGCAGTAACCCAATATCTCTCTCTAAAAGTTGCCTTCTTTCATTTCATATCACTTTTGGTGTAACCGAATCATTTAATAACTATCATCCCAATTTCCCAACTCTAAGATGTCTCTTGTCTTGAGATCTCAGCTGAAGTTCCTATTTTGACATTCCATTTTACCATAATCATTGATTAGTCGGAATAGCTCCGTGCCAAGGGGGACTATTTTAAGGGACTGCAGCATATGGATTAGCATGTACACTAGTTTCTTATTTCTCAAACTGAAGAGTACAAGATTTAAATCCTTTCAATGGTAATCACATTGAAAGAAAAACAAAAAACACAGGAGAGTGGGGTTCTAAATGAATTAAACTCTGCAAAGAGGTTTGAGAAATACTTCTAGAAATTTGTTAAATATACATTACAAAGTCTTCTAATTATTCTGTAATTGGCCAAGGCTATGGTATTCAAGCATGTTCCATACAATCAAAGGGAAATAGATATTTGGCTGATGGGCCAGACACACTCTTTAATCCTTTTAATAAGCATGCCCTCAGCAACAAAGCAACATAAATTTAAAAGCATCTCAGTAACATTGTATGAAAGGGATTGTAAAAGGAAAATAAATGTCAATTAAGTGCCTGGAATGGGAAAATATCGATACCACCTCTATTTAGTTTTCTATCTTAAACATGAGACTTTACACATAAAACACTGCATTTTAACCCATTAGCATATTCCTCAAGCATGAATCATGGGGGGTTTCAAGGACTTGGCATTCACTCTTGGGAAAAGAATCTTAGTTTCCTCTGTTTATCTGCCTAAACTGGGCACTGTTTTCTCTGTTACCCCCATGCCTGGAAAAATATACTTAATAAACAGTTGTCAAAGAAATGGATAAATTTATGAGCACATAATTTATGGGCACAAAATCACTGTGGGCACAAAGTGATGCATACACAGAGACCCTGAACGCAAGAACCTCGGGTCTAAAGGAAAAGAGAAGCCAGGGTTTAAAAACGATGCAGAGACAAAGTGGACAAATTTAGAAAAGCCTCCCTGAAAAGAGTCTGCAGCTTGTCAAGCCTTCTCATTTCTTTTGGAGTTGGTTCTCGGGATTCTATCCTGTCCCTCAATCTGGGGCTTCCGTGCAGAAAGATCACTGAGGATGATCCCTACACCTGACTGACGAGGGACTGAATCATTCCTCCAAGGTCTTGCTTTGGAATGGGGAAATGATGGTGGAAGAGGAGTGATTTGCTCTCCTGCTGTCAGCTCACCGAGAAGGAAGAATACAGACCGTGGAACACATGCCTCCAGCACCATGACAGATGAAAACTGATCATCCACACGTTCGTTCGACCAATGTTAATTGAGCATCTACTGCGTGCCAAACTTGGTTCTAGATTCTAGGGATACAGAGTGAACAAAAGCAGACACAGAGAGTCCTTGCAGTTAGCAGGTTTTAGTCTAGTGGAGAAAATAGGCACTAAGTGAAGAAGTAATAAATAAATAAAATAAACAAAGTAAATGTAAAGTTGCAACTAAGACACATGCTCTAAAATTAATTTTTATTCTTTTTTTTTTTTTTTTATTGACAGAGAGAAATCACAAGTAGACGGAGAGGCAGGCAGAGAGAGAGAGAGTGAGAGGGAAGCAGGCTCCCTGCTGAGCAGAGAGCCCGATGCGGGACTCGATCCCAGGACCCCGAGATCATGACCTGAGCCGAAGGCAGCGGCTTAACCCACTGAGCCACCCAGGCGCCCCTAAAATTAATTTTTAAACTATTAAGAGAATGGGTGGCTTTAAATTAGCCAGAGACAGTAGGCAGTGTCAGGAGGTGAATTTCCTGATCCCAAATCTGAACTATTTCTAGGCCACAATGTAGCAAAATTGGTAGTCCCCTGCATGGTCTCTATTTTCTTTATTTTTCTTTCCCCTTTATAAGGTCTTCCTATCCCCATTCACCTAATCCATCCACTGGTTCTGAGTAAAATTTTCTTTTCTTTTCTTTTCTTTTTTTTTTTTTTTTACCATTCGTGCCACATGTTGTAATGCTTGTGATTTCATTTCACAGAAATGCCATAAGGTAGAGATGAGAAAGCACAGGGGACTCGGGTCTTAATTTGAAACCTAGGTTTATCTCTTACCTCCTATGTGTCTTTGGCAAAATTGCTAAACCTCTCTGTGTCCCTTTCCTTACTTAAAATCACTTTTTTTTTTTTTTTAAAATAACGGAATTTTATTGTGTAAGTCACATAAAAGCAACTTCAAACAGAATTCTGAAAACTAGAAAGGGAATCCACCATCTCCTCTCTCTCGTGTTTCTGTCGTAGCTCTTTGCTATGAGCTTTATGCTATACCTCTTTGCTTCCCATCCTCATAGGTGTAGAATGCCCTTGCACAGATACCTGAAGTATCATCTCAGTATATCTGGACTTTGGAATTCTAGGTCCAATGTTTCTCAGTAATTTGCACAATTAACATCCATGTGCCTTTTAAGTCTTTCTAAAGTTTGCATTTTTGTAGAGGAAAAACAAGTCCAGAATCTGCATATTGAGATAGTGAGTTCCCTAGGACATGTCCCTAGAAAGCCAAGACAGTGACCTGGCTCTACCTGCATCCCTGAGGTGCATGGAGAGGGGAAGGCACTCTAGAGGAGGTTTCAGTGCTATAGGAAGGACACAGAGACAGGCCAGAGGGCATGAATGGGGATTTCAACTCCAGATTGATCTAGGATTCTTCCCTGATTTTGCCTTTGCTCTCTGAAGTGGTGGGAAGGGAGGGAGGATTTGCCTTTTTAAGGAAGAGGGAGGGAAAAGCAAGCAAAAGAGCAAGAGAGACAGATAAGCTGGTGGGGTGGGGGGATGTGGAGGCAGAGATTTAGGAGATCAGCCACACAGCCGTAAGAAAATGGGGAAGGGCAGTTTCTGGGCTGAGGGGTGTGTGAAAAGCAGGATCTGCAGAGCTGGCCTCACTCCCTGGGACAACTGGAGCCTCATGTGGCTATTTCAGGTCTTTCTTCCATTGAGAATTGTTTTATTCATTGACAGGAAATCCCATAATTAGCTTCTCAGGTTTAATAATAATATAACTAGTATATGTGTTGACTAGCATTTAATATGAAAATTGGAAATTAGAGTTTAAATTAAATTTGACCTTTGAAAAAACAGCAATGATATCCTATTTCAAACCAATACATTATTGCTAAGAGCAACGTGAAGAAGTCATAAACACATTAACAGAAAAATGAATTACATGTAACTACACATATGTGGGGAATTTACAAATATGTAATATTTATCATCGTATGGTGGGGTACTGACAATTTTACTTTTATGTTTGTATACTGTTGATACTGTTTTTATATATAGTATGATTTTATTTGTAAACTTGGGAAGTGCTATGTATACACACACACACACACACGCACACACATATAGGTTATTTTTTCTTTTTCTATTTGACATTATAGAGCATTTTCCTCTGACATTAAATATTCTTTGAGCATAATATCCCTAATTGATGAATTTAGATGCATTATTCTTTATTGAAACATTCACTGAATCATTTCCTGTTGTCAGGGATTTACATTATTACCAGCAGTTCTTTACTATAGGCAACACTGTGTTGAACAGTCTTGTGCATGTGACTTTGCCTGCAATTCATTCTTTGGATAAATTCCAAACAGTGAGATTAGTCAATCAAAAAATATGGGTATTTCAAGGCTCTTGATACTTGATGTTAAATTATTTTTTTGCAAAAATTTATATTTCTATCAGAAACATATGAGTATCATCTCCTGGGACCCTTGCCCACCCAGGGGGTATGTGTGTGTGTGTGTGTGTGTGTGCACGCGTGCGGGTTGTGTGTGTGTGTGTGTGTGTGTGTGTGTGTGTGTGTAAAGCATTACCAATTTAGTTCTTCCAGTAATATATCTTATTAGCAGGCTAATTCTCATTGTTCTTATGTATTTTTTACCATTTGTACAGTGTTTTTTTCCTTTTGTGAATTTCCTGTTAATTCTCCATGCTCATTTGTGAGATATCTTCATTTACTTTCTTTCTCTGCCCATATCATTTATATTCTACCAGCTTTCAAACGGATTGTTAAGTAACTTGCAGCAAAAGACAAAGATGCAATCAAAACATTAAAATCAAGCCAAACAAATCACGTCTCACACATGTCAGAGGAATACTGCAATTTAATAAACATTATCACCTGCATCCTCCTATTCAAACGTCACCAGCTATCTGGGAAGTCTGGGAAGTACAACCCTCCTTATATCGATGGAGGAACTATGACTCCAAGAGAGGAAGTGCTGGTGCTGGGGTGGACAGCTGATGGTGGCCAGCAACAGAACTGTCACCACAGTGGACTTAATCTCAAACTTATGCTGTCAGTTTATTCATCCCATAGCTCTTTATTGAGGACCTGCTATATGCCACGCACTGTTCCTGGCACTGAGGATACAGCAGGACACGAAAGAGAGAAAGTATTGCTTTAAATTTTAGAGGGGATGAGGGATAGGCAACAAGCAAAGATATGTATTTTGTTAAGAGGATGAGGGCCAGGAAGAGAAATAAAGGAGTGTGGGTAGGAGTAAGGGGCTCAGGGTGGCGGATGCAGGCATTATTGCTTATTATGGGATCTTATCTCTCCCTCTAGTGTGTGCAAGATCTCCAAGTGTTAAGATTCTCCTGAGCAACCAGGCAAGTGCTCTTTAAATGAAGACAGGAGAGAGCTAAGGGGCTGCAGACCACCACCACACCTCACCCCTCCCCAGTGTCACGCAGCTAAAATGTATTCAGAAGTCAGAAGTGAAATTGTGCAAATCCATCATCGACACTGCCTTCAAGGTTACCTCCAGGGGAGCTGAATGCGCGCCTCTGGTGGGGGGACAGAAATTCTAGGGAGTTGTAACGGACAGCAGCTGCTTCTGCAGGAAACCCAAAGAGAGCACAGCGGAGGAAGAGGCGGCGGCAGAGGACCTACTGGCCTCTTGGTGGGTTCAATGTCGTTTCTTGGACACAACAAATAGCTTTCCTCTCTTCCACATGAAGCAACGGTCTCTCTGATTGATTTTTCCTTGATTGTGTAACTCTGATTACAAGCACGGCCAAGGGAATCCCAGGGCATTACTGCAAAGCTCAGGAGTCTCTGAAGAACCAGACAGTTGGTTCCACAAAAATCCCAATTCCTAGCATGAAACTGGAGAATGAAAGCCAAAGGTGCAAGAAAAGGAATGTGCATTCACGTCACATAGCTGCGGCTGGAGTCCAGAGCTGTGTCTGGAGGCTGCGAGATCACGTTCTGAGGTGCTGATTGGCTTCATAATGACAGCTCAGTCTCAGAGGGCAGTGAAGCTAATCTCCATGGTCAAAGACAATGGTAACCCCCAGGAGACCTGAAAGGCTGTCTGGTGTTCTTGTAAGACACCAGGTAGCCATCTGGTCCTTACCATGCAGACCACGTAAGTAGACAGGACATTCACTAAACCTTTCTAGGTCTGACCCACGAAAAACAAGAATTTTCTTTTAATTAAATGAAAAAGAAGTTGCTTTTTAAATTGTAGTTAAAAAAAAAAGAGAGAGATCCACCCTCTTTAGCAAATTTTCATGTGCACAGTACAGTACTGTTACGGACAAGCACTATTTTGTATAGCATTTTCTCTGGAACCTTTTTAATCTTGCACAACTGAAACTTTAAATGCTTTGAACAGCAACTCCCTATTTCGTTCTCCCCCTCGTCCTAGCATGATTCCACTTATATGAGGTATCTAAAGCAGCCAAACTCATAAAAGCAGAAAGCAAATTAATCTAGGTTTTGAAGTTTCTAAGTTTTCTTTCCACGCTCAGATATTTTAAGAGGCAACCAACTTAAGTGAAGAGACAGTGCATGTCCAGCTTGGAACAGGGAGCACTGCAGAGATACACATTACTTACTGGGAAGGAAGGAAGAGCTTCCATGAGAACACCATAACAGCCACCACACTCATCCTTAGGTGTGAGTGCAAAGGTCTCTCTCAGAGATGATAACAAGTCATGGCCCTAAGTTTGCACGCTTCTTAACAAGACGGAAAGACTAAGTGGTACCTGCATGGGCCATAAGAACCCTCAGCCCACCTTCTCCCACCCAATGGCAGCCTTGCAATCTGTAACTCTCAAAAGTCTAGGGCGCCTGGGTGGCTCAGTGGGTTAAAGCCGCTGCCTTCTGCTCTGGTTATGATCCCAGTGTCCTGGGATGGAGCCCCGCATAGGGCTCTCTGCTCAGCAGGGAGCCTGCTTCCCCACCCCTCTCTCTCTGCCTACTTGTGATCTCTGTCTGGCAAATAAATAAATAAGATCTTAAAAAAAAAAAAAAGTCTATTTAGTGAGGCCTCCTGTGTTCAGTTAAGGCTGCCATACTTGCATATTCACTTATTTTATTCATTTGGGTATCAAACGACCCTGCAAGACATTGTGCTGGGGACATAATGCCAAATAAGTCATACGAATCCCCTGCCCTGATGAAATTTTCACTGAGATGGGAAAGCCAATAATAGGGCAGTCATTTTAAAATAAGATCCATCTTGTACTCAAGAAATGCATGGTGTTGTGGGAATGGTGATGGGTAATGGGAATGCCTGGGGTTATGTGGGGCCCAAGAAAAGATCTCTCAATGGGGGATGTTTAACCTGCTGCTCAAATGGGTTGTGTGTGTGCCTGTGTGAGTGTATGAGAGACACAGACAGAAAGAGAAAGAGAGACAGAGGGACAGCCCATGTGCTTGAGTAAAGCCAGAACACAGCCCCTATTTCCCATGAAAACTCCCTGGCCAGGGTCCTGCTAAGCTGTTTGCTTAGCACAGGGCGGCACGGAGGCCCCTTCCTCCAGGTGTCCCTGACCTCACTCTTATTGTGGAAATCTCACACTTCAAAACATTGGACTGCTCCAGCCAGATTGTTATCTACATCAAAGAGAAGGAAAAGCTGAAAAGGATGAAGGGTGGACTGAAAAGCATGAACATGGATGTTGAGTGAATGCAGATGGTCAGTGGGGAGCTTCCCTCCAGGACTGTTCTGTTTGTTTGTGAAAAGAGATAGGGGCTAATCCTGACTGCCAATCCCTCAATAAGCACCAGACAGGGCTGAACCCAGCATTCCTGTCTGTCTATAAAGCCCAACTCTCATGTGTCTGCTGGGCTTTGGTTCCTGGACACTTCTCTGTTTGTTTTTTAATATCAAGACACGATACACTATAATATTATAGACCATACTAAATGGTTGCTTACATTTTCTGTTTTAAACCTCACAGCATTTATGTTGGAGGTGCACACCCCTGTATATTGCACAAGAAGAAAATCAGAGTTAGGAAGGTGAGTTCCATATCCAATGTTCCACAAGCCTTGCCAAGTATAAGAACCCAGATTCTACCCTATACCCTACACCATACTGGAATGCCAAAGCTTCCAAAGGAAGATGTAAAGAAATAATCCGGAGATTTAATCAGCACAGTGATGCATTTCTTTCCAATCTTTTTTTTTCCTTTTTGCCTAATTTTTTTTTAAAAAGTTGATAGGTTTGTGCGTGAATAGAATTTTGCATCCTGCTTTTTTTCTTAAAAATTGTAATATCACGAACATATCAGCATCAGAAACTCTTGGAAACCACAACTACATATGGTTCTATAGTCTGTGCAGTATTGATAAATAGCATGGATACGTATACCATCATTTATTCAGCCCACTAAGCTCTGGGTACATGTTTGGGTTCTTTCCCTTATTGTTTTTATTGCTTTGGGACTCTAAGTAATGCAGCCATAAGCTTCTTTCTATATACACTATACTTCACTTATCAGAGTCCAAAAATAGTAACATGTTAAATGTCTTGAAGTGATTTTAAAGCAGGACCTGATCCCCTTCTTAATAAGAACCACATCTTAGTAATCATTTCCTCCAGTGAGAAAAATACTAGTACCTAGTTTATATGTTTTATAATTGTTAGAGGATTAGTGCGCACGCGTGTGTGTGTTTGCAAACGTGTGTGGCAGGGTGTGCATCTGACGCATGAGGAGACTGTGTATTGTTAACCGCTATGATGACAAAGTTGATCATGGTGATCCGAGGCTCTCTCTGGTTCTCCCTGCCTCCTCACTCTCCACTCCGCTTTCCCCAGCGTGTGATGGAAAAGATAGACCTCTGTATCAGACACTGCACACATCAGCTTCTTGACTCCTCACTGCAGCTCTGCAAGGAAGAGCTTTAGAAGAAAACAGAGCTCAAAATGAAGCGATGGCTCCAAGATTATACAGCCAGGAAATATGAAGCTGAAGTCACACACAGGGATCAGAAGCCCACTTCTCTTCCAGCGCATCATAGCGCCTTTCTGAGAGACCCCGTTCCCCACCCCCCCGCCATGTCTTAACAAAGCTTTAATGCCGGAGTTGCCTGTATGAGCCTGTAGTGAATATAATATAAACATATATTTCCCTCTTTCTGTGACAAGTCTGACATAATTCTTTCTGGAGGCTTTTCCTACACATCTTCATCACACGTCAAGGATGTTTCCTCTTAGCACCCTGCGTTTTTGGCTTTCCTACACCTCAGATGTCCCCCACCCCCACTTCACACTTCACATTTTCTCTGCATCCTGCTAAGCTTGGCTGTGGTTTATGGGGAGGGAGGTTAAGCCGAGAGGCGCCAGGCACTGCTTCAATTACACTTAGCCTGTTCCAAGGGCTTTAATCATGACCTCTTTCTCAATGGATCCTTTCAGAAAGGCCGGGGGAGGGGGCGGGTTGGAGAACAGGCAATTGGAAACCCTAGTAGTAATCAGGGTCCCAGACCTCCAACTCCTCGGAGAAACACAGCCGGGGCCTACGATTCATTAAAGGAGAAAGAAAACTGGAAAAGTCTAGCCATTCCTGTTGGAACCATGTGTACTGGGGGCAGGGTAGAGAGTAGACCCAGATCATAAACAATAAAAGGAAAGAGTAGGTGATAATAATGAGTCTGTGGTTTTAATTAGGAGGTCTCTTGGGCCAGATGTTCACTGACAAAGAATGAAGACCCCTCCTGAGATACGTAATGAAACTCAGACCCCTTTGGCTGGGGAAGGGGGTGGGGATGCTGGAAATGGATGCACTGTAGGTTTTCAGGCCTAGAGCCTGAAGCTTCTGTGATGGGGGACTGGAAGCAGGCGCGTGTGACTTCGGTGGAGACCACTCTCTAACCCTGCTGGCTGAGGCATGTGTAGTCTCTCCTGAGCAACCCATTCAACAGAGCACTCCTGCTTCTGATTAATAGAAGGAGGACAGCCAGGCGACCTGAATCCCCTGCCTGGGCTGGGCTGTCTGAGGAATCTGGGCCTCTGGGCACTGTCTGGGTCTCATTGTCATGAGAAAAGACTGGGTGAAAACATCTCCGGCATCTTTCTTGGCATTTCCAGCCATCAGGCCCCTGACCTGAGTAGGGTCTGACACATGGCTGGCTTTCACCATGTAAAGAGGGGGTGAGCTACAAGTATAATTTTGCCAACCTTCTCATTTCCCAGACATCTACCTGTACATTAATTTCTTTGCCTAGGCCAGATAATTATTGCAGTATGAGCTACCAGCTATTAAGTGCCAAACTCCTAAATGAAGAAACATGGAGATGGACACCCGCCCAGAGGGGTGAATGAAGAAAAGACAGTCATTGTAACAGTAGCTAACATCCATGGGGCACTTTCTAAGCAGTTTCCATGGCATATCCCATTAAAGTCCCAGGAGAATGCTGTGAGGTAGTTCTAGCCAATCTCGTTTTTACAGAGAAGAAAACTGAAGCTCGAATAATTTATGGAATGTGCCCAAGCTCACACCAGTAGTGAGTGGCTGAGCTGGGATTTGATCCCAGGCAGAATATGTTCAGAGACTGGTCTCTAAGTTCTCATAAAAATAACTGAAGAAGAATAGTATCAAAGGAAGGCAAGATTTGGGGGCACAAAGAACATGGGGGCTGGAGGCAGAAAAAATTTACTTTCCTCTGGGCCACAGGTCAACAAACTGGTTCTGCATTTTATACTTTGCAGGCCACATGGTCTCTGTTCCTACTCTACTCTGCAGCTGTAGCATAAAAGCAGTCATGGAGAAGATGTAAATGAATGTGTGTGTGTGACCATGTTCCATGAAATCTTTATTTACAAAAATACATGGATTTGACCTATGAGATAGAGTCAACCCCTGCTCTAGGTCATCATCAGAAATTGAGACATGGAGAGGTTCTGCAAGAATATATAATTCAATGCCCTCATTTAGATATGACCACCTTGAGGTTCCTAGAATCCAGGGATTGAGATGTCAGAACCAGTACTTTGTTCATCCATTAATGAGATTGCCCAAATTCCATGGCTGGCGAGAACTGGACTTGAACCCATGTAAGTCTAATCATGAAATCTTTATCATTGCCTACTGGATTCCACTGACTCCATTAATATTAACTGAAATGAATTTCTGAATGGACACTTCTCTAGCAAGTTCCAGTGTTGCATAGAGTTCTTCTGTTGTGAACCATACCCTTGTCCTCTTCCCGCTAACCTTGTGACCTTAGAGAGGGATTAGCTTCTCTGAGAGTCAGCATTATCCTATTGTTACCAGGTGTGTTAGGATGATCAACATCTCTATCCAAATAGACCTTGCTCTGATTACAGGCTCTGCGATCTATAGCTCTGAGATCTTAAGCAATGTCACACTCCCCTAGAGATGCCAACCATTGCCCCCTACTCACATCTTCCTACTCACATCTTGTAGGGATACCCCCACCACCAGCCACAATCTGCACACACGGCAGACCAACGCCCCTCACAGGAATGACTTCACACATCTCACTGTTCACTGGACTTGATCTAAGGCGAAGGCGAAACATTCTAAAATAAACCAGTTAAGTGTCTCTCTCCCTAAAACCTGCACTAAGGAGGCATCCTCTGAGTTGCCAGGTGAATTCTACTAAGGGAGGTCAGGAGTGTAAGGACCCGGAAACTCCTGATTCTGAGGTCCCTGAAGGCATAATGGCCTCTGTTCATGCCAAGGACTTCTGTAGTTTAATTTTTCTTTTTTGAATCTTCTATATATTGGACCAGTTTGGTTATAATTCTACTTTTAGGAGAAAATGTGTCCTAAGACTTCTCATCTGTAATTCAAAGATAACTGGTACATAATTACAAAGTTTGTCCTGATAACAGCTAATGTAAAGCAGAGATCTGACACATGTACATGAGAAAAAAAAAAAAATGTTAGGTCCGTTCTTGCTATTTCTTTCCTGAAACAGTGATTCAAAAATCTGATTTCAAGAAAAGAAGTGCAACAGCTATATTGCAATCATGGGTCCATGCACACTTATGAATAGGAAGAGATAGTGAAAGCTATCCTTGACCAACCACTGACATGGCCTACAAAACCTCCTGGCAGCCTCATTGGTAGACTCCTTTCCAGTTCGTACCTAGATACTTCCAGGGGGAGTGGGTGGAAACTCTTCTCCAGCATGGTGTCTGACTCCATTGCTACATGACTTTCACTGTTAGGTCCTTGTTTAATTGTAATGTGCTACATACTGGCAACCTTTTTATTAGTAACATGGTACACCTAACCTCCCTGCAATTTTTACCACTGGTCCTCTGAGTTTTGGAGCCATAGGGAAGGAAGCACATGGGCGTTGCAACTAAGTTTAGTTGCTTGTTGCAAGCCACATGTACCAGGGTGCTCAAGGAGAATCTGCAAATACACATGCAAATATATAAAGAGGCCTCATGTTGGAATGGTAAAACCATGAAGGTTTACATTATCTATTTTCAAATGTTTCACACTTGGTCAAATGTCTCTTATAATTTTAATAATGGAGATACTTTAAGATTGAAACATTTGAAGATGGGTTTTTTTCCATGCCCTATCTTTCTTATGCTATTTATTCCTCAGTCAAAACATGTCCAAGTCCTGCCATTGTCTCTCATGAGATATAATTTCCATCTTTGGGTTTCATCCAGCTTATCAACATCTTTTTAAAACATGGAATTCAGAAAAAAAATGCCATAGTCAAACTGTGAGCTGACCAGGGTTATCACTTTTGTTTATTTTTCTACCTGCCTTGCACTAATCAGGAAGATATGGGAGAGTGTAGCTCCCCCAAACCCACGCCCTCATCCTGTGACTCCAATGGGTTGTACCAATAGATAAATAACAATTTGTAAAAACAGAGAACAGCCTTAATTTTAACAACCACCCGGGAAGTCTACGCCAATGGCACAACAATAACTTCATTTCCCACTAGACCTCATTGTCCTCAAGACCTGACTTCCTCAAATCATCTCCTTATGTCTCATTCTGCTTGATGAATCTGTAACTTATATTTTCTCATAGGATTTGGTACTGGTTATTGCTTGGATACCAGGTAGTAGTAGTATCCTGGGACTTCCTGAGCTTTTTTTAACCCAAATTTCTAGTTTCTTAATTTGAAGTCTTTTTTTTTCTTTTGGTAACACTCTGGAATAGATTATTACTTTTTTGGTATCAGGTTTGCCATGTTTGGTTATGAAAGCTGCCAGTTTCCATGTCCTAAAGTGGGTATTCTAATGAAGGCCTAACACAACTATAAGAAAGTCACCAATCTAAATAGGACTTCTTGGCAGAAGCTAGTCCCATCACAGAGATAGGGATGGGCTGGGACATTGGTGGATGAGTGCTTGTTTGTTGACTATGGCCCAGGAGGGAGGGTATGCATTTGGATGGCATATTTCTGAAAGGCTGGTTTCTTTAGGACCTAGGGTCATCCAGGGTACCTGCTGAGAAGTCAGAATCTTGCTCAGTGGGTAAGGAACTCCAGAAGACACGAGAAAAGTTTGCCTCAACGCATGTTGTCATGTTTTGCTTCCTTGCCTCTTTGCATCTCACCGCCTGCAGCCACTGAACTGGAGGGAGTCAGGCTGAGCCATGTGAAAAATTATTTCACTGGGATTTGTTTTCATTGAAGACAGGCAAATCTCATAATGTCTATCTCAGAAGACTCCTGAAGGGTTATTCCTCTGTTCCCAAAACTAGTGCTTTAATTGAAAGGGACTGGAAGAGACCAGAAAACCTCCAGAGGCTGGTCTCAGGGGCTACTTCAAAGGACAAAAGCATGGTGTAGGACCATGGTTCATAGACTTTAGTGTGGATCCAAATCCCATGGAGGACTTCTGAAACTCAGATCCCAGGGTATTCTGAATGTCCATGGGTCTGCCTTTATAACAAGCTCTCAGGAGATTCTGATACAATTGGTATCCTCCCAGTATAAAGGGAGGAGAAGGTTCAGAATCAACGTCACATAAGCTCAAGTCCCACTGTTGGCACTTAGAACCATGTGGTCTTAGCCACGTCATCTCGCCTCTTCGAGTTAGAGAGTATTATTGTTGCTACTGCTGCCTATAAAATGTTGAAACTAGTCCTTACCTCAAAATACTATCCAAAGGAATTGATCAGATAATGTGTGTCACAGATAGCGGTACACAGAGCAGGTCATTAGGTTCTTTGTGTCCTCCTATACCTGCACAGGTGGGGCTCAAGGAAATGATGCTACCACTTCATGTCACAACCACTTCCCCTGACTTTTTACTTAACAGAACTTCTTACCATGACCTTCATAAGCCCACATGTCCACCACAGCAAAGAGCACTCAAAGCCACTAGCCTGGCCAGTGGAGACAGGATGTCCCTGTTGTCTCGACATCTGGCCTCTCCAACATAAGCCTCTAATTTTCTGTGGCTCTCTGCTGGCCTCCCTTCAATGTGGGAGAGTGGTGTGGATAACAAGCCCCATCTGTGAGGCAGCTGAGTCCCAGAGGCCCCCCTTCTCCAAGCCTTTGAAGAATCCATCCGCGTTCTGCCTGGAGGTCTCCCATTGTGGCCAGCACCTCTGTTCTCTATTAACAGTGGAGAGAGCATCCATATATTAAAAAAAGGAAGCAAATTAATGTCCTATTCTGGGATATGCTGAAGCTTACCAGGATGGAGGAGGCTGCAGCAGACAACAGTGTCTTGGACACAGACTCTACTGAAGTTGCATCCAGATTGACACTCATTTCTCCCATCACTGTGGAGCAGGCGGCGCAATGAATGAAAAAACGTATGATCTGGAGTGAAATAGTGGGGTCTGAATACAAGCTCTACCAAATGGCCTTGATCCCAAGCCTTAAGGCTGGTGAAAAAGTTCCAACAAGGTCCACAGAGACCTTTGAGAAAGATCTCCACCCTAAATAAACCTAAGATTATTTTTAAAAACAGAAAGAGATAATTAAGAAAATGAGTCTAGTTTATTTTAAGATATTAAAACCAACTGACCACTCTAGACTTACAGGCTTGGGCACTTCAAAGGTGAAGCCCATGAGTTGATTTTCTTTTCTAATCTTTACATTTATCTGTAAAATGATGATCTCCAAATCCCCAGGAAGCTTACCTGAAATCCTCTCTGAAGCCACACCAATGGTATTATGAGTTATTTCCATATGAGTGGTTCTGGGTGGATTTTGCCTGAATTCCAGGACTTTGGTTTCATTCTATACTTTCAAAAATTGCTGAATGGGGCAAAAACATAAATGGTGCTGACCTTTCAGACTGTTACTAAGCAATGAGCTTCTGCTGCTTACTATTTCTGTGAGTTTGGGTATATTACTTAATCTTGCTGAGTCAGTTTCCCCAAATGTAAAATGGGGATCATATCAATCCCTGAAAGTTGTGGTAAGGATTGTTTTAAGAGAGATATTTCTGGTAAACATAAGATGCCTAAAACTTACTTTCAGTAAACTCCTTCCCCTGCCAACAGCTTCCTTGAATATGAGTTCTTTTCCAAGTATGAATTATAGGTGAGCTCTTTCAAAGCTATACGATCTAATTCTGTTTTAAACAAGAGAAAATTATTCATGCTAATGCTCTGTTTAGGAAGTGGTTACAGCAATGGTGTGCTGGTAAATGTTTGGCAACTGGTTTTCTGTGGAGTGAACGGGTGATCTGTCATTTTACAGATGAATTCTGTAGCGTGATACTTCCACCACGGCCCCTTCTGAGCAACTAAGGAGATATCGCTGATCACAGAGCTGGAAAGAAATAGGCACAGTTGGCTCTTCCAAGGTAGTTAGGGTTAGCATATACCAAAGGGTTCTGGGGTGAAGAGCGGATCATTGCAAGGTAGTGATGGGAAAAGGCAAGAACGAGGGAAAAGCAGAGACAAAGAGGAAATAACAGACAAAAAAGAAAGAAAAGGAAGAAAGCAGGAAAAACAGAAAGGGAAAGGAAGAACTACAGACCTTCAAAACCAACCTTTCAATTCTTCCATTTCATTTTTACAGAAAGGGAAACTGAAGACTAGAGAGGAGAAATAACCCTCCTAGGGTCACCAGTGGTGGACTTGGGACAGCAAGCCAAGAGCTTAATATTTGTGCCCAAAGATCAAGCATTCCAGAAGGGAGCTAGAATTAATGAGTATAACCAAACAAATAACATGATAATTTGGTAAAATGGCGACTTCCCTGGAAAGGCTCCATCACTCAGTCACTTCCAACTCAACTAGGCAAAAAGAGGTAAAGACTGGTCTTGGGGATCAGCCTATGTGGGTGGAAAAGGGAGCCTGACCTGCACCTAATGTTTCCAGCCCCTAAAGTCTGGAGTTCTGTGACCATTTGGTACTTAGCTGTCACACAGAAACTGGCAGTACGAACCTGTAGCTACAAGCAATGAACATGCACAGTCTTGGGAGAATTGCTGAGAAATCTGGCAGAATTGCTCTGTGATTTCTCCCTCTAGCATTTGTTTTGCAAAGGGAATAATTTCTGTTGTGTTTCAGGTTTTATTCCTTGTGATGTCAACATGCATTTAGACCAGATGTTCCAACCATCTTAGGAAATTCAGAGCTGCAGATCCTTCTTTCCCAAATTGAAAAGCTCAGCATTCCAGTTAATGACACCAGACTCCTGTCTGTCATGATGGTGTGCAATTATTTTGACACTGAGAGGAAGAACTTAGTTTTCGGTATCCCCAAGGGTCAGAACTCCTAGTTGACCTCAGCCTTCCCAGAATCATGATTCTGTCCCTGACTAACTAGCTCATCTCCTATACCTCCTCTAAATTCTCTAAACTCCCTCTTCTCCATTTGCAAAATAACGATATGGAACTAATGGTAAAATAGTGTAAAGTAAGAATTCCACACCAAGAATACGAAAGTTTGAACTCTGCCTCTGCCACCGACCAAACAGCACAGTAACCTTAGAAAATGGACTTAATACCTCAGAGTCTCAGTTTCTCAGATGCAAAAGCAACAAGAATAGTAGCAACAACCAAGGAAGGAGGAAGACAGTGTAGCTTTGTGAAGATTAAATGAGATAGTATGTATACAGTGTTTAGCCCTTATGCCTGAGCAGAAGAAACACTTAATAAATGTTGGTTTTAAAATCTTAAGTATTTCATACAACACACAGGATTTGTGATCCCATGACATGGATGAGGACAGGAATACTTGAAAGAAGTGGCTTGCCCAAAGACACAGAGCCAAGGATTCAAGCCCCAGTCTATCAGACTCCAAATACTGTGTTTAGCAAAATTTTCTCATAGGAAACAGAGGAGGAGGTATTCTTAATAATTATTACCATTGCTCTTCCTCCCATTTCCCTATGGTTGGGAATTCCTGAATCAGATGGTAACTCAAGAAGTGAAGCAAAAAGAATGTTCCAAGTTTTGGGGACAAGCTACTTAAACACCCTCCAGGCAGTAGAATTGCAGGAAGCTGGGAATCAATTTTATCATTGTTATTTCTGTCATTCTGGAAGGGAATGGGCAAGAGACAGGGATTGGGGAGAATTCTTAAGCTTAAGCCAGTTTCTAGTCTTCAAATGACTGATCTCATATTACGGACAAGTATAAGAAATGGTAACAAGCACTTTGTGAAACCACTAAGCTTTGTCTTGCATAGCTGGTGAAGTTCTTGAACTGGTCTCTGCCATTTATTTATAGGGGAGAAAAGATATTCTGATGAGAACCATTTTCTAGTTTGACAATTTTATTTTAGTGTTACTTGATCTACTTGGAAGCCTCCTGGGAAATCAATGCTACATTTGACTTCTCTTCATGTCATCGTGTTAGCTATTAGACGGCTAATTCGCTTCACAAGATATGCCAATAGGAGAGGCACTTGGCTCACATTAGGAGTAGAATTTCACCACTTGATGGTCAGATCTTTTATGATTAAGACAGAAGAGCAATCCAAACACAGCAGCCAATGAAAATGCTCTCCAATCACCTGCAATCACTGCTCTTGGGTTTCTAATGGAAGTGGTCCCACTTAGCACCGATCATGCAGTTCTAATTTATCCTGAAAATAATAATGTGGCTTGGTTTGGAAGTTGAGACTATGGGAAGCCCTTCTATTCTCTCTCTCAAATGCCTCCCTCCTCCCTCCTGTTTTTTCTACATGTTTTTTAGGTAGCACAATGAAGAAGTGAAATTAAGGGAGACCATAAAAGTAGCAATATGTAAAACAAAGGCATTGTTTTCTAAGGCATTTTGGTGTAACACACCAGCTTGGAAGTCAGATAATAAGCCTGAATTCTAAATTGCTCATTTGTTATTTATTAGGCATGCAACTTTGAACTAGTCAATAAATGTACTGAGCCCTTAGTGTCCTCATGTGTCAAATGAAGATACTTCTGAGAATTTTTGCAAGGAACAACTGAGATGATGAATAAACAGCATTACAAACATGATGGGAACTGTTATCGAGCTCCTGAAGAAATATATGGCCTTCACCACTCTGCAGTTAAACAGAATGATATGCCATCAGGACAAGGTGAGCCTTCACTAAACAAAGTTCATTTTCAGACTGTGAGGTCTCTGAGAACTAAAAAGCATGCATTTTAGAACTTCTCATCCCCTTGTTTAGGAATCAGGAGTAGCAAGGATGGAACAAATCTCAACTTTGTGGTCATGAAACATTCTTCCTGAGACAGAAATGAAGGAGAAGTTCTGTGTGCACGTGGGCGTGTGCAGGCATGTGTGCACATTTCAGACTACCATGAAAGAAGCCTTTGAACAGACTATATTGGGGTCCACTTTTGCCCCATGGCCGTAGTTGCCTATGAGAGAAAAAGAGAAATAAATCACAAAGGGGGGGTGGAAATCCTGGTGTTCTGAAATTATATAACTTTTACGGAACCACAGATGAATGTCTGACTTCAGTTGCCCTCTGGTCTCCATTTCATTAAGTAAGAACCTTCCAGCACCCTTCCCAACTACCTACTTTAGCCATTCTAGACTAAGATGAGAAAAATGTGTACAGAAAGCATTATGATTCTTGAATACTTTTCAAGACAAATTTCATGAAGTCTCCTCATGGAGAATCCAAGGAAACAAAATAGGATGATCTATACCCTTGGCCCATTGCTTTATCCTTTACTCTCCCAAGCCTTGTGTGGAGATGGTCTTTGGTGAGTAAGAATAAAGTAACAGAGATGTTATGGCAAAAACAAAGAGGCTGTTCCCATTAAAAATAAAAAGATGAGTCTGTCAAGGGAGCTATTCTGGCCTGAAGTTTCTGAGAGATGTAGATCCTTAAGCCTGAGTGAAGACTAAAGCAGAGAGTAAGACCCACCAGCATAACAGTGGCAGAGAAGGTAAGAGAGTCAAATCACAGGGAGAAGAGGAGTTTGGGATATATGTCTAGGAGGGCTTGTATGGACTGAGAGGTTAATTTATGGGAAATACAAAATGGCATATTTTATAGACATTCTTTAGATCCTTTGTGGATAAAAAATGTATTTCAGCTATTAATTAGATTTTCACTATTCTAATGAAACATAACAGCATTAGTGAAAGGATTCATCAGAATTTATCATCTCTACTATGGGCTGAGCCACCAAACAGGTAGACACCTGGGGAAGGGCAGAGGGCAGAGGGCAGAGGGTCAACCTAAGGCAGGCTTCTCAGAAAATGAAGAACAGAATAAAATTAAATACTGGTGGTGGGGAAGGGCCCTGTCCTATGGGTGGGGGCACCTTAGGAAGGGTTGTACTTATATTCATAAGTTGAATCCAGCCACCACCGGGTGGGGAATCTGAATAGGGTGGCATTCATTCATTCATGCATCCATCCGTTCAATCCCTTATTCAACGTTTGAGTGAATGAAAGAGTGTTGGCAGCATCCAGGATGTGGGATGGATGGACGAGATGGTCCCTCACTGGTCAGGGCTTGGTAACTCCTTAGGAATTAGAGTGCCAACCACGCAGACCTGTATTCAGGGAGAAGTAAGATCAAGGTTGGAAGCTGTCACCAAAGCCAAGGGGGAAAAAAATAACAAACCCAGTGGGTTGTTAGAGTGCATGTGAGTGAGTGCTAAGATGCTCTCTCACCCTGCCCTAGACAAACAACCTAGAGGAACAAGATGAATTAGAGATTGCAACAAAAGCAGTGACCAGGGGGCACCTGGATGGCTCAGTGGGTTAGGCCTATGCCTTTGGCTTAGGTCATGATCTCAGGGTCCTGGGATCGAGCCCCGCATCAGGCTCCCTGCTCAGCGGGGAGCCTGCTTCCTCCTCTCTCTCTGCCTGCCTCTCTGCTTACTTGTGATATCTGTCTGTCGAATAAATAAATAAAATCTTTAAAAAAAATTAAAAAAAAAGAAAAGAGTATACTTTCAGTCATGGTCAGCGCTGGTCTAAACAGTGGGTGGGACAGGACTCCAAGGTGAAAGTCTTCAGCCCCCTAACCTAGGCCAGCCTAGACTGGGCCACAAAGCCACTGATGCATTGATATACACTGAAGCGCAAGTCCTACAAATATGTCCTCATGCCCCCAAACAACAACCAGAAAAGAGCAGAAAAACAAAACAAAAAAGCCAGAGCGATGTGTTTGCAAAGAGAAGCTGAGCTATTAGCCATGCTGTCTTTGTGCAGGCTCTCCTGCTTGGGGCAGGGTAAAGGTGCAGGACTGGATGGGAGTCCGAGATGGCTAGGGGAAGAAGCTTCAGTGCTTAATTGGGAAGAAGTTCTGAAAAGGCTGAAGGCAGAAGCAAAGTGTGTGACAGCATCCACCCTGCTCTGAGTGGTGAGGCTGTGAGGAGGAGAATAAATAGATTAGTGTCGTTTTAGAGATGTTCATTCTCTCCGTTCAGCCACATAATGCAATTATTTAGTAGTTCAGGATTCTTTTAATTCTGTTTGAAGAACTTAAGAGGTTAAGGGCTTGAAATGATAAATGCATTATTAATGTTGCCTCATAGAAACATCCAAGTCTATAATTTCTGAGGCAGAGAAAAAAATATCTAATAGGTTTTTACTCACTTTCCCCCCCCCCCCGGTAAATTAACTTATAGGACCTGTGAGAAATGTATAAATTAGACATTATTAGAGAAAGTAATAATGGACCAAAAGCTATCATCTGAAGGTCTGATTCTTTAGCAAGAGTGATACGTGCCTCCTTAGTTTTGGGGTGTCTTCTTGTACTAAGCCCTGTACAGCTGGGGAGAAAGAGGTTACTGGTACAGGAAGAGGAAGGGTTCTCACCAGGAAGCATACGCATTCTTACATACAACCTCACACAGTCCCACTAGTCCACGTGATCGTTACGGAAGGCAAAGTATACAGACATACAGAGCCTAGGTTTGAGAATACAGACCTAGGTTCACATACCAGTCCAACCAACTATGAATTGTGTGGCTTCACAAATCCAGGTAGGCTGGAAATAAAGGATGGAAAAGAAGATATGTGAAAGAGCCCTAATCCTAAGAAAGATGAGTTTCGGGCTGTGTTAATACCAAAGTAAACTTTAAGACAAGCAGTATTACCAGAGAGAAGATGTTTGAAAACCTTCTTTTGAGTTCTTCGTTGTTATCTTTCAGTGTCATAACCTCAAAATTCTTCTTCATTTGGACATCGTGTGTCTATAAAATATCTGCATCACTCTTTCTTCCTACTCTAAACTACTCTGAGTGTGACTACTGAAAGTGCAGGAGAACTGAGGCTGAGAACGAGCGCCGTGTAGGATTTCCGTTAGCTCCCTCCTGATGAGCGGATGTGGAGGTCACACTGATGGGCTAAAGGCGTTTCTTACCACAAGAGACTGCTTTGATACAGTTGTGGGTCTTATGAATCAGCTAACCAAATTCCTTTGTTTTATTTCATGAACATTCTTCAGGCATTGTCTGTGTAACAGATATTGAAGTACATTTAATGTATACAGAGACAAACTTGGTCAGGATCACTGTCTTCAGAAAGCTTACAATCTGCACTATAAGATTATACTGAAACATAATACATTTACAACAAACTTTGGGCAAATTTTGGGGAGATTTTACTTTGGGCATTCCCAAATCAGTATGGAGAATGAAACTTCTTTTAAGGTGGGACTACCCAGTGTGAATCAAACTGTGTTTTGAGTTACAGCTTTGTGTTCTGCAACCTGGTTTGGGCCACTTTTACAAGATGATTTTCAGTTACTCTCACCAGCCAATTTCATACATGGCCTCACTGTTCTTTGACTGGATATTACATTCCCCCTCCCTCTCCAGGCCCATCATAATCCCATGAGTCTACCAGGGCTTAAGGCACTTTTAACTACCTGACTCTAATTTTATTTACTATAGTCTCTACCCTGCCTATATCCCCTCAACACAACCCATCTCCATGTTGATGGCTTCCAATGCAAGCAGTTGCAACTCTGCCCAAAGATTATCTCCAGCCACCAAAGCATGCCCAGCAAGCCAGAAGTGCTAAGGAGTTAAGTGCTCAAGGAAGCAGTCCTATACCAATGGCTAATGGGAGCTGGTGGAAATACCTCAACCTTCTTGCTCTTTAGGAACATAACACCAAAGGTTATTTTACATTGTATCTGAAAGTCCTCCAGAGAGAAGGAGTCCTGATTTCTCTCACCAGTAACCTGGGGGATAAGCCAGTCTTTATTGTCTTCTTTCCCTTTCCTGAGTTATTTCTCCTCCCTTCTAACAGTGCTTCCTGAATCATCTACCAAGTCGACTGCTTTCAGAAAAACAATTTAAGATTAGACTTGACTGTCAGGAAAATTAAGAGGATGAGCAGAAGCTGGTAACCACAAAATGAGGATTCCAGAGATGCTCCTTCCAAGCCTCACCCAAGGACCCAGAACAGGTAGCTAGAGCCCTAAGTTTGTCTCCTTCTGGTGACAGAGATCCTCCACAGAATAACCTGAAAGCTAAGGTCTGGGGGCCAAGGACCTCCCAGGCTCCAGTGAGACCTTGAAAGTCAGAATGTCTTTGATGAGCCTGGATACTGTGGTCATGACCAAGGTTCCCAGGACCTTAGTGATGTGGAAGCTCTTGGAGAGGTAAGTCTGAATATCTGCACGCCTGTGTCAAATATGTTGTGTGCCCTGGGAGGTACCCAGATTTTTCCACCAGGGTTTGTTTCTGGAATAACTAACCTAGGATAATCTACATCTAGAGGCAGAAGTATTTGTTCTTCATTTGCTGTTTCTTTGGGTCAAACAAATTTAGATTACTGTCCAGTTTCTATAGTCAGGTATCTTTCTACTGTGACTACCATACACCTCAAATTATTTTCAGCTAAAAAGGGGACTTATTTACTCATATAACCAGGAAGCCAAGGGGTTTCATATGGCATCAGGTAGGGTTTGATATAGTCCCTCAGTGATATTTCTTAGTTATCTCTTGGTCTTGATATCCTCTTTGTCAGCTCCATTTCCAGCTGGACTCTATTCACAAACTAGTCAAGTAGGCACATGACCTAGCAATTCCTTCAGTGCCTAGAATCTGTAGAGGACTGTCTTGGCAAAGTTTTGAGTTACATGGAGGAACTCTGAGTCTGGGATGCCCGTAGATGTTCTACATTTTAGGTCATGTCTGGATCACATCTCTGTTCCTACAGCCTGCAGCAATGTCAGCCTCACAGAAATGACGTAGACTAAGAATGAGGGAGGAGAGTGTTCCAAAGGGAAAAGAAGGAGCTCTGTTACCAGGAGAAGAGAGAATAAATGTGGGCACAGCACATTGTATGAGTGACCAAATCATTTAGTCTTATTGTTTAATGCAAAAAAGGAAGGGAAGGAGGAACACCTGAAGAAATGACCCAGAGCACTGGATCTAACTTTCTCAGTTATGGTGATTCCTCTCAAGTCTGACTTCTGTGCCCTGTCATTCTGACCATGTGGTCTCATGTTTCACAAACATCTCCAATTCGAGAAGCACAGAGAGTATGAATTGACTTAAGGTCTAAGAGACAGGCAAGAATGAGGACAGATTCTTATTCCCGTGACTTAATAAAATGTAACACACAGCTGACTCTTGAATAATGCAGAGGTTAGGGGTGCTGAATCCCTGTGCAGTCAAAAATTGACATATAACTTTTGATTTTCCACCAAAACTTATCTACCAATAGCCTAATGCTGACCAGAAGCCTTACTGAAGACATAAAAAGTCTGTTAATACATATTTTGTATGTTGCACATATTAATACTCTATTCTTACAATAAAGTGAGCTAGGAAAAATGTTAGTAAGAAAATCACAAGGAAGAGAAAATAGATGTATAATACTGCGCTATTCTGAAAAAAACTCCACAGAGAAGTGGACCAGTGCAGTTCAAACTCTTGTTGTTCAAGGCTAATGAAGCAGTAGCTATCATGGGCTGAATTGCCTCCCTCCTTCCCCAAATTCATACGTTGAAGCCCTAAGCTCCAGTGCCTCCAAATGTGACTGTATTTGAAGATCTTTAAAGAGACAATTAAGGCGGTTAGGGTAGGCCCTAAACCAATCTGACTATTGTCCTTACAGGAAGAGGAAATCTGGGCATTAAAAAGGACACTAGAGGCTTGTGCACAGAGAGAAAAAGACCCTATGAAGACACATTGATAAGATGGTCATCTGCAAGCCCAGGAGAGAGGACACAGAAGAAACTAAACTGGCCAGTACCTTGATCTTGGACTTCTGGCCTCCAGAAGTATGAGAAAATAAATTTCTGTTGTTTAAACCTCCCAGTCCAGGGAGTGTTGTCTTGGCAGCTCTAACAAACGAACACAGTAGTACCAATGACTGAACATTTACAGGACTGTAGTCATTGCCCTAAATGTTTTCACAGAGAGGTTATTTAAGTTCAATGGCAGTCCTAAAAGGTGGAATCATGGGTATAAAAAGTACAGCATGGGGCATATGGTCAGTAATGCAGTAATAATATTATACGGCAATAGATGGTAATGGCACTCGTCCAGATAAACACAGCCTACTGTATGAAATCGTCAAGATGACACTGTATGTTAATGATCCTTCTATTTAATGAATTAATTAGGTAATTAATGAATGTTTAAAAAGCATGATTAGTTTACAGATTGTAGAGATGGACAAACTGACTTTTGGAATGATTTAAGTCCTATTTAAAGCCATGCTGAGAGCACATGGTTCTAATCAGACTGCACAACTGTCTACCTGAAACCTCTCCTTGAACATCCGAACGTGACAAAAACCAAACTTGACGTCCATTCAGCAGACCCAGTTTTGTTATCTGAAGTTTTCTCCACCTAACATTTATAAGCCAGACTCCAAAAAACCACTTTTTTTTTTAGATAAGAATTTTTTTAAAATTTTATTTATTTATTTATTTTTAAAAATAAATATATAATGTATTTTTATCCCCAGGGGTACAGGTCTGTGAATCACCAGGTTTACACACTTCACAGCACTCAACATAGCACATACCCTCCCCAATGTCCATAACCCCACCTCCCTCTCCCAACGCCCCTCCCCCAGCAACCCTCAGTTTGTTTTGTGAAATTAAGAGTCACTTATGGAAAAAACCACTTTTTTTTTTTAAATTAACAACACCCTACCTTGTCCTTCAAATCAAACCCATCATGAAGTCTTGCTCATTGAACTTCATCTTTTCAAACAGTGTGTGACACAATGGATGCCCAGTAGGAAATTATTAACTTTGTGGAGGTAGAACTGATATGCTTAGCAAAAGAAGAGATGGGCATCCGTGTACGTTAGAAGGAAGATCAAAGATTATGCCAAGATTTTAATTCAGAGAAAAAAGGCAGTCTGCAGGAAGTTCAGTTAGATCAGCCCTGAAGAACGCATCAACCTCACAGTCATTCTCCCTCTGTTCCTATGCAGGTCTCTCTCCTGTTCTCCGTGCCTGAGAATCTGCTACAGTCTAGACCATTATCTCTCATGTGGATTAGTCCGGCATCTCTCTGTATGCTTTCTCTGATGTCATTTCCACTACAGCCAGAATAATCAGTTAGACTAATTCTCCTTAAAACACATCATGGGCTCCTTCACAAGGTAAATGTTTGTTGTATGACCCAAGTGATTTTACTGACTTTCATTCTAACCTTAAATAAGGCATAAATGGAAAAAATGGGCAAAGAACTTAATTTGGTCAAGGTTGTAACCCCAATTGTGGCCCAGTCATTAAACCACAGATTATTTTTAATGTGTCACACCAAGTCATTTCCCAGGAACCCTGGTATAATACAACAGTGATATTGAGAACAGAGTTCTCTTTGTCTGTGCATGGAGGAAAGAGACTTAGGTAGGACTCCCAGAAATCACATCTTGCTTCTGTTATGATCAGAACTGTGAGTTTTAAGATAAGTCAGTCTTTCAAAACTTGATTGCCTCACCTATAATGTTAGGGTTTGTGTACTGATCTCTGTGTACTTTTCCTTTTCCACAAAGAAATTATAAAATCACTGGTCATGTTACTGAGAAGAGACAAGAAGATCTCAAGATGAACTAGAGACAGAAGAGAACATGCAGTAGACAATTTGAGAAAAATACTAGTACTGAAAAAGGAATGTGTGGATGCATTGCCTCGGAAACCAGTGATTAAGAAACTTGGGTTTTTCCCCACCCTCTGAGTTTTCTCTACACTTGCCCAAGGAATTGCCAAAAATAAGAGCTGAATTTTCTCTGGAAGCAAACGGGATAGAAACCAGGCCTCAACACCCACCAAGACTGAGTAAGGATCCACCCAAGAGGTTGTGGCCAGGAGAGTAGGAAGTTGGGGCCAGATCCTTCCCTTTCCATTAACATGGCTATCCTTTGGGGGGGAAAGACCTCCCAAAAGGATCACTTGCTAAAAGAAACAAAACAAAACAAAACCCTAGAATCAGATTCTAAGAGCAACAAGCTATCTTGGGAAACAGCTGGAACTACATATTCATTGCTCAAATGAGAAAATTAAGGCACAGGAAGGTCAGATAACATATCCAAGTTCACAGAGCCAGGAGGAGATATTCAAACCCTGGTTATTCTGACTCCAAAATCTGTGTTCTTACTGTGATACATCTTCCCAATGAAAGGTGCTATGAGAATGGCTGGCTGACACCTCTGTCCTTCTTAGATGGGTATAGATCTCATTTATTGTTGTCATAGATTTTTCTTCCCATACAAAGGCAACTCTTGCTCTTTAACTCTTTGGTATTAGGAGCTATCCAGGAAATTCCAGGATCTCATAGGACTCATATGTCCTAGCATACGAGTAAGTTATTATTTTTAAAAAGATTTTATTTATTTATTTGACAGAAAGCGATCACAGGTAGGCAGAGAGGCAGGCAGGGAGAGAGAAAGAGAGGAGGAAGCAGGTTCCCTGCCGAGCAGAAAGCTGATGTGGAATTCGGTCCCAGGACTCTGAGATCATGACCTGAGCCAAAGGCAGAGATTTAACCCACTGAGCTACCCAGGTGCCCGTGAGTGAGTTATTTTTGATGCTGACATCCAGTTCCCAATACTGTTCTGATTCTTTCATCAGGATATTGGAGCTCAAGTTAATCACTTCCCATATGGGTATGGCTATTTTCTCATTTGATAGCAGATAATGGTTACATCAGTAGGTAAGCATTTAGTATGCAGGAGAAAAAAATAATCAGAAAATTTTAAAAAAGAAAATAATTTGAACAACTGGATGAATAAACTTTATCCATCCTATCTCCTCTCTGGGGGTCAGTGTGCCCATCTGGAACAAGGGAAGTGTGATCAGATGATGTCTCAGGATCTTTGTGTCTCCAGCCATCTTGAATCTTGTTTATGACTGAGAAGAGGAAAGGAAGGGCTCCATAGCATCTCAGTAGAGTAGCCAGGAACCCAGGTGGCAGTGGACCTTTGGCAGCTCTGGGCATAAGGGACCTGACCTTTGAATTTCTAGAACATTCCCCTCTCCTTCTTTATGAAGGTTATGTGCTTTCCCTTTAGCCAAAGTGACATAGCCAAATATTCTGGACCTGAGGTAAAGAAGAAAGCCAGCCCCTGGGATTCTTCTCCAATAAGCTTACAATGAAAACAAAATTACCCATCGTTACTTTGTAACTATAACCCATTAATGAATAAATCAACCTTCCAAGTCTAACCTAATTGGGCAGTGGCACCATTATTTATCAAGTATTAGATATAAAGTTTTACCTTGTTTTACTAAATAAAAATTTTTAAGGTTAATAAACATTAATATCTTAATCAAAATAGCTTGATAATCACTAATAGCTCAGTAATCATAACAATAGCTATTATTCATTGAGAATTTTAGTAGATATCAGACAGTTAACTGTTTTACATATTTTTTTTCACTGAATCCTTTCCAACATTATAAATTAGGTTCTTTTATGATTCACGTTTAAAACATGAGGCAACTAAGCCTGAGAAAGGTTAAGTAATCAGCCCAGAGTAACATAGCTAGAACATACTGGAGCAAAGATTCAAACTTGAACTGACCTAACACCAAAGACCACTCTCTAAACCATTCCGCCTTTCTAAAGCCCCATAAAATTGCTTGCCTTTAGGATTAAAAAGGTATTCTCTTCTTTGGTATGCCTGTTCTTGTTGGAATGGAATTATCTTTTGAGTCTTTCTATTTGCTTTGGCCAAGCTGAGAAGCCATCACATTTCCTGATCTGTGATTTTACATATCTATCTCTTCCAACAGAAACTAAGCAAGTTAGTCTCTCAACCTGCCAAGTTAGTCTCTCCGAGGGTAGGGTCAGATCACACAGGATGACAACTCCAGCAGCTAGGGAGACAGAAGCTCAGAGCTTCACGAGGCTGAGGCACAGCTAAGAGGCCAGGAGGATCTCAAAGGTAGGAGGGATGAGCCTGGAACCTCCAATGTCACAACATGGATCCAAATCACACAATGGATATACCATGTCAACTACACATTTCAGAGGAGAGGAAGGAGGAAGGGTGGAGGATTTCCACTTGTGACTCACTGGCTAGCACAGTGTTACATGGTTATCCCTCGCTCCAGAAGAGGCTGAGAAATGTCTCTAGTGTAGACAAAGCCAACAGAAAGAAGAAAGCCAGAAAGAGTATTGAAAGAACCAACCTACAGCTCCTGGCACCTTCCTTGACAGTTATCCTGATAAAATCCTCAAATAATGAATGATATCATGCATAGTATGCCCAACCAAAGGAAAAGTCGGGAAATGGGAAGCTAAGGAAATGTGGGAAGGTATGAGTTTATCAAGATGACTAGGGTGTATCTGAGAATGACATAATTGTGTTGTTATATTCCAAGCCTTAATAGAAATTACAGGGTGATCCATCACTGGAGTTAGACACCTAACTCCATCACTGACAATAAGAAAGGGCATTAAACATTGTCCTGGTTTATTTTATGTTGCATTAAATGTACGAAATTCCCTTATTCAACAACAGACATAATGCGGTCTGCACCACCGAACAGCAGAGGGAACTAAAGGCAATTAATGTAGTGGGTTTCTTTTGTGGAAGTGAAACTGATCCAAAGGACCCATTTTATTCCATCCTCTGAGAGGCATCCTCTGATGTGGTGGAGGGTTAGTTCAACTACCTCTCAAAAGCCTCAGATAAACAGGTCTCAAAAATCATCATACTAAACTACTAAGATACTTTCTGAAGTTCAGGCTGACTTATTTGCCTAGAATAACAGACGGATGTATTCTGGCAAGAGGATTCTACAGTTAAAGTAAATAATTTGAGGGGTGCCTGGGTGACTCAGTGGGTTAAAGCCTCTGCCTTTGGCTCAGGTCATGGTCTCAGGGTCCTGGGTTTGAGCCCCACATCGGGCTCTCTGCTCAGCAGGGAGCCTGCTTCCTCCTCTCTCTCTGCCTGCTTGTCTGCCTACTTGCGATCTCTGTCTGTCAAATAAATAAATAAAATATATAAAAAATAAAGTAAATAATTTGTGATCAAGCCTGTAACTTTGGTTGTAATGAATTATTTTCCTAGATCTGGCCAGCTCTGAATGCCATCACAAAGCTCAATACTGTTCCTTGGACTTTGCTGACTCCATTCTATAACATCTTGTGCCCCCACCCACCCACCCACACACTCAGTGGTTTTTTCCATATGGGCACTTAATCTCCCTAGATAATAGGTCTATGTGCCTGTTGCCTCTTCTAATTCCAACAGAAGGCAGACTCAGCTCAATAATAATAATAGAGGGAAAAACATTTTCACAGTCATAGTTGTCCCAAGTGAGATACATTGTCTTGGGTGGCACTGGTTCTCCATCCCTTGGCAGAGACTTGCAGTGTTAGATTTTCCGTATCACAAGAGGGTTAGATTGTAAATCATTTTTGTCTCTGAGGTCCTCTACTGTCCTGAAAACGTTTACCTCCATATTCTTTGTGTCCATTTAAACTTGGAAGCAGTAGGAGGTGTGTGTTTAATCACTCATTGACCTGTTCACTCACTTTTTAAAAATTTATTCAACTAATAAACATGTGCACGTAATCCACCGTGGGCCATGCCATGTGGTAGGGGCTGAGAAAACAGAGAAAAAAATTAAGTAGTCTCCCTTCCTTAAAGAGGTCATAGGGATGCTTGATGGTGGTTAGGTAGAAAGTGCTCTGACAGTTAAAACCCATGCATATACACTCTACCAGATGGAGATGAAAGTTGCTAGTGGGAAAGCTTTCCAAAAATTTAAGTTAAGAAAACGCATTTGTTATCTAATCTGAAATCTTCCAAGTATTTAATAAAGTTCATTGCTACTATGTTTCTACACAGAGTTTCTGTGTTTCTACAGCACAGTCATTGGGTGGTTATCCAGACATTGGGTGTTTTCCAAATTTTTAAGCAGGCATCAGTCTTATTAAAAAAAAAACAACAACACAGGTTTCAGAACTAAAAATGTTCATCACTAGATCATCAAACATACTCCTCTCATGTATCATAGTGAGAAACTAAGGCCAGAGGAAGTCCAGTAACTTGTTCAAGGTCCCACTGTAATTTTTTTAGAGCCAAGGCTGGAATCAGGTGTTGCATCTGTCATCCTTGTATCATAACAGCTTGACTTATTTTATGATTTACTTTTTATTTTAGAAGATGATGATAAACATGTATGTACTGATCACTTTGCCTGTGTCAGACTACTTTCAAAGTGCTGTAAGTGCTTGCCCTGTTGCATCTGCAAAATAAGCTTAGAAAGCAGGTGTTAGGGTCTTCATTTTTTAAGTAAGGAAACTAATGACCAAATAAGTTACAGTTGACCTTTGAACAACACAGGTTTGAATTGTACAGGTTCACTCATATATAGACGTTTTACAGTACAGTAGTGTAAAACTGTACAGTACAGTAGTGTAAAATATTTTCTCTTCCTTATGCTTTTCTTTTCCTGTTTTTTTTTTAAGATTTTATTTATTTATTTGACAGATCACAAGTAGGCAGAGAGGCAGGCAGATAGAGAGGGAGAAGCAGGCTCCCCACTGAGCAGAGAGCCCGATGCGGAGCTCGATCTCAGGACCCTGGGATCATGACCTGAGTGGAAGGCAGCGGCTTTAACCCACTGAGCCACCCAGGCACCCCTCCTTATGCTTTTCTTAATAGTCTCTTTTTTCCAGTTTATTGTAAGAATACAGCATGTAATACATAGGCAAAGATTATGTTAATTGACTGTTTAGGTTATCGGTAAGATTTCTGGCCACCAGTAGGCTATTAGTAGGTAAGTTTTGGGGGAGTCAAAACTTACATGTACCTAATACCCACACTGTTCAAGGTGGAACTATAATTACTTTGTAAAGACACAGCTAGGAAGTGGCAGAGGAAGGATATGAACCCAGGTCTGTCTGACTCTCAAATCTCGTTATCAAGCATTATACCTTATGACCTTCTTCTAGTATGCTCTGATGGAGTGCCTGTTGATTTGTCCTGGATATCCAGGATAGGAGGAATCAAATACAAGTCTTAGAGCTCAGCTTAGAGCAGGCTGGTGTTCATGGAGTCTTAGTGAGGGGAGACCAAGGTTAGCTGATACTCAGTAGCCTTCCCATCCCCTTCTCCCTGTGATGACAGCTCTCTCCAGCCAACTGAAACAACACCAAGAAATGGAACATTGACAAGTAATCTCGGGGCATGACCCATCCCACTGGACACATTCGTAGCCGTTGCCATAACAAAAGCAGGAGCTGTGATAAGGAGCTGGGAAAAAATCTGTTACAAAGAAGACTACACCCAAATCAGACTGTGGAAACAGACCATAATCAGCCTTGGAACTCACACCGTATGGGAGAGCAGGCACAGATCCCAGGGTGCAAACTGTGTTTCCCTTTCCAAATGGCTCCTGATTCCTGAGGGAGGCTTGGTCTTTGCAAAGCCAACCCCTCAGGGTTAGGAGGGGTGAGGAGTCCTTTTGGATTTGGCTCCTGGCGGACTCTTTCGCTTCAGATCTTGTTCCTCCGATACATTCATTTTATTTTCAGCCATGAAGAACTGTATTTGTAGGTGCCAAAATGCTCTGTGCCATTTCTTAGCTCTCTGCTACTGGATATGTTTCTTTCTACCACTGTCATTCTCGTTCCTTTCTTTAAATTTGAGACTTTCTATTCATTCTCCAAGGTTGATTCAATGTGGCACCTTATCTAGAAAGTCTTCTATATTCCACGATTGGTACCAACTCCCTCATTTCAGAGGAGAAGAATTTAGTTCCTCTCTAGGGCTGTCATAGTACCTTGGGAATATCAGTATCAGAACACTTCCCATATTATATTAAATTAAAATTGAGGGTTTGTGTTTTTGTCCTCCTCTGTAGACTGCTGCCTTTTGGAAAGCAGGGTTGATGCTGTATTTACAAGAAGTAGTAAAATAAACATTACACTCCCAATAAATACTGCATGAATGAATATATGAATGTAAGAATGAATAAACTGATGAGCTCAAATTAATTTCATAAAAGAAACCCTGGTCTAGGAGATGGAGCCAAAATTAATTCATCTTTTATGTCTTTTCTGTGGGCTGGATCCACAGTACCAGGCACAGAAAGAACAGTTCTTGTATCACCATGATTCAGAGTGTAGGAGGGTCCACGGAGATGACGCAACTCTACACTGTCCACACAGGAAACAGGTCTGGGAAGGTCAGCTGACTCTCTAATTAGCATTCCTCTCGGGGATGAATCTCAACCAGGCACCAACCTAGTCCAAGCCATCAATCAGGGTGGTGATATTGCTGCCTTTTTATGAAGCAAGTATATTAACTGATATTTATGATGGGCCAGGCTCTATGAGCTGGGGGTCCAGTGGGAAGCAAAACAAAGAAGGTCCCTGTGTTCTAGTGTTTACAGTCTGGGTAGGGGGAAGGCAGATGAGTACACTGAAGTATACAGGGCATGAAGGAGCGTGGCTGAACCTGGAGCTGGAGAGTCTAAGTTTTCTTGGAGGAAAATTCAGGCTGTGGGGGGGATTCATAATCTGATTCATGTGAGCCCTCCTGGGTGTAGTAATGACTATTTCTTTCCACTCATTCGCTAGGACCTACTAACGGCCAGGCCTGTACAGAGTGTTTTACGTGCTTTACCTTTTTAAATGCCCCCAGTTTCTCCTAAAGTGAAGTTTGATTGTCCCTATTTCACAGATGAGGAGGAGACAGAGGCCCCAAGCAGATAAGTGATAGTGAAATCACCCAGCTAGTAAGGGGTAGAGTTGGATGATGGACCCAGGTCCACCTCTGCCTAACTCTTTACCTCCCGGTCTGCCAGGGCTCACTTGGAAAATGTGCTCCAGGTGTTGGAAGAATTGTCATTCCCAGATTTCACCAAAACGTCTGCCCTTCCCTTCATGACTGAGTGCTAATCACCGGCAGAGACTGCTGCTGGGCTCCAGAAAGAGATAGGAAGGAGACCAAAAAGGACTTGAACTGCTAACTGGCCAAGAGTCCTGAGAGAGAAAGGGAAGGAGAGGAGGAGGAGAAGGACGGGGAGAACAATTGAACGGCAGAAGTGCCAAGAGAAATACCTCAAAGCACGGTGGGAAATACAAAAGGAAGTGATTCGCTTTGCTTTTCAAGGTCAGAGAAGCGAATCCTATCGTGACTGCTTGCTCGTTAAAGGTCAATTTCTAGGGATTTAACTTCAGAATAAAAACCAAGTCCTCCTGGTGAACACAGACTCGGGAAATACAAAACAGAATCCAACTGGTGAGTTTTACCCAGGGTGACTGTGGGAAACCTCTTTCAGGTTCAAGAGCTCTCCCCTACACCTGAGCAGCTAATCTATTCAAGAGATAGAGGCGAACTGATCACCTAGCAGTTGGGTGGGTTTCAAACTCAGCTCTACGCTAGAAGCTTCTGAGGAGATCTTTTTTTTTTTTTTAAATTAACAAATGAAAAAGTTTTTCCCTATTATAGACAGAAAAATGAAAATAATCTGATAATCACAAAATTCCATTTTCATCTATCAAACTGACACAGGTTAGATACAGTAAGGAGAATCAAGGCTGGCTAGATCAAAGTAACAATGACACTGATGGTGGTGTAAACGGCCACAGGTGACCTGAAGGGTAATACAGCAATATATACCCAGAGCCTTTGACATGACTTATGTACCTTGATGTAGAAATTTCATTTCTAGGAAACTATGGTAAGAAAATAACATGTATAACATGTACAGATACAGATATATTGTCAGGGGACTTATCCAAGCAGGGATTCTCTCTCTCTCTCTCTGTGTGTGTGTGTGTTGTAGAAGAGCAAAACTTTGGAAACATCCCATACGTTCTGAAAAAAAGAAAAAAATCATTAAAAAAAATACACAAGGCATGTATGTGATAAGCTTTTAAAAATTAGCAATACTCAGGCCACACTTCAGACCAATTAATTCAGAATTGTTGAAATAGGAGTCACAAACTAGTAGCTTTAGAAAGAATACACACTACCCTTACTATGATTTTAACCTACAGCCAGTTGGGGAACCTGATGCTGTGTGGAAAAAGCAAATGGTTTCGGCAGCACTAAAGCCATAAACAGGCTTAAAAAAAAAAAAATTATGTTAAATGTAGGTAATCCTTAAGATAAAAGGTAGGTAATGGTCATTGTTTGGCCAGCTCTCTTCCCACAGGGCCTTTGCACAGTCTCTTCCTTCTGAATGGATCATTGTTTGCCATTTCAACCCATCCTTCCCCATTTATTTATTTAAATTGCAGTATAATTAACATACAGTGTTATATTAGTTTCTGGTATACACCATAATGACTCAATAATTCTATGCATTTCTCAGTGCTCATCAAGATGAGTACATCCTTAATTCCCTTTATCTATTTCACCCATTCCCCTACCCACCTCACTCTGGAAAACACCATCCTTCCCCAATTTTTTTTTTAAGATTTTATTAATATATTTAAAGAGAGTGAGAGAGCATGCATATGCATGCAAGAGCTGGGTGGGGCTGTAGAGGCAGAGAGAGAACCTCAAGCAGACTCCATTCTAAGCATGTAGCCTGATGTGAGGCTTGATCTCATGATCCTGAGATCACGACCTGAGCTGAAATCAAGAGTCAGACATTCAACCAACTGAGCTACCCAGGTGCCTCTATCCTTCCCCATTTAATTAACTCTTTATTCGGCTACATTTAATATCTCTTCCCCAGTGGAGGTCACCAGCCAAGTTCCTCTTCTCATCTGTCCTCAAAGGACCTGTTTCTTTACTTCATAGCCCTCATGTCATTTTATAATTATACAAAAACCAAAAAGGTAATGTACTGAATAAAGTCCATCTTTCCCACTAGACTGAAAACTTCCAGAAACAGGGACCATACAAATGGTGATTTCCTCTGTCCATAATCAGGACCGAACTCAGCAACTAGCACAGAGGAAGCACTCAATAGATATTTGTTGAATGAACAAACAGATGAATGAATAAACAAGGAAAGAAATGGATTACACTTTAGGCCATAAAACAAAACCTGTATAAAACTAGGCATTTTTATTTTTGTTGTTTTTCTTCTAGTCTCCAGGCATTTTTTTTCCTGTTTTCTCAGCATTTCGACATTAAATAGTTTCTCCCATATCCACATTTCATCTTTTAAAGCCTCATTCCTAAACCTCCTGCATCATGCTTCCCCAAATCATCCCACAGGAAGTGAATTCCCTCTTCTCTACAAACTTGGAATTCTAATCGGAACGTGCTACTGTATGTTGTCTTGGATACATACCACCACGCTCAAGGGATTATAAGCAATTTAGAGGTGGTAACTGTGTAATTCACATCTGCCTTTCCCCACACAGTGCCCTCTGAAATACCTGCCACACAGTAGGTATTCTATAATTATTTGCTTTAATGCTTGTCTGAATGAATGAATATATATCATGGAAAAGTGGGCAATAGACTTCTGCATTCATTTTTCAAACTCAGGCAAAAGGACAATCACAAAGATTTTTAAGCTCATATGTATTCCAAGGATTTAGTCTAGGAAAAAATTACTAATCAGCCTTCTTTTCTCTTTTCCTTTTTAGACCACACTCTAATTTTTTTTTTTCTTTTACTGGAACAGAGGATGGAAATAAGACAGTGATTCTGGATAAGTTTGGATAATTACATTTTTCACATTGCTTAGTGTTTAGGATTGACAACTACTGATTATCCAAGGCAGTGTGTATTTTTCAAAATAATTCACAACACAAAAAGTAATAATTGGATATAATTGCAAAACCAATTAATATAGTCTTAGCACATTCTTGAGTTTATGGACCTCAGTTTCCTTGACCTTAAAATAAAAGGGGTGGAATAAATCTGTCTCTCCGTGTTTATTCCCCTATGACACACATAACTCATTTAAACTTCACTCATTCATAAGGTAAATATTTAATGAGTATCTACTAGGATAAGTGAAAAACATCTTCTGGTGGAGACAGCCACTTGTCAATAAACATATAAATATCTTTATTATTGCTACATCTAAGAGATAAAAATATTTTAACAGAGTAGTGGGTAGTATGGAGGTTTGACCTAGACAGAGAGGTCAGGAATTACTAACAAAATGGCAAAAATAAGACAAAACACACAAAAAACTTCTTCCTAGAGTAAGGACATGTATTAGGGTTCTCCAGAGAAACAGAACCAAATGGTTGTCTTATTTTAAGAGAACAAGAGTCTTATTTTAAGGAAATGGCTTATGAGCTTGTGGTTGCTGGCACATCCAAAATCTATAGGGAAGGCTGGGCAGCCTAGAGACCCAGAGAAAACATGATGAGGTCAAGGGTAGTCTGGAGACAATTATCTTCCTCAGGAGACTTCAGTCTTTTTTCTTAAAGCTTTCAATGGATTGGATGAAGCCCAGCTACATTAGGGAGGGCAATCTGCTTTACTCAGAAGTCTACTGATTTAAATGTTAATCTCATCTAAAAAATACCTTTGTATGGGACGCCTGGGTGGCTCAGTTGGTTAAGCAGCTGCCTTCGGCTCAGGTCATGATCCCAGCGTCCTGGGATCGAGTCCCACATCGGGCTCCTTGCTCGGCGGGGAGCCTGCTTCTCCCTCTGCCTCTGCCTGCCATTCTGTCTGCCTGTGCTCACTCTCTCCCCTCTCTCTCTCTGATAAATAAATAAAATCTTTAAAAAAAATAAAAAAAATAAAAAAAATAAAAAATAAAAAATACCTTTGTAGTGATATCAACACTGGTATCGACCAAATAATCTGAGAACCAAGGCCTCACTAAGTTGACACATAAAACTAACAACTACAGAGCACACAGGAAAGACAAGAAGAGGCCAGCTATGGGGGGAATGCCTGGGGAGAGTATGGTAGGAGACAAGACTTAGCACAGACAGAGGCATGGCATACAGGGTCTCTTGGGCCATGTAATGCATGCCTGCTTTTTTTTCCTACAAGTAGTGTGAAGATTTTCAGGGGTTTGAAGTAGCATTTTTTCATGATCAGACCAATGCTTTCCAAAACCAGTTCTTTGGTGAAGGTGTGAGCACAATATTGTGTGGCGAGACTGATTTATTAAGTTGAACAAAGGAGAAGTGAGGACGAAGATGGTGGTAGGGAAGATAGGGAGACTCAGTACAAGGCTGGAAGTGCCAGGTGATGGGAATGATGGGAAGGGTGACGAACCAACAGTCCCATTTTTAGTACAGAAAGTCCTGTGTCCTGGGGCACCTCTTAGTCCCTGGAAACTGGGATGGTTGCTCACGACGGAGGAAAATGTCAACTATGGTATTTATGTTTCTGGTTATAGAAGGGTCAATCTGAATACTCTCTAATTAGCTAAGTTAAGCGTTTTATGTAGAAAAGCATGTGTGATGTCACCTACTGGATAAAATGTCCTCCAAGTTCACTTCTAGCTCTCATACTCTGTATCCTCTAAGCATGCAGAAATGTCTCCAAAGGCAGGATCTCTAAAACCAGTAAACAAACAAACATCCTGAGATCTGGACTTTCAATGGACAAAACTCTTCCACCTGATATACAAATTATAGCCCACCTTGTGATTTCATTAAGCTCTACAGCGACTGCCCCAGTCCAGCACCTAGCTAGTATCGGATAAGGACATTTAGAAGGGGACACTGAATCCATCTATTTCACGCAGTTGCCATTGTGGAAGGACCAAGTTGACGGAGCTTTACCTTCACCCAACACAGAAAAACTCAATGAAGGGTTTTCTCCACCTCATATTATTCTACGTGTCCTCTCTCTCTTCCTCCTTCTGCCCCTCCTCTCCAGCTACCTTCCTGCCTCTCTCCTAGCTCTCTATATTATAATATATGTATTTTACCTTAAATATTTTGAGTTACTTGGAGACAATTTGCCTCTTTACCCTTAAACATTTAATGTGGATCTTCTAAGAGTAATGACATCCAACACTGATATAGCACTATTACCTAATCTGCGGCCCATCTCCAAATGTCACCAATGGCCCCAATAATTTCATGTACATGCCTTCTTCACCATTCTTCACATCCCCACCCCCAATGCCTGCCACCTTTATGTACACGTTAATTTATGTACTCATTTGTCATTTATTTATCAATTTCCAGAAAGTTTTTTTTTTTTCCATTATAAAATCAATTGTGCTCACGGGAGAATGAGAAAAGAGAGATGGAAAAGAAGCATAACCTCAGGACCAGAGCTCAAGAACAGCTTAATTCCATTCTTTTTTATAAACATTTTAGTAAATCTTTATAAGCCACTATATTGCATGATACTGTACAAATATAATATTACACTTGTTTATTTAGACTCATATCGTAATTTTATTTCTCAGCACTGGAATATTAATATTTCCTGTGTTGTATCAAAGCCTTTAAACAGTGTTCTTAATAATTATATGATAGCTCAGCAAATGTGTATTGCACAATTAACTTAACCATGCTGTCTATTGATGAGCATGCTCAGTCTGATGTTTTCATATACAAATGAGACAACATATTTATGCATAAACTCTTCTGTATTTCTGATGATTTCCTTAGGTTAGATTCCCAGAAGTAGAATTTCTTGGTCAAAGGGCCATTTAATGCTCCTGATATATGTTGCAAAACTGCCTTCCCAAAAGGCTGTAGCTATTTCCATGCCTGCCAAAATGCAAGGCAGTGCATATGGAACATGCGAAAACCTACACTGGAGGACATTACAGTTAAAAAGGATTATATGAGGGACTCCCTAACATGTCTTTCCATAAACAGAGCACCAGAATTTGCATTTTGCAGCCAGGTGAGTTCTCAGCAATATACACATTACTTTAGAATAATTCCTAAAGGAAGAATTTTATAGCAGCGATGGGATTCACAGACAAGTTTCATGGAGTCTTTGACTTCTTCGATTCCTATATAACCTTTGGCTTTGGTTTTGTGCTTATATATTTGCTGATTTCCTAGGAAAATGCTCAGTTTCATCAGATTCTTGACAATACCTGTGGTTAAACCATTGTTGTTTTGCTGTCTATGATTCAACATTCTTCTAGTAAAGAGTACTTATAATCTTCCTTGGGAAATGACCATTTCTCACACTTACCCTCTTGGTTTGAATGGAGCTGACCTCTCTTTCTAAGAGAACCCTGATTGGCATAAGGCTTTTGGTGTTTTCAATATTCCTAGATACAGTGATTGGACCAGACTGGCCATATGACCCAACTCAGGATAATGATATTCATGCACAGAATCCCTGTTCAACTGTTGAGACAGACAAGCTTGTTTCCCTAGATGGAAACTCTGGACTTTATAAGCTCATCTGACCCTTCTATGGCATTTAGAAAAGAAATCTGCACATCTTAAAAAAAAGGCTTACAAGTGAGAGGAAGATGCTGGGCTCTGAAGACATCATCTTTGTCCCCTGGATCAGCCCTGCCTGAATGTAAATCTACCCTGAACCCTTCAGTTCATTAAGCCAATGATTTTATATTTCACTAAGTGGGTTGGGTTCTGTCATTCACCCTAGCTCATTTAAGATGCATGAAAGAAGTAAAGTTAGGACATAATGAATTTCAACTTCCTCATTTTATATCTACAAACATGCCAGCTCAGAGAGTGTCACTGGCTTGGCCAAAGTCACCTACAGACAGAACTGGGATGTAGTCTCCTTCTTTCTAGTATAATGCTCTTACCAAACCCTTGATTCCCCTTGCATTTCAAGAAAAGATCAACAGTTGTACAGGAAATATTTTCTAATTATTTCTGTGTCATTTACAAAGCAGAGTGGTCTACATGGAAGACTCTGTACATCCAGAAAATGTACTACACACATTATAGTTATTGGAAACACAACGTTTTGAATTTTCTCAGGATCTATTTTTTATAATCAGAAAGTTTCTTTAAGAAAAATTAGAAATTCTTCAAACCTCTCAGAACCCACTTCAAATCATCCCCTTTTATGGGTTCACCTTGAGCTGGAGAAAGACATTTAAAGGGAAACCCAATAGTTTCCTTCCATCTTTGGCACAATCCAGGCATTGTTAGGCAGTTGGTCATGAATGGAGTCAGCATCTTGGGTACCCCAGGTTTGTCTTGACACCATCCAAGGGGGTTCTTCTGGAACACATTCTAGCACATGATTCAAGCTCAGGATCTTTCCAATTTCTGGTGCCATGACTTACTGCTGACTGTGGGCACTTTAATTTTCAGGATAAGCTGGAAAACGTAACTAGTTATATAACTTAGAAGGACTTACTGGACAATGTTCCAGGGACAGAGAACCTGACTGCACATGTAAACAAGGGGTAGCTTCCATTCTCACCAACTGATAAAACTTTCACCATAGAAGAGCTGAGTCTTCCTCATTGGGAAGAGCAAATCTCATTGTTCAGGGGTACAAGTCAGGTTCCAAAATAAGAATGAAGGCACACAGGGAATCTGTGGTAGACCTAAGACGATTTTGTCTTTCTGTCTAGGATTCTTTCCAGGAAACTTACTTACTTACTCCTCTGTTAATTTGGCACAGAGAGAATCTGCATTGGCTTCTGAAAGTGCAGCTGCACTGTCACTGTCTTGGGTTATTGAGCTAAGAGTGTTATCTTCTTTCATAGCTCTACGAAAGATGACTTCATCATTAAAGGTGTGTATAACTAAGTTTTCACCCTTTATTTCTATGCTTGTGTGGGTCCTGTGTGGCCCCCAAAAGATACCAAGCCTATGGGGCAGGCTTCTGGAAGCCCACACAACTAGTCTGTTGTGATTCATCAGGCTGGAATATACTAGGGGCTCCCAGCCAGTGCTATCCACACTAAAGAGGCAATTTGGGCATATTCTTTACTGCTGTTCATGGCTAAATGTCTCTATTCTGTCTTGTTGCTGCCTTAAATTCCAGGATTGTAAATATTAGCATTATATCCCAAATGCTGTATGTTTTGTGTCCTTCATTTGCCTAGTTATGGTTGAGAGTGGTTAAAAACACATACACAGAAAGGGAGAAGTCACAGGTGATAATTTGATGTGCAAATTTTATTTATTTAACATTAAAGTAGCTTTGCCTAGTGATGCTCTTCTAGGGAACTAATTCCTAAATCACTGGGGTTCTAGTAGCCCTGAGCTCCAGGACAAGTGACAAATTGGTGCCTAAGCTGCTTCTTTCCTCTGAGACCCCACCATCCCCATCTGACTAGCGTGGTGGTAATCATGATGGATTTCACAACCTTAAACAGCTTTTTCTAGATACTTTTTCCAGAAGTAATGATAAGAGACAAAAACACAGGGTGTGAGGAAAAAAAAATCACAAAATGGAGTAATTTTTTAAAGTCTTTGTTGGTATACAAAAGGCTTGAGTCCATTTCTATCTAGGCTTCTGCTGAGTGACTGCTTCAATAGGTAAGAACAGGACCCTCTCTGATTTTTTATGTTTCAGTCTACAGTGAAAATTCTTTTCTTTGCTCTTCCTTTTTTTTTTTTTTTGAGAGAGAGAGAAAGATGGACAGCAATTTGGGGGTGAGGGTAGAGGGACAGAGAGACAATCTTAAGTCACTTCTGCACTCAGCATGGAGCCCAATGTGGAGCTTGATCTCATGACCCTGAAATCATGACCTGGGTCAAAATCAAGAGTCAGACACTTAACCTATTGAGACACCCAGGCATCTCTCAGTGACAGTTCTTGATAGGCTTTTGTTAAGGTTAAAATAAATGATTTTTAGAGTTAGAAAGAACATTAATTTCCACTACCCCAAACCAAACTATAATCTTAGAAGTATCCATTTTTCAATCTAATTCCAGAGTGGCTAAGCAAAAATGTGTTCTGGGAGGCTGGGGAATGGGAGTGGTCAGCAATAGATGAAGACCAGTTCAGTCCTGAGGGGTTCAAAGTAGAGACAAGGCCTACAAACAGGATCAAATCTCAGCTGAGGAAGAGCAAGAGATGATGAAAGTCTCAGTCAAGGGATATGGGCTTCCTGGTGTAGTCACTGCCCCCCTCAACAAAAATCAGCTTTTTTCCAAACCTCAGTGGTTGGGCTCATTTCTCATGTCTTTTCAGACACAGCCATATTGGGGGAATTGAATGAGATCTATACTGGCAGAGGAGGTCTTTTCCCTACAATTAAGGGAGACAGAGAGGATCCAGATTTCAGGTTCAGTTGGGAAGCCAGAGTCAAACAACTCAAAGATCCAGCTTTTACATGATCATTGGAACAACAAGGTTAAAGTGTAGATTTCAAAGGTTCACAGCTAGGATGTCAAAGGTGAAGACAGTAGGAATACCCATTTCATACCAGGAGGAAGCAATCTTTAGAACATTCTGTGCGCTGATGAGTTTTCTGTCATAGTCAGCATAGTAGATGTGGATGGGTCACAGTTCCCAGCACCTAAGATGGGACAGACACTGATAGGGCCTCTGGGATAATCAAGACCTGGAACTTAGATAATCCCATGAGAGATGTGATCAAGCAGAACCAGAGAATAAAATCTGCCATTGGCTTGGGAACAATTTAAGAGGATAGGGAGAGATGGCACGTATAAAAACATGGTGTCAATGAGCTCCAACTACTGGAAGGGAATTTTGTTCTAGTCCCCCAAATGAGCCAACTGCTCAAATCCAAGGATATTCATGGTCATTTCGCCAGTGTATGATTCTCTCCAATTCCAGAAGAAAATCCTTGTCTTTCACCCTTTTTCTCAGTATGTCTTGTGTCCTTCTTTCTCCGTCAGCACTTCCAGCTCTTAAGGGTTTGATTGCCCTGTGATTAAGGAGGTTTGTTGGGGTCTAACATACTGAGAAAGGGGTGTGGATAAGGAAATAAATATTTAATGAGAATTTTGCTTCTGAGCCTTCCTTTTAGAGGGGAAAATGGAAATCAAAATCTTCACTGGAACCCCTGTTGTTGGAGGACAAAGAAATATTCTTGCACTGCTGTGAAAACGAGCTGCTAGCACCTCAGCAAGAGGCAGCTCTGAGAGGGGAAGTCTTAATGAATCATGGAGCAAAGAGCCCTTTTCGAAGGAATTATCCTCAGTGCTTTCCCTAATAACCAACCCAGGCCTCAGCCTGATGGATGTGAGGTGATGTCTTTGGAGTAGAAACTTCCAGGTTATGAGGTTGAGATTCATGCAGCATTTCTTACCAGAGCTTTGCACCCCATCAAGATGAATCATGCAGCTTGCTGGCCCACACAGAGGGGCTTTTGGGAGGGCTTCAAACAATGATAGACTACAGGACAAAACTTTCCTAGAGGAAGCCTCAGAACTGGTGAGGAGTTGGATTTGTGACTATAAAGTCCATGAACCTCTCTATTCTTAGGATTTCCAAGCCTATAAAATAGAGATAATACTAGTACCTGCCTCATGAGGACTATCTTTGAGAATTTAATGACATAATATTAAAAAAAAAACCTAGAACAACTGACATATAATAAACACTCTATATAATATTTATCTATTTTTACTGTTGTCATTGCTTTGGTGGTGGTGATCTTGGTGGAAGTTGGGGTTTGGAACTGAAGTGTTGGGTAACAGCTGCCATGTGAAGAGGTGGGAATGTGGCTGATAGCAGGAACACTCCAGATCTTTTTAATAGTAGGAGTTGATATGTACTGATTCCTTACCATGCTCAAAGTATCTGTTATTCATTATCTTGTTGAATGCTCACAGTAACCAAAGATAAAGATATCACCACCACCATCATTATTACCACCATCCTCATTCTGAGGGTAGAAAGCAAACTCAGGTCTGACTGATTACAGAGTCTTTTTCTGCTCTTTCTCCCATAATCATCTCTGCTGACTACTTCAAGCCTTCCATTTATTCTGATATTGAGACAGCCAGAGGTTATTATTATAGCCTCTTATGCTTGCCTTCCTTCCACCATGTCCTTTTTGGGTCCACTGCCATCACTGGTAGTATTCACTTGAGCTCTCCATTATGCTCTTACCCTGAGATAACCTTGACCAGGTCCATTATCACTGTCACACCAAAAGGTGTCTTATTGCCAAGAGCCCTAGCTCTCCTAGGTCTTTGGAGAACTCTGAACATCAAATCCTTTCTTGTCCTTCTCCTTGCTCCTATGACCTGTCCCAGATCTCAGCCTCCTCACTATGACTGCAGGTATCTTGGCATTTCATATCAAAACCAAATTTCTGCCTGGGTTATTCTCAATTGTATTAAATTAGGTCACTATTACTTGTCTTGCTACTTGTCCCTATGTACGCTGCACTTGAGACCTCTCGATGGGGAATGGTCTGATAGAGTGCAAGATCACCCAGCATCATGAGCCACCATGAACCCATGAACAGTGTCTACTGTTACCCCTCACTTGACAGCTTCAGACTTCAGTGTCAGTCAAACCCCACATCAAACAACAGGACAGCTCACTTGTTTCCTCCCTGCTTTATTCAGATTTAGATGAGGCATAAGTAATACTTACTGAATGACAGAGAATTTAGTCTTGTCTGAGGATTGATTTTCCTCTATCTAGTCTTTGTCTGGCTTCCTTTGTTCTATTTCAAGATGTCTCCCTGTATTCCATGTCCACATCCTCCTCAGTCAGCCTGATCTTCTAAAATTTCATCACAGAAGATGACCCCACCCAACTGAGTCATTTTCATGTCACCAAGAATAACCAACTACCTGAGTAGATGCATCTGTACGTGGCCCTGGGTCAATCCGTCCATGCCGTATCTTTGTTGGCTCCTACTACTTCACTCCTCAAATTCTGGGTCCCTATTAGCTCTCCTTCCATGTTTGAAAGTTGATTTGATATGGAAAGGTGAAGCGCATTAATATAAGTTCAGTATCTTCAAGGATTTGGTCTTGACCTCCTTCCTATAGACATTTCTGTGCTCACGTTGTTCATAGAATAACATGCTCTGGACTGTGAAATTCTTGGGGGGCAGAAACCCTGATGGATTCATCATGGCATCTCCTGTAGGACAGTGCCCATGACCTACTGGAATCTTGGTTCCTCATTTTACCTTGGGTTCAACAATCTCTTTGAAAAGGAGATGACCTGATACCTGACCTGATACCTATTCCTAAGGCAGCCTGAGATGGTTAAAAAACTTAGGCTGTTTGGACATGGTCTGTCTGACTTTTCACAGGTGGTCTTCAACATTAAGGGCTCTATTGAAAGGTTCTTCCCTGGCGATGCCCCTTCCCCCATGAGAATAACACACTCGTTGTAAACAATTTATTTAATGAACATATGAATGTCTGTATACAGAGTCTCTGCTAAAATGGTCTGCTCAGCTTCAGGGGCACCCCTGAGTGTCATCCAATGGGGAGGAATAACAGATTGAGGGTCTTACAAGTGAACAGATGGGAAATTTGGGGGAACAGATGCGAGACCAGGAAGGTCAGATTTAAGAGGCTCAAGGTCTCTTGACTGCTGGTGGCATTCAGGGTGGCTACAATCATACTACCTTACCAGAAACTCTGCAAGGCCACAGGGCACGTATCTGAGTCTCCCCCCCTTTTTCCCTCCAACACGTGTTCCCAGTTCTCTGAAGGGACAGCTGGACACAGTCCAGGTGAACCAGGAGCCTATATTATATTCACCTTTCATTCCACTACAACAGCTGGCTGATTGCTCTGGGTAGCAGGGGTTTATGGTGACCCTGTTAATTGATGCACAAAACAACCCATCAAAAGGTAAAGTGATAGCATGGCTTCCTGAGGCAGCAGGAAACCTTAGTCTTTGCAGCCTGCCTTCTGTTGCTTGTTCTATACCTGAGGTAATAATGACTCCCCAGTAAACACCAGCAGGGAAACAGTTAAGCATTGTGTGGTGTGTTTCACTCCAGGAGGGCAGTTCAATGTGTGATTGAACATTCCATCATCATTTGCCGCCTTCAAATTGCCCATAAGAAACCCCAACATCTAGATGTGGTGTTAGAACAAAGAGGGCTGGTTACTTTGCATTGTAGGCAGTGGGCAGGAAAATTTGAGTGAAGGCATTAGGATAAATGGGATGATTGGAGAGATGATAGAGAGAGAGATTTTTCATAGACAGCTTTTGTTGGTCATTTTTCTTTTTAATGTACAAAGGCCATATTTTGTAGGAGGAAGAGCAAAGAGTCAAGAAATGTGGTGTTGAATCCCAGTTTCCTTTGATGAATACAGCATTCACCCTGACATCTTTCTGCATGTATATGATAATGTGGAATACATATAGATATTCAAGAAATAATTTTTTTTTCCTACCTGAGGGGCTGGAGTCAAATCTTCCTTTTAAGGGAAAGCTAAAGTATTTCCAATGATTTCCAACTTTTTTTTTTTTTTAATTTATGCTATGTGCATGACCCAGTGCTATGACTTTTATGGCCATTAGTTCATTTAATCCTGACAAATAATGCCCCAAATAAGTATTATAATGCCCATTATAAAAATGAAGAAACCAAGGCTCAGAAACAGAAATGGCTTATATTGGTCATAGTGTTAATATAATTTGAAGCTAGTCTTCTAAACCAGGATTATTATTTTTTTTTAAGATTTTATTTACTTATTTGACAGAGAGAGATCACAAGTAGGCAGAGAGGCAGACACAGAGAGAGAGAGAGGGAGAGGAGGAAGCAGGATCCCTACTGAGTAGAGTCTGATGCAGGACTCGATCCCAGGACCCTAAAATCATGACCTGAGCCGGAAGGCAGAGGCTTTAACCCACTGAGCCACCCAGGCGCCCTAAACCAGGATTATTTAACTCAAGGGTTGGGTAAGACAGAATAGGAGTAGTCAAGGTCATTGGTTATCTGACCAGGTTGAATTTTGCTGCTGCCACATACCATCTTGTGAATGTCAGATTTACTTTACCACTCCAAGGCTTAGTTCTGTTACTGAGTATATCAAGATAATGAAAGCACATTTCCCACAGAGTTTTCTGATTACTAAATGAAGTATTAATGCCATGCACTAAGTAAAAGTCCTGACACAGAGTAAATACACAATAACTCGTAGTTATTGTTGTTTTCATTACAGTATCAGGATACTTGTAGCCTGTTAGGGAAAGAACCCTCTTTTTCATAAATCTTGTATTGGAAACTCTAAGTTTAGGTGATTCATAGTTAAAAGATTATGCACATTTTCCCTAAGAGATATGATAAGGCTAACATAGTAGGAAATGAGAATAAAGGATAGTGTCTAAGACACCTAAGGTGCAAAATGAGAAAGACCTTGTGCATTGGCAATGCATGCAAGAGAGAAAAGTCAAGGACATGTCCACAGGTTGCTGGGTGAGTCAAGTTGTTGGCTGGTTTGTCATTAACCAACATGGCTAACACAGCCGGAGGAGGGAGCAAAGGAGGCATGTCTTATGGACATGGAGATGTCTTATGTAGAAGGATATAAATCTAAGAACCATTCTTTTGTGGAAATATTAATAAAACTCTATCCTTAACTAAATTTATATTTTATTATAAATAGAGAACAATTAGAACCGGCACCCAGCTATGGCAGAAGTTGCTGTAAGAGGGGCGCCTGGGTGGCTTAGTGGGTTAAAGCCTCTGCCTTCGCTTCGGCTCAGGTCATGGTCCTGGGGTCTAGGATCAAGCCCCGCATCGGGCTCTCTGCCTGGCGGGGAGCCTGCTTCCTTCTCTCTCTCTGCCTGCCTCTCTGCCTACTTGTGATCTCTCTCTCTCTGAAATAAATAAATAAATAAATCTTAAAAAAAAAAAAAAAGAATTTGCTCTGAGAGACTCAGAAGAAAATACCCATGGGTCAAGGAGTCTACTACATCATACACTCTGTTCCTGGAGCCATGGACTCTGTGTTCATATTTAATAATGAACCAAAATTCACTGTAAAGTTCTTAGGTACCAGTTTGCAAAAGCCCTCATTTAATTAAATCAGATTCACTTTTGCCCTGCAAATTGAAGGCAAACCAAGGTCGAGGTATAAATTGGGCTTGATCAGAGCAGTCTTCTAATGAAGGCAACAGTTGCGTCCCTGCCTCCTCTGTGTAATCGTTAACGCAAATCAAAGCCCTTTCCTTCAGTTGGAAACTTAAAAATGATGCTGAAGTCTAGCAGCCTGAAGGAATGGATGAGGAACCATGGAACCATTTCTTCAAATCAAGAATTTCTCAAGTGAGGGTTTTCCTAAGAACCTGTCTTGGCCATTGTTCCACAAAGGCACATGATTTGCCTCTTTAGGGCAAATCTTGGACTTGAAGGATGGCTGGCCAACAGGCCAGGAGAATTGATTGTGTGCCAAGCCCAGCAGTGCTGGGTTCAAAGATTCAGTGATTCAACATCTATTTATTGATTCTTTTCAAGGTGCCAGGCATTGGTACCCATAGTGGGATATAGGCTTTTGCCTTCATAGAACTTCTGTTCTTTGGGGGAAACACACTACTAACTAAAATGTAGCTCTTGCCAGGGTGCCTGGGTGGCTCAGTCAGTTAAGCATCTGACTCTTGGTTTTGGTTCAGGTCACGATCTCGTGGGTCATGGGATTGAGCCTTGTGCCCATCTCTGGGCTCAGCCCGGCATCTGCCTGAAAAGTCTCTCTCTCTCTCTCTCTCTCTCTCTCTCCCCCTCACCCCACTCTCTCTCCTTCTCTCTCTCAAATAAATAGATCAATATTAAAAAAAAAAAAAATGTAGCCAGCCCTTGCCTTCCTTGAGCTCAAAGCTTAAGAGATGTTGAGTTTTCTAGCAAGAGCAAGGAGGGATAACAACCATCTTGACCGAGGGCACAGGTTTTGGAATTAAACAGACATGGTTTGAGCTCTGGATCTGCCAGTCATTTGCTTACTGATCTTGGAAAACTTACCTTAATTCTCCGAGTCTCAGAGCTCTCACAAAAGGCTACTAGGAAAGTCATGTGAGCTATTCTGGGAACCAGCTGATGCATGGTATCTGCTTCACATTATGTACTGCATAAACTAGAATGTCATTATTATTAACAACATAGCCTCCAGCAAGTTATTTAACCTCTCTGAACCTCAATCTCCTTATCTGTGAAGTGGGGATAATCATCCTTCCTGCAGAATTGTGAGAAAGATTAAATTTGGTACTTTCTGTAAGGGACCTAGCCATGACTAGAGTTCAATAAATAGCAAAGATAATTGTAAGTATTAAAACACAAAATGCTTTAAGCTAAACGCTCCAGAGTCAGCCTTCTGTGCCCCTCTACAGACTGTGGGAAGTTTAGAAGGTTTTTTTTTTTTTTTTTAAGTCTGCAGACTGGAAAGTTCTTTAAAAAATCATCTCCCTGGGTGTCGTTAAAGATATATTTTGATGAGGACATAAACAATTCACAGACCAAGAAATTGTATTTCCCTTGTGGTAAGTGTCATCCAAAAATCTAATGGGAAAAGGATTGCAGCAGACATTCGGAACACGTCCACTCAGAGAGCAGCGAGTTGTAATAAAAATCACCATCTGAGGTTGGAGCTGTTTGGGGTTTTCTCTGAGAGGATAGAAAGGGCCATTTTTTGACATATATACCTGTTTCTCAGAAAAGCAATATTAAGTAACTCCCACTTCCATTTCCAAGAAAGCAAAAGAGACCCTTTTAGCAGCTATCATTTATGAGTTGGAGATTTTTCATTAAATGAATCCTGTTACTACAAACCCACACTGGGTCACTGCTAGCAGGAGCAGAAGCCAGAACAGACTTGGGGTCTCAGAGGCTGCCCACCCCAAGGGCCTACTGTCATCACCCACGTCCCCAGCTATGCGGGGTGGTCTGGGGCCCCTTTCCGCAGGAGGCCCTGCATGCATGTCTCTCTCCCCCTGCCCTGCCTGATTCCCTTTGTCTCCAACTTCTCTGTTTGTCGTCTTTCTCACTGGTCCCCTTCTCCCCGACCCCCCTCGCCCCAGGGCCTCTGGGCACCTCAGCTTTTTTGCTTCCCTCCCAGTCTCCGTCTCCCACAAAGGCTCTGTATCTCTGGCTGTCATTTTGTTTCTCTGTTAGCCACTCTGTTTCTCTTTCTCTCCCAGGGTGGTGGTGTCTGTTCTTTATTTTTTCTCCTGTTTTCTTTCCCCCAGACTGGTCTCCGCCAATGACTTTTTCACTACATTTTTCTCTCTGCTTTTCAACTTTCCCTTTTTCTCTTTGGCTCTACTTGTTGGTTTTTGTTGCCCATAAACCTGTTCTTTCTCTCTTCGTCTCCACCTGTCTGCATGTCTTTTATCACGTAACTCTGTCTTTCTACTTTCCTCTTCCTGTGTTTCTATTTCTTTTGGCTCTTTTCTTTTGCATTCTCTCCCCCACTACCCCTCATTCCGCACTCACTGTATATTTTTCTTTTTTCTCTCTTCCCTTGCCTCTCTCTCTGGTTCCTTGAGTTTCTCACGGTTTTACTGTGTCTCATTTTCTCTCCCCTCTCTGAAAACACACACATACACACACCACCGCCACTCTCCCCCTTCCTGTATTCTGACCTGCTGGACCCTTCCACACAGAGCAGGCTATAAATTTAAAGGGGCTCCATAACACCACTGGGTGTTGTTTGGTTTACGGTACCTTCATGAAATCACAGACACATATTTCATTCCTGCAGCAACTTCTTTCTGGTTGAGTCAGCATCGCACTCAGTACCCAGACTTCTGCAGTGTAGCTGCCCCCTACCCATATTTCTAAGACCCCCCTAGGACCAGCACCCCTGAGGCCTCCTCCCTCTGCACTGGAAGGCCTTCCTCTCCTATAACCCACTGCACAGTCCCTAAACCAGACCCGACTCGGAGGGCTTCAGGGCAGCCTTGACTTAGTCAAGCCAAATTAAATTGAGGTTGGAAGAGTCAAAGTTAATAAATAAAAAGAAGCCTTATTTATTTATTTTTTTTAAGGGTGGGGATAGGGGCGCCTGGGTGGTTCAGTGGGTTAAAGCCTCTGCCTTCGGCTCAGGTCATGATCCCAGGGTCCTGGGATGGAGCCCGCATCGGGCTGTCTGCTCCGTGGAGAGCCTGCTTCCTCCTCTCTCTCTCTCTCTGCCTACCTCTCTGTCTACTTGTGATCTCTGTCTGTCAAATAAATAAATAAAATCTTTAAAAAAAATAAAAAAATAAAGGGTGGGGATATCTGCTCCAAGAAGGTAAGCTGCCTCACAGATAGTTACTCCCTGGGAGTAGCAGTCAGAAAAATGCAGACAGGGTAGGGTCCCAGCCCTCCCGCCCACTTTGTGACTCTGCCTTTGCCAATCTATGTAACATTTTCACTGGCACCTGGCTCTGATGGCAAGAGGGTAGGATGTGACTTTAGAAGAAGTGGGTTGGAACCCTTTCTCCATCCCCAACATGAGCAATTAAGCCTGGACAATTTTCTTAGTTGACTTTGAGTCTCAGTTTGATCAGCTGCAAAATTAATTCCAGATTCAAGCCTCCATTTACTGAGCAGACCCCAGACATCCAGGACGCGTGCTCAGGACTACAGTCCATCTTCCCTTGAAAGGGCCATTCTCCCCCACTGACCTGTGGCCAGCTAGGATCACCGAATGATTTCTCTGGTAGGCTCTAGTTCTTCCTTCAAGCCTCGGCGTTAATGTTGCTCTTTGTGCCGGGAGACCATCACGAAACAGATCCCTCCTTTTCACACTCTATCAGAGCAATGTGTTTATTCTCTTTTCAGGGCTTTGGCAGTTTATAGTTCCATATTTATGCATTTGTTTACTTATTTATGGCCTACTGGCCCTCGTGAGACTATAAGCTTCACGTGGGAAGGAGCCATTCTCCATCACACACCCAGTGCCTCCCACAGTAGATATGGAAACTGAGGCCAGGGACAATGAATGAAGTCACCCAGGGACACCCATCCTGAAAGGGCTGGCTCTGCAACGGGGCACGGGCAGTCATGTGCAAGCTCCTCCTCACCTTCTTGACGGATGACATTTGCCACCCAGAATCCATACAAGGAACCAATGAGATGTTATATATGCCAAGGGCTTTGCAAACTGTGTCTTGGGAAGATGTTATTTTCTATAAACTGGGAAGGTGAAGCCAGACCACCTTTCAACATCCTTAAAGTACACAGGGGTTTATTTGAATCGTAAGCAAAAGTGAGCAGTCACTATGGAGGTCAAGAAGAGCCAATTAAATATATTTAGCCCTAGAAACTAATGAGTGGTAAGACCCTACAGGGGCTCTACAGATGCTCAGGGAGCTCTGTCCCCTTGGGTGTGCTCAGCAATGCTTTGAATTCTCTGAAATTGAGAGAAGATTTCCTGTGGCCTAGACAAGCTTGTACCATGCCAGGCCCTGCAGCCAGGCGACAGTGGATTTCTGCTTCCCCATTTCCATTATGCGATACTAGGGGGTATCCGGGAAAATTCTTTTGTTTTCCATAGCCAGTAGGGTTGTAATTATTATTGGATTACTGCAATTTAAGACCCACACCAAGTGTCTTCTTTTTTCCCCCAGATATTGACACCTGATAAATCATGGGCACCTGTTTTTCTCAACTTTTTTGAGATATCTCAAGAGATCTGGAGCTCAGATTCTTTGGTTAGGGGTAATACCTGGTAAATGGGAGGGGGTGACTTCAAGCCTTTCTTGGTTCACACTTTGTTAGAAAGAAAAGTAACAACTATTCCTCATGCATAGTATATTAGGTATATAAGGCATAATATTTTATATCAGATATATGAGGTATAACTAGAATTATAAATGTTGATGTTCACTGTGAGAAATAATTTGCTTGTGGTATTGTGTAAGGATCCCAACAGCCCTCATGAGAGATGTATTATTGTTAACCCCATTTTAGAAATGAGGACTCTGAGGCTCAAGGAGATACAGTAACTCACCCAAGGCTAGAGTGCTAACAGAAATCAAAGATGGGAGCTAAGGCTTGGCTGACTCTAGATGTTGAAGCTGACATTGCTATCTGCCACACTATTTCTATCTCTATTAGACTCTGAGCTTTTCAGATGATGAACTTCCTAGTTAATTCCTTCTTTATCTCTTTCTTTTTTTGGGGTCTTCCATTGCCACTCCAGGCTACCACCACCTCTCAGTGGGCATACTATAAAATCCCTAACTTGTCTCCCTTCTCCTCCAATCCAGTCCCCTCTATTTTCTCAAAGGTTTGCTCTAGCTTCAGACTATTTTAATGGGAAATGACGCTTCCCAATACATGCCTGTGAACATTAAGCACTGCTTTCTTTAATGCATGTGTGGTTTTTCTCTCAAGGATTAGGGCCACTCACAAGACTCCTGGTTCTCAGCTCTGATTCAGCAGATCTGCTCTCTCCTATGCTACTCTCGCCGGGCCTTGCTCATCTCCCCTCCCTGAGAACTCTTCCTTCCAGGAGCCTCAGACCAGGATTTCCTCTTCCCAGGTAAAACCACTGATTCTCAGATCGTATGGGGTCTGAAATGGGTTGGAAAGTATCATAAGGATGTTCTCCATAGCTAAAAGCCTCACCAATAGGAAATTTAATGCCTCCCCAAACAGCGCATTTTCTCTGGCCACACCAATGTATACAAACATTCACACATAGCCAGCAGTTTTTTTTAATGTTCTTGGTGTGCTAGCCACTCCGCAAACACTGTAGATACTTTAAATCCTCCCCAAACCCTGCAAGTAAGTTTGAATAAACCCACTTTACAGAAAAGGAAATTGAGACTCAAAGAGGCAAAGTGAGTTGGCCAAGGTCCCAGGGTTAAGTGGCAGTGCCTGGAACCAAACCTGGGTCTAGAACATGCTCCCCATTCTGAAATGCTTTCCAAATAAACTGTAACCTCACACTATGCAGCATTCCTAGGAAAGGCTCTGCATTTTTGTGCTTTCCACAGCTCCTTTTGCTGACCGCAGCATGCACTGCATGGTCTTTGGTTTTGCCTCCTCAGTAAGACAAACCTTCTTTGAGAACAGAACCTTTTCCATACCTGTTTGCAATAAGCACAGGGCCTAACCAAAGTAGATAAAAATATGTGTTTATCTGGTACATGTGAGACGAGCACTGAGGTTATCTTGATCCATCCATGCTACCTGGATTATCTCTTCCAACCCTTGCAGTAGGTACGAGATTACCTTTACCTCATAGATGATGAAACTGAAGCTCAGACTTCTTCCCATGGCATGAAGACTTCATGTGCCTGTCAGATCATCACAGAACTTGCCTTGTACCAGCGTGACCTGGGTCAACCAGAAGGCCACTCACCTCTTCTTTGACATTCACTTTCAACTGTCCTTGAGAACAGGGTTCAGTCCACGCAATCTGAGGAAGACCTGGACTTGGTTGTACTGAGCAATGCGACTCTAGGTTTAAGGGCAAGTCACATGTGTACATTTCCCCTTTCCCTCCTACTTAGCATTCCCTTGCTTTTTCTCCTAACTACCGAGTTGGGCACACTCTTGCTCCTCATGAGCCAAATACTAAGTCACATATGGATAGACTTAAACACTGCAAAAATCCTGTAAGGCAAATATTACATATTTGGAAACTAAGGCTCAGATAAAAGTGAGTTGTCCAAGGTCACACAGCTAGTGCCAAATGAAACTTGATTCAAATCTGGACATGTTGACTTCTAACAATATTAACTTCCCATAATGTTCTTCTTCTTCTTTTTTTTTTTTTAAAGATTTTATTTATTTGTTTGACAGACAGAGATCACAAGGAGGTGGAAAGGCAGACAGAGAGGAGGAAGCAGGCTCCCTGCCGAGCAGAGAGCCCAATGCGGGGCTCGATTCCAGGACCCCAGGATCATGACCTGAGCCAAAGGCAGAGGCTTTAACCCACTGAGCCACCCAGGCACCCCTCCAATGATGTTCTTTAATGCATTTCTTTTCCTCCTGTCCCTGCTGCCTTCCAGAAATATCATACAAATTAGGTTTGAGAAACCCTATCAGGACTTTCTATCTCTGGTTAAGATAAGCAGAACTTTGAACCTGGATTCAAGTCTGAGATTTGCTACTATTAGAATGTGAGTGTCCAGTGAAGGCTGGTTTCCCTTGGTTCAGATTCCACGGACATATAATTTAATAGCTACAATAGATTAGAAAAGTCCCTATTTGATCCTTACAACAGTCCTGTGAAATAGTGGTTATTATTCTTATTTTATAAATCAAATCAAATAAAAATAACTGGGTGGCAGTTATCAGAGTACCTTCCTCCCAGCATTGCTGTTTCTACTAATGAGATAATAAATAGGGATGTGTTTTACACACGGAATGGGGAGTGCAGATATTGCTGTTATACAGAAACTATAATTGAACGAGTGGATGTTTGTGACCTTGACTTTGTCTTTCAACATCTTAATTAGAATGTGTTCAGAGGCAATGCAATGTTGGGACACAAATAGGACCCAGGGGATGTGGGTGTGTGTAGGATGGGTCCTAGGGAAGCCACTGCAGAAGACAGGACATAGGACACAGACTGCAGCCCCCTGAGTGCAGGAGTCAGTTGTCCTTTCTGACAACGAGACGGGGATGCTAGCGTCTGTGCTGGGAGCCCTGTCTCCATCTACCCAGGTCTGGCTTGAGCATGGTTCAAAGGAATAGCTCCTGAATCTCTGCAGAAACGACTTGGCTTTCACTTATGCATGAGAAACCAATGAGCCTTCCTGGGGTATTTTTCTTACAGATTTCCAAGCCTGGCTATTGGCTTTCTGTCACTTCTTTCAGGCCTGATTAACACAGTATAAAATTGAGGGGTTTTCAGCCATTCTTCAAAGAGGAAGAATCAGTTTTCTTTGCTTTCATTCTGAAATAAGCAATTGCATTACCTCCATCTGAATGGAGGCCGGGGACGCAAGGAGGTGGGATCAATACACGGTGTGGAGGGAGGCAGACACGGAAGGACCGGTGAACATGGCACACCACTTGGGCAGAGCTGCTGAGTCCTTGACCCAAGGGAATATCAGAGGGGACAGTCAGTGACTTCTCTGAAGCAAAACACTGGCACTGGCCCTGGAAGATGGGCTTTATAACCACAGTGATCGCTAACATCTACTGGGCATGTACAATGTGCTGAACTAAGTGGCATGAATATCTCATTTAATCCTCACAAAAACCCTGCACGGTAGGCACTGCCACTGTGCCAACTTCATAGTTGATGGAAACTGAGACTTGGAGAGGTTAGTGAATTGCCTGAGGTAGCACGACTGGTGAGGGAGAGCTGTATTAAATCCCAGGCCATCAAAGCCAGAGCTCCTCTCTTGATCAACACACTCTAATGCGTCCAGGGTCAAAGCCGGAGGAACTTCCTAATTGGGCCTATTAGCTTAGCCTATCATTCTGGGAGACAGATGGAGGAAATCTTGAAGACTCAATAAAAGTGTCTTCCTTTGGGGCCAAGAAGCCGTCCTTCTCACTGATGAAAGTCTAAATTCAGAAGTCCCCAGAGGGGTTAGTGTGGTTTGGGGGAAGTAGCACAGAGAGATGGAGGGTTCAACGTGCATCCCAGCTGTTTCCCACCTTGGGACTATGAACCAGGAACCTGATCTCTCAGAGCCCATACTTTCTGAGCTGTGGGATGAGGGTGGTGATACCCATCTGTCAGCAAGGGGCCTGGCCCATTATAGGTAACTAATATCTATTGGCACCCTTCCTTCTTTCTGGGGGCCCAGATCCCCTGGGGCCTCTGCATATGTCTATGAGTCCACCTTCCACTTTCCATTTTCCCAAAAACTTGGCAAAACACAGCACTCATACAAACAACCTATGGGGAGCCAGACTTGAAGCTGAGGTTCATTGCTCTGGGTTGTGAACTATATTCTGCTGAAGAGAAACTCCACTTAGCAGGAAGAAAGTCTTATGAGGAGATATTTCAGCAGGAAAATGCATTCAGCTTTCCAGCATCAAATTTATGGGCATATAGTAGGAAAAGATAAGATTCTTGGTGAAAAGTTTTGTGAACTCCTACATTGGATTCATCTCATTTATCATAGATCAGTGTCCTCCAGCCCTTCCCACCTCCCCCAGCCCCCACCTTCTTTGGACATGCTGCTTTTCTGCAGAATGCCCGTGTGAGACTCACAGTAGTTACCTGACTGCCTCCTTGCGCCGCTGTAGCCATCCTGCCTCCTTAGACCAGACATAAGAAAACCCACCTATGAAGTAAATGACCTTAGAAACCTTACCATTTCTGTGACTTAAATACAAATAAATTGATCAATTTGTCTAAAATGGTCAGCATGGTAGCAAAGAGAAGATTAACTAAGATCTGAGCATTGACTGAATTAATCTTTTGTGAAGGTTGGCAAGACAGGGTTGACACAGTCCTAAGACAGATGACCTCTGCCCCATACCCAAGTTTCATTACCTCATGCCTACATCTACAGAGGCAGTTCTCAACACTAAAAGCATATTAGGATCACCTGGAAAGCTCTGACAAATCCCCATATTCAAGCCTCTCACCAGATCACATAAATCACAGTCTAAGGATGGGACTCAAGCATCTGTATTTTTGTTTATCTTCCCAATGACACCGATGCATTGCTAAGGTTGAAAACTGCTATTTTCTGGGGGAAAAAGGACTAGAATAATTCAGAGGAAAGGTGTTTATCCTAAACCCCTCACTCACCCTTTTCCCTTGACTGTGCCGTGGAATTCCCTGACAACACCAACTCTGTTAAGAACCTTGATGGAATTTTCATGTGACTTCATTTCTGAGGTCTGGGTGTTTCAGGATGAGAGCCGGCTGGTCAATGATGTGTGTGTTCACTGACAACAATTCAGCAGCGTTTCTTGGTGTGTTTTAGCTCAAAAGGCTGAAAGATAAAGACCTCACATTAAACTAAGGGGTCTTGCTCTGTCTCCTTCAATCTCCCCAGGCTGATAAATAATGGATAATGAAGAACGGTGCTATTACATGCATAAAGCACTTGGCATCTGCCTCCAAGACAGCACTTTCCATCTAATCTGAGGTCCAGTTCAGCATAAAATCTGTTTGGTGGTAAGGCCAAGCCCCTTTGGAGGGTTCTTTGATACTGCCAAGTTATTCAGTGGAAAAGGGAAAGAACTCAACTCTTGAATCAATCACAGTGTTGGTTTCTAAAGGCCAAAGGGCTAGGTTAGCATAGATGGAGTTTCTCTCCCTCGGTAAGAGCAAGACGTGTGGAATCTATCTAGTTTTGAGGGGCAGACCAGCCAAGCTTCTCATAGAGTCCCATCTAAAATTGAGCTCCCTAGAGCTCTGCTATTGTGTTTCTCTCTTTATCTCATCCATCACAACCATCAAAGCCTGCATGCTTAATTGTTTGTCTCCTTCCGCTGAAGTATAAACTTCACAGAGATGGTACCATTTCTGCTCTGTATCACTTTTGCCTAAAACACTCGTGGCATATAGTAGGTACTCACATACTGGTTGAATGGACGCTGAAGGTGCAGTGTGTAACACCTGCTTTACATCTGTTTCAGAACATGTTTTGGTTCATTAGCTATACATTCCGTATAACTCTTGGGGAATTTAGGTCCTTTGAAAGGTGAACAGGCAGCATGGAGTTGGAGGCGATATTTCCTCTTCATTAGAAATGCCATCTGGGGAACCATGTAAAACTCCCACTTGAGCACAGAGCTGTGCAGCCTTGGAGAAGTCACACCCTCAGCTTTCTGAATAGAGGGATTCCATTCCAACTGCTCTGATCATATCAATGCTTCAGTGAGACAATGCACCAGAAGACGGAGACCCATCAGTGAGCCTGGCATGTAGCAGGGGGCTTTTCTACATGGTGGCATAAGCTGATATGGGAGAAATAATCAAACATGTGAAATGGAAGAAATAATCAAACATGTGATATGGGAGAAATAATCAAACATGTGAAATCTCATGCAGTGTGGGCTTCTGGGTCAATTACTTAGCTTCTCTGGGTCTCAGTTTCCTCATTTAAAAAATAACCATGTTTAAATGGCTACTTTATTAGAATTTCTGTAAACACAGTGTTTCACAAAGTATGTCCCAGAGAACTAACTGGTCTAACTCGCACAGAGAATTAACTGGTCCAATGCCTTATGGATAAAAGGCTCTGTTTGCAAATAAGTTTAAAAAGCACCACACATTCAATGCTTTTTGACAAAGATTCAGCAACAAGTATTTTGATACTTATGTATCTTATATGACTACGTATATAGATACCTCTACTTATGTATCACAGAGGATACACCAGTGAACTGAAAAGACATAAATTCCTGCTCTCATGGGATTCATATGTTACTGAACGGAAGGAGAAAATAAACAAAATAAACAAGAAAATACGTGGTGTGGCAGATGATAGCAAATGCTATGGTAAAGAAAAATACAGCAAAGAAAGGAGTTGGAAGGCTCTGATTGGCTCGCATGGTTCCCAAACTCACCCTTAGACAAACTGTTGTTGCAGAAATCTCATGGGCTCTCTGACTGGCCAGGTATGGTCATGCGAAGCTCAGGAGACAAAGTCAGGTTTCAGAAGGAGGCAGGGGACCAAATTTACACGGAAGACATCACCACCTGGCCACTAGACCCCTCATGGAGGACAAATTTTTTTTTAATCAAATAAGAATTCTGAAAAATGCTGCAGTGAATAAATATATATCTTCACTTAATTCAGTAGTTCTCCAGTCCAGTTAACCACGTGTTTTCATGTAGTATCTCTTAATGCTGACAGGACACACTTTGATAAACATCGAGCTGTAAATGTATATGTATATATACATGTATGTAAATGTAAATGTATATGATTTCATCAATCCTCCCTGTATAGTTCATAGTATTATTAGTAAATCTAGATTCTAAATTCTTAAATTTTTAAAGAACTTTCTAGACTGGAAGAACTTTATCTCCCTTTTTATCTCCTTTCATGAAAGTATGTGTTGGTACAAGTGTCTTTCCTCGAACATAGTGAGAAGTTTGAAGGAATTAGCTTCTAAAGGAGATCTACCTCAATGGTTTAGCAAAAGATGTGCAAAGGATAAAATGAATGAATCAGGAATACCTTGTTTTGATATAAGAAGAAACCTTCCAAACTACCTGGTCAAATTAGTCTAGTTTAATGAGAAACTCTCACGATGTTTTATAGAAATGTTTGCAAAATCACAGCCCTGTAAAATGTCATGTCATCTTCCTTGTGACTTTGGGAAATGTCATGAAGCAAGCTATACCAGTAGGGTTCTTAATGCTTCCAATAAAAGTTTCTCATGGAGAGGCAAACAGATATTTACAATTGCTGTTGAGCCACAGGTCACAAAACATAAAGCAGCTGGTTGAATGACAGAAGCAGAAGACCCCAAACTATTCACAGCAGCTGTCCACGTCCATGAACAAGGTCCAGAACTGACCCCATTATCAAGCCACTGATTCATTCCAGCAAGTCATTTCCCCCTTTAAGGACACTGGATTCTCTCTCAGTGGACACCAGGATAAGAATAATGACTCCTGAGGTTTAGGAAAAAAGGTCAGTGAATTTGTTGACTGAGGGACCACTACCAATCTTTTCCTTCAAACAATTTTTTTTTTTTAAATAGTTCTGGTTTTCTTTCACTTTAAAATCCAAAGCACAGACATTTATAGAATATTAAAATGTAGCAAGAAAAAGTATGCATAATTTCTCAGCTGAGAAATAACCATTATTAAACTTCTGGTGACACGTTAACTTTTACATGCTTCTCTTTATGGTTTTGTGAAATACACAAATGAGTGTACAGTGTGTATTGTGCATTGGCAAATAGGCAGTTCTGTGTGCTGATTTATCTTAGCTTTACATTATAAATATTGCCCCATGTCATCACAAAGTCTTCTCATGTATCATTTTAATGGCTATATAATAGTCCATGTATTAAATGCACTGTAATTTATTCAATGTTCTATTATAAATAGGAGATGTATGCTGCACCCGTATACTGATGTTTTGCCACTATAAATAAAACTGATGTAAAGATTTGCACACAGGACTTCAGAAAATATAATATTTAGGAATGATGGGAATTTTAGAATGAAACATATGGGCTAATTGCTGATTTTCCAAGTAAAAGAGTTTAGAAAGCCAGTGTTTCCATAGCTATGTCTACTGCTGATGCAACACAGAAATTTGCTTAGATGCTGAGGAAGGGTTTTCTTTACATTGTTGGAGGGAGAAAATTTCAGGAGGTTAAAAAGTAGAAATTACTACTATTTTCACCAAAACAGGAAAAAAGCAGCCATCAAACAAAATCATTGGGAGGGATCAAAAGATTGGCATCATTGCAAGGAAAAAACTGACAGCTGATGAAGGCAACTGGTAGCGTTCAACTCTCAGAAGTCTTGAAGGCCCTCTAAAAAACAGAAAAGAGGGGTGCCTGGGTGGCTCAGTGGGTTAATCCTCTGCCTTCTGTTCAGGCCTTGATCTTGGGGTCCTGGGATCAAGCCCCGAATTGGGCTCTCCGCTCAGCAGGGAGCCTGCATCCCCTTCTCTCTCTGCCTGCCTCTCTACCTACTTGTGCTTTCTCTCTGTCAAAAAAATAAATAAATAAAATCTTAAAAAAAAAAATCTCAATACCTTAACTAAATAAATACAGAAAAGAAACAGGCTAAAGAAGGGGCAGGAGTAATCACTCCCCGAATGATAGGCTTCTTCACCTCTTTGATCTGTTTTTCCAGAGAGGTTAAGAATGTAGTATATACCCGGGGCGCCTGGGTGGCTCAGTGGATTAAGCCGCTGCCTTCGGCTCAGGTCATGATCTCAGTGTCCTGGGATCGAGCCCCGCATCGGGCTCTTTGCTCAGCGGGAGCCTGCTTCTCTCTCTCTCTCTCTGCCTGACTCTCCGCCTACTTGTGATTTCTCTCTCTGTCAAATAAATAAATAAAATCTTTAAAAAAAAAAAAAAAAAAAGAATGTAGTATATACCCAATGGTACTGGAGACTTTGTGATACATAGAGCAATAGAATATAATCATTCGTATGTGTGTGTATGTGTGTACATGTACACATATTCTTTTTCATTTTTCCTCAGTAAGTGTCTGTTAAGACTTTAGTAAAAAGAGGAGTGCAGGATGCCTGGGTGGCTCAGTGGGTTAGGCTTCCATCTTTGGCTTAGGTCATGATCTCAGGGTCCTGGGATCGAGCCCCACCCCGGGCTCTCTGCTCAGCAGGGAGCCTGCTTCCCTCTCTCTCTCTGCCTGCCTCTCTGCCTACTTGTGATCTGTCTGTCAAATAAATAAATAAAATCTTAAAAAAAAAAAAAAGAGTGCTATTCTTTTGTTGATTGCCCAAGTGCAGTGGTGGAGTTGCTAATCCTGCCATAACATACACTTGTTCAAAGACAAAGCTGGCATTCCTAAACAAGTCACACCAACAGATCTCCTGGGGAATGTGCACTGCGCTAAACTTTGCCACAGTAGATCATTATGCTGGTTTTTCAAGCAAATGGAACCTGTCCAGTTAGCTATTTGGTTTTCTGGCATGTCCCACATCTTAACCAAGGAAGCGATGGCCTTTTTAGTCTCTACATCTTCAATGAATACTACACACCTTTTTAAGCTATTCTGCATCATTCACCTGGTGGTTTAAAAGACTGTCATTGAGGTCAGGATCACTCACCCACCGTTTCCAATTTAGCCAGAGTGGAACCGGTTAATTATTTTGGAGAAACAATTCCCAGATTTTTCTTTTTCTTTCTCTTTCTTTCTTTATTTATTTCTTTTTTTTTTTCCAGCTAGGATATATTTTCCCCTAGTGGGAGTGATTTTTGATGGGTGGTTGAACATTTGACTGTGCACTAAAATCTAATTTTATTCCCTGCTGTTGTGGTAACGTAAGCTCGATTCCCCCGCACTGAGGATGGAAGGCGTCAGAGTGGCGACCTAGCCAATTTCCCATTGATCCTATCCTCATCAATGGGACAGAGTGGGGAGGGAGAACTGACCTACAGAAACCTTTGGCTCGGTGCCCTCAGAAGTCAGGGTGTTAGTTTTCAGCCTCCGCCAGACACCGTGGCTAAGGCCAAGGGTGCTCCATCAAATCTATCCATTTCAATTAAAGGCTAGAGAGTTGGGAAGTAAAATAATCAATTTTGCAAGTGGAACTCAATCATCCTGTCAACACGTTATCTTTGCTCCGGATATACTTGTGCAGGATATGTTTAATATGACTCTCACGGTATTATTCACTGATGACACTTCTGGTTAGAGATTGATCAAAGCTACTTTGTAAAAGTTATCAAGCTAAGGAAAAATGGCAAAATTTTTTATGGGTGTGTGTGTGTGTGTGTGTGTGTGTGTGATACAGGTGCGTATGTGGTATACAAAACGTCTTTTTGCCAAAGAGTTTATCTGCCATTGAAAAATTGCCACATCAAATTTAGCCCTTGTCAGCTAAATTGTTACTTAATGTATATCTAATGCTTCAAATCTGTTGATTAACACATACCCCACAAAGACACAGACTTTTACTAATGCCCTTTCCTTCAACAGTGATGCTCTCAACCATTATTATCCCTCAGTGCAATGCTTTAGTCATTTATTGAGCAACTAGGATGTACCAGGCAGTGCATCTGGAGATATCCATACATTATCTGGTTGGATCCTTAAATGTCTGGAATAGACATAAATTCTAACAGGTAATTGGGCTCAACTTATTTATGTATCCCATTCTATTGTAATTAATTTTTATATTGTTCTTGTTGAGAAGGGATCAATTCAGTGAAAGCAAGGACTGGGTCTACCGTATTTACCACCCTCTAGCATCTAGAAGTGTGTGTCTATTGTTAGACAACAGACAAAACATAGTTACAAAAAGTGACCTCTGAGAGAAGGAATGCAAATGAGATTAGCCCTACAACTACAAGAAATTTACTGCATGGAGGATCTCCAGGCCATAGTAATGGAAGAGGGAACTCAAAAGCAGTCTTGGCCTCTCTGAGTGAAGGAGTCAGAACTGAGAGTTTGGAGAGGCCAAGATGGATAGGATTTACAAGGCAGTATTTAAGAGGACTAAAGAGGAAATGAATGCATGGAGATAAGGGGTATACAAAGAGAGCTCTGGAGACATACAGAGGGTCCTCCACAACTCTCCATCTGATTATTGATCAGTTCATGCATGTGAGGACATGTCCAGAGGCTGGGGAAAGAACCACCTGGAAAGAACAGTTGTAAAAAACCCCGCAGTTCACACGGGGCTAGAAACAGATTGTGCTTTCACGAGCCAGAGTAAAAAATAAGAATAATAATAAGAAAAACCCTTGAGAATATGTGTTGCATTGAATACACGGAAAGAATACCACCTCAGTCTTGGGGCAAAGTAGCTGCACAGTAGAAATACTGCCCTGCACCTACTTAACAAAGCTGAAAAGCAAACCTTGAAAGTATGAAACTGTTTTCAAACAAATTATCTGTATCCTCAGAACAATGCTTAAATATATTTAAAGAAATACAAAATTTTCCTGCACCGGATAAAATAAAATTCACAGTGCCATCCTTCTACTAATAAATTAATAGGCATGCAAAGAAGCAGAAAAAATATCATTCATAATGAAGAACAAAATCAACTCACAGAAACAGGGATTACATAGATGACAGAAATAATAAAGTCATTAAAATAGGTATAATAAATATATTTCACATGTTCAAGAAAGTAAAGGAGAATATGAACATATTCAGAAAGATATGGAAAATATAAAAAGACCCAAATTGAACTTGTAGTGGTAAAACTGCATGAAGTATTTGAAGTTAACATCAGATTAAACACTGAAAAGGTTAATGAACTTGAAGACGAAGTCATAGGTGGTATCCACTTACCAACGACAGAACTGAACTACTTCAAGTGGCTTATATACAGGTAATTGTAGTCCCTGAAAAGGGAGGGGGGTCATTTAAAGAGATAGTGACTAAAATTTTTCCAAATTTGAATAGTACTTTTAACCTCAAATTTAAGAAAGTTGTATGAACCACAAATATAAAAATCATGAAGAATATTATACCAAGGCCATTGTATTCAAATTTCTTAAAGATAAGGAGAAAAACCTTAAAGCATACACGGGGGGGGGGGGGGGGGGGGGGGGGGGGGGTGGGAGAAAGGGCACTGTATCTAGAGAAGAACAAAAGTAAGAATGCAAACGGAAACAGGGCAAGCTAGAAAACAATAGAGTAATGCCCGGAAATTACTTGTTAGGGCAGGGGAGGCAGGGTGTGTCAACCAAGAAGGCTAGATCAGGTGAAGGTATCTTCGAAAAATGAAGGCAACACGAAGCCACTTTCAGAGAGACAAAATAGTGCATCAACAGCAAATCTGCAGTATATGAAATGCTAAAGGTATTCCTTCAAATGGAAGAAATATGCCAGATGGAAATGGGGAACCACAGAAAGGGATGAAAGAACTCCTAAAATGAAGACTATCTGGGTACATATCAAAGTTGCTTTCACTTATTTTTAAAAATGTCTTTAAAATGTTTGATTTTTTAAAGCAAATTAAAAAAAATATTATGTGGCTTATAAATACACAGCAATTTTTATCTTACTTTATTTTTCCTTCCATAGAAGGGAGACTCTCCCTAGGAGAATCTTACTTGCAGGGAACAAACTGAGGGTTGCTAGAGGGGAGGCTGGTGGGGGATGGGGTAACCAGGTGATGGGCATTAAGGGGGGCACCTAATGTAACAAACCCTGGGTATTATATGCAACTGATGAATCACTAAATTCTACCTCTGAACCTAATGGTACACTATATGTGAACTACATGGGATTTAAATTAAAAAAAACAAACCAACCTATAACTGCAAAATGTAAGGCAATCATAACACAAAGGCAAGGAAAGAGAAAACAGAAGAATACTTTTTTAAGATAAAAGGTAACCACTATAAACATTAAACCAGCCACTACAGAGAAAATACAAAGGGCTATTGCCAATAAGCAAATAAAAATATCTGAGTATGTAAATATATTCAGTTCAATAACTCACTGTAGTCTCCTTGTTTCTGTGCCTGTTCAAATGTCATCTCTATCCGTTTCTGCTCCACAATACCTGGCAAACTCCTACTCATCTTCAAGAATCAGCTTAGTTAACACCTACTCTGGTGAGCCTCCAATGACCTCTACAGCATGCATACTTTTAGAAAAATAATTATGTAATGACTTAGTATTGTTTGTTTCCATGCTAACTCCTTACTAGACTTTAAGTTCTTAAGAGCAGAGGTGATTCATTTTCATCCTCATATCCAGAAAAATGGTGTAACTCTCCCCACAACAGGTCCTTAGCAAACATTTATTGAATGGATGAAGAGACTACAGTCCATGCTTTTATGATCTCTAAATGACCGTTTTGAGTCTTGCCATCCAAAGCAGATTTAACTTGCCAGCTCCTGATGACCTCCTTAATTCTAAAATAATCTTTTGGAAGACTGACAACTCAGGTTAAATAATATGTATTCTTATTACTTCTGAGGTCATCAAATATTTCTAGCAAAATATTAAGACTAGCTCCAAGGAGAGCTCATGTGTTATCTAGCTCCAAGAAAAATCCAAGATGTCTTTGACATGTTCTATGAGCCCCTTTCCTATCAATAGTCTGCAAGGTTCCACTCACATGATTCCTTTTCATAAAGTCTTTCCAGTTTCCCAAAATAGAAATCATCTTTGGCTTCTTCTGAACTCCCTTGGTTACTTGCATATCTATTTGACCATCAGTTATAATATTTTTGGATATAAACTGATTATGTGTGCTTAACTCTCTTCCTAGACTATGAGTTCCTTCAATTTTATTCATCTGTCCGTCCTTCTCTGGACCCTATTGACAAATTTAACATAAGTTCAATTGCCGTCCAAAAAAATGAATGAAGGATTCAGAACACAATATGCACAATTTGATAAAGTTTGTCATAACTCTATGGAACAGTGGGGATCGACTGAACTAAGATTTATACAGGGCGAAACTGAGGCTTAGAGAAAAATGGCAACAAAGTATCTCTGCAAAATTTTTTTTTATCATTCATCTATAATTCCATACCAACTTTATGAAATTTTAGGACATACTTTACTCGAGATTTCTTAAAAAGAGACCAAAATTCTATTTTTACTTTTGTTTTCTTCTTTAAAAATACTTCTGGAAATACCATTAGAGAACCATACTGTTTATCAATTCCCAGGTCATTCCGTTATTCACTCACTTACATATTCTTTTTTTTTTTTTTAAGATTTTATTTATTTATTTGACAGGAAGAGATCTCAAGTAGGCAGAGAGGTACGTAGAGAGAGAGAGAGAGGAGGAAGCAGGCTCCCTGCTGAGCAGAGAGCCCGATGCGGGGCTCGACCCCAGGACCCTGAGATCATGACCTGAGCTGAAGGCAGAGGCTTTAACCCACTGAGCCACCCAGGCGCCCCTCACATATTCTTTCCATACATGTTCATTGAGGGTTATCTAAGTGCAAGTCATGGTACCACCAAAGGATGAAGAGACAAAGATCAATAAAATCACCATCTCTGCCCCGAATGTGCTTCTGGTGATGGAAAAGAGGGACATAAACAAAATAGTGGTTTCACACACGTACAAATTTAAAGATATAGGTATGGGGAAGGGATGCCTATCCAAAAAAAAAAAAAAGTGAGGGGCAGAATGGGCATGCCTGAAATAAAACCTTCTAGGTGGGGGCAAGCACAGAGGAGAGAAGAGGATATACAGTAGTAGAACAAATACAGCAGGACAGTATCGAGAGAGATGTACCTGCAAATGTAAGTAAATGACAAACAACAACAAAATTCAACTTTATTCTGAAGACAGAGAATCACTGAAGTGTTTTAAGAGAATGACATGTTTATATTTGCATTAACAGAATGTCAGTGAATTGTATAGTGGGTGTGTTGGAGAGAGAAAGAATCCAATGAGAAAGATAATGAGCTTGCACTGGGATTCATTTTCCTTACCTAGAGAATGAGATGAAAGCAACAGAGGATTCCCAAGGCTAATAATCTATGATTTTCTAAATGCGGTGTCTCTCCTTTGACACGGTCTGAGGGATCTCGGGTATGGCACTTGCCTCTAAATCTCATCATCTCTAAAATGAGGAATTTGGGCAAGGCAATCTCCGAGGTCTCCTTTCACACAAATAACCCATGATCTTAAGACCATTTTCTTTCTTTCTCTCAGGTGATAACAGAAGTGTCAGAGTGTATAAAACAATGCTCAATAATTTTGCAATGAAAAAAAATACAGGAAGATTGCACTCAGATGTCTACTCATCTCCAGCAATTAGAAAGTAATTATACTGCAAGTTTTAAAAAAGTCTCTCCAAACTTGATAGCTCAGCAGAAATTATTAATTGAAACTAAAAATAAACATGTGATCCTCCTCGTGTTCCCCTTTTCTTCTACCCCAGTGTGATATCCCCAGTGAGCCCCTCCCCATTTCAGCAAGTAAGAAAATATGCAACGACCCTTCCATTATTGATTCTTTATTAGAATCATGTGTCTTGCTTGAACAGAAAACTCTGCGGGTGACTGAGGGCTCCCGGTGCCCACTGGGTAATTAAGCCCGGGATTATGAAAGTTGGAATTGCTTATTCCTGCCCTGGAGCTCCTAGAAGACCATTGCAGCTGACCCTAAATGCACATGGTAGATACATCATTTGCCAATGGAAAAGAAAATATAAATTGGAACTCAGGAGTCCAGGCTGCGGAGGGAGGATACCTTGGTTTTCCAGCCGGCTCCACCTCTAAGAGTATGATCATGGGAAAGCTCACAGACCTGTATAAAACTCAATCACTCCTCTAAAATAGCGATAATAATGACAATACCCACATCATTTGGTGAGTAGAAAATAAGACACTTAGCTCCCTGTTTAATACTGGAAACTACCTCCTTCTGCAATTGTGCCCTCTCACCCAGCTCAACTTTTTCTTCTTAGTGTGACACTGACCGCCTTCCATCATATACCATATAATGCACTTATGTATTATTTTTATGCTTATTTATTTCTCTTTTTCAAAAAAAGATGTATGTCGTTATGTGGGAGAGAGAAAAAGAGACGGCTGGAAGAGGGCGGAGGGAGAGAATCCTAGGCAGATTCCACACCGAGTGGAGAGCTCGATGCAGGGCTTGATCTCACAACCTTGAGATCATGACCTAAGCCAAAAGCAAAAGTTGGGCACTTAACTGACAACACCATCCCGGTGTCCCAGTGCTTACTTATTTCTCCACCACCGTGAAGAATATGCAATCCATGAGGGCAGAACTCTTTGCTTTGTCTGATGATTATCCTAAATGCCCCAAATGTTTCCTGGCACATAGTAGGCACTTGATAAACATAAACAGTTGCTTGATTAATTGATTAGCAGTGACTTTGGACACTAGCATATGATGAATGTTAGATTAATTTATTGTCATTGATATCATCATCAAATTCTATATAATTTGGTATTTTTTGCACTTATCAAGAACTGCCTTATTGAATCTTATTTTATTTGCCCACCATTAATAGCATCTGTGGTTACATTTGGAAGAGATGATGAAATCAGATTTGGTTCCCCTGGACTCAGCATGGTTGATTGCCTACTCTGCCAGGCACTTTGCCACATGCTGAGGAGATGGAGAAAGGGAGAGCTCATTCCCAGCCTTGGAAGCGTACAAACACGGTGGTGATTATTATCTTGCAATTAATGAACTAAATCTGAGGCCTCTAATGAATTCCTTCCTTATCTAATTATATCACCTGTGATGTACACACACACACACAGATAAATGGCCTTTCCTCTCCTTCTCCAACCCAGGAACTTCAAGGAGAACCTAGGGCAACTTCCATGGCAGGAATAAACGGGGCCGTTAATTCTCAAATAGGGAAGGACTTGCACAAAGAAATTCTGGCTCAGTAGGTCTGAGGTGGGGGCCAGAAATCTATATTTTTAAATACATCTCCAGTGATCCTTTCTCCGTGGGGCTGCAGACTACACATGGAGAAACAGTGAGGTAGATGGTGTATTTCATCTGGGAAACAGTTGTCAGAGAAGGTGATAGTTTGGGGATTCTGGGTGTAGTGCTAGGAATCATGAGTAATGTTTGTCAAGGGATAGTGGAACTGAAATATGCATCATAGCTGTCAACAGTGGCCATGGCTAAGGAAGTGACTGCAAATAAAAGGGGGAGAATCCAGAAGTTCTTAAGATACCCAGGATGATCTTCGTAGGGGGACAAACTTGCTCTGAACATCAACTTAGGAACCAGTGGACTTGCTGCAGAGAACCATCTTGTCACCCTGTAGCTCCTTTCTTTACGCAGGGCTTTCCAAGAATTAGAGGCATGGCCTAGGGTAAACTGAGGCAACAGATGGTCACTGGCCTGGCTTTCTGTCTGTCTGACTGTATTTTTAGTCTCTCTCTTTCTCTATTGATTGATTGATTGGTTGGTCGATTTGAGGTGCTAAGGGCAGAAATGGGCCCTTTAAAGATAGACACTGATGAGGACTAGGCAAACTTTCCTCTAAAAATTCCATATACAAAAGGAATACAGTTAGATAGAAGTTTAATACTATCTGCATTACACACTTGACTTGAGAGATGTTCAGGACTCCAGATGCTCAATATTCTCACCTGACATTTTAAAAAAGAGAGAGAGAAGTATATAAAAGAGAATGGTTCTTGTATCAGGAACATACCCAAGAGAGCCCAGGGGTCATGGGGGAGGGAAAGGAGATAGAGCTTATTAAGAAAAGAACATAACCCTTTCGTAGAGAATCAAGCAGAAGAACCCTGAACCAAGACACTGAACTGGGAGTCTCGGTTTCCCTCCCCAAAATTAAATTCGCTATTATCCCACAGTGTGGTCTTAAGAGACAGCTATTTATAATCCTATCAGAGTCCTTAACCCCCATCTTCTCAGGTGGAGTCTTAGAGTAGACCACAGAGCGGTGTCAGCCTCATATCATTATAGTATTTGATGAACTTGTGAAGAAACCATGTGCGTGAGATTTCTCCCTGCGATATACTGAACAGAGAAAACTCCAGGTGTTCACATAAAATTCACATGTTTCATTTCTGAAAAGCTCTGTCAGGCCCTCCATAGCCAGCCAGAATCAGAGCTCACTCACAGCTGCAGGATGGTTTTATTTTACTGTCTCCCTCTCTACTCCCCCTCTCCAACCCAGAATGGACCACCAACAAAGACTTCTTGCCATAACTTCCCTTGTGCACAAATCGAAAAACTTGATGGGCCACATGCCATTCGAGACCATGTTGCTGTTTCTCAAGAAGAAAAAAGGGGTGTTGCTTCTTTCCCTCCGTAGGGATGACAGTCTTCAGTCAGACCTGAATCTGGTAACTGTTCAAGAGAACAGTTACTTTTCCAGCATTTTCTATGTGACATCCACGACAGTTGTCCATTCTCTTTTTTCACAAAGATCCTGTGATATTGGTTATTTTTGAGGAGGCAGGCTTATAAAGGAGATATTTGTGAAATTGGTGCAAATGGCCTTGGATTCTCACCTCTGGAAGACGAGGTCACAGGCTAACTTACCTGGACAAGTATCTCTTTGTCCTACTGATCGCCGAGTCAGGTTCTGGTATACTGTCTGATTTCACCCATTTTGTGATTGGTGGAAGTGAAAGTGTCACCGGTGATAATTACAATTCTCTTTTGTCTTGGAATGGTCTGTCTTTACCTTTTCCCATTTTGATATGGAAGAATAATACAACTGAAACAGTTGTTTGTTCAAGTGTTGCTGGTCTGTGGGAGGAGCACTGAATAAGAGGGAGTCAATCATCATCATCTTGGGGGCAGGGGGGATAGTCTCAGAAATGTCTGAGTTCATCTGAAAGTATGTGAGTGCTTACAGGTCAATGTCTGTACTGTATGTCACAAGATTCCTGAATTAATTATGCCACAATAAAAAGATCAGATCACTGAAGACAGAGATCTTCAGATTATGAATGAAGGTTGCATTATAACTCTCCGACCCATCTCAGGAATGGTCCAACTTCTTCTTCCTTTTTTTTTTTAAAGAGTTTATTTATTTATTTGGTATACAGAGAAAAAGAGAGAGAGAGAGAGAGAGAAGGGGAAACAGGCTCCCCGCTGTGCAGAGAGCCCGATGTAGGGCTCAATCCCAAGACCCTGAGATCATGACCCCTGGTGAAGGCACAGGCTTAACTCACTGAACCACCCAGGAGCCCCTAGGAATGGTCCAACTTCTTGCCACAAATTGGAATTGCTATGTGTTGGAAGAGAGCCAATATCAGAGGAATGGTATGCAAATCTTACATTGGGACAAAGGATTTTGGACTTTAGAAAAGTATACTCCTTTGAGTCAGGGTTAAACTACACATGGCCTGCTTCCCCGTCACCAGTAGGCATCCATGAGGCTAATAAATTTGTTCCAGGTTCTATGAGCCCAGAGCATCCCTGATTCAGAACCAAAAACACATTTAATTATTGTTATTGACATTTTTTAACAACTTCCATAAGTACTGTAGCTGAAATAAAAAAATACACTACCGTGATAAATGATTATATGATTCCAAATAAAATACCTAATATACAAGAGACTTTTTCTTAAGATAGATCTGGATCTCAACATAAATGAGAGTCTTTTTACTTCTTAATGACACTGGGGCATAGGCTTCTACGGGAAATAGAACAGCATTAAGACTTGGTTGCTAAGCCTGTCATCGGTCTTTGATGAATGGGGAGGGGGGGAGTCTTGGGAAATTTCCATTAACACTCAAGAGGGCAAATAACATCAATCAAATCTGTCCCCCAGAGGAAATATTCAAATAAAACAATTTTCAGGTAAAAATGTTTGAATTTGATAAAACAACAATAAAATTTTAAAATAGCAGCTATTTTGCTAGAGTGGCTGTAGCCAGAATTTGGCAGTTCTCTCACTGTTGGACACACGGAAATCCAACAAAATAAAATTAACTTTATTTTTAATCAAGGTGAATAAAGATGTAGGAATTTAGGGGCTGACTCAGTCAAAGGAAAGTTTCTTGAGGTGATGGCTGATTGAGGAATAAAAATGTTGTTGATAAGAAAATGCAGCATCTCTCATTTATGAAACAGCTCACCTCTTCCCTCAGGACTCATGTTGCATCTGATTTGTAGTTTTAAACCAGAACATATATAGGAACCCTCCTAGGTGAAACCTGGACACAAATATAAGGCAGCTACACTGGTGCTGGGAGGAGCAGAAACAGCAGTAGCAGCAATGGTCACACTAATGATGGCAGCAGCGGTTGTAGTAACAGTAGTAACATCGGCGATGGTAATAGCATAGGTACTGCTTCTACTGTGAAACCAGGGTGGGCAAACTGGGAGGCTACCTTCTGTGTCTCTCCCATTGTACAGCCCAAGAAAACTAGTCAGGAGAGGACAGAGGGCTTATCTAAGATCTTAAAAGAAGTAAACAAAACACCCAGGGAGATAATTCAAATTTTGTAATTCTCAGTCTTAAAAGATGTTAAAAATAGAGCTAGCTGCCCTACAACCAAACAATGGCGCTACTAGGTATTTACACTAAAGATACAGATATAGTGAAAAGAAAGAGCACAGGCACCCCAATGTTCATAGCAGCAATGTCCATGATAGCCAAACTGTAGAAGGAGCTGAGATGCCCTTCAACAGATGAATGGATAAAGAAGATGTGAAGGGGCGCCTGGGTGGCTCAGTGGGTTAAGCCGCTGCCTTCGGCTCAGGTCATGATCTCAGGGTCCTGGGATCGAGTCCCACATCGGGCTCTCTGCTCAGCAGGGAGCCTGCTTCCTCCTCTCTCTCTGCCTGCCTCTCTGCCTACTTGTGATCTCTCTCTGTCAAATAAATAAATAAAATCTTTAAAAAAAAAAAAAAAAAAAAAAAAAAGATGTGGTCCTGGGCGCCTGGGTGGCTCAGTGGGTTAAAGCCTCTGCCTTCGGCTCAGGTCATGATCCCAGGTCCTGGGGTCGAGTCCTGCATCAGGCTCTATGCTCAGCAGGGAGCCTGCTTCTCCCCATCTCTCTGCCTGCCTCTCTGCTTACTTGTGATCTCAGTCTGTCAAATAAAAAAATAAAATCTTAAAAAAAAAAAAAAAGAAGATGTGGCCCATATCTACAATGGAATATTCCTCAGCCGTCAGAAAGAATAAATACCCACCATTTGCATCGACATGGATGGAACTGGAGGGGATTATGCTAAGTGACTTAAGACCAACAGAGAAAGACAATTATTCACATGGTTTCACTCATATGTGGAACATAAGGAATAGAAGAAAGACCACAGGGAAAACGAAATGGGAAGAAATCAGAGAGGGAGACAAACCATGAGAGACTCTGGACTCTGGGAAACAAACCGAGAGTTACAGAAGGGAAGCAGGTAGAAGGATGTGGTGATTGGGTGATGGGCATTAAGGGGGGCATGTGATGTGATGAGCACTGGGTGTTATAGGCAACTCATGAATCACTGAACACTACATCAAAAACTAATGATGTACTATACATTGGCTAACTGAACATAATAAGAAAAAAACAGAACATAAATTTATGATTCTCAAAGCTGTTCAAGAGGTAGGAAATTTGGAAGTCATGGCAGTCTTTGTGGAGCACTGAGACATGTTATGTAGCTATGCCTTCATATAAACTAAGAACACTCTTAGCAAGAAACCATGATTTGTGCTCTTTACCGACAATGTATGCAGTAGGTGGGGTGGGGGGAGGGGAGCTGCTAACATATCCTAATTAACACTTCCTGAGTCTACATTAACATTTTTTTCCTTAGTGGGCATTTATTTGGACTTTTTTTGTTTTTTTTTAAGGAGGCCATAGGACAATGGAGGTAGAATATTTAAACAAGAATATTTTGAGAGGTGGCAGTGGGAAGGGTTATTTAAGTGTCAAAAGAATCTCATGTGTCCATATGCGTTTCCAATGAAAGATACATCTCCAGCTTGGGTCCAATCTTAAAATTACCCTTTAAGTAAAGCTTTGGAGCTATTGCTGGAAAAAGAATCCAGAGACCTGAGAATCCAGAGTTCTCAAATGTGAGAAAGAAATCCTTAAGACTGAAATAAGAGAGAACAGACATTTCCCAAGAGGGCTATGTGGTAGCAGTCTTGTCTGCCAAGGATAGTGTTAGGAGTTAGTTGGACAGTTAGGTAGTCAGGGCTGGGATCCCCAGTAAGAAAACATGGTGTCAGGACAGGTAAAATAAAGCAGCACTGATATCCTGTTTCATACCTTAGACAGGACCGTACTAACATTCTGCTTTGCAGCCTTTGCAGAAATGACTTCTGCAAAATGTCCTAAAATAAGGCAATTAACTACAAAGCATTTTTCACTACCACAGGCAAGGGCAGTTTAGACATTAGCCCCCAGATGTCAGCCAAGAAAGACCATCAGCACATAGACATTAATAGGTAGACAGATATGTGACCAAAGCCTCAGCACACCCTGGTTGCTTAAGATAGTTCTGCAAAAGAGTTCATAAAAACCCCTAAACATAGAAATTCTGACAGTAGTGCTCTCAGGTCTCTTCCCTCTTTGGGAGCTTTGTACTATTGCTCAATAAACTCTGCTTTCCTACCTACCACTTTTCATCCAGTATAACTCTTCATTCTCCAAAGCAGCATGACCAAGAACTGCAGGCACGAAAGGCCGAGAAATCCTGCAACAATAGTAGAGGGCTAAAAAATAAAGGTTGGTTGAAGAAGTCAACCTTTGCATCACCAACTAACATGGGCTAGGATCACCTGGAATATACAGAAGGGAATCCTTAGAAGATTCCTTAAGGACAACCTAAGGAGATCAATCTTCCGACTTCTGTTTTATGCAATTCCGTGATAAAAAGAGATTAGAAATCCGTATGAGAAATCTCCAGAATGCCATTGGTAGCATATTGTATATAATTATGCCTCGGTTAACAGTGTATTATACAGTGTGTCATTCCTGATATGGTTCCAGCATTCTCTGCTAATCCTATCATCTCTATGAAATCTTGAATTAGAGTTCCTCCACTGATTATCATAAATAGGGAGTTAGGCTAAGGGGACATTAACTGACCATCAAAGTCAAGATCCACGTGTGCGGACTGATAGACTCCACACTGACAAAATGTGTAGCAGCTCATTCTTAAATGTGTAATACTGTGATGATACAGTGTTGCCAGCAGATAGGCAACAGCAGATGCAAACATTTAAAGGGAAAAAAATAATGGAAGGGAACAAGGAAAAGAAATCCACTATTTTCCCCTGTAATTTTTACAGGAAAAAAAAATCATTATTCCTCTATATTAGCTCTAGATCACAGGATCTGAGGATTGTATGACAAAATATTATTTGGAGACAACTTTCTAGATTATCAAAGTATCTTCCGCCAGCTCTTCTCCTAGTCCCTTAAACCACAGCTGCCTTTTTCTCCTCCCCACTGCTCTAACACCTTACATTCCCTTCCCTTGTCCACCTTCCACAACCCATTGACTTATAGCTGGTTAACTCCCCTGATCACCGTGGTCCAAGCCCTCAACCTCCCCCAAACCAATTCTCCCACCCTTATCCTCCCAAGAATCAGACCTTACTAGAATAAAGTTGCTTTCATGCTTTTGGGGGAAAACAAAACAAAACAACAACAATAACAAAAAAGTTAAAACAAAACAAAACAAAAAAACAAAAAACCACTAGGTGCCTATCATCTTTAAGAATAACCCCTACATTCAAGCATTTGAATAAAGATTTCCTTTGCAACCTTGCCAAATGAGGAAAGGTCCCCTTCATGCTTTGTTTTAATGGGTACGGCAGACAGAAAGAGTAGAGGTTCCATCATTATAAAATGTGCTGGGGTTGCCTACAAAGACTATCAGTGACCTTTGGGGCAGAAGAACAATGATATGGAGCAAATTTTAGTACTGTAATTCTGCCCCAGGCACTGCCGGAGTCTGCAGCAGAAGCCTCATGCTCAGAGCTAACTCTACTATTTGGCCTCAGGAAAAGTTTCCTGGCCAAGTTGAAACCCCTGGAGACTAGGAGTGTATAATTTAAGCACTAATATAAGCTAAGAGGGAAAGCAACAATACTAGTGCTCCCATAATGGAAAGATCATTATTTTTAGGTTTGTATAGAAAGCAGAGCCGGCAGCTGTGAGAGAAAATGTACCCTTTGAAAAGAACCTACCATTGTTATATTTAAGCTGTTGGGATACAGCTTTTGACTCAGAGGCAATTGTCATCTGCTCAGAATTACCCCATGAACAGTCACAGGCTTAATGCTTTCGAAAGTAGCAATATACAAACAAAAGACGGTGAGAGGCCAGGACTGAGAAGTGTTTTATGACCCATTAGTTCTTTTGTCTGCTAAAGAATTTGTTGCCATACTAAGAGCAGATGGAGAATGATAATGCCACCTTTTAAAAAGCGAAATTTAGTTTTTTGCTCATAAATATTTACCTGGCAGAATAACAGAGAGGTTAAGTACTTGGTCAAACAGACATCATTTAAAATATTAGGTCTGCTACTCACAGCTGTGTGGTCGTCGATAAGTTCCTTACTTTTCTCAGTTTCCAGTTATTTATATGATAACAAATGGACATAATAATAGCATGTCCCAGAGAGATGAGGCATAAAGTTTCATTCACTTTACACATAGTCATTGGCAGCTACTAGTATCAGGTGCTAGAAGTACAACAGACAACAAGACAGAAACAAGATCCCTGCCCTCTTAGAACCTTATGATCTAGTCAATCAGATGAGAAAATAATGTGTGTCACTGAGCACGGTGCCAGGAGGAAAGCAGAGATATGTATCTACATGATAGGGTTTATTCAGTGGTAACGTCTCACTATAAAGTTCATTGTGCATGGGGGTAAAGCTGAGCAGCCTTGGTCCCAGTTCTACTCCAGAAGAATGACTTGGCTGGGGGCAAGCCCTGTAAAGTGTCTGAGTTTGTTTCCTTGTCTGCAGATTAGGGGCAGAATCTATCTCCCAGGGTTGGGGTAAGGATGAAATGAGGTAACATAGTTTCAGGCATTCAGGAGAAGTTTTTGAATCAGAAACCCATCAGACTGAGATACTGACAAACTGATAATGGCAGAAGAGGATTGAATATCTGAGTCTGAAAGCCAGTGAAACAGCTGGCCAATTTTGGCCTTCGTACTACCTGATTACCCTTTATTAACAGCTGCTATATTCCACGTATCACACTGTGGGCTGTGCAGGAGGCAGAAGTGAAAAGCACGGCTCTCCAGCTGGGGGATGAGAGAGAGGCAGTCTCATGGGGAAGACAGAGAAGTAAGTAGCTAATTCTGAGACTGGGAGAATTCAGTGGGTGTTGCAGGACAGAAATGAGTGGAGGGGTCTGGGAGGCACTGGGATATAGTCATGTCTGACTCCCAGGAAGGATATCTGCCATGCAAGTGAGCAGACCTTTAGAGCAGTGAGTACATTATAAACATAGTTATTCATCATTCTGCAATCATGAATACCTACCTGGGGGGACACTTATTGTCACATATGCATGCCACACTAAACAGGGGGAGAGGACCCCCCCCCCAAAAAAAAAAGCATCTATGGGGAATCCACTGGAGGCAAGGCACTGGGCCAGGTGCATTAAACACCTCCCTTGATCCTTCCAACAATTCTGTGAGGGACATGTTTCTGTACTACATTTTAAAGGTATGGAAACTGAGATGTAGAGGGTATAATTCACTTGAGCAAGATCAAATAATCAGTAAAAGACAATGCAATGTATGTATACCCAGATCTTACTGACGGAAATGTTTTTCCCCCCCTAGTATATATCGATGCTCCTCACTGGACATATATAGACTACAGTTTTCCTTGGGGGAAAAAGTAAGTTAAGGAAGGTATAAACAAAAAAATTGATTCAAAGCGTCATCCAAGAGCAATGCACTATATATGTCAAAGGTTCAAAATAACCCACAGAATTTTCCAGGTGAGTAATTTACCAAAGAAAGTGAGGTGTGTTTCAGAGCCAGTATTCAAATTGTTTTTATGCTGATTTTTGCTTGATCCCTTCACAGGATATAATAGAACATGACCATATGCCATAGACTTCTAAAGGGCATGAGTATACACCTTGATTTTGACTAGGAACCCAGGACATGATTTTGAAATCACTATGGTGGTTAATGAGCATGTTTAAAGGGTTATATCATCTGGAACTGTTCATGAATTACAATATAATTGAGTCAGTTGGTACACATTACGGAAACATGGATTCAGGGAGAGAATCAAGGTAACTAAATAAACAATGTGTGGCCAAGGATCAGGGTCTTAGAAGAGGAGACGAAGTTGTCCCTTGAGAGGTCAACTCACCAAATTCATGAGATTAGTCATCCCAAGTAATTTTCTTTATGACAGATTTATCTAAATTCAACAGTAAGAACAGATGTGCTCAGAAATTCAGTCAAGGCTTGGCAGGACGTAAAAGAATTCTGTAGCTTGGTCAATGATACTATTAAATCTGATGTTATGTATGTTCAAAAAAAAAAAAGAGGAGGGTATTTTCTGTATCCAGGAAGAATAATGGGAGAACAACATTTTGTCAATATTGATTCAGTGTTGTCCAGGAAAAGAGACACTAAATATAGCACTACTCATATTCTGGACCCCAAGGAGAGTTCAAGAGATGTCTCGTCTACCTTGAGATGCAAGATATCCTAACATCCTTTTTTGATCTAATTTTTGTTCACAATGAAATAACTGCAAAATGATGTGGATTACTTAGAATTACTGATGTATATATTCTGATTATTTGCAAGGTACAACCTGCAAATATATCATTCTAAAATTAAGATAATTTTATTTTTTTATTTTTATTTTTAATTTTACAAAGAAAAGATAAATATATCTTTGTATATTAAGTGTGAATTATTCCCAAGTGGTCACTTAACCTCCGAGTTCCTTGGCATTGTTTCTGAACTAATAATGCTTTGGCAAGACTCTGGGTCATTATGGTTACACTCAAGCCTACAGCCCAGAAATAACTTGTCTGGACATCTGACCAGCACCTTTAGTGTTAAGATTCTAATTTAAACCCATGTGAGTATCAAAATATCACATTTTCTTTTTTTAATGTAGAAAGTTATTCCCTGTGCCTTAAGCTGGAAGACAGTGGGTGTAGCTCTTTCCCCCTCCCCCAATCCTATTTGGGTGGCTCTTGCTAGGTGACATTCAGCAGTCATACTGCCTTCCTTATATTAAAAGGTACAGAAATGAGGAAGACAAAAGGACCTCTCATCAAGTACTAAACTAGGTGGAGGGAACCATTCATACATTCATACATTAATTTATTTATACTTGCATTTATCCATTCATACACACATTTAAAAAATATACATTGAGCATCTACTATGTGCTATGCTCTGAAGATCCTGAGGTCATCAAAACAGACAAGTTCTCTGACTTCGTGATTCAATGACAAAAGAAACAATGTGGTCCCTACTTTATACAGAGTGGTAATGAAAGGCTTCTATATTAAGGCAACATTTAAGCAAAGACTAAAAGATATGAAAGAATGAGCTACATGAAAAAGGAAAAGGAAAAGAGTATTCCTAGAAGAAGGAAATATCAAATGTAAGGGTATGTTGAGCATGGTCAAGGAACAATATGGAGTGAAATGAAAATATGTAAGAACAGTAGGAGGTAATTTTAAAGAGTTAATGGGGACAGGATTATGTAGGACTTTGTAGGTCATGATGAAGACTTTAGTTTTTCCTTGAAGTAAAAGAGAAACTAGTAGAGGCATTTAAATAGAGGAGTAATGTGATGTGACATTTTACAAAGATTATTCTAACTGCTGTGTGGAGAACAGGTTGTTGGAAAGCAAGGTGAACATAAAGATACCACAGAAAAACTGCATTCAATGCTGTGAGAATGACTGTAATCCAGTCATTTGGAACAATTAATTTTGGAACAATTAATCCATGTAGAGAAATCTGTGCCTGTTTTCAGAAGCTAAGCCCATGGGCCCAGGGATAATTTCTGCTGGTTAGAGGGCTGGCCTTCAAGAGGAAAAAAAAATAGTGGCACATGATCTACGGAAAGAACACCAGTAGAACATTTGCCTGGACTCTACCTGAGGTTCAATAAGTTACCATTTTCCAAAAGAGATTTTATTTATTTATTTGAGAGATGGCAAGAGAGCCACATGAGTGGAGGGAGGGGCAGAGGCAGAGGGGGAAGCAGGTTCTCTGCTGAGCAGGGAGTCCAGTGCAGAGCTCCACCAGGATCATCACCTGAGTTAAAGACTTAACTGACTAAGCCACCGAGGTATCCCCAAGTTATCACTTTTAAGCAAGGTAGGAATAAAAAAGAATAACAATTCAGTCTAGTACACAAAAGGAAACTCAAGTGACTCACTTCTTACCATATTCCTAAGCCCACTCTAGTCAGGGAACAATGTAAATGTCCTTAAGTGGTAAGGAAAAAATGGTGATTCTGAGCTGTCTTTACTAACTGAGAAACTAACTGAGAAAAAGGGAAAAAAACGGTAGGAATCTGGAGTGTCCTTCTTGGGGCTACATTTTAATTTTTTTCCAAAGGTTGAAATGGAAAACTCACTACCATCTTTGGGAGAGAAAGGACATGGCATTAAGAATAGTGTTGGCAGAGGCCAGCTAAGATGCCAACATTTGTGAATACAGTGGCCTTGAAGATGGCACAGATGCAGGAGCGTCTGTGATATGGAAAGAAGATGGTGAGAACACCTCAGTACTAGAACAGTGACTCAAGGTACCACAAATACAACCAAGAAAGAGACAGTCAGCAAAATCCTGACTGGAGACCCTGAGGCCATTACTTTCTGTGGTCACTGCCAGATAGTGGACAAGGCACAAGCTGGAATGGAGGTGGGGAGAGTAAGAGATGCACAGGGAGAAGATTAACAAGTGGACCAGATACTGATGGGAATTGGGAGAAGTGGGGTTTGTAGTCTAAAAGAGAGGTGATGGTAGTGGGTGTATCAGTCGCCTCTCAATGATCAGGTAACATATCACAGGTGTATACAATTCTTCCTTCTATCTCCAAGTTGGAAAAAAATACACTGTGTTGGGACTTACCTAAATGTTAAACTAACAAAAGACATACTTGCTCCATAATCTACCTCGGCTTTATTTTTCCATTCTAACTTGTGTTGTTCTAAAACAGATGCATGAAAAGGTCTGTGTTGTAATAAATGCGGCACGTATCAACTCCTACTAGGAGTTGGAAAGGAGGAAAAAGTACAAGGCATTATGAGTAAATCTTGCCATGAAAGGAACTCTGATTCTTAGATAAGATGTAGTGCCATGGAGAAAGAACTGTGCTTGTCATTGCTGGAAAAAGTAAGAATGCAAGCCTGGTGTCTGTAGGGTAGCTGAAACCAGAGTTCTTGGGGGAGAAAGAGTCTGGGAAATAAGATGCATGTGAGAGGAAGGACTTTGAAAAACTCTCTCATATACCAGGTAATGGAGAAGGCCAAGCATATGTTTGGGCCAGAAACAGGCTCAGAAAAAATCCAAACACTCCACACTTTCACCTTTAGCTGACCCTTAGACTCTGCATGAGTACGGAGACTGAGGCAGAGTTGTAAAAAGTCCATCTAAGCATTGGGAGTGCCCCAAGACAGAGTCAATCTAAAGACTAGGAATGTGTCTATTTTCTTTTCTTTCTTTCTTTTTTCCCCCCGTTGTTTAAGGAAACTCTGTCAAAACACTGGATGACTGGTAAGTAAGTGGAATACAGAATTTAATGGGCATGCATGACAACTAATACAGAATTTACAAAAAGAGTTTAGAAATTCACTAGACAAAAAACCCCCCAAAAAAACAAACAAACAAACAAACAAAAACACCCACAGCAAACAGCTACAATAAACCGAGGGGAGATGGAATATCTGATTTCTAGACGTTCCATATTTTTTTAAGATTTTATTTATTTATTTGACAGACAGAGATCACAAGTAGGCAAAGAGGCAGGTAGAGAGAGAGAGGAGGAAGCAGGCTCTCCACAGAGCAGAGAGCCCGATGTGGGGCTTGATCCCAGGACCCTGGGATCATGACCTGAGCCGAAGGCAGAGGCATTAAACCACTGAGCCACCCAGGCGCCCCAAGGTCCACATTTTATTATTCAATATATCTGGTTTCAACAACAATAAAAATGATGCATGCAAAGATAAAAGAAACTATGGCCCATTCCCACATAAAAAATAAATTAAGAGGAACTCTTATAGATACGGTTTCCCAAAAACTAATAGGTAAGTGGGCAAATAAACTGTGGTAAATCTGCATCGTGTAATATTAGACAACATTAAAAGGAAATGAACAATCAAGGCACAAAAATACATAGATCAATCTAAATACACGTTACTAGGTAAAGAAGACAGTCTGAAAGGGCTATATATTATATAAGTCCAATTATATTATGTTGTTTAAAAAGCAAAGCCATAGAGACAGTAAAAAACCCGTGTTTGTGAAGGGAGTGCATGAAAGGGATAGGATAGAGTGGGTGAAGAACAGGATATTTTACAGTGATGAAATTCTTCTAGGTAATACTGCAATGATGGATATATGACCCTAAGCATTTGTCAAAACTGAGAGAATTTCACAGCACAGAGTGAACCTTAACATATGTAAATTTTAAAAATATTGCTTAGGAGCACATAGGATCCCCGAAATGAAATGCATAATGTGATAAAAGAATCTAACAATTTTATAAATTTATGAAATAACCACATCTGAGTGGAGAAAAGGATGATAACTACATGACTCCAGAACTGAGTAGAGTCCAGAAAGTAAAGGCAAATGGAGGTGTACATAAATACTGTATTCTCATAAATAAGCTTGTTTTCAAGGGGGAGGGCTTATTAATTCTCCCACCATCAGATCAACTCCTGGAGTTAGACCCTTAAGTAAATTATGCTGAATGGTAGCAGCCAGGGTTCTCACTGTTGAGTGGGAGGTTACACAGAAGCAAAAGGAAGAGGTCAGAATGATCTATGTGGTAATAGCGTATAGTTAGAGATATCAGTAAGAATTCATGCTTAGCTTAATATAGATGCAGCTGGTTTTATATAGAAATATTTATAGATATGTGTATATACACAGTTTTAGTATATAGACTTACATTCCCCCTAGTCTGTCTAAGAGAGTCTAGATTCAATAACACCCCAGTGACAATGAGCACACTGAACTCACAGATGTTGGTTTCTAATACCATTCTCCAACTAAAGGAAACAAAAAGTGTTGGTAAAATGGATTATTTTCAGACAAGACCAGAAAATATACAAGAAGAAGTTGTGTCATCTTTAGTGCCAGAAAGTAAGGAAGTGCTGAAGATAAATATCAGTAATGTCAAGGGGACACAGGGGCCAACTGAAAGAGCTCCCAATGGCCAAAGCTGCAACAATTTGAGTAACAAGACAAAGTAGTATTGGATTAAAATTAAGAGTATGAGGTAAAAAACTGATGAATCCATACTGATACAAATAAATAATTGAATAAATAAGTTGATGTGGGAAAAGAAACAAATCTTCCATGAAAAAGAATTCCAAATGATTTATGTAGGGGTTCCACACACATGGAGGTAGAACAAACTCCCCATTTCTTTAGTGTGGGTTGTACACAGAATCTTCCACCCAAAGTCTATAGGATGGAAAAGTGGATATAAAGAAGAATAACTTTACAGCACAGACACTTGACAAGCACTATCCCAGCCAGGTTACCAAAATTAATATCAACAGTAATAAGTCATCTTGATAGCATGTATGTGGTCTTGATATGATGAGAGGAAAATGGCACTTTACATCTGTAGTCTTCCTCCCCCAAACACATAACTTCAGTCCAATCATGAGGAAGACATCAGACAATTCTCAATGGACCAGCATTTTAGAAAGTGTCTGAATAGTACTTCTCAAAAATACCAAGATTATAAAAAACAAGGAAATTCTGAGAAACCATCATAGCTAAGAAAAAGAAGCCTGCAGAGAAACAATAATGATATAACATGGTATCCTAAGTGATCCTGGGACACATAAAAGGCATAGGCAAATAAGGAAATCTGAATAAAATGTGGACCTTAATTAATAAAACAGTATTACTTCATTAACTGTTACAAATGCACCGTACTAATGCAAGATGTGCATTTTAAGGAAAACTGGTTGTGGCATCTAAGGGAACCCTCAATACTATCTTCACAAATTTTTGGTACATCTAAAATTGTTCTAAAATGAAAAAAAAATTATGCATAAAAAGAACAATGACTAAAATCATTTCCTATTTCCCATAAGTGCCTTTTCCTATTTATTTTACATGTACTTACATAATCTGTTTTTCAGTTATTACATATATATATATATATGCATTCACTCTTGTTACTAAAAACCTTTTATTTAAAACACTGCAATAATAGCAAAAATATGAATGAAGGTACCAGAATTTACTTAGTCTCTATTACTGTACATTAAAGTATTTTAAAACATCTTTACTTATAAAACACATCTTCCACATAGTGGAGAAATTCAAGGATTAGATATGGGTGGTTTTTTCCCACTGATTTTCAAAGATGAGTATCAGCGATGTGACCATCTCAAGGGCAGACAGCAGGAAAGAGTGGGATATGCTAAACACATTGTTTCTCACATTTTCACATACATAAGCTGGCCTACAGATCTTGTTTGTTAAAATGTGGATTCCAGTTCAGTAGATCTGGGGTGAGAGCTGAGGTTCTGCATTTCCAATAAGCTCCCAGAAGATGTTCTTGCTGCTGGGCCAGGGACCCCACTACGAATGGCCAGGCAGCAAAGAGCACTTGCCTGGATTCAGGTGAGCTGGATTGTCTGCTTTACCATTTCTCTTTTCTCTTTCCTGTGTGACCTTCAAAAATCACATGCCTTCTGAGAAGCATATGCCCCCTCTCCCTGCTCCTCCGACCTTGTTCCACTTTCCTCCCTCGGTTGTTGTAATTTAGATCATGAATGTAAAAGTTCTCTGTGAACTAGGAAATACCTAGTATAAGTGTGTTTGTGCTCTCTTTCTCTCTCTCTCCCACTGGAAAACTCACTGTGGTAAAGTCCCCCACACTGTACATTACAAAAGTGTCTCAATCACAAAAATGGCAACATTAGCAAGTAAGACATGCATGAAATGGCTGCAGCACCATTAAGGTTCTTACAGCTCTCGTTGCCAGGAGTCAGACCGTTTAATCCTCATTAGGACCGATACCATTAACGGAAGGAGTTAGGAGACATAAGTGGCTATAAAACCTGAGCCTTGTTTTCAAGGAAATTGACATTCTTAGCAGAGCTGGGCAGGGTATGGGTTGTTAGGGATGGTGGAATCATCATTAAGCAAGAGCAAGTCAATCACACTGAAGACGGCAGGCAAACCTTATGTTTTCCCAGAAACGGATGCTCTCAGCAGCATATTCCCATCAGGGGCCCAGAAAAACACTCTATCCAAAATAAACAGGCATGTTGGGGTTTGCGTCTCTGTCCCTGGGATGTGAACATGGAGTTGTCAAGTAACGTGAGATCCAAGAGCTATAGATTCTATGCAAACAGAGCCAGTGTAACCTCACAATAAAGGAAATATGCTTTATTTCTTTTACTTAGTTGACTGAAAATAAACCAAATAAGGTAAGATTTTATCTTATTATGAAGACTTTGCCAACACTGATAGATGGACGGCTGGGTGGATGGGTGGGTGGATGGATGGATGGATGGATGGATGGATAGATGGATGCATAAATGGGTTAATAAGTAAGTAGAAAACTAAGCAAGTGAATAAGTGAAAGAGTGACTGAATAGGCATTTGACAGACCCAATCATTTGGGACTTGGTGAATAATGTGATTACATTTTTAACATGCCAGAAACGCCATTAAACCCAAGGTTTTAACTAGTATATGAAGAGTGCAGGCAGAAAGCAGGCAAATCGGATGTACCTATGTGTAGATTGTGAAACTGGGAAAGAAAAGACAAAACAACAAAAACATCGATTGAAGAATCTGTGAGGGCAGGAACCAAGGCTATCCTACCCATGACTGCATGACCAACACTAAGCATAATTCTTCACATATAATGGGAGCTTGATTAATACTGTTGAATGAATCAATGTACAGGTGACTGCAGTAATTGCTCTAAAACTTTAAAGTGTATGAGAATCGGGGTGCATGGGTGGCTCAGTCAGTTAAGTGTCCCACTTTTGATTTCACCTCAGGTCATGATCTCAGGGTCGTGAGATCAAACACTGCACTGGGCTCCACACTGGGTGTGGAACATGCTTAAGATTCTCTCTCTCTCTCTTTCTGTGCCCCTCCCTCTGTTCTTGTGCATTCTCTCTCTCAAAATAAAATAAAAATAAATACAGTATATGAGAATCACTTGTAGAATACACTCAAAGCCTCCATTTCCAAAAATTCTGATTCTGATTCTATCTGGGGTACTTACTTCTTCAATAATTATCCTTAAATGACTCAGATACAGGTGAGTCTCACTGAGAAACCCCAATCAATTCTTTATGAAAAGTTATTTCCAGATGGCCCCAAAGAGGCAGATGTGCCACATGGCATTCTGATATGGACATTTTCATAGCTCAATAGTGAAACTAGATCTTTGATTCACGTTTAAGACTTTGCCTCTGGAATGCTAAATTTGCCAGCCCATTGGCTAAATAGACATTTCTGTAAAGAAGTTATACTGCAGGGTACCTGGGTGGCTCAGTGGGTTAAAGCCTCTGCTTTCAGCTCAGGTCATGATCTCAGGGACCTGGGATCAAGCCCTTCATCGGGCTCTCTACTCCGTGGGGAGCCTGCCTCCCCCCTCTCACTGCCTACTTGTGATCTTTCTCTGCAAAATAAATAAATAAAATCTTAAAAAGAAGAAGAAGAAGAAGAAGAAGAAGAAGAAGTTACACTGCAAACTACACTGTATGTTCGAAGATTTCTGTGTCCCAACCTTTTCCAAAGTATCAGTTAGTACATATGTTACTAACCATGGATTGACATTAGAACCATCTGATGGAGGCATCTGAAAAAGACCAAGACCTGATGTACACTGTAAGCCAGCAAAGTCACCAATCTGGAGACAGGACTTAGGGATCAGTATGTATACTGGTGTCCTTGATACAACCAGCTTGAAGGTCTGCACCTTTTCTATACCTGCACCACTTTCAGTATAATAGCTCCTTTTACCTTTTTACCCACCATTGGTTGTTTTATTTTCTGAATTCTCCTGAATTAGAAGTATTTTATGTCCTGAATTCTGGTTAAAAACAAGGGAAAAGACGACCACTGCATTAAAATGAACTGGAGCAGAAATAAACTGGGAAAGAATTCATTTTTGAAAATTGTAGTTTCATGGTACTTACTTTTATTTAATAATTTAGTTTGGCAAAGCCATGGCATGTTCCACTATCATGCAGCTTGGATCTGGGAGGTGGAAAAATTTTGCAAAGCCAATGAGTGACCACTACTATATTCCTAGCCTGCCCCTTGAAATGACCATAAGGCCGGGGCTGCTATCCTCAAGTGGGAGAGGATAATTCATGGAGGCATAACCTCCCTTTATTAATTAAAATACATATGTGCTTTATATATCTTCTACCTTGCCCCAAAACAGATTAAGGAAGTTTAAATGCAATGCAGTATATAAAGGAGACATACCTTTGGCAGTAGTCAAAGACACTGAAACAGAGACAAAGGCACGTCCATGCAATGAAGCCAAATATGAACCCACATTTCTCCCAGGCTTTGTGGAGGCTCCCAGGACCTCCCCGGCACCCTCAGCCGGTGTGGTCCTCTCCTGATGCTGACTTCATCATGCCATCTCTACCTCTCCCCGGTGACACACCACACCCATTTCACTGCCTAACATCTGTGCTGCTGTAATATTCCTACAGCTTCTGATGCATCCGAATCTCCTGGAGGGCTTATTAAAACCCAAATTGCTGGGCTCTTCCCCCTCAGTTTCTCATTCAGTAGGTCCATGGTAGGGCCTAAGAATTGGCCTTTCCCATAAATTTCCAGGTGTTGCTGATGCTGCTGGTCTGAGGACCACATTGAGGTCCACTGCTCATATGGTCATCAAAGCATGTGTTCTTCAGATGAAGAGAAACTATTTTTCTTGTGTATAAGGCCCTGGGGTCTTGGCTTCTACCTTCTTCTTTAGGTTTGTTTAGCATCACCATCTCTTAACTCTGTAAGCTCCTACCCCAGTGCCCTTCACCCAGTATCTTAACTGAACCATACTCCCTTTGGGGACAAGCCCTCTGAACATGCAGTTCGTTTTCACCATCAGTCTCATTGCACAACCCCTTCCCACTGCCATCTTCAACATACTAACTGTCCTGTTAACTTATGTGTCATTTCCACAGGAAATCCCTTAGTTTAAATCAGATTTTCTTCTTTAATGGTCCTACAGAACCCTATTCCTTTCCTGTACAACACTTACTTCGATTGATAATTATACATTCATGAGTATGATATATGGATTAATGTCTTTCTCCTCCTCTCTACTCCAAGCACGATGAGAGTGGGAGCCCTGGTTTTTTTTTTTTTTTTTTTTTAATGTGTATTCAATTATCTTTAGATGCTAGCACGCTACTTGGGATTAAGGCAATCCATTTATTTTTAATGGAGTAAGATTTCATACACTTGCTAAAATTGACCTCACATTTAGCTCTAACTTTTCAGCCACAATGTGAAAAAAAAATCCAACAACACATGAATTAGGCAATTCACAGTCTTCCTCCACATTACTCTGGAGTTTGCAAGGAAATCAAATGTTCCGAATGATCACAGCCATCTCTGATTCTCAAACTAGGGTGGGAATTACATGTAACCCAAACATTCTGGTCAGCTAAAAGTAACAAAACATGCATTGGCATCATCCCAACTACAACCCCATTCATCGGGGTCTTGGCTCCTGCCCTTCACTCATTTCCCAGAGTGGGCCAGGGAAAGACTTCCAGAACATGCCACGGTGGTGACAGCTGGACAGAAGGTGATCCTCTGCAGGTACACTGCTGATGGTAGATGGTCCGGCTTAATCTAGAGTTGATTTAAGAGTCCTCAGAGGAGTAGATGGACTCTATATACTCCAGGCCATACTCCAGGAACATTGTTTCTCTTGCCAAACCTTTGAAAAATATTGGACATCACCAATGTGCTTAAGATTTTACACCCTGGAAAGTCACTGGAGCTTATTTTGATCATGTTCCGTTAAAGAGTAATCCTCTGTTTAATAAACCAGCCCAGATGAGAAGCCTCAACTTCAGACAGGCTGTCCAGGCTGCCTGAGGTAGTCAGGGTTACATCTATGATCATTTTATTTCTCATATTCTGGCCTACCTGATCTCTAAGCCTAAAACTTGCAGGCTCTAAATGTGTTGCAATAAACTTCAAGGGAGGCACAAAAATTCATATAGTGGGAAGAATATGGGCCGAACCTGGATCATGGTAACTTGGGTTCAAATCCTGCCTGTGCATGATGGCTGGCTTGATTAAATGACGTAAGCCATTTCTTTCTTTCTGTTTTATGAATTTTTTAAAATTTTTTTATTAACATATAATGTATTATTAGCCCCAGGGGTACAGGTCTGTGAATCGCCAGGTTTACACACTTCACAGCACTCACCATAGCACATACCTTCCCCAATGTCCACAACCCCGCTACCCTCACCCAACCCCCCTCCCCACCCCTCTGCCCCCAGCAGCCCTCAGTTTGTTACATAAGCTATTTCTAAAACCTGGTTTCCTCACCTGGAAACATTACGTATCCTTTTGAAAGATGAAGAATAAAGAAGATAATGTATGTAAAGTGCCCAGCTTAGGAAGTATAAAGAAGCTATTTTTGTTGTTTTCCATGACAACATGGATAATAGCTTAATCAGCTATTATTTTAATAAACCCAAAGCCTGACATACCACCACAAAGTGATGTCACAAGAATTTTTCATTTGTGAAGCAAAACAGAATTGAGGCTAAGCCTGGCTACCGGCCTTTGTTCTCATTGCCTCTAAAGCCTTGAGAAAAGACCCAATGGATGCTTTTTAAAATACTAAAATAGAATAAGTCATGATTCCCCAGGGCCTAGTGGATAATGAGGCCAAAAAGGATCAGGCTGCCTACCGCTCACAGACCAGAGGCAGCAGAGCAGGCACCGGGGGCCCACCTCAGGGACTTTTGTTTGCAGCGGAGCCCGACAACTGAGGGTGCTCACAGACACCTTGTAATTCAGGTATTAACCTGGCATGTTCAGCTGCCAGATTCTCTCCCCAGCGGTTTCTGCAAAGAGTTTTAAGTTTGTCAGCTCATTTTTCACTTGCAGCATCTAACTCTAGAGATGGCAAATGGTCTTGGGCTGCCCCCAACTCTGAGTAGTGCACACAACATTTTTTAACAGACTCTTCCATTTTTCATATTGCTTGGAGCACCCTAGTTAAGCAACACTCACTGGGCATCAGGAGACATGGTTTCGAGTTGACTCTGCCCCCAAAGGGAACGGCGTGTGCAAAGCTGTAGGGGCAACCAAAGGGACCTGGGGTATGTAGAAAGCATTCAGAAACTCACTGTGGCTGGAGCCTTTGCAGTACTAAAGGTGGAGATGGAGACTAAGGTCAGGCAGGGATGCTGGGAACAGACACTAAAGAGTCCTTCTTATTCTAGGGTTCTTCTTCTCATAAGCCACAAGAAATTGGAATGTGTAGGAGAGACATGGAGATGTTGGCACAATCAGATCATGTTTATGAAATGTCACTCTCACTCGGGCAAGCTCTGCGAGGAGGCAGAAAAGATAATGTAGACAGAAGTAGACAAAACAGGATGTTTCGAAGTAGTTGTTGAAGTAACCCAGATTTTAAAATTTAATGTACATACATTTTTTTCCTTATATACACATCTTAACCACCCCCTAGCCGTACACAAGCATGCATGTGAGCACACACCAGCACGAGTACACACGCGAGTGTGCGCACTGTTTAAACAGAAATCAGTGAGGATATAAAACAGTCATTAAACTGAGGACGTGGTCTGAGTGTGGTACCAGCTGGATGTGGGGAGAAATGGGGGGAAAGATCAGGTTTTTCCTTTGCTGACTTCGTATGACTGGGTGGGTAAGGAAATTACCATGAGGGAAGCTTTAAACAAATGCCTTTCCCTCAAGGGTCTTGGTTTTACCGTTTGTAAGATGAGCCGACTGGAAGACAGCACTTCATTGGGGGTAGAGGGAGAAGGGTGACGTCTGCTGCAACCACAGTGTCACTGAAGAGAGCCTGGTCTGGTCAGCAAGCAGCAGCGGCATTTTGGAAGGAAGTTGGTGATTTGAATCTACAGCATGAAGTCCTATATGCAAATGTTTTAAAAACCAGGGTTAGGGGCACCTGAATGGCTCAGTGGGCTACGCCTCTGTCTTCGGCTCAGGTCATGATCCCAGAGTCCTGGGATCGAGCCCCGTGTCGGGCTCTCTGCTCGGCAGGGAGCCTGCTTCCCCCTCTCTCTCTGACTGCGCTCTGCCTGCTTGTGATCTCTGTTTGCCAAATAAATAAATAAATAAAATCTTTTTTTTAGAATTAATTAATTAATTAAATAAAACCAGGGTTAATGTTTCAGGGCACATTGCATCCTTGGATCCTAGGGTACGAATTCTGCTTGATGAAATAATTCTATAACGTGAGATAGAGAAACCTGGCTTCTCCATGAGCCCAGGCGTTTTATTTATTTTTTTTTTAAATTTTATTTATTTATTTGACAGAGAGAGATCACAAGTAGGCAGAGAGGCAGGCAGAGAGAGAGGAGGAAGCAGGCTCCCTGCTGAGCAGAGAGCCCGATGCGGGGCTCGATCCCAGGACCCTGAGATCATGACCTGAGCCGAAGGCAGCGGCTTAACCCACTGAGCCACCCAGGCGCCCCAGCCCAGGCGTTTTAAAGGAAAACTCAACCACTCTTCCAAAATGGTGAGTTCTCTGCAGCAAGCATCCATGAGCTGGTTCTATGGCCTTAGATAGTTTACATAAATTGCCTCAGCCCTTATTTCCTTGACTCTAAATGGGGCTACTAAGACTGACTTCGTCACACTTTAGTGAGGACAGGATGAGAGAAAGTTAGTAAAATGAGCACCACACCATTTGATATATACAAGAAGTCACTTGAAGTTACTCTTTCCATCCTTCTGTTCAGAGGATACAGCCTCATGTCATGGAATTTCTGAGGATGTAGAGTCAAATAGCCCTGTAGTCTATGGGGACCACAGTTCACATTCTTATGAACCTCAGTAATTAAGTTCCTCAGCCTCAGTTCTCTCATCCATAAAATGGAGCTAGGAGTAGTTACTTTACATGGTTGATGTAGCACAGGCAATAATCTATTTTTATTTACCTTTGTTTAATGTATGATCACAATAAATTGTATCAGTTGTTACTGAATGAGCTTCAACAGGAAGTTGGGCATGCTTACGAAGGCTTGCTAAGACAATAACCAAGCCAGGAGAGAAAGAACTGGAACATTCCCTTTAACTGAGTTAATTGGTAATGAGTATGTAGGGGACATACAGTTCAAATCTCTAAAATCACTAGGAAAGAAGCAATGTCTAAATACTCTTCTTTTTTGTACAATTTATTATTTAAGAAGATTATAACAAATTCACAGCAAACAACATATCTGAGACACTACGGCACTGAAGGGACACTTCAGCAAATATAGTTCTAGATTTTGAGAGAAATAGAAAAAGAAATAAGAATACATAACCTGCTTCCCAGGAAACATAACCCACAAGGAGGTAGGAGTTCGATCAGATTTTAAAGTAATAGTAGGCACATTTGTAGCAATGCACAGAACCTACTTCTTAGCTTTCTTTCTTTTCCTTAGGTGACCAATGCTTGCCTTTGCAAGAATTCCTCAGTTAGGAATACACCCAACAATTCTGACTAAAGAGCTTAAAGCACAGAGTTAACAGAAGATTGCGCTCTCCAAGAAAAGCTCACTCAGAATCACAAAAAGACCCTGAACATCACAAAACATGGGCCTCCAGTGAGGGAAGCAGAATGCATTTTCTATTTCTAAACAAACTTTAATATTTTTCATCTGGAGTTATTTCTATACTGTCAGCAGAAAAAAATCTTTGCATGTGGTTGTGTATTTATGAGTGAGTTTTATCTCTAAACAGATTTGTAACTAAAAACAGAAATATCTTTTTATGGGAGACAGCTGGTGGGGAGATTAAAGATACACATGGAGAGAGAGGGGGCTCAAATTAACAAACATTCCTAGACATAGAATGTCTGCGAGTATTAGGAATCTTTTAACTTATGACCTCAAAAAAAAAAAAAAATCTAATACCCACCAGTTTCCCAGGATAGGTTTCAGCTTATTTGGCATTTAAAGAAAAAAAAAAAAAAAATCTTGGTAAGCCTAATACAGATCTGTAACTCTACAAAATCTCAAGGAATCATAGATAACCTATAAATACTATGTGAACATAAAATTCCTAAATATGCAGCTCCATTTATGGGATTCAGGGAATAAAAAAAATTAACCAGTCAAATCAGGCCAATTCTGGGCTTACTTTCTCTCTCTCGGAATACAAAAAAGATGTGCTTCTGAAATTTTGGATTTGATCTCCACATTTCAAGCATCTGCCACATGTTTGTGCTGGAAGTGTACCGGCATTGCAATAAAACCATCCTTGGGTTTATTTCCCAAAGGGCAGTGGCAAACATGAATTTTCAAACCTTATAATTGAAGCTGGGTGAAACCCTTTGAATTTTGCAAACCATTCCCCCAAATTGGATTTACAATTATCAATGATCAAAACAAATCCAGTTATTTTCATCCTAGTCTAGGAATGACTTTTCAAATAAATGGCCAGAACTCAGGCTGGCTTTATGGGAGGCTCTTGTCATTGTCCCAGGGACACGGGTGGTAGAAGGTTTGAGAGCAATTCCTTCCATGGGGTGAGTTCCATGGCCCAACTCATGTGCTTTAAGCTGACTTAATTTTTGCAATTGTCTGAACAAGACCAAGGCATACAGTTGGCTGCCCTCAATGATTTTTTTTTTTAAGATTTTATTTGTTTGAGAGAGAGAGAGGGTGAAAGAGCACAAGCAGGGAGAGAGGGAGAGGGAGAAGCAGACTTCCCGCTGAGCAGGGAGCCTGATGTGGGACTCAATCCCAGGACCCTGGGATCATGACCTGAGCAGAAGACAGACGCTTAACCATCTGAGCCACCCAGGCGCCCCTGCCCTCAATGATTTTAAAAAAGTAAAACTGACGTTGCAATCATCAGGGTTGGCTGATATAGGAAAAAATTATGCACAACCCATTTCCCACCCTTCCTCCAGTCTAGCTGGGTGTTTCTCAAAATTCCATTATTAAAATTGAAGTACATGTTTAACTTGTTTGAAAAATAAATCTATTCCTCTCTCATACATGGAAAACCAGTATTGACTGCTACCAGTGGAAGGTCATATACAAAATAAATACATTAAAAGTAAAACAGTGTTAAAAACTGTTCCTTCCTGAATCAGCTCAGTGGGCTCCCTATTCTTTTGTGGCGGTTGTTCAAAGCAACTCTTTTTTTTTTTTTTTTTTTAAAGAAGGCTCCAAGCCCAGTGTGGAGCTTGAACTCATGACCCTGATATTCAGACCTGAGCTGAGATCAAGAGTCAGATGTTTAATTGACTGAGCACCCACGGTATCCCGAGAGGACAGCAACTTTTAATAAATGTTAAGAACACATTACCAGTGGGGGGCCTGGGTGGCTCAGTCAAGTGAGCATTTAAATGACTTCCACTCAGGTCATGATCTCAGGATCCTGGGATCAAGCCCTGTGCTGGGCTCTGCACTCAGCAAGGAGTCTGCTTGTTCCTCTCCCTCTGCCCCTTCACCCACTCGAGGTCTCTCTCTCTCTCTCTCTCTCAAATAAATAAAAAATATCTCTTAGAAAATTACCAATAAAGCTGTTGAATGGGTTGATGGATTACTGCAAAAGTTGTACTTTGACACCTTGTACTATTTACTGGCATGTGGTAATACTCCATGAACAATCAACTCTTCTTTCCTTCCTTCCTCCCTTCTCTTCCTTCTTCCTCCCTCCTTCCTTTCCTTTTCTTTTCTCTTTTCCTCTTTCTTTCTTTCTTTCTTTCTTTCTTTCTTTCTTCCAGAAGGCTCCATGCCCAGAATGGAGCCCAATATTGGGCTCACACTCACAGTCACGAGATCAAGAGCTGAGCCAAGAGCAAGAGTGGGACACGTAACTGACAGAGCCACCCAGGTGCCCCGAACAATCATCTTCAATACAATCAGTGGCTTCTATTCTGTGCCTGGGGAAATCACTAGGGGACAGCTGCTACTACTATACAGAACTCATTCACTTGATAAAGTACAACTCTTAAAGATCTTAGTAGTCATTAGCCCCTGGGAGTAGATAAAATTGAGATTCTTGATTTCTTGCAGCGATCAACCCTGCCTGCTTCACCTTCTTAATTCTACTGCTGAAGCCTTCCTTTGCTCTTATACAGCTCCATTATTTTATATACTATACATTGCTTCCGTGACCTAGAAAACTCTTCTCAAGGCAGCCCTTTCCCCCAAAAACATGACTTCATGGGCTTAGAAAACTTCCACTCACCCACCAGAAACTTTAGAAGACAAACTGATGATAGATATATATGTTACATTTAAAGGACTTCATTAATCAGGAATAATTTCTTTTTTAAAATATTTTATTTATTAATTTGAGAGAGACATAGAGAGTGAGTGTGGGGAGATGCAGACAGAGAATCCCAAACAGACTCCACGCTGAGTGTGAAGCCTGATGCGGAACTCAATCCCAGGACCCTGAGATCATGACCTGAGCCAAAACCAAGAGCTTAACCGACAGAGCCACCCAGGTGCCCCTAATCAGAAATATTTTCTTGAAGAAATGAAAATGTGAGTGATTATTTTAGCATTGTTTGAAAAACCAAAAATGGAAGTAATGGCGATATCCATAAACCTAAGACTAGCTAAAAAACCATGCTTCTGCCATAGAATATAATATTTTGAAGTGGTTAAATAGAAGGGAGCTATCTGTACACATACATGGGAAGATAGCCACCTAGTTTATATAATTTGCTGAGTGTCTCCTTGCTTTTTACCTGAATTGATCAATTCACTCACTGAATCAAAATCACTAAGGAACAGCAGTATTACCCCATATGATAGATGAGGAACTTAGCATATAAGAAGGTGAAGTCATTTGCCCAAGGTCACCCTGTTAGTGAAGAGGCATGATTTAATCCTGGGAATTTTAATGCCCTACATAGTTCTTCTAAATTTGGGGCTGATTGTAAGTCTTAAAGAATGTACATCAAATTGTTAACTTCATTTCCTTGGAAGGCAGTAGCATATTCATACGGGACATCTCTGCATTCCCAACAGAGCAAGAGGAGTTTTTTCTCATTGCCTAATTGGCTGATGTCACTAGGCCCTACTTAGAGGGGAGAGACATGAAAGGGGACATTCCTATTGATGTTCTGGGTCCAAATACCAGGCTCATAGTGTAACTCTGCGAGCTCCAACGCCTGGGACAGAGACCTTCTGAAAGGACTTGCTACGGCAGAACTGGATTCTCACAATCACACACTTATGGATCTCACCTGGGCTCACTAGCTCCCAGTCACGGTTCCCCACCACTTCCTGCCTCCTTGACCTCTCATCTTGGCAGTGCTTGTACCTCACTGTTTTGTTTTTACCTTTTTTAAGATGCGGGGTTCTCCTTAAGGTTTTCAGAATATCAGAGCTCAACTTGTCCCCACTTTTGGTGGTGGGGAGATTTCTATCTCTAGAGTAATGCTGAGCTTGCACTATTGTCCCCAATTCAGGATAGGTGTCACTGAAGGTGATGTCAGCCTGTGGTTTTAATCTTTGGATGCCATCTGTCCTTTTTTTTTTTTTTTTTTTTAAAAGCAAAGTCTTTTTATTTCAAAGTGAATAATCTCCCCCAATTTATCTTCTTTGTATGATTTGAAAAAAAAAAAAAAGAGTCTGGTACATGAACTTCTGATACATGGGAGTTTGAGTTTGTGCATGACATAGTTGAAAGAACCCTGGGTTGAGTCTTTGAGCACTGCAACTGATTGACTCTGTACCATCTGTCTTTTGAAGGTAAAGCAGATAGATATATTCTAGGGAGCTGTTGATGAAATCACTGAGACAGGGGCTGGCTTATCTGAAAGTACATTATAACAACTATTGGCAAATTTATTTTGATAACCTCTCTTCGAAAAGAAAGCTCTGGGCAGTATGACAAGCATCATGAAGTACCACTTTCTTACTGACAATAACCTAATTATTATTATCATGGTTATTATTCCACAGAGGTTTATTTGCAAACTTTAAGTGGCAGGTATTTTTTGTGTGGTTTCCTGCCGGATATCAGGTGTTCCTTTCACTGTCTTGGCTAATAATACCTATAAACAAATTTGGTAATGAGCCTGCCATTCTCTGAACATTCCCATGATACAGAGTGCCAAAAGATGACTGAAGGTCAAGGGACTGAATTAGGGCCACAAGGTCAGCATCCCTGCTGGACTGGATATAGGGCAAACACTACTATGTTCTTCACATTCATAATCTCTCATATTCTCAAGAAAACATCAAGGTAAACATAATGAACCCATTTCAGAGACTGAGATATTAAAGATTTGGGAAGTCATGTGATTTGACCAAGGTCATCAGTAAGCGGCAGAACCTATTTCAGACAAACACCTTTCTGATCTATCACCCCAACATATTGTCTGATTCCAATTTCCACAGACAAACCACAAACTTGATTTGGTAGCTTCCCATCTTTGAAAGGAGCTCCTTTGAGAAATCTGAATGCCAAGGAAATTCCTCTTTAATTTTTGGGTTGTGGCTACCATAAAAGGGCAGGGACATACGGGTAGGAGTTTGCTTTTCTCTCTCCCAACCACAGCTATGCACTTTGGGAGCTCCCAAACATTGACACTGTGCTGTATCAGCCCACAGCTGTGGGATGTCTTCCAGAAAAGACGTTTATTTTCACTGACCCTTACTCTCTCATGCTTTAGTTTTGTTTCATTTTTTATGGGCTTAAGTGTGAACAATCACCATCCACATGAAATATTCCAGCTGCTTCTGGAGCCCTTTGGAGTCTAAATTCGGAAAGCCATCGTCTGCCCTGCCCTCTTGCCCTTACCCTTCTGTCTCTGAGGGAAGAACCCTAAGGACAGGAACAAGCCTGGGTGGGAAAATATAATCCAAAGACTCCTGGACCCTTGGCAGCTGAGAGGGACTAGCTATTAGGATGATCAGAAGACACAGAAAGCCCTTCCCATCTGCTCCTGTTTATTTCCCTACTGGTCCTCTTGTGAATTTCAAAACTTGCTTCTAAGTGACTCTCATTTGGTCCCAAGCAAAAGGCCCCAAGACTTCTGTCAGGAGCTACAACTTTCCATTTGATGAGAAGGGAATGAGATATATTGGATACATTCCCAGTGTGTGGTATTGCATTATGCACTTTAATAAAACTTCTTGAAAATGGAGATAAAATTCACATTGCATGAAATTCACCATTTTCACCATTTTCAAGCATCCAGTGAAGTGTTTTCCAGAACACTCAAATGTTGTGCACCATCTGATGTCGGGATTTTTCCTTCACATCATCATCCCACTGAATCCCATCAACAATACTGTGAAGCAGATGTTCCGTTTACACCTGACAGATGAGGAAATGGAGACTGAGACCTTAAGTGACAAAGGTTACAAAGGTGTGAAGTGGTGGAACTGGGATGTACATACCAGAGTTCCTTACTCCAAAACTTGACCTCAGCCTATTCACCAGACGCTGCTCATAGCAAGGTTACTGTCTACATGGAGATGTTTAATCGCCATTAAAAGTTATATTTTGCTTCTTATAAGAAACCCAGAAAATCAGATGGAGGAGAAATAGTTGGTGGCATCAAACTTAAAATCCTATCAGGGAAAAATGAGATACCAGAAGATGGCAATCTGTAACTTAGGATGGGCTTAGGAGGATTATGACTTTGACATAAACAATGCAGAGGGTATAAATGAAAACCCCCAAAAAAGAAAACCCAGAAAGAGTTCCCACCAGAAAGACTACACTTGTGTTGGATCAGTATCTCACTATCTCCACCTTAGTCATATATGCAGATCTCTTCCATATATGTTACCCTGATGGATAAACAGTCTATACTTTTATCCACATATCAGTAGTTCAGCCAAGAAACTAAGCACTTTGTGTAGGGCAAGCCCAGGTGAGTATAGTTGGGGACGACTAGTTGGGAAGAGTGGCTCCAAGTGTGAGGAGAGGTCATGCCAGATGTGTGACCACTTAGCACTGGGGGAGCATGAACCCAGGAAGGAAAGACAAGCAGCAGGAGAGACTCAAACATGGAGGGCTCTGATGTCTTACATCCCAAATGCTGTAGGCAAAACCATAGAAGAGAGGGAAACCTGCACAGCCCCTGAGGCCACACCCAAACTTCTCTTACTTGAGCAACAGGAATCCCAGGTGCTTCCCCCTCTGTGTGGGTAACACTTTGTCTCTCAGAGATGCTACCCCTTCATTTCAGAGCTTGGTCCACATGCGAGTAATTCTCATCTCCTCTTCTCATGGGGCTGGAGGTGAAAACTGAAGGTGGTCTTCCAGAAGTACTTTCATCTCCCTTTGGATCTGGAGGACTGGCTTCAAGATCAGAGGTATGACTTTCTCCTCACTGCTGGTCAGGAAATTCCCTGGGGTTCTTAGTCTCCAAGTTTATGCTGGTTTGGGATTTGAGGTTTATATCTGAGCAGTCACCCTCAACTCTGTTTCCTCAATGGTTCCACCTTTAATTACATACACACTTTTTTAATCCCTTACTCTAAAACCACTGTACTTCCCAATTCAAAGCAAAATATTTAAAAACACTCTCTTGAAGAATCAACATAGTAAAGATATTAATTCTTCCAAAATTTATCTATACGATTAATGCAATTCCTATCAAAATCTGAGCAGATTTGTTTGGAGTTTTGTTTGTTTGTTTGTAGATAGAGACATAGAGAAATGTATTCGAAAATTCATATGGAAAGGTAAAGGACTTAAAACAGGTAAAATAATTGTGAAAAAGAAGAAAAAAAGGAGTCATCCTATCTGGTGTTAGGGTAATTATATGGCCACAGTAATCCAGACAGTGTGATACAGGCAGTGGATAAGACAGAGCAAGGGAACAGAACAGAGGACCCCAATACAGATAGACCTCTATAAATATACCCAAATGATTTTTGATGAAGGAACAAAAGGAGAGCCTTTTTCACAATATGGTACTGGGGCAACTGGACATCCACAGGAAAAACAAACCCAAACAAACAAAAACCTTGACCTAAACTTACAATTTGTATAAAAATTAACTCAAAACAAATCACAAAATTAAATGAAAAATGCAAAACAATAAAACTTATAGAAAAAAAAGGAAAACAGAATAAAATAATCAGGATCTATGATTATATTTAAAAAAAGTATTTAGACTTGACACTAAAAGCATAAACTCTGAGAAGAAAGTACAATAAATTAGACTTCATCAAGATTTTTAAAATTTGCCCTACAAAGACCCTGATAAAAATATGAAGAGACAAGCTACTAGGGGAAAATATTTGCAAAACATTTACTGGCAAAGGATTAATTTTTAGACTAAAAGAGAATTCTTGAAACCCAAGAGGAAAAAAAAAAAAAACCTAGCAAAAACAATTCACTTAGAAAATGCATGAAAGACATGAAGAGATTTCACCAAAGAGGATATGCTGATGGTGAATAAATACATGAAAAGATGTTCAATGTCACTAGCTAATTGGGAAATGCAAATTAAAATCACAATGAGATATCATTACACACCCATCAGAATGACTAAAATTTCCTGCAAAATTAAATATTCAACTAATTTATATAACTCAGCAATTACACTCTGACATTTATCCTAGAGAAATGAAAAGTTCACATAAAACTCTACAAGAATGTTCACAGAAGCTCTACTCATAATAGACAAAACCTATAAACAACCCAAATGTTCTCCAACAGGTGAATGGTTAAGCATACTATGGCACACCTATCCCCTAAATACTATGCAGCAATGAAAAAGGAATGAACTATTGTTACACATCACAGCTGGGATGGATCTCAGGAGAATTATGCTGAATGACAACAGCCAATCTCAAAATGGTCCATACTATGTAATTCCATTTATATAACATTCTTATAATAACAAAATTACAGAAATGAAGAACAGATTAGTAGTTGCCAGGCTTTAGGATTGGGGTGGGGGATGGGCAGGCATAGCTGTAAAGGAATAAGAAAGAAGCCTAATATGATGGAAAAATGTTGCATCTTGATTCGACTGTGGTGGTGGTTATGCAAATCCACACACATGATGAAACTGTATATACCTTTATTCACACACACAAAGTGGTACCTAGATGATTAGGAAAACCTGAATAAACTCTGTGAATTTATCCAAGACCATTTCCTTACATTGACCATTGTACATAGTTATACAAGGTGCCACCATTACAGGAAAGTGGGCAAAGGATAAATGGGACCTTCCCGTACATTTCTCTTACAACTTCCTGTGGGTCCATGATGACCTCAAAATAAAAGGTAAAAAATAAAAATTCCCAGGAGCAAAATTTCTCTACAAATTGATTCCCATTTTTACCTCCAATGGAGAAACTTGCCTCCTATGTTTCTTTCTCTCCTTAATTCTATCACTTACCATCTCATTTCCCTCCAACCAATTCATTCTAATTATTTTCCTGGAGATCTCTGGCAAGGAGTTAGTCTGTTCTCTGTCTTCCAGAGGGATTTGAACATGCAGTGCATATTCACCAAACTCTGTCCTGAAGAACGTTAATTTGATTAAAGATATTTGAGTAGGAAAATGGATAACGGAATCTGTTATTCTAATAATTTCTAAAATGTGGAGTGAAACAACTTGCTTTACGACTAAATTTCTGAGAGCCTTTAATAAGGTGATTTACTTCAGGAGTCTCTAAGAATGTCAGAGCTCGAAGTAATCCCCTAAGTATCTTTCCACAGAAGCTTTCTTTCAAGGAGCTAATTCATGGGGCTGGTGTTCCATATGAGACCACTTTTGGAAATTTTGCTATGCAGCATATATCCCCGACACCCCTATATGCCCCAATGCACTTACACATCATTCTGTTTATGCACTCTTTCTATGACCTTTGTGCTTCTTCATGATTCATGCTATCGGTTCCATTAAAGTCTCTCTAAAGTCTCATTATATTTCTTCCTCGCGACCTCCCATCCTGTTTCCCAAACTATAACCTTTATTGTTTCATGAGATTCAGTATTCAGATGCACATCTTTTTATTCTGTTTGCTCCATGTTGGTGTCAGATTTCATGGTTTCATTTATCTTCATGGGGTGGCTTTAAATTTGTCTCATTAGTGATACCCTGCTTCTCTAATACTCACTCACATATCCAACCAACAAGTGGACATCTCCATTTCAGTGTTGTGAAAAAAAAAAAAAAAACCTCCAAACCAACTTGTTCAAAGATGAACTGCAATTTCCCAATCATGTTTGTTACATACTGAATGTCTGTATCTCCCCAAAATCCCTATGTTAAAGCTCTAACCCCCAATATAATATTTGGAGGTGACACCTTTGGGAAGTAATTAGGTTTAGATGAGCTCATGAGGGTAGGACCCCCATGATGGGATTAGTGTCCTTATAAGAAGAGGAAGACAGACCAGAGCTCTCACTCTCTCTGCCATGTAAGGAACAGCAGGAAAGTAGCCATCTTTGATCCAGAAGAGGAACCCTGCCAGGAGTAGAATCAACTGGCACTTTGATCTTAGACTTCCCAGCATCCAGAACTGTGAGAAATGAATGTCTGTTGTTTAAGATGCTGTGGTGGGTTTGTTTGTTTTTTGTTTTTTGTTTTTTTTTTATAGTGGCCAGAGTTAAGATTCTACGATTCTTCTCAGTTTCCTCATTTCAGGAAAAGCCACCTCCACTAGCCATTCATCTAAATGAGATATCTGGAAGTGCTTCTGGACCCCTACTGCTCCCCTCTTCAAATCAGAGTATTAGAACTAGTATTTATGGAGTACCAGTACTTTCCATGTGAATGAGGTAGTAATTACCCATCCCCTTAAGGAAAACATGACTTAGATATTAAGTGCATACTAAAACAGAAGTAATGGCCTTATGTCATAAACCCCTGTCAAACGCTAAAACCCTGAGTCTTTTCTTAGCCCCATTCCATTTCCTTTAAACTTCATCTTCCCACCACCTCTAATATCATTCTCCCCCTTCTATTTCTGCCGCAGTTCCTCATGGTTTCTTTCTTAAACACCTGTAACAATTTCCTTAGCTGGCTTTTCACCTCCAGTCTTTCCGTTCTCTATTTCATATTTCACACCACCACCGGATTTTCATGATTTTCAGAAACATTTATTGGCTTCTATCAGACACTGAATTGTTTATAATCTTTAACCTGGAATTTTAAAATTTTAAATGACTTACAATATGTTTCACCTTCTATCTCCATCTGTATATGTAAAATTGCATGATATCTCTCTCTCTCTCTCTCTCTCTCTTTTTTTATCAAGCCCTCCCCTTTCTAACTACTTATTTATATCTATGCTTTTGGTTTACACATTTATTTACTGGTGTCAGAATCTCTAGATTGGAAGCCCTGGATCCTACTCCTAGTCTTTATCTCACTTAATCTTTTAACAAATTGTACAAAATAACCTGAAGAGCTGTTACGAACATATGTGGAGAGGAAAACAGATGGGAAAGAGTGTGGTAGCAAGAAGAGATTAATGTGAATTCAAGTCACTGCCCACATTCAATCTAGAAGGAGCTTTAGAAGTGAGTGGAAGGATGGATGCATTGATAACAAGCATACATGGAGAGGTGGCAGATCACAGTGTGTGTTACAGAATGAGCCTCAAATATGTGAAAAAAAAAAAAACACCAAAAAAAAAGAAAAAACACCAAAAAAAACAAAAAAACAAAAAAACTTACTTAACTTTCTACATCACCCAGCCTGAGATACTAAGCAGGGAGAACTGCCTTTGGTAATCTACTGATGAAGGTATGAAGGTCCTAATGCTTCCCAACCCCTAAGTTTCAAATTCCCCCTCATTTCTGACACCTTTGGAGTAAGACTTGCTTCCACACGAAACAAAAAGATACATTGAAAGACCATAAAACCAAGGGCAGGATATATTTCTCTGCCTCACGAGTGGATTTCCTACAGATTTTAGTTTCCTTATCAGTAAGCTGAAGAAGCTGGGTAAAATAATGTAGAAGGCTCACCCTCACCCTGATATGCTGATTCTCTGGGCTTCTGGCTAGGACTCAGCTGTTAGGGAAGCTTTTTGCTCATGTAGCATCTACTAGATTGACCACAGAGTATCGGGAATCATTTCCTGCATGGGCAGGATGGGACTGTGGAGTCTCGGTAGATCACCTGTATCTATCAGACCTTCCCTTGGGCAGCCCACCGATCTGCTTCATTTCTACTGCAGGTGTGGTCCCCTAAGATGGGAACTTTATTATGGGGCACTCTTGGGATCATCACCAGGGGAAGAAGGGTAGGGAAGAAAGCAGAACTGAACAGATGGAGAAGTCAAGCGCATTGTAGTCTCAACAAAGGATTTCAGTGACTTCATTCAAGTGCAGCTCCAAAACCTGGAAGTTTGGAATGGAGGGATAGGACTTAAAAACACGGTGTTAACCAGACCCTGGTTACAGGCTGCTCCGGTGAAGCAAAGCAGTACTCTTTAGCCAAGACACTTCCAGAAGAGGGCAGGCTGCTGAAAACTGTCTGCCAGGGACACTTTCAGTAACTGGGTCACAGGCTCTTTAATCCTAAAAGAGGATCTGGATGGCCCAGTATAATGAAGGCTTCTGTTCCCGGGTAAAACATCGTGCGTGGAAATCAGTAATGCCAGGTAAACATATAGGTAGGCTTTGTGCTGGCAGCAGTGTCTTTCTCACTGTGGAGAGAATGATCTGGCACTAGTTACAATTACTTACAGATCCTTCAATATGCTCATTGCCATGGCCATTGGTAGAATCATTTACTGGCTGGCCTGTAACCTCTTTTTCCCAGTTTTTTGTTTTTTGGGTTTTTTTTTTTTGCCTGGCTAATTTTATTTTTCAATTCTCAGGTCACATTTTGGTCCCGAAATAATCATTTTTCACTCTTTTCTGAATTGGATAGCCACTGCTTTTTTGGATGGATTGATTAAAATAGTTGGAACCACGTAAGGGTGACTTTATGGGTAAACAATTTGATGGGATAAATGGTGAAAATGGATGGATTTATGGATGAGTGAATGGATGTACAGGTATCCCCCACTTTTTGAGAGTTTGCTTTCTGTCACATTCATTTTATGAGAGTGCTACATTAGTACGCATTTTTGCTAACTAAAAGAAAATTGAAATTGAAAATTGAAGCATTCAGCGTTTCCTTGCAGCGGACCATGATGGAAGCTGTATACCTCGAGCAGTGAGAGTGGTCCTGCCAAGCACCTTCCGCAGGAACCACACTCAACATCTCAGCATCCAGCCACCAGAGCTTTGAACTGTGTCTGCGGCTGGCTATCTGTGCTTTAAATCCATTTATTTTGAATATCCATTAGCAAGCTGTGTCTTAAGGTATCAGAAAAGCCTAAGAGAGGTTATTTTGGGGGTCCGGAAATGCTAAAACTTTTCCCATATGAATTAGTGGTAATTACTTCCTTGCTTCATGCCATTTTGGCTTCTGAAGGATGCTGCAGGAAGCCTCTGCTTTCAGATAGTAAGGGATGCTCTCACCTGATGAAAAACAATACTCTCTGGCCAGCTATCTTGAATTCCTCCCTCTGTTCCTTCTTTTGCAAGACCGAGGAGAAAGAAAGAGGTTAAAACTGGAACTTTGGCTAGAAAGAAGAGAAGAAAGTAAAATAAGGTACACCAGTGCCAAAGGGGATCAGTCCTGCTGGGGTCAAGTACACCATGCTCAAGTTCATCTGTTTCTCGGTCCACGCAGCTGTCTCCACCTCTGATTTCCTAGCCTCTGCTCTGGTTCCACCCAAATCCCACCCATAGTTCCTGATCCAAAAGAATCCTCCTATACTATTCTTTCAACAACCTACCTTATTCTCTGAACCAATTTAATACTCTCTGCCTTAAATAACAGAACTTTAGGTTAAAAAAAAATTTACTGATCACTTATCCTGAGGGAGGAGTGTGTAATGACTTCAAGATTAAAGAAGAATGGCCCAAACTCAGTTCTCATAAGAAATCTATTTTCCGTGGGTGCCCGGGTGGATCTGTCAGTTAAACTTATCAAGTCTTCGTTTCAGTTCAGGTCATGACCTCAGGGCCCTGGGATGAAGCCCTGCATTGAGCCCCACATCAGGCTCCACACTCAGTGGGGGAGTCTGCTTGAGGATTCTCTCCCTCTGCCCCTCCCCCAGTCTCTCTCTAAAATAAATTAAAACATCTTTTAAAAAATTTGTTTTTCTTTGGGGCACCTGGGTGGCTCAGTGGTTTAAAGCCTCTGCCTTCGGCTCAGTTCATGATCCCAGAGTCCTGGGATCGAGCCCCGCGTCGGGGTCTCTGCTTAGCAGGGAGCCTGCTTCCTCCTCTCTCTCTCTGCCTGCCTCTCTGCCTGCTTGTGATCTCTGTTGAAAAATAAATTAAAAATCTTAAAAAAAAAAAAAAAAATTTGTTTTTCTTTTTTAACGTAGTCAGTAACAGTACAATAAGATATTGCCATAGAAGGTGTAAGACGTGTTGACAGCAGGTATATAGTAAATTCTCACTAAATTTTTTAAAATAAATGAATGAATAAAAAGGCTTGCATTTTAACAAACCATCCGGAATGGGTGAATAAAGTTATGATTCAGGAAGACCAGGTTGTCTGACATGAGATCCTGAAACAGGATAATGGCAGAGAAGTCAGAGAACTAGCTGGATAGTTAAGAAAATAGTGCCCTACTGAGGACCACACACACAGCCATATCTGGAATCTATCATCAGTGCATGTTGGGTCAATGCATAAATGATGACAAGGTTTGCACCCCGTCACATCCAAAGCAGTAAATCCACAAATTTAAAGAGTTTGTTTCCTTTTTCTCACTATTTTAAGCTTTCATCTTGAATTTTCACATTTCTCCTTTCCCTCAGTTTGTAGCAAATGCATGTGTAGTACCGTTTAAATAAGAGAGCATTTTATATAGCTTTCCTTTCACATTTAGATAATCAGTCGTTCCCCGCAAACATATCTATATTAACACATGTTGTAAACCAATTTGTAGTTAGCCTTATACCAAACACATATGAAAGGTGAATTTTAGCAGTTTGCCGATGAAATAAAACAGGTTGAAATCTGAGTTGTCAAACTGCCGTTTTTTGGTTCAGGAATGACCAACTGAGGGAGTGCAGGCCTTCTCCTAAGCTCAGGGTTGCACGGTCAAGCACCTCATTTCTTGCCAATTTGTTTTAGACACACAGTTTTGAATTTTGGATTTTGAAACAAGTATGTCTCTTACCCTTACCCCCACCACACAAGCATACTTTCACTGGGTTCGGGTTATAAAAGACAACTCATTTTGCCCCCAAAACACTGTGTTTTTTTTTTCACTCTTTGTGCTTTTGTTCATAGGCTTCTTCAGTGACAAATGCTTTCTGTAACACTTCTACCCTATTGCTATTCCAGATTTCCAACGTGAGAATTAGCCATTGTCTTCTCTGTCTAGCATACATCATATTAATACATGTTGTTATTAATGTTTGGCACAAAGGATATGTTTGACAAACATCTATTAAACTAAATAAATGCAGAGCCAGAAGAGAAAATAAAAGACCAGGAAAGGAATGCATTTATAAAATTTCAATGGATGCATACTTCATATTTTTGCATTTTGTTGTATATAAATCTTTACATGAAAAATAATCTATAAATAAATCTATATATATAAATAAAAATATATATATAAATCTATAAATAAATATTAAGCTCTAGTTAGTCATGTGCATACTGAAGTAGTTAGGGGACATGTATAGGTGTTTACCATCTCCTTAAAATATGTAAAGAAATAGATGGATTGGGGGTGCCTGGGTGGCTCAGTGGGTTAAGCCTCTGCCTTCAGCTCAGGTCATGATCTCAGGGTACTGGGATCAAGCCCCACATCGGGTTCTCTGTCCGCCTGCCTGCTTCTCTCTGCCCGCCTCTCTGCCTACTTGTGATCTTTCTGTCTCTGCCAAACAAATAAATTTTAAAAAATTAAAAAAAAAAAGAAATAGATGAATTGCTGCTGGACAGAGGGATGGATAGCATACGTGATTTACAAAGCAAAATGTTCATGATGGAAACTAGGTAGTAGGTATGTGGGTGTTGACTATAAAATTCCTTCAACTTTGTTGTATACTTAAAAAATCTTATAATAAAATGTTGGAGATAAAAAGCAAGGTGAAAAGAAAAGATTAACCAAAGAATATAGAAATATTAACTAATCAGTATGATCCCTGCTGACTCTGACAATCAGCATTAACTCAATTTTTTTCATTAACTTATTTTTAAGCACTCAGTATGGTTCACATAACAATGTTGTACCACAGGATAGGAAAAAAAGAATCTTCACGAAATGGGAGAAAGAAACCATTAAACGTCACCCAGGTGGTCTCTCTCTTCACTCTTACCCCAAAATTTATGCATCAATCTGAGATGATAACACAACTCCTAAGTTGAGAGATTGATGATGGCTTATATGTGTTTTTGAAGCATGGGCAGGGACAGTTTATGGAAACAACCCACCCAAGATTTGTAGCAAGATCACAGGGAGCTCTGGCCTGAAGCCATTACATCATTCATATATATATATTTTTTTATTTATTTGGATTTCCAGGAAATAAATTAAGGATACATTTGAGGAGTGAGAATGAAGCTCTGGAAATCACATATATCTTCCTTCCAACTTCAGAGTTCAGAACAGACTAATAAATAAAGGGCTGTGGCTTAGTTAGATCTAAGGGAAATGAAGAAAGCACTGCAATACTGGGAACCAAGACTGAAAGCCAAAGGCAGCTAGTCCCTTGGGAAGAGCACCTAATTCACAAACTAATTCACTGACCTCATACCTCACCTATGCTACAAACTCTCCTCAACTGCCTTAACTGCCTCCTCTGTGAAATGGAGCCATAGACACTATCTGTTCTTGTTATGGACTTCCTGCTAAAGATGGTGGGCCAGACGTGTTGGTTTGCTTCTGATCCCTAAAAGTTCATTAATATCAGTAAAACCAAAAAAGTCTAAAAGGGCAAAGAGAACAAAGGAGGAAAGCAAACAAGAAAAGAAAAATGGAAACAAAGTTTGGAAGGCAGAAAACGCAGGAAAGAGGGAAAACTAACAAGAATGCAAATAGCGGGGGGAGCGAAGGGAAGCAAGCCACTCGGTCTGAGGATGGGAGCGGGTTCCGAAAACAGATGCTGCGTTTGTCTCAGAAGACGGGATGAGTTGCAAGACAACTTAAGAAGCTTCTTGAATATCTTTATGAGGTTGCTCAGATCCCCAGGTAACCTCTTCCACTCTGTGGGACCAGGTAGCCACCATCCCCCAACTCCAGTAGAAGACTGTGAGGTCAATACTTAGAGAAAGTGAATCAGAAATGCCAAGCTCAGGCCACGAGACCCAGATGAGGATATAAATGTGACCACATACCAAAAAAAAAAAAAAAAAAAAAAAGACAGAGATGAAGTGATTGTCTACAGACTGAAAGGGGGGGGGGCTCTGCCTCAAACCCCCTTTCCTTTTTCGGACTTCTGTGATTCTCCTGAGTAATTTTAGGATTGTAGGAGGGGTGAGGGTTCTTTACTGCAAAGACTTAACCAGCTCAATATAAAGGGGAAGATAGATGTAGTGATGGATGGAAGGATGGATGGATGGATGGATGGATGAAGTGGGGATGCACGGGTGCATGGTTGGGTGAAGGGAGGGAGGGAAGAAAGGACGATAGAAGAGAGGGAGGGGTGAATGGAAGGAGGGAGAGGGAATATATATAAAAGAGAGAAATATATAAAGATTGTTTCCGAATGTGGAGAGAGGGAGAGGGAAATGGAATGTTTGACAAGGGGGAACTGGACAAAAAAGAACTGGATCTCATCTTCGCCCTAGGAAGTCAACCTAAAGATGAAAACGAGACATCTTAACTAAGAGCGTATTATTTAGAAGTCTAAAGACAAATACTTCATGAAAACAAGCAAGGGATTTGAGAGCAGCCGTTTCTGGTTAGAAGACATAACCTTGGGGAGAGTTGGGGCAAAAAATTCTTAATTTTTGTTATCTATGTTATGTTATGATTTGGTAGCATTTATGCAGATATTTCACTTTGACAAAAATCTATTTAGCATAAGGTTTAGGGCTTATCAATAACAGATTATTGCATATGGGGACAGTGGGGTCCTAGTAGTGAAGATGTAAGCTCTCAGCTAGCTTGTCTGGATTCCTAGTCTGACTCCATTCCTTACAAGACGTGTGGCCTTGGGCAACTTATATACATTCTCATTGTCTTAATGCTCCTGTTTGTAAAATAAAAACAATTTAATAATAAAATATAGGATGTATTTTATAGCTCTGTTTTGGGGATTAGAGAAAATAATTTTGGTGGATTAGCACAGTTTCCAGCAGGTAAGAAGTATAGAGTCATTATTATGTGGAGCCATTTAAGAATGATGTTTACACGTAAAAAGGTATAGTAATTAATGAAGGGATACTAAAGTCTATACTGAAAAGTTTGCTGTATTTTTTAAGAAATGGGATAATCCTGGAAATACAGCAACATGTAAACAATGATTTTCTCTTTGTCATGTTTTCTGAACTTTCAAAATATTCTATAGTGAACACATCTCACTTTTTTATAACCAGAAATAAAACCTTGATTTTAAAATGCAAATGAGATCTGGAAGATAAATCTGGCTGTCGTAGGGAGAAATGATGTTAAGATTAAATGAGAAATAGTAACATCTGGTGCATCCAGACAAGATATTGGCTTTGTCCAAAGGTAATATTCTGAAAACAAGGCGACTTAAGCTGTTTTGTCCAGTCTAAGCTCCAACTGTGGTCTGGGTCCTGGCAACACATATACCCATCTCCACCAATATCTGGAGCAATTCCTTTATTCATATGTTTGCAAAATTGATAAAAAAATTTAGTCAAAAATTACTTAGAGGTGCCTGGGTGTCTCCAGTGGTTGGATGATAGGACTCTTGGTTTCAGCTCAGGTCCTGATCTTAGGTTCATGGGATCAGGCACCATGACTGCGTCCACACTAATCTTCTGCCTGTCCTCCTCCAGCACTCATGCATGCTTTCTCTCTCTCAAATAAATAAATTAAATCTTTTTTAAAAAATTAGTTAAACCATTACTCTTAAGTACTGCTATATATCCATGTTTAACAAGGAGAAAACAATTTAAAAGTATTTATTGATTGGACAGTTAAAGACTCTTAAGATAAGAACTGCATATAGCTTACTATATCATTATCTAAAGTGCAATTATGTAAAACACACTAAGAGTTGCTGATTGTATTCCTGATACAAAATTTTCATTCCCTATTCATTAGGGAACTAGTCAATCCTGTTAACAACACTGTCATGGGGCAATCATATTTGCTGAATGTTAACACCTTATTGGACATATGGTTTGCATGTACCTTTTCCCTTTCAGTAGGTTGCCTTTTCATTCAGATGATGGTTTCCTTTGCTGTGCAGAAGCTTTTAAGTTTGATGTAGTCCTATTAATTTTTGCTTTTGTTTCCCATGCCTTTGGAGTCAGATCCACAAAGACAGCACTAAGACCAATGTCAAGGAGCTTACCACTTATGTTTTCTCCTAGGAACTTCATGGTTTCAGGTCTTACGTTGAAGTCTATAATGCATTTTGAGGTAATTTTTGTATATGGTACAGGATGATGGCCTACTTTCATTTTTTTGCATGTGGCTGTCCTGTTTTCCGAACACTTACTATATGTTCTTGGTTCCTCTGTCATAGATTATTTGTACATATATATGTGAGTTTATTTCTAGGCTCTCAAGTTTTCCATTGACCTGTATATCTGTTTTTCTACCAATACCATGCAATTTGGATTACTATAGCTTTATACTACAATTTAAAATCAGGTAGTATGGTATCTCCAGCTTTGTTCTTTCTCAAGTTTGGCTCGGTTATTTGGGATCCTTTGTGGTTCCATACAAATTCTGTAATTATTTGTTCTAGTTCTGTGATGTATGCCATCACAAATTTGATAGAAATTGCTTTCGATCTGTAGATCATTTTGGGTAGTATGGATATTTTAACAATATTAATTCTTCTAGTCCATGAGCATTGAGCACCTTTCCATTAATTTGTGTCTTCCTCAATTTGTTTCATTAATGTCAAAATTTTCAGTATACCCGTCCGTTACCTCCTTGGTTAAGTTTACTCCTGGGTGTTTTATTCTTTTTGATGCAACTGTGAAGGGGGCAATTTCCCTAATTTCTCTCTCTGTTGCTTCATTATTGGTGTATAGAAATTCCACAGTTTTGTGTATATTGGTTTTGTATCCTGATGCTTTACAGAATTCATTTATTAGCTCTACATGTTTTTTGGTGGATCTTCTGGACCTCTTTTCTTGTGAAGCTCTAGCTCTGTTGATTTGCTTCTATTTACTCTTCTTTGTCCTTTTCACATTGATCTGCATTCAGCTGGACACTCTATTGTATTAGAGCCCTTGTACTATTATATATAACATTCCTGGCTTTAGCGAATGTTCCCATTAATGTTCACTTTATGTAACTTAACATTGTAAAGGAAACTTTCTTCCCTCTAAAATATATGCCAGATGTTTTCACTGACTCATCCATTCATCTATTTTGTCAACAAATAAATACTGAGAATATACTAAGCCCCTGATGTTCTCTGATGAACAAAACATAAATCCTGACCTCAGGAAGCTTGAAGCTTAGTAGAGGCAAGTTATTTTACTTTACAACCAAAAAGGGGTGAGGCATACCTCAAGAGAGATAAATACAGGTTGCTTGAAGACATGCCTAAGGAAGCACCTGATTCAGACAGGGTGAGTCTGGGTGGACTTCTTGGGGAAGGAAAAATGTGTATTACCTTCTGTCCCACCTCTCTTAAGTGGAATGCTTTTCATTCTTCCCAGCTCATGCTACATTTTAGCCCTCTGTTCTTCCTGGGACAGGCATAGTTTTCTGATATGAATGTGAGTTATAAATGGGTCTTCCATTGGTCTGAAAAATGATCTTCCTAACACATCAGTATCATCAAATAAGCCCTCCATTTATAACAACTCAGGGTCTTCTGTTTAACTGTTTCTCATTCAATGACTCTAAGCAAAATTTTGATTTCCCTAAGGACTTAAAAGCACGTCTGTCTTAATGTTTGAACGCAAGTGTTCATGCTGTTTCTCACATAGTAGGTATTCCATGAAGGTTGGTCACATGAGTGAATAAATGAATGGACCACAGAAGACAGTCAATGTCCATTCATCTTTCTCATGAAAGGGCCAGATGAAGTGACTGTCAAGTCCTATTTTAGCTCAGGAATGCAAGTGAATCCTTTCAGAAGAATGTTGGACCCTTTGGGCTTTCCTTTAACTTGCCATCAGGTGCTTCAAAGAAAATACTTCAAAGAGTAAATCAAGGGCTTTAGAATCAAATGCTTATAAACCAAAGGTATGGCAGAATGGACACAGGCCCTGAGTCAAACAGACCTGGGTTCTTATCCTGATGCTGCCAGTTACTAATTGTAAAGCCCCAGTTCGGTTCAGTCCCACTCCCTGGCTCTAGCTTGTATCATTTCCAGAAGAGAGATAGCAACGTGTGCGCGATATATAGAAGGCACTCAAGACATGCTTGTTGAATGAACAAATTCCACAGAAAACTAAATGAAATAACCTATCTGTATCACCTAACATTAATGTTATTAATGTTCAGGTGTTCATTTCCTCCTTCCATGCATTTTGTAATCAAATACAAGTAAATAGGATCACGGCAGGGATGAGGAGTCCTCGGATGTCGAAAAAAAAAAGTAGGCATCATGTCAGATTTTTATGGGAATGAAACCGCAAGACTTTCCTACTTTCCCATGGAATTTAAATAGAAAAGAACAAGCGAAACGAGACAAGCAATTTATTAATCCATTTCACAATGGGCCCATATTACATTATCTTTAGGGTCCTTTAACAAACAAAAATTAATTTCTAGACCCACAAGTTGTTGGCACATTGATAGACTCCTTAATTACAGAGTCTTTGGTTTAGAAAATAATGATTGATTATTTTAGACTGTATTTCACTTAGTTATGGATGAGACCCTGAGTATTTGCACAGAGAAATTATTTCAAAGTTATTATGATTAATAAGTGTTATAGACAGGATGTCTGAGTTATTGCAAAATCTGAGACAATGAAAATAATTTTCTAGAGTATCTGAAAGGGTTGTTCTGAGGTAGATGACAGGAAATTGGGAAAATGAATTGTGCTTCTGTTTATTTATTCCACAAATATTTACTTGATACTTTTTAAATACCAAACCCTGTTTTGGACACGGACGATACAAAGTTAGACGAGGCATGAATCCTGCCCCAAGAAGATCACAGGAGAATGGAGAAAACCAAACTCCAAACAAATAAATGCAATGTGACGACAGAAGGGCTCTGATGGGAGTTTGGAGAGGGGTATCCAATGGGCAATTTTATCTGATATGCTAAACATACAAACACCACCTCACAAAGACGGCATTCCAACGCTGGAGAGATGAAGAAGGCCTTCCTGGGTGATGAATAAGGGCAAGCAAGGTGTGCCAGATTGATGAAACAGCACGAGTAAGGGTATTGTTACGCTCAGAGACCACGTCCGGGGACTTGGCTATGAAGTGGAGAATACCAACCAGTGAATGGCAAGGATGAGGCTTAGGGAGATCAACTGTCCAGTGGCAGTTTGAAAACAAGTAAGGAAAATATTCACGTCACATTTTAAAGAGACCATTCTGTGCCAACACGAAGCCTGAAAATGGGTAACACTAGCTCCATGAGGCTCTTTGAGAAGCAACATGGATACAAAGGCGAAGGACAATGCTGGGATCCAAATGGCAGTGGGATACAGTAAAGGTAAGGATGACCCTCAGGTTTCTGACTGAGGGTACCTGGTGTTGGGTAGGGAGTGAGGTCATTCATGGAGGTATGGAACTCAGGAACAAAAATAAATTTGATGAGCTGGATAGATTTCAAAAAGCAAACCACACGGATCTGAACTACAGATGTTTTTTGTTCATTTGAGATAACTCTTAACTAGATGTGATAAAGTATTTGGTACAGGAAAGTCTTTGTTTTCAAAGTAGAGATTCAGGTTCTCCCCAACCCTCTTGTTATCATAATGCTAAGCAACATGCAATGCTTGATGTTTGAGCATTGCCAATGGAATATGGAAGGAAAGAGGGTCAGGTCATTTTTGTGGTGGCTGTTCTTTCTTTGGGATTCACCACATGTTGTAAAAAGGAAAGAGACTCCTCCCTGAGTCACAAGGCAAGGATGTTAAAAGGAGATCTGGCCCGGGGTGAAGAAAAATACAGAAACTCATGGACTCTCTGAAGCTTGGTTCCAAGCCCATGATGGTGATCTTAGCTAAATAGGAATAAAAATTATAGGAGAGTACAATCTAACTCCAGAGTGACTTATGTGACGTCCATCTTCTCTCTGTGAGTAGTCCTTGAGATGTCGTTCTGTTTGTATTTTGTCTGTCCCTTCTGTGTTCATCTGCATCAAATCCCTTGGCAGGAGGAGCTCAAGGAAGGAACAGGGATAAGAGAAATAAGATGACGCTAGATGGCCAGTTAAAGGGCACACCAAGACAAATATGGTGAAAACAAGCTTAACTTCTGTGTGTAAAGATAGTGCCAGGAATTGTAAAAAAGCAAAAATTCAGAGATGGGACTATAAAGCCCTGGGCAGACAGAGTCTTGTTATTTTTACTTCCAACCTTTTGGGGCAGTACCCCTTAGACCAAATTCTCCTGGAGAAGCAGCCTTGTGTACTGGGACCTCCCAAATGGGTTGGAACACTAGCTCAGCCACTTGCTACCTATACAATCTGGGGACAAATTATTAAATCTCTCTGATTTTTACTTAGTAATACATTCTTTCATTCATGGAGGCAGGGCAACACAATTGCCATGTATTAGGCAGTGATTAAATGAAAGTGAATTCACATTTTACAGGTGAGGAAACTAAAATACATAGAGAGGTTACAGGGGGTTCACAGTAAAGACTTGACCCTGAGTCCACTGATAGTGACCACAAGTATTTTCCATAGGAGATGGTATAGGAAGACATTATTCAGCTTCACAGGAACTCGATTTGGGTTCTTTGGAATCACATCAGCATTTTCCCTCTGTTCTTAGATCTATTTAGGGTTATGGGTCTTCAATAGTAACTTGGGCAAAAATATTTGAGTTATTTATCAACTCTCCACTTTGCTTAGGCTGTGCAGCTCTGGCCTAAGGGAGTCAAACCAGGAGCCTTGCTCACCAATGAAGCCCATCAATCATTCAATCCATCCTTGTCCCCAACCCACAGAGAAGAGCTGGAGTTGCTAAAGGGAAATTTGCTATCATTTAGGGAACAGCCAGTGCATAAATATGGTCATCCAAAAATGCATGCCTTTAAAAAAGAAATTGTTTTGCAATAAAAAGAAGTAATGATTATCAGGGCAAGAACCATGAAATAGCAGATTGGAAATAAAATATGCTTTTATTAAGTCTCCATTTCTGTGTGTCAGGAAGAGAAATAAAGAACAGAATACAGAGCTAGGGGCTGAGAAAATACTGCCAAGGGTGGAGTCTAATGACTGTGAAACAAAGACCCAGCTTTGGAGAGAATTAAATATGTTGGTGAAATCAGAATGGATTTTCAAGTTCTCCACTGACCTTACACGCAACACTTCTTTATTTCCTGACTTTCAAGCTCAAGATGGACTCTTTATTTTTTTTTTCTTTCTTTTTTCTAATCTCTCTTGATTTCATTTTAAGAAGTACTTAGCCATTGTCAGGCTCAAATAAATCCTCTGATTCATTAGGATTCATTGAGATTTTATAATATGGTATTTTAAATAATACTGCAATTAACATTCTTTGTGCTCTGTGTTTTTATTCTCCGATAATCTTTCTTTTGTCTCACCTCCATGCGGTGCCTTGAAGCTATCCTAGTCAATTTCATATATATGAAATTATACACACACACATACACACACACACACAGACATATGCAGTTTTGCTGGTAGGTTGTTGAGGCTGGAGTGTGACTGCTTTTATTTTGTAGGTCACTGCAATGTCATAGTCACATTGAAATCTTTAGTAAATTGTGCTTTAAGCTCAGAGAAAAGTACAAAAATGTTAATTTTCCTTCTCTCCTATCATTAAAAAACCCCTCATTTTTAGCATCTTGATGAATTTATAAATCAGGCTTTAAGGTTTTATTAAATTTCAGGTAACAGTAAATTAAAATCTCATTCACAGATGCTTCATTAATTTCATTTGTTACCAATAAATGCATCTACATTTCTTGATACATTTGAATGTGTCCTATAAATATATATTAACAATGAATTCCCAGCAAGAAATATAACACATTGTTGTGTAAAGCATATTATAATGACAAGTATTTTTAAACTATGTGTTTAATACATAATTCAAATTATCAAAATGTGGGTGTATAAATCATAGCAGAGTTTAGAAATGAACTTTTCAAATTTGTATATGTAAATTTTTAGCAAGAATCTTCCTATTTTTCTTGTGAATGTGTGGGTTTGAATAATTACTTGATAGGCATCCACACATATTAATGGTTTCTAAGCATGTCATAATTAATCTGTCTTCCTAAATGTAGTGCAGAGATATTTTTTTCTTTAAATTGCCTTAGCGGCTGCAATGAAAATGCTCCAGCTTATGTCTACCCAATATCCTAGCTCTAGACAGAATATTCTCCTCTTGGTTCAATGAGCAGTTCAGACACTAGGTAATGTGGGTCATTATTTTTGCCTTTGTGTGATTCAGATTGAGCACTCAAGAACTCGGAATTAAGACTGAAGAATTAAAGAACCAGAAACATCTAAGCCATCTTCTCTTCCTGGATACTGTTGCTTTGAATATTTATTCTGAGGGTGTCAAAAATAAGTATCATCTGCAGGGAAGGGGGCTGACATTGGCTCTAAGTAGATGAGATGAGTTCGATCTAGTCACAGGGGATTAAATCTGAACCTCTGGGTGAGTGAGACTGACCCAACTTGAGAAGTGTGTCTGACCAGCTCAAAGTATCCTAACATGAGGAAGACAGGCTAGAGGTAGTGAGTTCCCACTACTGTTAAGTACTGATGTAAAGGCAAGGGAACTACTTGACAGGGAAGGCGGTTTCCTCTAGTTGCCCATAAAAGGTTCTTACGATTTGGTTATTTTATGATTCATTCCTGAGCCCAAAGTCTTCAGAGGAAGGACGGTAACTCTCATGGACTCTTAACAGGTCAAATAGTTTTTTGGTCACTTAAGTTGGTTTTATCCTCTGTGGAATACATGTGGAATCTGGTACCTCAAGATCTTAGACTCTTGAAGCAGAGAGCTTCCAGACATGTTTTCGGCAAAGACACATCAAGTTAAAGAAATTGGTGTTGAAGGATAGAGAGTAAAAATGATTTGATTAAAATTACAAAGTGAACAAAGGTAAAGCCTTGTTAGGGGCTGAATTTTGTCCCCAGAGATTCTTATGGTAAAGTCATAACCTTCAGCCCCTCAGAATGTCACCTTATTTGGAAACAGGGTCACTGCAGACATAATTAGTTAAGTTGAAGTCATTAGGATAGCTCCTAATCCAGTTTGACTGATGTCCTTTAAAAAAAAAAAAAAAAGGAAATTCTGAACACCAGGAGAATATCATGTGAAGATTGAAGGTATGTTGCCACAAGTCAGAGAATTACTAGAAACCAGGAAAATGTCCCAGAATACATCCTTTCCTAGCATCCTGAGATGGAGCATGGCCTTGCCAAATCTTGATCAGACTTAATGGCTTGACCTCTCTTGTAGAATATATCCAGTTCCCACTCAAGTTTGGAGACAGATCAAGAACAGACTTTCTTTTCACCTACAATGATATCCTTTTTTAGTATTTGGACATCTCTTTGAAAACAACACCGTTTATTACTACTTTCCTGAGATACAAAGGTTGAATTACATCTTTCCTTATTTTCTTGGTTCACATAGCAGACACTGCCTGGCTAAGGAATATGAGCTTTCCCCACTAAGAACAATTCCTGACCTGTGGGGTATATAAACAATGGTGGCTCTGCTACCTGGGTCCCTCTGGACTTTTGTTTATGTTTTGATTGATTTGCAAAACACTTTGACACTTCAGTGACCTAAACCCTTCCCATTGTCAATTCTAGAAAGTAGGCAAGGAGGCTGGTATTTATATTTTATATTAAAAGTGGCCTCACTCATAGAAATGCTAAGTGAACTGCTTATGATCACACAGTAAACTAATGACAGAGTAGGGACCAGTGTATTGGCATTTGTGCCAAATGATTTTCATCCAGTAGATATCTGCACATGTTTCAATCTTTTCCTTTAATATTTCAAATTGTTTGTTTTCTTTGATACAGGATCCTGCAATACCTATCGTGTCTGGCTTTTGAAGAGGGTTCAATATCTTGGCCTCACTGCCTTCTGGTCTTACTGTGTGACTCACAAGGTGAATGAAATATGACGAGAAATAACATGTAAACGCCAGCAGAAACTGCTTTTTTTTTTTTTTCTTAAGATTTATCTATTTTTTTTGAGAGATAGAGCACACGTTAAGTAGGGAGAGAGGTACATGGAAAGTGGAAGAAGACTCCCTTCTGAGCACAGAGCCTGACACAGGGCTTGATCTCACAACCCTGAGATCATGATCTGAGACAAAACCAAGAGTTGGACACCCAACCAACTGAGCCACCCAGGTGCCCCTGTAAGCAGGAACTTCTAAGTCATTGTGCAGTCACAACATGCACGCTCTCTCTGGCATGAGTGGTGATATTCCCAAGAAAAACCTCTCTTAGCTTGAGTTCTGGCATAAAAATATCATGGTGCAGACCACATCCAACACAAGAAGGTCATATCATGGCAATAATCCTTGGCTGCAAACTATTGAGATCTGTGGGTATTCCCTTAGCATAACACAATGTGAGCTACCTGACAAATATAGACTTCAAAGAAGTTGCCTTCTCTATCCTGCCTCTGGAGGGAAGAAATGGTTTTACTGTTATTTAAAAATCAATAGAGTAAAAATAGAGACTGAATGTATTAGGTAGAATTAATTTATGATGTGCTCTAATATATTAATACAGATAGATTAAATCCCTGAGTGTGATAAGACCTAAAACCAATTGAATATCTCTGATGTTTCTAATAAGCACATATTTATGCCTCATTTTCGCTAACATTTTCATGTCAACCCTGAGATGCGGTGTGGCGGAAGACAGAAAGTTTGATAAATGCTTCCCTTTCCTACACCACGCCTTCGCAATGTAACACAGCAGGTCCTCCATATGATGTAAGAGCAAGGAAGTTCTTTTTTTTTTTTTTAAATCACATTTCCTTCTTTTGAAAATGTGAAAATTAAATCTCAAAAAGAGGAGGATGTTTATTTAAGATTCCTTACTGAAGGTATGTGAGAGAGGCAGTATTAAGCCCCAGTATTCTCAACATCAGTCCTAGCATAACTGTCTACTTCAGTAGAAAGAACTTTCTAGACAAGTGTTGGGTTTGTGTCATCTCCCTCTCATCTTTAACAACATTAATCAAAAGTTTGTCCATGTATAGAATGTTGAATTTCTCCTATTTTGTACAAAAATTTACTTTTCAACCTTTTTCATGATTGGTATCATCAGGGCCTAAATTATAGACCCATTTTATGATATGCAAATAAAAAGGAGCCCAGGATCTTAAACCAAAGTTGGAGCAGAAAACGCTGAGACAGGATTCAAGGGAATTCTCAGTCATAAGGACATCTGTGAAGGTAAGTGTGTACATCTGGAACTAGTTGGTCAAAAACACGAAGTATAAGAGACCAGAGACAAAGGTGCAAGGTAAAAATCTAGCTGTGTTTTCTGAGGATCCAAACAACCATCACACTTTTTTTTTTTTTTTTCCCAAAACATCCTTATCTGTGGATGTGGACACAGGTCCTGACCTGGCCTGGCCAGCCAGAGGTGGAAGATGTGACATCAGCAATTCAGGGGTAAGGGAAGTGAGGAGGCTGTGGATTTGTCGTGGCAGCAATTAAAAGGTCACTAGAGAAGGTGGTGTCTTGCAACTGGCCTCACAGAAAACTACAAAATAATCCAAGAAGTGAGCACAAGCTGTAGCACCAGTCATCGCCCGCCGCAGGTTTGAGCAGGAAGATGATGAGAAGCACCTGTCCTCACATCTCAGAGAAGGGAAAAACAGTACATGCGAAAACATGAGAGAACCGTTTAAAAAAAAAAATGCCCAGAGCAACTGCAGAAGTGGTCTGACATCAATCACTGTTGATATTTTGGTGCGGGCAGTGGCAGGGGGAGGGGGGGAGGGAATCAACTTAAAACTTGAACTATTTCAGGGGCGCCTGGGTGGCTCAGTGGGTTAAAGCCTCTGCCTTCGGCTCGGGTCATGATCTCGGAGTCCTGGGATCGAACCCTGCATCGGGCTCTCTGCTCGGCAGAGAGTCTGCTTCCTCCTCCTCCTCTCTCTCTCTCTCTCTCTGCCTGCCTCTCTGCCTACAGGTGATCTCTGTCTGTCAAATAAATAAATAAAATCTTTAAAACAAAACAAAACAAAACTTGAACTATTTCAACAAGAACAAAAAGCAAACAACAGGGAATAACCTGTAGTGACCAGGAGAGAAGAAGGCAGAAATTCAGGAGAGCAATAGATAGGTCTTAGATTTAAGAACATCATGGACGAGCCCATGTGTATGCTGGCATACAGGTGGACAGGACCGCCTGTGAGGGCACGGGGTGCCAGAGGGTGGGGAAGGATGAGCTAATATTTTAACACAGTTAGGCCTGTGACCTGGTGATTATCACCACTTGTCCCTGGACCTCTTCTTGCTAAAATCACAGTTCTTTCTAGACTAGCCCCTCTGGAAGATCTGTATGATCTGATATAATGAAAAAAAAAAAAAAAAAAAAAAAGGCATTTGCAGGAATCCTTCCAGCCTCCTGTGGTTTCTCATTCTAATGAAGCTCACCTACAGTCCCTAAGTAAAATCCTAATGACTGAGGCCTTTAGACTCTCTCTTTGAACATTTTAAAGCTTTGCTGAACTGTCTGAAAATTCATTATACTTTATTTGACTTCCTTTTATTGGACAGAAATGAGGAGTCCCTGATGGAATTCTGGAATCAACATGTTTCAGGAACTGCGCACAGCAAAGGAGAAGAGAATCTTTAAAAAATGATGCTCTCTGGAAGGCAGTTAAGTTTTTATACACACTTGTATGTTCACACACACACAAGCATAGGTATACACATCATATTCACGTGGGTATCACTTGTGACATGGTTATGTATTTCCAGGGAAGCCAACTTAGCACACCTTGACAATAAAACCTACTCATCTTTAAAATATCTTTAAAATAAAGCATGCATGGGAAAAGGAAAAAAAAACTCAAAAAGAAAGCAATTCAAAAGGGTGATAGAACAGAAAGTAGTAGTTAATTATGATTTATAAACTTATTAACTTGCTAAGCATTGTAACGAACCAAAGAACAAATTTAATTTTAAGTAACATTAAAGAAGCAAAGTTGCTTAGATGAAAACACAAACCAAGAAAATGTATTTAAAGACTAAGAAATCACATTTTTTAAGGAAATAGCCCAAATGTCACCTTTTAATTCAGCTTTCATCCATTTAACATGAACAGAACTAGAACTAATAAAGAATAATAACAACTCAACATTTCCTAGATAATTGTTATTAAGTATAATAATGTGTTTTTTCTTCCTTTGACACAACTTGGGTATTACTTGTAAAAACAAATTACCATGGCAGTTTATAGGTTTGAATTCTAATGTTCTTTATGTACCTACTGTGTACAAATCATGGTCTACCAGTCTATATATTACATATATACAATTAAGCAGAAGAAAGCATCATATCCTCTACTTTGGAAGCAAAACAAAACAAAACACCAGTAAAATAATATAGAAACTTTGATATTATAGAAATCACTTGCATAATATGTGATGGCAAAGATAACTTAGTTACATTTGATTACATAATATCATACCTAAATTACATTATAACTTTGAACTTCCTTGTTTTGCCCACTAGCATGTGAAACCAGAAGAAAACTGTAGTAGAAAATAAGACAGAAGTTACTTCTTTAGGCATATTCCACTTGCTAGTGATTTAGCACCTGGGAAGTGATTCTTTTTCTATCCATTCACTCCAATTTTAACGTGGATTGATGATCAGACATAAAGAGAATAAGGATGTCTCTTTATTACTTAATAGTTTTAAGGAGCTAAAAACTTTACATACCCTCACCCTTCATTTAATGAATACTTCTGGACAAAGCCCAGAGGTTTAGGCTCATTTCCTCATTTTTTGTTATTGTTGTTTGTTTGTTTATTTGTTTAATTTGAACTCCCCAGGCAGAGGTTATCTGTGACCACACTGAATCTAGCTCTTTCTTTTTCTCTGTTGTTGTTTTTGACATAATAAAATTGTACATGTGTGTACTGAGCACTTATTCTATGTCAGACACTGTGTAAAGGGTTTTATAGAGATAATCTATTTCCTCCAAAAAATAAAAACACACACACACACAAACCATTCATTGATGGAGGAACTAAGTGTTAGAGACTTTAAGAAGCCTTCCTAAACTCATCAGGCTGCACTGGTGTTGCTGGAAATGGATCTCAAGCAGCCTAACTCCATATTGTGTTCTTAAATCTCATTCTGGTACTGCAGGAGGACCCATTTGGTGGATGGGTGGATGGCTGCTGAATGAATCAGTTGGTTGTTTTGTCCACTGGTTTACATGTTGTTCCCAATAGACTGGGAGCTTCTTGAAAGTACAAATGATTATCTATTAATTTATTCTAGAAGCACTGATTATTTACTACATTCTAGACACTTCTCTGACTTACCAAGCTATACGAAGGAATAAAATAGAAAAAAAAAAACAAAACACCACAACATACTGGAGTCTACTTTCTGGTGGGCAAAGAAAGACAAAAACAACTTTATAAATAGATAGTGTGCTTGGTATTATAAAGTTCTATGGAGAGAAATAACCCATGATGTGGGATAGAGAGTACTAGTGATTAGACGGTAGAGGACCCATCATATAAATGGCCATTAGATGGCTTCATAATAATAAGGTTTTACTAACTGCAGACAAAGGACCAGTTATTGCAAAGGCCATGAAGCTCTATGGACTATGAATATGAACTACGCAGGTGGGGTCAGCAGTTTAAGATGAGGAAGGGCTCCATCAGATAGAACCTGAAGGCCATTTTAAAATCTTTTATTTATGTATACAGTGCCTGATACAGTTACCATTCAACAGACTTACTTTATAATTAAAAAAAAGACTTGACCTTGACATTGACTATTGTCATTCATGGTCATTCATTGTCTCACTGATATAGAATCATCATCAGATATATGAGAGGGCTGGTAATGGATTCCTCAACCTCCGCAAAACTGATTTTTAAGTTTCATAAGTAAATTCATGTTAGTATAAAAATCTATTCTTTAATGATTAATAAAATAATTTTTAATCAAGATCAATAAAGTCCTAGAGAGAGATGACACTAGACCAATCATAGATGAACTAGAATATGCTCATGACTATGGTTTTTAAGAATCTGGTTATTGGGCACCTGGGTGGCTCAGTGGGTTAAGCCGCTGCCTTCGGCTCAGGTCATGATCTCAGGGTCCTGGGATCGAGTCCCGCATCGGGCTCTCTGCTCAGCAGGGAGCCTGCTTCCTCCTCTCTCTCTCTCTCTGCCTGCCTTTCTGCCTACTTGTGATCTCTCTCTGTCAAATAAAAAAAAAATCTTAAAAAAAAAGAATCTGGTTATTTATGGGTTAATTTAAAGTGTTATATGAGGAATAAAGCTTAACTTATTGACATAGGCTACTACAACATCCACAGCAAAAGGATATGTGAGGGAGAGAGAGAAGTAAAAGAAGAAAAATGATAAGAAATGATTTTCCTAAGAACAGAACCTTGACTTTGGAATGAGTCAAATCTGGGTTTAAACCCCAATCCCTCCATTTGGACATAAGATGACAGGCTGCCTACTACAGACATTCCCATCCCCTTTCATCCTTGCTCACTTGATCTTGTCTCTATTACCCTATAAATGAGCATGGTCTCAGGGAGACTGAGCCCACCTCAACTTCATGATCTGATTCTTTCTTGGTCTAAGGTCATACCATGATGGTCTCATATATCTTGCCAGTTCAAATGTTTAGGTGTGTGTAGGTGTAAGAACTAGATGAATCTATAGTCAGGATCTGGAAGGGTTTCTAGAAAAGTTTTCCTTGATCTTATAGAAGAATATTCCCTTAACTCAGTCTCCAAAGACGGTCAGCTTCATGTGCCAAGCTGCCTTATTTGGACAAGCTACAAGTTAAGGGTAGAAAAATGTGAATGTGGTAGAAACCTAGCCCACTGGGATGATGCTGAGCCCTTGAACTAAACTGTCTTGGACTTGAAACAACAATAGTGTCATTAAGCCACTTTCAGATGGGTTTTTTGTTTATTGCAACTGAAAGGTGATTAAGTAATAAAATTCACAACTTATCTAGTAAATCTTATCCACCAGATACTAACCTGATTAACCATGCTAGGAGTGAGGGTACAATGGTAATAAAGTTTTAGTTTCTTAGACCTCCCACGATCAACATATATGAACTAATTCCTCATCAACAACTCTGTTTTCTCTTATCTTATGTAGGTTTTCCCAAAGGGTTTTCACTAACATACTATGTGTTTACTTTTCACATGCCATATTCCTCATTATATGGAGAACGAGGTAGTGATTTGGTTGATTTTGTTCACTCTTGTGCCTAGAACTATATCAACAATGTCATAGTCTCTACACAAAAGTCTACTGGGAGAATAAAGGAATGAAGGTATTAATAACCTATGGTCATACAGAACACATACACAAATAGTTACATTATAAATGAGCAAATTTAGTATTTGTATGCATTTCTGTATTATCTTTTCCTACATAGTCATGTATCTTTTTTTACTTTTTAAGATTTTATTTATTTATTTGACGGGGGGGGGGGGGGAGAGCATGCATAAGGCAGGGAAGCAGCAGGGAGAGGGCAAGGAGCCCAACATAATCCCAGGACCTTGGGATCATGACCTGAGCTGAAGGCAAACGTTAAACCAACTGAGACACGTAGGCACCCCATTTGTTTTTGTATTAATTTGTCTTAGAGAGTGGAAATACTATACTCATTTTATATTCTAAATTAATTCTTAAAGCCAAATCATCTTTATACATGATTTTAAGTTTTTTACATGAGTCTGTGATAGTAGGGTAACCTTCCGTCCAAAAGATGAGTCAAATTTTACTTATCTATCTGCCCATTACTGGGCATCAGGTTCTTTCTACATTTTCTTCATGTTTCTTATTAATAAGATGAAAAGCATTTGTATCAAGTAATTTTTTTATTGTTTCAAATACTGTCCTTGGGGGGGGGGCACCTGGGTGGCTCAGTGGGTTAAGCCTCTGCCTTCGGCTCAGGTCATGATCTCAGGGTCCTAGGACTGAGTCCCGCATTGAGGTCTCTGCTCAGTAGGGACCCTGCTTCCTGCTCTCTCTCTCTCTCTCTCTCTGCCTGCCTCTCTGCCTACTTGTGATCTCTGTCAAATAAATTAATTAATTACAAAAAAATAATGTCCTTGGGATTGGGTGAAAACAGAAGGGATGGTGGGTTTGAGTTTTCTGAGTGAGATTTTAAAGACTGGTTATATAGCCTTGCAGAAGGGTTAAGCTTAATTATACTCCAACACTGGGTTTCCTTGGCCAGCCTTTAATGTCATACTGATGTAAATGCATTGCCTTGATAAACTCTTTTCTTTTATTACTAGTGCACTGATTGATTTCTCCATTCCTAGCCATTTCTAGAAACACATGTTTTGGTCTTATCTCTGATGCTCCAGAAATAGTGATTTAAAATATATATATTTATGGGGCTCCTGGGTGGCTCAGTGGGTTAAGCCTCTGCCTTCAGCTCAGGTCATGATCTTGGGGTCTTGGGATCGAGCCCCACATCAGGCTCTCTGCTCAGCCCGGAGCCTGCTTCTCTCTCTCTGCCTGCTTGTGATCTCTGTCTGTCAAATAAATAAATAAAAACTTTAAAATATATTATATATATATTTCTTAAAGGAGTTGGAGCACCCATATTTTGGCGGTCAGTGAGACTCACATGCTTTTCCCTATGGAAAAGGTATAATGTGGAGTAACTTTAATATTTTTAGTACCATTCTCCTTCTCAAAGAATTTAACCACTTATATCAGTCTTTCCATGCCCTGCTTTCTCTCTGCCAGATCAGTTAATATGAGCGTTCATACTGGGTCTTGTTATTTAAGAAAGTGACTTGCATACTAGGGTTTTGGGCTTCTCTTTGTCCCCATGTCAATGTGGGAATCACTGTGCTTTTTTTTTTTTTTTTAAGATTTTTATTTATTTATTTATTTAACAGAAATTCCAAATAGAGAGGCAGAGAGAGAGAGAGAGAGAGAAGGGGAAGCAGGCTCCCCGCTGAGCAAAGAGCCCGATGTGGGACCCGATCCCAGGACCCTGAGATCATGACCTGAGCTGAAGGCAGAGGCTTAACCCACTGAGCCACCTAGGCGCCCCTCACTGTGCTATTTTAAAGGGAGCACAGACTGAGTTAGTTGGCCACAGTTGCAAACACCAGCTCTTAAACACACTAACTCTGTGACTTCAGGTACATTAATGAGTCAGCCTGAATCCAGCTTCCTCAGCTACAACAAAAGTAAAACAATTCATATCTCCCAGGTTGTGGTCAGGACAGAATGACAGCTAAGTGGGAAGGCACATAAAGTTCCTGGTAAACTGCAGAGATATTAGCTTTCCTTCTCTTTCTTGAACAACCTGCAGAGTATTTCTGTTTGCCATCCATTGCGGTTTCTTGTTGTCATTATGGGAGTTTCTGTCTAAGACTGTACAAAACTACACTGTCAAACTTGAGAGGGCACATGGACTGCTTTTGCCAATGAAATGTAGATAAAGTGATATTTTGTTTCTGAGCAAGAGCACTTTGGTCCCTCATGCTTCGCTGTACTCTAGGTCACGATGATGGTAAGATCCCACCATTAGCATGCGGTGCAGAGTGAAGGTGACAGAGAATGGAGTTACATCTGACCTTGAAAGAACATGCAATATACGAGAGAGCAACAAACATCTATTTTTTAAGTCACTAGGGTTGGGGTGCATTTATTACCACAGACTACTCTGACCACCCACCCCATTAAAAAAAAAAAAAAGAAGAAGAAGTACCTATTATGGTCAGGTGAGGGAAAAAGCAAGCAAACACACGAAAAGTAAACAAAAAAGCCATACTAACTTAAAACCAAAGTAAGAACAAAGCTCTTTGTAAGTTATGAAAATTATTTATAGATGCTATTTGCCCTCAAAGAGATCACAGTCCATTATTCAGCCTATGCTGTTATAAATTATCTCTTTTCCCTTCACACAAGGGAAGATGTTCTCTGACCTGGAAACATGAGGAAGATGTCAAAAAACGTCCTTCTGCCGGAAGAGTATGCAGCGAGGACAGATTTTCCTCATTGTATCCCCATCTTAGTCTACATATAGCCCAAAGTGACTAGCTCACTGCACTGTCTGTTATTGTAGAAAGACAAAAAGCAATTCCATGAGCTATTTTAGTTTTCCTAATGGAAAAACTAGATGCTACAGATGAAAGAGTTATTAGAAAAATAAGTCTTAGCTTTTCTATAAAAGCACCCGAAATGTGCGGCACGTCTCGGCCAGTCCATCAGCACTGTGAAGGTGTACATTAACAGACAGGATCTCTAATCAAAATCTATCTTATATTTAAATACGTCTTTTTCCCTAGAAAGTAGTCAAAGGAGAAAGAGGAGACAGAAAAGACACTTAAGGTTGAGTGAACATGTTTCAGCCCGATTTCTGATGCACCCTCTGTGCAAAGAGAAGCCTTGTGGCTGGAAGTCAGCCAGGCCACTCACCCCACTCCATTTTCTCTCCTCCTTTTCCTGACATTAGGGCTCCTTGTCTCCATTCTCAAGTTCTGCTTTTGATCATGTGCCTCCCTATTCCTGATCCTTGTCATTTCTTCTTCTTTTGTTCAAGCTTAATGGTGATAAAATACATGTAACATAAAATGTACTGCCTTAATTATTTTTAAAGTGTACAGATCAGTAGTGTTAAGTGTGTTAACACAGTTGTGCAACCAACCTCTAGCACCTTTTCATCTGGCAAAATGGAAACTCTCTACCCATTAAATAATGACCCCCCATTCCTTCTCTCCATTCCCTGGCAGTTGTCATGCTTCCTTCCTGTCTTTGAGACTCTGGCTACTCTTGACATGGTGCATATGTGAAATCACACCAATATTTGTCTTTCCATGACTGACTTCGCTTAGTATGATGTCCTCAAGTTCTATCTATATCACAGCAGGTATCAGAATTTCCTTCCTTTTTAAGGCTGAGTGATATTCCTCTGCGTGTGTGTGTGTGTGTGTGTGTGTGTGTATACGCCACATTTGGCTTACTTATTCATCAGCTGATGGGCATTTGGTTGCTTCCATCTTTTGGCTACTGTAAATAATGCCACTATGTCCATGGAAGTGCCATTTCTTCTTACTTTGCACTTTGTGCAAAACCTCAGCACAAGATAAAATGAGTTTTCTTTTCTACCCCCAGTCGCATTTGGGCAGGAATAAAAGAGCAGAGCTGGAAGTGGAAGGAGCTGGGGCATGTGTCTTGGAGATAAAGTCTAAAATATTCCAAAGAAAATCTCAGCAATCAAGGCCCATGGTATTTCAATGTGCTCTTTTAAAATATCAAAATGAATGCAAAAAATCTGTGATAGACAAAGTATAAAAATTATAAGTAAAGAACGGAACAAGAGGGTGCCTGGGTGGCTCAGTGGGTTAACCCTCTGTCTTTGGCTCAGGTCATGATCTCGGAGTCCTGGGATGGAGCCCCACATTGGGCTTTCTGCTCAGCGTTCCCCCACCTGCCTCTCTGACTACTTGTGATCTCTCTCTGTCAAATAAATAAATAAATTCTTTTTTAAAAAAAAGGAACGGAACAAGAATGATACATCCACAAACTGTACACAGCCGTATTAGGAACGAAAGCAGAAGAAAAAATTAGTAACACCAATCCTGACTTTATTTAAAATCCTCCATTATGTTAATAATGGAAATTTGCATCATTATGTTTTAATTATGCATCAAAACATTATTTACCTTGATTACTGAGCTTTTGGTACCTCCTTTAGATAGTGTGATACCAGTGACAAGAGCCTCACTTTCCACAGCCTAGCCCCAGCCCTGTCAAACAGATGAAACTCATGTTCTTATGTTCCCCCTTGGCTTTATAAAACCAGATCAGGCCAAGCAGTTGCTCCTTTATTACCATCTTTCTTAAATCTGAGAAACAAGCCGGGCTCCATGGTGTAAGTTATCATCAATCTGGCCCATGATATTGTCAAATACATCATTTTTTGAAACACCCCTTTTGCTGAAAACAAATTTTTCATGGCCAAATTAGTTTTGTAAATGATCAGTCGAACAGAGCCAAACAGATATTACTTGAGAATGTTAGGTATACACATGCTGGATGTGCTGGTGTGTACTGGAGTGACAGACGTATTATGAGTCTGAGGTAGCTGGAGCCTGCAGTATTTTCATATTTAAGCAAGAAAGCACGATTTTCAAGGGCAATCCAACTCAGACATCCAGGGAAATGCCTCCACAATCTTGGGGAAGGGATTGCAGTAAGCTCTCTTGGAGAAGATGCACACACCTTATGAAAAGGGAAACTGGCAACAGGCATGCTGACACCGCCCAGAGAATGGTGTCACAACCAAAAGTTGAAAATAGCTCACGTGCCACTCCGGGAAAATAAAGTTTACACTGCGTGATTTAACATCCACCTGTTAGATAGCACCCAGCTTCGTGAAGAATAGAATAGGAGAAAGGTGAGGTGTTATTCACAGTTATTTCATAGAAGACATACTTTCATTGACAAAAAAGCACCATTTCACTAATTTCATTTTAACTTACATAAGATCATTATTTAGAGGTGAAAGACAGGGCCAAAGCTGGCTTTCCAACAAGGTAGGAAAAAAAAACTGAGAGTGATTAATTTGAAGGCATGGAAAAAGGCTTCTCTTTCAGCGTTGCAATGGTGAAATCCATTTCTCTGGGTGAGACAATGCAGAGGAGTTTCCTTTTATTAGATACTGGCAGAAGTGGTCTTAAAGACATCCCATTATAAAGAGCAGACAAGGTTTACTGGTTGGTCCCCATACACCAGACCCTACATTAAGCACTTCTATAGACTATCATTTTTTTTTTAAAGATTTTATTTATTTATTTGTCAGAGAGAGATTACAAGTAGGCAGAGAGGCAGGCAGAGAGAGAGAGGAGGAAGCAGGCTCCCTGCTGAGCAGAGAGCCCGATGCGGGACTCGATCCCAGGACCCTGAGATCATGACCTGAGCCGAAGGCAGCGGCTTAACCCACTGAGCCACCCAGGCGCCCCTGGACTATCATTTTTAACATGTATGATATCCCATGAGGTAGAAACTATAATTACCCCCATTTGACTCAAGAGGAAGTTAGGTTCAGTGAGGTTAAGTCATTTACCAAACTCACATATTTAGAAGATGATGGAGCTTGGATCAGAAGCCAGGCTGGATCAGAAGCCACGCTGACTTAAGTTGTTCCATAACCACTGAGGCTAGAACCTCAAAACCTTTGCCTTCAAAGTATCAGCAGACTTGAAAGAGGGCATGTCTAGTGATGAGCACTGAGTCTTGTACACAACTAATGAATCGTTTAACTCTACCTCAAAAACTAATGGCATCCAGCTGACAGCAAGTTCAGGTTGGAATCCAACTATTCTGGCTAGGACCAATGTAAATAATGCTATCTTAAAGGAATGAAAGAGGAACCAATGGAAGTGGGGGCAGAACTGCCAGCATCAGTATAAATAGCTTCTCATTTTTCATGAGCAGAGTGGTCAAAGAGAAGACAAGGAAAAGTACTCCATGCCAAGGTAGAGTTATCATGGTAAAGGTATCACTTCCTAGGAAAACAGAAGACTAAATCTACTTCAACTGCATCAAATCCACAAGCCTCTAGAGAAAGAAACTTAAAGGTGAATGATTCTCAAAACTTGTCTGCGTCAAAGACATTGACTCTACTTGGAAAACCTATGTTCTCCTCCATGTTTTTCCATCCCCTTCCAAGAGGGTCATGTGATTAGTTCTGACCACTGAATTTGGCAAAGACTTAGGAGCTAGAGCATGACCTTCAGCTTTTCTTGCTTCCTGCAAGGACATAAACATTTCGATGACAAAGCTAAAGATAGAGGAGCTTGGATTGTTATTGCAAAGAGAACATTTTCTGAATAATATTCCATTGTATGTATATACCGCATGTTCTTTATCCATTCATCCACTGATGGATACTTAGTTGTTTCCATATCTTGACTATTGTGACCAATGCTACAATAAACATGGTAATGCACCTCTCTCTTCGAGATCCTGGTTTCATTTCCTTTGAATAAGTTACCAGAAGTGGAATTGCTGAATCACATAATACTTCTATTTTTAATTTTTTTGAGGAAAACTCCATACTGTTTTCCTAAGTAGCTGGAGCGAGTACACTCCCACCACCAGGGCACGAGGGTTCTCTACATCCTCATGAAATCTAAAAGAGCCAAACTCATAGATATGGAGAGCAGAATAGTGGTTACCAGAGGCTGGGAGGTGGGAGAAATATGGGAGTGGGGGTGGTCAAAGGATACAAACTTCTAAGTTATAAGATAAATAAGTTCTGGGGAATCTAAAGATGAGAGTGATTATAGCTAATAATACTGTATTATATTCTTGAAAGTTGCGGAGAGTAGATGTTAAATGTTCGCAACACACACACACACACACACACACACACACACATTATAGGTCCACATTCCAGTCTACTAAATCAAACTTCCAAAGATGTAGCTTGAATCTCTATCTTTACAAAACCAGGGTATTCTAATGATTATCAGTTTTGAAAAACAGTGTCAGAAATACCGTCAGACACAATCCCATTCAGCCTTCCAAACTGTTTTCTGTCTAAAAGCATACCATTATCAAAAGAAAAAGAAACAAAGGAAATCCACAGATATTGAAGCTTAGTCTCGGGTGCCCCAGCATAGTATGGCAAGGAGGAGGATTTGATGACCAATTTTGCTATTTACTACTGGTGTGGCATTGGCAAATTATTTAATTCTTCTAAGTCTACTTTTTTTTTAATCTAGAAATTAGAGCTAAAAATGGGATAGTTGCCTTTTTTTTTTTTACAACAGTTTCTATCACATATATATTTTTTGAGTATGTGGGGTTCTTTTATAATTATTTTTTATTATTATGTTTGGTTAGCCAGCATATAGTACATCATTAATTTTTGATGTAGTGCTAAACGATTCATTAGTTGTGTGTAATACCCAGTGCTCATCACCAGACATGCCCTCCTTAATACCCATCACCCTGTTACCTCATCCCCCCTCCCCCCTTTTTCCTTAACTCTCAGTTTGGTTGATGGCAGCAATGTCCACAATAGCCAAACTGTGGAAGGAACTGAGATGCCCTTCAACAGATGAATGGATAAAGAAGATGTGATTCATATTTATGATAGACTATTACTCAGCCATCAAAAAGGATGAATACCCACTATTTGCATCAACATGGATGGAACTGGGGTGCTTACGCTAAGTGAAGTAAGTCAAGCAGAGAAAGACAATCACCATATGGTTTCACTAACATGTGAAACATAAGAAATAGCACAGAGGACCACAGGGCAAGAGAAGGAAAACTGAATGGGAAAAAATGAGAAAGGGAGACAAACCATGAGAGATTCTGGACTCTGGGAAGCACAGTTTTCTTCTTGATTGAAGTACTGGCTACACAAATGTATACATTTGCCAAAACGTATGAAATAATACCCCCTAAGGTGTATACATCACTGAATGTAAGTCTTACAGTAATAAATAGTAAAAGTAAAAATAGAAACAGTACCTACTTGGCAGAGACATTGTAAGAATTATATCATATAGCCACAGAGAACACTTAACATGATATCCGGCATCTTTTATTTTTTTAGTTATTTTTTTTCACAGATTTTTATATATTTAACTAACAGAGAGATAGAGAGCATAAGTAAGCAGAGTGGCAGGCAGAGGGAGAGAGAGAAGCAGGCTCTCTGCTGAGCAGGGAGCCTGATGTGGGCGGGGCTCAATTCCAGGACCCTGAGATCATGACCTGAGCCAAATGTAGAGGCTTTAACCACTGAGCCACCCAGGCACCCCATATCTGGCATCTTTTATATATCTGGCTACTATTAGAAATTTTTTTTCTATTATTTTTCATGTACCATTATCAGAAGGTCTTTCTAAGTTACACATACCTAAAGCCATGGTAGATTTGGTAAGTTGTAAAGAGAGCTCAGACTACATTAGATTGTGAATTGTGTTATCAAAGTATGTTTCTTCACGTTTTAAGTACATAATTTTTCTTTACCAAAACTATTTCATGAAACAAATTTCATATTACTTTGTGAGTTTCTTACAGAATGTTTTGGATTCCAACCTCAGCTTATTCATGATTTATAATTTTGCAAATGGTGCATGCTCCAACACACAATATATATTTTGTTATGCCTTTGCTCTAATTAATCAAGCAAAAAATGAGTATTATATTTCCTAATGACAACTTTCTGTTGCAAAGAAAAACCTTGCCACAGTGTTAATACATCTATATGGTCGCCTGAATCAAAATGTACAATCCTTAATTCTAATTTCAAGCTTTAATTGCTATGGGCCATAATAATAAAGGATTTTTGTAAAAAAATACACTGTGTGTAGGCTTTCTCTTTAAGAAAAGCAACACAGTATAATGATAGATGACACACAGAAAACCACACGATAAAAAGTATCAAGCATTGCAAATGTGTTTGGAGAGCGAGAGATTAAGTTGCTACAAATTTTAATTTTCTGGAATCCAAGAAAATACACTTAACAATGACAGATTTTAAGGCACAAGTTTTTGTTGTAAGAAATGTGTAAAATGTAATATAAACTCTTCCATTGGGAGGACCCCAGGAAATATCTGATTGTTTATTGAGCTTCTATTCTATGCTTTGTTCTAATCTTGAAATTCTAGGGATGATGACAATGGGAAAAGCAAGCCGCCTTGCCCAAGCAACATATACTTTGTGTAGGGAATGTTGCTTATAGTTGGGGTTTTCATAAATTGCCAGTCTCCTGTCTCTGGAACTCAGAACAATAGCAGCAAGAACAACAAGCTGAGATTAAAACCCTTAAAATAGAACAACTGATAAATATGATCATCACAAAGAGACAAATGACTCCTGGACAACAGAATGATCTGGCTGTATCAAGACTGCTTACACTAATGTATCTGAAGAAAAGTATGGCTATCAAAAGCAAGAGGAGCAGATGAGACAGAGTTACAAAGTATCCCAGCAAGGTATGGGGCGGGAGGTGGGAATAACAGGACAGACACGCCTCTGTCCCCTTTGACAGGGATAGTTCTATTACAGGAAAGGCAAACAGCCCACAAGTCTGAGGCCACTGGCAAGTTGGATGGACCGTCCCTGTGCTCCCCTTCATTTGTGAGGCTTCCCAGATCGGTAATTATAACAAATCTTTCCAGGCCATTCCTAACACACATGCACACTTTTCTTAGTCTTCTCACTATTACCAACTTCATTCACATGTTTAGTTTCTTATGAGCACTTGATATAAGCTGGCTTTCCCATAAGACGATAATAAATATATGTTGAGTATGTACTAATTCCATATGGTTTACATTTTGTTTTTGTTTAATCCTCTTAACAGCCCCCAAACTAGGTATCATTACCCTAACATTATGTGCAACCCAAATATCTTCTCCTCCTTTAGTTTATAAGGCACAGGGAAAGAATGCAGACTCATAACTCAGTTCCTTTAAATACTCCCCCCCAAAAGAATCCAGTGTCATAAAAGCATTATCAAACATGATAAACCTTACTGAAGGTGTTTGGCAGGAAAATAAGAAAACTTAGATTGCATCTATACAGGGGAAAAAAAATCTCCATTACACATTCTTCTTCTCCGTAGTCACTTCCTAGTTTTGATACAAGGGGTACAACCTGCATGTGAGATGTAGCAGCTGGGTATAATTTATATCTACCTTGACTCTGACTCTCAATTTTTCACCTCTCAACAATTCAAGATGTTTAATCAAAACAAACCAAAACAAAAATCTGGAGCTCTGCTGTCCTTGAGAAAGTAATTTGGGAACCGTTTTTCTCCACTGAACATTTTCTTGCATTCACTATTCATTCCACATATTATTTAGTTGTTCAGAATGGATATGGAACTCCTTTTAGGAGAAATTCTGCTGAATGAGGTTGTCTTCATTGCTTTGCAACTAGTTGGGATTGTGAGCTTCTGTTTTGTCCAGATCTCCTCCACTTAACATCCAGATAACTCAAGTGTTAGGAAAGTACAATAAATGGTCTGATCAATCATCATCTCTGGAACTCAGACAAGACTGAATTCTTGAACTTGCAAAGCTAAAGGTCAAAGTCAAAGTTAGTTTGCCCTGTGAAGTCACGTGAAGATCTATGGTTAGTATCTCCCCAGTGGTACTGCAACTGACCATGTACATCTCCTTCCACTGACACAGGAAAGAAAAGGAGTCACATAGAACATGATTCTGAATCTAATTTTTTAAAAATATTTTATTTATTTATTTAATAGAGGTCACAAGTAGGCAGGGAGGCAGGTGGTGGGTGAAGCAGGCTCCCCGCTGAGCAGAGAGCCCAATAGGGGGCTCGATCCCAGGACCCTGGGATCATGACCCGAGCCAAAGGCAGAGGCTTTAACTCACTGAGCCACCCAGGTGCCCCCTGAATCTAATTTTTTGATGCAGAGGATAGCTTCTCTAGGAGCTTGAAAGAAAACCCCAAGAATCAGAGAAGTGAATACCAACTTCCTAGTGGTGGTAGCGTTTGAAAGATGGTGAGCAAAAGTGCGGCGCTTGTGGGAAAATAGGCACAAGCATGTTCCCTACATTGATCCCAATGAGGCTGGCTATTTGTCTGAATCAGCTCATCCATCATGGGTTCTCTAAGTACCTTGGGGGAAGAAACTATCAAAATTGTTTAGAGCCATTTGTCTTTGGATATAGGCTTAATTTTATTATTCTTGATATACTGATAATAACTCAAAATATTATCTTTGATCTTCCAATCCTATTCAAGTTCTTCTTACCTTACCTCAGGCCCTCTTGATTTACCTTCTCAAGAAGATGCGTATAAGCTACACACATCAATTGATCTGTTCTCATGCAATTGTGAGGGAGGTCTTCCTATGAAGGTGTCCACAGAATCCAATGGATTAATTTGAAAAAAAGAATCAGCAGATGGGCTGTCACTGATAATTGTAATCTATACAACCGGCAATGTATAGTTGACACACAAGAAATTACACATTTCAGGAGCAGAGTATCATCTTTTCCCAAAGTAAGTCTGAGTTAACCCTAACATTACTACATATTATTCCCTCCTGTGATCTCCTCTGTTCTGTTCTTTCCTCCCTTTTCTTTTCCCCCCACCTAAAACAAAGAGACAACAGAGTTGGAGATCAGACACACAATGGTCGGAGGGTTATTATCTGGCTAACCCTGTAAAGACTGCTTCATCTCCTAGAACCTCAGTGCCCTACAACTGCAAAATGAAATGGGTAACATTGCCCCTTCAGGATTGCTTGAAAGTTAAGTGACATGGTGTATGCAAAATGCAAAGTGTCTAGCACAAGGACTATGCACTGTTACACAGTAGCTACTCTCCAGAGGGCACCTATTATTAGAGGACTACGAGTAGTAATTGCAATAGTAGCAGTAGTTTTAACATTAATAGAAATAAGCTTTTGTTCAAGGCATATGGGACTCTAACCAGACCTGTTACAATTTCTATGAAAATGTGTACTGGAAAGAGATGGTGGTGCTGTAATAGTCTTCCCTACTTAGAGCACAAGTTCCCTGTGAAATGTGAGAATTTCTGTCAGATGGTCATACACTCTGAGTTCCTCTGCCTGAAATGAACCAAAGCTCTCTATTCCGAAGAGCACAACATCTAGTGGCAGAGACCTTTTCTGGCCAGAAATCCTTCCGGAAACTGAGCAGCATTCATGCTCCCTCTCCAAAGCCGCCATCCGTTAGTCTCAGTTTTGTACCCCCTGGGGCCAAGCAAAATAAATCTAATCACTCTTCTTTATGACAGCACTTCAGATATTTGAACAAAGTGATCATGTACCCCCAGAGCATTCTCTTCTCCAAAGTATACATTCTCAAATATTTCTTGATGTGGCTCACATTCCAGGCCCTTCAGTGTCCTGATTGTCATTGTGACATCCAGGACTAAAAACACGAACACAGTCTGTGGCAGAACACCAAGGGCAGCAAAGCACCTGTTACCTGTGCTGGGTGTTTATCAGTGTGGCTGGCAGTTTCTTTGTGTTAAAACTCATCATGTGTTTGATTAAGTAAAATATCCAGATCTATGATGTGTGCATGTTTGCATAGGGAAGTTGTTATGTATTTTTGTACACATTCCTCCCTCCCTGTCTCTTTTTCTCTCCCTCTCTTTCTGTGTCCCTCTCTTCTTCCCCACCTCCAGTAGAAAAGATCCTTTTAGGTAGTTTCAATTTCGCATTCATGTTATGAGAATTAGATCAGTCTACGTGTAAAGTACTTAGAACAGTGCTGACCTATGTAAGCAAGAAATCAATGCGAGATATTATTCTTATTCTATCTTCACATGCACTGTGACAGGTTCTAGAGATATGCATATATCTGGGGATATGTACCCCCAAATCAAGTACAAAAAAAATGGCTGCTATCCTTAATGAATAAGAGCGTTGGGAGGATTTTGATTTTTTTTTTTTATAAATTATCAAATACTATATCAGAATTAGGCACATGGTACACAGAACATGAAGGAAGGATATTAAATTAATACTGTTGGCAGGAGAGAGGGAGGGGCAGGGAGAATCAAGAAAATATTTCTGGAGGGTAGGACACTTGAGCAGAAGATTTTCAAATAATGTATTGGAATTACCTGAAGCATGCCTGGGAAAGCTTTTCTAAGCAGGGGGAAGGGAGTCTACAAAGACAACGATGCTATGGGCATTTGGAGATGCGCAGAGTTTGACAGGTTTTCATGCATTTGACTTCAGGATATAGGTGCATTATAAGGTGTTAAATGTCCAGTTTCTAGGAAGTCTTCATCCTATCAGACTGAAGGCTTGTCAGTTTCCATCTGAGAAATGCCCACAGGGGCTGGAATGAGAAAGCTACAGGAGGACCCCCAAGCCCCGCAATGTCTAAGTTGTATAAACGTAGACCTACAGCTTATCACGTAGCACTGTAGTCTCCCAAAATGGGTGTAATAAGATTGAGCCATAATATGGGGAAGGCACCTCCTTTCTACTAACTGATTAGGATGCTACAGCCTTCACTGCTGTGAATATTTTCCGTTTATAACATGATATTTAAAACAGATATTGGCCAAATAAAACTTATAAGTATTCTAGAAGCCACACAGCTAACAAATGGAAAGTAAAAGATGTTTATCGTGGAAAAGCAATTACTGGGTGTTGGCATGAGGGCGAGGGGTAGGGTTAGGAGGAAGAGGATAGAGAGAGGACTACAATTTTCAGCTGCTTTCCTGCTTTGAAATCATACCCCCATTTAAGTGATGGTTTGGCTAAATCTCTCTATGTCTTCTACCAGAATCTTCTGTAAATACGCAAACTTCTGGCTGAAAAAAGATACCCGTACTTCATTTTATACATCTGCCACATCCAAAACAGTTTTATCTGATGATTGATCATTTTTGTAGTACATCTTCCCATGTTTGCTTCCGTGACTCATCTGACTTAAAGGAATTAGACTGTCTGGGTGCATTTTCCCCCTTCCGTTGATGTAAGCAAAGCTATAGGAGAAGAGCACTTCACACTGTAAATACACATGGTAAATTCTGCTTCTTTTGATAAACATTTCTTAGTCAATCAAGACTTGCTTGTACTAAGGACTAAATGATGAGTATATGTCACAAAGCAGAGAACTATTAATGCAATTTGAAACAGTTAATGGATTCTGCTTTTACTATTTTTCCTTCGTAGTCTATACCAAAATCTCTTTTGAGGAGTTGGCATGACATGTGGGATTTTTTTTTTTTCTTCCTCCTCTCTGTCATTCCTCTTCCCATCCATCCTTCTTCAAACATCATCTTTGGCAGTAAAGGTTAGCACACGTTTATTGAACACCTACCATATGCTTGCATGCTTGAGATACAATGATGGAGTATCAATAATTATTGGTCTCTAGATACCTCTCAGGGAGAGATGGGAGTGAGACAAGCAAACAGGGGATAATCGCAAGGATCAAATTATACACAGGATTCTCTGGGGCAGGGAAAGGTCAGGGGATATTTTCCAAAACGTGTGATCCCTAAGCTCAGTTCTGAAAAACGTAAGATAATAAGGAATAGAAGGCAAAGGAGTGGCGGCGGGGGTGGGGAGAGCAGAGGGAGAAACACATTCACTGAATATTTATTATTTTTTAGGCACCGTGAATTATCACCTTTCTAACTTTAAATACTTCTCTGAAGTAGGTACAGACATCATTACCACTTTATAGATGTGGAAACTGACGCTCACAGAGGTAGAAGATTTGCCCACAGCCAGGAAGGGCCATAACCAGGATTCAAACGTGGGCTGCTTGATTTCCAAGCTCTGTGCTGAGGAATTCTGCTCCCTCTCCTGAGAAGAGCATGGAAGGAGAAAACTGGGGCAAGCAATGGTGTGGACACATTAGGTAAGAAAGAAACCTGCTGGCAATCCCTGGATGCCATGAATAGCAAAGAATTGTTGATAAATGGCCCTACGTCGCAACATGAGGGAATCTGACCTCTGCACTGAGCTGTGGGGGTAACTTGAATGCCTCTGTGTATCTTCTGGCCATTACCACTGTCCCAGGTCCTGTTTCACCTGGGTCTCAGGACAGGCCTCCAACTGCACAGAGTCAATATAAATGTATCTTTGGGCATAGTTTTGAAAAACTGTGCCTGGAGTGACCATCAGCAGTAATCATGGGCTTTTAGAGAGAAACAGAAATGCAGACATCATTCGGGCAAGCCTCCTGATTCTGGACAAAAAAGAAATGGCTCAGAGCTCAGAGTGAGGCAAGTATTTATCCAAAGCTAGAGTTCAGAACCCAGGACTTCTGCTCACAGCAGAGTGATTTATAGTCTTCGCTAAATAAACATCAGGGGGCACTGCCTTCCTGACCCCGGAGAATATTTGTGGGCACAGGAAAGGAGAGCAGCCTAGTACCCAAAAAGGGCTCATAAAAACTGCAGGCTGGGGAATCTTGTTTCCCACACCTGGTCTCATGCTCACACACCTGGTCATCCCGCAGACTTCTCCTAGTCAATAACAAGCACCCGTATCCACCCAATTGGTTGAGTCAGTCACACGAGAGCGATCCTTGACATCTTTCTCTCTCTCACCTGCCATGACCAATTCAACCTAAAGTCCTGCTTGCATTTCCAAAACACACCTTGTGCATGCATCCCTCTTTGTTGCTGCTGCATATTCCAAGCCAGCAGCCCCCTCCCCTGTTTAACTGCAGTGGATTGCCATGGCCATGCATTCATTCTTGTTTTCATTGGCTCACAGCCAAAACACTCTTCGTCAACAAATACAATCAGATCACCCCTGCTTTAAAAAAACAAAAAACAAAAAACAAAAAAAAAACAAACCACATTGCCCATTGCATTTGGGGTACAGTTTCCTTGTCTACAAAGCCCTGGATTATTCATCTCTGTGCACTTCCTCAGAGTACATTAAGCATCAGGCTTACAAATCTCTTTTAGGTTCCCAAATGCCCCAAATCCCATCTTGCCTCAATGCTCTTACACAATCTACTCCTTCCATGGAATGTTCTCTCCCTACTCTTAACTTTTCTGCATATTTTAATTTTCAGCTGAAAAAGAATACCTTTAACAAAAGCTTCACTTACCTCCCCTTACAATCTCTCCCATATAAATTAGTTCCCCAATGATATTCCCTTGCAGACTCTGAGCAATTACATCACATTTAATTATTCATTTATTAGCAAACTGTGTGACTTGGAGTAAGCCGTTCAATTCTCTGCGCTTTCTCATCCTTGCCTATAAAATGGGCATACTTTGTAGAATAGTTATCAGGACTGGAATGAAAGCACTTAATAGGCATTCAATGAATAGCTGTGAAAAGAGTTATTCTTAAATTCCATTCATAGCCCAAAACAATACTCTGTACAATGGAAAATCAATCACAGCTTAAGACCCAGGACTAAGGTTAGAATAGAGACTCTTCTGGAATACTGCCTCCAAGAAGAAAACTCTGAAACCATCTGTGTATATGCCTCCTGTGCATTCCATTTTGATCTACCTGTGCTCGATGGAAACACCACTATTAGCTCTTAGCCACAAAGGGGCCACTGAAAGGGGAGAAAAAAACATACACAACTGGAGAAAACACTGAAATACAGCTTACACTGTGTAAGTTCATCTGTCTTAAGCTGAAGACACCAAGGAAAGATTTTTGTAAAAAGCTTTCTGCATTGGGTAACAATGATTTCTGCCTCTCCCTTCCCAACACCGACAGTCAACATTCCCAAGTTCATAAAAATTGGAGCACAGAGCTCTCTTAAATCCTGTTGTCCAAATCGTAGACTATTTGCAAAGCAAGCCAGTACCAATCTTGAATAACATTTCCAATGGTTCTCCTGGAGCACAAACACATTTAAATGCGTCTATTCACAAGTTTAAAAAAGAATGTAAATGTATGCACATACGAACATTGAAATAGCCTTCTGTGAGGCCGTTTAATAAGCCAATCTCTTAGTCCACACAGCAAACAAACCAGAATTAGAAATCAGAAGCAGAACTGTCCTTATGCATACCTGTAATTCATTTTAGGAAGTTCATACATTCCAGAAAAGTTGTCTGCATACCACCATTTTGGAAATTGGATTATATTTTTAAAAGCACTAAAGGAGGTGGCTGTTTTAACTAGCATTCAAATGAAACCTTCGTTAAAGTGAAGAATTATTTTTTTGTAATGTGAATAACTGGCATCATTAAATTCACTTTGTAAACAAGGGACACTTGTACCATGTTTAGATTCAAGCAGAGGATCCATCTGCTCTTGGTTTTGGGATTCATTCATTCAGTTAGCATTTTTCATGCATTTGCTATTCATGTATTCATTCTACAAATATTTACTGAATGCTTACCATATGCCTGGCACTGTATTAGATGCTGAAGATACAGGAATGAACAAGAGAGTTGATAACCTTCGCCCTCCGGAATCTTGTACCCTAGTGGGGCAAGGTGATGATAAACATAAATAAAAGTACACAATACAATCTCAAGTAGATATATATGTCACAAATAAGAACAAAGTAGTCAGGGCGCCTGGGTGGCTCAGTGGGTTAAAGCCTCTGCCTTCCGCTCAGGTCATGGTCCCAGGGTCCTGGAATTGAGCTTTGCATCAGGCTCTCTGCTCAGCGGGGAGCCTGCTTCCCTTCCTCTCTCTCTGCCTGCCTCTCTGCCTACCTGTGATCTCTGTCTGTCAAATAAATAAATAAAATCTTAAAAAAAAAAAAAAAAAAAGAACAAAGAAGTCTCAGGGGAGAGAAAGGGATGGACTGCTGGGGACTGGAATGTTGGGTGGGTGCTTCTGCTGATGGAAGAGCCAGGGACAGAGCCTACTTAAATAGGCAAAATGAGGGAGCAAGCCCGGAGAAAGACTTAGGGCAGGGTGCTTCAGGCAGAAGGAACAGCAAATGTAAAGGTCCTGAATCTGGAGTATATTTGTGTTTGAACAATAGCAAAAGGTAAAGTGAGTGGCTTGAGTGATCCAGGGAAAGGCAGAAGGATCAGCCAGGTACTCAGGAATCACCTGAGTGCACCTGATGCACCTTCTTGACTACAGATGGGGGTATGCATGAGGCAACTGTTTTCTGTACCAGGAGGAAAGGAACTGAAGACTCAAAATCCACAGATTTCTGCCCACCATGGAAGGGATGGTTCTCTAAATAAATTAACATGCGTATATCTTTGTTTCTGTATCCTCCTAATTCTGCTCTTACTTTCTCTGCCTCTATTACCCTTCCTCCCTCTCTCCCTTCCTTCCTTTCACTGTTTCATAAATATGTATTTCATACCTATTGTGTTCCAGGCAATGTGCCTAGGGATCGGATGGATGCCCCCTGCCCTGGGCTTAGAGAAAAGCTCTCCCTTTCCCTCACACACTCCCCATTCATATCAAAACTGGAATCTGTTGCACGAGCTTCTCCACTGGGATAACTTGTGAGTCAAACACACAGAGGTTGGAATCCCAGCTCCAGTATGTACCTGCTGTATTATATTAGGCAGTGCATATAATTTTCCTGTTGTCTCGATTCTTTCATCTGCAAAATAAGGTTAATAACACATGCTTTGATGGAATGTTTTAATAATTTCTAGTTTTATTTATAAGCTGGTGATTATTACTACACTACTATTTCTGGTTTTTTCTGCCTTTACAACTTGAACCTCAAAGTTAAAGGAAGGACATTGTTACAAGGTTTGGTATGAGGCTGAAACTGTCTTCTGTCTCTTCTAATGTTCTAGAATATTGTACACTTGATTATAGGATATAACCCATGGGACCTGATAACCCAAGATGACCCAGCCTGGAAGGAGGCTAGAAAGCTGTTTGTGCCTATGGGAGATTGTGTTAATGGCCCCAACTTTCATCCTTCCCTGTATCTACACCCCTTGCCATAGAACTTTGAAGTTCCTCTCACTAAAAAAGCAGATTATATATTTCCACCCCTTTTCTTTTGATCTGGCCATGCGGTATGCTTTGGCCAACAAAAGCATAGGCAGAGGGGACAGTTTCCAGTTTTAAGCCTGCACCCCAAGGGGCCATCCATATTTCTGCATGACAGCATGTGTAGCTGCCATTGCCATGAGAATATACCCAAACTAGTCCCAAAAGGAGGATAAGAAATGCAGGGAGCTGAGCAGTAACCCTGGCTTAGCCCAGTCTGGACCAGGCAACCCCAGCCAACCCATAGAAGAGAACAAATAATTGTTATTTTAAGCCACTGGATACTATAACCTAGTATTATTATGGAGACATTTGATATACTATCTTAATTTAATCAAAATATGTTTTTAACAAACTATCAATTTATCATATTTACTGAACTTCTATATTTAATATATCAGGTGCTGAGGATACAAGCCTAAATCAGAAGGATATCATCCCTGCCCTTGGGGAACTTAGAGTCTAAGTGAGGGAGGAAAACAAAGAAATGTTACTGGTCAGAGTTGAAAAGGGTCTGTTTCAGAGAAGGGGGTTGCCTGGAGTCAGGGTTTAGCCTGAGATGACTGGTTGACTACTCCTAGTGGTGAAAAGGGGAACTGCATCTATGAGAAGCTCTCCCTATAATGAAGTGTAGGACTTAAAAAACGCAAGAATGTCAGCTCTGGAAGGATCCTCCCCTGAACTTATCTTGGGTGAGCTCTCCTTTACAGCTCGGCTCAGAGAAAGGCAGTGAGTTACTCAGGGTAACTCACAGAATTTGTGGCAAATCTAGGACAGGGCCCCTGTCCCCAGGGTAGGCACATCTAATTCTAATACGACCTCAGATGGGTCCTACAGTGTCAGTAAACTTTGTACTGCCCTAAAACTCTTGGCCAGATGTTCTACTACTAATACCATTTAAAATAAGATTAATATCCGTGATTATTATAATTCATAATTGTAATATGACTCCTTTCTTGCTCAGGGCATTTAAGGTATGATACTAACCAGACCTCCTAATTAATAATAGTAATTAACACCTTTCATTTATTGAGTCTCTGTTCTAAGCACAGTCTTGATGGCTTTAGATATGTGGGTACATTTAATCCCTGCAACAATCTAGGCACAGATAATAAACCCCATTTTATAGAATTGGAAAGTGAATCTCTTGGAGATAAAGTCAAGTCAAATCATACAGCTAGTAAGAGGCAGAACCAAGAATCAGACACAGATCAAAGGCCTGTGGTTTTTCTACTTTGCTCTGCAGACCCAGCTGTGGCCACCTTGATCTGAAATGTTGGTTCACAAATGGCACTCCTGTTCCATCTTTCTCAATGTTTTCCCTTTGCCTAGAGAAGGCATGATTGGAGCCCACTGCAATGTGATAAAATCACATTTTCGATCTTGCCTCACTTTTTACACCTTATACCGAGGGATGCCTCCGGAGCAGGAAGCTTTGAGAAGACCTGGGGAAGCCTGGGAGCTTCTAAGTGGAAACAAGGAACTGACTCAGCAGGGCCTGGCTATCTTCAGAGTCTGAGGAGAGGCACATCAAAGGGAGGAGAGCCTGGTACCTTTGATGAAGGAACCAACAGGAAATTATTAGCCTCATGCTGACAAGGACAAAGACAGGCAAAGGGCCATTTGGGCCTCATCTATGTCTGGACTGGAAGAGGCAGGAAGCTTAAGGGGCTGTTGAATCCTGGCCCCAGTGCAAGGTGATGAACGCTGGCTTCCTCCCTTGAAGAACAAGGTGAAGGAAAGGTGAGGCAAGTTAAGATAAACATCCAAACTTCTGGCTGCCCGGATGAACTGAATCTTTTAATTTAAGCTGTCAGTGGGTTCTTTCTTCTCTCTCTCTCTCTCTTTTCCTTTTTTAATCTAAACTGTAATCACACAATACTCCACCCAAGTGCTTGATATGGATTTCTAAGGCAGATCCTAACATAGTCATAAAAAAAAAATCCCCTCTGAAATGTGCACTTTGTACTGTGTCTATGTGTAGGTGTGTTTAAAATGTCACAAACTGGAATACCTAACTCTAGCTCCCAGGAATTAATCACTTAGAAGAGTGAAAGGGGGAAATTAACTTGCTTTAACACTTACAAGACTCTCCAAAGCAGGCGCCAAAATAGAACTTACTGAATAGATGTATGGTTATCTTTCTATAAGAACTAAAACTCTTAAAAAAATTTTTTTTTCTCTAAAATTGCCTTGCAAAATCCCCCCGCCCCAAGTTAGGGCTCAAATGCAGGTCACAGACTCTCACAGATGCCTCATAGGGAATAAAGGTGTAAAAGGTTTTGGGGGAGGGTGGGAGGTGGCCTTTTTTAAAGTAACAATTCATTGGATTTTAGTTAAATGTGTAAATTTGTGCAACCACCACCACCATCTGATTTTAGAACATTTTCAACACCAAACAAAGTTCCCTTATGCCCATCTGTAGTCAATTCCTATTCATACGCTGAGCCAGGACAACCACTGATCTGCTTTCTGTCTCTATAAATATGCTTTTTCTGGACATTTATATAAAGGCATCATACAATATGTGGTTTTGTATCTGGCTTTTAGCATGTTTTTAAAATTCATTCATAATGTAATACGCATCGGTATTTCTCTTCTTTTTAATGCTGAATACTATTCCATTTTGTGGATATACCACATTTGCTTATTTGGCAGTTGATGAGTATATGGGGTTATTTCCAAATTTTGGCTATTAGGGATAATGCTACTATGAACCTCAGATACATGGCTTTGTGTGGATGTTTTCCACTCTCTTGAGTAGAATTACAGGCCCAGAATTGCTGGGGCACAATATTGCATAGGGCTACTGACCACTGCTAGATACTAGGTTTCATCTGATTCAGATAAGCTATGTCAGTAGAAATCCACCAAATTCTTACCTTACCTTTAAAATCAGCTGATATTATCTTTCATGATTGGGATGGCCTAAAACAAGTCCTCCCCAAAACAAATAACAAACAAACAAAAACAAACGAACAGAAAATGAAGGGCAAATTTCCATCTAATACCAAATCTCATGTACCCAGGCTCCTCCTGTTGAACATGCCTCTAAAACGGAATTAACTGAGGGTTGTTTGTTTGTTTGTTTTTCCTCATGGATCAACAGATGCCCTCTCCATCACAGATGCTGGTCATCTCTGTGTACGTGTAATTAGACTGATGATGGTTTCGCGGTCCCTTTTATGCCCAAGCGGAAATGATGAGAAAATCCTGACAATAGTAGTGGAACAAGCGCAAAATCCAGGCAGCTCTGAAGGAGAGTACAACTTCTCTCCGGTGTAACTTCATTCATCAGCGAGGGGGCGCGGTGTGAGGACCCCATCACCTTCGCTATGCCCCGCCGGAGCGAGGGGACCTGCGGCGACGGCCTAGGACTCACTGAAAAGTTTTAGGGCTTAGGGCACCCGGGAATGGCAAATGAAAACACATCACCAAAGGCGCTGAGAGGAAGCTAGAGAGTAGAAGGACTCACTCAGGTCAGGGTCCAGCCTGAGGAGGTGGCCGAGGCTGGTACCACGTGCGACTCACCCGCGCGCTCCGCGGAAGCGCTGGGCCTCCTTGGCCTTGCCAGTCGCTCGCCCCTGGTGTGAGGGCGGCGGCGGAGCGCGGTGTCCAGTGTCCAGAGGCCTGTCACCTTGAGGCCTCTGAGGTCTGAGGGTTGAGGGGAGCAGAGGAGCAAAGCCACCAGGCAGTGCAAAGCTAGGACCCCCTTCCCCAGCGGAGGAACGCGAAGGCTAAAGGCCACGGCCGCACGACGGACGCCGGACGCCGCGAGGACGGCGGGCGCGCCGAGGGGGAGGGGCGGCGTGCCCCGAGAGCCCGCCCCGCCCACCGCCCCCGCGCACGCTGCCGGGCGCGGAGCAAACCCACCCAGCCTCGGGCGCTCGCAGCCCGCGGTGTGGCCGCGGCCTTTAGACTGCCCATTCCGACGCTGGGCGGGCTTCGGTCGCTCCTCCGCCTCGCCCGGCGTTCCGCTGCCTTTCCCTTTCGTGGACCGTCCGAGTCTTTCTTACTCGTCCCCGTTTTCCGTTAACTCCTCGGCTTCACGCCCGTCGCCGCGCTCTCGCTCCGCGCCCTGCTTACCCTGCCCTACGCCGGCCCGTCACCTCTCCGCCAGTTCCCCATCCTGATCCCCGTCCCTCCTGGAAATTCCTTTCCCCCGTTCTCCCTTTGCGTCTTCATTGTCCTTCCGCCTTTTCTTTTTCCACCACCTCCCTACCCTGGAAACTTGTTCCAGCCAGGGATCCCACCGGGTCACAGGCGCCTCCCTCCACCACCAGGCCGGCGGAGTGTGTGGGTGCCCCCGCCGCTTCGGGTACCACGAGCGTCCCGCCCAGTCCCTGGCGTGATTCCGAGGTCTTGACCCCGGCTGCCTTTTCTTGCCGCGACTCCGCGAGGGCAGGAAGAGGCCCGGGGCTCTCTCCTTCTAACCGGTCCTCCTCGAGGGATAAAAGAGAGGACTGGGGGAGGATGCAGGCCCAGCACCCTCAGGCCCTCTCGCCCCCAGAGCCGCACTTCCCGCAGAGTCGCGGCGGGTGTGCGGTGAGGGGGCCCTGAGGCAACAAGTGACGCTGCGTGCGGGGGCCGCTGGTACCTGCCTGAGGCGGGGGCCCCGGCACCCTCGGGGGTGGGTGGCGGGAGCGAGACCGGCTCTGGCGAAACGTTCCCTGCGCCCCACTCCTCACAAGGAGGGGGTGGGGGGAACGAGAGAAGAGAGAGACGTGGCTCTTCCCAAGTCCGAAGTCTCCCTCCCCAGGTTTCCCTACCCGTGCCCCGAGCAGAGTTTGCGAGAAATGGGGGAGACACAGGGCAAAAGCCGCCGACGTGGAGGGATTTTCGGAAGGTGGGGTACTAGAGTGAGGAAAGACAATTCCCGATTGCCTCCCCCGCTTGGGCGATGCTTTCTTCCAACCCAACATCCAGGCCTCCCGGGCAAGGGCCCAGCCTGGCCAGCTGGAGCGGATTTGGGCGAAGGAGGAAAAAGGGGCTCCCAACCCCTCCCCGGTTTTCCTCCGCCGCCCTCCCTGATTGGCTGTGCGTCCCTGGAGCCCAACTTCAGTCGCTCCAGACTCTCTGAGCCCCAAGGGAGCCAGAGTGCAGCGACCCGGGCCCGGCCGCGAATCCAGGGGTCGGCATCCGTGGGGCCCCCGGGGGGAGGGGCGCGGACGGGGTCGGCCCCCGCAGCCTCCTCCAGGCCCAGCTTGCTGCGTCTCGCGGCCTCGGCTCCTCTCCGCCCCCCGCCCTTTCCTTCCCTCCCAGCAGCGGCCTCCCTCCTCCTCCGGCCCCCCCCACCCCGCCCGCCACCTCCCCCCGGTTTCTCATTCCTGCCACTAGCGCGCTCGGCGGCTCATTCCGCGGCCGCCGCCAGCCGAGGGGAGCGTCGCGAGCAGATGCCGCGGGGGCCGCTCGCAGCCGCCGCCGACTTGTGAATGGGACCCGGACTGGGGCCGGGGCTGATACCGCTGCGCTCGTTTTGTGCCAGGGACCGACGGCCCGGAGCTGGCGCCCACCCTCCAGGGCCCCAGGTGAGGCTTGCCGCCAGTCCCTTCCTTTCGACTGAATGGGGCTTCTTTTGGGGGGGGGGTGTCTCTGGATGAGCATGTCTGGGGGTGGGGGGAAGGAGGTCTGACTGGAGAAGATTTCACTAATGCAACGCAGAAACGGGAGGGGGGCGGAGGTAAGAAGATTTGTTTAAAAATCAAGAAGGGAGAAGGGAGCCAGCCAGCTGTGGGCGCGGGCGGCGCGGAGAGCAGAGGCGCCAGATGTGCGCTCCAACCTCTCCCCCGCTTCGGCCTCCTCTGGGGTCTGCGCGGAGGCCGCGGGAGAGGGGCTTTGCGCCGGGCTGGGGCAGAGGCTGCAGAGCTGCGCTCCGGGCGCGCCGGCTGCCCGCGGTCGGGTCTCTGGGGAAAGTCGCCCCCCGCGCGGAGCCGGCCCGCCGGCCCGCGCTGCACCTCTTTCCGAAAGCGGCGACGTGACCGAGCTCTGCAGGGCTCCTACCCCTTCTCCCGGTCCCCGCCGAGCGCTCCCCGGGCTCAGCCCTCCTTGCGCGACCGCCGGGGGAAAACGGGAAGCACCCGGCTGGGATCGGCTGTGGCCCCGCACTTTAATAGGCGATCTTTGGGTCCGCTGACTGCGGCTGAGGGGCGGCCGACTGCGGTGCGCGCTCCGGCTCTCCGGCCGGAGTCTGCTCGGGAGCTCCGGGGACCGCCTGTTACCTCCCGCCAGCCCAACGGAAGGTCCGCGCGCGGCTCAGACTCGGACTCGGCTTGCCTGGGGCTTGCGAAGCCTGCCAGGGTCAACGTTAACTTTGCGAACCAAGCCGTGCCCTAAGCCTGCGCCTCCTCCCGGAGCGCGCCAAGCCTCTCCCGCTCCCCGCACGCATGGCCCTCCTCCCTTAGCTTTGCCCGGAACGCTAGCCGGCAGGACGGGAAGGGCGGCGAGGAGAGCACCCTTTCCCCGCTCAAGCCGGGCAGAGCTGTAAGGAGGGCCCGCTTCGCTATGTGAAGAAAGGAGTCCCCGCAGAAAGTGGGGTCGGGGAGGGCCCCCCAGTCACGCTTCCTTATCCTTTTCTCGCCAAGGCCCTGCTTTCGCTTGGGCGGGAGGGTGTGTGTGTGTTGGGGGTGGGGGGTGCACAACACGCCTCCCTTTCCCGGGTGAGAGCTTTTCTAGATGCTCGAAAAAGCCCTGTTGCTTTTGCTGATAATGCAGCAGGAATTTCATGGGCCATCGCGCTGCTATTAAGAAATTGCATCTTTTAATTATTTAATAATGCCATCCCTGCATGACGACGGATTGTCCCTAAGGGATGGGGGTGGAGGGCTGTTCCTGAAACCCTGCTGTTGGGGTCTAGATCTGTCAAAAGTCTTCCCTCGTGTTTCCCCCAAAAGAAATCTTGTTCAGGTGGTTCTGAAATCTTGCTCGGGTGGTTCTGAAATCGTGCCTTGTCTTCCTCTTCGGATCTTTCTTACCAGGTTAATATGAAGCAGGGAGTAAGTTTTCCTTTTAATCAGAGGGAAGACGCGATGATTAATCTGGCAAGAAGGTGGATCAATTCTTTATCACTTGGGCTTGCAGCAGACATCGATGGTTTTGCGGGGTGTCTGGCTTTCCGGGGAATGGGACTGTAGACGTGGTCTCAGGGGCGAGGATCAACCAGCATCGCATCAGCGCATTTGCCAGGCTGGGCTCCGAGTGCTGGATCCTAACACCATGGGAGAGGAGAAGGGGCTGACCTTCATTTCATTAATCCCGGAATTATTTTTCCTATATACCCGAGATGCAGACACCAGAACACAGAAGTAGTCGCCTCCCAACCCTAGCTGCAGGGAGCCTGGTCTCCTTCTAGCAGAAGGAAGGAATAAAAGTTGCAAAACAAAGGGACAGAGTTGTGGTCCATACCAGACAGATCCTGAAGCTCCTGGTCACTAAAGTTCCTTACTCCTAAGCTCTGATTCCAAGTTTTAGAGTTGGCCAGTGGGCCCTGGAATTCAAACCTCCATGCAAAACTGAAATCCTGCCTAGTACAAAGAAATGTGAGTACATTTCAAGTACAGACTAGGGAATGGCATCTTACAGGCCAGGAAAATTGGCTTGAGTGGGAATTATCTTTAGATCTTACTTTTGAAACATTGCAAATTAATGCTTTAAAAATGTGTTGCAGCCAGGCTTTATGATTAGTAACAATTATTACGATCATTTTTGTTGTAATTTCAGAGTCTGCATAAGCTGGCCATTTTATTACATTGTTTAAAAAAAGGGATCCCCCCCCCCACACACACACACACCCCTGGAGTTAGGGGATAGGGAGGGAGAATGAAGAGAACTAAAACTGGATCATCTGTTGAGGCCCAAACATGTAGATTTACTCAAACTGGGCTTATTGCTTACTAGAAAGAATAGGATTTTAAAATAGTTCTAATTGAAGCAGTGGACCATCTTGATAACACTTCAGAACTTCCATTATGTTCAGCATTCTTATCAGAACACCAGATAGTAAAATTACTAGAAACCTAAATTCTATTTTCAATTAAGATGCAATCTTTTGTTAATTTGAGAATTAAAAAAAAAAGTCACAGCTCTATTTTTGCAGGGGTGGCAGTGGATATGTATATTTGTTTATTTGTGAGAGGAGGGTGGGCAGGTTTGGAGACCCATGCCATGATTTGGGGGAGTACAGATCAATTTCATGCTCCTTTAATGGACTTGTCTTCATAATTCATGGTTTTTCTTCCTCTTTGAATAGAATTACATGGCTGCCTTGTAAAGATTCTGGTTTTGGGGACCCTCATATGGGAAATGCCATGACTTTGACCTCAAGGCTTGATTTACAATGCCAGAACTACACTCCCATGAGCTTAGTGTGTCTCGGAACCTTGCCTGTGAATGTCTGTGACTTATGAAGTTGACAGTTCACATAAACTTTGATCTGTGATATTCAGATCTATTTTCAGAAACATCTAAAGGAGATCCGCAGGTTTGATTTTAATTTTCCTCCATTTTCAATACATTTATGTAGGCAAATGTTCAAGAAGTATAACCATTTTGTTTATTTATTTTCAATATTGGTTTTTTTCACTTTGATCATAGACGTACCTTATCATTAATAATGATAAAACACTGGTCTATGGACTTTGAAAGTAGGTAGCAAACATTTTCTCTTAAACTGTTAAGTTTGCCGAATGCCTGAATTCCTCAGTCTTTTTCCTAGAAAATCTGAGCACTGTGTAAATTCACCAGCCAATGATTTAAGGGATTGAAATGTGGTTGGGATTTTTTTTTCCTCCCTCTTATGAAATTGGTCATTGTTTCAGAAAAAAAGGTTACCTAGTTCGTCAGGAGCCTCCATTCTAGATCTTCCAAGCATTTGGGTTGTCAACCTTTCCAATCCAATGTTATTCCTCCTAGAACATGTAAAGATCTTTGGTCTGTGTGGGCTAGGGGAGAAACGTCAACAGGTATGTTAAAAAGGAAAAAAAAAAAAAAAGTAAAGCTGGAGAAAGTTGGACAAATTCTGGCACATCAGTAGTACTAAGAATCCATGAGGAGTCCATCAGGATTACTGTGATAGCCATCCACAGCCTCTTCTATGGGCAGGAAGGACTAAAGAAAACACTCGAGGAGGATAATTAGACATCTTTCTGCTATAATTTTACCCTGACATTGAGAGCCTTGTGCCTCTCTGGAAATGGGCTCCTTCGCGGAAGATTGCACTTCTGGCCACTAGAGGGCAATGGCGCCCTTCTCCAACTTTCTGCATGGGGCCCATCTGCTTTTGAGGGCACCATGAAAAGCGGTTTTGTTACCACCAGCCTTGCCTGGCCCTCTCAGGAGAGACCGAATTCAATCTAGCTATGGTTCAGGCTACCGCCTGAGCAGTTTGTCAGGATTAACATCTTTCTAGTTGGTGAATCTGTTACCTTCAGCCTCTCCTTCCCACCTTGCAAGTTTACTAGAAAGTTGGAAAATCCCGTAACTTGAGATTCTCTGAGCAGGAGATGAGGAGGAAATGGGGTGGGGGGAGGGCTGGGCTGAATGAGACACTAGGTCAGCTCTCACTGAGCTGTGATCTTGGAGGATTTTCTGGCCTTTTTTTTTTTTTTTTTTCTCCCTGCCAGAAAGAGCATCATTTGAGACTCTGAGGGGAAACGAATGAATAAAGAAGGGAAATATTAGTGAGATTGCTGTGGTATCATTGCCTGTTCTTTCAAGAGGTTTTGAAGAGTCTGCAAGACATTTCTAATTTGGAAAAAAAAAAAAAAGAATAGCGTTTTGATCTTTGGTAAACACTTTGGGGCATGGGGTTTTAATAGAACCATAAATGTTTTACTCTTACCTTTAAACCATTCTTGATATTGCTGTAAAAAAAAAAAAACCCTAAATTTAGCAGAGAGTAAAATTTAATTCAAGATTGGTCCTCATGCACTAGAGTTTAATCATTTGACTTTTTTTTTTCCCCTCAGTGATATGGAAATTACTGCTTATGATTAAATTGCATATTTCAGGCTGCACGAATTTATATTTGTTACTGTTTGATAGTGTCATTATGAAAGTTCAGAAGAATAATGTAAAAAAAAACACTAGCGCTATATTATAATTAAGAGGAAAGCTCTATTAAAAAAATAAGTACTGTCTTAAGTGGATTCTTATTTGTATTTTTTTTAACTGAATACAATTGCCTCCCTGGTGAGTCAGCAGTGCAGTTCCTTGCAGCTCCAAGTGTGTTGGAATGCAAGGGCCGTTGATGAAGAAGGAATCAATGCAAATGGATTATGGGAAGGAGTATTAAGTAACTCAGTGGAAAGTAAGACAAAGTGTTTTGTAAACCAATGCTCACTCACCACCGGACAGTTTATTTAACTGAAAAAAAAAGAAAGTGCTTTTAAATTGTAAGTGCTTGTGAATAATGCATGTTTGTTAGAACTGGAGGCAAAATTTCATGGTTATTTGGTTTAATTAGTCATCAGACGGTTGCAGAGGTCCAGAATTCTTATTGAGATAAATCATTGTTCTCGTGGTCTGTCAGGTGAAAGTTTTGGCTCAGGCAGAGAATCCGGCATGCCAGGATATTAAGTGAGATAGGAGGATGAGACGGGGAGGAGGAAAAGAGGTAAGGGAAGCGGCGGGTGGGGAGGAGTGTGAGAGAGGCTAATGGTGCTGTTGCTCATGGTGGGGCAGAGACTGCTGTCTCTGTTCCTTTACCTCCACTCCTGGAGACCCGTGTGAGGTCCTGAATCCAGAAAGCTGGCATAAACAGCTTTACAGGCCACCGCGAGCAGTGGCCAGGGTCTTAAATTCTATCACTTTCTGGCCCTGAGAACGCCTCACAGTACCCTGTGAATTTTTCTTGAATTTTTCTGGTTTTTGCAGGTGACGAAAAACCTTCCTTCACTTCCTCCACGAATCCCCTTCCTTGCCAGAAATCCACACGACGTGGTCCTCGGCACTAGCATGATTTCGCTCATTAAGAATTTGCAGGAATTTCTGGAAGATACTGGCTTTGGGTGTGGTGTCTTCCACGCTATGATGATTACCTAACATAGCAACGGGGGAGCGATGGAGGCTGCTCCCTGGTTTTAGTTTTAGATGCATGAGATCTCTTTTCCGCCACCATTAGGCTCCACCAGTGAGTGCAAACAGTGAGAATTTGGAGTTGCGTCCCTGCCACCGGTGGTGTTTATTCTGTGTAAGAACCAGCACGGATGCCAGCATGGGTAGGCGTATTGGATATAGTGCTGTGCAAACCATTCCCAGCATGAATCTCTGGGAACGTGTTACCTGTAATTCTGTCCTGAACACTCAGGCTACTTCCGTCATCCCCGAGCCTGAGGCTAGGACCAGCGACTCAGACAGCAAGACATGAGGGTGAGGAGTGTGCAACAGCAGAACAAGATCTTGTGTTTGGTTAGCATTTTGATATTTTGTTCATCATCACGGACTTTCTCCATTCAACATGGTTTTTAAAATACTGCATTACAGTATTATTCATGTTGGTTACTGAGTTTTTTGGCAAGCCCTTACATTTCATGCCCAAGGACCGTGCCTCACCTGACTCACCCTAATTCCAGCCGTGTCCCGTCCTTGGATCCTTCTCGGCTCCATCTCCAGGGCTTAGAGGCTATGGGACCGAGATTAAGGAACATCACATTTCTAAGACTCAGACGCCTCATCTGTTGCAATGGAAACCGTAATAATACTCATGTCCTAGAATTGTTGTGACGATAAAGTAAGAATGGAGTACAGTGCCTGGTTCATGATAAGCCCTCACCAAACACTCAGTCCTTTCGTCCTCTCAGACCTGGGATTTGGTTTTAGAGACTAATGGTGGCAGGTAGCAGTTCTTCCTTATAATTACTACCGCAAAATCCTACACTGAAGATTCCCTTTACATGGAGGCCTCTCCCAATTAGGGATGAATTGTTTATTAGTGCCTCCCTCTTTTTGAATTATTTCATAAGTTTAAGTGATCCATCCCTCTTCCATTTAAAATATTCAAGAGGCAGTTGAGATTTTAGAGATAATTATGGCTTTTGAAAAGTGCCTGCCTCCTTCTCCTACCTTTGCATTTTCTGTCTGTTCATTCTACATACGGGTTGCCTGATAAGTTGCCCTGAAGTAATATCTTACTGGGAAAGTTTGCTAAGCGTGTGATGTTGAGATATTCATCACAGGGTCTGCTTTCATTTAAAAGGGGCTCATTACTATTCCAGACTAGCTTAAATGATAATTAGCCCCATGATAAATCGTCTCCATTTCAAGCATATTCCTGTTTGTTTTTCAGGTTAAAGTAGTTTGGGAATTTAAGGGGGTTGAGCAGTGACCATTCTGACTGATGAAGAGACTCCGGCTGGAGAAGCCGTTGCCTGCCTGTGGTCTTCCTAAGGTCCAGGCCAAAGCACAGTGGTTTGGTACAGCCTTGACAATGACAGAAACCCCCATCCATTGCCCCTGCCCCCGCCCCAGCCCTTAATGGTTTTCCAACTGTTTTCACACTCAGTGGCACCATCAGCCTGGGCTTTCCAAGGCTCCTGGACCTTCCGGGTTGTCCTGCTGTGTCCCATCTGCAGCCTTCTTGTGTCATGTGTTTCTACCCCAGGCCCCAAATCCCTCCTGGGTATCCCTTGCAAGGAAAGGAAACATCTCCCTGTGTTTGCCTCGAAAACGGAAGGGAGAAGATCCAACTTGTTGATTTCCTACCATGTGCCAGGTCTGTACCTGAGACCTCATTTATTCTACGCACTCACCCTGTGGGGAGGGTATGAGCATCTCTGTTGTGCACATGGGAAAACTGACTCTTGGGAGGGTTCTGGTCCCTTGTCTAAGCTCCTGGGGCTTGAGGAAGGAAAGCTGGGTTCCTCAGTATGTTCTGAATGCACATGCCTAGAAGCTTTCTGCTGTGTGTGCAAGCTGGGGCTCCCCTAGATTTCTAGAGAAAAACAGCTGGAGCGAGACCTGAGCTGACTGCTCGGACCCCGTGCCCCTATCTACAAAAGGAGCTTCTGGGATCTTCTGGTCTAACTCTTCTTTCTGCCTGTTTTCTGTTTGTCATTAATCCTGCAGCTTCGTACATGACCTGATGACAGCCTGCTAACTACCTCTTATGGAACCCATCACGCTAGCCATGACTATTAACTCGGTTCATTAAAACTCCCCATCACAGGAGGACGTGAAATACCCCTCTTTTATAACTTTCTCCCAATAGTTACTCTTTGCCCCTGCTCTCCATCACTATTTCCTCCTCCTGAGAGCCCTGCAAATATTTGAAAATCAGTATCAGATAATATTTAAAATCTAGCATTTATTGCACATTTAGCTAGTTTCAGACACTGGGCTAAGAACATTCTCTATAATATGAGACTTACCCATAGTGACTCTCTGAACGGGTAAGATTATTGCTAGGCTCTTAACAAAGAAAAATAAAACAAAACAAAAACCTGAAAAAAAAAAACCCTGAATTCCCAGTGTTCCGCAAAGTAATTAAAAAACATAGTCCCAGAGCCTTTCATTAAAATAGGTGACAGAGAACTTGGACCTACTACTTCCTGAGTGAGGAATAGACATTCTACTTTACCAAGTAGGAATCAGGTGTGTGACGTCATTGGATTTATCAGCTATTCTGGCCAACCTTCAGTTAGAGATAAGGGTCCAGGGACCTAGAGAGGAACCACGACTTGCCTAAGATCACTTGTTCATTTAGGGCAGATAAAGCAAGAACTGGGCAATCTTGGCTCTTAACTCAGTCTCTTAGCAGTGTCTACATGCAATTTTTTTTTAGACTAGTTTTACTGGTGGTCTGATTTTTATTTAAACCTATCACTAGGTCCATTATCTATCTGCCTGTCTATCTGTCTATCTATCTATCTATCCATCTATCTATCCATCCATCCACAAAAAGATATAACCTCTTATGTCATTAGGCAGTTAAGTTATGACGGCTATAAATGGGACTTTCAGTGAATCTCTGTTTGGAAGTCATAGTCAACCAATCCAATGCCATTTGATAATATTTTGAAAACTGTAGCATTTGACCTTGGCCTTCAGGTCTGTCCTACCTTGTAGTCACTATCATTACTATGTCCATCCCATGTGTGCCTCAATAACAAAGGAGAGTGGCATCTTATCTTGTCACCTCTGGCAAGCGTTCACAGGGCTCACTGGCAGGGTGTGGCTTGAACTTGATCCCAAACCCATTTCTTTGTCACCTACTTTAATGAAAAGCTCTGGGCTGGGCACATAGAAATAGTCAAGTCCTAAGGCCTTCCCTCTGGGAGCTGCTATACCAGTGGTACCGAACATACTACGTTCAAGGCTGCAAACATTTAGTGCAGCAAAGGAAGTACAAATAAGTGGGGCCACAGGGCCGATGAGTCCCAAGCAGTGCGGTGATCCAGGGTGGTCTGGGGAAGGAAGGCATTTGTGGCTACCATGTACTGATGATGGTGGGGCATCCTTAGTGATACAGGGTGCATTACCCCTAGTGCAAATCATCTAGGCATGGGGAACTTTCCTATTAGAAAGACTTCCTTCTATGGAGCCAAACTGTCTCTCCAGAGGTCACATTCTTTGATACAAGCCTTTGATGCTATGCAGAATGGATGGAGTTCTCCCACATTCGTTACCCAGTATTTACTATCTTCCAGGATGCCTTCTCCCCGGTTTTCACATCTCCAGTATGAACACCTTATTCATGTTTGCTTCAGCCCTCCGTGGAGGGAAGGACTGAAGACAAAATTCCAGGCAGCTAAACACTAGACTATACCCTTCTTTCCCCACGCTTCTTTTATTGCAGCCCGAGGCTACATCACATTAGCTTTTATTGCCAGTCACATCACCCAGAGGACTTATGCTCCATAGTTTGTTTGTTTATTTGTTTTTCCTTATGTGCTGCTGTTAAGTCACATTTCCCCACCTGTCCCTGTGCACCTAAGACATGACAGGCACCTTCCGCCGTTGTCAGCACGGGATCCGGAGTCAGACTGCCCTGCTGCAAACGCTGGCCTTGTCCCTTCTTAGCTGTGCAGATCATTTTAGCCATTCCTCCGCTTCCCCATCCAAACGCTGGGTTAGTAATAGCTACCTTATACCGGGGCTCTGGTAGCAAACACTATTAACACATACACATGCTTAGACCAGTGCACAGAACGTGATTGCTGTCACTGGTGTCTCAGTTCTATGAGTAGCTTTACTTAGTTACCAACCTCGCTTGGTAAAAACAAAACAACAGCAGCAGTAAAAATAACAGAAAAGGAGCAGGGGCAGGAACTTTTTAAATAAGACACTCCCTTTTCAGTGATTCAACAGCCTAGAATACACTATTCTACATGTTAGTCGTTCCTGGGCGTGCATATCTGTCATCTGGTTTGCTTGTTTGCTTGGCTGCAGAGCAGTGGGACCCCCTCCTGTGTCTGGAGAACAGCTCACAGTAAGACTTTCCATAGAGAGAAGAACCCTCCTTCTGCTCCAGAGGCCTGAAGGACCAGAGTGGCTTCCCTGGCTCTCCTGGAAACTAGAACACAGATTCAGTACTAACTTCCCCGTGTGTTTTACATCTGGATTCAGTATCTTGTATATATATATATATATGCAGACATGAATGCATACAGACGCAAAACCACTGGCCATGAAGCACTCACTCTGAGTGCTATGGCTGTGGTTGCACCAGTCTCTGATTTCTGGGGCCACCGGGGTGGTAGAGCAAAGCTGTAACAGCCCGTGTCCAGCAGAGACAGCTATGGGGTCCTCACCCACCTGTTCCATGGGAGTGTCTTGTCTGTGATCTGGCTGTCTCAGGCTCTTGGCATTCCTCTCCATTTTCCGAGCCTGCTTCTCTAGCCTTCCCGGAAGAATGGTGCTACCCTAAGTCTGTTTCTGAACTAAGAACTGAAAGAACTGAACTAAGAACCAAGCACTGAACTAAGAAACCCGAAAGGCTTCGTTTCCCTGCTCATTTTGCAAGACTATTGTGAGAAATCTTACCCACGGCAGTACTGAGTGGGGTATCTGGCTTTTGAGCTCCTTTTGAATGAAGGGAATGTTGATAATTAGATGCTAGGGTGTGAGGGTAGAACAGAGGCAGCCTTTATTAAACATTGAATAGTTTAATTTGGGCAAAAAGTAGGCAAAATTTCAGGACCTAGGCTGAAGCCTACTGATATAGCTTAGTAGATGGTGGAATTTCTGTGGGAAGCTGTGGCAGATAGCACAATAGCTAGTCACGTGGACGGCCAAAGATCTGTTGGAAGGGACGGGGCAGGTTGTGTGGGCAAGTGGCCCGTGGATGCTGGCCACGGAACCAATGCTAAATTCCCAAAAAATATTATCCAGAGGAAGCTAAGGCCAGATATAGGGACAAGAATCCAAATTGGTTCCCCAACCCAGTGGCAGCCAGGTAGTGAGGTGTATGCGAAATTCAGAGCCAAACATCTTGGAGAAGGCAGGAAGGAAAACATAGAAACTCTCCAAGCATTCACGGGAGTGTCAAAGATGCCCCCCATAAAAATGGGCTAGTCTCCCTAAGTCATATCCTAGCTTCTGGAGGGGACAGCTCCCACGCTGTCCTGGCAGCATGGGCTCTGTGTTGACCCAAGGAGACAGTGATCACATGGCAGTTGTCAGTGCTTACAGCTGGGCGATTTGGGGCAGGAAGGACACACAGGTATAAGCTGCCTCTGCAGTTCGCCTCATACCATCCCAGGACAACTTTCCTCACCGACCTTTGTCAGAAATCAGCGTCACCCCGTCTGGTTGGCTCGGTCAGTTAAGTGTCTGTCTTCGGCTCCGCTTAGGATCCCAGGATCCTGGGATCCAGCCCCAAAGTTATCAGGCTCTCTGTTCAGCCGGAGTCTATTTCTCCCTCTCCTCCCTGCTCCTGCTCTGTCTCTGTCTGTCTGTCTCTCTCTCAAATAAATACATTTTTTAAAAAACAAAAAAGAGAAAGAAATCAGCATCATCTTTCAGGGAGGGAAGCCTTCGGAGCAAGCTCAGAATTTCAGATCTGTCTAATGGGCCAGGTAGTGGAACACAGAATGACTTTGATTTTGTGGCTGATGAACCACTGGCCACACCTGACTCTGTTATCACCAAGCTGCCTGGGACTCTTGGAGCCATGCATTTCAGTTTCCATGGGATGCTCCCTGATGGGTCACCATGGACACCCATCCAGACCACAAACCACAGATGCCTAACCGAACAGGTGAAGCTGGGTGGGCACCTGTGTTAGTAGGTATCAACTTTCTTTCTTTCTTTTTTTTTTTTAAAGATTTTTATTTATTTATTTGATAGACAGAGAGAGATCACAAGTAGGCAGAGAGGCAGGCAGAGAGAGAGGGGGAAGCAGGCTCCCTGCTGAGCAGAGAGCCCAATGTGGGGCTCGATCCCAGGACCCTGAGATCATGACCTGAGCTGAAGGCAGAGGCTTAAACCACTGAGCCACCCAGGCGCCCTAGGTATCAACTTTCTATTCTCTATAAAAGCATGCATATTTTAAGGTTTTAAATATTTAAGCACATATTTAAAGGTACTATAAAATATTTTATTGACAATGTATTTGAAATCCAAACCCAAGCTGAAAAATCAGAGGTTATTTCTGCAAACAATTCCAATTCACAACCTTTTGACCTAAAGCACCCCAGCAGTGACGGGAGACTGTTCTTGAACTGGCTTGCTCCCCTACCGACTTCATATATGGACACGGCTGTGGTGTTAAGATACAGTTGTCATTGTTCTATTATTCTTGGGAACCTAAGAAGCAGTATATAAATGAAGTGTCACTATTAGTATTATTATCTTAGAGTAAAAATTGCAATGTAGCAGTTAAAGCTGGGCACACTTGCCTTCGAAATAATGCATGGGTGATTCTTGTGTTTTATTCATCGCTGCTGCTCCAGCAAACATCGCAAAGAATCTTCAACTTCAGCAAATCTCAGCAGTGCCTTTGGAAGCATTAGTCAGGAGACTAATGTAGCCAAAGAGGCTGTGTCTTTGACGTGAGGGATGGGTCCCGTGGAATTATTTCAGCTGCCCTCTCCCACCAGCCCTGCTGCTGTCGAGCCTTGCATTATAAGCCAGAGAGGCCCCCAGTTTTCACTTAGAGAGTCATGCCTCGTGTCCTTTTCTTATTGGCTGTGTAACATTTTATTTCTCACGAACGGAGAAGGATCGCCTGTCAGCAAGTTTGCTGCCAATTGCTGACGAATTTCCCCTAATAGGCTGCCAGGTGATTCCCTCTCTCCAGGCCGACGAGCTTAGTGCCATCTGACGTTGCTGATGGATAGCTACGGGGCCTTGGGCAAGCCAATTAACCTCGGTTTCCTCATCTGTAAAGTGGCCTTCGGGGTCCTTTCTAAAACGGTCTGACTCTCATATCTTCCACAAATCCTTTGGCAAGGTGCTTTTTGACTGTCAAATCTCAGCATTCTAGAGAAAGCCATGCGAACAGAAACACCAGGAGGTGAGAGCACAGACCAGGTTTGCCCAAGCACAGTATGCCAGCAAGTGATAGCGGACAGAGTCTGCCTGCGGGGTAGTAAGTTCAGGACTCTGTGGAGTACACTGAATGCCGAATTCAGGGCTTTGGACTTCAATCCCTAGCCCCTAGGGAGCCTCTGAAGGGTTTGGAGTAGGGGAGTGATGTGTTGAATGCATTATTAAATGATTTCTGGAACAGCATGGAGAATTACTGATAGAAGGAACAGAGACCCTAAAGAGGGAGGCCAGCAGGATGGGGGTTACAGCAGAGATGATGAAGCGGGGATTAGGGACTAGGGTGGGGCAGCATTCTCACAATCGCTGTTGTGCACTGAGCACAACACTGTATGCACATCCTGCGCAGCGATCCCCGTGAATTACCTCAGTCTGTCCTCACTACAACCTCAGGGAGGCGGAAGCTATAATTATGCTCATTTATAAAACATAGAAACCAAGACTCAGGATAGTTAAGCCACTTTCCCCAGTGTTGTGTGGTTTATAAGTGGACAAGCAGGGATTTGAACAGATATTCCATGTTCTCCACGGCTCTGTTGTAGGGACACCGAGGTAAGAGACTTTGAGAGGTTCAGGAGACTTGCTGCTGATGGTTGATGAGGAGTGGGGATGGATACTTGGTGACGTGCAGACAGAATGACCTGCACTTGACCTTCCAGGGCTTACCTCATCCCATCTTCCCAAGCTCATAAACAGGAGATCGCACAGATAAATTGTTGCAAAGGATTTGAACTCAATTGACTGAAAGAAATAGAAAGCTTTTCCTGTGGTTCTTCTAATAGGATTGATGGGTGCTTGGCTTTCTCCCTATCCAGGGATGATTTGAGGAGGACACAGAGTGTTATGTTTTCTGTGATGGGCTCATCATACAACTTATATACTTGAAAAGATGGGTTACACAGAAAACAAGTTATGCTTCTAAAATCCATGTTTTCTTTTGAAATTTTGGTTCCTTTCCAGTCCTGGCATAGATGAAGATGCCCCAGTAGTGTCATTTTGAAACAATTATTTTGCACCCAGGATTTACAGGGGGGTGATTCTAGGGGCTGTTGAGAGAAAGCCCATAAAGCCAGTCTTCGTCCATCAGCGGGCACTCGCTACTTCCTGTCACGTGACTCCATGACCTGGTGCAATGTATGGCAAAGGTGAGAGAAGAGAGTCACATTGTATCTGTACTGATGCATATGAATAAGGACCCGGGCTTCTGAGAGATAAAAGAATTACCTACACCAGAATATAAGAGGCTGAAAGTTTGTCAGTCTAAGCTAGAACTTAAGAACACCAAATCACTGTGAGACAAGAGTTGGAAACTAGCTTCCCTTGTCCAGACTCAAGTTCTGTCTATGGTAAAAAAAAAAAAAAAAAAAGAGGGTTAGAATGGAAAATTGCCTCCCCATAGGAGAGATCTGGAAGAACAACTGTGTTCTGTCTTAAAAGTAAGGGAAAAAAAAAAAAAAAGAAAGAAAAGAAAAAGAAGGAATTGAAAAAAAAAAAAAAAAAAAAAACAATGAAAAACATCTCTCTCTACCCAGCTTGACCGAGAGAATACATGTATTATTCTCTTCCAAACCCAGCTCCTGGGGTTCAGATTTTTACTTGGACAATGAAAACCAAATTGATGATAGGCTGTTGGGAACTCAGGACTTCTTTCTCTGTTCTGGCCAAGAACCTCCAAAACCTGTCCCCTGACTCATTTAAATTAGTGGTTGTAAAAACAAAGGCAAGTAAGAAAAGCTTTGTGGATAAGAATGTGAATTGATTAAATTCATGGAAATAGCATCACTCTTCAAGGATTGCCTGTCTTTGCTGAATGTTGAAAATATTGATACTATCTCCAGTATTGTTTCCCCTATTTTTATATTTGCATGGGAAATGATTTGATTAACATTTTCTCTGAAGAGGGTTTCCTTCAGAGCAAGGTACATTGATGGTATCAGTTTGGCCCACAGAGCAGGCCTTCCTTCCCCGGCAGGGCTGATTTGGATGCAAAACAGAGCTATTTTGGAAACTAACGTTACCTGTATTGTTGAGTCTCTTCGAGGCTCAGTTGGGTTTGCTACAGGAGAGCATTGAGGATGCCATTCACGTGGCGTGCATTGTGCTAATACGACTTTAATTTTCATGTCAAATTGGACAAGAAATGAGTTTGTCAAAAATAATCAAGCCTATTACAGAGGTGCCAGGTTGGAGAGTTACTGAGATGTGACTATTACTCTGTGACGTGACCTTGTGTTGTGGGGATGTGTAGATGGAGGTCATCTGGCTGGCTGGACCCAGGTACTCCCCTTGGGAAACTCCTAGGGAACATTCTTCGACACGGCTCAGCTGGTTAGGAATATTCCCGAATCTTCACAATGACGTGGCTCTTGGCTCTGTCTCATTCCCAGTGCCCTGCAGGGCTCCTTACAAAATCAAAACCAGACCAAAAATGCTTTTTTTTTTCTTTTAACGATTTTATTTATTTATTTGACAGCGAGAGATCACAAGTAGGCAGAGAGGCAGGCAGAGAGAGAGGTGGAAGCAGGCTCCCACTGAGCAGAAAGCCCGATACGGGGCTAGATCCCAGGACCCTGAGATCACAACCTGAGCCGAAGGCAGAGACTTAGCCCACTGAGCCACCCAGGCGCCCCCCAAAAATGCTTTATATAAATAGTTCAATCTCTACGAAATTTATGCTTTACCGTAAATGAAAGATAATGTGACTTGAGGCTAGGTCCACATAGGTGGGCCCAGAAATCCAACCGAGTGTGAGGAAGCACTGGGAAGAAAATATAGAAGGGATTCCATATACGGAGCCTGTAGGAACTGATTTTAAGTCTTTTAGTTATCTATGAGGCCAGAATCCTTTTGACTTCACATTTCGTAGGGGAGTTTTGAATCTATTTCCACAGAACACTCAACAATTCTCCCGGACTCCAGGATTCTACCAATATGTCTGCGTTTCCCGAGTCCATTTAGGTTCCTCTTCACCTGTTAGGGTCTTTCTTTGGAGCTGAGGGGGCACAGAATGCCTTGAACACTATATCCTGTCAGCGCTCTGTTGTGGCTTTCAACAATAGACGTGGATGTTTCCCGTGGCTTTGGCGTGTGCTTTAAATTCACTGTCTCAGGGGCGGCTGGGTGGCTCAGTCAGGTAAGCAGCTGTCTCTTGACTTCAGCTCCAGGCAGGATCTCAGGGTCTTGGGATGGAGCCTCAAGGACCGCTCCGCGCTCAGTGGGGCGTCTGCTAGAGATTGTCCCTCTTCCTCTGCCCCTCCCCCAACTTGCTCACTTGCTCGCTCTCTCTCTCTCAAAGAAATAAATAAATCTTTTTAAAAATCCCTTTATAAAATTCACTGTTTCACTCAGATCTCATGACAGCAGTGAAACCTGATCGAGTGACTAAAAATTCAAGAGCGGAAGGGGTTCAGACTAAAAGCTTTCAGATTCCACGGCCACCACCAGTTTGGAGCAGTGTGGCCGGGCGTCTCTATAAGTTCTTTTTTGCTTCAGTTTCCTTATCGGCACCACTGGCATGACAAGGACACGTGCAAAGCCCAGTGAGTACTTGATAAATGTCAGAGACAACCCTGTGAGTGGGATGTGCATTTTTATTTCTGCTCTGCAGAGAGGAAGAGAAGGTGCACTGAGTTTGCACGTCTTACCCTGGTTATAGAGCCAGGAGCGACAGCGTGGACTTTGTATCCAAGTTCAAAGGCTTTGAACCCATTTGTTTTGCTCTGTTCCTTCCACTCAAGTTTACTAAGCTATTGTTTCTCTATTGTTTCTCTCTTCCACACCAAAACCTCTCCCTGTCTTTTTTTTTTTTTTTTTTAATTTATTTATTTTAGAAAGAGAGAGAATGTATGAGCAGGGGGAAGGAGAGGAGTAGAGGGAGAAGGACAAGCTGATCGGAGCCTGAGGTGGGCTCAGTCCCACAACCTAGAGACCATGACCTGGGCCAAAATCAGGAGTTAGACGCTCAATGGACTGAGCCACTCAGGTGCCCCAGGCCTCCCCTAGATTTGATGAAAACTAGTTTTCCATCACTTGTAAAGATTTCATGCTTTCCTTTTAAAGAAATTGACATAAATAGTGGTCTCTTTCCCAGGATGAATCATATTTGCGTAACTGTGAAGATGTTAAGAACTCAATTTTCTTCAACAAATCCTTTGTTTTTAAGCTTTTACATGTTTATAATTGAAATTCCAGGAGGATAGCTCTTCAGGCAAATGTCCTTGAGACATGGGACACAAGCCTTAGCTGTGAGCTGTATCTGTAATTTTAACTTTTCTCATAGTCCAGTTAAAAAAGTAAAAAGGAAATAGGTGACAACGTGAGTGACGAGGTTTATTTAAGCCAATATATCCAAAATATTATGACATGCAATCAATATAAAATTGTTAATGTGCTATTTCTCATCCTTTTTTTTATACGAAGTCTTTGAAATCTTGTATGTGTATGAGTAACACATCTCAGTTGGGGCGAGGCACATTTCGAGTTCTCAGTAGCCACCTGCCCCTAGTTAGATACTGTATAGATACTGCAAGTCGTGATTTTTCTAAGGACAATTTATAAAACGAATGATATTTTAAAAGACTTATTTATTTTGGAGAGCAGGGAGAGAGAAGGGCAGAGAGAGAAAGAGAGACTCTGCAGCCACCTCTGAGCTGAGCACAAAGCCCAGTGCAGGGTTCAATTCCAGGGCCCCAAGATCGTGAGCTGAGCCAAAACCAAGAGTGGGACACCTCACTGACTGAGCCACCCAGTGGGGCACCACTGTGCCCCAGTCTCAGGACCTTCTAAACCACAGCAGCAGGAACCACCTTCTTGGGTTCATTGCAGCTTTTCTGAATCTCCCAAAGCTGGACCTAATCAAAGGGCCCACAGAAAGGGGATGACCAGAACAAGGTCATTCTTATCAACAATCAAAGGTAATCATGACTTTCAAAGGTCCGAGTGAGCTAACACGGACATAAACTTCAGACCTGGCAACCTGACTTTCAGATGTGGGACACCTGTGAGTAGAGATGGCCCTGAAGCAAAATACATAACACTAAAAATGTGTTGTCCCTCCATCCACTAAGCAAATATGCATGGGACACTGATAAATTAATTAGGCTGGAAATAGAAGGGTGGCCACAGTAGACAGCTTCCACTCTTACAGACTTTATAGTTTAGTTTGAGGGAGTAGAGAATAAAATACAAACAAATGAACAAAGTATTTTTCAGTAGTGGTAAGTGTGATCTTTTACTGATGAGGTAAAAAGTCTTTTACACATGACAATGTGATGTATTAGGAAGTAACTGACATTTGAGAATGACAGTCACTCTCTCTGGCCATCCCAGCTGAGGACTGCTGGTACAAATGGGGATGATGATTGTGAAGATATTTAACATTATTGGGGCCTACAATGTGATGACTAGGAAAGGAAGAAAGAAGAAGGAAAAAGAAAAAATAAAAGAGGAATAAAAATGACAAGGAAGGAAGGGGGCACCTGGGTGGCTCAGGCGTTAGGCGGCTGTCCTTGGTTCAGGTCATGATCCAAGGGTCCTGGGATAGAGGCCCACAAAGGGCTTCCTGCTCAGGGGGAAGTCTGCTTCTCCCTCTCCCGCTCCCCTTGCTTGTGTTCCCTCTCACTGTCAAATAAATAAATAAAATCTGAAACAGAAATGACAAAGAAGGGAGAGATAAGAGAGGGAAAAAACAGGACAACGTTTTGGCTGACACGTTTTGTAAGTGATGACAAGACATCCCAATAACTATCCTGAGAGAGAGCTGGATGAGAGTTGGATCCCCTAAAATTGAAAGTGAGCCCCAAAGAGGGAAAGGACCTTGACCAGCATCACAGGTGAGTTCAGGACTCTTCCAAGAGCAGAATCTGGGCCTCTGGTATGTCACGGTACCTCCTTGTTCACACCCAGGTCTCCTGGTGGACTTTCATTGCCTTTATTCCAGGGAAGGTCCTCCTTAGTGAGAATGTGTTAGGAAAGTTGTGTGCATCTCTCGGAGGTTCTGAGAAATCAGTGAATGTGTAGAACAAGCTTGTATACGTCAATGGTTGGAATAAATAAAATTATTAGAACTTAATTCCTTTGGTTAATGGATAGAAGCTTGGGGATGATGCCTAATAGAATATAGCCCACACACATCTGATGGATGCTTTGCAGGGGAAAGTGATCAGATTCTCACTTGTGACCCAAAAACAAACAAACAAAAAAAGTGATGAAATCTCCATCTCAGGAAGAGATATTTACATTAAATGCGTTGATAGGAGATATAGGCTGTCCGTGGAAGGACTTTTCTCAGGGGGCGTTAAACATAGGAATTTGTCTACCCATCTGGGGTCTCCCGATAAATGCCAGTCTGGCGGGAGGTTCCTCTGGTTGTCCTCTCACTTCAACCACCCCCAAATTCAGTCTCTTAGTTTTTCTTTTTTTTTTTTAAAGATTTTATTTATTTATTTGACAGAGAGAGATCACAAGTAGGCAGAGAGGCAGGCAGAGAGAGAGGAGGAAGCGGGCTCCCTGCTGAGCAGAGAGCCCGATGCGGGACTCGATCCCAGGATCTTGAGATCATGACCTGAGCCGAAGGCAGCGGCTTAACCCACTGAGCCACCCAGGCGCCCCAGTCTCTTAGTTTTTCTTAAGATGCTTCTCTGTCTCAGAAAAAGAGAAACTTTTTTCTGAGTTACCTCAGTTGGACACCCGTCTCAGCCTTTTCTGTCAAATATTGGAGATTCTTAGTGCTGTTTTCTTCAGTCTTTTATTCCAGACATCTCCTCTTCTGTCACGCTTTTTCACTGGGATGATTCACAGACTTCATAGCTTCACCTCCTGTCCTAACGCTGGCGAATCCCCAGACCGCATTCCGAACTTAACTTAGCAAACTTTTAAATATGATCATTTCCCCTGTATTCCATATTCCAGTGATATCAACGTTATCCACCAACGTAGCCAAGCAGAGGCAAATGAAAATACAAACATAAGTCCAAGGTGCCTCATTTCTGAGACCTCACGTCTTGTCTACGGCCAATTACTATTGATCTGTTTTCTGACTCCTCTCACAATATGGACATTTTTCTGATTTTGCTATTGTCCTGGTTTCATCCTTTGTCATTTCTCTTGTGACTTTGAAGATTCATCATTCTCTTTCCTCCTTGCTTCCTGCCTTTGATCAGAGCCCCATGACCTCCTTTAGCCCCAACACTTATAGCTTCTTTAATACTTGGCACATAGCAGGTTGCAGTGGCTACAGGTTACAGAAATCTAGCCCAGAAGAGTTTGAGAGAAAGAAGTTTTGGGCTGTGTAATTGGGAAGTTCATGAGAGGTCTAGCTTCTGGCTGGACTAGATACAGGGCTTCACAGTTCCGAGAAATCTGTCCTACGTTTCCACATGCTGGAAACTTTGAGTCTTAGTCTCAGACTCTGTTGCTACTGAGAGGTTTTCCCACATGATAAAAACAATGACATGACCACCACCGGTGGTCTCAGAACATGCTTATACTTGAGGTTTGCAGAAGCAGGAAAGAGCTGTCCCTCTTTCTCCATATCAGAAAATTCCAAGGAAGGACTGAGACTGCCTTGAGCCCCATGCCTATTTCTGAGGCCATTTTCTCTCTCCTGTGAATACTCGTAAGGACCCAACTTGGGCCATGTGTTCATCCTTGTGGCTGACAGTGGGGTTGGGACAGAACACAAAGCCCCTTTAAGACATAGAAGCTCAGAATTGTTATTGGATAGACAGACAGATGAATGGATCAATGAAATGGTATTTGGCCTCCCTAAACCTTTACTGTGTTTTAGTCCACATATGTCTGCATTTGTGCTCTTTCCTCTCTCTGGGAGAAGAGACGCATATCATCTTGCAGTTTAGGGTTCATTTTGGTACAGCTGTCTATGTGTTGGTTCTCAGTGGCTGTGGATTCCATGAAGCCTAAACCAGGATACCATCTCGCAATTCACGGTACCCAAGGATGGTTGAGTAAAAGAGTAAGTTACTGAACATATAAATGAGTGAATGAGAAAATAGAGGGTTACAAGGCATTTCTGTAATGTTGGGAATTCTGCTCAATACATCCTTTAGAATCAAAGTTTTCAAAGTGACCTTGAAGGGCATTTGATTTATTTACATTTGATATTCATTTTATAGTTTTAAAGAGATTTAGGTGCTGATATTTAGAGAGATTTAAGGATTACCCCTAAAATTGCATGACATAATGATAGTGGCATCAGGAATAGGGCATCAACCCTTTTAACTCCTAGTGAGGTGCACTTTCTATTACACAAATCTCTCTTCTCAACTGATATGCGTTAGATAGGCACCTACCTTAGCCTATGCCCAAAGGAGATGCTCTAGGGGATAGTAAAAATGAAAAGACCGAGCACCAATTTTCCAGCAGCTCTCAGCTGAATGAGGGCAATTTAGTCAACGTCCAACAGCATGACTGTTATCTATCCAGAGAGGGACTGTCATTCCGGCCTGCTGCCTCGATATTTTCTTGCTATCCGAGGAGGACTTCAGTACCTCGTGTAACTGGACGACCAAAGTTGTCTTACAGAACATCGGAGGATATGTCAGCTCTGGTATGTTTGTCTGCCAGTGTCTCGTGTCCAGGGAACTTAGGCATAACAAGAAGAACGTCATGGCACCTGGGGATGCATTGCATTTCTCAGATTCTCTGAAGAGACCGCACTGGCCAGGTTGGTTCTTCCAGCAGTGGCTTTGCCCCATCTCCTGGCCATCTCTTCTACATTTGATCTCTTTTGACGACATTTCTTTTCTCCATTGAGTCAGACAAGCTGAGTTTTCAGGTTGGAAGGAAAAAAAACCATACGGGTTGCCATTCTTCTACTGATATTCCAAACGATCCTTCTTGGAGTTTGGGGGGCTCACCTGCTACCTCGTGATGATTTCTGGTTAGATTATTATTCTAGCACAGCTTCATTCCATGGGAAAAATCACATAAGAAACAAGTATACAGACTCATATTCTGAATTTGTTCTTATGATTTAAAAGTTATGCCTCAATTTCACCGACCGAAAGTCCCCAGTAGTTAAAAAGGAGAGCTGTCAGGGGCTTCCTGTGGAGGGCAGGGGGGCTCTCAGTGTTTTGTTCCTTGTTATAGGGCTGATAACACAGTCATGATCCCTTAGTAAAAATACACAGAACTATGTTCTTCTATATCTATTTTTTTTAAATATTTAAGAAAAATTTAAAAAGTAAAAGCAAAAAAAAATTAATAGTAATATTTATACCCCTAGAGAACAGGGGTTATAAGCCTGGGATGATTTTTTTCCACCAGGGAGTATTTGTCAAGATCTGAGACATCTTTGGTTGTCACCACGGGGTAGGAGTGTGCTATTGGTATCTAGTGAGAGAGGCCACGGATGTGGCTAAACATCCTAGAATAATACACAGAGCAGCACGCCCTGCCCCGAACAAATAATTATCTGGCCCATTAGTGCTGACATTCAGAAGCCCTGCCCTAGAGAGTGGAGATCCATCTGAAAGATTAATTTCTGAAGGGCCATAGCAAACACCATTCATAGAAACTTGTATGGTAGATTATATCTTTCTTTCACAGTTGAGGAAACTGAGGCTCATAGAAACCAATCCATCCAGAGTCATTCATTTAAGAACCCAAGAAACCAGAACCTTCCTCTTTACACCAGTATATTCTGTTGCCTAATATCACTTCTCCAGCGCAAAAATCGTAATTTGAAAACTGACACATACTTCTCTCCACAACTAAGATGCTTTTTGTGTAGGACAACCAGATAAAGGCATTAATGAAAAGAGGCTTTACAGAGATAGCATTGATATGATCTTCTGCAACAATGGCTTTGTAATAAACTACTATGAATTACTTTTTCCAAGAACTTGTAAAAATATGTGCAAACTGGAAAGCATCGTGTTCTTGTTATTGAACCAGCTGAAATTTGACCTTTGCACATAAGTAAGAAGACTGTCATTCAGGGGAGTTTCAATGCATTCCTGGCCGCTGTCAGGAGATTGCCGAACCTCTTCCCTTCCCCGGAGTATGAAGTTGTCTGGAGTTTCCTATCTGTCAATGCCAGTCTACACATCGTCTATCAGTCAGGATGCCCTGAGGGTAACAGAACGAGGAGGATACACGTGTATTCGGAGATTTATTGGAAGGTGAACTGGCTCAAACCATTGCGAGGGTTGGCAAGGTACATCGGAGGTCCACAGGACAGGTGGGCAGGAAGGACCGACAGGAGCCTGGGGATGGGAGCCGTAGCTGCCGTCCACAGGTGGATCTTCCTCTTTGTTAGAGTAAATTCACTTCTGCTCGGAAGGGTTTTCCGCTGGTTGAGTCAGGCCCACCCAGACTATGGAGAATAATGTTCACTTAAAGTAAACGGGATTATAGACTTTAGTGACATCTACAAAATACCCCAATTAGTGTTGGTATAACGGGACTATCACCTAACCAAGTCAACACATAAAGCTGATCACCATGCACAGTGAGTATAATCTTTTTGAAGCCAGAAGTTATTTTAGATGGTGTAGTTCAGTTCTCAGAAAGTAGGAGTGTGAAGGAATGTAAACTACACTATTTCTCCGAACAGCGTGAGGATATGGTGGGCCCGCTCCATCTCGCTATATCTCATCTATTCTCTGTATTTGGAGACACTTTTCCTTCCCTTTTTTTTTTTTTTTTTTTTTTGACAGAGAGAGATCACAAGTAGGCAGAGAAGAGGCAGGCTGAGAGAGAGAAGGAAGCAGGCTCCCTGCCAAGCAGAGAGCCCGATGTGTGGCTCAATCCAAGGACCCAGAGATCATGACCCGAGCCAAAGGCAGAGGCTTAAACCACTGAGCCACCCAGGTGCTCCTAGAGACATCTTTGTCTTCAACCCATTACTTGTGATTTGGTCTTGAGCCTCGCTCTGACATCACACTGAGAAGAAATACGGCAGACTGGAAAGAGCTGGGAGTGAGGCAGGTGGGGACTCACACCGCAGCTCTCTTCTGTAGGAGCTCTGTGAATGTGTGTATTACTTAATCGCACTACAGATGACAGTAATAGACTGCCTTGCATGTTCTGGGGAGATTTGCTGGAGAGACACACAGTGGGCGGTAATATAGGTGCATGGATGTATAAATATATGTGCATATATGTATAGACACACATTTGTGCTATAGTTACTTTAGCAACATCCATGTATCCAACAAAATATCTACCATGTAATAGCCATGGTGGTAGGTACCAGGCACACAGAGGAAAAGCTATCATAGTCCTTACCTTCAAAGTCCTAATAGTCTGGAGGAGAAAGATATAATTAAATTGGTAATTTCAATGTGTTCTGATACATGCTATAATGTATACACATTTAGAAACATTAAAAAGGCCCCTTGAATGTTGAATAACTGAAAGCAAAATTAATTAGCTAGAAAACTGTTCTTTGAATATATGTTCCTTTGGATAGATGTTAGGACCAACTCTTCCTTCATAAGGAATTACTATTTGTTAGGGTTTAACTAAAGGTCTGGGCAGAGAGCCAGGAGAAAGGTGATTGGATTCCCAGCGGTTGGCCACGTGAAGAGTTCAAACACTATGGCCTATTTACTTGTCCATTTATTTATGGCCTTTCCTGTTCTCAGGAGGTGTTGAAGTGGCCTTCATAAATACCAGCAATGTGCTAAGATTTCAACAAAGGAAAGTTTTAAAGAAATTAGGATGAAGGAAAATTAAGTAAGGTTGAAAGATAGAACAAGGGACTTCCCTGAAGAGCACACCATTATTTATGACACAGAGCACTGTTTCTTAGTAACCAAGCAACTGGAGAAACATCAAGAGTTATATACAACCACCACAAAATAATAATACAGTAGTGTCCAGATGAGACAAAATATTTTTTGACTTTGAGGCCAGTAGAATTTTTCCCAAAGAGCCTTATAAAGAGACCAGTGCCTTTAACAATTACCCAACCAAAACCAAAAAGCTGCATATGTACTTACATATGGTTATATATGGATAGATATATCATATACCACCATAGATATATAGGTGCATCTCTAGGGTTGCTTAGTACACCCGTCCAGCTCAGTGGTTAAGAATCTTAGACAGTGACATTGCCACGGGATTTGTAGGGTCATGTCTCAGCTCAGACTCTCCCCTATCTTCCTCTCTGTGTTCTCCATGGCTTTTTGCCAGGAGCCAAGGTGATACGGACTACAAATAGAAAAATAATAACCCAGTGAACCAAGGCTGCTGAATGTTCCAGAACCGCACTACGCTCAGAGCCACCGAGAAGCCCTGAGTTCTGGGCACCTGTCAGTTGCTTTCTGGAGTAGCTTCAGACAAGAACGTTTTCCTCTGTGTTCACCTACCTGGGAGTGGGTCACTGGGCTTTGAAGAGTCTTGGGGCCTCAGAAGTAAATACTGAGCAGGTACAACATCTGAGATGGGTTTTGGCCTTTAATCTCCCATGAACTCTTGATAAAAGAGAAACTGCTGTCATTACTGGAAGTTTGATGAATCTGTAAAAGATACATCACATTACTACAGAAATGACATTAACACAGGATTCTATTCATTTATTTATTTCCTTCTAATTACCTTCTCTCAAAGTGAGAAGGAACAACTGTCCACTGCAAAATCACGGTTCATGGGTCTCTGCATGAATGAGATCTGTGATCTGAACTGTTACAAGAGAACTCGGGAAATGCACCTTTGAACTTGGTGAATGGACACCTGGTACCTGGTCTGGGCTTTGTCACGTGGCTTTGGCCATGTTCCTCAGCTCCTGTATCCCAGGTGTCTCTATCAGTAGGAAGAGGATAGTAATAGCGGCCCTTCTTTACTAAGGTTGATGTGTCTATGGCTGCATAAAAGTATTATTATACTTAGATATAAATCTTAGATATACTTAGATATAAAGGGGTCGGACAGTACCAAAGACAAAGAAGAGAGACCCTATCAGTTGGGTTCAAAGCATTTTTTTCTCTGTGGGCTCAGTGGGAGTGAGGGCCTCCTTCTCTGCTCTGGGGTCAGAGATGGCTGTCATTAGGCAGCTTAGTAGGAACTCTGGCCTGGGAGTTGGAAATTGAAAAATTCACATCCAGATTCTGTCATTTTACATAAACTTTGAACAAATAACTATCCCTCTTGGGACATCTGTTTACATATTTTTTTTTTTTTAAGTAACGAAGTTAAACTTGGTGACCTCTAAGAACCTTTCCAGCTCCGAGGGACTGCAGTGTACCATTTACAGTGCTGTGGAATAGGGACTTCTGAGTGAAAATGACAAACCCAGTCATCTGTAAGCGTTCTGTTGGAAGAGGCAGAGGGCATCCGTGATGGGACAGTCTCAGACTGGAGTAGTTGTAAGGAAATGAACAAAGTTGAGTAACAGAAGAAGAGGTGAAAAGCATCTTTCTTGCGAAAGAGAGGTGAAATGGGTCATTCCCTCAGGAATATTTCTCGGAGGAGATGACATTATTTGATCTTCCTCTTTATTCTTACAGAGTAAACAGTTAAAATGACATCTGAAAGAACGACTTTATCCTTTGCAAATCCATCTCAGCGTTAGTGGTGGAAGACAGAATGGCTTTAGGAGAAGGTTTCCTGTCTTAATTTTTTTTTGGAATGTGTGAGGTATAAATAAAGGAAAGTGAATAGAGAAGGATCTTTACAACTAGCGCAGGAGAATGAATGAATGTTTGCTGAGCACCTACTAGGTGCCTGACCTTAAGCAAAGAGCTGAGACTAGGGTGTTTAATTATCTAGAGTCTTCCTGAAGAGAAGCCTAGCCTGGAGGAAGAAGAAGCATATAGAAATAAATATCTCTCTTCCATGGTAACAGTAGTGGTGGGAAGGATTCAGGATAATTCAGGACATTGGTAATGGGGCTGGTTTGAATAAGTATGAAGCAGTTCACAAAAAATGCTAAGGATGAGTGTTTAGGTGAAAAATAAACCACCAAAATTATTTTGAAATAATGATGTCATTTCTGCTGACATTTCTGCTGAATATTTTACAATACTCATCTCACTTTTTTTTAATTAATACTAAAGAAATATCTTAAAATGTTAAAATAACTGCATGTATCAAGTATTCAGCATAGGAAAGAAAGAAAGAGAAAGAAAGAAAAGAGAAGAATTCTTAAATATCTAACAAAAGAGATTGGTTAAATAAATATGGTATGTTTTTATGATGGACTATAATTGTCACTGGACATAATAACAAAGAATCTGTTGCTACATGGACATATGCTTAGGATAAAATGTTAAGAGGTACAAAGTAAGCCACTGATTTATCTATTCAGTGTGATTTCAACTTTCTCCACACACAGCAGAGGGTGGAAGGGTATGACTCTGAAATAGCAATCATGGAGGGATGGTATGATTAATTATTTTCGTTTAGTTTTAAATTTTATTCTTTTTTTATTTTTCATTACCGCACATTTGTACTTGAGAAAGAAGCACATCGAAAACTGTTGCAGATCTGGGGGTATTTGATGAAGAATGGAAGTGCGGTTCCTTCTAGTTCAGTCTGTTTCTGATGAATTAGTTATTATTCCTCTGGAGTCGAAGCTAAACCTTGAGTTTAAAAATAAACCTTACATTTTGTCTTTAATTCGAAGCTTTTGCGATGCTGCAATTCATTTTTACTGTCCACAGTTTTGGTTTTTTTTTTTCCTTTCGACATTTAAATGAAGCAAGAATAGAAAGCATATGTGAGTTTAGAAAACCTGGTTTTGTTGTGTATTTCTGCTGGCACTCAGGAAGAGCTACAGAAAAGGACAGAAGGTCTTTTGGAAATAAAAAGGACCTTAGCAGAGTCATTTCATGGCTGAGAGCTCTAAAGGCTTAAAGATGAGGGGTGATTTGCCCATGGTCATGTGACTGGTTTAGAGGGAACATTAAGCATCATCACAGTGCAGATGGGGAGAATACGACTAAGAAGAATTTGGCTCAAGATTTGTTGTTGTTTGGCTTGTGATGGTGGTGATGGTGAGATGGTGATGACAGTATGTAGGAAGCAGAAGGAGGGATAGGGCTCATGCTCAGTTCAAAGCTACAGTATGGTCATTGTAAGAGTGTAGAACATTCAGGATATATTCTTTGAATAGTGGAAACACAACGTCAGAAAGTAAATTATAAACCTGATACCAAATCAGGTGGAACTTGAAGTCTGGGATTTAAGCTCTACTATTCCGTGAGAACTCAGAACATGTCAATTTTCCGAATAGAAGTGTTTCTTTCCATATCTAAATTTTAAAATTCATTGTGCATATGTTCTGCGATTTAAAAGTAACAGTCTTTTCCATTTCTCTCATTCTGTTGCAGATTGCAATCGTACCATGTCATCAAAAAGTTATTTAGTGACAACTTATGGGAAGCCAAAAAGTTTCCTATAATTTGCATATATTTTCCACATTTGGAATGTTAGTGATTAAGTTTTTTTGTGTTCACTTAAAATAATATATTATTATTGAAAATAAATATAATAATAAATGCAAAATGTTGGCTCTAACGGCATATGCTAAACACTTGCACCGTGCAGCACAGCATATGCTTAGTTCTTCATTAAGAGATTTTAAAATAACTCGTATTTAGCAAGAATACATTATCTTTTATTCAGAATTAATTATATGCTGTTTTGTGTACCATAATTTAAAGTGCTACCCACTTCTAATATGTAATACGCAAAAGAAACTATGGTTACAATTCATTAGAATTGGCTTCTTTCCTTTGCAATTTAGTGGCATAATGAATACATAGAGCTGAAATGCTATTTGTTACTTGAATCAAAAGTTACATGAAGTGCTGATAACTAACAGTTACAAATCCTTCATTTTTTTTTAAGTCACAGCATGCCTCAGGAGAATGGACTAAGTCATGGGAGTAATTCATGCATAATTAGTTATTTTACCATGTTTTGATAGTTTTAAGAACAAATTTCTAGAAAGGCGATTGGAAGGAGAAGGGAGAGGAACATGTAGACATCATTTTTGTATTATGAAAACACTGTGTTACTTAATTGTTTGGTATGCCCAGAGAGACAGCACTTTGAAAGCGAACTCTGACATTGTGCAAAGGACTTGATTCTAGGTGTCTGTTAAATCAAGGCAACATACCTTCTTAAAAATGAAACCCCTGTCTCAAAAAATGACCTGGAGATGTGTTAGTTGTCTGGTTAAGTGTGTACACCCTTTATCTGATCATCTTCTATCTCAACTATTTTTTTTTTAAGATTTTATTTATTTATTTGACAGAGATCACAAGCAGGCAGAGAGGCAGGCAGAGAGAAAGGAAGGGAAGCAGGCTCCCTGGTGAGCAGAGAGCCTGACATGGGGCTCGATCCCAGGACCTTGTGACCATGACCTGAGCCATAGGCAGGGTCCTTAACCCACTGAGCCACCCAGGCACCCCTCTCAACTATGTTTTTAGTGCCTTGAGATGTTAATCCTAGCTGGAGTAATACTGCTCTTGACTGGGAGCCTGGTGTTGGGAGTCCAACTTTCTTAGCTTAGGGAAGGCTGTTACTTGGGCTGCATGCAACTGGCTTATACTGCCACTTTTAGCCTTATTTTTTTACCAAGAATTTCAATAAGGGAAGGCCATTTGAATGATACGTTACCTTAACTAAGCAGAATGAAAGGACAAACACAGCCAAAGTGCATCAAAAGTGAAAATGAAAATTCTTAAATGCAGTTTCCATTTTTGAACTATATGATGACATCTTGATTTTTTCATTAAAAGTGACAGAACCTTGAATAACAATACTAATATTCATGCTGACCAGGGTAGAATGAGATGAGTGCTCTAATACTTTGCTGATGGGATTATAAATCAATACCAGAGGGCATTTGGCAATGCTTTTCTTGAATCGAAATATTTTCCGACCCTTTGTCTTTGTCATTTTACCTCTGGATATCTAGCCTAGGAAACACTCAGAAACACAAAAATTGAATCATGAAAATGTGTTCTTCCAGGTGATTTCTTATAGTATGTAAATTGTACCTCGATAAAGCTATTAAAAATGACTCCACATTTTTTTAATTTACTGGAATTAAACATAAAAACATGCTAAATGACTACCCCTCCGAGGAGATCTTTAAATAGTGACAGTTCAATCATACAACCTAAATTTGAGAAGTCATTCATCAGATTTAGGAAGAAAAGTCTCAGTAACGGGGGAAAACCACTTGCGTTATCTATCATCAGGTGCGTGATAAAAAATTGCATGTTAATCACAATCTCTCCTTTGACATTTTTTGAATGGTTAAAATAATTAAAAGGTAATAAATCAGCATGGTAACTAATGATAGTTATGATAGGGTGATAAGATTGTCCATTTATTATCCTGTCATTTGTTTATGTAGTCGGTCAACTTTCTGCAGTTTATTTAAAGCCCCTACCTTTTCAAAATGCTCTTCCTTGAGGATTAATTACTACTAGAAATCAGGAAAAAAGGCATTAATCAGTGTCAAAGGGAGGAGACCTCACACACAGATATCGTAGCTATGTGGAAAGACGGCACTGCACACTTTCTAGGAGACGAAACAGTAGTCCAAGATTGTCCTTACCTGGCCGAAGGATCCAATTAAACAGGACTGATGAAATTCACCAACCTCGTTCTCTCAGTCATGGTGATTATGGGTCAACCCTGAGGACACAATGTGGAACAGGCTGCATCAGAAACAACCCACCTAATGCCAACGATTTACATAAACTCTAAATTTCTTCATGTTTAGCCAGCAGCGGGGCTTTTCATTTCCATCATTTCTATCCACTGTAATCAAAGTGTTAAGAGCTTGGAATACAGAATTTGCACACTACGGCTGCATGTGGTGGGTGATTGGCGTTAATAATCCGGCCCTCACTGTTCGATACCTTAGCATGGTCAGGCCCTCAGTTCTAGTTCAGGATGCAGAAGTGTTTCCTGCAACTTGTTAACACAATTACACAGTCCTCTGAATTACAGCAAACATTTCTTATACAAAGTCACTTGCCTAGTGTCTATGGTAGCTGACACTTCATAATTCCTAAGGGAAGATATGAAGTATTAGACTAAATTCCCTGGTTTCTGAAAGGAAGGGAAAGTGATTAAGACATCGAAATTGCTCCGGCTACGGTGCTGTCGTTGTTGGAGGAAGAGATACTGTGTCAGGTGCAAAATGTAATAGCTCTGATTACCCAGTACCTATCTTCTGGGACATTTCCAATTCACACCTAACTCTGAAGGCTGCTCTAAATCCAAAGATTCCAGAGTATGCTGGTCTAGGATTTTCTTTCATCTCAAATGATCTCATTTTTTCTCATTTAAAATTCACTCTGAAGATCCTAAAGTCGAATATTTGACTTAGATGTTTCCATGAAAAAAAAAAATTAATGCACTTTCTCTCTCTTATAGTCTGTTGTGGGATATCTAAGCATATGCTAGTCTGTGGGATACCCAATCTCCAGACAGAACCCTGGCTTTCAAAGCCAGGGTTCATGGGTCATATCTCCTTTCATGCTCTGGGACTTGTCTGTGTGTTACAAGGTTTTGCAAGGGGTGGTCTGCACACCATCTGCTTCCACGTTACCTGGGGGCCTCCTTCCTTCAAATGAAGTGTCCACAGCCTTCGCCCAGGCCCACACAGCTGCAGGTGGGCTCTGAGAAGCAACATTTATAACAAGCTTCCAAGTAACGGGGAAGCCTGCTAAAGACTGACAAATGTTGCGTTAGCTTGCTTTCCTTTTCAGAAAGCCTCCCCCCTCACTCCCATTCTTTACTTCTTAACAGTTTTCTTGGCAGAGGATCGTGAATTCGCCGCAGCAAGAATGAATAGCCACCCTAATATCCCGGAGCCAACAGGAGTCTAGACTTGACATTCAAGCTGTGCTCCCTTAACCTGCGGCATCAGACATCACCTAGGGCTGCTTTTAGAAATGAATTTTCAGAGGGGCGCCTGGGTGGCTCAGTGGGTTAAAGCCTCTGCCTTTGGGACCTGGGATCGAGCCCCACATCGGGGTCTCTGCTCAGTGGGGAGCCTGCTTCCTCATCTCTCTCTCTCTCTCTCTCTCTCTCTCTGCCTGCCTCTCTGCCTGCTTGTGATCTCTGTCTGTCAAATAAATAAATAAAATCTTTAAAGAAAATGAAATGCATTTTCAGAGCGGTGCCTGGGTGGCTCAGTGGGTTAAGCCTCTGCCTTCGGCTCAGGTCATGATCTTGGGGTCCTGAGATCGAGCCCCACATCGGGCTCTCTGCTCAGCAGGGAGCCTGCTTCCTCCTCTCTCTCTGTCTGCCTCTCTGGCTACTTGTGATCTCTTTCTCTGTCAAATAAATAAAATCTTAAAAAAAAAAAAAAAGAAATGCATTTTGAGAGACCCACCCTGTGACTTTCTGAATCAGAAACAATGGGTGTGGTTATACGAAGCCAGCCAGTGATTCGGATGGTTTGTAAATCTTGAGAACCGCTGGTCTCAAGAGTTGGTTTTCAGTCTCCAGTTCCCGCTAGCCACACACCTTCACTTACACAGGTCATTCACCTTCCCGGTTTCTATAAAGGATGAGACAGCTCTTTCCTGCAGACCACAATTCCTTTTAGAGCATCTCACATACCGAGAGATCCAGAAATCCAGAAGAGATTTTTGACTCCATGTCCCAGGCAAATGATGCCTTTAAAACAGGTAATGGTCCTACCAGGGAGATAATGGTTTGGTCTTTTAAAAGCAGCATCAAAATAGCATGACAAGACCTACTGGGCTTTACACTGGATGACAGGCTCCTGCGTTAAAGCTAGTTCGGTTGAATCTTGGTTTTGACATTCACCAGCTGTGTGGCTTTTGGGAAAGCTAAAGATTATCTGGGAGCTTCACTTTTCTATGTGAGAAAGAGTATAATGATATTTTCACAGAGCGATTTGGAGCATTAAATGAGGCACTGGAAGGAAAGTGCTATACTGAGGGCCTGGTAATCAGCAAATGCCCCAAGAATGTTGTAAGACATGTAACCATGGATATGCATTGTAGTCTCTGGACCTTTAGTTCCCTCGTTTTAAATTGAGAGTAATTGTCATGCCTCAAAGTGGTGAGTTTCAGCCATAAACCGGAACTTAGTGTATCTCTGCAGCTACAGAATCTGAGGTTTTCCTATGAAAGACGAAAGGATGGAGAGTGGCCTCTGTGGATCCCCAGCCTCCGGGACTGGTTTTAGCACCTGTTCAGCTCTTGATGAATAGATTACGAAGCAATTATGCAAGCTAGTTTCAGAATTCAGTGGTACGGTCTTTGGCTAATATTCTCAACAAACCCAATGAGGAAGTCCGAGTTACTTATCTCATTTTACAGAAGAAGCACCTCTAGTTCGGAGAGCTGGAGTAAATTGACTACAGTGGCACTGGGTGACAACTTGGGTTATCTGACTTCGGGGCTCCTCTGCTTAATTATTCCGCCATGGTGTTTTAACCTCCGTGTGACTCCGGCTGGTAATCTCTAGCAATAAGCAGCAGGGATGGGCAAGGTTAGAAATAATTTTTTGAAGCACCTGCGGAAAACACAGGAAAGTAAATTATGAACTTAGATGAATCAGCAACCTTTTTTTTTTTTCTTAATTCAATAGCTATAAGCTAATTAACTCCTAGCCAAAGTGAGGAGAGAGATGCTTTTTATTTTGTTGCTAATAGTATTTTAAACTATGTTCTTGTTAGATATAATACAGAAAGCACATAAAAACAATTGTGCAGCTGAGTACATTATTGTCAGGTGAAAACTTTTGAATTCCCTCCTTCCCGCCCCCGAATCCAGGAGGTAGAAGCTTGCCAGACACGCCCGAAACTCCCAGGGCCTTTCCTCTGAATGAACCTGAACATTTCCCTCACCTCCCCATTGCCAGTGCATACAGCAGCTCCAAACACTATCATTTATTCTTGCCTGTTTTTCTTTTTTTATCTTCAGAGAGACCTTTTGAGTTTTTTTAATCTTTAAGTGTCCCTCACCCCTGTCATTGAAGAAATGGAATAATTTATCCTATAATAAGGGTTTCTCAACCTCAGCACTGTTGACATTTTGAGAAGGATAATTTTTTTGTTGCTGTGGCAGTTTTGTGTTTTGTAGGTTTTCTAGCAGCCTCCCTGGTCTGTACGCACTAGATACCCAGTCATGACAACCAAAAATGTCTCCAGACACTCTCAAATGTCCCCAAGGGGCTAAAATCGCCTCTAACAGAGAACCATTGCTATAGAGTTTCCTTCCATCCTTTTAATTTTCTGAAACTGGATCCTGCATGAGAGTCTTAATTAATCAGATTCGGATTCAATTTTTGCATTTGTTTTATTTATTCATCGCCAAGACTGCTTCCTAAAGGTGGTGTGCTCATCCCTCTGGAGGCCCATTATTTCAGCGATTTCTCTGTTTTGCGATGTTAGCCACCACTGATGCCCGGTGTCTAGATCCTTCTAAGGGGTGACAGCATGTTGACCTGCCAGTTCTGTGAGCCCTTCGCCGTTGAGTTGTCAGAATATTGGTATCAAGGGAAGCCTGCCTCAGCCATGTTTTGGTTTCCAGAATGGTTCAAGTGGGGAAAGTTTCCCCTTTTCCTAGGATATCTTTATTCTAACAGCCAGCCTTTTCCATTCTTGCCCTGCAGAGAGCCACTCTTCTCAGCTTTTAAGACCCAGGTTTTCAAATGAGTCAGGACTCGTGTGGCTCCTTGGCGCCATTTCATGGAGTCTGTCACTCCTGGACTACTCAGGCTGTGTATGAAACTTACCAGGTGGGGGATAATAATGGGTTATCGTGGATTCCCATGTCCCTTCTTCCCCACTAGTCAGTGAGTGAGGGAAGCAAGACTGTCTCTCACTGTTCCTTCATTTCACTGCCTAGATTTGAACCAGGCATCCTGGCACTTTGGAAAGAGCACTGGCTTTGCAGTGAGACAAACCTGGACCCGAACTCTAAATCTGAAAACTATCTGCTGGGTAATTGAAGTCTTTGGGCTTCAGTGTCTTCACTGTCAAAACAGAAAAAGTAAGGTCCACAGAATTGTCTTTAAGGATCGAGTCATTTGGAAACAGTGCCCATGGGAGACATGTTCAATACACACTACAGCATTCTTTCCTGTTATAATAGTAGCTTCTATTAAAGAAGTACTTGCTGTGTGCCGTCCTCTACCATGTAGGGCCCCTTGTGTGTCTTCTCATTTGATCTACCTGCAGTGCCCATATCCTGTTGTACCGGTAAAGAAAATGAGGCTTACAGAGGTTAAGTAACCTGTCAAAAATTTCCAAGCTGATGTGGGTTGGCTCTAGACTGAAAGTCAGACCTTCCTGATGCCAAAACCCTTTCTATTATTTCCTAAGCATTCTGCCTTTAATTGAGTGTTAATGTTTGAATGAATGAATGAATGAATGACTAAATTAATGGATATAAGCAGATGACACCAGAAGTTTATTAGCAAAGAATTCCTTCCTCCCAGAGGGCCTTGTTTCTCCCGGAATTCAATTCAATGTGGACTTTGCATTTCACATTTGGGTTGGGGCAAGAAAGAGTAGAGCCATGACTTTGTTGTGGAATTGGGTGGCGGGCGGCAGGAAGGCGGGGTGGGGGGGGAGTGGAATGTCAGGCATCCATTCTGGCTTCTCTGACCATCCAGGGATGTGGTCTGCATGTTCCTCACCTGTGCTCAGACACTGCTTGGCCCTGCTTTTCTAACCAGTTGTTCCCCTCTCATGATGAGGGACTCACCAGTCTACCCCGTCCTATGGGCTATACAGCACCATGGACAGGGCTCAGGTCCTGGCCCCATCCTTTCTTCCTCTCTACATAGCAATCACTTGTTAAAGCGTGAGAGTCCTAGTGAGCACCTGGGCAGACAGAGCTCAGGTGAGTCCTCCATCTAGCCAGATATCAGGGTGCCATTGGGAGTTTACCTGATGTAGCTCAGGAAGCTGAATTCTTGAAAAGGATGTGGGTGGACCAGCAGCTCTGGAGTTTACTCTAAGGGGTGGGAAAGGTGAGAGACTGTTATTTAGGCGAGCCCCGGCTGAAATGGGAAGCGGTAACACCGGAAAAGCACTGGGCATGGGACCTGGACTCGAGTGGGTTGCCAGCACCTTCTCTTTCCTTTGCTCCCCTCCCTCTCTGTGTAGGTTTTGTAGGACATTTCCTTGAATCCATTCTTTGTCTCTCCACAAGTCACATCTATGTTTTCAGTGGCTTTCAGAACACGTCTATAGCATACACAGCTATTTGAAATCAATACCTTTTGTCTTAGAATATATTCAGGGTGAAGATTTTTGAGTGATATTGATGTCTCTATGGTTTGAAGAGTACAAAAAAAATATTCAGGTTCCCTTTGGGGTGTTCTGGATTTTGATACTGACCAATCACATTCTATAGTGATAGATAACAGAAGTAACCCCCCATTTGATAGGCTCTTTTGCATCGCAATCAACAGTAGATCCTGCCTCTCTTGTGTGAAAGCCATCCTGTCATTACCACTACACAGAATGGTTCATCCTTGGAATACCGTTAAATTTTTATACCCATTTTCAGAATATGTGGCTTGATGGGTCAATTTAAATATTTAAAAGAAATATTGAAATTTTGAATAGAGAGAGGTATATATCTGCAGTATTATCCAATATTAACTAGATTCAATATATATACACTATAAATATATGCATTTTAATATCTAAAAGCAAATCATTTGAGAGATTGCTGTAGTAAGAAAATACAATGCACTACAATCCAGCAAGGATTTACTGAGTCATGATTCTAGCTCGGGTCCTGCCATTCCATAAAATGCTGTAGATACAAAGATGAATAAAGTAGGACACCTGCCCTAATGAAGGTCATGGTACATCAGGGAGCCAGGCAAGCGAAGAAACAATCATTAAGGGGAAAAAAAAAATCACAGAGAAAAGAATGGACAAATTAAACTGCCAACTTTTGTATATCAAAAATACCATAAGCAAAATTATGACTAAAGAGCACATCGGGGAGATCCTCAAAAGAAATAGGACCTAAAGAAGTATTCTAGTATTTGAATAAAGAATTCTTATAAAGGGATGAGAAAAACACCATGGCCTCATGAGGAATTCAGCTGTGTTACTATTCAAAGAAAGAGAAATCCAGACAATGTTGCCTTTTCACCTGTAAAAATAAATAAATAAATAAATAAAATATCTGTGGGTAAAGGGATTGTTACCATGAGGGGACAGGGAGAAGTTAATGGACATTCTATTACCATGTTGGTAGGCTTGTGAATTAAAATATCTCTCCTGGAATTAATCTGCAAAATGTACATAGAGGTTAAAATCTCACCCCTTTGGACCCAGCAATTTTGCTTCTAAGCAAGCATTTTAAGAGAATGAGCGAGTTTATGGACAGAGATTAGTGTACAATTAAGTTTGCTGCATTGTTACTTATACTAGAAATTTTTAAACTACCAAGTAGCCCAATAGTTGGGGACTGAATGGTTATTTAGTTTGTTGTACATCTGACAGGCCATTATGCTACCATGAGAAGCAGGATCCTTAAAGAATGTTTAGTAGAGGCAAAGTTAGAAGCAATAGAAGAAAGATCTCAATGGTGTAAAAACAAGAGAAAAATAGTGGGAGGAAATGTTTATTTTCTCATTTAAGCATTTCATTTCCCAAAATTTTGACACCCAGTATGCATTATCTGGTAATTAGAAAAATATCAATAAATAAGACCTAAGAATTGTATGGGTAATCATAACGAAATGTGCAGTCGGAATTATAAAAAGCAAAGAAAGGTTTCCAGGAGATTGATCAATTAATTCCACTTGACGAGTCAGGCAGAGAAAGCCGGAGAGAAGCGATGGGTTTTAAGGACTGAGATAAAATTTGCCTCATGGATCAGGGAAAGAAGGTCCTTCTGTTTCGCACTGTGCAAATGATGGCATAAACATAACATAAACATACCTGGCAGGATGAAAGGATGAGACTGATCTGGTGTGACTGAACCGTGCACTCGGCAGGGCAGAGGGCTCAGCTGAATCAAGGAAGATGAGAGACTCCAGGCTGTGAAGGGCTTTCCATTTTCAGGCCATGCTAAGGAGTGTAAGCATCAAAACCTAATCACAGAATCTGGGAGACTCACGCCTGAATGCTGATTGGAAAACAAATACATGGACGCCTCATACCCAGGGTGAGATAGATTTCCCTTCAAGTATCAATGTCAAAGCATGCATATAAATATATATATACAAATAGATATTCAGAAAGCATCTTGGGGCAAAACTGCTGTTTCCTCTATGATAAAATTCAAAGAAAACTGTGGTAGGGAAAAAAATTACATATTTACAAATACTATTTTTTTTTCTTAGGGTTCATTCTTTCCTGTCCTTCAAGGCTTCCCACCCTTGAATAAATCTGTCGGAGAGGGTTTTCTGATCAACCTCCTATAATAGCTGTTCCTTCCTCTTTGTTATCTATTAGTGATCACTAATGAAATTATAAGCTTCATGCAGACAGTGAGATTTATCGTATATGTCATTACAGCCCAGCTCCTGGTATACAAGGCAGGCTCATTAGTAGTTGCTGCCTGAATAAATATCACAATGTCTCCGTGCATGGAAGGCTTTGCCAACATTCATACGGTTGATGACAATATCTGCAACTTCACATGACCAGAGCATTCTTCATTTTTCAGGAATAGCATAGGTATATTATACTGGGCTGATGTCACTTTTCCCTTATAAGCCGGTATTCATTTTGAGATCATTGCTAGGCTAGTGACTACATTGCTTGAGCTCAGGAGTCAGCAGCTCTGAGTTCTACCGAAGCCTCTGCCCCCAGTTCCCCAAATGGTGTTAGTTCTGTTTGGTTCCTTCAGCTTCCCCCTTCCCCCGCCACCCTGGCCCTGTACAATGAGAAGCTGCACTCAGTCTGAATTGCTGATTCCAGGATCCCCCTGCCCCTCCCCCTCCAGGAACCTCTATTTCTTACCTGCTTCACGATTATGCAAAGTTCAGCAGAAAGCAGCACCTGATAAATGCTTGATGACTTATTGATCCAAATGCCTATTAGACTAGAATTATTTATATTTTGAGATGGATAACACCATTGTAAAAAGTTTCTGGAAAACAAAACAAAACATCAGTTTCTCCCAGCTTGATGGGAATTTTTTTTTTCCAACTGTGTTTAAATAGGGAAATCCATGGTTTCCTTGGGGATTCTATGCCTTTCTTTCTTTTTTAAAGAATTTATTTATTTGACAGAGAGTGAGAGAAGGAGAGAGAGCACAAGCAGGGGGAGGAGCAGAGGGAGAGGGGGAAGCAGGCTCCCTGCTGAGCAGGGAGCCTGATGGGGGACTCCATCCCAGGACCCTGAGATCATGACCTGAGCTGAAGGCAGCGGCTTAATCCACTGAGCCACCCAGGTGCCCCATTCTATGCCTTTCTTAGGGTAATGGCATAACATAAAGTACTGTCTTCACTGATGCTAATACTGGATGGTTTATCACTACTGATACGTTAAATGTGTCTGCTGCCCCCAGGAACATTAATGTATCACATGTGTCAAGCATAGGACAGAGGCTGTGAGCTCAATAAATACACATATGCTGACACACCAGTAGTGATCTGTGGACTGTTTCTCTACGCAGAAAAACAGCAGGGTGAGAGCAAGAAACTGTAAGGTCTTGAGGACAAACACCATCGCAGATTTAGCTTTCTCGATCTGACTCAGCGTCAGGGAGAGTGGTTTGACTTTTCATCTATTGTCCGGATACATATAAGAAAGAAATGTGCAGAAGAATGAACGAACGATGCCATAATTTGCTTTCAGTCCTAATGGCTCTCCTGGGGGTGGGGGAGGGAAGGCTAGAGCAAGTGATCACAGTCTGAGAATCCGAGGATCATCATAATTGCCACTTTCTGCTTCGGAAACACTTAAACGAAACATCTCCCGTGTTTCCGTATCTGTGAATGAAGCTGCCGTGGGTGTTAAGCACACAGAGAACGTACAGATGCGTTTCTGGCTAACGTAAATTGAAGCAAAAGTATCTGAAAAGAGTCCACTTTATCCTTGATAGGCAGAGGTAAGATGCTGCAAAGTCTTGAGGATGAACAGAATAGCAAACTCTGTGATGTTAAAGCTCTTTTATACATCCCATCAAATATTTGTGAAACTTGATATGGCTGAGTTCTGTAGCTGTGTCATGGCTTAATATTTAATTTAAAAGGATTTCCTCCTTTAAGCATATTGTGTTGATTGTAAAACCTGCACAGTTCCTCTTAAGGAACAGTTTCTCATAATTTGCTTCTGCCTTGTCTTGACGAGGAACATGTTAGGAGAGTATATGGGTGAGACGTAGCCTTCGTTAATTTTCTTTTTTCTTTTGTCTTTTCTCAATTGTCATTGTGCTTTTGCATTAGACTACTGCTTGTACTACTGCTTATATAATTAGACCAGGCAATATCCTCATTTCCGTTATTCTTTTTACATTAAATCTTGACTTTTCTGCCTTTTAATTATATATATATATATATATATATATTCCACGCCCCCCAAGTCAAGAGAGGAGGATGCACACCTACAATGAGAGTCTATGTGCTGCCAGACTCTTTGCTCCATCATCTCATTTTATCCATGCGTAATCATCGATAAAAATGCTTATACCCATTTTTTTTTCTCAAATAAGAAAAACTAACATTTAGAGAGATTAAATGATTTCCAGGTGTTCCGAGGTTGGAAAGGTAGTCGGAGGTTACACCTGCTGGCTTCTTTACTTCGTGGTGACCTTTGCACGGAGTATTTGCTTAGGCATGAACGCCTCCCGGACTTTCCCCCACTGAGAAATAACGCAGTACAGTGAGAAGTGTACGGAATGCACAGTCTGGAGGGTATGGGTTCCATTTATGTCCGAGAATGCCCTTTGTGCCTGTTGCCAGGTGCTTAGACTCATAAGTCTCAGCTGTCCCTCAGAAAAAATGGGGGGCACCAGAACTCTTTCCAGATGTCTATAGGATTAGAAATACCACAGATCCCCAGGATGGGCTGGATCAGCAAGAGCTGCTCCTGTCTCTTTTTCTCCAGCCGTTCTCTATTTTTACAGGCTGGGAGCCATTGATGGAGGTTATTGATGGCTTCTCCAGGTGAAGAAGCAGCTCAGCGAGCCTCAGAGAGGGAGGGTTTTCTTTTTCGGTCTGCCGGCGTCACCCTGTGAAAGAGAAAAGAACAAGCAAAGACAGCCAGGCCTTTCAAGCTGGGATGCAGGAATTGGAAGAGGGGTTTGTAGGAGATAAATCAAAGGAAATTGTCGAGAATTGGTACAAACGAAATTTGAGCTTAACAAGTGCTGGAGTGGTGAGGCAGGATTTGTGCTCCTTTTGCTGAAACACAATTACTCTACCTCGCAGGGGAAGGGAGCTCTTTTGCAGACTGTCAGAGGCACTGGGCCACTAATTGCCTTCTACCCGGGACCAGAGACTCCTAGCCCTTCCCTGATGCAGAGCGCTAGGCAGTTGCTGTCAGTCCCACTTCTTTCTTCTCACACTTCCTTTAACAAAAATCACAGGTCCTGTGAGTTGAGTCCCACCCATAAACCAGGGGCAGGGTACACGAGGTGCTTGATGACACAGAAGAGGGCTGATTACAAATAAGGGTACATCCCTGGAGCTTATTAATGTCCAACTTCCTAGGTGCTATTTTGGGGACTTTGGGAAAAGTACTGTTATTGTTCATGCATCATATGTTTGTATATATGATTTATCTTACAACAGCATTTCACCCTCCTTAGGGACCTTTCTTTAAACCAACTTTCATGATAGCCCCAAAAATAAGACCTAATCGTCTCCATTTTATAGAACTGACAGCTTAGAGACCGCTTATTCAGAGAGGTTCAACATCTGCTCCTAGGTCACACAGTTCATCCATTCAATGCCACGTCATCTACACTGGCCTTGCGGCAGCGACTCCTAGTCCAGGGACAGTATCCTGGGGACATCGGGCTGTGTCCATGTCGTCAAAACAGATAAATCTCCAGGGATGCGTTGCTTGTTCGAGGTAGATTTTCCCGAAATACTCTTTTGCTATCCCGTGAAAGGCAGTGATTCAAAGATCCTTGCCAAGGGATCATCATAAATCCTGTTTAGACAGAGAAATCCCTAGAGGAAGAAGGCTTCTTTGCAGTGGCCCACAGCCTGGAGCAATAGTGTCCAGAAGAGGAAAATTTGCAACAATGCTTGAATGGGAGCCGAGGGGCTTGTTTACATGGGCAATGGCGCAGATGTCCTGTAAGTGGGATTTGATGAAGAGTCCCCCCTGCCCCACATGGAGAGTGGGGAGAGGGCTTTCAGACAGCGTCGTCTAAGAGGCCACTGTCATATGTGGATTCTTGTGATCCTCTGCCCGAGTGGTTATTTCTCTTTCAGAGATAAGCAAGCCTGTCTCATGTTCTGCCCCTACTGCAGTGAAAAGTCGAGGCCTGGCTGACAGCCATTTTGCTCAGCCCTCTTTCCCCTTCCCTTTATCTCTCCTGCAGAGCCGTCCGGCAATGCTCACCCCCACGTCGTCGTGGCGAGTTGAGCAGATTTCCAGCCACCCAAGCTAGGATCCGCCATGTGGAGGACATGGGGCGGTGGGTTGCAAGGGAGGGGAGGAGGAGATTGCACACGTGTGCACGTCTACAGGGGTGCTCAGTCCCTTTCTAAGAAGACCCCTAGGGACATGCATTCTAATAAAAAAAAAATATTAACCATTTCTTCCACCCAAGGATGGAAGAGGATTTACTCATTCCCTAATAATTTTTGCAGCATTCTGTACAATAATCAGGAAAAGTTTATAAAGAAAAATACCCTTTTGAGCACACACACACACACACACACACACACATTCTAAGAAAGGCTTGGACCTCGAAATAGGAGGGAAAATTACAAACAAGGAGCCATCGTGGGAGCTTCTTATTAATGCTCAACTTCTCTGGTGCTTGTTTGGACTTTGGGAAGAGTTCTTTTGGATGTATCTTTCATGAGTCGGTATGGCTAGTCTCAGAGCAACAATCCCGTAAGGTAGAGACCATTAGGATCACATTCCACATAGAGAAACAAGGGTTCAGAGAGATGAAGTCACTTGCCTGAGGTAGCACAGCTAGTAAGTGATGGAACCTTCACCCGAACCTCGGGTCCCTAGAGTCCAAAGCTCTGTGCGCTTGGTTGTCTCTTGGAGTTTCACTGAATGAGCATGGAAGATGGGTGATTCAGGTGTTTTGAACCAGAGCTGTTTTATTCCCCAAAACTTGGTTCTTCTGGAGCCTGGGTGTTTTTGCAGTGGTGACCAGTGCACAGCCCCATCCTGCTCCAGCTCTCCCATCCAGGCAGAGGAACAAGGGAAACAGAAAGTTAAATAAACTCCCCAAAGGGCACTCCCTGGGAGTCAATGGGTATTTGCTTTATTCTAGTTGTTTGATTTAGAACAAAACAAAACAACAAATGTTCCCTGCCTCTGGGTCCAAGGACTTAGCTGGGGATTTAACAACAGCAGTTCCCATGAATAATGAAAACAGTTTCTGGGTTGTCTGCAAACAACCGGGACATTAAAGGGACACACCAAAACGAAACTCAGGTGTTTGCTTCTTCTTGCCAGTGTGGCAAGGCTCAGCAGCCTCTTGGGCATCCCCTGGGCACTGGGCATCACCTGGAGATGCAGGACCCCAGCTGGAGCAGAATCTGTGCTTTGGTAAGGCCCCCCAGTGACCTAAGAGTGGGAGCAGACTCTCTAAGGAATGCTGGAAAAGAGGAGGACTTTCCTCCCAGCCAGGACCAGGGCCAATATGAGGTGAGTGATTCATTCCGGGTCCAAAATTTAAGAGCGCCCAATAAGGCAGTCATCAGCATAATCGGTATTTAATGCAATATTTTAAAAATAAATTTTGAGGGTTTGTTTGTGTTTTTTTTGTTTTGTTTTGTTTTTGTTTGTTTGTTTGTTTTTGTTTTTTTTTTTTTTTAAGATACTTAGAGTTCTGCAGTCTTCTCCTTTCTGGTTCCTTGATGGGGAGAGAGCAGGAGAAACTACTAGAGGCGGTCTGGGAGCTTTGGTGTTCTTTTCTCTCAATAGTCTAAATTTTCAGCAAGTGAACTTGCACGGAGTTGTTTCCATTTTGATCTGCATCCCTCTATTTCTATTATTGGATTTTCAACAACTGTAATTGTACGCAAGGCATGTTGCTTTATAACCTGAACGTTTAAGCTCCAAGTTCAGTTCAGCCGCCGAACATACCTCATGCTAATGATGATGTTAATGATCAAAGCAGGTAGCATTTATCGAGGGCTTGCTAGATGCTAAGTGTGTTACAGGCATTAACTTCTTTAATTTTTACAAGAACCGTATGAGGGAGGTACTGTTTTAATCTCTCATTTTAGTAATGAGGAGATGGAAGTGTACCCAGAAGTGAGATAACTTGTCTAAGGGTAGAAGGAGGTAGACGTCCAATCCAGACGACTTGCCGCCAGAGTCTACCCTGCTTACAATCTGCCGTAGAATAGTGTAAAATGAATTTACATGCTATTCGAAGTTCTGAAGCAAATTTATGCACACTTTTTTCTTCAATGGGTATTAGGTTGCCAAGTTTTTTTAATTCCGAAAATCTGCCCCTTTTACATTTTTTATGTTAAAATGCTCTTTAAAACAATGAAATGAGAGTTGATCCATGATGGCAGCTGTCTTTGAGAAATATCCATGAAGTTTCTGCTGCAGTTTTGTTTTTAACTGGGCCAGGAGGGGAGAAGAGAAGAGGCTGTCAGTTCTAGGGAAAACACGCATCCCGGGATCCTCGCTGCTGGGCCGGGAACACCTGGGAGCCCAGTTGGGCGACTTTGGTTGGTCCCGCCCTGTCCCTGTCTTCGCTTCTGATCTGCGGGCTGTGCGGCAGTCCCTGCATGGGCCTCTCCGGGCTGCTGTCCGTGTGGCACTCATTAGCAGTGGGTGTGTGTCTCACCACAGTGGCCCATTCACAGGCCTGCCAGCAGTGCTAGGGAGCGGGCCGTCCCTCTGGCTGTCCTGGGAGGCCGCTGCTCTGGGCTGTCCGGGACAAAGCAGGGCTGTACCCTCTCACGGCCCCACAGCATCTGCTGTTCTCCCAGGAGATGCTCTAAGATCAAAGAAGAAAGCAGGCGTTTGGGTATGGCCTATTGTCACCCTGGATCCTGCCTCTCAAGGAAGACCGGAGGCGGCAGCAGCTGCTCGGTGACCTTCGTGACGGTGGAGTGAGTAGGCACTGGATTTAACAAGCCTGGCTTCTCCATCTGCCAGCCTAAGGCAGGTGCCAGAGACACCGCCTAGCCCAGACAAGGCACGGGGATGGTGACAGAGAGATCCCAGCAACGTGCACTGGCTCTTGGGGACACAGCGTTTGGTCTGGCGGTGTGGTTTTATTTCTGTCTTGCCTGGGTTCTGGCCCTCCGTTCCCGGGTGCGCATTTACCGTTTCTGTGCTCGCACTCGGGTCCATCTCCATCCCATTCAGGGGTTGCTTTGAATTCTGGCTTGGTCGCTGCTTCCAGAACCGTGGCTCAGCAGCTTGGCATGGACCGTTGAGCCTATCTTAGGAGTTTCTGAGAGTTTGTTCTGGTCCATCTGAGAGAAAGAGCGAGGACTGGGTCCCGCTGCCAGATTGTGGAGGCTGGGGACACGTGCTTGGGGCACTATTTCCATCTTCCGTCGTTGTCTCATCTCCTCCTCATTAAATCTTTTAGGTCTGTGGAGTTGACTACCAATTGGTGCCTGACCTAGTTCCAGAGAACCACGGCGTCACCCCTTGCTCATCATAATAAAGAGATTATACCAGTTCACTGTGATTCAAATTGGGCTCTGTTATTTTAGAGTCATTTCTACCTTCTTGGACTAAGGGTATGGGCATGTAGATGTGTGTGTGTGTGTGTGTGTGTGTGTGTGTTGTGGCAGTTGCCTAAATGAAGGCTGACATTTTCTGTTGCTATATTGGGACTCTGCTTTTGGACAACAGTGCTGTGGTCTTGCATGGAATAGTTAATGGGCTTGCTGGTTTCCCTGAATTGATCCTCTCATTTTCTCCTTGGAGCACTTTCTCTGGAGCAAGGTTCTCACGTCTTCTGCTCTTGGTGTCAGCTCTGTTTTGCCTCTTTTCTGCCAAAGGGCACCACGGAGTTACTCAAAGGACCTCTTGAACTGTTTGTTCAATGAATGAAGCGCTCAGTTGGGACAGTTACTGGGACAGTGCATGCTTCCAACTGGTCCCCGCTGCCCCATGGCTGGGCCATGACTCAGGCATCTGGCTTTTGCCTCTGCTGATCTCAGAAGCCATGTGGGAGGTTGGTTTTGTTGGCGTGTCCCAGAGTCTGTGACCTTTTCATCATCATTTTACTTTGCATTTTGAAAGATACTCCCCCCAAACAATCTGTATTTATAAAGTAATAACCGATCTGTGTTCTCACTTTTAATTAATCATATGTACATAATTGCCAATCAGAGCTTCTAATCAGTATGAGTTAATCAGTGTTAACATTTATTTATGTTACTAAGCACCTTCTATGTGACTGACCTATGCCAGGTGCTGGAAACAGAAAACTGAACAAGATTCGGGCTTGGCAGGGGCTTCCAGTAGGTACTATTCTTGTTAACTTATCATTTTAGTTTGGTTAAAATATATGAGTCCCTCTGTGTGTTTGGCGTGGTACGGAGTGCCTCGCAAATATCATCTTGACTAACCTGTGAGTTAAGTTTCACAGGTGCCACTTTTCAGATGGGGAAACTAATCCTTGTAGAGTTGAGTCCCTTGCTCAAAGACATACATTTAATATATATGTATATTTAAGGAGGCTTCCCCCCAGGGTGGAGGGAGCCCCATGCAGGGCTTAAACTCATGACCCTGAGATTAAGACCTGACCTGAGATCAATAGTCAGACACTTAACCGACTGAGCCACCCAGGTGCCCTGACATACATTTAATTAAAATCAGAGGCAGGATTTGAACCCAGGATTGTGAGACCCCAAAACCTTCCCATGGAGATTATAGTCACAACTCCTTGCTTCATTCCACCTCTTTCCTTCTGGACAGGTGTGAGCTTTTGTGGGCAGGAGAGTGCCCTATGTCCTTACCCACGCTTTCTGGTTTCTGGCTTAGTGTCCCTCTACCCCTGCCCCCGATTTTGCTGAGATATAATTCACATATAATGCAATGACTTGATATACATGTATTTTATGAAATCATCACCACCATCAGTTTAGTTAACATCAAACTACCTCCCGTAGTTACACATTTTTTCTCTTGTGATGAGAATCTCTTGTAAGATTTACTCTCTAAGCACCTTTTAAGTATACAATACATTACTGGTTGAAGTCTCTGTTTATAGCTTAGTTTGACGCCTATGAAAATGTGGAGTACAGAGGAGCGTGTGCCCCCTAGAATAATGGAACTTTGAGCTTTCTCAGGCATTCGGCTGACTCACTTCCTGATTGTTTCGGTTGGAGAACTGAGGCTCTGAGCGGCTGGGAGATTTGGTCCTGGCGTAAGAGCCTGGGCTTGAACTCAGCACCCCTGACGTGCAGGCCAGTTGCGTTCTTTACAGCCCTTTCTTTGGTTCCTGGCTAATTTATTGTGGGCTAGGTGGCAAATCTCAAGGGATGTTCCTTGTAACTGTATCCAGGCTTGAGGTAAGAGCAGCCAGAATTAGGTGATGATGTCAGCTCATTAAGGCAAGGGTCTAGTTTTGTTCATCACTGGGCTTCGAATCCCCAGCACGGCCCCAGGAACACTGTGGGTGGCCAGTGGGTATGCCTTGGATGAAGGAACTGGGAGAGATGAAGGGGCCTGGGCCTCCAGGATAACCATCTCATGTTACCCATTTGGTAGCTGCTGACCTTCCTTCTTGGATTCTCCTGCACCAGAGGAGATTTTAGAATCAAATTGATGGTATCAGTATTTCAGTTGGCATGTCAATGATTCAGTCATTTTGTATCATAAACTGTTTTCCTCTTCCAATTTTGGAATGAATTAACTGCTTCTTTTGCATCTTGAAGCAGAGTAGTCTTCTAGTGTTTGCTTTTTTGTTTCGCTTTTGGGGGTTTTTGGTTTTCAACGTGGGGAGTGGTTTGGCTATATAGGAACGTGGGGCAGGTGCTCAGTCACCACAGCACAGGTTCACATGGGGGGTGGCTGGCTCAGAAATTTACCCTGCAAAAGAGATGCTTCTGGTTGCATGATGAGAATTTATAAAAGTAAAAATTTGTGTCCAGGGCTGATAATTCTTTTTTTAAAAGAAATTATGTAAGCAATGAGGAAGAAGTAAGGAGAAAAATCACCCACGGTTCATCCACTCTGACTCACTGTCCTTATTTTTCCCCTCCCTTCCAGTACTCAACTTGGGGATATTTTTGTGTTATTGTCACTGGAATAAAGATTTTCTTTCCTAATGAACGACATTGAAATGTCCAACATATTTTTCCACATTGCTTTACAATTTACGTAATTGTGACTTCGGGAAAGAACTGCTGTCCCATGCAGGGCGTGTCCTGTCTTACACACTTTCCTATTACAACAGGGCACTTTTGACTTTACAGGAATAGCGGGATATGATTTTTGCAGGGAATATGCGTGAAAAGCAGAGTTGGATTGTAAGATTGGCCATAGCTGGAAGGCCCTATGCTTCTATCATAAAGTTATTCCATAAGAGTCTGTTCCCCCAGCTCTAGTGCCCTATTTCCCTAATGAATAAAGGATGCTTGAAATATGCACATAGAGAAACCTGGAATTAATCAATATCATGACTTTTTTTTTTTTTTGTAATTTAAATAATTAGGATGAATTTAGGAAGCAAGCCTCTTCCCTCATTGGGAGAAGCGTTTTCCTCATTTCTGAAACTAGGTGGCGTTGAACCAGAAGGCAGAGCAACAAAAAACCTTACAAATGTGACAGTTTAAGGAAAGCGAACCTGGTCTTTCAAGTTTCTTTGGGGTGGGGGGGAGAGCAGGAAAGGCAGAAAACTGTTGAAGGGGAATCTCTGTGCTCCCTGGCAGGTCAACTCTGTTAGGATTAGTCCTTTAATGAGGTCACCGTGTTTGAGGGGTGGCCTCAGCAGAAAGGGGCTGGTAATGAGCCCACTTGGAAGAGAAAGGCTGTGAGAGCTTTCATGAACTCTGCTTGCATCACAATTTGGCAAGGTCACGGGAGAGAATCTTCTTGAGTCCACTAAAAATAGACAGTCTCGGAGATCCAACTGGGCTGTCATCGCTCTTTGTCTGCTCTTTAGTCACATCTTATTTGGGGAGATCTCTTCCTTCTCCACGCCCACCTACCTCCTTCGTAACTCTACATTTGCTGTAGATCAGCTGCCAGAACCCATGTGCCGGGGAGGACAGGGGAGGCGGGACATTTCGGGACCTCCTGCTCACCTGGCTGCTTTACCTTGCGCTTATATCCACTCTCCTTCCTTCTCTTCTTCCTTATCCCTCCCTCCTTTTCTGTTTTACCCTAACCTGGCCCCTCAATCCCATTCCTTTCTCTCTGCAAGGAGACGGCACTTACAAATACTCTACATGTCACAACTAAATACGTGGGAGGAAGAATAAATGAATGAAGGGTCAGATTTCCAAGAAGGCCGAGTTCCAGTGAGAGATCAGTGGAGCTAGGAAGGCTTCTGCCTCCCTTGACAGCATATCCCACTACTGCTCTACTGTCCTCTTCCCACACTCTGGTACCCCAGCCCCTCGTATGCCATCCCTTCACTTCACCTGTGTGTTCTGTCACTGTCTAGCCATCTGTCTGTAGTGGTATACATCTGTCCATATCTTAATGTGCACATCCTGTTCACATGAGTTTCTGTAAGAATTCAAAGGAGCCCTTTAACTCTTAGATTGACTAGTTCTATTTTTCTCTGTCTTGAGTCCATAGATTTCATTCAGATTTTTGTAAATAAAATCTGACCCCAAACCCTAATATGTATAAAGTGGATAAAATATAGCTGTGGACTGAGAAGAAGTAGGAAGACGGTGGGGATCCCAGAACCTCCCCATCCTGGCCTCACCTACCATAGCCCCTGCCGTCGCCTCTGGGGTACCCGGGAAGACTGTCTTGGGATCTGTGATGTCCCTCCATCTTCAAGACTCGGTCTCTGTGGTTAAGGTTTGCTGTAAATGCAGACAATTGCATAGTAAGTGCTCTAGGAGCTGTAACCAATGTGAAGACAGACTTTCTGCTTTTCACCAGCTCATGGGGATTGGGGTGGCAGGCAAATGGCTGGGAACACGATTCCCTAGAACCACAAGGTGTCGGGGGGCCTTGAGGCCTGAGGGACTGATGATGATCGTAAGCTGCCGTGTTGCCTCTCATCCTATCAAACCCTGAGCGTCCACTCTGAGCTGGCCTGCGTGCGCTGACTGAGGAAAAAGTCATGATCCATCTCTGTTTCATTAACCTTTTTAAATTTTCTGTGTCCTGTATCACTAGTTGTTGGCTGTTTATTCTTCTGTTCATTTTCTAACGCTACCGCGGGATGAACACTCTGCAGGGAAAGCAACCCTGTCTCCTACTCTAATGACTTCACCTGTATCTGGCACGTAGTAGATGCGCAAGAAACATTGATTGACCTGATGAGTGGTTGATAAGAGATGATGCCGTGATGATTTGAGAGAGAGAGAGAAGGAGTGTGTGTGTGTGTGTGTGTGTGTGTGTGTGTGTGTGTGTGTGTGATGTTGGAAAAAGAAGGTGGGTTATTGGGAGGAAATAACTTGGCCAGGGCCTTAAAGGACAGGGAACATTCTTGAAGAAGAGAAGGAGAATGTGCATTCTGTGCAAAGGCAAAAGTAGGAGCAAAAAGTTGGGAGGTGTGAGGCATTATGGTAAGTTGAGCAAAAGTCATTCTGGGAAGGAGCTGCTCCAGGTGAGGCTGAAGGCCTGTTGGCTCCCTACTGAAGGTCCGGCTCTGGGAGAAAGGAAAGTGATGAAAAGGGACAGAAGTCAGAGTGTAGTCGGGGGTACCTGGGTTTTCACCCTGACAAGGGGGTACCTGGCTTATTATCCATCCTCTGTGTCTCAGGTCTCCACACTTTCCCATAGAGGTGATGGATGTTACCATTTGAGCAGAGGACCCAGAACAAAGCAAGGCTTGGTTATTATCCAACACAGAGGAGACCAGACCCAGGAGCCCTTCAGTGTTTTGAAATCTGGGGCAGGCCAAGCAGACCCATGGTTCAGAGAAAGCACGGAGCAGCATGTGGAGGATGGGCTGGTCCCCATGTCCTCCTGGGAAGAAGATGTTTCTCACCCTTCCCCCACCTCCTTCCCTCACCTGCTGGAGACTCAGAATCCTCACTGTGCTGGTGCTGCTGGAAGCTGCCAACTATTCTGGTTCTACGATGCGTACACTAAGGGTGTGTGTCAGCTGCCAGAGGCAAGGTCAGGGTGGTGGGAACCATGGGCTGAGGAACTGTCTGGCATTGGTCTCTGGAATGGAACTGAAGACCAGTTTTGTCTTCGTGGGCTCTGAATCCCTGTGCCTGGTTGCGCATCCTTGTCCCATTGTGTGACACAGCCCCGAGAGGGATATGACTTCTCTGCCCGAGCTCTGCGTATGAACCTTCATTCAGATCACGATTTCACGCCGTCATTGCTCCTTTCCTCACTTTTACTATGGAAGGCGGTGCTTCATGTTTCCGTAGTGTCTACATCTTGGCAGGCAGCCCCTTCAACTTCCTTTGGAATAAAACTGGGTATTTGTAAAATGAGTGCAGTGAATGATAGGGAGAGGTCCAGAGGTAGAGTCCGTGCCCTGTGGGTTTTCAACCTAGTTTCTTTTCCATGAAGACCTAGATTCCTGGAGAGCTACTAGACTCTGCTCCCGCCTCCGTCACCAGGTCTGGACTGACCTTAGTCACTTCCTTTGAATTTCATTTCTGCCTTTGGGAGAGGGTCAGAGTCCTTCCTCACAGTTTTGACCACACCTGCCCAGCACGAGGTATGGGGGCGGATGCTGCAGAGACATGCGCTGCCGGAGCAGGGTCTGCTGGGCTCTTCTCTTTCCACTTGGGGCCTCAGCATCTCCATCTGTAAAATAATCATTGAGTCATTCATGGTTTTCTTCAAAATATTGAGGAACCACCCACACAGTTATTTACTTAATATTTTCTTTTGATTCTGTTTTTCTTAAATATTTTTGAAGCAAGCTATCCTTGATGATAGACTAGCACTGCTTTTGATAAATGGAGAGTAGCCCCAAAATTGATATAACTAAAAGAAACAGTATAATTGAATCTTCTCTGAACCTGAGATTACCTTTTCTAAAAAGAGAGGTTTGTTCGGGAATTACTATAAATGGAGACTCTCTTTGTGGAGATCTGGATTGAAAGAGAATTGCCTACATCCTGACTCATAGTCATTTAATGCCAAAAATAATTGTAGTAATTTGTGGGAATCCTATCATGTCAGGCACTACACTTATTTCTTTAATATTTCTTTATATCAAGTCCTTATAGCTGAAAACTGATAAATTTTTGATCCTGGTGATGCTGACTAATAATATTTAATGAAAAGTAAATTTGTGCCAGCAACAACAGCATAATTTGTGCACATTATCTCATGGGTCCAAAGAATGTCTATTTTATAGGTAAGAGTCCTAGCGATAAAACTGGTTCCCAAGTGGGAATGTGCCTGCCAGACCTGAATTCCACCCCCCGGTAGAGGCTATGCTTACTTCCATCTAACTCCCTTGCTTGGCTCTCCCTCCATTTGATTGCTGACATAACCACTTGGTTTGGCCCCTGGACAGGGTGTTCTGTCTTTCTGCGAGGTGACCAGATCATCTGGTCAAGGATTATGAAGCCTAGCTGTATCTGCTTATAGCCACCCCAGCAGCTAAAGGGAGACCCCTAAAGGAAGACTGTATCCTGACAGTCTTCTGCACATGAAGCGTCCTCATAGAGATGGTCTTCATTATGGTGCCAGGTTGGGCCCATAAAAGACCATTAGAGAAGGAATAGTTCCTAGAGATCCCTCTAGCTCAGGGATCCCCTGGGGGTGCTCTGAGTTCTGCAGGAGGATGGCAGGCCGCTTTCAGTGAGGGAACTGATTATTCCAATTATAGAACTCTGTAGACTCAGAAAAGGAAAGAAACTTAGTGACCATCAAATCCAACCCAGTACCTGATGTCAAACTTGATTTTGTAAGTTGTCAGGTAAGAAACGTGTTTAAAGTATTTCCAGAGATGAGCAACCACGAAGTGAATTGTGTGTGTGTGTGTGTGTGTGTGTGTAGCTTTACACATTTACAGTATCAGACAATTACAGATATCAAAGCCAAGAAGGTATTAAAAAAAAAAAAAACCTGCTTCAAAATCCAGCCTGGTTTTCTTGGATGAAGTCATAAGATAGACATTTTCTTTTAAAGATTTTATTTATTTATTTGACAGACAAAGATTACAAATAGGCAGAGAGGCAGGCAGAGAAAGAGGAAGGGAAACAGGCTCCCTGCTGAGCAGAGAGCCTGATGTGGGGCTCGATCCCAGGACCCTGGGATCATGACCTAAGCTGAAGGCAGAGGCTTTAACCCACTGAGCCACCCAGGTGCCCTAAGATAGACATTTAATAAGTGAACATTTCAATGGACGATGTCCCAGAGCCTCTGATTCAAGTACTATTAATAGGACATTTGCCTGTCACTTCCCTACCATGGACCCAAACCCAGTCTGGAAAGATGACCCAACTCTACACAACTGTTGATAATGCTATTTTTGTCATTATTCTTGGTTCTCATCAATGGAATTAGTAAAAGTCGACTTTATTTGTAATTATTTGGGTAGTTAAAAAAAAAAAAAGATGAAAACAAAAGAAGGCAAGATGTGGAACCTTGAGGGTGCATGTGCATCTAGGAGTCTGGGAGGTGAGTTCTGGGGGAACAGCCTAGATAAAGCTTTCTGGGGGGATGCTGATTTCTTGATATTGGCAGGTGAGTTTTCCCCAGATCTTCAGGAATGTCCAAATTTGTTCATACAAGTGAAGAATTTTATTCCACCAATAAAGAGCAGCAAGCTATAACTGAGACATTTTAATGGCCTGCTTCCCCTGCCGCCCCTGAATGAATCCGCTGAACTTAATGAGGCACAGTGAGGAAGCAGAGTGCCTGCTAGACTCACTCGCTGGCTCGTGTCAGCCCCACTGTAGCCAAATTCGCATTTGTGCCTGAAGAAAATTCTAAGTCATCACCCACTGTGGGCCTTCCGAAACGCTCGTCCATAGGTAAGACCTCGGGATCTGGGACACAGTTCTTCATTCCCTAGCTCGACTGTTCCAAAGCTAACTGGGCGCCCTTAGTGTGCCCCTTGTAGCAATAGATATGCAACGGGCAAGAAAACACACAGGCTTTTTCCTTTGTGATGCTTAGGAACGTTATCCGTGTGTCCACTTTCTGTCTTAAGGATCAGGGTCTCCGAAGAGGTAAATAGCATTCTTTTCCCTTAGCTTAATTGTACATTGCAAAAGAGCAATCTGGCTTGATTTGGAGGAAACTTGTTTTTGCTTCTTGCCAAGCAAAATGGCCCCAGAGAGAACGCTCTCCTATTATAACGTAACCCATTCCCATGGCTGTGGACAGCGGGGCTTGCTTTCTTCCCTTGAGAGGTAATAGCAGATTGTGACTCCTTCCATCAATCAGCAAAAACTGCTGTGTGTGTGTGTGTGTGTGTGTGAATATTTCTTTGACTCTATGATTAAGGCATTTTTCAAATGTGTTGATTTCTTGGCTGTATGGAAGTTCCCCAATGTTGATAATCCATGAGTTATTAATTCTTAGACCTTCAGTTATATACTGCTCATCATTTCTTTGGAGGGGTCTCGTCCGTGGTTGCCCTTTCTCTCTCGTTCTCTCTCTCCCTGGATAATTCAGTAGTCTGGTAAAGTGATCTAGTCACTGGTCACTTAAAAAAAAGAAAAAAATCACTGGACTACTTCTCTAAATTAGTGCTCTAATTTACGTCTGCAGAGAACAGCTGAGTATGGCTCTTGGATGAATTGCTTTGGTTTAAACTCTTATGTCCAAATCCTGGCTTCAGTGCTTTACAGCTCTGTGAATGAGGGCAAATTTACTCCACCTTTCTTATCGATTTCCTAGTTATGAAATAAAGAAAATCATAGTACCTGATGTATAAGATTGTTTCATATATGTGTGTATATATATATATATATATTATGTATTTCATATATATGTGTGTGTGTGTGTGTGTGTGTGTGTGTGTGTGTATACACACTTAGCCCAGGACCTAGCACATGACAACCTCTCAGTAAACGTTAGAAATCATCTTTGCTGGCTTGGATTAACTTGTGTCTACAGAACACCTGGCTCCCGGGGGTATAGAAGAGCTGAAATAGTTCGCATCGTGTGTACATGACTATAACCGTGCCCTTAAATCCTCAAAGATGATTAAATGCTTCACTTGGCATCTGAAGTATTTGGGAAATATCGATCACATTTTTCAAACTCAGTTCTTACACAAACACATGGATTTACCATCAGTCAGTCAGGAAGAACCTATTGGTTACCCAGTCTTGTTAATAGCCAATTGTTTGCAAAATGATAACCTATTTTTAGGTATAGATATTAACTGCTTTAGAAAACTAACGAAAACAGCTCAAGGCTGCGTCATTTGGGCCAAGTGAGGACATCATTACCGTCCTTAAAAAAAAAAATTACAAATTATACGAATATACAAAATATATCTACTTGGTGTACTTTGACACCAAGTAGATAAAACAGGTAGATTTTCATTTTAAAAATTTTAAAAATACAGTTTTATGGTTGTTCTCCATTTAACCAGTACCATTCATCTATTTGTCCAATAAGCCGGGCTCTGTAGAGGGTTGGCCTGGTACTGACCCAGGCCAGACAAAAATGAGTGTAAGATATTACATCTCATCTTTCTGTCTTCGAGAAGCTCAATGTTTCCTTGGATGCAACACTGGAGGGGGCAGACAGACATCATAAAAAGGAGCTCTCCCTGGGGGAAGAAATGGAGAGGAACAGAGGTGCACGGCCTGCTGAGATCGGGGAAGAGCAAGCCTTAACCTGGGCAGGAGATAAGGCTGGGAGCAGACCAGGGAGAAAAGCAGAAGCTGTGTTAACCAGCATAGACCTCTCCTGACCCGACAGGGAACCATTTAGAGTTTCCATATTGTCAGATTTTCTTTTCTTTTCTTCTTCTTTTTTTTTTTTTTCTTTTTTTTTTAAACGTAAAGATTGTTGTCCTTCTAGGAAGTGCTTCCATCAAGAAAGGAGTTTCTGTTTTTTCGTGTGCATTGCTGTCAAAGGCTGAGATGTGTGTTCGTTCACAACAAGGAGATAGATAAGCAAAATAAACTGCAGGAAGAGACATAAAGGTTCTGGGCATTTGTGAATGCAGGCACTCTGCTTGCTTTGTTTATCCCAGCGATTCTTTCTAGAACTTTACCCGCTGGCTGTAACGGACATCCCTGAAACCTTCCCGAAGCTGGGTTGTGTTTATTTTTGCTTGCTTGACACCTCTCCTTCCCCTCAAAAGGTTAAAATGTAAAATTGCTGGCATTCTAGGGCAAAATAAAATATACTCTCTTGAAGAAAGCCTCTTTATTTTACTTCTATTGTCAGTGTTCTCAGGTTCTATAACAGTATATAAACAGACCCCATGTATATTTGTGACTTTTATGGTAGATGTGCTTAGATTTCCCCCTTATTCTGAGGTTTTATTCCTTTTTTATTCAGGAAAGAAACCACCAAGGCATAGCGGGAAGGCAGAGCCTTAGGATCTGGGGAAACCTACGTTTGAATTCTTATTTTATTATTAGCTAGCTTTGGTGCATTGGGTAAGCTTTGGTTCCTTCTCTTCTAGGAGGCAGGAACCAAGTAAAACAAGCCCCTGCCAGGGCTGTGGGCAAGACTAATGAAAAGAAAATTGCATGTAGAAGCACCAAGGCCATGTATATGGGGGGTATGTAGTAGGTGGCCAATAAAACCGGAGCTTCCAGTATCAACGACTGTTGCTATGTTAACGGAGAGAAATCGAAAGGACCGACCACATCATTTGGGCAAGAAATAGGGATAAAATGTAGAGTAGCAGGAGGCTTGCTCATATGCTAGATGACAGTTTGTTTATTCATTTCCCAACGATATTACAAAGGCTGTGAATATTTATTTAGTTCTGCTCCCAATAGTCCTTCTAATAGGGAATTATTTGGGTACAACGAAAGACATTTGTAAATGCGGCTGATAAGACTGGCATTGGACAAGGAGTGTTTTGTTGGACACAAGAATTCTATTGTCCCCGGCTTCAGTTGTCAAGTGCCCGGAGAACCCAGAATTTATGGTGGTAGCACAATGGTCCTTTCAGGGCCCAGCGAAAGAGCTGTGAGATCCCGCTCCCCGGCTTTTCAGGGCTTCTAATCTTTTTATCGGGCCTGGACAATGCCGGATTCAGCCGCTGCCTGAGCCTCCTAACTGTCCATTGGCCGCCAGGTATTGTGCGGTAATTACCATGGTGACAATGGACTCTCTCTACGCCCGTCCATCGGCGCTTTGGAAAAACGGTGAAGGTTGTCACTTTGTATTAGGGGCCTCCAAAGGCATGGCTTACTTAGAAAAACTGCTAAAGAGAAATAAAGATAATCGTGTTAAGAGTTTGATTTAAAGGGCCGCTGTGTCAAATCCATTTGGAGCCCAGGACGTCTTTTCGGATGTTTTCTTGGACTTACGGTCAGACGTGGGGGGTCATCCCCGTGCAGGCGGTGCAGAGTCGGTCCCTGGAGATTTTGCAGGAAGGCATGAGCTATGGGCAGCTGAGAGCCCTTCACATTCAGCCGGAGCAGAAGTCCAAGCTGAGCCCGTGAACTTTGAGGGATCCCCGGATTTCTTTGAGGCATAGCTTCTTCATCTGAAAAAGACTGGTAGGGGAAATGCTTACAGATTAATACTCAGTATGTGTGATATATGATAGATACCGAATACATGAATACAAGCTCTGTATAGACGCTTGTACTTCTCCCAGAGGGCGTTGTGAATAGCAAATATACCATAGAAAGTAAAACTAAATTTTAAATCGGGCACGATTTGTACCTTCATAATCACAGCTACTGATTATTGAGTGCCGACCCCAAGTGGCGGTAGTGCGTTTATCATCACTATTCTTGACAGTCATCCGCAAAATAGTTGTTCTTACCCCCATTTTCTAGTGAGGAAACAGAGACTCAGGGAACTCGTGCTTGCCCCAAGTCAGACTAGCTCGGAAGGTGCCAAGCATGGATTTTACATCGAATGTCTCCTCACGTTCGATAGCTGACTGCTCCTCACCCACCCTCATTTCTTTCCAAAAAAAAAATTCAAAATCTATAAACCTGTGTTACAAGATGTGTTTCACCATATGGTTTGGAAACTTTGGCAATGACAGGAGAGAGAAACACCCTTGATGACTATTAATTGGGTGTGATCATCCCGTCAGCACTGTCAGGGACACGTGACATGTACCATAGGAAGAATCCCCTGTTCTAGCTGGCCCTGACTCCAGGGTGCCCGGAGTCAGCGACCAGCTGCTGCCCCTTCTCCCAGCCACAGAGCAAGAAACAGACACAGCAACATCACCAAAATGACGCGGTCTTTCCAGTACAACAGAAAAGCATATGGTCTTTGCTTGACTTCTTTGCCGCAACATGGCAGTCCGAGAAACCTGGTATTTCATTCGTTTATTTAATAGTAATCTATTTAATCATAGTTTGTTTCTGTCAGCTCCCTACCAAAGTACTGGAAATTCCCTGTTGTATTGTTTAAGCAAATAAGCAATTTGCTGAGTGTCTGGGTGGCTCAGTTGGTTAAGCGACTGCCTTTGGCTCAGGTCATGATCCTGGAGTCCCCCCACACACACACATTGGGCTCCCTGCTCAGCAGGGCAGACTTCTCCCTCTGACCTGCCATGCTCATGCTCTCTCTCTCTCTCTCTCCCCCTCTCTCTCCTCCTGACTCTCAAATAAATAAATATATTTTTTTTAAAAAGTAAAATATTTCTGGGCTAATGTATTAGAGGGATAGGCATGATTTACCCCAGGAAGCAGGTCTCACTCTGGGCTCCTAAATCTGGCAGGAGAGGAGTGGTTTACTCGCTGGTGATCCAGTCCGGTCAGGCTGTTTCCTTGCTCTGGGCACTGGGCACTTATGGCTTAGCTGGCTTCTTCATCTGTAAAATGGAGCTGTCGCTGTGTCCTTGGGCTTCCCTGCTCCCCTCCTGACAGCTCTTTCCCTTTTCACCTGCCCCCCTCCATTCCCTACCCCATGCTCTACCTACCCCAGCATTGCATGCACAGAAGTGTCCCAGGATCCTGTTGATAGGGTCACTGAGGTGGGGACTGTTCTCATTGAACACACGTAAACTTTCAGCCCCGACCCTCCCTGAACCCAAGAACCACACGTGGTTGTTGTCCTTGTTCTCTGAACAATGATCTCAGCCCATGGCTGGCCTGGCTGAAGTCCACATTCTTGAAGATGACCCGTCCATGTACATTGACAAGCCAAGGCACTTGATTTGGAGCAGAGATCCTCAGAGAAGGGACAGCAGTGTGACTCGGGAGCCCAAGAGAAGCCTATGGACTTGCGTGTACTAAGCGCTCAGAGCTCAGCAGGAGATACCTGCCACAATCACACCCCCGCCCTTCCCTGGCTTTTCTCCTTGCTCTTTGGAGGCTCATTGAGGTTTTCTCCATCCTGCTTGATACCCTGGGCTTCATAGTGTTCTTTCCTGTGATTTCTCGATCTCACTGCAGTCATCGATGGCATGATGTGTCTATACCCCTGGGAGGCTCAGTGCAGCACTAGAGAGAGCTGGTAGAAGGCATGACTTATACTGGTAGCAACCCAGTCATGGCACACAGGCCTTGAGAAAGGAAGGGGAGACTCTGAGAGTAGGTACGGGTAGATGCCATGGGGCTAGGTTGGATTTCCAAGGCTTAGAAGGGAACACAGGATTCCAGGTCTTGGGGAGTCATGAGAGAAGAGGGAAGATGAACATTCCAAGCAGGAACCCCAGTGCAGAAAGAGAAGACGGGCAGTATACACGCACAGAGCCCTCAGACCCAACAAGCTCTCTTCCCATCCACTCTGCTGAAAGCACAGAAACGGCTAAGATTCCTTATGTCATTGTTTTCTTTTCTAAGAAGAACGGTGCAGTTGTATACCAACATTTTCCACGGAACCTACCTCAAATGTTTGCAGTCATCGGAATGCATAGACCATTCACCCAGCTCTTTTTGCTTTCCTTCCAAAGCTCTTAATTGTCTGTGCGGGCTTTTGGTGAAAGGAGTTTTATAGGGGATTTTTTGCAGGGAGGTAAACAATTCGAGGCAAAGTGGGAGTTCAATTAATTTTTATGGATTTGAGAACTTTGAAAAGCACACGGACTAAAACAGCTATGGCTGTGTCATTAACTGACTGGATACCGGGGAATGCAGAGAGAGGGAGCACAGGCTCTCATGCCTGCACTGCTGAATTTAGGTCTCACCTTGGCTGTTATTGGCTGCACACCTTGGGCAGAAGTCTTAGCCTTTGAATAGTGGGGTGAGATACCCAGGTGGGCTTATGACAACCAGAGTGGTGATAGACATTGGTGAGGCCGATGGCAGATGTCTGTTCCATTTACGGCGTACTACATATCCCCTGCTGAGTAGCATACTGTCCCCAATTTAGCAGGTTATCACAATTCACCCTTACCTTTTATAGTTGAGTTTAGTGAAATCATCTGGGTGGTTTTAACGTGGGGTCTCTCACGCTGTGTAGTCAGATGGCTGATCGCAGGAAGGTCTGACTGAGTTGGATGTCCAAGATGGCATCTTTGCTCACCATCTGGCACCTCAGCTTGGGTGCCTGGAAGAGAGAGGTATGGCGGGGCATGTCTCTTTCTATCCATGCAGCCTCTCCACATGGCTGCCTGGAGCTGTCTCACAGCGTGCTGGTCTAGAGTGTTCAGACTTGACATGACAGCTGACTTCTCCCAGACGAAGCCTTCCAAGAGCACAAGACAGGCTACAAGGTTTCTTACGACTCAGCTTCTGAAATCACAGAGTGTCCCTTTGCTTTGTTTCATTGGTGACCCAAGGATAGCTCAGATCCACATAGAAAGAGACCTGGGGCATGGATATCTGGGGAGTATGGTTCATTTGGGAGGGAGTCATTTTTGGAGACTAGTTCAACATGTAATATGGTTGCGAAGTAGGGTTCTTCATCAATTATGTGTTCTATGACTTGTCCATGTGGATTTTTCTCTGACTCCACGTTCATCTGGGAATAGCCCCATAGCTATTCTGTCCTCAACATCCTGGGCATAGCACATAGTAGGACATTTTCTTGTTTTTGCTAGTCACCAAATCAAGATGTGATGGGCACATTTGAGATTTATAATTTATTTCAGTCCTTCACCAAGAAGGGTTTTTGCTTCCTGCTGTTGTTGGTGGTATTTCTGGAAGGCATGGTGTGTGAGGAGGAGCTGTTGGATGGAACCAAGATGAGATGAGGAAAAGTGTATTTGGAAACAAAAAGGAAGCATAATAAATAAAGTCAAATAAGAAGCTATCTCAGTTATTTCTTTTAAATATTTTATTTATTTGAGAGAGAGCGAGAGAAAGCAAGCAGGGGAAGGAACAGAGAGAGGAGGAGGGGGGAGGGGAAAGAATTCCAAGTAGACACCCCTGAGCGCAGAGCCTGACATGGGGCTCAGTCTCACAACCCTGAGGTCATGACTTGAGCTGAAACCAAGTCAGACGCTTAACTGACTGAGTGACCCAGGTGCCCCAGAAGCTGTTTCATTTCTTAATGCAGGCTGGGTTGATCCTAGAAGGTAGAAGCCCTAGAGATGAAGGACGTTCAAGAAATCCTTTACGCCGTTGTGTTAGAGCGGTGCCAACTACCGCGTTCCCTGGTTCAGTGCCTCAGTTTTTGAAGGCGACAGCTGTTCAGACCCTCCGTATTCCTCTCTTCATTCACTGAACAGATCTACATTGAACAGCTGCTCTGGGCTAGGAAATGTGTTAGACACTTTGGGAGATATGAAGATGAATCAGACCAGAATCCAGGCAGAACACAGCCCCCACGCAGAAATCCAGAGTGTGCTGTGGTGCGGGAGGGGGCGGAGAGAAATGTAGTCTTGATGAAGAATTGAGGCTCTGTCAGCCCAGGGCTCAGCTCTGCTGGTGTAGGGATGACATCTCCTATCACCGCCACCACCCCTGTCACTCTTTGCCCTTGAGACTGTCATTCCACGAGGCTCTGGCAGCTGCAGAACAGTGTTCTCCCTTACAGAGGGAAGGTACCTACTTTGGACTTAGAATGAGCGTTTTCTCAGAAACTGGCTCCAAGAGTTGACATCCCCCCTACGGGTTTGAATGTGACATCCGTAGAGTGGTGCAAGAAGTTGGATGGATGGCTGCTTTATCTTTTTATCAAAATACCAAAAACACATACATAGTGAGTCACATCACCTTTTGGTAGCTCTAAACCCATGGCAAGTTTTTTCCACTTTTCACACAAGTGTGACAATTTGTTTACATCTCTCTCTCCACGCCTGGATAATTCTCCTCTAAGGGAGATGTCTATCTACACAACTGTGTGTCCCCAGTATCTAGGAGTCTAGGATTGTGTCATTTCATTGACTCATGTCACCTCTGTTTAATAACAATCCTTTTTCTTTTTGCAGAAATCCCTGTATTTTCGGCTCAGCGACCCCGGGGTGCTTGTTCCAGTTGTCCTTTGTTGAGTGACCAATCAGATGGGTGGAGTGTGTTATAGAAATTGGCAGCAGGTATCCAATGGGTGAAGAAGGTAAGATGGAGCTACTTGACTATACAATGACTGTAGGCATGGAAGTGACCGCCAACTGGCCCCTCCCTCCAACCTGCCTTTGCTTAAATCTGCACTAAATGGAAAGCAGCGTCTGAGAAGGAAGTTGGCCTACTTATTTGGGCTTTGAGGGATGTGATTATTCCCTGTTGTTCTTGGGTTCTCTTTACTGAACACCTGTTACGTACCAGTACAAGGTTGATCATTTTTGTTGTTGTTTGGGTTTTTGAGGGGGAGGGATGACTATAGAAAAGTCAGAGGAGAAAGAAGGAACTGAAAGGCATTCTTTAGCAAAGACTCAGCTGGGAGGACTCAGATAATTGACAGGTTGCCTTTTCCTCCTTTTCTTCTTTTGAAGAGAATTCTATAAATAAGAACAAGGTGACTTATATCCCATGGCCAGGAGGCTGAACCTTTCAGACCTCAAAAGGCAGACTGCAAGATCATAAGCCAAAAGGCTGATTTCAGCTGCGAGGCCCACTCTGCCACTCAGTGTCCCTATGCCCTGAGATTAATGAGCTCTTTTTTGGGCCACAGGGTAGTTGGACCTAGGGTCATTAACAGTTCTAAAATTTTAGGATTTTATGACTCCATTGATCTCCTCTATCTTCTCAGTAGTAACTAGAGCTATTTTTATAGGACACCCAAATATCCAGATAGAAACGCAAGAATTAATTCTAGGGGCATGACTCCCTACATTTTAGGGTTCTAGATCCATCTGTCCATAGGTCTATGGCTTCTCTCCATGGGGTAGTCCACCAGGAGCCTTAAATGCAGAGGCCAAATACAACTCATGGTTTTCTCCTCTCAACCCTCACTTTGTCCTGTGTGTCAAATTTCAGGGTAGCATCAAAACTCAGTGGGATCAGAAACATGGAAGGGGTGCCACACGTCTCTCAATCAGTCCCTTACTGCCAATGGCAATTTATTCCTGTTGATTCCTACTGGTGCTACTCTGATGATCTCTGAAATTACTTTTTTTATTTCTCTCTTCCCCACTTACTGTCATCCTCCAAACATTAGCCTGATCCTCTTTCTCCAAAGTTATCACAATTGCCGCCTGACAGGTCATTTGGTCTCTGGGGTTACTTCTTCTCCATCATGATACGCCTTCTATACAAATACTAAACAGTGTCCCTACATCCAGGCAGTATGTTACTTTCCCCCTTAATCTTTTTGGTGTCAGAGATCTGATTCCTTAGTAAGTGTCTAGGACCCCTTCAGGGATAAGGCCACTATTTTGCTGTCCAGACTCATCTCTCAGCCATTCTCTCTGCAAACCCAGCCCTGCCTAGACACATCCATTGTGGGATCCACTATAGGGCACACCTGTCACTTCCCCAATGCCCCATGATTGCACTCTCTCTTCACAAGCCAACTCTTACTCACTTATATCTTAGCTTGGACCTCACTATCTTTAAGGAATTCTCTCCAATCCCTGAAAACTGAGCTATGGGTGTTTCCTAGACAACACATGGGTAGTCAGAGGTTATGTGATCTATTGTGATTTCGACAGAGGGTTGTAACTGTTTATTTAATTACATATCTTCCCGGCTAGACCTGGAGGTTCTAGCCCTGGAGGGCAGGGCTTATTTGGGGGAGCACTGTATTCCTAGTTGTAAACACTGTATCTGGCCCAAAGTAGGTTCTCAAAACATAGTTATCAAACATATCAATAGCGACTTTTAAGTATATTTTGAATAGAATATGAGAAGGGAAGCTAATGTTACAACAGAGAAAAGTCATAATAATGGCAGTGCTTAGTACACATCAGGGTACTTATTGAGTGCTTAGTACACATCAGGGAAATAAGATATTGAAAGGCATCACATCCCATAATCCTTGCAAAAACCTAGTGTAGTGGGTACTCTAAATGTCCAAGATTTGCTAAGTGAGAAAACTGAGTCTTAGAAAAGATAGGTAACTCGTCTATGGCCATATTGGCATAATTTTTATTCTCGGAAATTTTTATCTTTGAGAAGTCTGATTTTAGCTAAAGCTGATAGATTTAACCATTCCCCTCTTTTCTCTTAGCCCTGAATGAATCTGCTCTGTTAGGGACCAAAAAACAAACCAACAAGTCAGTACCTGTCCAGGAGGCAGGCCTTTTTCCCTGCCTCCCACGCAAGCTTCTGTGACAGAAGTGGTCATCCCCTGTGACTAGACTTGTAAATCTTTGGTGATTTTCCAGGTGTTGTACCCTCCCATGTGAATGTGAATCTGTTTGAGAACACAATTTCAATTTGGGGAGCTCCCCGAACTCTTTCTCCGGTGCTCTGGTCCATGCTTGTTACAGAATAAACCAATGAATGAAAACGCTCTTCAGGGAGCAGAGCGGCACGTCCCTTCAGAGACACCCATAAGATCTGGAGTGTCTGACTGGTTCCTCTCAAATTAGCATATTTTGCACTCATTTGCTCTGAAGCCTGGTTCAGCAGATGAGACGCAGCTCTCCTGTAGACATGTCTGAGAGTGACCATCATCTCATTGCTGCCAAGCCAAATGGGTCTCTTCATTTCATTAGCCTTGTGAATTCTTCAGTAGAACACGCGACTGACATTTCCTATTTTTCTAGATAATAGGGACAATTAGAATGAGGTATCAATGAAGCAGAGTCAGAAGCTAAATAGAAAGTACTTGGATTTATCTTCTAGGAAACATGTTCGTTTTGTTATTTATTTATTTATTTTTTTCCTACTTAGAAATTAAGAATGCCTAGTTAGAAGAGTTCTGCATAGCTTTTTCCAAGGAGGAGAAGAAAAACTATTCTAATGCTTCTAACACCCTTGAAACACACACACACAGCATGGTACAGACAGAATGGCTGTTTGATCTTTCAGGCAAATATTCTTGTTTTACAGAGAGGTTTCTTTTGTTGGTTTTTTTTGTTTTTTGTTTTTTCTTTTCCCCTTGAAGAAAGGGGAGACTTGTTCATGATTATACTGTAAGGTTTTGGAAGAACAAAACAAAATTAACCAACAACTTAGGCTGCAGACTCAGATTCTTGATTCCCCCTTCAGTTCACAATAACAGCGTTTCTTTTCTTCTTCTTCTTCTTCTCTTTCTTAAAGAATTTATTTATTTATCTGACAGACAGCGAAAGATTGTATGCACAATCAGGAAGAGCGGCAGAGGGAGAGAGAGAAGCAGGCTCCCGGCTGAGCATAGAGCCTGACATGGAGCTTGATTCCAGGAGGCTCAATCCTAGGACCCTGGTATCAGGACCCCAGCCAAAGGCAAATGCTTACCCCACGGACACACCCCGGTGCACCAAGGGCAGCGTTTTTGGAAAGTACCTTGGTGTGCGGTTCACACAGCAAGAGTCAGAAGGGCACTCCCCTCTTCCTCGAGGAGCTAACAGTCAAGTTGCTCTGTATAAAGTGCTCAAAATCCAAACAAGAAGGAAAAAGAAAGTGATGGGGTAGAGAAGAGAGAAAAAAAGAGAGAGAGGCTTTTAACAAATGGTAGGGAAGTTGTTCGGGCTCGCAAGATCAGCTCTCCGGCTGACCTCCGAGGAGATCCACTCGAACTCTGTCCCTGGCACACATTTCCCTTGGGTCCATCCGCAGCGCAGGGGAGGACGTGCCTGGGTTAGCCACAGACTACGGCTTCTCAGCCCTGCTGCCCCACTGGGCTTTTAGAGTAGGGCACTGGGGCACAGATAGGAATGTCTTCAAGTGAAAAAGATTTGCCCTTATATTCATGAAATCTTCCACACATGGTGATTCTTCTGAGTGATCATGGGCAGGGGCCAGTGGTCCCAAGTCACCCAATATCTTTCATTTGCATAAAAATCAATCCCAAAAAGCCACTTTGAAGGGGAGGGGGTGCAGCTCATCTATGCTGAAGTCTCCAGCGAGCTCTGCTTTGTCGCTGACAGTCTGAAATGCTGGCAGCCTGTCTTCCAACCCCCTAGCCTGCTGGGTCTGTCTGTGAATGCACATTTCCTATTTCGGGATGTAGGCCACTGTGGAGAAAGAGGCCAAGTATCTGTCTTTAGTTGGTGTCACTTGGATAAAAAAAAATAGACGCTCAGTCCACTCGCTGACTCCTCTGCAGATCGTCAGTGTGTATAATGTGACTGTCAGTCCTGTTGTCGATAAAGAATTACAGGAAGCCAGGCAGCACGAGGGCCCTATCTTTGCCCGAATCCGTATTGAAGACACACACCACAGCCACAGTGGTGGCTCTTTCATTTCACTTCATTTAACTAATGATGATCAACATGCAGAGGCCACTCCCGATAAGAACAGTGAGAGCGGAGACTGAACGTGCATGTCCGCACTTTCCATCCATGATCGGGCTGGACGCCACCAGAACTTTGAGTGGTGTGTGCAGTCATCATGGTTCTTTCATAGATGCGGACCCTGAGGTTCGGGGAGAGTACAGTCAGCCTGCTGAGGGACACGTGACTAGCAATGGGTAGAGCCAGGGTCTCTCCTCTGAGCCCTGACTCTCCTGGGTCTTCTGTAGTTTACCTTCCAGTCTTAACAAAGTTGGAGGGCAATTCTATTAGAATTCTTTTAGTATGGCCATGTCCTAAATCTCCACTCGGCTTATAAGGAAGTCCTAGCAGCTTCTGGCGAATGCACTAGTACGCAGCTCGGTGTGTAACACTGAGCGAGAGCTAACACGTCGGGAGAAGCGAAGAGAGTGCTGGGTCTGTTCACTTCCCAGCCATCTCTCGAGAACTGTTCTTGTTTTAGTCATTGAACGAGATACTGGAGCTAACACCGTGGGCCAAGTGTACGCCCGTCTGGGGTTACAGCAGTGGAACTGAAGTCATGCCTTTGAAGGCCCTTCCTTCTTGTGATGGAGCCAAGCTGGCTGACAAACAACCATGGTGCTCGCTCCTTCTAGACAGGTCTAGGCTTCCATAGGAGCACAGGGGTGGGGGCCTGACTCTGATAGAGGAAATCAGGAGAAGCTTCAGTGGGGAGGTGACCTGTGTATGTAGACACGAAGCAGGAGTAGGAGGTTACCGGAAAAGATCAGGAAGTATGTTGCAGTCCAGAAGTTGGAAAGAAAGAGAGAGAGCAGTATGGAAGTTCTCGAGCCACTCTTTGTCGTGACTGGGTGGTTGGTTTGTTTTCTTATTTATTATCTGTAAGTCGATAAGACAGTTAAATAGATGAAGAGGGTATGAAATTCAGAAGGTGATATAAGTCCTACAGAGAATTCAGACTCCTTCAGTGCCTATCATCTCATCCATGAATTTCCTGCCACGGAGGCAACTACTATTTTTGGATTCCTACGTGACTGTCCAGAGATTTTCTGGATAGTTACAACCACACGTATCCACAGAGTCACTTTCTCCACATCTGTACGTGGGTATCTAACTATAGACACTGTTTTGCACACTGTCCTAGAAAAAGAAAACTTCATTAAGTGTTTCCCCTTATTCATTTTACTCACGCTCCACGGATTTTAAACTTTTTTAAAATTAAGAAAAATTACAAACCTGCAGAAAGTTGTAAAAATAACACAATGACTTCTTATAAACCTTTCATCTAAAATGACTGATTATTTAAATCATTTTGCCATGCTCCATGCAATGATTGTACAGATTTAATCCGTAATTAAGGTACAGCCTGGATGTCAGTTACCCAGAGAGCTCCAGAGCCCTTACTTCCTGAGACAACCCAGGTACACGCTGAAATCTAGAACATATCCACTCCATGTCAGTCGCTCTGATGTGCCAAGAGCAGCAAATCCCCCTTCAGGATGGAGATGTCTGGAAGGGCCCTTCTTTGCGCTGCTTGATACCCACCTCGTGCTCAGTTTGGGGAAAGGTTTTGCCCTGTCTTGTCAAGTGCTCCCTCGGCAAGAGGTGAGTGTCTCTCGGGCCGGGGAGCATGCGTTCCCCACTTGCCTTCTGGACCCAGTGGTCCAGGGTGGGAACACACAGCCCTGGTAAAATCTGATCACTTCATTTCCGACAACCGGCCATTCAGATAGTGACTCTTCTGTTCTATTTGTCAGCTTCAACAGGGCCACCCCAAAGGCTGGTGTAGGATTCCCTCCTTTCAAAGATCAAAGCTCCTGAGCACTGCTCAAGTTATCTCTGCGTTTCCTCTGGGCATCTCATGGCAAGGGAGGGTTTGTATTCTACATGAGAGGGACTTTGAACGCTGTGACGGGCAGGAAGTAACCCAAGAAGACAGTGTGGAATGGCTTTGCAGTCCAGGGCTCTGGGCCTAGGAGGATCGTTTTCAAGTATCCATTCATTCACTCATCAAATAATGACTGAAAGCCTTCGTGGTACTCTTTCATGCTTTGTGGCAAGACCTGTGCATACTCTTTGCAGACTGTGATGGTCATCTGTGGGGTGGCGGACATACAGACATACCGCAGCTGAAGAAAGCCGGCAAACCTGAAAGGGATGGGGTAGAATCTCTAAGGAGTGGCTTCCTGCTCATCCACCCATTCATTCATACATTAAACACGTTATCTATTGACTGTTTGCTCTGTCCTAATTCCAACATGTGCCCCTGTGAATAAGACCATTGTTGTTCCTATTTTAATGGAACTCATATGCCGGAGGTGGGGGGGCTGGGGGGTTGTCCTCTTGACCTCCCTCTAAGTCTACCTATTTCCTTATGTTCCATCAGGGAGATTCAGCTGCTCCCACTGTTTCAGGACAAAAAAATCAGGCCATTGCCTGTCAGCCCTTCCTGGCCTCATGTGATTCCGAAGCCAGAGAATCACCATTTCCTCCGGAGGCTACTAACCCAAATTACCCTGTGCCCTGTGGGGGACTCAGAGCTCAAGGAAGTTTGAGAGTGCAGAGGAGGAAAGGTAACAAGCCATACTAAAATCTGCCACCAATTAATTGTGTCTGCTGAGGATCTAGACGGCTGTAGCCTGACACCTGGCAGATGCCTCTATTTGGAAGCTTTAGAAAAATTGTGGAGGGGCCAGTGAGTTCATCTTTTCAAGAGGCTCTGAATTTTAGACTCTAAGTACATATTCCAAATGCTGTTAGGTTGCCACAGCAACAGTTCTTATACCTTTTTTTTATAAAGAAAATAAATTGTAAAAATTCCAGCCATAGACTTGGAAGGAAGGGCAGGGTGAGAAGGTGCCTCTCTAAATGAATGTCTAGTAAGTTTCCCCAAGAACTGTGTTCCTGTCCTTAACAGGTACTGTTTGGGACCTCCCAGCACTCCCCAGTTTCACTTCAGAATCTCCACTTGAAAAATGGACCCAGGAGGATTGTTACTCATTGCCCCTAACCCGTTTACATCAGGCTTTGGGCAAAGAAAGCAAAGCCTTGATCACTAGTGTGGTTTCATTGGCCTCAAGGGTTGGAGCAGAACCTGCAAAGGCAGTCCGGACTCACAGGGGACCGGCCAGAGCGGCGAGCACTCCAGCTCCTAGGAGCTCATCCAGCTCTACGCCTGCTTCCCCAGTTTTCCCCTCCAAGCTGCTGCAGGATTTCTCCAAAATCCAAATCGTATCAAGTTGCTTAAGTCTAAAACCTTAAGCTTCAGAAGACCATTGGTCCCTTGCAGGATAACTTAAGCTTCAGAAAAGCATGGTCCCTCACAGGATAAATTACAGGGTGCTTTGCTTGTAAGACTGCCAGGATCCAGCCTCCACTCCCTGTCGCCTCCTGGAGCCCCCGTGTCACCCCCCCCTTCCAGTGCACAGCTTACTGCTGGCACCCCAGCACCTCACTGGGATGCTTCCCTCCCGATTCCTTTGCACGAGTTTTCCTTCTCTGCCCCCATTTCTCTGGTTGTGCAGAGAAGAATTGTCTTTGGATGACGTTCCCTGGCCCCGGGAAACAGGTCACTTCTTTCCCCTGAGTGCCTTGGCCCCTTGGGAGTCTCAACATGCCTTCCATGGGCCCCAGGCACCTTCACCTTCAAGATTTCCTTTTACCATAAAAAATATATATATTCTATGACTGCTTTGGTATAAAGATGAATATAATCTTTTACCCTGAAAGGCCAATTAATTTCCCTTCTGACTTTAAAAGAAATTACAACTGGTATGTGAGGATATGGAGCAAAGGGAACCCTTGGTGGGATGTAAATGGAGGTCCCTCAGAAAATTAACAATAGAACTAGGCTATGATCCATTAATTCCACTCCTGGGTATTTACCCAAAGGGAACAAAAATGCTACCTTGAAAAGATAGATGTGCCCCCGTGTTCATTGCAATATTATTTACAATAGCCAGGCCATGGAAGCAGCCTGAATGTCCACAGACAGTCAAGACAATGTGTTGCGCACAGAGACACACACACGATGGAATATTATTCAGCCATAAAAAAAGGAAATCTTGCCATTTGCACCAAATGGATGGACCTTGAGGGCATTATGCTAAAAGAAATATGTCAGAGAAAGACAAATACCATATGATCTCACTTATATGTAGAATCATAAGGGGAAAAAAAAACCAAGTAAAACCAAATTCATAGGTACAGAGAACAGATTGGTGAGGGTGGGAGGGGGTGGGAGGTGGGCAAAATTGGTGGAAGGCAACCCAAACGTAGAAAGTTCCCTTAGTATAAAATAAATAAGCCCAGGGTATGGAATGTACAGCACAGTGACTATAGTTAGTAATATTGTATTGCATATTTGAAAGTTCTTGAAAGTTCTCATCCCAAGAAAAAAAAATACAGCTGTGTGTAGTGACAGATGTTAAGCAGATTTAGTGTGGTGATCATTATCCTATATATAAAAATATCAATTATTATATTGTACACCTGGAACTAATATAATGTTATATGTCAATTATACCTCAATTAAAAAAAAATAAGCAGGCACAAAAACGTTCCTGTGAGTCCCTAAAGTGTTAGGGACCCCAGGCATAGTGCCTAATGGAGAAGTCGGTGCAGCATTCCTCTGTGACCGACCTCATTGCTATTTGTCTGTCTACAAGTCTGCAGGATCTTTGAGGCTAGAATCTGGATGTTTAATGCCGGGTCTTCTATCACAGTGTGTGGGGTATGTGTGCACACTTGCTGAACAGGCCTTCGCAGGAAGGAGACGTGGTCTCCGTCCTCCTGACCCTGTGCCACTCAGAGTTTTGACCGGCGTTCCCAGATAGGACAGGGCCCACTGTCTCAAGTCCATTTTCAAAAGGGACAATGCCTTCTCTTCCCACCATCTGTACAGCCCTTCCTTGTGCTCCCCACATCGACCCCTGTGCATGGACGGTCTCCGTCTTACTCTCTGGGAGAATAAATAGAGGCTCAGAGAGCTTACAGCAGAGTCTAGGACACAGAGCTGTCTCCTGCTCAGGGTCCCACCCAAGTGTGTGGTGCGAACCACGATGCTAAGCCCCCTTTTCCCCGAGGACACCTGCCGTTGCCCTCTCACTGCAGACTTTCCAATCCAAACTACCGCCTCTTCCTTTCCCATACCGGGACCTGTAAGACACAGTGGATCTCAGCGTAGGTAGAGAATCCACGCTGCAGTGCCCTCCCCCGTCTTCTCTTCCCTGGAGGACTGGTAGTCCCAGCCAGTGACATACTGCTGGTAGAGAACCTGCAGCTCTCAGCCCCTTCTGGACTTGCCTCACGTGGCCATTCCGGCCAAGATCATAGCCCCTCCTGGGGAAGCCCACATCTGATGACTGAATCAGTAGGGGTTTGGCCATTGTGGTTCTGCTCAAGATCATTGCGAAGGGCCTTCCTAGCCCAGAGCACCACGCAGGGTTACCTGAGGCTGTGGCCAGTCCCCACGCTCCCCAAACTCACCTTCTCCCTCTGCCCACTCCTGCTTCCCTTCCCTCATATTATTCTCAAGGGCAGCCCAGAATGAGCATCCCCACGTGAAACCCCATCTCAGAGAACTTAACTTGCCAGAAACTCTATGGAATATTTTGCAGCAAGCCCTCTTATTGTCTGCATGAATACACCAGATTCATTTGTGCCTTCATTGTTTTCACCGAATGTGTATTCACTGGATGCTTAGCACCAGCTCAGCACCAAGATACAGTAGGAAGCAAGACAGAAAAGGACCTCTCGTGACATGGAACTCAAATTACTTCGACTCTGAAGACAGATTTTAATCCTGTTCCTGCACTGAAATCGTGCTTCTGCCAGAGCTTTCTGGCTGCCCCTGAGCTTAGGTGGAGGACAAGAGAAGTTTCCCATTGAGCTCTGCTGATTGCTGTGCGGAATAAATCCTGCTTGCAAGAATGTGGGAATGGCCCTCTCTTTATCCACGATCAGACTCCTCCGCTCGCTTGGCCCTTTCAGAGGGCCCGGAGTGAGGTCTAGGTGAGGGGCAGGAGCTGGAACAGGAGAACTGGGGCTGCGGTGGCTGCCCAGGGTATCGAGAGGGAGGTCAGAGATGCACACGAGAAGGCCTGCAGGAATCAAGGTCAGGGCCAGGAGCTGAATTGTAAAGACGGAGGGGAGGCAGGGCTGGTTTTAATTTGCAGCCGAGTGGAGTAAGGGCTTGGAGAGTGGTCACCATTGCCCTTCATCATTCCTTAAAAATAGCTCATGACCTCCATCTCAATCAGAACAAAACGCAGACCCTAACCGCGCTATCAGTGCTGCCCCTATGTGCTCCCTCCCTACCTCTGCGTCCCTGCCTGGTCCACTCAGCTACGCTGCGTACTTGCTGTCCCTTGAACTGGCCCAGCCCTTTCCAGCCTGCAGGGCTTGGCCCTTTGTGTCCGCGGAGTCCGAGTCTCTTCCCGTGCCTGGCCCCTTGTCATCATTCAGGACCCAGATTAAATCTACTACTCACCGCCCCCCGTCAACCCCCACCTGCCGGAGGCTGTTCCCCACGCCGGCACTTCACCTGCCACCCACGCCCACTCATTCCATATTTCATCGTTCTGTCTAATCCTTTAAAACAGCCATCACCATCTGTGAATGCTTTTGTCTTTCGTGGGTTTTCTTTTTTACCGTCCTTTTTCTCAATGAGATTCTCAGCCCCAGCGTTTCACAGACGTCGTCTGCAGGGTCCACGCCATGTCCTCAACACCAAGCGGGGCCGTTCACACTAGTCGCCGTTCAGGCAGTATTTCTTTCTTTCTTTTTTTTTTTTTTTAAAGATTTTTTATTTATTTATTTGGCAGATCACAAGTAGGCAGAGAGAGAGAGAGAGAGAGGAGGAAGCAGGCTCCCTGCAGGGCAGAGAACCCTATGTGGGGCTCGATCCCAGGACCCTGGGATCATGACCTAAGCCGAAGGCAGAGGCTTTAACCCACTGAGCCACCCAGGCACCCCTCAGGCAGTATTTCTTAAGTGAAGGACAAAGTTCCGAATGTTTCCTTGATGGGTTAACAGGAATATAACAGTCAGGGTGTCCGCTTTCAACGGAGGGGTGGCGCGTGGGCTCCTCCACACTGCTGAGTTGAACAGAATTTTCAGACACATCTCTCTTCCCCTCATTCTCTCTCTGTGTCCCTCCTGGGCCCTCCGTCGGATTTGAGTGACGTCCGTTCCTGGAGCACTCCACTCTTGGGAGGCCAACAGCTGCATAATGGCTTCCCCGCGTGTGCATCTGTGCATTAACACAGGCCTTTTGGGCCTGCTCCGGCTTGCCTGACCCATCTCCCATCAGGAGAGAATGTGCATCCGTAATACTCTGGAAAATTAGGGCTGACATGTAGTTCGGTACCCAAAGTGGTTTCACTCAAGCAAACACAGAGAATAATAGCCAGGCACTTAAATGCTTGAGCAGGTATCAATCAGAAGAACATTCCAATAATCCATGTTTATAAAGCTCGTTAGTATGAATTTTTGAAATAGCACTTACTCCGCGTCCTTCTTGACAAATGGTATTTGTCGCCATTGAGATAGTTTATTTCAATTATGCGCTGGTGTTGGAGGGAGAAGCTTTCTGACAATAACACGGCAGAAGACGTTCTTCCTGTGCTTCTATCACTATTCCCGCTGCTAAACTCGACTGGACAGTTCATTAAGATGAAAAATTAACAGCACATGCTTTGGGGAGAATAATCATGGAACATGACAGCTTGCGGAGGCTTCGGCATTCGGGGAAGCGCAGAGATGACAAACACGCTGGTCTTCAGAAGAAGTGAAGATTGGCCAATCAGTCAGAAGCCACGTGTTTACCAAGCACCTCCACCTGAGCGTAGGAGCTGGGGGAACAGAAAATGCAGGAATCCTGGCCTTTGAACTCCACGAATATACCATCTATTTGGAAGGGCTGGAAAGAGTCCAGCTGTCAATCTGGGAGCCCTCGAGGGGTACACATCAAACGCCTGACACTTGGGTGCTGATTACAAGTCCAGGAGTAATGCAGTGTGGGCCTCCGAGATTTCAAAGAGCTTGAAGAAGTGCAAGATGTTGATTAGCAAACTATGTTCTAAATAGAGCAGCTGCTCGTGGCTAGGAGTTTGCGTCTAGGGGGTGATGAAGATGTTCTAGATCTAGGCTGTGGTGGACTGATGCTCAACTCTGCAGACACACTAAAAGAAATCCTGAATTGTTCACTTTCAAAACGTCGACTTTATGATATCTGAATTTTATCTCAAGCAAACTGTTATTTTTTTAAGGAGCCTACAAATTCTGCACGGCTAAACTCCAGTAAATTTGTTATATGCTCAGAGAATTGGGCTTAGTTCAAATAGATGAAGGGGGTGAGGCTGATTAACATCGGTAGGAAGGAAGGATGTACCCATTTTATAGATGAGGAACTGAAGAGTCAGACCAGTTCATGCCTTGACCGTGAAGCCATAGGGCTGGCAAGTAATGGGGCTGGGACCTCACCTCCCAGACTTTTTGGCTCCAGAGCTCAGATGCTTCTCACCCCACTTTGCTGGGGCCCAGAAAAAAACAGATTCTAGAATAAAGTCATAACATGAGTGGCAGCAAAGATAAGACAGTTTTGCCTCAGGAAAAGGATCCTCCCCCTTTTCTCTTGTCATCAGTTCTTACAGCATCCCTATGAGGGATGATCAGGAATGGGTGTGCCTGCAGCTGTGGAGGTGGGGTACATCTCAGGAGAAAAGGGGGCGCTGAGAGCAAGGAGACCACGCCTGTTTTCCCAGGCTCTGTGAGGAGCACTGCACCGCCCCTCCCCCCGCTTCCAGGCATTCAAAGTGCCCCTGCCTCCGCTCAGGTCTCTGTCTCTCCCTGGACTTGTACGTGTCTCCCTTTTCTCCAATGCAAGCCAAATGTCTAAGTGAGACCATAGCAGTGTGGGATCCACGGATGATTAGTGACAAGGCTTGGAATTAGGTATCCTGTCCGTTAAGTAGAGACATAAATGCTGTTTCTTTACTCCTCTGTGGAAGGAGCAGATGCACTTTTCTATTGTAAAGCACATGTCTAGATTAAAGCCACTTAAGTCATTATCTCCCCTGCAGTTAATAAGAGAGCTTTTGATGTCATTCTCAGCTTACTAGTGTAAATAATGGGTCAAATTCTCATCCTGTTGGACAGGATGGAAATCTGACTCAAGATTTGTAAATACTGCTGCATTTAATTCATTTTCACGGGGACATTTGCTTCCCCAGCAGACAGTGGAATAACAGCATCCTGGGAAACAGCCTGTGTAGGAATCAGGATGCATTAACCTAAACAGTGAGATCAAAACAAAAGCTCTGTTTGCCATCTCCCGCCAGAGCCCAAATCCCGGCAGTCCCTGCTGTTTGGCTGCATTCAGGAAGCATAAATAAAATTAGATCCTCACGCAGTAAGGAGGAACGGGGATTTACAAAAGGGAAGTCTTAAGCTGCTGACATCCTCTTTTCCCATTTCATTGACTTTTTTTTTTTCCTTAGCTCTAAAGGAGTTCGAAGAACAGTAAAATAATGATAGTAATAATAACAACAATCATACTAATTAAAGATTAAGACTTCCTGCAACATATCCTTGCCTATTTCAGAGTATCTGCTCTTTGCCCTCAATGAAGGTTGACTCCGAAGTGGGAATGCCTGGGTTCTGATCTTGTTTCTGCCTGCTACTTGCCAGGCAAGTGACAGCTCTTGTGCTCATTTGGCTTATTTGTCAACAAAGGGGTGGTTATAATACCACCCAATGATCAGTGTCTACTCCATAGGGATTTTGTGACAACCGAAGAGGGTATAACCTCTAATGCACTGAGACCAACGCATGTCACCCCGAAAGGTTCCCCAGACAGGACTCCGGGTGGTGGTGATGGTAATGTGTGAGTCTGTACAATTCCAAATAACCAGGTGTTTCCAAGAGTGGGGCCGTGTAAACAGAGGTTCTCAGCAATTGATGGAATCCAGGTGATAGCCAGGTTTTTCTGTCCTGCACGTCCTGCAGTCTTATGGGGAAGAGCCGACTTCCTGCTGAGCTGACCCTGGGACCAGCTAGTTAAGGCGGCAACAGGCAGGCCTTCCCCTCCCCCCCAGACTTGCTGGCCCCCATGGGCAGGGTCCTTGCTTCTCCTTGCAGAAGGGCCACAGCTGTGCAAATGCCCCTACGAAATACAGTGTGTGGGTCAGGAGCAGAGTTGCGCAAAGAGACAGCCAGCCCGGTTGGGAGTTTAGTTCTGCTTCTACCTGTGCCCTTGAATGAAACAGCTACTCTCTCACGCTCATGATTTTATTGTTGTTGTTTTAATGCAACAGGAGACTGTGACTCTCTTGACTCTCTCACCGGGTTGAGGAAGGCTTTGCATTTTTAAGTTGTGACATTGCACTGGTCCCCCTCCTTCTCCAGCACATGATAGCACAAGCCATGGAGTCACGCTGTGTGCATCGTTTCTGCTGCCCGTGAGCTGGCTGCCGTGACTCTGGCCAGGTGATGTGACACCAGGATGCTTCAGCTTGCTCATCTGGTAAATGGGTGCATTTACCATTGGCTATTGCTGTTGTAACAGACTACCACAAACTCGGTGGCTGAAAACAATACAACTCTATTATCTGAGAGTTTGGGACATCAGAAGTCCAGACAGGGTCCTATGGGCTGAAACCAGGTCAACAGGGCTGGTTCCCTCCTGGAGGTCCTAGGGGAGAATCTTATTTCTCATCTTTTTCCCGAGTCTCAAGGCTTCCTGCATCCATCCCTTAACTAATGGCTTCTTCCTCTCTTTGAAGCCCATCACGCCACCCTCTGCTTCTCTCACCACATCTCTTTCTCTGTCCCTCCTGCCTCCATCGTGGAAGGACCCTGTGATTACGTGGGGCCCAGGCTCCTCTGCCCATCTCAAGGCCCTTAATTTGACCACAGAGGCCTCTTTGCCATACAAGTTGGGCCCACGAATACTGAGAACTAGTACACGAACATCTCTGGGGAAAGGACATTATTCCTACTCATGGGCCTGTTGAAAAAATCAAATAAGAGAATGCAGGTAAAATGTCGAGCGCAGGTTCCTAACCCAACAGATGTTTATGACGTAGTGATATTGCCATAGGCTTACTCACCTCCAGGAGCCAGCCGGGGATGACCGCAGTTGGAAATGCCACAGTTCTCTCTGGTGGAAGCCGTATCCCTGTTTGGCAATGGCTGGAGGCTTCCACTCACGAGTCCGGAAAGGAAGCCCGTCTGCCGAGACGGGTTTGTTGGCAGAGCACGTCCTGCAGCAGGGCTAGCTTGGCCGAGGCGAGCCTCCTAAGTGTCAGCTTCCTTATTTGTAAACTGAGGTGAGGACGAAAGGCTTGACTTGGGGGTTTTTCCACTGAAGATCTATGAATGACAATAATTGAGCACAGGTGAATCCAAGAAAAAATAAAAGGGCAAGTTGGTTGATGTTAAGCTATGTTTACTGGCTTTTCAGGGAAAACAGCCCATTGCAAAATAGCAGCCTTGGAGACAACTCTCACCCTCTCCAGCCATGAGCCTTGATGAAGGTTCCTAACTGTGGGTGCTCCCGGCCAAGGCTAGGCTCTGCCATGACATTTCGGGGAGCCTGGCACCGGCCGCATCCTGTAATGAATGCAGCAGCAGACAAGCGAGGGTCTGAGCTCAGGATTCGGGGGGCCTGAATTCTTCTATGTCAAAGTCACGTTGTTCACGGATCAAGGATTGAAGAGGAGAAACGTGGAAAAGGGAAGACGCCTACTGTGTGCCGGCACATCTTCGTGTCATTTAATCCCACCACTTTGCCTTGTGCAGGGGAGCATTTTATCTCCATTTTTCAAACGAGAAAACGGAGCCCGAGAAAGATTGAATAATTTGCCTGATGCCTCACAGCTGGTAAGTGGCACGAGGAAAGGGAAATTGAATTAATACTTCACATCTAAAACGGAGCTTCTAGGCTGTCACAGCAGGCCCTGCCTCCGCCTGAACGAGCAGGTCTGCTCTCCACGGGATGGGCCAAGTGGCAGGCCACGGGGCAGCCCCTGAGCCCGCCCACCGCCCCACAATGGGCCGAAAGCTAAGACCATGGCATATTGTGTGTCAGCGTTTTCTCTTTCACCCAAAATTTTTACAAAAAGCATCACCATCTGCCCAGCCTTCTTCTTTGTGGCCCCGTCTTCCCATCTCAAATTCAAATTTTTCCTAGTTATTTTGGGCAGAGGTCAGTGATGGATGTTCGCAGACCTAAGCATCCCAGTGGTCCCTCTTCCCTTCAGAGTTAACCTTCCGCGGGTGCCAGACCCAACCTGTGGCTCTGACTGTCTTCACCCAGGATGCCTCTGGAGCTGTTTTTGGGAGGCGGGGGGGGGTGGGGTAGGTTGCCTGTGTTTTGAATCATTTTAGAAATGGCAAGAGTATGTCTGGGGAGACTATTGGAAGCTTGTCAAATACATCCAGAGACAAGGTGGGTGTGAGGAGATGATGCCACCAAACGTGGGTTTGTGGCTCAAATGAGTTGGAGCTGAAGTTCTCCTGGAACTCAGAAGCTTCTCCATCAGGAGTTTTGGATGCAGGGGTTCAGGTGTTTGCAGCAGAATCAAATCTCATTAATTGCAAACCACAGTTCCTTGGAGCGGGGAGCATAGGTAACTTAAAAGCAGGTGCAGTAATAGATCCAACGCCTCCGTGAGTCCCAAGCGGAAAGAAGCCAAGCCTTGCATCAAGTACACATTGCATTTCTAACCTGGGGTGAGCCACGGTGAAAGTCAAGAGGCTCTGGGAGCAGAGAAAAAAACAAAACTCCATAGCTTTTTTTTTTTCCTCCAAGAGAAAGGTTGTACTCATGAGGCAGGACACCTTCAAATTAAATTATTAAACGTTAAACCTCTGAGACCGGATGGTCAGCAGGTCTCTCGAGTTGTTTGACCTTGAGGGAGTGACTTCTCACAGCCTTGGTGTCTTCATCTCTAACCCCATTGGGCTGTGCGCTGATTAGCTAAATAAAGCCAGCAGAGCAGAGTGCTCGGCTCGGTGCTGAGCACGGAATAAGCAGACAGTACCTGGGAGCTACCCCTATCATGGGCTGCTGTTAATCAGCTATGTCCTTCTGAAGGCGAAGCATCCGACCGGAGGCTGAATTGGGGTTGATTTTGGAGCTTTCCACTCCCTGTTGGAAACTGTGTTCCCCACCAGGGAATTTTTTTTTTTTTTTTCCTTTCCTGGGGTAGGGTTTTCAGGCTAAGCCCTCCTCTCAAGACTGCAGCCTTCAGGTGTACTAGCATGTCCGAGCATTAAAGAGTATGACTTATTCCTTCATTCCCCATCAATAAAATGAGGGTAATAATAACCCTTACCTCTGTGGGCTGATGTGTAAAATGAGCTAATGTTTGTGAAAGCCCTTTGTAAATTACAAAGGGCGATAAAGTATGAATTATTATTGTGATTGCTCTATTCCAGGCAATTCATAAACAATGCAGAAAATTAAGGATGCGTACTACTGGCATTCAAAAAGCATTTATGCCTTTTTAAGTATATAGCTATAAACTATCCGCAGATGGGTTTGACAATATGGTCTTGAATCCGATTTAAATATTGGTAACCGCCCACTGAGAGTGACTTTCAAGCAGGGACAGTGCAGAGGTGCGAGCAGGCAGTGGGGCACCATGGTTAGCTGTAAGAGCTCTGGTCTCACCAGGCTCAGGTACCAGCAGCGGATGCCCTTTGTGACTTTGCCTTGAGTTACCAAAGGTCTTCTGATCCTCATTTCCCTCTTGTGTAAGAGATACTAATACCTGCCTCACTGCATTGTGCTGAACAGTCAGTAAGATACTGACCACGAAGCCTTGGATGTATTACCTAGTGCAGGGGACCTGGAAACTTCCTAATTGTAGCCCCCTTGCTGCTCTGATAGACAGATGTTCTCTCTTGCCCCTTAGGCCCCTCGTTGAAATGCTAATCAGGGTTAGAGTCTCTGCCCTCAGCTGGGCTCCCCACAGGCTCCCTGAGATCACTGCCACCTCACTCAGCTCAGCAGCCCACCTCCCAGTGCCTTACTGGCCTGCTGACCTTCAGGCCACCAAGGTCAGCTCCGACAGGGCTAGATCTCTGCAGATTCCAGTGCCTGCTCTTGATAACCATCTGTGTGGTGGGGGGTGCATGGGGCCAGGGAAGACCGTGTCTTCAAGCCAGTATGAACACCCAGGCCATGTCCGTCCAATGCTCCGGGGCCTGTCTGGCCTCTAAGGACCTTATGTTACCTGCCGACTCCACTCGGACAGTCAGGTACAGCCCTGTCCACGTTGTTTCAGCGACAATCAGAGAAATGTAAAATTGACCTTGACACTATTCAGTTCTAGAGGCCAAGGTTTTGAAGCTGATAATAATAACGGGTAGTATTTATTGACTACTCGCTATTCACCACACACGGTATCCAGCTCATCACAAGAAATGTAGGGAATCCTCACAAGGCAAGGAGGAGTGTGCTGTACTAGTACCACCAGTTTTTCAGATGAGACCACAAGAGGAGGAAGAGCCAAGGTTAGCTTTCAACCCAGGGTTCCTGGTGGTGCCAGTGGGACCAGCTTGCTGGGACAAGTGTCCTGGAAGCAGGGTGTCAGAGAGGAACGGAGAAATCACCCAGTTCAGAATGCACTGTGCCTTGCCCCACCCATGTTAGTGTCCTGGGGCTGCCAGAGGAACAGAAGGCCACAAACTAGGTGGCTTAAACAACCGAAATTTACTGAATCACAATTCTGGAGGCCAGAAGTCCAAAATCAAGGTGTGGGCTGAGTCGACCTGTTCTGAGAGCTGTGAGGGAGAATTTGTGTCCTGCATTCCTCCTATTTCCGATATCCTCTGACATTCCTTGGCTTATAAATGGTGCCCCCGCCCCATGTCCAAATTCCGCTGTTTGTAAGGACACCAGTGAGACTGACGTAGAGCCCAGCCTAATGACTTCATCTTAACTTCATCATTTGCAAAAACCGTGCTTCTAAATAAGGGCACTTTCACGGGGACTGGAGTTAGGACTTCAGCATCTTTTGGGGAGACATCATTCGATGATAATCCTTTCCCAGCTCTGCTTCCCAGGTGCCCAATATCACAGCACCTGCTGAAGATAAGGTGATGGGCGGCACACACATGAGCCCCATTGTAACGGAGCTTTGGTGATGTTCTCCAGCAGAATTTCTACCACAAGCCCCTCTGGTACTGCGGCGAAACCTCTTATCGGCAATTCCAAATGGCTCCTCTGAGGGGACAAGAGAAGGTAGCTTCATCACTCTGAGTAAATCTCAAGACAGCGTAATTAGAGACCAAAAGTCATCTTTGATTAACTTTATTTGCATGTGCACATCTCTCATTCATCCACTGCTTTGCAAAGTGACGTGGGATTTCTTGAAGTCTAAAACTGTTTGTTTGTTCTATTTTTTCCTCGTTTACTGGTGGGTGTCACCCTAGGCCTCCCAGACCAAGTGCCACAAGCAGGGTGATTTCACCAGGGTGCGCCACGCCTTGGATGGAAGAAGGATCGCCTGTGCTCTGTCTCATTAAGCCTCACGTAATGGGCAAACGTTTTCTTTAACAAGCTTGCTGTCACCTCCTCCGTTCTTTAAGGCAGTTCCCATCAGGGGGAAAAAAGAGAGAGAAAGGAAAAAATTTCTCATTTGCTCAAACTCGATTGGTCTAAGGAAAAATGTGGCTGTCGAGAAGGTGCCTAATTGCCACTGTGATCGTGCACTTATTCTCTATTTAGTCTCAGGCTTCTTATTGAAACGCTAATCAGGGTTAGGTCTCACCTCTTGATGAATGATTTTGTAAAAACTTGATATTCCTCCGCTTAGCTGGGAACGTCTGCGTGCAAGTGTAATGCCACTCCGACTGAATGGGGAGATAACTAATGCCCTTAATTTTGCAAAGATGGCTCTGATTTGGTACATACAGTGCAGATCAGGGGAAATCAGAATGAAATTAATTTCCTTCTTTGCATAGACACCACCTCGGTTATCTCGGGAGCGACTTTGCCTTCGCCGTTGTCGCTGGGGATGATCTGGAGAACGCTTGGCACGTGTGCGTGGGCTTATTTCCTATAGCTGGGGTCAAATCTAGGTTATGCCATTATATCTGATGTCAGAACGTGAGGGCTTAAGTTCTCTGATTTTGTTTCATTCGTCAAGTAGGAGACATTACACGAGACCATGGTAGGGAGTGTCATTCTTGTTCACGTTCTCACGTTATAGGTACACAGTGTTTTTTCCTTTCTCTTTATTCCCTGCCCCTCCCCCACCCACTTTATTCCCTGCCCCTCCCCCACCCACCAGCCCTTGAAAGTGGGACACAGGTTGTTGTTTGGAGGTTCTCCCCACCTCCCCGCCGCCCACCCACAGCAGTCACGCCCTCATTCTGAATCTGAGTCTTGGGCTGCTTCTCGGTTCTGAGGCTTCACACATCCTGTTGGAGAACGCATGACTGAAGCAGATAGCCACTCATTTGGACAGCTGCGGACATGTGGCTATTTCTGCACAGAGTGGCAACCGAGTCGCTACTGACTTTCCGACTTTGCAGGCAGCCGGGCAGGTGTGAATCCAAGCACTGGCTGGAGAGTGGACGTTATTATTCATTATTATGTAAGTGTTGTTTGTTATGTGTGTAGATGCGGTCTACACAAGGAAGCCGGCCTACATGTCCTGCTCCACCATTTCCCCTTTCTTGAGCAGCTTCTGCATTTTTACTGTCTCAAATTCCTGTTGTTACATGAACACAGACTCTGATTTCTTGTCTGAGAGGCTGGCTACTGTCGCTCCCATTGGCTCGATTGCTGTTCTCACACTGGGCACATCTCATCGGTTCTTACACATCCCTTCCCAGCTTCATTTAGGTTTATCAAGTACATCTTGTCTTCCCCGAGCGTCCACGTCCCTGGACCCTGTTTTATGTGAGTCTCCACTGAGCTCTTTCAGCAACTCATACCCACATCAAAGCACCTTTCATGACATGTTTACTATTTTCTGGGCTGCCTCCCAGCCTGCCACCCACCGTGACTCTCCGGGAGTCGTGAGCACCGTGGCGGGGTCTTCCTGCCATTGCCTCTTCCTGGCTCAGTATCGGCTTCCCACCTCATGCTCTGGGTGTGTTTGGTGGATGCATTTAAACCACTTTTTTTTTTTTTTTTTTTTGCGTGCATGTGAACAAACATCCATGAGAGTTGCATTCTTGAAAGCTGCCTCTGTGGTACGTGCTCCTAATATAAATGATCCTGACCCCAAGATTCGGGGATTGGTTGTTTTCTGAGAACTAGTGTCAACTCAGGATGAAAGAGAACATTATTCCTAATTCCTTGATCAATTAGTGCTGCAGATAATCCTCTCATCCCTAGGCCTTTTACACAGTAGGTCATCCGTCAATATCCAAGGGCGTATTCCATCTTCTCCGGGGAAATCAAAGATCCTTCCTTGGTTCTCGCTGACCTCAGTTATACTGATTTAAGAGTTTCCAAACTGTCAACATTTCCCCAAATGTGATCTCTTCTGCCCAATGATGATGTTTTCCTAAGGACGAGGCAAGAGCATTTTGAGTTCACATAGAAGATATTTGGAGAAGATTCTGGGATTTTAGAAAAAAATGACTTGAGGCTTGGAGATTGGCTTGCCTCATCCAAATGACTTTCCACTTTATCAGACAAACCCGTGACTTCCAGTTAAATGTGGATTTCAGATTTTTAAAAAGATAATCATTTTAGTATAAGTGTGTCCCTCCAAATTCTATGGACCATGATTCTACTGAGAACGAGTGCTGTTTATCTGAGATGCAAATTTAATTGGGTGCCCTGTATTTTTATTTGTTAGATCTGGCACCTCTGGGTCCCACGAAAGTAAATGACGTGGCCATTATGATTTAATAGACTTGACATTGTGGGAATGATAGGGTTTGAAACGCACAGACTTTCTGAGTCTCAAATGAGTATTCAGTCCGAAGTCATATGATTAGGAGTGGAAATCGTTCTACTTTAGTGCAAAGGGCTTTCTGCAAGCTTGAGATGACTATTCCTAAAAATCTGTCTCATCTCAGCAAAGCAAGCATTGGTTCAACATGGGGTACAACCCAGGAGAAACGAGCCATATGAAGACAGCTTTCAGGGAACTTGCAAAGTCTTCTTGTCACTGCATTGCACCACAAGCCTGACTGTAAATGCCTGGTGAGTTCTCAGGAAGGCTAGGTTCTCTCTTAAAAATGCCAGGATTTTTTGCTGTATAGGATATCAAGAAAGTGACCAAGGACCTGTTTGGAGGAGATTCAAAGCCACACGATGGTATAAAGGCACACAATGTAAAGTGTCCATTAGCTAGCATTCATGATGTCCACTTACCTTCAATATAAACTTTCAACTCCCCATAGAACTAGGGAACTGATGATGGAACGTTCTTTAGCCAGGTATAAGTGAAATAATTTTCACTATTCTACTATAATATGAATTTCTCCTTTTTCTTGTGATTTTCTTTTCCAAAACGGCTTCACTGGGGGGGAAAAAAATCACATCTTTATTACATTTTGCAGGGAAAAAAATGTCTTTTTATGCACACATTTCAATATCTGTACCAAGTTTGTGATTTGTAATTATTTGAAGAAGGCTTTGCTTCTCTTAAATATTCCTAATGAAATGTCTTTTTGTTGTTGTTGTTGTTGTTTGGGGTTTTTTGTTTTTTGTTTTTTGGTCTTTTGGTCTTTTTTTTTCTTATGACTCCAGAAACACTTTTTTCCCAGCTTTTGATTTGGGTCCTATTGGTGTTTCACTTTGAATTTTCCCAAAGCGATGCCTCTACCGCCTTCTCCTGCCCAAAACCCTCTACTTTGCTTACTTTATGGTGGCATCACTTTTTAGTTTGAAAAGTCATTCTGTTTTTTGTGTGGGAACACAGTCACCATGATACAACCTTGCTTTTCACTTAAACCTTTGCTTCTCAGCCATAAGACCTTCATGTTGACCCAGGCCCTGAAGGTTGGGCATCTGTTGGAACCCACGTATAAACTAGGAAAAGACTGACATAAGAAAAGGATGTAGATTATATATCAACCAAAGGTTGGCTCAGTTCCCTCCGAACAGGACAAAGCAGGATTTGGCGGCACCTTACCAAGAGTCCGCCCTAAGTTCTGTTGGAATATCTTCGTTGCGAAGTGAGGAAGGGAAGGGAGGTGCGGCATAAGCGTGTGGGAGTGTGTTGGAGGTTGTGTAGCTAGAACAGCTCCAAAGCAGTAGAAACTATTAAGAGTCCTTGATCTGGGTTGGTGCAAAGTGAGTCCATCTGGAGAAGGAGCATAGTCACTGACAGAGATAACTTAGATACAGGCAGGAGGCAACATCATTTACGGTCTCCTCTGTCCAGATAGAAGTGGGACCTCAAGCAGGAGGTAAACATGCTAGAGTCAGGGGAAGAAAATTCTGGCATGGTTTTGGTGGAACCTCAGAACCCTTGGCAGTCCAGTTGGGATTCTCAGCAAAGTCTTGGGGAAGATGAGATGGCGAATGTCGTACGAAATGAGATATAAAGTTGGCTTCAGAGGAGGGTTGGGGTGGAAGCTATGGTACTTTCCTCCCATTTCTATTGTGCAGAAATCTACCCATCTTCTATCCAGATCTAGATCCGTTCTCCTTTATGAAGTGGCCACGCCATTCTGAGTATATCTTGACACCTCTTCATGTTTATAGTTATCATTGATTTTAACGAGCTAACTGAATCTGGATCTGTTAGTTATTTTCTGAGTGTGTCCATTTGTCAGATCAGCTAACATTCAAATTTGGACTCTCTCTCTGACCCCTTTCTTGTGAGTGCTGGCTTGATTAGATTGCTGGATTTTAGATCCAAAAATGCCTACGTGTGGTACAGATGGAGGATTTGAACTAAGACCTTGGGGGTGCACAGGGCCCATGACTGGGATACCCAATATCATGGTTGTATTAAGAAGCAGGAACAGGTTCTGATCCAGGAGACCAAGCCATATTTCTGAGGCCTCATGGGCCGTCATCCTTGAGATGCAAGAGTGGGCATTTCCATCACGGATGTCTTGCCAAAAAGGTAATAAGTCCTTGATGGCAAAGTTCATGATGGAGCAATTGCTTTATTATTCCTTGTTCATCTGCTCCTTGGTTAAGTGAGGCAGTTGTGATCTCAAGGCCTTTCCCTTACTGAGCGAATCTAGAGAGCGCTTTCTCCAGTGGTACCACAGATTGCGAATTTGCCCTTCCAGTAAAATCCTTTTGGGAAGAGGTGCTTAGCTGATCCATGTAAGATGACTGAGAGCAATGGCAAAACTTATCCCTGGCCACACCTTCTTCTCCTTATGGAGACGAGCTGGCCTGGGGAAAGGTCCTATAGGACTGAATCACACTGGTGCTCTATAAACCGATTAAAGTTTTATATTACTTTGCTTGTTTATGTAATTCCATAAACAAACAAATGAACAAAGACAAGCTAGTGTCACCTCCTTTCCTGTTGAAAACAGGACTGAGGGCGCCTGGGTGGCTCAGTGGGTTAAGCCGCTGCCTTTGGCTCAGGTCATGATCTCAGGGTCCTGGGATCGAGTCCCGCATCGGGTTCTCTGCTCCGCAGGGAGCCTGCTTCCTCCTCTCTCTCTCTCTGCCTGCCTCTCTGCCTACTTGTGATCTCTCTGTGTCAAATGAATAAATAAAATCTTTAAAAAAAAAAAAAAAAAAAAAACAGGACTGAAAACAGGATTGAGTCTCCTTTACAGTGCAGGTACTGAATTGACCAGCGGCGTGTGTCGTGGTTGGGTGACAGCCACTCTTCCTGTCACAGAGCAATTCTGGGCCTCACTTTCATGCCCTCGGATGAAATATTGACGTGTGGGACTTGTCTCTGCCACTGTGTAACTCCTCCTTCCCTGAGCGACATACCCACTCTTTCCAACAACCATTAGCTCATGAGATCTCACAGAGCTACCTCATGTTGATCTGGCTCCTTTGTTAGAAGATATTTATTGTCTGGCTGCCTTCCCACGGTTCCCTGCATCATTTGCTTTTTATTAATCATTAGCACCTCCTTTGGAGGCTGAGGCAGTGAAGGATGCAGAGGAAAATTTTGTTCTCTTGTGGAAAACATTATGAGGGAAACGTTTGAAAATCATGCTTCATTCATTCGAGGACTATTTGGAAGAGTGTGGCAAGGCTGGGGAGCATCAGGGGTGAAGGCATATCCTCGAAGGAAACATCAGAGGAGCTGGTGATGGTTGACCCTTCAGTGAAACACCCATTTCCTAAAACTCCCAGTACTTATGTGTTTCTTGTGGGCAAAGAACATGTTTCACTAAATTCATAGCATTTAAGTACTGCAGAAAATCCTAGGCTCCACAAATATTTTTTAAATGGTTGCTGTGTGGAATAAAATCTAGCTGAGTTCTGACTATACACACTCTCCCATCAAAAATTTTAAAAATAAAAAAATGTAAAAAAAAATTAAGACCTCCATAGGAAAATTACAGAGAAGTTCAACATAAAGGCTGATATGGATTATATATGGCTTCAAGCCTCCTTTTCGGGGTGAACTGGTCATAGGAACTAAAGTAAGTGTTCTGAAAGTGAAATGCCCCCCCCCTCCGGCCATTGTTTCCTTATCTGGACAATGGATGCAATGACACAAAACTCCAGAGGATGCTGGTGGGGGGCGGGGGAACAGATCATAAAGAAAGCATGGGAAGCACTTGGCACCGTGCCTGCCACACACTAGGCGTTCAGGTATGCCCTTCCCCAACAAGCAGAGGCTAAGAGGAGAATGGGTGCTTTGCCAGGATGGCCTCCTGGAACTTCTCCAGCCAGGAAAGCCCAAGCCATCTCATGTGACCCGTTCCTGGCAGCTCTGACCACACTTCCCATACTGTTCCATTCCTGTCCCCTATTCCAGATTATTGAAAGACCCTGTATCTGCAGAGGGCCTTCTGGCCTGGATCCCTACAGGGTCTGGGACTCTAGTCTATTTTCACAGCTTTTCTTGTTGAATCGGCCGTCCCTCCTCTCGCCACCACACAACCCGTCCCTCAGCTGAGGAGCTACATCCGGGATCCGCATCCTCACAAGTCAGCATCACAGAATCCTTGTGGGTCCAGAAGCCAACAGAGAGGGTACCCAGGTGCAAGAAAGGAACCCATTTGCAGCATCTGACACCTTGTATCCCCATCAGAGAAAAGGGATGTAATCGCATTTCCTTCCTGGAACGTTAAGAGGTCATTTGCGTTTATCTACAACTACATTACTAAAGTCTAAAAGCCAAGCTTGAAAAATGACCCAAAGAAATGGAAGTTGCCGCTCCTGTCGGCGTTTCATCGTCTCCCTCCTCACCAGGGCAGTGGATGTTATGTTTTTACAAAGAGCTTCCCTACCTATTATCTCTTTCCACCCTTCCATTAACTTGGGAGCCAGCGAGGTCAGGCATCTTTCTACTATTTTTGTCATAAGAGAAAACAGACTCAGGGAGGTGAAGTGAGTTGTCCGTTGTCAGTGGCCCCACGGTTCCCTGAGCTGCACACCGTCGCCCCCCCAACCCAGGAGATCATGGGCGCTGAAGCAGGAATTTCCTAACCCGCTCATGGGCTGAAACAGTGAGTCTGTTAGGTATCAAGGTCTCAGAAGTGGTTTCTTTTCTTCCTTTGTTTTTTTGAATGCAGCTGAACTGCTTTTCTAGGACACATTTTGCTTAATTCGGCTGGGCTTCTGTTTGCTGGGGGATATGGGGCCAGGAGGTTCAGCTGGCCCTGCCTGTTGCAGCCCATTTCCTCTTAATTTGGGGGGCATTCTGCTGGTTGTCTTTGAAGAGTCATCCATCCTATCCAGCCCTTGGTTTTACCGATAGGAAAACAGAATTCTAGACCACGGGACATTGCACAGTGAGTTTGTGGCTGACCTAGGAATGCCTAGTGCAGTGTTCTTTGTATACCTTCATTCGCTCAACATACCGGGTGACGATGTTTTAGAGACTAAGACCAACACAGACTAATAGAACTCTTTTCTATGAGAGAAATGACCACGGAACCCTTGACATGGGGCTAGTATATTGAGGCAGTAAATTTTTAATTTTATTTCATTTAAATTAATTTAAATTTTAAAAAACCATATGTCTAGGTTGCCACCATTCTGGATAGTGTTGCTCTAGACCAGTGGTTCTCACCTTAAATGTATACCACAACCACCTAAGGAATTTAAAAAATGGCGATTCCTGGTTTTCAGTTATTTAGTTGGTGTTAAATAAGGCCTGGCTATGGGATTTTTAAGACTCCCCACTACATCTACTATGCAGTCAAGTTCTAGGGATACTAGTCTAAATGTTAAGCTTCATAAAGGACTGCGGCCCTATCAGCTATATGCATAATTATACTCCGTGCTGAGGAGTCAGGTATGTTCCAAATCTTAGAGAACTTCATATATCTTAGGGAAGAGGAAAGCATAATCAAGAACAAAAGATATTAGAAGTGCCCTTATTAAATTTCTTAAAAGGCCAATATCATCCCAAGGAGTGGAAATGGTCACTTCTACCTGGGCAAGGGAGAAGAGGCACTCTCTATGGTAATGATTTTGGTAATGAATTATAAATAAGATACATATTTTTTTCCAGAAATGCATTTATAGTAGTAGATGTTTCTGCCAGGCAAGTCAAAACTCACCTCTGTAATTCACAATAGGATTAACCTGGGATTATGGAAAATCTAATTAAGTGAACCATATTATCTGAGACCCACAAAAGACACTTAATGTTGCCTTTGAAAGTCCTGTCTGCCTGAAAGTGTTCAGCATATGCTTCAGAAAATGCTCTGCACATGTACAAGGCACTTGACTGGTTTGCTGTATCCCATTACTTTTCTTTTATGCTCAACTTTTTTAAAAATCCCATTACTTTTGATAAATGACATTAATACATCTGAAAAGACAGAATCGGGCTTCAAAGATTGGATTATTTGAAACTACAGTGAGATCATTATGAGGCTATTGTTGGTGTCTGCTTTCTAAAAATAAAGGGAGGTAAGAAAATCCGTGGCATATGTAGAGATGCCCCCCAACATAAATAAATAAATAAATAAATGTGGCAGTTTAGTCTACTCTTAGCATGATAACATGGTTTGGGGAGGTACGTTAGAAAGAGACCTTTAGAAGCCCACCCACACTCTGGTAAGAGTCAAGCTTCCAGTAATTGAAAGCAGCTTGACTTTCTGCATTCCTCACTTCTGTTCGGAGGCTGATTACCCTGGTCGGATGCATGTGGACCACCGTGGACTGGGGTCACAGGCTGGAGGTCGCAGAATTCTGAAGTCTCGGTAGTGGTGATTTGAGGCACTCTCTCCCCTTATTTTAGTTTTAGTAATTATTTCAGAAAAACCACATCAAGCCCTTGTCAGTTATTAAGACCACCTTGGGATAATTCCTCCTCTTCTTGTTTATACTTAAAAAAAAAAAAAATTCTTTGTGGAAAGTGGTTCCCTGCAGATTCCGGCAATAATATGCAGATTGTTTTCCTTCTTCCCGTTCTCCACTGACAGTCCTTAAAGAGAGCTCCCAGGTCCTTATTTATGAATGCCTTTTCCCTTATAGAATATGGACGGTTGTTTCCACAGAAGTCGTTGGCAAGGGAGGACTGCTTTTACTCTGGGTTTGGGGAGCAAGAGGGCAGGGTAGATGCTGTATAAATTATCTTCCACTCCATGCTTTCTCTTTCATGTTTCCTCTACAGAGTGAGGGCTTTAGGTTTTGTGCACTTTGTTTTGGTTATTTTTTTTTCTATTTTGCACAAGTTGCTTGTCATTTCTGTATCTCTTTCCCTATTTGTCCACTGAAGAAAGAACAAGAGAGGAAGGTCTAAGGGAGGGTTTCATGTAGTTCTGAGCCTCTAGCCATGAATAATGCAGCAGAATGCCCAAACTGGAAACAGAAATGGTAACACAGATAATACCTACTCTTGGAAGAACTCAGAAACTTAGCTCTACCCTGACTCTTTTCATGGGAGCCTCAGTCCATTGGCTTCACAAGCTTTAACCCACTTAAAACCAAAGGTATGTGCTTTATCCCCAAACCAGCCCCTCTCCTCCTGAGCCCAGGAGCAGCAGTGCCATCTTCAGACTATGGCCTCACGCTCTGCCCTTCTTGGGTTGTCCACTTCCCTAGGCCCTGCACATCTGCATGGTTTCCAGAAGGGCACCTTTACCTCTACCAGAGGCTTATATTTCCTATTTAGAGCCATGTTATCTCTCTCCCTGAGTGACTGTAATGAATTCAGGAAGTCTCTGTTGATCACATCCCCTTCTCTCCAGATATGCTAGAATCCTCTACTGTGCTGTCCTAAATGGTAGCCAGTAACCATGTAAGGCTATCGAGCTTTCGAAATGTGGCTAGTCCAAACAGAGATATGCTGTAAGTTTAAAATACACACTGGGTTTTGAGGTCTTAGGACCAAACAAAAACAAAAACAAACAAACAAACAAAAAAAACTGGTGTGTATGTGTGTGTGTGTTTGTATGTGTATGTGCAATATCTCCATAATCCATATATTTATTACATATTAAACTGATACTATTTGGGGCATACTGAATTAAATAAAAAATATTGTTAAAATAAATGTACCCATTCTTTAAAACTTTTAAAAATGTGGCATCTAGATTTGGCTCGGGTCATGATCTCAGGGTCTGGGATTGAGCCCCGCATCGGGCTCTCTGCTCAGTGGGGAGCCTGCTTCCCCCCCACTCTCTCTGCCTGCCTCTCTGCCTACTTGTGATCTCTGTCTGTCAAATAAATATATATATATATTTTTAAATGTGGCATCTAGATAGAATTATACATGCAACTCCCATTATATTTCTATTGGAAAATACTGGTCTGCTTTATCTCATTTCCCTCATTTACTCGTGTCGTATGTAACAATTCCTATTCTAAGTATTATTTTGTTTAACTCCTCCTGATGGACAGACTCTCAGAGCCTTCCATTAGGCTTGCACGTTATTGCATGTGGTATGTGTATGGTATGTCATATCCCTGTATCCAGGGCTTATAGTACATATTTATGCATCTTGTTGAAGGAACAGAACTCCTCATTTATCCTCTTGATCACCTGCAGTGTGCCAGACCATGTCAAGTCCATACAAGAGTCTCTCCATGCATCATCTCCTTTCATTTTAACTCTCCCTCTGAGAGTGCTTCTCTTGTTCTCACATTTTCAACATGGCGGCATGGAGATTCTTGGAGGCCGAGTCATACACCTAAGGAATAAGCCCTAGCTCTTGAGCTCTAATGCTCTAACCCCTCTGACTGTTGAGCCCATGCAGTTAACAATTGCGTCAGAACTCTCAGTTCTCATGCTACTTTCTCCCGTATACCTCCAACAGTTTGGATTCCATCAATCTCTAGATCAGAGTTTTTAGTGGATTCCCATTGCCCATTGGGTGAGTTCTGATTTCTAAAGTTGGGATCTAAGCCTATCACATTGACAGGGGTCTGCATTGCCTAGTCCCAGAGAACACCACTGCCATTATATCTCATGAAAGTGTAGCCTCCTGGTGTGCGTGGAGCAGTCCTGCCAGTTAAGACCCAGACTTTTTTTTTTTTTAATATTTTATTTATTTGACAGAGAGAAATCACAAGTAGGCAGAGAGGCAGGCAGAGAGAGGAGGAAGCAGGTTCTCCGTGGAACGGAGAGCCCATGCGGGGCTCTCGATCCCAGGACCCTGGGATCATGACCCAAGCTGAAGGCAGAGGCCTTAACCCACTGAGCCACCCAGGCACCCCAGGACCCAGACTTTTTAAATTAGGTGCAGCCTCCCTCTAGGGAAGGTTGCTCTGTCTCAGCACAGCACAGGCTCACAGGCTCCGGTAGACACGAAAGACCTTGATAGGCTTGATAGGCTATTGTTAGCCTCCCATTTTATGGGAAGGTGAAAGTCTCAGGAAGAAGATTTTTTTACTAAGGTTACATAACTGTTCAATGACAGAATCTTTGCTAGAACACAGGTGTCTTGACTTTTGTTGTGAACGTCTCCCTATGGCTCCAGTGTTTCTTGGATATTCAGAAATGAAGAAGGTATTTTCTATGTGTGAACAAATGACCTCCACAGCTAGAGTACTTCATCCTTTATCAGAAGAACCAGCAAACATTTTCCTATTGATTATTGTGGTTTACTAGGTTTGCTGTCTTGAGGGTAAAAGAAAGCATTCAAGTTGGCTCACTTATAAGAGACCTATTGTCATTTGATGTATGGAAACTGAGAAGCAGGAGATCAGTATGGTGGGCCCCATGGAGACAGCAGGTGGAGGGCAGTCCTTCATTGCCAAGATTTTCAGAGAACCAGGCCACATGTTGTGCTGTTTACCTGGCTTGGGGACAGAGGCGATGTTTGTTTCTGTTTGGTTACTAACTTGCTTGCTCATAACCTTGATTTCACCAAATCTTTGGCCATGGAGGATGACTACTCCATCCCCCAGGCAGCCCATCAGCTTCCTGTTTCAGTTACCCCTCTCACGGAAACACGGTTCCTGTTTTCTTTCATTCAAGTTCCCAAGTGGATCTTATGCACTCAGCTTGTCCTTATGAGCCAGATGACACAGTTTAAAACAATCACTGATCAATTTAAGGTTTGGTTATTGCTGAACTAGATGCAGTTCAATCAGCCGTGGTTCAGGTTGAGAATGGAAGCTTCACATGGTGGAGATTGCAGAGATGATAGGTGTTTACATGGAGGAAGCAGGAGTGGGCAAGGACCAGAGGACTGGAGTGATACGGTACACATTCAATCTGCAGAGATGTGCTCCTCATTTCCTCGGTGCTGTGTACCTAAGTCCCGCTTGCACCGATCCCATTATCCCATTATTCATCTGCTTAGAAGACCGTCTCACCGTTGTTGGAGTACAATCTCCGTACAGATCAGAGACACACAGCAGTCTGTGTATCCCTGGGGTCCAACCCAGGTCTGGCACTGTGAAAAGTTATTGCTGAATGAAGGAACTGCAAATGAAGAGAGCTTTACAGATATTTACTGCTCTGAGACAAAGGGAAATTTACATACAGGCCTCTGATACCACAAATGAAGTTCCATCATGTTGAGCATCTGTTTATCATTGCCATTTGTGCCCTAATTTTCCCTCAGGTGTTTTAGCTCATGCAAAAAAAAAAAAAAAAAAAAAAAATGAAAATAAATCTTTCTCTTTTCACGCATTCATATACAGTGTTTATTCACAGTCTGAGATGACACAGTTGACATTATTTCCTGTATGTGTTGATATATTTTATTCATCCTAATGATTAACATTTTAAAATATTACAGTGAGAAAAAGACTGTCTTAAGGATTGAGTAGAGCACAAAAAAATAACTTCTTCATTGCACACGTTGTATTTAATCATCTTATTAATTATTTGAAGAGATAAATAAATAATCATGGAATGATTCTACATGTTTGGGGCCTGGGAACTGAAGTTGGATTCCAGTGACACTTTGTGGCCATGAGAGCCTGAAAACATAGAGGCTGATTTTACATACTTGAAAAATAAATGAAATTCATATCTAACAAAGATTATTTTCAATATCGAATACAATTTTGCAGCTGAGATGATCCTCGAAGATGGATCATGCCCTCTCCTTATATCGAAGATGAGGGGAACATGGGCTCCCAGAGTTTGGGAGTCCGGTAAAGCAAAAACATGGGTTCTGTTGTCACATAAACTTGAATTTGAATAGCAGCCTTGCTAGTGATTTAGGATGTACCCTTGGGTGATTTACTCAACCATTCTGAGCCTCACTTTCCTTGTAGATAAAATCTGGGTGATATTTACATAGAAGTTGTGGTAAAGATACGATTAAATAATAAGTACCAAGCCCTGAATATACTGCCCACCACTAGAAAGATCAAGCACTGGGTCAAGGATAATCTCTACCATCAATACCTAAGGTCATGTAGCCTGTAAGTGACAGGACCAGGATTTGGACACAGGTCTGCCCAACAGGAGGCAGTGAATGATCTTTTTCACTTTCAAAGCTGACACTCACGTGGTTCTCTATTTCTCTAGAAGAAGAGAATCAGACCTACATTGCAGCAGTTTTAAAATTTCCACTCACCCTAGAGAACGCTATGGTCACTGATAAGGGGCCCTATTTGCTATATACTTTGACATTTGAATTTAGTATCAGAGCTGGAACAACAATGACCCTTTTGCAGTCTTGCCTGTGTGTTTTGCACCTGAGCAGAAGTGATTATTACCCCAAGCTTATGCTTTGCTCTGAAGTGTAGAAATCAGGGAAGAAGAAATATGATTCAAAGTTCTTATAACACTTCCTCTCCCCATTCTCTGTGATTTCCACAGACATGGCATAATTCCTGTGATTTGATTTGAAACTAGAGACCAGCTCAGTGCTGAGTGATGAGATCTGAACGGGGAATAAAATATGCTTGAATTAATTTGCATAATAGAATCCGATTGGTTACAAAGCTGTGTTTGTTGAAGTGGAGAGCAGAGCCCCCAAGCTCCCCCACAAGGGGACACTGCGCATGCAGAATGTGGAGTTTCGAGTTCTGGTGCGGGCCTCGATAATATTCTTAATGTAATGATAACCTGTCTTTAACTGTAAATTAGCTCCCTGGAAATGAAAAGAACAGGTCAGTCTGTCTGATCCTTCCAGCTCTGTGGGGAGGAGAAAGCTGAAAAACCAAAGCCACTTGCTTTCTGCTAAACGCATTCCTCTTTCTTTCTCTACCCGATAACAATTTCCAGCAGGAGTCCAAATATACTTAAACACCCGTATATGTCATTTTCTTTTACGGAGACAAAAGCAGGCACAGCAAGAGGGTTTTATGCTCAAGGCGCAATAGCTTATGACGGGCTATCTGCTCTCAAGATAGAGGGGCGAGCCTTCCACTTAGAGCTGGTGGTTTTGCAAATCCATTTTCCTGTCATGTTATTACTCCTGTGACTTTCAACAACATTTATTTTTCCTTCCAAGCAATACGCTCCCACTGTAAAATAAAGTCCGCCTATATGTTTTAGTGGAACCCCAACGCTTAGACATCCTGGCATACCGCAAGAAAGTGCTTTAATGGAAGGATTGTTTGAGAGTTGCCTCGGGAGTTTTTATTGAAACCAATTAGAACATTGATATATTTCTCTAATTATGACCAATGTCAAGGTCTTCTTAGGAGGGCTGCCTCCTATTAATTTTCATGTGTGTTCCCTGCAAACTCTTTACTGTTGAATACATCAATCAGAGCTCTAGATTTTAGAAACATTTCTTTAAAAAAAAGAAAAAGAATCTTTCTGAACACATTTTTGAAACATATACATTTAGAAATTCTGAAGCAGGGCGTTTAAAAATAAAAAGCGAAGATTAACTTTTGTGTCATGTGTTGTTTAAAGGCCTGGTTGTACTGTGCTGTTGATGGACTGATGTAATCACTTCCTGTTCATCTCCCCTTCGGTCTCTGCTATAAAATGTGTTTTATCCTCTTTCTGGTTTGGTTTTTAGTATTTTAGTCACCACCAGTGCCACTAAAACTTAAATCGCTATCATTTTAAGACTGTTACATGTGTGTCAGGATGTGTGTCTATATTAGCTCTACAGTCTTCTCTTAGAAAGGCAATATGGCACAGCACTCCAGAGGAGGAGGATAGAGGTCTTGGAGCCAAATATCTAGGGTTCATGTCCCAGATCTTCCACTTGCTGGGTCTGTAACCATGGACGAGTTATTTAATCTCGTTATGCCTCAGACTGCTTACCTATAAAATAGGAATAGCAATAATACTACTTGTGTAGTGTTATTGCGAAAATTGGATGACTCACCTCATGGAAAGCATTTAGAAGCGTATTAGGCAGATCATAACCATGGCTGAATATTAACTATTATTACTATTTTTACCAGTCATACTATTATATACCAAGTTCTAATGTTGGTTTACTTCAGGTGCCTTCTAGGTTACAATACCCATATCGTAGTAACCGTACCATTTCCTTATGAACTCAGGCAGAAACAAATGGAAGGAGTTGGTATTGTTCACTGATTAAGAACACAGACACCAGAGCCAGATGGCAGGGGTTCAAATTTCAGCTCTGCGATTTCCCAGAAGCATAGCCTTGCACAAATTGCTTCGTTTATCTGGGCCCCAGCTTCCTCAACCTTTATAATAAGAATATTGATAGTACCTATTCATGTTTGTTATAGAAATAAATAGCTGAATTATTATTTGTAAAGTTATTAGAAGAGTAGTTAGAAAAAGCTTTTGCTAAGTGAATTTTCATTCTGAAAGTAACTTTTTAAAATTATGTCTTAAAATTCATCTTATACATACCTGAGGCTAATCATTAAAGTAACATTACATATTACATGTAGTTGTATAAATACTTTCAAATAATGGGTCCAGTGAGTTCCTTTTAAAAACAAGTTGTTTTTTCTTTTTCCAAGAAAAGAGAATAGATAATTTCATCTTTTCAGTAATGCTTTCATTGTTTTTTGGGTCATGTGGAAACTCTTAAATTCATTAGTATCAAGCTAGAATTTTTTTATCAAGGGAAAAAAGTTGTCATCTAGTTTTAACACTTCTGGTGTCAGAAATAATTGTGCTTTACAGCAAAATGGCAGCCAGAAGAAAGAGGTGCAGAAATATGAACTTTAATTAAACCCTTTCTTTCAAATACACTTCACAGTTTATATGCAAGAATAATTTATCACCATGTGAATGAACACTTAATACTTGGCATGGTGTAAAATGGGCAGGGATCTTGTCACACCATATGGTCTTTGCTGTTTCTTCTTCTTGAGATTCTTTGGTGGCAGTATCAAGTTTGCACTTGAAGTATGGGGTTCAAATAATACATTCAACTTTTACTGATGGCTTGCTTTCAAAAGCTCAGCATTGGACCTATAATTGTGTGTAACATATAATCCCAATCATAAACATCATCCAGTTTAGTAAAGAGATGGTGTATGAATCAAAAGAAATCCCCAACAGCCTCTCGCTGGCGTTCCAATCATCAATATGAAGCTGGGAGCCATTTGTAGAACATGTCACCCAATGGCTTCATTTTGGAGAGAATGTACCAATACAGAAATGACGAGGTCCCATGACAAGCTATTGGCAGATTCTTGACCATATATCTTGCTTCCTGACTTAAGCCAAGGGATCTTCCTGCTGCTTCACATTGACTCATTTTAGGATCTGACTCCTCCTGGGGTCCCCCTCTGTGTTTTTTTCATACAATCAGTTTGGATAGCAGGCAACAGCGTTTCATGTATTATTGCATCCCCGAGTCTGAGGATGAAGCCATTCAATGACGATGCCATCTGCTTAATCTCTCTCTCTTCTACACAGTCTTTTCCATACCCTGAGATGTCTGTCTACACCAAATATTGGAGTCCCTATTCCTTGAAAAGAGACTAACATCAAAGACTGTACTAGAGGCAGTGACAGACACCTGAACTTATCTGCACATTTGTGGCCTCCCTAGACACATTTTGCCATATGACAAATGAAGTAGAAAGGGTTGGGTTGGTGAAGTCAAAGGCCATCAGAAGGAAAAATGTTCTGCTCCAACAGATTAGAATTTCACCAAGTCTAGACTATTAAGACCAGATGGCTCTGGCATCCCCATGTAACTCTTACTTCTCAGTTCCTCTCTGAGAGAAAGTGCCTTTTCTGGGCATCTCCATCTGTAAGGCCAAAGCACCTCCTTCTACTGAGTGAGACTGAGGGCTTGAATTGTGGCACTCTAGGAAGAGAGGAAGAAACTCAGACTGCGTCCATGCAGCCTTATATGCGTGCAACAATTCTTGTCATCCCCGTAGCTCAGATGAGAGCATACCTAGAGGCTCAGAATGCCTGACTGGCGGGCCTAACATCACCTATATTATAATATATAGAAGCAGTGTTCCAACCCAGGTCTCTCTGATCTCTAAATCTAGGTACATTCCACTATGCCAAGATTCATACTCCTTCCTTTATGTTCACCTCCCCCCCCACCACCACATTCATACTAGATAGCTAGGAATTAAATGATTTTGTTTTCTACAATGCTCAAGAAGCTCACCAGTTTCATTTAGACTCACCAGTGCTGAATTGAAGTGTCATCCTCAGTATCAGAATGTTGTGCTCTGTGCCCAGCACTCTTCTGAGCTGTCTCCCATCGATAGTAGGCATGGTAATGGGGATTGCCGGGTTCTGGGAGCTAGACCTCCAGTGGGAGACTGGATGGCACACCAAGAGAAAAGGATAATAGTTCAGAAGAAATTGCAGGGTGCTAAGAGAGGGGAACAAGCAAGGGAAGTTCCATAGGGGATAATTAAGTTTCCAGCAGCAGCAAGATTAAGTTTAGTAAAAAAGTCCAGGAACCCAAGGCAGAAATTAAAGACCAGAGTAACTGTAGGTTAGAAACCTACAAGGCGCATGGAAGGCCCATCGTTATACTGATGAGTAGGTGAGCCGTGGCTGGGAGCCAGGAACAAGACCTTTAGATCAGTAAGTGGGGTGTGCTCTTTTATTTTGCATTTCATGGCTGGAAAAAGCTTCTGTTTTAAGACTGCCAAGTTAAGGAGCTATCTTCAGGTTCTTGGGTGGGCCTTTGATCAAACAAGAGCCAATGGGATTATTCGTTAAGTCACAGCATAGCATTCACTGATCCACCACGAGGACTTGGTCTGTTATTTCACTGACAAGTGTCTTAGTGAGTATGAGTGTTTTCTTGGGATCCGTCCCAGCCTCCTTTCTCTGGCAGGTCCATTGCTGCTTTTCTCTTCCTTACACCATCCAGTCATGCTGACCAGTATGGGGACGTGCTGTGCATTGTGAGCACCTCTGGACTTTGAAGCATGCTGTTCCCTCTGCATGGTCATCCCATCCACTTCCTTCTGATCACAGTAACTCTGACTTTAGGCTGCAGCACAGCCATCCCACATTCAGGGAGTCTCCCATAACTGTCCCCACTCTCTTCCCTGACCTCCCTTAATCCCCATCAGTTAGATGTTCTTCTCCTGGATGCCCATAATGCCCTAAGTTCCTCTAGGGATGGAAACGTACCCTAGTACAAGTATGATCAATAACGATAACCGATAAATATGGAGAACTTGCTGGGTACAAGACACTGTACTAAGGGATTTAGAGGCATTAATCATTTAATCCCTGTGTCGACATTTCAGAGAGCATGGTTAGCATCCCCATTTCGTAAAGGCGCAAGCTGAGCTCAAGGAGCTGTCATCTTACCCCAAACCCCTAGTAAGGGAGTCAGTCAGGGGTAAAGCAGACACTGAGACCTTGGAGCTGGATTCCACAGCACACAGAGCGCACACATTCATCCTCGTATAGACCTCGAGGGTCATCTTTGTGTAAGAGTTTATCCCACCGGCGACACCTGAAGTTGTAAAAGCAGGGACAATTTCTTGCTCAGCCCGCCCCCCGCTCCCCAGGTGTGGTCCACTCTTTGATGGAGTGGAGTTGAAATGAATTGGGGACGTAGCCTGCGGCTAATCTGACCTTTCTCTCTTCCCGCAGAAGCCTACTGGGGAAGTGGGCAGCCCTGACGTGATGTACTCAGTGAGCAGAGACATTCCATTCCAAGAGAGGTCTGCGTGACGCGTCCGGGAGGCCGCCATCGGCCAGGCCCGCCACGGGGTTGCTGAGAGGGGCGACAGCCGCATTCTCCTGTGCCTACCACGTAACCAAAAATGAAGGAGCACTACTGTTTACAAGCCGCCCTAGTGTGCCTGGGCGTGCTGTGCCACAGCCAGGCCCTCACCACCGAACGGCGGGGCCACCTGCGACCCTCGTTCCACGGGCACCATGAGAAGGGCAAGGAGGGGCAGGTGCTGCAGCGTTCCAAGCGAGGCTGGGTCTGGAACCAGTTCTTCGTGATCGAGGAGTACACCGGGCCTGACCCCGTGCTCGTGGGCAGGGTAAGGCCACTGCTCTGCAGTGCTTATTTCTCCCTCTCACCAGTCCAGCAGGAGGGTCTGGTGAAGAAAGAAAATTCCTGGGGGGAGGGGGCACTAATGACCTTCAATAAGAACCATGAAATCATTGTTCAAACATATTTCAGCCTTTCTGCCCCCATTCATAGACTTATCCATATTAAGAACACTTCTGTTTTCCACTTAATATACTATTAAACTCCATTTTTAATGACTGTGCAGTAGTCCACTGAGTTGAAGCCATTATTTATTTACTCATTCTCCCAATGGAGGGCATTTGGCTGACCACACACCCTACCTCCAAGGTGGATGCCCGTTCCTTATGCTCTGAGAACCCACCCTGCTCTTTGTGAGAGCTTTCCCTTCTGAATTACATGGGTCTATTTCCCTGTCTCCCTCCCTGGACCTGACCAGTGTCATTCTGTGTCCTGAGGTCCTGGTACTAAGCCCAGTTTTGGGGAGGCCTTGGTCAATATTTGATGAAATGGATGTGTCTTAAGAATGGGTGGGATTTTATGTGCTTTAGCTCAGGGATGGCAACACCCAGTTAGGATGATCTGAGTGTCCTCCCAGTATTTAAGACTGCATTCTCTGTGTACCCCCTCCAAAAAAGGGCAAAGGGTAGGCATTCTGAAATATGTTAAAAAATATATTGCCTGTTATCATTTATTTTTAAGTGTGCAGCCATCTTTCAGAGGATAATGGTGTTAAGGACAAGGAGATAGGTGTTCATCTGCATAAGAATGAAAGCCCGCTGTGCTCTGGGGAAGAGCTAGGCCAATGGTAACCTGGATAAAATATTCTGATCTTGAAAGAGTTCAGAGACTAGTGGAAAAGACACACCTACCTAAGTGATTAAAACACACGCACGCACGCACGCGCGTGCGCGCGCACAGAGAACAGGATAATGAAGAAATTCAACAGAAATTATTACACATTTACATGGGAATGTTTGGGAAGGATGGAGGAAAGTTTCATAGAGAACGTGGTAGTGACCTGTGACTTGAAAGAGGACTCGGAGTTATCCCGTGAAGGGGGCAAAGGCTAAGGGTAGATCTGAGGGGAGCTAATTTCTAAGCCTCCTATATTCCAAGGAGTTATTTCAGTTGTTCTTTCACATGAGAACAGCAATGCATATTTATGTAATTGACATATTTGGAAGAGGTTCATATTAGCATCTCAATAACGTTGTTCCGGGTTGGGAAAGTGCCTTTTCAATGCCAGACATACCGAAAGAATTTCATTCATGTATACCCAAAAATGGAAAGACTATACCCAAAATAGAAGTCGTCTGGGGGAAATGGGAACCCAGGGAAATAATTGGCATGTGAATTCCCTACATGAGGAGATGGGCTCTGTGCCCAGAGAGGAAGACGAGACTTCAGTCATGGCGGGGGCCGTTGCAGCCTGAACAACATGGGGAGCTGTGCGTGAATTGTTCTGAGGATATAGAACCCCGCCTTGGGGACTATCTCAGTGGGGAACAGTGTGTGTGTGTTAGGGTGCGGGACTGAGAAGAGACAGGACCTGGAGAACCTTTTCCTTATCTCTGTGGAGCAAGCGGTTGACATGCCCACTAAAAGGGGAATATAGGGCAAAACATGGAGAAAAGTAAGCAGTGAATGATCTTTATATATAGGCACATGGGATTGAGTGTGAGATGTCAGATTGGATGGGGGAAGAGATAAAAGGGGCTGGATCCTGTGGATCTTCCTCTTGAGATACTGTGGATATATAGTTCCCTGAGAATAGAGGGAGTAGACTCGATGACCTTTGATTTGACGACATTCAAGGTTGAGTGCTTTACGCTGCTCTGAAAAAGTAGATTTTGGCAGGCAATGGACTTTCAGATTTCTTGCAGGAAACACAGTCTGTGTCATGCTGTGCTCTGCAGAGGGGGAAGCCATCAGTCTTTGGCATCAGGAATTGGCTATGTATGCCTCGGCAACTGGATCCCCTGATAGGATTGAATGGTTTCCCAAACTGCTTTTTGTGTGGAACCTAATAAATATCATTGTCAGTTGTATAGGTCATCTTTGTTGGAGAGAGAAAAAGGAGAAATTTATATTCAACTTACAAATCTGAAAACAAAATAGAGGAAAAATAATGAGCACTATGGTTTTACATGTTTTTTTTTTTTCTTTCAGTTATTTGGTTGATCATGAACTAGAATCTGTAATTCTCAAGAAACTCGGCCAAACTCACATGTAATCCATGAAAGCCCCTGGAAACTTCCCTTCTAGACACTCCTATTAAAATAAGCATTGATTTCCTTGTTTCTCATTCACAAGACCAAGCCCCTAACTTATGCCAGGTCTGAGGCAGAGAAAAGAAACAAATAACAGACTGTGGGGGTTGGGGAGGAAGCCAGGGGAACCGCGTCAGGGATCCTGCCCTCACTGTGGAAAGTGTATGAAGACTGGGGCAATCCTGTTCATCCTTTGGAGGTCACTCAATATCTTCATATTTTACTCACAACTATTCATGAGAAATGCAGTAACCATCATTTCATGACAATATGTAGCTGGTTATGAATAACAAGTTCTGAAAGAAAGTTTTTTTTTTCTTTTAATTTTCCGGAGACACTGTGAACTAAAATCAAAATGGTCTTCCTGATTTGTGCCTACAGGTACCCCCCCTTCCCTCACCACCCTTGAACTGAAGTACTTGGGTGTTTCACTGAGCCACGGGCTGCAGATCAATTAGATACTTCTTGAGAAATTGAAATAACACATTTTTTAAAACAGTGTATTGAACCTTGCTTTGTGATTCTGAACAAGCTCTCTGGACCTTGGTTTCGTAACAGTAATATTAAAATGGCATTAATAATAATATTAAAATGACATTTACTTCTAATATCAGTACTAAAATGTCATTGATAATACGAACTATTATTATTATTAGAACATTATTATTATTATTATTATCATCATCATCAGTGCCTTTTGAATAAAGCTTTCTGATTTATACTGAGGTTTCTTACATAGTAGGTAGAACCATGGGTTTTTTAGCCCTTCGGCTATACTTGAAGCCCACAGAAATGGTAAAAGCAATGTTTATCTCTTCCGACAAATGGCATAATGAGGGCAGAGGAACTCAGATTAAGATGGAAGCTTTAGACATTGAAGTGATATTAAGAGAAAGTGAGGAATTAATTGCTCCAGAAAAATCAGACATGGTCTTTGGGTGAGATCCACACAGAACAGAATCAAGCAAGGCACGGGATGGGTAGTCAGGACCAGCCAAGTGTGGATTTAGGCAAGTACCATCATGTCTCTGGGCTTTGTCAAAGGAAGCAGAAAGAACCTAAACATATTTAAAGTTCTCTCTATTGCCTAAGAAGTTGCATTCCTATGAATCTATCCTACCCACACAATGCCTGTGATCAGAATGGGAGCTTCCTCCCAGCAGCCACGTCCCCAGACCCTCATACCTCATGCTCCTCACAGAGGGTCTTCTGGAATGGTCTGATCAAGGAATTGCTTGTAGCAACAGAAGCCTGGAAGCAACCTCTGTGTCCTTTGGCAGAGGACAGCTAAAACGAGGTGATAACATCCACCCAGTGGGTGAGGTCGATCTGCTTGTATCTGTGTGAAAGACCACCTGAATTTACTTTTATAGGAAAACACCAGAGGTGGAGAGTGACGTGTGCACTATAGCACTTTATTGCATAAAAATAAACCGGGACATTTATGTATCTCACTGTACAGATATTCTAGCATATGTGTAAAATATATCTTAGAGGATTCACAGGAAACTGGTAACAACTGTTGTGTGTGAGCAGAGAAATTGAGGGAGTGGGAATCAGAACTGAGAAGACTTACTTATGGCATAAATGTTTGTGTTTTTTAATTTTTATGTTATGTACATATTTCTTTCAAAATAAGTCTATTAATATAGATGCATATGTATATATATTTTGTTTGGGTGATATTTGTGCGAATGTGTGCGTCTATTTTGTATGGGTGTGTATTTGTGAGCAAAGCATGAATCTTAGAATTTAAAAAACTCAGGGTTCAAGTTCGAACTCTGGGTTCACTGCACCCAACTGTGTGACCTTGGCCAGGGCAAGTATCTTCTGTCAGATTCCATTGCTTCATCTGTAGAAGTGGGTGACAGCATCTCCTTCTCACAGTGTATGTGTGTGTGTGCACGTCTGCGTGTGTGTGTGTGGAAGGTCCTACAGCAAACAGTGTGCAAGTGAGACTCTGTCTCCCCATGGCCTCCCTCATGGAATTAAAAATCTCGATTTCTCTTTTCCTAGCTTCATTCCGATATTGACTCTGGTGATGGGAACATTAAATACATTCTCTCAGGTGAAGGAGCCGGAACCATTTTTGTGATTGATGACAAATCAGGGAACATTCATGCCACCAAGACATTGGACCGAGAGGAGAGAGCCCAGTACACGCTCATGGCACAGGCAGTGGACAGGGACACCAACCGGCCGCTGGAGCCACCATCGGAGTTCATTGTCAAGGTCCAAGACATCAATGACAACCCTCCTGAGTTCCTGCATGAGACCTACCATGCGAATGTGCCTGAGAGGTCCAACGTGGGTGCGTACGGCTGGGGAGACCTCCTCCATCTACAAGTCTGGGTTCCTGTGGGTGGCAGGGGCTGGTGCCTGCTCTCCTATATCCGGAAAGTCGAATTTATACTGCCTCTTCTGTGGCATAATGACAAAAAAAAAAAAATGTTCTCTGTAGTTGAAGTTTCAAATATTTAAAACAGACCTGAGATTTTAAAACCTAAACTTCTAGGGGCGCCTGGGTGGCTCAGTGGGTTGAGCCACTGCCTTCGGCTCAGGTCATGATCTCGGGGTCCTGGGATCGAGTCCCGCATTGGGCTCTCTGTGCTCAGCAGGGAACCTGCTTCCCTCTCTCTCTCTGCTTTCCTCTCTGCCTTCCTCTCTGCCTACTTGTGATCTCTGTCTGTCAAATAAATAAAGAAAATCTTAAGAAAACAAAAACAAACAAACAAAAAAAACCCCTAAACTTCTAAAACATAAAGTTGTGTAAGAGTGGCAAGAACATGACAGCATCCAGGGAATCCTGGCTCTGACCCTCATTGGCTGTGTGACCTGGATCCAGTTCTATCTCTCTTTCTGTAAAATGTCCCTTTTTGTAAAATGGAAAGACAATTTCTAGTCTTGCTGGACTAGAGGCAACGTAGTTCAATCACTAACTCACACTGATGTCTGTTGCAGTCACGATCATGTTAATATTTGTTGCATGTAGACATCATGCTAATTAATGATTTCCATGGTGTTCTTGCATTTCATTTTTGCTATGATTCATCTTTACAGTGAGGTAGGTCTTATTTGACATATCTTATAGATGGGAAACCCAACCCAGAAATAGGTTAACTAATTTATCCAAGGTTATCTGAGCTATTAAGTGGCTCCAGAATACACAATGAGTCATGACATGCTGTCACGATCTGTTAGAATAATTTACAATTAGATGTGTATTTTCATCAGGCCTAAAGACATGCTGCATTGTTAAAGGATATTTCTCTGATGGATTTCTTCAGGTGGCTACCTTCTCCTGGCAGTAACTTTTGTTTGGTTTTATAGAATGCATGCCGTTGTGGTCTGTTGGGAAACATGCCTCATACTGAGAAGGGTTTATGTTTCAGACAGTGATCAGGGCTGCTCTGATCAGGGAATGAGTCTGGTTATATGAATCAAAGACTTTAAAGCCTGAATGGACTTAAGAATCATCTGGGCCAAACTGCCCATTTTACAGATGAGAAAACCAAGCAACAAAAATGGTACTAACCTGCCCAAAATAGTTAAGAGGCGGAAGTGACCCCAAACCCCTAAGCTCTTTCCACTTTGCATGTAGAATTTGGGATTAAAAAAAAAAAAGTCTCTTTTTTTTCTCCTCTGGATAAAGTCAGACTCTTCTCACATTTTATGAAGGTCAGGCTTCATTTTTTGTTTCTCTTCCCTGGCCAAGACCAGTCCTTTAGTCTCTCGGTATTTGCCTAGGGATTTTAAGGAGAAAAAAGCAGACATGAACCAAATCATTCAATAAGAGACAGTAGCATCAGCAACTGAGCCAGAAGGAAGGCCTGTCATTCAAGCAACACTCCAGAGGAATCTACATTGTCCTCACCTCCAGGAGCCTGCTGATGCTTCAGGCTAACACCCAGACCTCCTGTCACGGCTTATAAGAGTAGAGTCTGCTGTCAGTGCTGTGGAGGTGGCCCTCACCAGCCAGAGGAACCTAGGCAACCGGTCACGCCTTTCTCAGTTTTCATTTGATCATCTGTAAAGAGAGGATAATGTAAACTGCATTGAGGGTTAAGTAAAATAGATGGAAAATACAAGGAGTCATAATGGATTTAGTGGAGTTCCAGAAGCAAATGGAGCATAGAGATTTAATAATTTCCTTAGCTCAACCACGATAGGAGAGCCTACTCTCCTTTAGAAACCCCTGCTACTTCAAAGGGTGCCTGATTGTATGGAAAGAGTTCAGAAAACTCGTTTGCACGAAATAATGAATTACATAAAAGTAATTAAGGAAAAGGAAGAATGACTTATACACCATATACAAATTGCTGACAATTGTAAATTAAAGGGTTGACAGAGGCTGTGTGAATGGGATCCCAAGCCTCCCACCCAGAACCTAGCCCCTGTGCCAAAAATATCAGAGAAACCATGGGTTTGGTTGGTTGCTGGATGGGCATGTAATTCCTTACTCTGGTCATAATAATCCACTTTGCAAAATAGATGGTAACATTTCCGACTTCTCACATCCAGTTTCTCAAAATGCAGTAGATGTAAACATGAGGAGCTGAGGTAGGCTGGCAGAACACATGGAATGTGCCGTAAACAGTGCTTGGAGCAGAAGCATTAAATGCCTTTTCTCTTCCTCTGGCCCTGCACCCCGTTCTGCAGTCAACACTGTGTGCCCTCAAGCCCTTGTGACCATCAGGGAAGAGAGGCTCTGCTGGGAGCAACGGAATTCCATCCTCACTCCTTTCCCTGGTTCCTTCGGACCCACCCATGTCTATGGGTGGTTTCTGTTAAATGGCTACCAGACCCATTAGAGGTGGGAAGATGCAATTCTCATGTCACCAGGGAACGACATTCTGTACAATATTTATAGCCATAAATTAATTAAAATGGAGTATTAGGAGCTATTTTATTACATGCAAAGCAACAATAAAATGATGTATTTATTGCTCTGCTACAGATGGAAGACTGCTCTCTGTCCTTTTATGAAAAGCAATTCATCATTAATTATCCTTTATTATACTCTTTGGGAGGATTTTTATTTAATTATTTGATATACTGAACATTTCAATTGCATGGGTCTTAGAATGTTCTCGCAGTAATGTTATTATTTTAACTACTAAGCATAGCACCATGTGAATTTAGAAAGTTGCCTTTGAAGCTACGGAAGGTTTTTGTTTGTTTGTTTGTTTGTTTGTTTGTTTTTAAAGAAGACAAGTGGGAAGGAAGAAAAGGAGGAACAGAAAAAGATTATTTTACATCTCAACCCCGGAAAAGCAAGCACGTTACATAGTTGCTGGGCTTTTCTTTGTTTTTAATTTTAAGATGAAACTTTGTAAATTAGAATATAATTCAAAACGCTGAGAGAGTGTTGCTAATGAATTTATTTCATTTTTAAGGGACATCGGTCATCCAGGTGACCGCTTCAGATGCTGATGATCCTACCTATGGAAACAGCGCCAAGTTAGTATACAGCATCCTGGAAGGACAACCCTACTTTTCAGTAGAAGCACAGACAGGTAGCGTGCAATGTCGTTGTGATCCGTGACACACTGTGGGTGACCAGTCCGGCCCAACTTCCGAAACCAGTAGAATCTCAGTCTCCTCACCTATGAGAAAGGCCACCTCACAGGGTTGTTGAGAGGTGTAGACGCTGTGTGTGCACGTGCCTGGGTGTGGTTAGTTTCCAATGAACCTTATTTATTATTGTTTTGGCCTCTGTGTCACCATGCCACAATAATAAATATAATCTTAAAATACAACTTTTATATTAAAATCGTATCTTAAAAGTCAATTAAATTTAAGAGCTTCTCTTAAAATACTTACATTTTATCATAATTATCAACAAAGGATCCCAGGGAGGACACCATAGAACTTGAGGGCTGATCTGAAAACTAGTAGTTCTCAAAGCTTGTTTCGAAGCCCGCCACGCAGGGCAGTAGGAATGGGTGTTAATAATGTTCAAGTGTGTTTGGGACGTAGCACATTCCCTCCACTGTGCTTACGGATTCCCAACAGGCCTTATCCAGGAAGAAGGCTCTGCACGGCTCTTACAGGAAACAAATGGCAAACCAAAAGAGTGAAAAAATACAATCACCAAAACCAAATGGTTTCACTTCATTTATTCTAAACTTTATTCCAGGATCCTTTTATTAGAATAAACTCTGCAATCCTGTGAAAATTCTAATCTACAATAATCCCCTAAACTGCTTTCTTCTGCTTTTTCTATAATATGCCCTGTATATTTGAAAGATATTTACAAATAATCCACATTTGTTGGTATACTTAAATTTATATGAAATATATATTAATATGTATACACAGAGCCTGTCAATCAGATATTTTGTCCATTTATTATATATGATTTCCAGTGACCTATATAATTATCTGTAGCCACGTTGCTTCAGAGCATAGCCTATGCAGCTTCTTGCTATGATTCCATCCAAGGCATTTCTCTTTATCCTTTCCAGATTAACCAAGGATAAATGTGGGATTTCATCCAGATTTTTGAAATGTTAAACACTAGTGGAGGAATTCCCAGTTGCAACTTTCATTTTTCTCAAGGACTCATAGTTAGAAATCATCAATTTGAACCTACCAAAGTATCTAACAGATCAGGAAAACGAGACTCAGTGTGTTCAAGGGTGTTGCTGAGAAATACAGACATCAGGGCTGAGAGACGGACAAGGGTGCTCTCTTTCTATTTCCACTGTAAATGTTACCACATCTACAGAGAAGAAAAGCTTGCACCTGTTCCCGAGAGATTCAAGTGAGCATGGTTTTCATACAGATGGTGTGCTGATATCCAGAGATCATGTAGAATTCATTCACTTAGCACTGTTGTCAGTGATGGGTGTCAGTACACTCTAAATATTTGTATAAGCATTGTGTGTATTTTTAACTCATTTCGCTCACTCTTCTAAAATTTAATAATTACATCTTAACATATTGCATGGAATACATGCTACCTACTTTTAACCTAAAGCCTAAGAATTGTATGCTGGGAACAGACGTTCAGAAGATTCTGCTAGCATTTCAAAAATGTGGGTCTAGTCATGGGTCTATTCATGGATATCTGTGCAACGGGCCCTCAAATATTTCAGCCTTTAGGATTTTGAAGTGTCGTGCCTTTTTTTGTTTTAATGTTGTTCTCAATGAATATATGTGATGTTTCCTGCTCGCCTGTCCAGGTATCATCAGAACGGCCCTTCCCAACATGGACAGGGAAGCCAAGGAGGAGTACCACGTGGTGATCCAGGCCAAGGACATGGGTGGACACATGGGTGGACTCTCAGGGACAACCAAAGTGACGATCACACTGACTGATGTCAATGACAACCCACCAAAGTTTCCACAGAGTAAGTGGGTGGGCTTGGCTTGCACGTTTTAATGGGGCCACAGACAGCCCTTCTCTGACCACTTCCTGCTTTACTGAGCTTTCAAGAAGAAATCTGTAAGAATGGAGTCTCTTTATCATTCATGCAAAAAATGGAAACAAAAGCACTACAATAGCAACATAAAAAAATGAAGGTGCAGTAGATGTAGTCAGAGGAAAAGGAGACCTAAAAAGTTCTATGACCCTGGAAACAGAAAATCTATTTTGCTGGCTTTTTCACTAGGTACTGGCTATGCAATCTAGTAATTCATTAACCTCTCTCTGTCTCAGTGTTCTCTTTTCTAATCTGGAGGTAATGAGAAAACTGAATAAGTTATCTTGCTTTAAAACAGACTGCCCCAAACTTTCGGGTTTAAAACAATAATAATAATTTTTTGTCATGAGTCTGTAATTTGGGCAAAACTTGGAGGAGACCCCTTGTATTGTTTCTATGGCATCAGATGAGGATGGCTTGCTGAGGCTGGAGGACCCATTTCCAAGGACGCTCACTTATGTGGCTGATGAGATGGTGTTGATTTCTCTCCATGGGTAGCTCACCAAGGATTCGCTCAGATAGGTTCTGAAAGTGAGAGCCCCAAGAATATCAAGCAGAACCTGTATTGCCTCTAGGGACCTAACTAAAAATCACATGCCACCATCTCCACTGTAATCATAAGACTGCCCAAATTTAAGGAGAGTTCTTGTAGACCCCATTGTTCAATGGAAAGACAGTCAAAGTCATGTTGAAGGAAAAGCACTTGGGATGGGAGATATGGCTTTGACCACTTTTAGAGAATACAGTCTTCCACAGGTCTTAATAGAATGTTGTTAGAACTAAGTAGGCTAGTTAAAACCTTATGGTATCTGGCATAAGTTGTTATAATTAAGTTGTTATTATTATCTGGGGGATTGTGGTCGTTCTACAAAATTGATGATTGCTAAGGGAAATAAAAGAAGAAACGATTTTGTAAGATTATTAATTATCATAATTACAACAGCTACCATCATTTAATGAAGACTTACTACTGTGGAGTATCTCTATAAGAGCCTACATATTACAGATAAAACTGAGTTCTGTGAACAGTATAATAAGTTGCCCAAAGAATGTAGCAAAGCCATCCCCAAAACAAAAAATATCCAGTTAAAAATAGTCAGAAAACAGGAACAGAAGACATACAGATTGCCAATAGACATGTGAAAAGATGCTGAACATCACCCACCATCTAGGAAACACAAATCAAAACCACAATGAAGTATCACCTTACATCTGTCAGAACACCTAAAATCAAAAACACAAAAAACAGCAGGTACTGGTGAGGGTGTGGACAAAGGGGAACCCTCTTGCACTGTTGGTGGGAATGCAAACTAGTAAAACCACTGAGGAAAGCAGTATGGAGGTTCCTCAAAAAACTAAAAATAGAACTATGCTATGATCCAGTAACCGCACTCAGGGCATTTACCCCTCAAAATATAAAATCACTAACTCAAAGGGATACAAGCACCCCTATGTTTATAGTACCATATTGGTCACTACAGTAGCTGAATTATGGAAGCAGCCTGAGTGTCCATCAATAGATGAATGGATTAGAAAAATGTGGCACTCCTATATACAATGGAATATAATTTAACCACAAAAAGGATGACTCTTGCCATTTGCACCAATATGAAAGGATCTACAGAGTGTAATGCTAAGTGAAATAAGTCAGAGAAATACAAATACTGTATCATCTCACTCGTGGAATTTAAGAAACAAAACAAACTAGTAAAAGAAAATAAAGAGAGAAACCAAGAAACAGATTCTTAAGTCTAGAGAACAAATTGATGATTACCAGAGGGGAGGTGGGGGGAGGGCATGGCTGAAATAGGTGATGGAGATTATTCTGCACTTATTCTGATGAGCACTGAGTGATGTTTGGAATTGTTGAAACACTATATTGTACACTTAAAACTAATACAACACTGCATGTTGACTATACTGGAATCAAAATTAAAGATATAATCAAATTTTAAAAAATTAAAAATTAAAAAAACAAACAAACAAGAAAGTAGCAAAGCCAGAGCTTGAACATAAATCTGTTTTTGTATATATAGATAGAGACAAAAGTACAGTGTGTTGTAATGTTGCTGATGCTGCTAGTACTTGGGGGAATCATCACTAGATTAGGAGAGTATCTGGTAGAGCTTGGGAGTTTATTGTCAGAGAGATGGCACTTTTTACAAACCGGGGAACAAGGCAGGGAAACAACTATGGTCCCAGGAAGGCACCACGGTCATTCAGAGGAATCCAAAGACGAGGGTCTGTGCAAGGGAGATACTGAGATAGAATTACAAAGCCATAAACAGTTCTCATAGGGTCCCAGATGAGATGAAGAAAGACTGCTTTACCTGGTCAGGCACAAGGTTCAGCACCCCCAATAAGCTTAAATCTCATATGGCATTCTAACAGACTACATGCTCCATATCTACACTACAAAATTGTTTGGCCGGTGGAAGGAAAAAGCAAACAGGACTATTAGCAGGCAGCTGTGAATGCCCTTGCTCACATGTGACAATATAGGAAAGTTCCATCACTTTGGTACAGATACTAATTTCATTGGCATGAATTCAAATGAGTTTTGCAGAAAATCGGATCAGAACAGGTTTCCGTAAACCTTCCTGTGAATTGGTAGTTACCTTCTGAGACTTATCAACGAAGACTACACTTTCCACTTGTCTTTGACTATCAGATTATGATGTAATTAAGGAGCATATGGGTCAACCTGAAAGCATTCAAAACCACATTATATAGATAAATATAGACAAGAGTACTGGAACAGATAAAATCCATGGAAGGAAACCTAAAACGTATTTAAGTAATTTGTCCAAAACCACTCAACTTGGAAGTGGTAGGTTTGGAAAGGTTTGCAACCCTTGTTTCTCTGTCTTGTTTCACACACAATGTTTTTAAAATATGAAAATGCAGATAAGATCATCTCAAATCCGGCTTCTCTACTGAAAACCTTCCAGTGGCTTCCACCACGTTTAAACAAAACCTGAAATCTTTCCCATCTCCTGCAACGACCTTTTTACATAGATAAGCCCTAGCCTACCTCTGTGCCCTCACCTTTTACAGAAAGCTCCAGCAGCACTCCATCTTGCTTCTGTATGTCTTCAGTATGTGCCCACTTCAAGGTTTTTGCCATTTGTTTTTTTTTGCTTTGTCTATAATTTTTATCCCCAGAGATTCGCATGATTGATTGCTAACTCTCTTCAAGGGAGTTCAGATGCCTTCTTCTGAGAGATTTCTTCTCTGACCGACTAATTCTAAATCAATCTCAATTCTCCTTCTTTCTTCTTCTCACACAGACACTGAGTATCTGTGTACACACTCAAACAGACACATCACACATTCATATGCACACTCACACTCATACATGTATATGTATACCAGATGCTCAAACATACCCAGACATGCGTTCACACATGCGTTCACACACAGTCACACACTGTCTCATTACCCTCTACCGCTTACACTACTTTATTTTTCTCCCTGGCAATGATATAGATAGATAAATATACATTTGCTTCTTTTCCTCTTCAGTGTGCCTCAGTAAGGGAAGAAACTTGATGATTTCATTCACCACTGAGTCTCCAGGGGCTAGAGCTGCACCTGGCACGCATCAGGTTCCCAATAAATATTAAATAAATATATATGGACAGCCCACACTGTGGGAAACTTTCCCGATAAGGCAGTGTTTATTGATCAAACGGTGAAGAAGGTGATGTAAGAGGAAAGTCAACTAGAGAGTTAGAAGAGTCATAGCCTTGAAGGATAAAATTTGCTTTTGATTTTTTAAAAAATATGGAGCTATAAGTTTGTTTTTGTTTTTGTTTTTTTAAGAGAAGGATGTGTTTCTGGGTACCTAGAAGTGCCTTGAAATTAACTTGTGGACCATCCTGAAGACATGAAAAGAAGTCTTTGCTCTTTGAACATATAAAGACATACGCGGTCCTCCATCACTTCCTGATGGGAAATGTAGCTGAGTATTGTTTTCCTTTCTCACATGTGGCAGGTGACCCCACCACATCACCCTGGACCCCGACACTGTTTCATCCTCCTTTGTAGAACACATTTCTTTGACAAGCAGTCCGTGTGGGATCTTGCTTCCCATCCATTCACTTCTTTCATGTTTTCAATCAATAGAGAGTTCAATTTCAAACCCTTTGAGAAATTTATTGGGATTCAAAGAAATCTAAAGTCGTACCAGCTGCCAAATAAAAGAGAAAATAAAAATAGATGTCTTCTTCTTCTAGGCGTATACCAGATGTCTGTGTCAGAAGCGGCTGTCCCCGGGGAGGAAGTAGGAAGAGTAAAGGCAAAAGACCCAGACATTGGAGAAAATGGCTTAGTCACATACAATATTGTTGATGGAGACGGTATGGACTTGTTTGAGATCACGACGGACTATGAGACACAGGAGGGTGTGGTCAAACTGAAAAAGGTGAGTTAGAGTGAGGACGCAGGTATGTGAGCAGGCCAGCCAACCCTGCCAAGGCAACACTGCAGGGAACGCAGAGAAACGAGAATATGGACAACAGGGGGCTGACGCGATACTGCAATTCAACTCCCAGTTCTGGGCCATAACAGAACTATATCCCCTTCTGTTACTGCAGAGGGAGCTAACAAAGGGGCTATGGCTGCTGCCAACTGCCTGGGAGTTTTTCTGTGAGTTGGCACCATTTTCACACAGAAGGGTAGATAGCTAGATAAATCTAGATTTTGGACAAACAGCCCTGGGCACATAAGGGGTTCCTCCTTTGACTCTGCCAAGCTAACTCTGTTCATACTGGCGGCTCAGAGGCATTTCCCATCTGAAGCATCCAGGGGCCATGGCCTTGCTGGGCCCTCTGAGAAACTGGAGCCAATCCTCTGCTTGATTTTCTCTCAAAACTGAGCCTGAGAAACAGCAGCGATGGACCTTCCCCCACAGTCAGCTGAATGGTCCCTAAAAATGTGTCTTGGAATTGACTCACAGCAAAGAGGAGTTTATTGTTTGTCCTCGTTTTATTTTAAAAATCTAAAATGTACTCAGCACTCAATATAGGCTAAATGAAGTCTGTGCATCTTACAAACATTTCTTCTTCAAGAAAAATCATATAAAGTAGATAGTATTGTCCCCATGGGCAATAGCACCTCAATTTAATTATGAGGAGCCTGGGACTCAGACGGATTAAATAATTTGATCCTATCATAGTCACACAGCTAGCAGGTCATGGACATGAAATTCAGACCTAGGGCATTCCGGAACAATGTCCTACTCGAGACATTTTGGAAACGGCTGGGCCAGAAAAGGATTATAAAGAAGCCAGATAAGATTCAGTTTCAAGTGAAGAAATAGTTACGATATTTTCTAAAATGGTTTTTCCCCCCTGATTTACCACTTGAGAAATCAACACCTCTCTATCATCAAAGTGTATGGAGCATTAAATCTGAATTAGATGATGGGATTACCTTGGTTTTAATCAAGCATTCATTTTCAACTTGGTTTTGTAGCATGAATATTAAGCTCCTTGGTGTGATGGGAAAGATTGGACTGTAACACTGATAAAAAATTAATTTAGAGAATCAATAAAGAGGCCAGTAGCTGGAGAGCAGGCAGGAGTTAGGGTCGGGGAAATTCCTGGAGGAATCTTTTAGTTAGGGAATCGGAGAGAGATGTGCTCTCGGAAGCTGACTTTTCGCAATACTTGCAAACACTTTTGGGTTTGGGGAATATTCTATGGGACACAAAACAAAGAGAAGGCAGAAGGTGACTCTTTCGTAAAAGAATATGGAAGTTGAGGTAAACTTTGGATACTTGGAAAAGTCAACATTAGTGACAAAGAACTAGTGGCCGTGGCAGCCTAATCATCGACCACAGAGGGCTGGGGCAATCCCTCCCTCTGGTTTTCCTCTAGAAAAGTAGCTGAGTGACTTGTGTGTTAGCACAGAGCTGTCAACTTCCCTTGTTAATTAATATTACTATCCCTTCTGCTTGACACTGATATATGAGCACTGACATCAGCAATTCCTGCTTCCCACCCTTTGCTGTTCAAGTAATTGGGTGGTTGGTTATGCTAAGGTTGTCACCTGTTTTCAATGTATTCATGGTATAAACACGTACTGTGTCTCTAAGATCCTGAAACATTTAAATCACCCCATGGAACTCACACATCACAAATGAGCTCTCTGCATATGATTAATTTGCACATTTCCCCCCAATTCAGGGTGTTTATTCCAGGCGAAGGAATAATTTTCTATAAAGCACTGAAGTCTAGGTTTAGGGCACATGTTATGTTATTTATTGGTAAAAGAATATTTCTGTTATTTCATTGGTAAAAGAATATGTGCTGGAACTTGTAGCACAAAGTTCCAAATGTCCACCAGGAAAGAAAAGCATTTTGAGGGGTCAATGTAACTGTATAAAATGATGGAGCCTATGGAAGTCATTATACATGATTTAATAATATAAGAGAGTACAAAAAGAGATCATGGATGTATTTTTCTCTTAAAATATTCTTTAATATGGTATTTTTACTCATTTCTTAATTCATTCACTCATTTTCTACCAAGAGTTATTGAGATCTTATTCTTTTAAGCAGGCCCCTTGTGAGAGGCTGGACAACTAAAGGTGAAGAGATGGAGTCATGGCTATAGGGAGTTCACAATTTAACAGGACAGTTAAGTGAAAAGATAGTTGAAATAGAGTAGGTTTTCTCAGCCTGGGTGTATTAACATTTCAGGACCAACGCTTCTTTGTTGTCCAGGGCTGTTCTGGGCATTGTAGGAGAGTAAGCAGCATCCCAGGCCTCTCCTTGCTAGACGTAAGCACGCAGACTAGTGCACCCCACCTGTTGTGATGATTTAAAAATAGCTCTAGACATTGCCTCATATCCCTGGCGTGAGGTAGAGCAAAATCGCTCCCCAGTTGAAAACCAACCATAATAAAGTGTCATAAAATCTATGAATATGGGTCATGAATGACTTTTTATACAAGTAAGAATTTACTCCTAGAGAAGTAGGAGTTTACCAGATAGATGAGAGGAAGCCACACCACCCCCCACGCCCCCCGCCCAATAAAACAAAGAGAATTCCTGAGGGTTTGGTACTGTTAAAAAACAGGACGCATTTAAGAAACTTGAATAAGTTCAGTCTTGAGAGTTTGGGCTGGATACTGTGGGACGAATTGAAACACTGTTGTTGGGATCCAAGAGAGAAATTACAAAGAAATGAAGAAGGCAGAACAGGTTAGGGTGAAGAATTTAAGAGATATTTAGAAGGTAGAGTCATTCATGTATCAAATAGCTTAGGAAGCAATAAATATTTCTTGAGTATTGACTGTGTCAGACGCAGTAAGTGTCAGGGGTGTAATGGTGCATAAGAGAAAACCTGCCCTCAGGATATCCAGACCGTGTCTATGTGGTTAGCTGAAGAACCAGTGCGAAATAAAAATGAAACATGTTGGTGGCTTGGTGGACTTGGGGAGGAAAATCCAATGTGTTCATTGCAACGCCCTTGATCAAGCAGGTTGCTATTTACGGCACAGAGATCCTGGTGTGGTTTCTGAGCTGTTTCCTTACTATCAAATAAACTCCTTGTAAAGCAGTATGAGAGCAGCATTAGAAGACATTTTAAATATCCCCTATTTTAATAAAACTATTTTTATGTCTGAGTATTTTTTTTTTTGTATTCTTTACCCACATGTATATACATACTGGCATACAACATTTGACACAGTTGCAATCATAGAGTGATCTGATTTGTTAACTTAATGTCACATCATAAACATTTTACATGCTGTTATATAATATACATAATCATTTTTAATGACTACATAACATCCCATCCTATTGATAGACCATTATTTCCTTAATAAAATCTCACAGTTGGATTTGGTGTTTTGTGTGTATGTTTCCCCTGATTAGATATAACACTTTATTATATCTGACAAACACCATGCATTTTTGAATATTGTTTGTGTTGCTTTTCTGTTGAATTGATCCCTCAAGGAGAATTCTCAGAGGTGGGATTAGTAAACTAGGGGGTACTAAGATTTTTATGGTTTATGTAGTGTGTTGCCTCATTTAGCTTTATTTCAACTACTCATAACATGGATATAAATGTTCAGAGGGGAAACTACCTTAAATCGTTTTTTGGAAAGAGTCAAGGTATAAATCGTAGGTCAATGCGGAAAGGTTGTTCATCCAACAGCCCAGTCCCTCATTCACTCAAAACAATCAGTGTAGATGCTCACTTGGTACAGCCAATCCTGGGGAACGGGGAAGCAAAGATCAACCAGACTCAGCAGAGTCCTTTGGGATGCTCCCTCCCTTACCCTGCCACCCCACCACCTTCCTAGTAGGGGTGAGAATAAGGGACTGCAAAAGGGCAGCTCAGGGAAATTGACTCCACAAGGCAGTGAGGGTTGGGCTGACCACTCGAAGACTTAGTCAAATCCCACCAAACTAGGAAAGGGCATTGCAAACAAATGTTTGCAAGGATCTGAGGAGTTTTGCTTGGAATCTGAAAAGTATCATTTGGACTGCAGCGTGACTACCGTAGCCTCAACATCAACCGTGCTGTCCATTGGAAACTGTCCATGGCTCTGGGCTCTGGCCCCTAGCCATACGCCTAAATCCAGTTCAAAAAGTTCTGCTCTGAGAGCATCACCAGGCTACCTGAGATTAGAAAGTCTCTCCTTACCTGCTCGCAGAACTGTCATATACCAGTTGTTGATGTTGGCTAATAATTGGAGATGTTTGAGATATTGCAGCAGTCTCGTACCCGCAGCCCATAAATAACATTCCTTTCTGCTGCTCAGTAACCCAGAGAAGGATAAAGGAGTTGCTGAGTCCCAAAAGGGTGGATTGGCCGTGTCCGATTTTCCTTCAAGAAGAAGAAGTGTTCCCTGAGTCTGGGGTGTTGGGGCGGGAAGATGACGGAAAAACTGTGAATATGTTTCTCCTTCCTGAAATTGGAATCATCCTTAGTTTTGAGCTTTGTAGAATTAGGTCAGGACTAAACCCCATGATTAGAAGCCCATTCACAGGAAGTGTGTGCCAGGCAGTTGACAACAGCATGGCAGGCAGATGCTAACCTTAAAAGACCCAACTCTTTCCAAACATTTGGTAGTTCAGCATCCTCCTAAGTGCTAATTAGAAAGTTCTGTTTCCTAGGCATCCAAGCTTGTTTCCCTGCCAGAGTTGTACTTTTCACCTTTGGCTGATTGACTCACTATGCCTCCTCTCATCCAGAAACACAGAGTGTTTACCATCAATTTCTCAATAACGACAGTCACTCAAATATGACTTCTCAATTTTTCTTGAATTTGTGTGAAATCTATACTGTTGATTTTTTTTTTCTTGAAGTGGGTTTCTTTTAAACGTATATGCATTCTTTTAACAGGAAAGCATTATTCTCACTGTCTTAGATCACTTGCCATAAATGGAAGGCAACCTAGAAATGAATGCAATCAAACAAAATGATGTCATTACATTCTATCTAGACAGTTGTATCACAGTCTCTCAAAAGGGGATTAGGAAGCATAACATGTATGTTAAAAAGTAGCACTATACTGAGGTATACTGATGTATCCTTGAGCTGTTTGGAACGGACAAATTAGAAAAGGAATACTAGTGTTGATATGTGATTTAATAAGTAAGTTAATGTCATTCAACAAATCCATCCACCAAAGTTACCCATAAACTACCTGAAGTCCTCTTAAGGGCCCCTGTTAGTCAGGGTCCCAGACTTTGAAAAATGCTACATGGTTGGAAAATTAAAAATTAGTCTCTCAGTACGATTAAGCCAGCTGTGTGTGTGTGTGTGTGTGTGTGTGTGTGTGTGTGTGTGTCTGTGTGTGTAAGAGAACAGTCATCTAACAGGACATACTTGTGCTGAAATTCAGTGGGTTATTTTTATTACCAAGATTCCTAGCACTTTACAGAATGGACTACATCATTTACTTTTGTAGTGTTTTAATTCCTCTCCTTAGATGATTTTAGTGAGTGATTTGGACAGCCTTCGTGTTGTTATTATAGAACGAAGTTCATTTTCGATGATGTGGTCTTTCTGTGTCTGTTGTGCTCCTGGAATTACCCATAGAGCGCAGTCCAGTTTTCAGCAATTGATTTGTCTGATTTTCTGACCAAATGGCTCAGGTAATTGGATATTGAATAGACACTGATTTTCTCCCTTTGAGGAGCTATTCACTCTGCCCTGTAAAACAATCCGGTCTCTCTCCTCCGTGATTTTTTTTTTTTTTCAAGGAACTGGTTGTCAGTCTTCTCTTCTTCTTTCTTGCCAGCCTGTAGATTTTGAAACCAAAAGAGCGTACAGCTTGAAGGTAGAGGCAGCCAATGTGCACATCGACCCAAAGTTCATCAGCAACGGGCCTTTCAAGGACACGGTGACGGTGAAGATTGCAGTGGAAGATGCTGACGAGCCCCCCATGTTCTTGGCCCCAAGTTACATCCATGAAGTCCAAGAAAATGCAGCCGCTGGCACGGTGGTTGGGAGAGTGCATGCCAAAGACCCCGATGCTGCCAACAGCCCGATAAGGTACGGATATTTATTTAAAAGCCTGGATGAAGAATTTTCGAGGCAAGAGGTTTTAGGAAAGCCCTGAGGGAAGCACATCCTTCAGTTTCAAAAAGGGTCCAAGACGATCTGGTTCAAGGCAGTGTAAACAAGATTAAGATGTAGAAGACGGGGACTTTGACTCCGTCTCTGCCACTGACTTTTTGGTTGGGCTTGTTCAAACTACCTCATTTCTCTCTCAGCAGGTTTGCCAATGTGTACTAGGTGAGGAAGCTCTCAGTGGGGCCTATCTCAGGGAGCTGTGTTGTAGTAGGAATAAGGATTATGAAGTAATTATTGTAATTATAATTTATTGAACATTCTTCTATGCTCCAGTTACTCTATTATGTGTGTTAGAAGTGGGATCTAATGTATCCTGTCAACTTTATTTCATAGGAATTATTGTTGCTATATTGTTTTTTTCTTCTTTTTTTTTCATTGCACAAGTCTTTATTGAGCACCTGCTATGTGCCCAGCCCTGCGGGAGGTGCATGGGGGTACAAAACTAGAGGCAGAAATAGCAGGGACCTTGCCAGGTGATGTGGGGGCCGAGGTGTTGGGGCATGGGACGCTGCTGCCAGGCCTGGGACGGGTGCACACAAAGGCTGTGGGTGTCCGGCTGGAGCAGGGAGCGTGCGAGCGCCACGAGGCCACGGTCCAGCCCTCACCCTACACGAAGGCAAGCTCCGGGAGCCCTGCTATATTGTTGCTATATTGTTGCTATGGGGGATATGGGGTCTCCATGGTGCAAAGTGACTTGGCCAGTGACACAGCCCGTGAATAGGGAGCTAGGAGAGCAAGCTCTGTCTATCTAAAGGCTACTGAGAACTTTGAAGAGATAACAACAGGCCACACAAATTTAGGCTGCATTTATCATTAAGAATCTATCTTTGTAACTTAAAAAAGCTACTTAGAAAAGTGATTCAGAACCCTGCCTCCCCCCCCACCCTGCCCCTGGCCCAGTGTGTGTTAATGACTGAGGAGGCTGATGAGGAAGAGGACGGAGATGAGAAGGCAGGAAGATAGCCAGAGAAGGCGGGTCACACATCGGAGATGCCGAGGGGACAGGAGTGCACAGCTGCCTGGAACCTGCCCCGGGCTTGGATTCCGGCAGGTTTTTATGTGTGAATAGCCCTTGCACTGTTTTCTTTTTCTTTCTTTCTTTCTCACTTTTTTTTTTTTTAATTTTAAGGTTTAGTTATTTATGAGAGAGAGAGAGAGAGAGAAAGTGAGTGCCAGAGAGATGGGAGGAAGGGCCAACAGAGATGGACAAGCAGTGGGTGGGGAGCCCGATGCAGGGCTTGATTCTTACAGCCCCGAGACTGTGACCTGAGCCAAAATCAAGAGTCAGATGCTTAACCAACTGAGTCACCCAGGCGCCCCATCCTGATTCTTATCTCCCTGGACTTCTTCCTCTGCCTCCTCCTGGTCTGCCTGCCTCCAGTTTCTCACCCACCTGTCTGTTGTCCTACAGCCAGACAGCATTTTCAAGCATACGCCCCAACATCATAGCGGACTTCGGAATTCAGTTATCAGTGATCAAAGTGTTCCCCCTGGCAGCTCCCTCCAGAATTACCCCAACCCCTCTTATTTAGTGTCAGGCTCTTCTTGGAGCCTCTCCACCCGGATTCCAGCTGTGCCCTGCTCATCTCTGCCCTTTTCGGTCTACTTTGGCATCAGACTCTGAGTGGCAGCTAAACTGGACCACTTCCTATTCTTTGAAGCAGAACCTACTCTCTCCTGATTCCTGACTTTCGCATGTTCTTCCTCCCCCGGGGAGCTCTGCTCCCCTTTCCTTCAGACCTGCCACATGGTACCCATGTCTCCCGTCTCCACTTGGGTGTCACCCTTCCAGGGCACCCTACTGATGGCTCAGATGCAGGTTCCACCTCACAGAGCTCAGCACACAAAATCATAGTGACTCTTTAGGTCATGCGTTGTCCTTAGCACACTCAAAGAGTGTCAGGGACTGTCTGGTTCCAGGGTTGATAAGCTAGAGCCCACAGGAAAAATCCAGCTGCCATCTGCATTTTGAGGAATCTCTATTCAGTTTTTCATAATGGCTCTATCTTGAAGAGGTATCTGCACTCCCATGTTCATTGCTGCATTATTACCAATAGCCAAGACATGGAAACAGCTTCAGTATCCATCAACGGATGAATGGATAAAGAAAATATGATGTATATGGGTGTGTGTACATGTATATATAAATTATAAATATATATATGCTTAATATATATTTATATATATACATATATGTGTCTGCATACATATATAAGTGTATATATATGTGTGTGTATACATGTATAGATAGATTATAAATTAGGCTTAAAAAGACAAGGAGATCCGATCATTTGTGATAATTTAGATGAATTTGGCAGATATTCTGCTAAAAAAAAAAAATAAGTCAGATCCAGAAAGACATACACAGCATGATACTATTTATATGTGGAATCTAAAAAAATGTGAAACTTTGAGAAACAGAGAATAGAATGGTGCTTTCCAGGGTGGCTGCCCCTAAGGGGTGTGGAGATGGGTAGATACGGGTCATAGGGTACAAATTCCAGGTATAAAATGAATAAGTTCCAGAGATCTAATATATAGCCTGTTAACCATATTTAAAAATATATGCTTGCAGTTTGCAAAGAGAGTCCATCTTAAGTGTTCTCAACACACACACAGAAAATGGTAACATGAGAAGTGATAAATATATTAATTAGCTTGCCCATGGTAATCATTACACAAAGTATACTTCTATCAAAACACAATATAGTATACATTATATATAGACCTTTTATTATTTGTCAAACATACCTCAGTAAAGCTGGAGGAAAAAAAAGTAAACAAATCTGTCATAAAAAAAAAAATTGTTGTGAACAATGGAGTTTTTCTGTTGACACTGAAGAAAATGCAGAACGGCCTAGAGGAGGACCAGAAGGGAAATGTTGTTAATTGCCTTTAAATTCTTGAATGTTCTCTTTTGGGAGAAAGGAAGAGAATTGCCCTTAATGGGTATCTTCTCAGCCCAACACAATGGGTCGCATTAAGTTATTGAAATCAATCCTCAGACATCCTTTGATACTATGACTGCTTTGGATGCAATAGATGGAAATACTGAGTCTCAAAGGGGTGAAATGCATCTGTCAAAGTCGCACAGCCAGTTGAGTATTGAAGACTGGACTTCGGTCCAGATCCGCCTTCAGTCCAGTTTGAGCCTCTTACTCTAGCCCAACAGTCACCAATGAAAAATCTCCCAAGAAGGTTTGAGTACAGTGTTCTCGCTATGCAGGAGGAAACATTGTATAATGACTGAGGGTCGGTGTAACAACACCTTTAAACTACTCAAAACTGTCCACGCTAAAGATTTTAAATTACTTAACTTAGAATATCTAGGTACATTAGCAATGCTTTGGGAGAGTGATGACGTGAAAACACTTGAAACAACTGCTCATTTCCTCTGTGCCTCATGCCTCCGGAATCCACATCTGCGATTGGTTATTTGGGTCATGTTTTCGGTGGTAGCTGTTCTGTGCATGTAGGCAATTTCCGTGTCTATAATTATCCAAAGATGCTCAGTACCGCCCTTGAACCCCCCTTTAACCACTCAGTCCTTGTTCCCCAAACAAATTATAGAACATTCAAATCTTTTATGAGGTTTGCCTCCTGTCCTGCTGTCCCCTCTACCTAAATTTCCCGATTATCTTTACTGGGACAAGAACCTGTGTCCTTGGACATGTGGTTAGGACACGGTAGTGTCAACCAGACTCTTAGCTACATAGAAATTTTGCAGATCTTTCTTCTCAGACTCCAAAGCATGAGATACACTTTTGCTCACTGTTGGCTTTTGGAGATATCCTCTCTTCTTAGCTACCTTGGCAGTAATCTGTTCATGCCTGAGACAGCAGCACCCTGGGGTTTTCACCAGTCTTTGATCCTTGACCAGGCAGTAGGGGCTCCCTGAGATGCATCCTTTTGACTTGGACCTTTCTCTCTGCCTGTCCCCTCCTGTACAGCATCCCTACCCATGCATGACTGAATTGAATTAACGCTCCAGATTCTCCGCCTCAGGGCTGATCTTTCTACGTATTTCTACTCTGTACCTAGTCTGCTGTCTGCTGTGAATTTTCACACGCTTGCTTTTCTCTTTCACTGGCTCACTCATTTTTTAAAAAATTATTTTTGAGCTCATATTTATTGTGACACCCTTAAAAATATTAAAAAAAAAAAATAAGTAAACCTGACTCCACATTGATTCTGTGAAACCTGAGGTAGAGCTGACTTGTTAGTCTCTTAACGTGGAAGCATATCCCTAGTGGAATTCTGCCCTCTCCTTGCTAAGCTGCCTTTGTGTTTGCGTTTCTCAATGTCGCCTTCTCTGACACTCAGGTAGGGAACTCTCTAGGATTCTCCCAGCCTCCTGCCGGTGCTCTGTTCATCACACAGTCTTCTGTCCCCGCTCTCACTCCTACACCACCAGCTCCTGGACCTCACCTCACTGAGAGCCTAACCACGTCTCTGCCCATCCTCTACTCTCTCTCTCTTGCCCACCCTTTATGAATCATCCCCATGGCAGATTCCATTTATTTGTTCCTCTGATCAAAAGCCTTCTGTGAGCTTTCACTGGCTGTAGGATGAAGGTCATACTCTGTAGATTGACATTTGAGAACTTCCGTGATCTGTCCACAGCAAGGGACAGCAGCACCAAGAAAAAGAAGAGCAGCCATGATTCGTTGTGCTATCTACAGTCTGTGAGGTGCTAGGTTATGTATCTTATCCTGTATCATCATTTCATGTAATTCTCTAATTCTTACAGATAAGCTTAAACTCTAGGTCCTGTTAATGTTCCTGTTAAAGAGATAAGTCAGTTGAGGTTCAAAGAACTTAAGTGGCTTTTCCACTTAGATCATCACCCAGCTTAGATGTACTGGAGCATGAACTTTTATCTAGGACTTTACAAAACCAAAACTCATGCCCTTTGCTTCCAGAAAACAGCACTTTGCATTGTTAATTATCCTTCTCCCTGTGAGTGTGTCTTGTCATGCCAACTAGATAGTAAACTCCCTGGTAGCAGGCGGAGAAGAAATTCTGTTATTTTTGCCTCCTTTTCACAGAGGGGTATCTACTGAGCCTCTCTGACATTTATGAGGGGTAAATGGTTTATCTTCAGTTTCCTGACTGGGGCGGGAGATTCATCATTCCATTCCCGTAGGGAGCTTCAGTGTCTAATGACATCATAGATGAGCTCCTGTCTTTGATACTGTGAAGCGCAGCTCCATGTGGGAGACTTCTGTGGAAACACCATGATCTAGAATTGGAAGATCCTGATTCTAGCACTGGCTCCCCCAGAAACTATAGATAATTGGCCATTTACAAATCCCATCATTTGTAAATTGAAGGGATTAAAATGTCTGACGTCCATGGTCTTTGCCACCTATAATATATCTTGGCTTTTATGACTCTTGATGAAGGCCTTCAGACATATGTATTCTGTAAACTTTAGGAAAGCACAGCCAAGCCCTCCAAGAGCAGGAAAACACCCAGTAAACTTAGGAAGCCCAGTATAACTCCCAGAGTTAACTTAACCACCTTTGCTCTTCATTTTGGAGACAGTTATGGCAGAGTGAAAAGGAAAAGGACTTTGGAATTCAACAGACTTATTAAAGCCAGGACTCCAGTTCTTAAAATTCCAGGTGTCCTGGGCAAGATATGTTAACTTACCACACCTCAATGTAGACCATTCTTGTTGTTCCATTCCCTCCTCCCTTTGCCATAAATATAATCCAGTAATATTCTGGAAAATATTTTGTCTTTTATTAGAAAAATGCAAATTTTCTAGAGGACAGGAGTAGCTAAAACTTTCCAGCTATGCTATTAGGCACAGCCCATTACGAAAGTGTGGGACCAAGCCCGCTTTTCATGTTCACCATGGAACTCAGAACGATGCTCCCTGGGAACCCCTAAAACCAAATAAATTAAACTAAATAAATTCATTCATCAAAACAGAGTTAGCATTTTTCTTTAAATAAAGAGAAAACTGATTTTTTAGGATCATAAATGATCCTTGATGATAAATTTAGATAAACTTAAAACTGTTTAATATTTAATATTGTAAAAATCTAATAAAGGTCTGATACATTTGTGACTTTCACCATAGTTTGGGAGCAAGGCAGTCCCACTTCCCAAATGCAGTTTCATAAATATTCAGATGGTGGGTGATTGTAGTAAATATGAAGAAATATGCAACATGTCATTACGCTTCTCAATCAAATATATGCTAAACAGCTCTTTCATTCATTGTACTGAATAAAGAATTCCAATGTGGCAAAATGATTTCTATAAAAGATTCATGTATGAAGTTAAAAAAAGTAAATTTGATTAAAAAGGAAACCTAGCTCAAGCATTTCATTGAAAAAGTTGTTTTAAATATAGCATGGAGAAAATATTCAAATATTAAGCTGCTCAGAATGTCTCTGTCTAATTGCCTCATTTACATTCTGCTTAGGTATTCCATCGATCGTCATACTGACCTCGACAGGTTTTTCACTATCAATCCAGAGGACGGTTTTATTAAAACCACAAAACCTTTGGACAGAGAGGAAACCGCCTGGCTCAACATATCCGTTTTTGCAGCAGAAATCCGTAAGTCTTCTCCTAAGGGTTTTGATTCTACTTTACCAAATTTTATTCCATTAGACTCTCTATATATTCTGGAAAATGACAGACAGCTGAGATCGACTATATTTTTCAGTCTTAAGCATATTTTTTCAAACTTTAAAATGTATTCTTGGTTATCTATCAAAGACGGCATATAAACACGTTGAGATATTTTCTTTACTACTTCTTCTTCTTCTTCTTCTTCTCCTTCTTCTCCTTCTTCTCCTTCTTCTCCTTCTTCTCCTTCTTCTCCTTCTTCTCCTTCTTCTCCTTCTTCTCCTTCTTCTCCTTCTTCTCCTTCTTCTCCTTCTTCTCCTTCTTCTCCTTCTTCTCCTTCTTCTCCTTCTTCTCCTTCTTCTCCTTCTTCTCCTTCTTCTCCTTCTTCTCCTTCTTCTCCTTCTTCTCCTTCTTCTCCTTCTTCTCCTTCTTCTCCTTCTTCTCCTTCTTCTCCTTCTTCTCCTTCTTCTCCTTCTTCTCCTTCTTCTCCTTCTTCTCCTTCTTCTCCTTCTTCTCCTTCTTCTCCTTCTTCTCCTTCTTCTCCTTCTTCTCCTTCTTCTCCTTCTTCTCCTTCTTCTCCTTCTCCTTCTCCTTCTCCTTCTCCTTCTTCTCCTTCTCCTCCTTCTCCTTCTCCTTCTTCTCCTTCTCCTTCTTCTTCTTCTTCTTCTTTGGTAGAACTGGGTATAGTCTTAGCAGGTGACTTGATAGCCCTCAGTAGCCTGGAGCTCATAGCCATCACCAAAGGATTCCCCACTTTATGCTGTCACTCAGGATTGTTTAAACCCAGAGCAGCAGAACACTTAGACAAGATTTGCAGATGCTTATTTACCTATAGACCAGCCGTTCTCAAACTGGCTCACACACTGGAATGTCGTGGAAGGCTTGTATTTACATCTGAATTCTCTTCTTTCAGACAACAGGCATCAGGAAGCCAAAGTCCCCGTGGCCATTAGGGTCCTTGACGTAAATGATAATGCTCCCAAGTTTGCCGCCCCTTATGAAGGCTTCATCTGTGAGAGCGATCAGACCAAGCCACTTTCTAATCAGGTAATAATGCTTTCTTTCCCCTCCCCTGGCTATAAACGAGGCACTTGGAAATGGGTTATTCTTGAGAGCTTCTCCTGGAGATGCCTCCCACTGCCCAAGAGGGCTTCAGAGCCCTACTTCAGCTCTGTAGCTATGTTCTCTTGTTAAACCCAGGTTTCTCGCCAGCCAGGAATTTTTGAATAAATGATGTGGCAATGTCAGCATGATTTATTTATGGGCCACCTTTCTCTTTCAGCCAATTGTTACAATTAGTGCAGATGACAAGGATGACACAGCCAACGGACCAAGATTTATCTTCAGTCTACCCCCTGAAATCATTCACAATCCAAATTTCACTGTCAGAGACAACAGAGGTTCGTACCAAGGTTCCTATGCATTTGGAGAAGTAGAAACAGAGTATGAATGGCTTTTATATTGCAGAGCACAAGTGTTCCCCCTAATCTTAATAATGCCTCTCTGTTGAAGAACAAACAAGAAGTAATAATGCCACCTTTATTTTTGAGACGTGTGGGCTCATTTGGTGCATATGAATAAGTGAGTAATTTTATTTTACTCTTTCTATTGGCTTTTGATATTCATGAAGCAGTGGGAAAACCAACTGGGGAAGCTTACAGGGTCAATATGCAAACAACTTCATTTATCTTTTTTTTAAGAGGTTGATAAACCATTGGGGGAAGCATGGCTCTATGAATATTGATATCAAGTAAAGCATTAAAAGAGATTAGTTCAGCTTTGTAAGGCGATGTAATCTTTGAGCTGGCCGTCCTTTCCAAGCAAGGTTTTAATGCAGTGTGTTTGGGTACAGAGCTTGAAACCTAAAGGTGGTTGCAGAATTAGATCACCTGAAGGTCATGAACAGAGCATCATTTGGCAACTGTAAACATGGCAAAGTTTAATATCATTCCTGCTTCTCATTTCATCGGCGAGGTTCTAGACTCACAAATTATTTGAAGTAGTTGTTCTTGTGGTATAGGACCAAACTGATTGAGTCCCTTGACAAAGTTGGTAGTGAGCCAGGATAAAAAAATAGGTTTCTCGACTTGGGGCCAGGCTATTTTGGTCTGCAGCTGTTCCTCTAAGCCAGTGACAATGCAGGTCTATGGAAATGGGAAGACAGATGCCATCATTTGACATAGGAGTAAAAGGTGGTCCTCCTGAGTAGGCTTTCATTAGCCACACACTCACTGTGCACTAGGTTATGGATTGATTGCTTTCCCAGTGACTGAGAGCGGGCTTAGAGGAGCTTAAGTTAACCTCCTAAGTATCATCACTTTTCCCATCACTGTTATCACTATCATAAATCCCAGCAGCTGTGCTCCAGACACCATACCCAGACACTCTCTCATCGCATTCTCTCAACACACCGTAGGTCAGGTTTTATTATCCTTCCCACGAGAAGATGAGGAAAAGGAAACCCAGAACCATCAAGTAACGTGCACAGTCAATCAGCCACCTACTTGTTAGACCTAGAGGTTACAGCCCAAACCATTGGCTCTCCTGGGTGGATTATTAAAGTAAAGGATTTCCCCATGCTGCTTGGAGTTGAGGAGGAGGATCTAACATATGTTATTATTACTTCTGGACCTCATTTGAGCATTTACTTATGGCTTTTTAAAATCAAGCACATATCAAGGGCCACCTGGGTGGCTCAGTCAGTTAAGCATCTACGTTCAGCTCTGGTCATGATCCCAGGGTCCCTGTGATCGAGCCCTGCATCGGGCTCTCCCTCTTTCTGCTTCTCCCTCTTTCTCTCTGTCTCCCTCTCCCGTTCCGCTGCTTGCACTCTCCCTCTCTCAAATAAAGAAAATCTTAAAATAAATAAATAAATAAATGAAGCACCCAGCCAACAAGACTGTGGGATAAACTGTCCTAGGTGCCATGACAGACTTTTCTCTCCTGATGCCTTGCTCTCTGCTGCGGTCGTGCTCTTGAGAGCCTGGGTGGGAAGGTAATTATACAAGAGACCTGTGTTTTCACGGAACCCTATAAAACAACTGTCCTTCACTTTGTAAATGATTCCTACCATTTTGAAATAGAAAAGTAAAAAGTAAAGTGCTTGGAGTGCTTTAATTTTCTATTTTGTCTAGGGCTTTTCTTTTACTTGTTGGCTTTGGTTGATGGGCACCTGTGAGTGCCTTAAGCACCTTTAAGAGATAACTCTGCTCAGCACTGAGATAGATGAATAGTTCTCAACTGCAAGCTCACGTTCCTCTCGGGCTACAAGTGTATGATATAGGAATTTCCTTTCATAAAGCTACGTTTCTCAAAAACAGGGAGACCCTGACATGTAGTGGCTATGTAATAAGCATTTCTGGAGCTGAACTGAAGAAGGTAGCATACATGATGTTTTCATAATATTTTCTACGATATGTGTACACTTCAATGTGTGGGAATCCCTGCCTCCATTCTCCGAGTTTTCTTAGTCCCCAAACTCTTTTGGAATCCCATGCTAGGTTGATGGATTACTACACTGACATAAGACTAGACTTTGTCAGTTTTATGATGAAGAAGACACTTCTTATACAATAGCTCAGCATACATTTAGTTTCATCAAGAATGAGGTGATGGACTCATTTGTCTGGAAAACACTGCCGTTCTCACGTGCGTCTTATGCCACCCCCTCTTTTATGGTCTGTCGGCTCGGATATTTGCGGTCAGCAGGTCAGAAACACCGGACGCAGCAGGTGTTTCTGGGTTTCTCTCACTGTGCCAGCTTCACCTCCATCACATGCTGTGTCTTCTTTGTTTTCATGTGTGCCATAATATTTAGCTGCTGCTAACCCTCTGAGAACATTATACGAAGACATATTGTTCTCTAGGGAGTTATAAGTATGTTACTTTGTCACACTTCGGGAATGCCATTGGTATTTTCAAAGAGATTCTATTACCATGGATGAGCCAGTCCAGTACCCACTCCGTCTCCCCTGCCTTTCCTTGTAAGAGTCTAATCCTGTGCAGAGCCACCACTTTTGCAGGGAATTGCTACTTTTTAAGAAAAATGACTTTATTAACTATGGCAAACAGTTAATGAAAACTCCCATGTTTAGAGCTATTACAAAACCTTAAAGCAAATACAGTCCTATAATTATCATTTAATAGAGTCTCTTTCTGCTAGCTCCTAGAAGTAATTACATATTGAAGTAATCCAAAAGGAGTAATCACATTCCACATCCTATTAATAGCCTACTGAGTTACCAAATTTCTCGGCTGAGACTGTTTTCCATAGAAAACATGAGATAATGGTTTATATCACGCTGAGTAAAAGCATCAGGTTTCTTTCTCCTTGAGTGTTTACTTCCATTATGTCATGTAAATAATCAGGATTGTGTTTGCCTAAACTCGGCATAAGCATTACGGATCTTTAGAAATATGAGGAGGGAAGCCATCTTAATACACCCGAGCCTTCTATTTCGTTTTCCTTTACTCTATTCTGGAGCCCAGTTTAGCAGATGACTCAGGAGGCAGCCGGTGAGTAGAGCACTAGATAACTCTTCAACATTTAAGTCCATCTTGGGCTGTTAATATCAAGAATGGTGCTGTTTGGGCACTATTTGGGCACCAGAGCTGACCTGCCCCAGTTTTGAGGTGCATTTACTTTGAAAATAGCCTTATGGCATCTCTAAAAACACAGGAAATGTACAATGGTTAAGAAAAGGGCAAAGAACAAAAAATACTAAGAATAACCCTTCCCATCTATCTGGCTCTTCATCAGTTTATAAAAGCTTTGTCATGACCATTGTTTTACTTCATTCCTCAAATAGCCTCACAAGGCTCAGCATGAATATTTTTATCCCCATTTTCTGGATAAAGAAGGAGTATGAGACATCAGGACCTTCAGAGACTTGCCCAACGTCACACTGCCCATCAGTGAACTAACGAACAAACTTGGGTTCTTGGAGGGTGCCATCGGCTGTATACACTATACAATGATTATAAAGCTCATGTCTTTTCTAATTATTGCTTAAAAAAAAAAAACTTTGTTTACCCTGTAGTCAAATAATAACTATCTTCAGAAGAGGAAAAACCTGAAATTCAATGTACCAATCTAAGGTTCTAGGGGAAAGTGAACAGGAGACATATTGTACTTTGAGTTCAATTTTAATCACAGCCATAATAATTGTAGTAACATATATTTGCAAAGAATTTTATGATTTTTCTTCTACTACATACTTAATGCATATTCTTTGTAGAAAAGTTAGAAAATACAAAGAAGCAGCAATGTTAATACCAATTATAAAATAACTTCATAATATGCTATTCAGAAATAATCACTGCTAGTTTTTATTTCTGTCCAGGTTTTTTCTTGGCATATATGCATATATGATCTCTAAAAAAGGCCATCATAAAATTCATGTCCACTTTTTTCCCATCTAATACGTGATACACATTTACAAGCATCAATACACTTATGTCAACATCTTCTAAATATCTCCCTAACTTCCACTGTAAAGGTGTCTGATCTCAACTGACCATTGTGAAAGTATATTGTCTTCACACACCTTTGCCAAATATCTAATTAGTATTTTAGGATAAATTTCTAGAGTGGAATTATTGGATCAAAAGCCTTTGATACTTAATTGACAAACTGCCCATCAGAAATATGTATACTACCAGAAACATTTATAATACCATGAGTAAAATAGGTGGGGGTCTCATTTCCTCACGTTCAAGCCAACTCTAGATATTACTACTCTTTTTGTATCGTTGATAACTTGCTAAGTTGAAATATATACATTTTAAAATGTCAATGTCTTTCATTATTAATAAACCTGGGATTTTTAAAAAAATAAGTATGGATCATTTATTTTCTGTTCTTTCTCTTTTGTAAATTGGCTATTCATGTTCTTTGCCCATTTTTTGAATTTTGAATTATTGCCCAAATTTTGAATCTTGAATTTTTGAGTTGTATATTCACCAATTTGCAATCGATTTCTAAAGTCTCTTCATCTTCTAATGTTATTAACCTTGGACCTGTCATACCTACTGCATAGACTGTCTCAGTATTTCCATGCCCTTTCAGTTCTGGTTGGCTGTGTTCATAATGATAGACGATGCACTTTTGGTACTAGGTTTTCTCCGTTTAATACTATCTTTAGCAAGGGTTTCCTCATCCAAAATAGATGTCAGTATTCACCTATATTTTCTTTCTTACATATCTCCCATTTCAACCATTCGTCCATGTGAAATAAATACATAGCCCCCATTTGTGGACCATTATCTAAATATCATTTAAGAAATAATTGGTCATTCCCACCTGCTTCATAACACTATCTTTATTATCATCTACCTTACACAGTACACTTGGCCCTTGAACAACACGGGTTTGAATGCATGGGTCCACTTATACTTGGATTTTTTTTAAGATAAATATAGTACACTACTATAAATGTATTTTCTCTTCCTTATGATTTTCTTAATATTTTCTTTTCTCTACCTTACTTTATTGTAGAAAAACAGTATATAATACATGTTATATACAATATATGTGTTGATTGACGGTTAATGTTATCAGTGAGGCTTCTGATCAACAATATGCTATTAGTAGTTAAGTTCTGGGAAGGTGAAAAGTTATGAGCAGATTTTCGACTGCATGGTGGGGGTTGGTACCCTATCCCCCATGTTGTTCAAGGGTCAATCATAATAGATTTTTTTGGAATTTTAATTCTTACAATTCTATTTACTCTAGTGCTGGTATTATAATTTTCTTTACTATTTCATATACATATATGTTAAAACCTGATGGATGCTTTCTCCACATTATTTTCATTTTCTTACTTTTATTACTCTTAAATTTTGGCTTTTTTGCTCCTTCAGATAATTTTCAGAATTGTTTTTCAGGTGCCTGAGAGATATCTTTGGGAATTTTATTGAGTTTACCTTAAATTTATGGATTAATTTAAGAACCAAAAATTTTAAATATTCTTTCCATCCAGAAGCATGATCTGACTTTCTACTGAATCAGTTCTCTTTTTATTGACATCAGGAAGGTTTTGTAGTTTTCTTCTGTGTATTTCTTATTAAGCTGATGGCTAGTTACTTTATATTTTGGAGGCTGTTGTGAAGTCAATTTTTAAGTTATGTTTTCTAAGTGAATATTTTTAGGATAAACTATAGCTATTTTAATTAATTTATTATTGGACATTGTTCTAAAGTGATATAACTTCTCAACTAATTTTCCTGGATTTTCTAAGGAGACAACTACATAAAAAGGAAATCATGACAATTTGCTCTGTCTTTTTTAACATTTGGTGATTTTTGTTTTTGGTCTTTTTGCATAGATTTGCACTTTAAAATATGTTAAGTAACAGCAATAATAATAGCCATTCTTGCTTTACTTGTTACTTAGGAGTTTCTAGAGTTTCACCATTAAGTATAATATTGGCAGTAATATTAAAATTAAGAGTTGTGTTGTGGTGTGTGTGTGTGTGTTGTGTGTTAGGAAATTTCCTTTCCATTATTGTTTTAATAAAATAACTGATGTTCAGGGGCACCTGGGTGGCTCAGTCAGTTAAGTGTCCAACTTTTAATCTCACTCAGGTCTTGATCTCAGGGTCATGAGTTCAAGCCCCACGTTGGGCTCCACACTGGGCATGGAGCCTACTTTAAAACAAAACAAAACAGAACAAAAGCAATGGATATTCAATTTTTATCACAATTTTTGGATTCTAACCAGAGAAGGGAGTATGATTTTGCCCTTTGACCTAATGTTTTGTTAAAGTAATTAAATTGAAATATCCTAATATTGAAACCTCATATTTTTAATTTCCAAATCTCTTCTTCCAAATAGTGACCATTTGATAAAATATAGAGGAAGAGCATGGGTCAGCGATTGATGCTTGGCTTTACTCTTTGTCACTAGACGGGGAACAATCCTAACATGAATATTTGACACATAATTAATCCTGTTACTGTTTCATTTTTTAAAAACTGTCAATTATTACATCAGTCCTAACTCATATACTGAACTGCTGTTTTGAGAGAGGACAACACCAAATTACTGGAAGGTGGGGACAGTTGGAACACATCCCAGGTTCTGAGAACCCCCGTGTTGCACACTCTCCAATAGGCCATCTCGACTCAAGTTTCAGGCCTATCAGATCATGGGGTTATGTAGCTCCAGAAACACTGTTTAATCATTTGAGCAACAGAGGACGGTTGCAGGAGCTTACAATAAGTTCTTACTTTAAAACCAAACAAAAAATACTCTTAGGATTTTCAAGTCAACAAATTGACGAGGAGTCCTTTAAACATTATGAAGCAGCTTCCCTATTTCGGTTGAACTTCTTCACCTATCCCTTGATGTTTCTTCCATATTTTGTGTCATTATGACTTCCATTAAAAACCAGGTAATTTCATAGATCCCCTGTTACAGTCTCTTCTTTCCATCTTCCATGATCATGGGAAAATGAGCTGTTTTCATATACTTTTATCTGCCAGGAATGAACTCCTCCTGCTTATTCCTCCTCTTTAAGATCTCCCCATAAATGTTTCACTAAAGCGAAGCTTTGCAGGGTATCCCCAGCCCATCTTGAGTGCTTCCTCTTCTGAGGAAGGAACACTACATTGGTTTTTCTTCTTTTTCCGTATCTTGCATTCTAAACACTCATTCCCTGTTTGTCTTCCACAAGAGCATGAGCTCTGTGGGGGCAGTGTCCCCGCACTTAAAATAGTGGCTTGGCCAAATGTAAGGATTAAAATGAAAGAACGACTGGGGAAATTGGTGATCGTGCTTCAGAAATTTCAGGGATCCATTATTATTAGAGGAAAAATGACTATATTATGACATAAGCTTCAGGCTTAAAAAGACACCACCTTATAACCCCAGAATGTTCTGAGGAGTCAATAGCCCATTCATCATTCATTATCTCACAAAGGTAAACTGGACATCTAGGGCTTGGATTCAGGAAGAGATGACCTTGAAAGGTGCTCAATTTGCACCTATATTATCAAAGATCAGCCAAGTTGCACATCAAATGAGCTCTAATACCTGATGCATTCAGAATTAACTTCGAAGTGCTCAAAAAAATGCAAAAGCGAGACCAAAACAACAACAAAAAGTGTGCATGTAAAGCAGATTTGGCTGAGTAAATTGGGACATCCAAGACACATTCGCCCCATTAGAACAACTGGCGCGAAGCTTTTTTCCTCCCCCACCCGCCTTTTTTTTTTTCTAAGCTTAGAACATTTTTTTTTTTATGAGCATCAGATAGCATCCAAATATGCTTCTGTTTTTTTTTTTACTTTTATTATTTAAAGATAGCCAAATAGATTTCTATGGAACTTTTTTTTCTTCCTCTTAATTGCTTCAATATGGAAGATGCTCTATTGGCAGATCAAAATGGCAGATGTCTTTTAATGTGCTGCCATTTTCTCTGTGTAAATAATTATGTTCCTTTTCTGCCTGAATTTCATTGCAGCAGTTTGTCCATTACAACACAGCTTATCTGGGAGCTCACTCCCTCCCCAGCCCAACAACAACAAAAAAAGATAGGTCATTTGGTGGAACAGACATATTCTTTCAGGGTTTCCTCTGGTCGCTGATTTAACTCCTGGGATTTCTCAACGCACGAAAAGACCCTAAATGTTTATATCCCACTGAATTCCTTGGTAGTTTTCCTTGTCTTTTTTTTTTTTTTTTTAAGATTTTATTTATTTATTTGACACAGAGAGAGTACAAGTAAACGGAACGGCAGGCAGAGGGAAAGAGAGAGAAGCAGGCTCTCCACTGAGCGGAGAGCCCAATGCAGGGCTCAATCTCAGGACCCTGGAATCATGACCTGAGCTGAAGGCAGCTGCTTAACCACCTGAGCCACCCAGGCACCTGGTAGTTTTCCTTCTCTTAAACCAAGAAATACTTAGGCAATATGTTTCTTTTTCCCTCCCCATCACCAAGGAGAGAATTATCCTCATACAAAAATGGAGGAAGTGTTAATTTCAAGGGAAGTGGCTAATTACGACAAAGAAAAATCTGTTAATACTGACCAACAGTGCACCCTTAGATATCTCACACACATAGTTATTTCTACAATGTTATTTATTATAACTCATGTTTTGCCAATCACTCAGAATCAAAGGTGTTAATTCAAGGATCATGATGATCTCCTTTTAGTGTGCAGCTTCCTAATCCAGTTGTAAGCCATTATAGCCATCAGAGTCTTGGGTCAAACAATTTTCTTTATTAATATGTATACACAAGTTATTAAGGTTATCTTTGAGCATAAGTAATACCAAAAATATAGATGCTACAAACTTGGCAAGTTTTATTTGAAATTGCTATTATTTCAGCCCCTGCGATTGAAGATGGCAAAGATGGCATCAACAATTTCAATTAAGTTTTAAATAATCATAAATCTAAATGAGTGTAAAAAAATCTAAATCACTAGGAGCACCTGGCTGGCTCAGTTGTTAGAGCATGTGACTTTTGATCTTGGGGTTGTGACTTCAAGTCCCACACTTGGGGTAGAGTTTACTTAAAAAAAATTAAATCTAAATAATTAAAATTTCCAGTGATGTCTTTTGTAATTGTGTAGCATATATACTTCTAAAAGTATTAAAGCATAAAACTCCATTGAGACTTCTGACACACATACTATGTATATACATATATATATGTATATATACAGATATAGTTATATATCCACTTATATCTCACGTGCATGGATATACTTTTTTCCATTATCCTGATAGAGCTATTGCCACATTTCTAGGGAAAATGGAGAGGGCCCAGAGGAAAGTAATCAAATAATGATTATTCTGCTAGCAACTGCATAACCGTCTTCAAGTATGTGGGAACTATTTAAGTGGTAGATAGACCTACTTTGTCTCAGGTGTGAGCAGTAAGGGCACAGTAGGTAGATCTGGGTCAGAAATGAACAAAATAAGAGCAAGGTTTAGCTTTAATTCTCCAGATGTTTAACAGTCTCCATCTGATCAGGTTGAAAAATGACAGAAGGACAAAGGAAACAGAGTGGCCAAATCAGGGCATCTTAAGAGCTTTAGTGAAGTTACTGAGGGGATGGATTCCCTCACCTCGGTCAAACCTTTCTCCTGACACCATGGTGAGACCGCAATGTACTAAGCCTTTGCTGTAGTGGTTTCTCTTTTTCAAATTTTTAACATGCAGGGTCTATGCCTGTATGATGCCCATTTTGCAAAATTTTGTATCAGCCAAAAAAACAGTATTTCCAGTGTCAGAGAAAAACAACAACAACAAGATACCACGGCTTTCAGCATGGGGAAGATGGCACCCAGTGTGGTCTATCAATTGAGGACTGGTTACCAATCATAATTTCCCTTTCTAATGTCAGTTGTATGGGTACCTTCAATGGGCTACATAACCATCATCATCCTATGTTTGCATCCCCACACTGGTACCATGGAGACCATCATTATCAGGTACCTTTATCTTTTGTTGGTGTAATGACAAAGTATGCAGGTAAAAACAGCATGTGGTTAGAGAGTCCAGGTTATAGACATGGCAATTTGAAATCTGAATTTATTTTCCATTAATAGAGACACTACAATTTGTACATGACTTATACTAGTAATGAATGACCCCATTTGCAAGATTTTGCCTAAGTGGGGGGAAAATGAAACTGGTTGTGTGTCTGTGGCCAAGGATGGGAACACTGGGCGTCAAGGATGAAATAGTGAGGTGCTTGAAAAACATTATCTTACCACAGGAAATACCGTGCCCAGGACTGAAAAGCATGAACTGTGTTCTTACCTCTGGATGATGAGCCCTTCTGCGGAGGCAGTTGCATTCCAAGCTGCGATGACATTTCCAGGAATTCATTTTCCTCTCTCTGCCAATAGGCTTCTCTTCCTCATTAGTTTATTGCTCAAAGAGGATCGCTTCCAGGAAAGAATTAATATTTACTGAGCATCTCCAACAGTCTGTCGCTGTGCTGAATACCTTTATGAATGGAATCATTTCAACATTTAAAATGATTAGTTCCCTGGGTGAGAATGGAGAAATAGGACATTGACTTAATAAGACTAAAATCAGTCAATTAATATGTAGATGACTCAAGATTCAAACCCAGGCTTGTTTGACCCCAAATACTGAGAGATTTGCTCTTTGGATGTTTTATAAAGGAGAAGGATCTGCGAAATCTCTTACTGGACATTTCAATATTGATAACAAATGCCTTATTCTCCTCATCATGGGAGCCATGGTGCCAGTTTGACACTCCCCTGAAAATGTGTCCACCTGGAACCTGTTTTTACCGATGGGCCACCCTAAACCTGAGGAATGTGTATTCCAAAGTGAGGGGACACTCTCAAAAACAGATAGGCAGTGGTTGCTAATTTGGATGACAGAAAGTCTGTGGTCAAATTTAGGATGCACAACTGATTTCCAGAATAGCGGTTTTTGTTATTGTGGTTAGTTAGTTTGTTTTTCAATTTGTTTTTCTAGATATGTTTTCAATGAAGTTCCTGCCCATAGTGGTGGCTTTTTTGGTTAGTAGATCAGTGATCAGAATGGACCACAAAAAAGACCATCACAGGATGGAGCACTGACTCCTCTAAAATGCCCATCCCTCCCCCCCAAAAAAAAGCTCAGTCTCCCCTTGGTAGTCAACCATTTGGACCTAGAGGGGAAATACTTTACTCATTCAAACAGTATCTACCACCGCAGTGCCAAACTGGGCTGGTTAGTCACGTTTCTAGCCTACACATCTGTCTACTGTTCTCTAGTTCACCAGCTCTGGAGGATGTCAGTACTGGGTGTAAAGTTTTCTGGTAGAAGGATTTCCATGAGCCCTGGGAGAACCATGACTTTTATTATGTTATTTGATTCCTGGGAGGCACGCTTGATATCAACCGGTGTCCTCATTTTAAAGATGAACAATTGAGGCTCTAGACAGGAGAAATGACTCATTTTAAAGCGTGCAGTTAATGTATGCCCAAGAAGAGATACTCAGTCCATTTCTTTCCCACCTTTTAAATTCATCTTAAAATCCATATGTGAAACATGTTTGGCTAGAGGCACTTTTTAAAAAAGTCTCAAGATTCTACAGGTCTGTTGCTCAGAGACTGTAAATGGTTCGTTCATCTGGGTACTCCGATGAGCTCTTCTGTAATAGTTTGAATGTGTCTGAGGGGACTCGCTTGTTTGGAATATGAGACATCCTGCATTCACAGCTTGTGTCCTGCTCAGATCCATGTTTCAGTTACTGTCATGTGTAAGCCGGCGTGCTGTGATCTGTGGGTCCAGTTTTTCATGGATGGCACACTGAAGAATAGATTTGAATTTGTGCCTTCTACGTGTTTACAGAAACAAAATGGTCAGTTTACATGTCCTCCAACCCAACACCCTGGGTAACAGGGTGTGACCCAATAGATAAACTAAATAAATGATCCTTTGGGGATCATATCAGAGAAGTGTATTTGACCAAGCTATTTAAGTAATTTGCTCTTCCTCTTTGATTTTTAATTTTCACTTTTATTCATAGTCACATTGCTGACATCTTATATCATTAAAATGGGAAAGATATTGTCACTTATAATTTATGAAAGTCTTATCTGAACTCAAAAAATATATGAGATAGGAAAAATAACATATTTTGAAATAATTTATTATAGATGTGTAATTTTTTTTATAATCCATAGGCATAAAACAATGGTATAGGCTGGAATAGGAGAGAACAGTCAGGAAACTGAATTTTCAGTTACTAGTCTCTTTGGCCATTTTATTTATCTGTTTTCATGACTTTCCACAGTACACATAATTTTTTCCAGTGACAAGAACAATATATGCCAATCATACAATATTCAGAAAATGCAGAAATGAGGGCTAGGCATTCAGCCTTGGTTGTTTTTTGTTTTTTGGGTTTTTTGTTTTGTTTTGTTTTGTTTTTCTGAGGTGTTGGCAATGATGGGCAGGGAATCTGTCGTTATACAGCTTGTCAAAAACCAGTGCATACATACACCTTACCTTCTGCAGTATTCAGAGTATCTGCTCATCCCTAAATCAGACTGAATCTACCTTTTATATTTAATATATTTTATCTGACAGAAAATGCATTACATTTCCCTTCACCTAAAATATATCAATTTAATTTAAAGATTCTAAGATATTTCTTCCTATGACAAGAGTTAATTCAGGGTACTGTCAGTCCACTCAAAACCTGATAGCTATTGGGCAATCATGTTGGTTATAACATTCAAATTGCTGTAAGTGACTGATGGTAATGATAAACAGAGGCAAATCATACTGAGGATCTCTGGGTGTGTGTGTGTGTGTGTGTTTAATTTGATAGAACATACTCAAAACTTCACCTGTTACTTAATTTTCCCCCAGAGCATACAGCCTGGGGAGAAATACTGTTGGTTGGTACAGATCTTCAGGAAACATGCTGATGAAGTAGTTGGGGGGGCTTAGGTGACAAAAGATTGAGAAATATATGGAAAACAACATCTGGGATTGTGGTTGAATCTTTCCCAGAATACAGTTAGGCCATTGTTCAAAAAATATTTATTGAATGTCGTCTATTGCGTGTCCAACACTAGAGAGATTGAGATGAATTCTCTACCCTCTGAAGTCCACACTCCAGGTGAGGTCAAAGTGGATATTTCAACAGGAGATGATGGGAGAGGTCTAGAAAGGCCTCCCTGATGTGATAGCTTTTGGGTTCAATTTTGAGGCGCGAGGAGTTTACCTGTCATGCCATGAGGAAGAGCTTCCTGGTGCCATAGGGCAGTGGCTAGAAAGGCATGTGCGAAGTGTGGTATGCTTGGGAAGCAGAAGAAAGTTCTCCTGTCAGGCTGAACTGGGACATGGGGAACAGATGGGACGTGACCTTGAAGGCAAAGTCAAGTCTTCAAATGAAGGAAAAATCTAGTGATTCACTGTGTAGAGGTGGGTGGTGTTGTGTGGACCACAAAGAGAACTTGGAATTATTCTGGGCAGGAGGCATGACATGTTGAACCAGGTGGTGGATGGTGCTTGAATTTCAAAGAAACTATAAATCTGCTACCGGTTTTATAACATATTTTCTCTTTAAAGATAAATATTTTCCTTTAGGGCTTGCAAGTGGGTTTACAGTTTGGGCAAGGTTTGAGTGTGGACCGGAAATCTCTTAAACACACACATACACACCACACACACAGAAACCAGCCAAAGGTTTTTCATGAAGTAGGAAAGCACAACCATGAAAAAAGATTTTTTCTGTTTGTTTTATTCTCACTGTCAATTATATATTTAATTATCTGCCATACTCACATAGGGTATGTGGTCCAAGCCCACACTTCACTGTGGTATCTGATGAAGGCGACACCCAAACAGAAAACAATGTGGTGAGCTTCCCAGTGGGGGCCTTTGTATCTACGAAATAAAAACGAGCCAATTTGTAAACTTGGTTCCAAAATACGGAGACACTATTCTGCCATATCAGATGACTGTGGCTTCCACAGATACGTAGATGAAAGATTCTTGTTGTTGACCTTGGTGACCAGAAAGAGCACCCCCTCCTCTCCCAAGCCGAACGCACGGATATTCATGCCATGATTCCGGGGACCCCGCTCTGAGAGGAAATGTCTCTGCTCTCCCAACAGACAACACCGCAGGGGTGTACGCCCGGCGCGGAGGCTTCAGTCGACAGAAGCAGGATCTGTACCTCCTGCCCATCGTGATCAGCGACGGTGGAATCCCGCCCATGAGTAGCACCAACACCCTCACCATCAAGGTGTGCGGCTGTGACGTGCACGGCGCGCTGCTCTCCTGCAATGCCGAGGCCTACATCCTGAACGCCGGCCTGAGCACGGGGGCGCTGATCGCCATCCTTGCCTGCATCGTCATTCTCCTGGGTAAGGGGGCTCCGCTGGCACCTGCAGGAAGGGTTTGGCAATCGGATGCCCGTCCTTGAAACGTGTATCTCTGGAGTGCGGGCTGGTTATGCTGGATGTGCCATATCCCTTGGCTACAGCTGGGGACAAGGCAAAGGTGGGGCCTGCTCTGGCACACTTTGTGGTGGGGGAGCAACAAGGAGGAGACAGGGTGAGCATTCTGAGCAAAATCGGGGGACGCTTCTGATGAGCACATTGCCGACATCATGGGATTGCGGAGCAGCAGCCATCTGGGGGTGTTGCAGGGGGACATCTGACAAGGTTTTGCAGAAGAGGAAATTAGGCAGAGGGCAGGTGTATGGGCAATAGTTTGCCTTAGAAGAGGAAAGAGAAGAGTTAGGAACAGAAGGAATAATCATGAGGCCAAAGACATGGCATGAAGGACTCAGGGAACTGGACGAAGCTTGGCCTGGCCAGGCTGGAATTGACTCCTCCTCTGATTAGCAAAGGCAATGCTTGGTTGTGAGCCTCGGCTTATGGGAACCCCTAGGAGGCTTTTCCTACACTTACATCTCATCTCTGTAAGAACGGCAGTGTGCTCATGCTGGTGACACTTACCACTGCTGGGCTTCCGGAAGAGATCACGTAGGAGAAAAATCAGCTTTCAAACCCAAGGATTTCTGACATCAAATTCATGCTTGTCCCATGATGTTTGGTTCTCCATTGAATGAGTTGGGAGGGCGCCCAGCTGCAAAGGGAAGAGCCAGTGAGTTTAGGTCAACCAAGAGTTCTTGAGAATTATCTGGGTAGCGGGGCACTGTGTCCAGCCCTGGGGTAGAAAGGGAGCTCTCATTCTTGCATCTCCCAGTAATGGTGGACCCAGAGGGGGCTCTCGGACCCCTTGCCAGGTTCAGGCACAAACGTTTTCTTTAGTCTAGACAAAGTCAAGTGTGGGAGAGGGTTCTCATGGAATATTGTAGAAGCCTCTTGTGGGGAGATGGAGGATAAAGAATTAAGCTGTCTCAGCTTTCCTTTAAGTGTGGTTCTGCCCACTCATCCTAGGTTGCCTGAGTGTCCTAGTATCGCCTCTCTCAAGGGGGAGATAGAGCTGCTTCCTCTGGGGTTCAGCGGATCCTACCTTCCTGTGTTTAAATAAATAGAGGAGATTTGTCTCCTGGGGGTCATTTTAAACTTCCCTCCTTCTCTACAGTGGTTTGAAGAGAACCCAACCACAGTTATGATAAGATTTCTTACTAAGGTAGAGTAGGATCACCACTCCTGCCCCCTCCTCCAAACCCCCAGCCCTCTGGGCAGGGGGGAGCCTCCCTTCCCAGGAAAAGGTAGGACCTGTGGTCTTGGAACACCCTAATTCGTAAGTTTGGAGAAACAGCTGTCTTCCCTTGGAAAAAGAAACCAACATAAGCCATTTTTAAGAGGCTGCAAACTAGTCTATTTAGAATCTTCCTAATTCTTAGAAGGATGGCTTCCAAATAATGTCAGATTCATTTGTAAAAAGCTCAAAATAGTTCCAACTTGCCGGCTTGTTTGGATATCATATTTTCCTGGCAGCATTTTGCACAGGAAGCGCCAGGTGCAGGGTGGTTTTACACATCTTTGGGGATTCCAGGTAACACTGTCGTTTCATAGACTTTCAGACTGGTACCTGTTCTGAGCATGTGCATATCATGCCTTCGGTAAGCAGAGTCCTCCTCGGCAACAGTGGGGGGAAATCAAGGAATACTGTGCTTAACCTGTGCTCACTTTCTTGTGCTTTCCTTGTAGTCATCGTAGTGTTGTTTGTGACCCTGAGAAGGCAAAAGAAAGAGCCACTCATTGTCTTTGAGGAAGAAGATGTCCGTGAGAACATCATTACCTACGATGACGAAGGAGGTGGGGAAGAAGACACGGAAGCCTTTGACATCGCCACCCTCCAGAATCCAGACGGGATCAATGGATTTATCCCTCGCAAAGACATAAAACCCGAGTATCAGTACATGCCTAGACCTGGGCTCCGGCCAGCACCCAACAGTGTGGACGTCGATGACTTCATCAACACAAGAATCCAGGAGGCAGATAACGACCCAACTGCCCCGCCTTACGATTCCATCCAAATCTATGGTTACGAAGGCAGGGGCTCGGTGGCTGGGTCCCTGAGCTCCTTAGAATCTGCCACCACAGATTCAGACTTGGACTATGACTACCTACAGAACTGGGGACCTCGTTTTAAGAAACTAGCAGACTTGTACGGTTCCAAAGACACTTTTGATGACGACTCTTAACAATAACGATACAAATTTGGCCTTAAGAACTGTGTCTGGCGTTCTGAAGAATCTAGAAGATATGTAAACAGGTATTTTTTTAAATCAAGGAAAGGCTCATTTAAAACAAGCAAAGTTTTACAGAGAGGATACGTTTAATAAAACTGCAAGGACATCAAAGTGGTAAATACTGTGAAGTACCTTTTCTCACAAAAAGGCAAATATTGAAGTTGTTTATCAACTTCTCTAAAGAAAACCACTTGGCATACAAAATATTTAAGTGAAGGAGAAGTTTAACGTGAACTTACAATGAAGGGAAATTGTTTATGTGTTATGAACATCTAAGTCTTTCTTTCTTCTTCTTTTTTTTTTTTTTTTTTACTTGTCAAAGAAGCTTCCACAAAATTAGAAAGGACAACAGTTCTGAGCTGTAATTTCGCCTTAAACTATGGACACTCTATATGTAGTGCATTTTTAAACTTGAAATATATAATATTCAGCCAGCTTAAACCCATAAAATGTATGTACAATACAATGTACAATTATGTCTCTTGAGCATCAATCTTGTTACTGCTGATTCTTGTAAATCTTTTTGCTTCTACTTTCATCTTAAACTAATACGTGCCAGATATAACTGTCTTGTTTCAGTGAGAGGCTCCCTATTTCTATGCCATTTTTAATGTATCTATTTGTACAATTTTAAAGTTCTTATTTTAGTATACATACAAATATCAGTATTCTGACATGTAAGAAATGTTACGGCATCACACTTATATTTTATGAACATTGTACTGTTGCTTTAATATGAGCTTCAATATAAGAAGCAACCTTTGAAATAAAAACAGATTCTTTTTTAATTCTGGGTTTCATTCTTAACATTGAAAAATTTAAGTATTTCTAATGACTCATTTATATTTCTAATTTAAGATAATTGTGATCTTTTCATAACCCTATTTATGAGCTGTTGTAGTCTGCTGCTTTTATGGTTTATTTAAAATCCAATCTGTTTTGCAAATTTTTTTTTTTTTCAGACGAGATTCTGTAATACCGTGTAAAGCTTTCTTGTACATTCTGTTAGCTTCCTGGCTTTCCTCCGCATACATCTTCTGAAAAAGAAGGATGCTAAAGATCTAGGTCAGTCTCTGATTTTGCAATACTTGGTATATAATAGGCGTTTATCTTGCATATCAGTAATTCAGTGGCTATAAGAGCTGAATCCATGAGGGACCAAACTGATAGGAACTCGAAACTTCCAAGATACAGGTTTTATGCCCCACACTGAGCATTTGGTAGTTGAGGGAGTGAAGAGTCAAAAATATAAATCCAGTCAGACATCTGATGTTATTCTATTTTTCCCTACTTTGATTTTGCCAGGCTATGAAAATGACTCTGACACTTGAAACTGCTTATTTTTTTCTCCTATGAATGTAACTTGTCGTAAAATAATGTGGCATTTTAAATTTTGATAAAAAAAGAGAAATTCATATCCAAATCTTTATTTTAAAATATGCTTTGGGCAGTCAGCTCAGAACGAAGGCAGGGACCATGGTGGATTCTGAAGGTCAGTTCAAGTTTGCCTACTATTCCCGGAAGTCCCATCTAGCTGCCTGGGAATGGGACTTCCAGGAAAGACATTTCACCTGTTCAGCTGGGCCAAAGGTCAAAATGTAGCAATACTCGGGGAAAGATCACACAAAGTCATGCTACAAGTGTTTTCCCTCTTTCCCCTAGACACAGGGCACATGCTTTCTCCTGGATTGCAGACAATTTTTAGATTTATCTCTCTCTCTTTTTTTTTTTTTTAAACTTTATTGTGAAAGTTTGTTTCAAGCATTTCCTAATATCCTGCTACATCCTATTTTTTATGACTCAGTGAAAATGCATAAAAAGAGAAATGTTTCTATGAAGTGCTCACTTTCATTTTCCTTTGCATTTAAATCAAATTGTCTGAACCCTTCAGTGGAATAAATTCTGTGGACAATGTCACTTCGGAATCTTTCATTTCAATGAAGGATTGCACATTCTCAATACTTTCGTAATTGCAGGTTTTGTTCATTTTTTTATATAGTTTTTGTAACCCAAAGAATATTTTGCTAGATTTGCACAGATCTCCAATTGAATTTAAAATAAAGAAATAATTCAGAAGGAATATGAATAGCACTTAAACAAGAGTACAGCTGTAAGTAACCCCGTCACCACGGATGATCCTTTTTGTCTAGGAATGTATTTAGATTAGATTTGACAACTACGTTTTTACATTTTTATGTTTAAGTTAAAAAAAAAAAAGGTTGTCTAATTTTCAACAGTTAAAAAACTTGTTTTCCTTTTTTTTTTCCTTTTTATCTTCTCTTTTTTACTTTAAGCCTCTATTGTTTGTAGAACCCTCTTAGAAGCTTGGAAATAAAATGTCTTTCCTGACTAGTGGAGTCCTCTTTCATTTGGAACATATTGCCTTAAAAGTAATCTTCATTTAAGTGGTTCTTCCTTATTTCAATATAGAGTAATTACTGCTTTATGACATCGATTCAGCTAAAGAAGGAATACTGCTCTGTTCTTCTTGTCCTTGAGCAGTGGCTTTTGTTTACATTCATCATGCATCCATTCATTCAAACATCCATATCTTACTTGGTAGACCCCACTAGTGACTCTGGGATGCCCAGAGAATTTTGCTACTTTCCTTGATACCTTTTGGTCTTCCCAACCCTGCTCCAAAGTATCTATCCTGTTGTAATCACCTATGCATCTCTGCACCCACCCACCTTCCCAGACAGTGCAACAGGACACCTTCTCTCCTGAAGGCTGCAAGAACAAAATACATAAGAGATACAACGGGAGATGGTAAGATGCTGAGGAGGGTAGGCCAGTTGCAGCAGTTTTGGACAGATCTTACATTTAGCCAAATTATATCTCATAAGCCAGTGTCCTGGGGATGGTAGAGAGGATAAGAGACAGATGATCTACATGGCTTGGAGAAACTGACTAATGATATACATTCACCTTGCCCACAGAGTATCACTCTGCACAGCAGGTGGGATCTGGTCCAAAATATTTTCAGTTGTGCCCAGGTAATTGTGAGTATAATTCACCTCTTTTTGAGAGCCTCTGGAGGATAATGGTGGCAAGTAGAAAGTAGGAGGTGAATTGGGATCTCTGAGCACAGGAGTGGGCAAATCTATGTGGTAGGCAGTATAGGGGACAGATTAGGAACATCTATACCTACAGGTAGTCCAAGAGGGTGTTTATGAAAGCTAAGATATAATGAGGACCTAGAATAATTCAGTAAATAGGGGGTGGAAAGGAGGTGAGGCTTCTGTACTTCTCCACTGTCATTAGCCTGGTCTAGACCATCCTCACCTCTGACCTGGAAGGACTAAGACAAACCCATAGCCATTCTCTCTGACTTCCAGCTTCTTCTCCACAAAGAAGGCAGAAGGATATTAACATACAAGTCAGATTCCATGAGTCCATAACCAAAACCTCTTCACTGGCTTCCCATAGTCTTTCAATAAGTTCCAATTCCCGTACTCGGTTGCTTTACGTAACCAGGACCTGCAAACCTGTCCAACTTTATCTCCTCCAATTTTCCTTCCAATGCACTGTGGTCCAACCACACTGGCTATCCATCAGTTCCTCATACAGCCTAAACGGGCCCCCTTTCCAAGCAAAGTAGGCCACACTTTGTTGGTTTCCTTTGTATCAACTGCAAATCTTTCAACTTAGTTACCACCTCTTCCTGTGTGTGTGGGTCTAACTGTCACTGCAGAGTGTAAGTTCCAAGGGGGCAGGGATCATGCTTTCTTACCACATGCCAAGTTCTTTGCATGGTGCCTGAAACACCATAGGTATGCAAGCAATATTTCCTGAATGGATGACGGCACATCAATAAGGCAGATTATCCAGATGTGAGGGTTGGTTGGAGAATGTCTGTATGATTTTAAGTTTCTTTATCTGAGAAATGGAGTGAATGGTGATCTTGGTGTCTGTGGTAATGAATCCAAGAGGAGAAGTGGGTTTGTGGGAAAAAAGTTGAATTAAATTTGGACTGGAGGTGCTCGTGTAACAGATAGGACTGTCAAGTACGTCATCAGAAATTAGGATTTGCTGCTAGCTCCCTACACAGGTGGGTTGGGCATGTAAAGTAGAAGTTATCGGAGGGCCCTGAAAGTCTCTGGAGTGACCATGTTTCTAACTGGGGTTCACTATTCTCTGCCCACTGAAAGGTGTATTTTGATGGTGAAGTAAGTCGGCCCCTTTTGGGCGGGCAAGTAATGCTCACTTTAGTTTTAATAATATGGATAATTAGTAAGCATAAACCTTATCCATGTATGTCAAATGCTTTGAAAAATAAGAAGGGCACATTAATTAATTCGATAATTCTTTTCTTCAATTAGTAAGGCTTTTTTTGAGCTCTTGCTGTGTGGGAGAGCACATACTAGACGTGAAAAACCGATCTCATTACTGTGAGAAGGCAAAGTATGGGCTATATTGGCAGAGATGGTGAATGAGAGGCTAAGTGTCTGTCCCAAGCATTACAGGAAGTGGTTGTCAAACTGGATGGGAATGGGCCCCATGTCCTCCACCTCAGTCCAGCAGTTTAGCCTTTAAACTTAGGTTAAAGAGCCAACAACGACATTATTCTTCATCATCAATGATGGGGCTAAGACAGTGGCAGTAAAGATGGGATGCACACTTCCTCCCCCCATGGGTTTGGCTTCTTAGTTTGAACAGCCGTTGGCTACAGAGCTAGACAACAGGATCTAGTCGGACCTCTCATTGCCTAACCCACCTTCTGGATCCAAACCAATAGATGGGACAAGACCACACATTGTTTCAGCTGGGTTCTGCATGTTTCTACAATGCAAATGTTGAAAATCAAATATATATATATATATGTGTGTGTGTGTGTGTGTGTGTGTGTGTGTGTTTAAAAAAATGATCAGGCATTTTATAGCTGTTTGTATTATGCTTCACACAGAAATTTGATATTTTATCCTATGGAATTAAAATTGCGTGTTTTTTTGTTTTTGTTTTTTTAAATCAACATCAGGAGTCTCCATCAGGTCCCAAGGGCCTAGGAGTGAGAATTGAATTTTTAATCTTGCAGACTAACTCAACTAATCAGTTTTTTAATGATCACAGGCTACCATCTCCAAAGGGACTTCTTTCTTTATTTCAGGTGTCCATACATTTTAAACATGATTTTATAGTTCTTTGTCACTTTAATCAACTAACTAATTAACACTACTTGGTTAACTGTCACAGGTTCACAGAGGCAATGCAATGCTCCTCTCACACCGCTCAGAGCTCGAATCTTTAGCTCAACAGCGAAAGCAACATACCTCTTGTTGGGAGTGGCATTCAACATAGGCCTGTGCATAAAATGGCTCCACTCTGACTAGTTGTGTGACTTGAGACAGGCATCTTGACCTCTCTGAACTTCATTTTCCAATGCAAATAATTTCCACATTGCCAAGCTTGGCAAAGGATCAATGAACTCCTATTTCTAGAGCCACTACCAGTTCCTAGAACAGGGGGAAAATAATAGAAGGAAGTGATTTTAATTTTAGTGTCCACATATCTTTTCCCTGTTCCAGATTTCAGGATGAAGTAAGGGAAGAATTGACCAGCTCCTACTTCCCACTTCCTCTTAAAAATCAATTTATTCTCTTGTCTCTCTCCTAAGCCAATAATAGAACATAACTTAGCACATGGTAGTTCAGCTGAGGCAGAGAACGAGCAAGTTTTCTACCACCAAACAAATTTTTTTTAATGACTAATTATCAGATCAATGAATTCACTTCTGTTTGATTGCAATATGTAGCATAAAACTGGCAAAGCAACAAGTAAAGTAGCTTTTAAATATTTTATTAGAAGACAATAAGTAAATTCACATGATTATGAATTGTATTTAATTGGATAGAAATTATGTATCATATGGTATTTGAAATTTGGATGAGCTTACCAAGAGTTGCAAAAACTGACATTTCTAATATAAGGAATTTAATATTTGATATATTTTTGCTCATTTGTTAAAACAACGGTGCTCCTTTTTTATAGACATAACTCTGAAAATATTTAGATTCAAAGACATATTATTTCATTAGAATAGTTTTCTTTCATAACAACTCTGATAAGTTTAATTTAACCACAATTTTTACTTCATTTAACACTCTGAAAATTGGAAATTATTTGATGCTATGGTAAATTTCTCCTTTTTTGAGGCTTTTTTTTTTTCTTTCCAAACACTAACTGGCATATGGAAAAAATAATAGTGCTTGGAAGTAGAATTTTCAAATAACTTTCTGTTATGAATTAGTAATGAGATGGTCAGTTTGATAATGCTGACGTAGCAAATTAGATTAGCCCTCCTGTGGGGCACCCACTTTTCTCTCCTACATTTTGGATTTTCAGCGCAGAAAAGGCACTAAGTAATACTAGGGGCAGAAATAGCATGAAGGCTGGATAAAGGGAAATAAACTCTTCCTTTCCTAGGTTTTATAGAATTCTAAACTTCTAGAAATAGATAAGAGAATTTGCCTTGGTATCCCTCCTTGCCCCGCACGGTCGTGTTTTGATAGTATCATTATAATGATTTGGAGTTAGATTTTATGTGACTTAACATTCCTCCCAGGAAAATCACCCAACACACAACTCAGATCCATCGGTCCCACATACTGAATGGACAGAAGTGCTGTCAGGTGATATAACTGACCTGCTAGCCCTGAAAAAATGTGCTCAGTTTCTGTGGGTCTCATTTTCTTGATACGATAGGGATACGTAATCTCTGTCTGGCATAGCTCCAAGAATTCCAGAAAAGGATGACCGAAATGTATAAACTGTTGCACAAATGAATGATTTTATTGTTGCTGTATTTGGACTTTTTCCTACTGTCAACTGGCTCTTTGCAGCATCTGTAAATGCTTCCAGAATTAACCTCAGATCCAGAAGCAAATTTAAAGGACTCTGGATTCTCTTCGGAAGAATGAATCTGTTGGCCCAGAGTAGGCGTTAAAATGGGGACTGCATCTTGGTGGTATTCTTTTTTTTTTTTTTTCTTGGTGGTATTCTTGGCAGGGATTATGGCCCCAGGGGTTCTCTGCACCAGCAGGGAAATAATGACTCCTAGACCCAAGTCATGAGGACTCTTGATCCCAGCAATCCACTTCCGGGGTGGAATGTGCATTTCTGATGGTTAGAAGAAATGGTTTTAAAGTGACATTGAATGGCAATACATTTTAAAGGGAGAGAGGTGCTCCCTTTTAATCTACTAATCAGATAATCTGCGCATAATTCTCCCTCTGTCTAGAATCCACTTCCCCCTAAAGTGGCTCATTCCAGCCTCCTATTCCCTGTCCGCCTTATTGCCCGTCTGTCATTCTCCACAGAATAATGAAGACTGCCTACTTTGACCAAACTTTAATCAGGCCCCTCTGAGTCCTCTGTCCCTATAGACCTGAACTTGGCCATTCTTCTGTCTTTGTACAATCTGTTTCGAAAGAGAATCCTGCTAAATCATTGTAGTAAAAATTCCCTACCCTTAGTATCTGACTACTCTCATTCTTAATCACCCTAGTCTAAGTTCAGCAAGAATCCTGTTGAGGAGGTCTATCAAGAATCCACCTTACTGGGGCACCTGGGTGGCTTAGTACATTAGAGCCTCTGCCTTCAGTTCAGGTCATGATCCCAGGGTCCTGGGATGGAGCCCCACCCACATAGGGCTCTCTGCTCAGCAGGGAGCCTGCTTCCCCCTCTCTCTGCCTGCCTCTCTGCCTACTTGTGATCTCCGTCTGTCAAATAAATAAATAAAATCTCAAAAAAAAAAATCCCTCCTTACTTAGATGTTTCCTCTTAGTAATTTTCTATCCACTGATTCCCCATCTGCTTCTGTGATGTAAATCCCCACTTGCCCCTGCTTAAACTGGACCTGAGTCCCTGCTCTCTCCCCTACTAGAAAACCCCACTGTAGTAGCCCTACGTGAATAAAGTGTGCCTTACCATCTTTAATAAGTGTCATGGATAATTTTTTCTTTAATAAGAGCACATATTATTTTCTGATATTTTTATCTTCTCAATGCATTGAGAAGATACATTTACTTTCAGTAAATGTATTTACTCTCTAGAATGTAAGCTTCATGGTGAGCAAAGACTTTATCATTTTTACTGTGTATCCTGGAGGCTAGAATAGAGCCTGCTATGTTGTGAATATTCAATAAATAATTGTTGACTTCTTAGGGGTGTTGGTTAAATTTTTATTGCTTGATCTAATGGAGCAAGGGCTAGGTTGAAGTTGTGTATTTCCTTTTTGGAAAGGGAAATAAAATCTCAAGATTAAAGTTTTCAGCAGCAAATCTCTAGCTAGAATTTAATAAAATGGTTTTCTTTCCATGTATTTATTGAGCAGTTACCTTCCGTACTATGGAGAGTTTTCTACTCATAGAAAAACACAATGTTTCCTTTTAAAATTGTGATACTGCAATTTATAATGAGAAATATTATGTTTAATCTTCTTCCCCTTTCTGGCAGCACTCCTAAAACCCTTTAGATTTCTTAATTGAGGAAAACAACCAAGGTGGCTTGTTCAGTTAATGAGATGACTTTTGGACCCCACTTAAGGATGAATTGTCAAGAGAACCAGCCATTGGATTAGAGGGTTGGAACTTTAAGGACCCCTACCCAGACCTCTAAGGAGGGGAGAAGGGCTGGAAATGGAATCAATCACCAATAGTCAATGGCATAATCATGCCTTTATAATGAAGTCTCCATAAAAAACAAAAGGACAGGATTCAGGGAACTTCCAGGTTGGTGAACTCATGGGGATTTGGGCCGAGTGGCCATTCAGGGAAAACATGGAATTGCTGAGCCTTTTCCCCAGACCTTGCCTTATTCATCTCTTACATCTGGCTGTTCCTGAGTTATATCCTTTTATAAAAACCAGTAATCTAGTAAGTAAAATATGTTTTCTGCATTCTGTGAGCTGCTCTAGCATGGTCATGGAGCCAGGGAGGAGGGTTGCTGGAACTTCTGATCTATAGCCAGTCAACCAGAAACACAGGTGACAGCCTGGGTTTGTGGCTGACATCTGGAGATGACAGCATGGAATGGGGACAGTCTCACTGATCTGAGGCCTTAATGTGTGGAATCTGACACTGTCTCCAGGTCAGAATAGTGTCAGCATTGAGTAAGACATTCGGCAGCTGCCTATAGGTTGCTTGTTGATGGGGTAATCTTCCTGTCCCCCATATTAAAACTGTCTACAGAAATATTTAAAAGTACATCCATTTAGTTAAAAAAAAAAAAGCTACTTAAGATAAATATAGATTACATAAATAGCACCTCTGTAAGTCAGGTATGCTGAATAGGCAGAGGGTGGGTGGTGAAGGGCAGTGTTGAATTCACTGGTAGCCTGGGAGTCTGGACAACGAAGATGGTGTCTGGTCAACCCATTTTATGAATGAGAGCACTGACGTTCTGGAAATTAAGTTAACTTGCTTCTAGAATCAGAGCACCTAGAAGAGGATCTGGAAAGAAAATGAACTTCTCAGACTTGTGACCCAACTCTCAGTCCTAGGAAAACAACTCCAAAGTGATACCAGCCATCAGGCCGTTTCTTACTGAAGGGAAGAAATGCTCAGATACAAGAATGATCTTTCTTACATACCCACCATTGCTCCACGTAATGTCACTTCCTTGGAAAGCTTTTCAGTGATCTGCTTATATAAAATGATGAGTCTTTGTTACTGAGACCCTTTCTGGCTATTTATCTCATTTTTTCCCTTTCGTTACACTTACAACTATTCAACATAATGAATGCTTGTGTATGTGTTTATTGTTTGTGCCCACCGCCCAACTGTCATCAAAGTCCAATTGAAGGCAGGGATTAGGCTTTGTGCTGTCCAGCTCTGTACACCCGGAATCCAGAACAGTGCCTATACTTATTGATATGTTAAATAATTGTTGAATGAGCCAATAAATAATGATAAGCATTATCAACACTAGGCTTTTAATTTGAAGTTTTGGGTGAGCTTTCTCATTCGGTTCCTTCTTTCAGTCCTATTTATTAATAGCAATGACGCCAATCAAATGAGGATCAGAAAGGGTATAACCACATCACTCCTTTAACACAGGGACTTCAGATACTGCTGGGTAGTAGTTGATCGGCAATTGTTAACCCCGTTAACCCCATATGAGGGTTGCCCTCTAGCTCTTCTAGCATCTGAAAAGCCGCAGCACGAAAAGCTATGTATCCCCAGTGCCAAAAAAAGAGACTCTAAATGAAGGGACTATAGCCCTATGTGAGTTGTACAAAGGGATCTTCAGGCTGGTTTTGCTCAGGGCACCAATGTCTAAATGAAAGAAAGTGTCAAAATCCCATTCTAATGACCCACAAGGACTTGGAAAGCTTTGCCGTGAAGTGAGTTTCTAGGTAATGAGATGGGTTTTTGTTTTAACTATGATGGATTATTAGACCCAGACTAGTTGGGGGAAAGGAAGCTACAATAGTTGTTAGTCATTCTGCTAAATATTTAACATCTGCTCTTACCTGTAATTGTGTGTAACACGCACATGATTCTCCCTCTCAGAGAGCAAATGGACAATTTATTGGCAGGCTATTCTGTTCTAGAAATTGGAGCCGTTTAATATTCAGAGTGATTCTCTTTCAATTTTTCTATGTTATGGATCAAACTCCAAATAGACAGTATACTTCAGCTACCACTGATTATGTGGGAATTTTTTTTTCTTAATTTCCAGCAAGATGACTGAAGTCCTAAAGACCCAAATATCTCCTAGCCATTCTGTGTTTCTTTGTTTGCTTATTAGAAACAAGTAGAACCAGGGCACTCATGTGAGGTATTACTACCAACCATGGTGAGCACGTGTCCTGGTTCTTCCCAAGACAGTCCTGGTGTTTGTAGTTGTACAGTAGTTTTGAACAGTGCCCCCTTTCATTTTCCAAAGTGACCCACTATGGATAATCATTTTTATGGTCCTCCTACCAATAATTTTGTCCCGGTGTGTTGAAGTGTGATAGGTTTCCAAAGGCCTGCAGTGATTTTTCCTACAAATGCAGAAAAGTGATTAGCTGCTCTAGGAAGGAAAGAAGAGAAAAGGAACATAAGCCTTGATCTTATTCATCTTATAGAAATATTCTAGCTTATCAACTTCTCTTTGTAGGTTTAAACTTTAAGTCTGATTTAAAAAAAAAATAACTTAACCTTCTTCCCTAGGATATAAAAATACTAGGGGGAAAAATATTGGATTCATATGGTTTATACAGTTTTATGCTTCCTGTATTTAACACAGAAGGAGTATTCAATATCAACAAAAGGGTTTTCAAAAAAAATACTTAAATTTCTACACAGTATTACATTAAATGGATGAATCATCACTTATTTGTATACTCTATTAACAATACTTATTAAACACCTTATTACAACTTGAGCACTCATCAGGGTCTGGAGAAAACAATAATAGCAAAATAGACCAAGTCCCTGCCTTCACATGGATTAAGTTCTACTGGGGATGATCAGGTGATAATTAAATCCTGACACAGGCATATAACTTGATAGGAAACTTGATAGGACTTGCTTTCTCCAAGTAATAAATGTTCTTCTGGCTTTACAGGTTTTGCTATTCTTGATAACGTCTTGCCCTTATCCAAGACCAATTGATTCAGAGTAGAATAATAGTTACACACCTGAATATATATTTTAAAGCAGCACCTTATCTAGCAGTATCTGAGCCAGACGTAAAAGGAAAAAATAGTAATGCTGACTGTATTTTAAAAGTTGATATTTTTTTCATCATGCATTTTTTGCATTAATTTTTATTTTCTGAACAAATTTGGATTCAACTTTATTTATCTTGGTAATTGAGTTTTTGGTGCTCCCTAAATTTTGCACCAAAGGCCAGTGTCTCAGGGGCCATTCCTCACCCCTGGGATTCTAATGCTTTCGTGATAAAGGCTGAGCAACCTGTTCTAGTGAATGGTCTAGGCCAACATATCTCAAATTTACATTTTCATGTGAATCAATTTGTAAAGTGATTCAGAAGGGCCGCAGTGAAGCTGGAGGTGATGTGTCTGTAACAAGCTCCTAGGTGATGCTGTTGTTTCTGGTGTATAGACCACATCTGAGTGATAAGGTTCTCAGCTATTCTGAAAGGTATAAGATAAAACGTATGTCATATGCACATAGAACCAGAGTGAATGCTATCCCACTGAAGGCAAGCCCCTTCCACATGGAGTAAAGGTAAAGTGGATAAGGGAGCTCTCTGCGGTGAGTCATTTCATCACCCCCAGGACTCCCCATTAATTAAATTGAGATGTGAAAAGTCAGCAGCTCTATGTCCAACACTCCTCTGGCCATTACTATTGATCAGGGTATGATATCATTCCTGCCAGAAGGTGACCCAAATGCAGTTGCTTGGAAATAGCATTGGCTGCCTACCTTACTTTATATCCCTGTTAAAATATTTCCTTCAGGTCCCCAGTCAAGCCCACCACTTTGGAATGAAAAAGTTCCTCTCAGGTAGCTGTCTACAGGCAGGACACCCCACCTAGAGGAAATACCATCTTAACTCAGTTGCGTTGGTGTGATTCCTTTAGCCCAGGGTGGGTCGAGCTGCAACCACCAATTCTGACTGGGAAAGGATATAGGTTTATATCTGAGACCACATTGTTAGTCCTGAAAGAAGTATTATTTTCTTTTTTTCTTTTAAATCTACCTAATCTCTGTGAGGTGTGTTCATTCTGCCAAAGTGGAGTAACAGAACCCCAGCCATGGTTACCCATGAATTTCCCTCTCAGGGTTGCACTGGAATCCAGAAGCCTTCTGTAAAATGGAGCAATGACCTTTGATTTCCCCCTCTATGTAGTTTCAACAAACATCTTGCTTGTGCAAGCCACTCTGGTCTGAGGAACTGGGAGTCCTGACTCTCTAGAATATAGAACACATCTAATGTCTAGGGTCTCATTTCTTCACTCACCCCATCTCCTCTGACATATATCCAATTCCTTGGGGTCATGCCAAAGGATAGTCTGTGGGTCAGCATGGTCAGATGGACATCACATCTTTCATCTTAGTAGAGAGTGGAGGCGAAAAGTTGAATGTCTCCCTGTCAGCTGTTATTATTTCTACATTGGGTTCAATCTTTTACACAACAGTTTGAAATAATATTTGGCTTTAGGCTATGTCTGCTTTCTCTTGGGCATATCTCCTTGAGGCCAGTAGCGCAAAACATTTTGGCAGCCTCTTTAAAGACAATAGAGTGGGACAGAAAATATAAGGAGGATCAAGTCTGAATAATATTTAGCAAAAATATTCTACTGTATCATTCTGGTGATGGGAGGGGACAGAAAATAAGCATGATAAATCAGTAAATCCATATATATATAGTTATAGTTATAGTTACAGTTATAGTTATAGTTATAGTTACGGCTAAAGCTATATAGCGTTATACAGTGATAAGTGGTAAAGAGAAAAAAATAAACTAGGGTCAGTGGAAAGACATTTTCAGGTGGAAGAGAAGGTGCTCAAATTTTATATAGTCTGGCTGGGAAAAGCCTCGATGAGAAGGTGGTATTTGAGGAAAACCCTGAAGGGCTGAGCAGCTAATCACACAGACATCTGGTATAAAAGTATTTCAAGGGCGCCTGGGTGGCTCAGTGGGTTAAGCCGCTGCCTTCGGCTCAGGTCATGATCTCAGGGTCCTGGGATCGAGTCCCGCATCGGGCTCTCTGCTCAGCAGGGAGCCTGCCTCCTTCTCTCTCTCTCTCTCTGCCTGCCTCTCAGTGTACTTGTAATTTCTCTCTGTCAAATAAAAAAAAAAAAATCTTAATTAAAAAAAAAAATAAAAAAAAAATAAAAGTATTTCAAGTAGTGGGAATAGCAAGAACAAAGGCAACTGAACCAGAAAGGCAAAAGATAGAGAAGGGAAAATATTTATTGAAATAGGGCAAATAAAGGTGTCATATATTCAATATCCAAACAACTCATATAAATCAATAAGATACTAATAGATACTTGAGTAAAGTTTATGAACAAACCACAAAAGAAGGAAATGTATCTAATGAAACATAAAAATCATGTATGTATCTCCAATTAGTAATCAAATAATTATACCCCAATCTAAAGTAGCATTTAAACTGCTCTATTTCAGTGAAAACAAGATAAAAACAGAAAATGTGAAAATTATAATAATAATACTGGCAAGAATTCACAGAAATAAATACCTTAATGTTTGACAATGCAAGTGTAAATTGTTACACCTCTTTGGAAAACTAATTTGGCAAATTTCTTCATGAGCCAAATTGTCATAAGTGGGAATTCTTCCTCTGAAAATCTACCAAGAAATGTCACCCAAATCTGGAAAAATAGATGTTTGTATACATTCACAAGAGTGGACATTGGTATCAGAAGCAAATTAAATGTCCAGCATCATGCTATGAGCTCAGTAATTGTGGCACGTTCTTTCAATGAGGTAATACGTACCTATTAAACCCCTTGATTCAAAAGTGATTCAGTAACATGGTGACATGACAGATGGTCTTGACATGTTAAACGGCAGGGGGTAGAGTCAGTTTATAGCATTATACATGTATATTGATTAGAGCTTAAGCTTTAAATCATCTTCACATGTATGTGTGTTCCTGTGTTTGTGTTTTATTCCTCCTCCACGTGGAAGAAATGATGGCCTGTCTACAGTCAGAGTTGTTCCAGAGAAACTGAACCAATAGGACTATATACACACACACAGAGAGAGAGAGAGAGAGAGAGAGGAGAAATTTGTTGGCTTGCAAGTCTAGGCTTGGCAAGTCTAAAATCTACAGGGCAGACTGGCAGGCTGGACATCTAGGGAATAATTTCAGTTTGAATCCAAAGGCAGTCTGCTTGCAGAATTCCCTCTTCTTCTAAAAACATCAGTCTTTTTCTATTTAGTTCCTCAACTGATTGGACTAGGCCCACCACATAGTGGAGGGCAATGTGCCTTGCTGAAAGTTTACTGATTCCAATGTGAATCTCAGCTTGCCTGGGTGGTTCAGTTGGTTAAGTGGTTCAACTCTTGATTTCAATTCAGGTCATAATCTCATTTTTGACCCTCGTCAGGCTCTCTGGTTAGTGGGGACTCTGCTTGAGGACTCTCTCCCTCTCCTCCTGCTTGCTCGCTCTCTCTCCCTCCTGCCCTCTCTAACATAAATAGATAGTGTTTGTTTGTTTGTTTGTTTTAATGTGAATCTCATCTAAAAAATACCTTCTCAGTCATATCTAGAATAACGTCTGATTAAATATCTGGGTACAGTGGGTGACCTAGCCTAGTTGACACATGAAATTAATCACCATGGCCTGTAATAGCTCAAGGGGTACATAATGCAATAGGTCCATAATGCTAGAAAACAAAATGATAGTTCCAGCAGAATCCCACAGAAGACTGGACTGGCTTGGAGAAGGTGGCAATTCCTGAGCCCATCCCAGGGGGCAGAGATCAGGGTATTCTGGTTGGAGAAGCCCACGTCACACAGTGGGTGGCACAAGTGGCAGCCCCAGTTTCACTGTATGAGATGGCTTTCTTGGGGGGAAAATGATACAAGAAGAAGGAGGACAAGACAGTGCTGTTGAGGAGCCACGAGTGCTGATTCGAGTTTACTGCAGACGTCCAAGCCAACCACACAGATCTTGCATGATGGCTTTACTGTCTTCTCTTTGTAGCCCTCTTATTTCCCAAATACAGACCTTTATTTGTTCAAAAGAATGAAGGGGGAGATAATGGATTTCTGTCTGCCTTGGTCATACCACAACTGTAGAATTGTTTCTAGACATGAAAACCCCAGTTATCAAAAAACAAAACAAAACAAAACAAAGCAAAAACAAAACAAAACACATTAACATCTGTCTAAGTAGTAAAAGATTTTCAGATCACTTCAAAAGGATAAGGGCAAAAGATTAAGAGTCCTGTTAGATTAGAAAAATAGACCTGTCTGGACATGTTTAGGACAGATAATAATCCCAAAGATTATCCTGTGGGGCGGGGTTGGGCTTCCTCTAGGTGGGTTTTTGGGTGGGAATAATAATAAAAATATATATATTCTCAGTGTATGGAAGGACTGGGGACTATGGAATGTATGTCTTTGGGAAACAATAATCTCCTCATTTTTGGTAGTATTTAAAGAGATATTACAAGTTCGTGGGTGAGAATATTGCTCATCCATATTGTCCAGGATTAGGATAGAATCTAAGGGTCCATTTTTTTTTTTTCAAGATCTAAATACTCTTACCAAGCTCAGGAAAGTTAGGGTTGGGTGGGGCTATTATGGGAGTAGTTCAGGGGGTATTATAGGGCTTAAATACCTATATTTTTCATTATAACATTATATAGCCCCCCTTTTTTAAAGAAAATCCAGCTTTTTTCCTCCTCTGCAAAAAACAAACAAAACAAACAAACAAACAAACAAACAAAAAACCCTGTGGAACTTTAATATAAAAATATTTAATATTTTGCCTTTTTGATTTTCTTGCAGCATATATTCAAGTATCCCATCTCACATTTTCAGAAGATATTGCTCATTTTGACAAATTGCCAAGAAAGGGGACATTTGAAAGCTAATTTCAAATTGTTTTTCCATAAGGCTTGGACCCATAACTATTCAATGACTTCATCTCCCCATGATTTATAGGCAGAAGTGAGTCAGTAGTGTTGTCCAACTAAATGATGGTCTCTCATGGATTTAATTCTCACATATTCTTTCAAAATGTGTACCTTTAAGTCTTGACATTTGTTAAATGCTAAAATCATATTACTCATTTACAATGAGAACTTTTTGAGAAAAATAAGAAATTGAAGGCAGCAGACACAAAAATCTATTTATAATATATATGAAGAAATGTTAAAAACCAATTTGGTAAGAAGGGACCTACCAGCTTCAGTTCCTGCTTTTCTAGGTCCAAACAGCCAAGTATTGACAATTTCAATATAGAGAGAATTAGGAGGAAGAGGTGGAGGAGGAGACAATGATGAAAAAGAAAAAGATGAGAAGAAAAACTGTAAAATTAAATATTAATTAAATAACAAACTAAAGGATACATATTTTCAAATATACAAATTGAAAATATGAGCAGCAATAATGATGAAGATCCCAATTATAATGAAAATATCCACATGTAAAAAAAGAACGTCAACTGTCCTTCATACCTTATATAAAAATTAACTCAAAATGGCTAAAACTTCTGAATGTTAAGGCTTAAAAAAAGGTGAAGGAGGAAATATAGGAGAAGATACTTGGACCTTGGGTTAGACAAAATTTTTTTAGCCTGATCCATAAAGGAAAAATCTGGACAAGTTTTACTTCATCAAAATTACGAACTTCTGCTCTTAATGAGAGGACAAGTTGCAGCCTGGCTAAAAAAAATAGTACACTCACATATTTTGTTAAAGGACTTGTATCCAGAAAACCTAAACACCTCTGTTTGTTTGTTTGTTTTGTTGTTGTTGTTGTTGTTGTTGTTTTTTAAAGATTTTATTTATTTATTTGACAGACAGAGATCACAAGTAGGCAGAGAGAGAGGAGGAAGCAGGCTCCCCGCTGAGCAGAGAGCCTGATGTGGGACTCCATTCCAGGACTCTGGGATCATGACTTGAGCTGAAAGCAGAGGCTTTAACCCAGTGAGCCACCCAGGCACCCCACCTAAACACCTCATAAAATGCAGTGATTATAAAACAACCAGACTTTTTATTTTTATTTATTTATTTATTTATTTTACAACCAGACTTTTTAAAATGCATGGAAGATCTGAATGGATACTTCACTAAAGAATGTATGTAGGGGCACCTGGGTGGCTCAGTGGGTTAAGCCACTGCCTTTGGCTCAGGTCGTGGTCTCAGGGTCCTGGGATGGAGCCCCACATCGGGCTCTCTGCTCAGCGGGGAGCCTGCTTCCCACTACCCCCCTGCCTGCCTCTCTGCCTACTTGTGATCTCTGTCTGTCAAATAAATAAATAAAATCTTAAAAAAAAAAAGAGGGTGTGTAGATGAAAAATAAACACATGCAAAGATGCTGAACAAAATTCATTGTTGGAGAAACACAAATTAAAGCCACAATGAAAACCACTACTACACACCTATTTGAATAGGTGACATAAAACACACACAAACAACAAAAATACCAAGCAAGTGTTGGTGAGAATGTGGACCCACTGGAATTCTCACACAGTGCTGGTTATGTGCAAAATAGTACAACCGATTTGGGAAAACCTTCGAGCAATTTCTCATAGTTAGACACACCGACTCTGAAGTATTTAAGCAAGTGAAATAAAACCTAAGTTCACATGAAACTCTATGTGCAAATGTCCACAGTGGCTTTATTCATAATCACTAAAAACTGGAAAGAGCTTAAAATGTTCATAAACTGGGGAATTATAAATAAACTGTGGTACATCCAATAACAAGAAGGAACTACTGCTACACTTAGCAACATGGATGAATTTTTAAAGCATTTATGCTCAGTGAAAGAATCTGGCCTCAAAGGGCTACCTTCTGCATGTTGCCATTTATATAACATTTTTCCTAAGGCAAAACCATAGGGAAGTAAGCTGACCAGTGTTTGCCAAGGGTTGGGGGAGAACCTGACTACAGAAGGAGATGGGGGAATTTTCTTCTATGTCTTAATTACAGTGGTGGTGTGGTCACAAGATTGTATTTGTTAAGACGATTAGAGCGATGTGCTTAAAAGCATGAATTTTACTGCACCTAACTTACAGCTCAATAAAATAAATGGGGGAAGAAGAATTGGGCTACGACACTTGTTGGCCTTAGTAAACAAGAACGTCTCTACCCTGTGTGGCCCCAGAAAGTGAAGACCCAGTCGCTTGGCATACCTATGTGTACTTAACATGGGGCAGGCCTCCTGTCAAGGCCAGACAGCTTCTCAAGCTGCCAGCATGGATTCCTCAACTCCCATTAATCCCATTAAGAACAAGTCAATGACTTTAATTTAGATTCCTGATTGAACTATAAAGTGCACTCCATCTGCTTTGTAGACTAAGCAACAGGCAGGCCGACATGTTCAGAGACGAATCTGCTCCAAGGCTCATATTGGGAAAATGGGCAACAGAAGATGCTGGCATCCGACCTCCAGTGAATTAGGGAGGGCTCCTTCACACCAAGTGAGAGAGGCAACATTTTCTTGATATGTCCATTGGTCACTTGTAGGCCCATCTGGCATTGGTGGGGGTGCAAAAAGGTGACTGTATCTATGAATACGACTGATAAATGTCATTTCCATCATCACTTTGTACGGTTCCTCTCCAGACTGCCAGGCTTGCCCCAAGCAGTCCTTGTCCAAGGATTGCTCCTGGTGTGGGCAGAAAGAGCTGTTTTCTAACCGGTAGCTGTGCACTCACATCTTACTTTCTACTTTCCTTAAATTAAAAAAATAATAATAATACATTGTGTTGGGGTTGGCGACTTTGCTTTTTGACCAAAGCACAACTTAGAGAGTCTTATAAATACTAAAGAATTCTAGGAGGGAAGGATTCAGGGAACTCTCAAGTCCAGAAAGCTATGTGACAAAATCAACTACCAAACTGGGTCTCCCAGGTACATGGATTTTGTCTTTGCTCACTTGGTTTCTTTACCTTGACCATCCTCAGAAGCAGAGTCTGCCTGGCCAAGCTGGTCATTTGCAGCTTTTGGGGTATAAAGTAAGGAGGAGGGTGAGAGATAGAACACAAATGAGGCTCTTAGGATGGAGCCAGGAGAATCATCGTTCAGGGAGAGGCAGAGAGAGTCAGGGGAGAAGTTACATGGTGGAAATAAAATGGACAGAGCTTTATTACCTGATCCACATTCAAATTAAGTCAGGAAACAAAACAAAACAAAACAAAACTGAGTTGGCTTACAATTAATTTAGGTTACTCAACTTTTGTTGCTTTCAATTCTTTTTCTTGTTCTGCTCTAAATTTTACCAGATCTCTGAGCTCCAGTCAAAACTATGATGGGCTTTTTGCCTTAGACCTGATCAATACCTTGCTTTGCCCCTGTTCTTCACTCTTTCAAGTAATGGGCCACTGAAATATTGGCTTTACCTTAGAAATGTTCCTGGCTTCTTCTTCATACAACTGTCATCACTGTCTTATGTGAAGAAACTTTGAAACAGCCTCCTCAACCATCTCTCTACCTACCTAGTCTACCTCATTAATCCTTTTCCCACAAGAGTGCTCAAAAAGATCTTCCTAGAATGCACATCAGATTAGGATTGCCAGTTGCTTCAAAGTCAACACAGCTTACAGAATGAGACAGAAACCAACCTCTAGCAAGGTAGTTGTGACCTTCCATGATTTAAATCCAACCTCTCCCATCCTCATCTCCCACCAAGCACCAAGAAACACTGATCTACCAGAAGTCCTCAAACCAGACCAGGCTCCATTTATGGCTTCTCAATGTCTTTGGACATGCAGATGCCATTGCTTGGAATGTTCCTTCTGTCTACCCAATCCTCCAGTTTCTGCTACTGCTTCCTTTTCACTTCAAGGCCTCATCTCCTTTCTGGAATCTCTCCTCTATACTTTGTCATCCTAAGTTTCTGACCAGCTTTTCTCCCTCAGCATCCATACAAGAGGATTTGGACTAAATTAATATTAGAAAAAATATTTCTCCTAAAAGGAACACTATTACATGGAATACATTAGCTTCTCTTTGTCTCAAATCTCTTGTTCCAGAATAACACCTTAGTGCTAAGAAAAGGTCATTTAAAAGTTCTACTTGAGTTTATTTTTCCTTATCAGCTCTCCCCTAAAACATTAGGTCCCCTACTCTACCCTTAGTGAGTTACGTAGTCACCTTTTAATAAATGCCACAGCACAAATTATGACTTACTTTTTTAGACAGATGTATTAATTATAATTCATATATCATAAGATATAAGCTTAAAGTGTACAACTCAATGTTTTTTAATTTATTGACAGGGCTTTGTGGTGATGCGCACAATCTAATGTTAGAACATTTTCAGCCCCCTCGAAAGGAGCACTGTGTCCATCAGCAGTCACAATCCATTGCCCCAAGCCCCAGTGTAGCTCCTGCCTCTCATCAATTGTCAGCCTCCATGCATTGTCCTATTCTGAACACTTCATATAAATTGATTCATACAATATATGGTCTTATGTGACTTTCTTATATGTCTCATATTTTTTCATTGGAAATAGGACATTTAGATAATGTATTATAGCAATATATTTTTTCTTGCATGTCTTGTAACTTTTTGGTTGAAAATTAGACATTTTAAATAATATGTTGTAGCAACTCTGGTAACTCATCTCTCCCAGGGGGTTATTGTGGTTGTTCATTTGCTTGGTCATGAATTTGTTTTGTGACTTGGCTGAATAATTCCGTAAAATCTTTTCCCCAGTAGTGTGCAGTTTCTGATGTTCCACTCAGACTCCCCCAGTTTCTCCCCCCACAACCCTGCTTTTTTAAAATATTTAGACTGGCTGCTAGTGTTTGCCCTGGGTCAGCGTGAACCATGCATTGGTCAAAAGTTGTGCATAAGCCCCCTGAGCCAGTTGTATTTTTACCCTTTAACACTGTACGTGTGTATGGTTTAGAGGTTGCTATCAGAGTTTAAGAAATATACAGCATTTTGCCCCATGTTCAACCAGGTCCTGGTGAATGGGAGGTTCTCGCTCTGACCTCTCCTGAGAATGTGCCTCCGCGAGCGTGCACAGTCTTCCAGACTAACAAGGTTGAGCACAGTTTCATCTGTAAGCCTGGTTACTTGGGAGTTGCCTCTGCATCAAAGTACCTGGCGTTTGGTCAGAGGTTGTGTTTAAGCCTCACATGCCAGACAGGCTTCTCTGCTTTCTGTGGATGGGTCAGTGGGTGGTTTGAAAAATTCTTTCAAGTTCTTTCCTGCTTGCTCCTGAGTGGGTTTAGCCTAGCACAGGTGCAGAGCCTTCCCGACTTCCAGAATCGACTATGATCTGGGCAGTCACCACAGCAAGGTGGTTATCACCAGGCTAAAACGAGGCAAAGATTGGGGAAAAAATTCTCAAACACAAAGCCAAATCTCAACAGGCTGGGAAAGAGAAAGGCAAATGCAGGAGTGAATGTAACCTATTATTCAAGTACAGAGTAACTGCTGACCTTTAGCCTGGTGTGTGTTCCTTTGAAACTTTTCAAGATGTCTGCCCAACATCACGATGTCTGCTCCTTCCTGTTTTGCTATTGACAATGGAGCTTTGTAAATCCATTTTTGCTGCTTTGATTAATAATTTTATGAATAACAGCTGAACATGTTTCCTTAAAAAAAAAAAAAGAATTAACTATGATCTTCCATTCTGTCAGTTTCCTTGGTTTCTTCTTTTAAGCATCTGTCAGCTCTGCCAATTAAAATTGTTCTTTTGCTGGGGAATGAGCCCACTGAACTACTTATTCCACCATTTTAGAAGTCTTGGAACCCCCTGTCTAGGACGGCACTGAAGTGGAGGTGATGGCGAGTAGCTGATGGACGGTGGTGTGGACAGGAAGCAGTCTTGACCCATCCACGTGAAACAGAGCTTCCCCCCAGTAGTAAAGGATAGGTAGAGGAAGGAGCCTTCCACCTCTCAGTCACTATTCACTGGGATAGAGCACAGAGGCTTTATGACATGGGCTGGGGATAAAAACCACAAGCAGCCTGCCCCTCCCAGGTGGGCTGGTAACTCCAGACTCTAAGTGCGGGGAGGCAGAGACTCTATCTTCTTAGGGGCAGCTCTCTAGAGCGGAGTGCTCAGGAGAGAGTTTCTGTTATATGGAGGTAGAGAGAAAGGAAGCAGGTCCTAGCTCAAATACCACAGAATTTTGTTTTTTGTACTAAAATTTAATAAATTTTCTTAAATACATATTTCTTCATTTGAGTATGCCCTTGGGAAATTTTCTACACACTTTAAATGATTGTTTTTGTTTCGCTTTGTTTTGTTTTATAATTTCCACCAATTAAATTATTCTTTTGCTGGGGAATGGGTCCCATTGAACTACTTCCTCGACCATTTCAGAAGTCATGGAATTATTTCTTTCCCGTAATAAGTACATACTATACCTAATTGGGGAATGAGTGAATGCTCTTGTCCGTACGTGATCTCTATTTGCTTACCTTATCACTTTGATTTTATCTATATAAACTTCTATCTTTTAAGCCAGGATTCCAAATTTACCCCTCTCCCAACACACTCAGTTTCCATATATCATTCTGTTCTTCTTATGAAAATAAATATAGTTGAGTATTTATCGAGTTTTCTTAAATCCTTGGCTTTACTTTCTCTGTAACAGATTTTTATGTGCTTAGCATATGGAAGGAGCTTGATAAATGTTAGTTTCCTCCCTTCCTCCCTTCCTTCCTTCCGTCTTTCCTTCCTTCCTTCCCTCTCTCCCTCCCTCCCTCTTTCTTCTGCAGGTCTCCTCTTCTGTATTTTAGGTTTATGTGCTAACCAAACCTATCTTCCTCTCTTGCTAGACTATTTGATCTTGGAGGGTAAGGACACCTACTTTTCTTTCTCTGGATTTCCCATAGACATAGACATGGCACTATACTTTTCAAGTGGCGGCCACTCAATGTATGTCTGTTTATTGATTAGTTATACGAAGTGGAGTGCCCATGCTGGAGTTCTTCCAGAGGGATTGAAAAAAGAGAGAAAGTGGTAAGAAAGAGACCCCCCATGAGATCACGTAGGTTTTAGCAGTAGATCCAACTGTGGAGGGGGCTCCTGGGCAATCTCATGTGGTTACCTGGACTAAATGTCATCCTTGATAATCAGAGGTACATGAGAGGCAGAGGCAGTGGAAGTCCTGGGCAACAATACATATATCATCATAAAATCTGGGGAGAATGAATGCATGGTCATTGCTAAATAAAGACTGCAGGAGTTGATGAAAATCTTGCCACAAAACTTTCGGGGGTAGCAGAAAGGCTTGCAGTATAAAGTGCAAAGACCTTTCAAAAAGAGCTGGTATTTGCATTTGTGGAGCCCAAACCGTGGGGTTTGCCCAGAGAGAAGGGCAGGTAGGAGTAGCAGCTGCATCAGAGCAGAATTTGGACTGAACAAATTGGGGCTGCCTCTCGAGCACAATGCAAGGTTCAGCATCACCAGACAGGCTACGGAAATACGTATGTTTATTGTATGTTAAAATAGCCAGACTCTCTGTGCTCCGTGGGTGGGCTGGATGGAAATGACCCTGGCCAGGAAGGGAGTAAGTTGGCCTTGGTGTCTGATGTTGCATGCATGTGTGTGGGCTGAGAAGACTCAAGCGCATGTAATATTTATGGAGACCGGAGTCTGATAATAAAGGAAAACAAATGGAGACATCTGGGTTGTGTGCCTCTATGCACAAAACATGGCCCTGGCAAAGAACAATCTAAACCTTTTGATGAAAAAACTTTGCTTACAAATTTACTGCAAATATTATACATTAAAAAAATAATGCTCGTCCGTTCAAAGTACTTAGAATATTCAGTAAAGTAGAAACATAAGAGAAAAAACGATCCACACAGAATCTGGCTGTCAACGTTTCTGCTCCCTTTCCTTTCCCCCACCCTACTTCTTTTTGCTTTCAGACTATTTCTTATGCAAGTTTTACCTGCTTATGATCATATTCGATGCACATTTCTACCCCTGGCTTCTTTCTTTTCACAATACATCAGAAGCACCATTTTAATGGCTGCATAACAGTCCATCACATGAATGTGTTATCACTTAATAATTTCTTTCGTTATCTATTTAGTTTAATATTGTTATACCAATAGGATGGGAAACTATGGTTTGATAAACATATTTCTGTAAATACATTTGTGCATACTTATTTTCCCCTATGTCTTAGGTTATTTCATTTGGATGGATTTCCAGAAGTGGAAAGGCTAGATCATAATAACCCTGTATGAACATTTTTAAGACTCTTGATCCATTAATGCCAAATTGCTTTGCAAGACTTCCGTATCAATTTATATTTCCATGCAGTATATGGGAGTTCTTAGAAAGATAAATATTAAGACACAGAGAGAGTATGCCAGAGTTCCTAGATAAGAATTAATGGAATGAGCTGCTGGGTATCACCCAAGAGATAAAAAGGAATAAAATCACATCAACGATATACAAATAGAGAATATTCCTGGCATACACTTGAGTAATAAAGGGTGCTTCTTCTCAGATAATCACCTTTACTCAAGAGCCAGCCTCTATGATACCACTTTCACGACACCTCCCCACATTACTCCAGTCAAAATGGTTTCCCTTTCCTCATGGATAGTCCTTCAGAAATTTTTTTCTGATCCCTTTTATTGAAGTTTAACTCTGTCCGCAGCACCTACTCAAGTTCAGGTTCATCGGAGTATACATACAATGTTTGTTGAATTTAATCTGTATGTTCACAGGCCATGGAAATACGAAAAGAAAAGAAGCAGGAAGAAGGATGAGCTGGGAATGCATATGTGGGAACAGGACAAAGTTAGTGAATTAGTTTATTGTGCAAGGTTGTCTTTCTCTATGGTCACGATGAGGAGACTCCTGGAATCAAGATTTTCTGAAACCATAGGACTGCCTGGGTGGCTCAGTCCACTAAGCCTTCAGCTCAGGTCAGAATCTCAGGGTTCTGGGATGGAGCCCCACATTGGCCTCCCTGCTCAGTGGGGAGTCTGTTTCTCCCTCTCCATCACTCCCCCAGCACATGCTCTCTCTCTCTCTCTCTCTCTCTGGCTCTCTCTCAAATAAGTGAAATTTTATAACTTCTTAAAAATAAAAATAATGTTTTCTGAAGCCATTAGGGAGGAGAGACTAAGTGAACTAGTGAAGGCTCAGGTCATCTCATGTGTGGAGGCATAAGACTGAGTGAGTAACTCAGACCTTGAGAAAGGTGTTGGTGTCTGTGCGCTGTGTTAGGGTCTCGTGGTAGTCATAGCCAGACCACACTCCTGTAGGTGGAGCTGGCGATGGGGGTGGGACAGTGTTTCTTAAAGGGAATAGGTACTCTAGCTCTCAACTGCTTGAAGAGGGCATCCCTCCTGAGTAGGAAAGAACCAGAATGAGAACATCTTATTTCTGTTGAGGCAATCAGTGTGTTCAGTGCCCTGAAGAGGAAAAAAAAAAAAAAGTAGGCTGTACTTCGTTCCGCTAAGATAAAGCCTTCAGTACAACCTTCATCTACATTTCTAGCTGTGTCTGGGCAGTTCTATATGGATCTCAGGGAAGATGCTTACTCTAGGACCGGAGGAATGGAAGCTAGAAGAGCACAAAGAGGGGACATGCATAGAGTCACCATCAAGACACAGCATTGTCCAGGCAAATGGTGACTTCTTCAGGGTCCCTTCCAGGGAGTGAGCTAAGGTCAGCACAATGAGAAGTTGCAGAAAAGGCCATGGAACCTGTTCTTGAGCAGACCTGAAGCACTACCTTGGGGACTCATCAGGAAGACCACATGACTGCATTAGGCATGACCAGTTTCCAAACATCAGGAACAAACATGTGGAAGGAGCTGTGATTACTGTAACTCATGTCACACAGCAATATAATAAAGACAAGAAGAGCTACTCTGGGGGCACCTGGGTGGCTCAGTGGGTTAAAGCCTCTGCCTTTGGCTCAGGCCATGATCCCAGAGTCCTGGGATCGAGCCCCACATCAGGCTCTCCGCCCGGCAGGGAGCCTGCTTCCCCACCCCCACCCACCAACCACCTGCCTCTCTGCGTACTTGTGATCTCTGTCTGTCAAATAAATAACATAAAATCTTTAAAAAAAAAAAAAAAAAGAGCTGCTCTGCTCAGGCTCCTCCCCTCCCCCCACTGCAGGACTTCCACATATGTAGACTTAGTAATTTCTCACAATTACCTTATATGTCCACTAGATATTCATACATTTTTCATGTAAAGAGATGACTCATATATAGTTTCTATTAAACATAGGTATTAATTTCGGGGTCAAGAAATTCAGAATCTGGCCACCTATGAGGAAAATTTCAAAGAAAAGAAGAGTAAGAAATCTTAAAGGGAGAGAAATTGATCTCTCTGTTACAAGTAAAAAAAGTAAGATATGAAACTTATGAACTTAATTAACCAAGATGCTAGAGATATAGACGTGCTGGAGATCTATGTGCATTTACAAAATAAAGTGAAGGTGTTTTATTAAAATACCCCTTGGGTCAGGATGATATGGTTATAGGTGATTGGATTGTTTTGTGTAATGTTGATTTGACACATTCACTCCTAGTGTTTAAAATTAAAGCAGGTGATCTTGAAATGGAAAGACAAAGGCCAGCTTGGAAAACGAAGACTTCTCAAGATGTCAAGAAAGCTTTTCAAGTTATCTTTTAGGTGTGGGGGAGAAGATGTGGATATGATCCACTCAGAGGAAGGAATGATAAAACTTCAAAAATATGGGCCTTATTAAAAAAATTGATGAACAACAGCATATGCTGTTGAGAAAAAAAGCTTACGTGTGTAATATATATCTTTTTTAAAATAAAAACATTATCAGGATGCAACTGAGTGCCTTTAAAGCTTATGAGAATATACAGCTACTTTGAGAAGTTGCTATCATTATCAATGTGAGTTAAGACCTCTTTTCTCTGATCGAAGGTCTTGTGCTTCTAAGTCACTCAATCACAATAATTTCTTCTAGACAGACTCAGTGTCTGCTCTGGAAATCCCAACTTTAGCATTTTTACTTTTCATGGGTGTTTGGGAAGCGTAGACCACAAATCCATGCAGGAGAATAGTTTGTCCTTTCAAAGTGTTCTTCATGAATATTCGTTTCAGTAATGTATCAGTTGTGGAAGTAAGTCCCATCTACAAATGTACACTAAAGTAGAATTACCGTGGTTCCCTTCAACTTCAATATTTGATAGCCCTGTGAATCAAACAGAAAATAAATAGCCCCACTGGTGAGCTTTGATTGACATAGCCCATCTATTTTGGGCAAAGTTCTGTGCTCAGCATGGGGATGGCAGAATCAATAGAACTCGAAAGCCTCAAACCCATCTTGGAGATGTTTGAATGCCCAAATGGAAATGTTGACCTTTTCTTGTTGGAAATTCACTCCCCCACTTAATGAAGCTGTAGCTGCAAAGGAAAGTGCATGGTTAGCTGGAGTCAGAAAATAATTTTATACGGATTGGATGTGGATTATTTCTGACATCAAATTCCATACCCGGAACCTGTTACTCCAGACCCTCATTAGAGGGCATAACCTTGAATCGCCTGGTCTCTAGTTTCTCTCTGAAGCAGAGCCGAGAGAAATGAGATTTCAGGAAGATTCACTAAGGGACAAGGGGACAAGTCACCCATCTATTCTCCACGGGACTCAAAGGTGGATCAAACAAGATGTTGAAAACCTATCACCTGGGAGGTTGCAAAGGAAATAAAAGAAAAATGGTTTAAAATTCTGGCTTCTCTCTACTTTCTGGGAAGGGAAACCTGACATATTCCTGAATATGCCTATCTTAGAAATGGAGGTTGAGGACACAGCTGACCCGGGATCATGGTGAGTTCCAGAGATTTTTTCAGTGGAAGCCCCGACAGCTGGGGGATAAACAGATTGCCTCGATTTCCCTACTATGAAGTGTGTGGTCCTTTGAAAAAGTTCCTAACTGTGAGGATACCAGAGCTGGTAGGAGTCTCTTTTGATATGATGAGTGTGTCACTCAGTGGGAATGGTTGGCCCCTCCAATCTCTCTGCATTGAATCTCAACAGAAAGATAGGAACTTTTTTCCCTGAGTTCAGAATACTCCAACAAAGGCCAGGGTCAGAAATGGTAAGGAAACCAGATCTAGTTGGTGGGGGGGGTGGGGGGTGGGGAGTATCATTTTGTTTGTTTGTTTTTAAAGGGTCAGGCCAGAGTTGACCCAGAATGAGTTGAGCCATATTTGGAGGGAGAAGCATGAGCTCCTTGTCCCCAGAAGTGTTCAGACACCTGAACTCAGAAAGACTTCTTTACAATGTATCAAGATGTGTCAGGAAGCAAGAACGGGCGAAACAGTGCTTAGATTCTGCTATGGACACTTTAGTCTTCCAACTCTGAAACTTAACATCACCAGCCATAAATTGAGGATTTAGAAATGCACCTCCCTCAGAGAGTTCATAAGAATTGAATGTGGGGTTGGATGTGCAGTGCCTAATGGGGCCACATCTATAGCAGGACCTTAATTAAAGTTCATTCTCTTCTCATCAACTATCCAGGTCTAACCAAAGCTTCACAGTTCCTGCAGTTGTGATTAAAATTTTAAATGTATAACGTCCTCCAAGGTGTCCACCTGAAATATCTCAGGAAAGAAATGTTTTAATAGGTACACATGCTTACAATGGTGATATGCTGACATTTAAAAGAAGTAATACTTGAACTGAGCATAGAAAAAGGCCAGTACCCCAACGTGGCTGCCTTGCATAATCACTGGACCCTGTTCCAGTTCTCAAGGCAAGATTATGCACCCGAGCTCAGCAGGGCACCACCGGTTTTATTTACAGGTAAAATCGAAGCCCACTGCCAGTCATTGATTTGCTATTGCTTTGTTTGATGAATGTCAGAGTCAGGAAGGAGAAATAAAAGTCTTCTAACACATATAGACCTCTGGTAGGCAAGAAACTCGGTCCTCAGGGAGCACTATCCAAATTAAGTCCTGAGTAGAGACACAAAGTAATCACCTTTTCCTTTGATTCCTAAGGGGTATTGGGAATATTACAAAATCTCACTATAAAGAGTTTAAGCCATTTGCTGGACATATCTTCATTCTACAAGTTAATGCAAATATTTCATTATAATCCTAAATAAAACATCAAAAAGAAATGTCCTGCAACACAGTGAAGTTACTATGATATATATTTGGACATATACATGCCACGTAGTGGTTTAAAGAATTAGGAGATGCTAGCTCTTTTGGATATAAAGATATATTATACAGCAGCAAAAATTAACACAGCGTGGTGCTTGTACAAAATCATACCAATGGATCAGTGAGACAGAAGGGAAAGTGTGTATGTGTACTTACCCATATGACTTCAACTTATCATTGTGTAATTGGAGGGAAGGGACCATTTTATAAATGATGTTGATAAAACTAGCAATTCTTTGAGGGTATAAATGTCAATAAATCTTTTGCATTGACATGTGATTACAGAGTCCTGATGGGTAAAGGGTTTATGTTTAAAATAACTTCCAAGCATTGAAAAGTAAAGTGAAATTAACAGTTTGTGAGGTCTTCCTGGGGGAAAATACTTGTAAATTTTGAAGTGGTAAGTCTTAAAGGAAAAATCCAACAGTTTTATTCCCATAAAGTGAAAATTTTCTCTATATAGAATAAAACAAAACAATATAAAAAGTCAGATTCAGACAAAGGTGCTTAAAATCATCAGTGAAAGTGATGATATCTAAAATATTTATACAATATGTATTTTAATAAAATGATCCCAGATTATAATAGATATGTTAGAGAAAAATTCTCAGAGGAGGAAGAACAAAATGTGAGCAGAAATGAGGATACAGATGTAATGTTTTTATCTGCTATATAACAACAACAACAACAACAACAACAACAAAAACAGAAAAAAATAGAGTATTTTGGTGTTTTAAATTTGTGGTCACCTGGTAAATTGTCGTGCTACGGGGAGATGGGGAAAATCAATGAAATATTTTGGAAAGTAGTACACAAACCATCAAGAGTCATAAAAATATGCAAGTCCTTTGAAGGATTTAACTGAAGAATAGTAAAAAAGTTTTTTTGATGGCAAACCATACATCTGTTATGGAGTTAATGTCCGCAATATTTACACAACTCCTACCACTCAATAACAAAACAAACAAACAAACAAACAAACAATCCAGCTTAAAAATCTATCATCAAGACCACTTCAGACAGATGGCATAAGATGTCATCCTCACAGAAAGGTGGGCTATCCGTTATCAAACTTCTTTTTTTAAAAAAAAATGAGTTATTTCTCCATTGATTTAGCTATTTTTCATTTCTTTCTTTTTTATTGTTTCTAGTGTACAGATCTTGCACCTTTTTTTAAACTTCTAGCTCAGTATTTCCTGTTTTCTAGTGTTATTATAAATTTTTAAATATTTCCATTTGTTTTTGCTAACATGTAAAAATACATTTGATATCTTTGCATCCTATGACCTTTTTAAGCCCACATTCTATTTATTTATTTATTTATTTATTCCAGTGATCAAGCTTCTATTCTTAGTTCCGCGTGATCATGAGCTTAGTACATACATGTCATCATTCCACTTTTGCCCCGGGTGGCTCTAGAAATGTGTGTCACCATCACCACTTGCAGATCAGGAAACTAACTAGGGTTTCGGCTGTTTCTTCTTACCTTGATTCTCATTCCCTCTGGCTCTTGACTGTCTTATCCTCCAGCCTTTACCAGAGTAGGGGCATCAGGAGTTCATAAGTGTCTTTTTTTTCTTCTTCCTTTATTCAAAAGCAAGATTAAGAGATGCTTGATTGTTTGGTTTAAACTAACTGCTGCTCCAATTTAGTTTTTCAAGTGCTGCTCTCTTTGAGCAAAACCACTTCCTAAAATTACTCTCTGCTTTCTAATAGCACACTCAGCATGTACAAGAGATCATGCTTTTGGTTTTTTTGTCTGTTTGTTTCTTTGTTTCTTTTTTTTGTGGGGGTGGAGGTATGAGTATCCTGTGTACCTCTCTGCTGCAAAAATTACTCCATGGACCTGCCCATCCACTTGCCTGTCTCTTCCAGTAAACCGCAGCGCTTTCGGACAGATGCTGAATGGTTTTGATAATTGTGACTCTAGCATCTCCGACAGTGCTTAATCTGTAACTAAATAATTATTGAATGATGAAGGAATGAAGAGACATTGTTTATAGTTCCCGTCCTCTGACAATAAAGTTAAAGGTCAACGTGTTCTCCCTCTGACACACACGTCCTCTCAGACAGAAGGTCTGAAAAATAGCTAGGAGGGACCTTTAAGAAATCCTATGGTCAAGACCTTTGTTTTTATAGATGTCTAAGAGTGATGGTGAGAAGCATCTTAAGTCACAGGGTACCCTGGAGCAACAGCTAGATAGTTAGATAAATACCCTCTTTCTGTATATTTATATTAACACACACATGTATCTGCCAGCATGAAGACACACATGTGCTTTTATGCATCCCGTACCATGTGCATATAGAGATGTATACACACACACACATACACACACAAACACACACTTTTAAGCTGCTTCACATTTAAAGAAGGCTCGCTGGATGCTAACTTCCTCTCCCCATCTTCTCAGTCACTCTCTTTGCCCATCCTGATACACACACTTCGTTAACATCTGAGGGTCAGCGTTTTAGAGATTCATGGAGGACACTAGGACAGACGCCACGGAGACCACCCAGAGATACACTGTGGTAACGCAGAGGCTGCGCGTGACAAAGCCCTAGGCAAAGGCAGCGTGGCCAGAAGGGTTCTGATGTAAGGTGGGGAGGTGGGGCATTCCAGAGGTGAAATCAGGTTCTTGTGCCTTCACTTTGGGGAGGTGATCGTGCCTCGGGTTTGTCAGTGATAGCCCTGTCCCCAGCTTGCGGTGGACTCTTCAGTGAGAGACCAGAGGGGCCTTCCTTGAGGAGGCCACATACCATGAAGAATATTGTTTCCAGCTCTTGAAAACTTGAAGCTGCAATTCATCAAAAAGTTCTGTAATTTGAGGTGCTCCTTCATGGAGCAGATCGCCCCCCTCCCAAGTAAGCAGACCCAACTGCTGGTGACACAAAACAGTCCTTCCTCTGATAAATGAAATCATGCATTCCAGAACAAATCCCCAGGCGCCTTCTGCCTTAATTATCTGTGGATTCTTCCTCCTGTCTCTGGTCTCCCCTTTAACACCATCTGTCTTGTCTCTTATTTGTCTTTGAGTAGACAGAATGATCTTTTGCTCTCTTCCTGACCTTTGCAGGCCAACACACTGCCCCAGAGGAAACTCGGAGCTTTCTGTTTCACAAAGGACTTCCCCGATGTTTTTGACCTTGGCCTCACTCCTCTAAAGCAGGACTTTCTGACAGCCTTGGCCAGGCTCTTATCTCTCCAGTCCAAGCAAGGGTGTCAGAATGTCCCAGGGAATCATTAATCAAGGGCCCCATCCTGACATCAGCTCGTTAGAAGCTCTCCGGTGCCTTGAGTGCATCTGGAGGTCTAGGCAGACCGCACTGGGCTGCTTTTATCCACAGACCCGTCCTAGAGCAGCAAGCTGATTGATGGCAAAATGGAGAATTAAACATTTATGTGTGGAAGACCAGAAAGGCACAGGAAGAAAGAAATGTAAGTGCACATGCCTGCTGGAGGAACACCATCCATATCAACACTTGGTTGCCCTGAACAACGTCCATCTCTCTCATTACTATATTCCTGTAAGGAAAACGCACCTCCATATAACATCCGTCCCAGGTTGACAAATCCTATTAGGTTGTTGAGTTGTTTCTCCAATGAGACAATTAAAAAAGGCCTTTTTTTCCCTCTTCCTTTAAGATACGTTCAAGTGCTATCTTCTCCAGCGTGTTTCCTCACCTCTTCTCCGTAGGAGGGAGAACCTCTTCTCCCAGAAATAGTTGAGAATCAGCCACCTGGCTTCAAATAATACCCTGTGGGTTGGGAGAGGGAGGAGGATGCTCACTTTGAATGTATGTCATGATCAAGAGTGGGCACACTTATTCTAGGTGGGGCTGGAAGTGAGAGAGGCAAAATTCATCTCAACAGAGAAAAGAACTTTGTAACAATGCTAGTAAACAGATCAAATGCACATGGTATTTTTCTAACTAAAGGGTGCATCAATTTAATAAATTTGATAGAGAGGTGAGCTCTTTTATAGGAAGTAAACGTACGATGCTGATGTGCAGAGAAGAAGTAGAAAGGGTTCACATTTTTAGCAAGAGTGGCTTTCAGAGCTCAGTAATTCTCCACAATGGACATGGTGAGCTGGTGACAGAGCCTTGGACTACAAAGGTCGAAAGGGATTTTTTTGTCGATGTAACCTGATTTTTATGTATTTAAAATGTCAGAAGGGGCTTAGTTCTCTTAGAATAAAGACCCCATGGGCTTAGTTTCACTGTGTGAATAGCAGAATAGGTTTAGGGATCCCAGGTGAGAACGTTCAGTAAATGGTATTGGTCATGTACTACCCATGAGACTTGGGTCTCATACATGCTTCCTTCTATCTTCACAACAACTTGAGAAGAAGGTGCTATTCTTAAGAAGCATTTTCTATTTTCAGGAAGCATCATATTTTAAAGCAAAGAATCTTTTTAAACATGCCTTCTTTTTATCTGTTCTAAAATATTTCCATTGAACATCCTTGTCTTGACGTATGAAGTTTGGTTCATTGTAGCCAAAATCTCAGTAGCTCCATCGTCTGTGATCTTATCTCCATTTATCCTTTGCCTTTTAAGATAAACTTTGCCATTCTTCACAGATATATTCATGCACACACACAGACACACACAGACACACACACTATAGGACTAACCGTATTGCACCATCACTGTTGATTTATGGGGCTTTTCACTTCTAGAGAGCATGAGCAAAGTCTTGATCATCCTTGGATTCCTAGATCTAAGCATGGTTCTTGGAAAAGGATATATTTAAACTGCTGAATGAATGAATTCATAAATGAATTTTAACTTTTCTCTTTGGATCTTCTGGGCAATAATTAGCTTCAGTGACAGGCATAAATAATACTGGGTAAAATATAATGGGATTGCAAGGCCCATCATTCCATACTAGGATAAGATGATTCTTTGATTTTTGTTTTTGAATCTTCTTTTAAGGAAGCAATTTCAGATTAATGGAATGCCTTTCTGCCAACTGGTACACATCATAAAATAAACCAGAATAATTTATAATAGTTTTATCTCAGCTCTAACCTGTCATTTGAAACACAATCAAATATGAGTGCATTTCTTGATGATAATGAGTGTGGCTTAAGGGGGGAAACCGGGTTTCTGTAACTCGGGCTCTCTCCAGGATAAGGTAGTATCACGCTTCTCGGAAACTACATCAACAGCATTATCCTGGGGGTCCCCTGGAGACACACCTACTCACACATGCATTATGAAGGGTCTACTCTATCCTGCTGTCTGATGGGCTGGTGGTTAGTCTTCGGTCTTAGTGAAAACAACTCTTTGGTGTGTGATCTCATATACAAATGGCTATTTATTCTGGGCTTTCCTCTACCCCAACCCATCAAACAACATCCCTTAGAGATTTCTCATTGGGTTTTAATGTATTATCAAAGGAGAAGTTATCACGTGGCAAAGGAATTTTCCTCTGCATGCTGCTGTTTGTCATAATGCACAGTCCTTCCCTGACTATACATCAAGCTACTCAGGATGACTATATTATATTGATGTTCATCTCTCTTAGAGAGTTCTGAGACAGATGATACATTTGGAAGGTAATTTTTTTTCTCTTTTTTGAAAAGCTTCATGAATTTAGATGTGGACAACAGGAACGACTAGGGATTTGGTTTGTTCTCTTCTCCTGCTGGAATTTCTAATCAAAGAGACTACACTGCACATCTCTGTTTCAGAATCTCAAATATGGTCCCATTCATGTAGAGTTGATTCAAAAAAGATGGTGTGTTCTGCAATCTTGATCAGTTCTCGTATTTGATCTTGACTCTATCTCCAACTCAAACAGTGACAGTACACAATATGTTTGATAAATAGTAAATGATTTTATCACTGTGGTCAGGTCACTTTGAGGCTTGGGGACATGACCATAAGTCTCAACCTTTTCATACTCCACCTGGCTTACATAATAACCCCTCTTGGATTACTCTTGTTGGATCCCATTATCTGCTTTTAAAATGGAGGTGAGCTCTTTAAGAACTCACATTTCTTACTGCAGTGCAAAAGGTACTTTCTGGTTTATATGGTCATTTCTTACCTCTTCAGATTCAACTATGACTTTCCCTTCCCTAGTTAGTATACCACCTCAGAGAGGCATCTAACTTCTCTGAGTCTTCTTACCTGTGAGATGACAATGATCATGGTACCTGCCTAAGGGCTTTTGGAACACTATTTGAATTCATGCACACATAGTGCTTATGAGCACTTCAAGCCTATCTATGGTGAGGAGAGCCTGACTCAAAAACTAGGGGAGTCCAGGCAGGAGGAAATTATACCAGAGATGATGAGATCCCAGACTGGAGTAATAGCAGCAAAGAAGATACCTAGTGTGTATTGGCAATTTAAGTATGTCAAGTATAAGACTAATCATTTTAACCTGAGTTGACACTTGGACCTTCGGAGAACCCTCAGATGCAGGTACCCCTATTCTGAAAATGAGGAGATAATGTTTCAGAGAAGTAAAAAACAAAACAAAACAAAAAAACCCCCCAAAAAACAAAAACCAAAAGCACCTCTTAAAAAAAAGAGATTTATTTGTTTATTTTAGAGAGAAAGAGACTGTGTGTGAATGGGGAGTGGGGCAGAGGGAGAGGGAGAAGACTCCCTGCTGAGTGGGGAGCCTGCTGTGGGGCTTGATCAAAGGACCCTGAGATTATGACTTGAGCTAAAAACCAAGAGTTGGATGCTTAGCCAACTGAGCCACCCAGGGGTCCCTCAAAAAAAAATCTCTTTGGATTGGAAGATCCAGGATTTGATCCTGGTTTATGTGAAGGGAAGTACCAGTCTTCTTTTGAAATAGAAAAGAAAGAAAAAGAATTTTTTTGCATTGAGTTTGCACTGCGTTCATAGCTTATAAAACATTGCCGAACATTTTGCTTAACGTGCTTCCAAATCGCAGAGTAAAATCACAAAGAACCATATTTAAAAACAGGGGTATTATGATTGAAAGAGATAAAGAGCTGAAGACTAGGGGAAATGGTTCATTCGTGCAATGAATTACCATGCAACCACTGGGGGGAAAAAAAATGATAAGGCCTATTTGACGGAAAATGCACTGTGCTTGATGAATTACGTGAGCAGTGTAGAAAACACCGTGCATGGTGTGACGCCATGTTTATGAAGGAGCACGTATTGCTTCTACGATCAGCAAACATAATCATACCACTTAAATCTGAAAATCAAAATAAACTCATTTCCCCACAGTGGCCAAAACAAAACCAAACTCCTCATCTATTAGTTTCTAAGGACTGTCTACTCGAGCAGCCTGCAAAATCCTTGAGGGCAGTCTCTCTCCTTTTGCCCAGCACCTAGCACAGGGATTGGTGTAGAGGATGTTCTCTAAATAAATTAATTAATTAATATCTCGTGTTTGTGTTAATAATTGATGTGGGCATATTTAATGTAATGTGTAATAGAAGTCTCTCCATCTAAACCCATCTATCCTCAGATTTCCTACAGAAATTACCCACAGTCCTGAGTTCCCATCTACCCTCCATGGCAGATAATAAAAAGCCTTACAGTTGCTATGCCAACACAGAGGACTCCTCTGGATGTCCCAGCACTCCGGGGCAAGGAGTGCTACAGTCTGCCCTGGCTTCCAGCTGGTGATCAGAGGGTTCCTGCAGTCCCTTCCCCCAAAGTCATCAGCTTTCAGTGCTCACAGCTGTCTTGCCCAACAGCATCTTTTCCCAGTTGTCTGCTAAGCCTGTTTTCCTTAACCGCTCATTTTGACCCATCTACCCTTTACTTCCAAAGAGGATGTGAAGGGACTTTATTTTCACTAGCCATTGTCGTCTGTTTTATTCTCTAATTCACAAACCAGAAAAAAGTTCCTTGAAATATATGAGCAAAAGCAGGAGCACCAAAGCCAAAGGAATTGAGTGGACCTCGAATCTGAGGGCGGAAGTGTAGCAACAGATCACAACACAATGTTGCAAAATTAAGAAGAAAATTGTTAGTAAGATCACACACACACACACACACACCATCAAATGATGGGAAGGATGACAAAGGTTTGGAAATACTGTGGGGGTTAAGCCAAGAGAAATCATTTAACGTAAACATGTATCAGAGGAGGTCTTTTATGGGATGCGGTCAGGACCAGACTTGATAACTTAAGGATTCAGAATAAACAAAAAGAGCTGAGAGCAGGCAAAGCCATTTTTGGCAAATGCTTCGTGGCAGACACACCCCTCTTCCCGGATCTATTTTGGATATGTCAAGCTTCCTAATGTAGAGACTTACGGATCGTTGTTCAGCTTTTATATCCTACTTCATCCTTTTCCAGATTTCAAAGGGGGAAAAAAAAAAAAGAGAGAGAGAGAGAGAGACAGCTTGGAGCAGGTAAATTCTGGCCTAGAATTCTTCTAAGATAGTTTTCACTTTCTTGTATCTTTTCAGTTCACCATCTTTAAGACCCACATCGGTTCTGTCCTGGGTTCAGAGTTATACAAGAAAGGCTCTCACACTCACCCGCATTCCGGGTCCGGGTCCGCCTTGATTTCCTTCCTGCTCCACTTTGCTAAGTTTGCGGATGCCCAGTTGGGGACCTTCAGAGGGAATACAAACGGCCACCAGAATTTTTATTGACCAAAAAGAGCCTGTTCAAACCATCCTCAATAGATTTACAAATTAGCGAACTCCCCACATTAGAATTCCATTCCGTGAGCGTTTGCTTTCCTTTAGTTGCAGGCTTGCTCCTTCATTACGGTGGCATTCTCCGTCCACGCGTAAATGCGGCAGCTGTTTCAGCCTGGCCTTCCTCTCTTAGAGTAAACCATTAACTCGCCATTTCAGTCTTCTATGAAAATGCTTATGATTGACAAAACTTTATGAAACGGTGGTAAATTGGAAGAAAATTAGTGCCACGAACAAGGAACAGCTAAGCTGTATTCGGAGAGAAATTTGTCATTGTGGGCTAACAGTGTAATTGGCTGGTTAAATATGTTATAAACAGGTCCATTTCAGCTTTATACCCTCCACCCTCCTCTCCTTCCTTCCTTCTGTTCCCCCATCTTAAAAATGATACAATTTCATGTCCTTCAGCATTGCAAAGGTTTCCTCTTGGAAGCCCTTTTGGATGGGTCTTTCGAATTTTTTCCCCAAAGGTTGAGACACTTTTGCATGGTTCATTATAAATTGTGTGCTGCGACTATAGAGGGTACTGTATGATAAAGAGCTTCCTAAACTTGAAGTGGCAATAAGCAAACAAACAAAACCTTTAGCTTTTGGTTTCCTCACCAGCAACGAGTGGTTTTCTTAATCAGTAGACACCATGTGAAAAGCCAAGCAGACCAGTAATGTCAGCAAGACTGGATTTTTGTTTTCTTCCCAGTACTTGTTTATTCTTTTTTTTTAAGGTTTTTTTTTTTTAAGATTTTATTTGTTTATTTGACAGACAGAGATCACAAATAGGCAGAGAGGCAGGCAGAGAACCCGATGCGGGACTCGATCCCACGACCCCGAGATCATGACCCGAGCGGAAGGCAGAGGCTTAACCCACTGAGCCACCCAGGTGCCCCTACTTGCTTATTCTTAATTGAGGTATAAATCACATGTAGGAAATACACTACAATGTAGAGCGCAGTGCCTTCTACAATCTGTGTATACCACTGTAATCGCCACCCGGATTAAAAGAAATAAGTTTATTTTAAAGTAGTCTTTGAAGCATTATTTGCATTGGTTCTCATACTTCCTCCCCATGAATGATATAGAAAGATCCCTTGTAAAATATGGTCCTTTAATTCTCTGTAAGAAACCCATGATTCCAGCAGCTGGGCAAATGGATGGAGGAAATTCAATGGGGTATATTAACTAGGATGAAAAATCAGCTATTTCCCTGGGCTAAAGTCTAAGTCCAATCAGTGGTGCTGGTTTTAGACTTTCTGCCACTACCCCTCAAGCCCTGTTCACAGTTCAGCGCTCTGAAGCAGAAGGTCACCATCCAGCAGAGCTGATGGACACAGATCACTTATGTACTTAACTTTTTTAATGTATTTATTTATTTGCATTGTGTCTGCAGCAGCCTATCTGCTAAATGCCTTATATAACAGCTAATTAAAATAGCTTTTAGACATACTTTTCAATTAAGATGCAGTTCACTAAGCCAATCAGTTATAGGTTATTATAAAATTTCAAAGGTGACTTAAAATGCAATAGCACAAAATTAAGAAATCATCATTTATCCAAAAGGGCTGCCTTGATTTTGAAGTGTCAACCATCGAACTGCATATAATATCCAAAAAGTGTGGTAATTATGTCCACTCCCTTCCCATGTGTCACTAATGCATTACAATAAATTAAAAGGGCAATTTAGAAAATGCCTCTGAAGTTGCCCCTGCATTATTAAATCAGGGACAAAGAACCATATTCTTTATGCCAACTTGCCATAATTTATACTGTCCTTGAGATAAACACAAGTGGGGAATAGCTAACAGCAGTTTTTAGTAAAGAAGTCTATGCCATTATGAAGGTTTGTCCATTCAGCTTGGCTAACACACTCTTGTAGACACCCAGATGTGGACATGTGCCTTATTCTCGAGCATTCTTCTTCTGACAGAAGCTCGTAGCGGGAAAATTTTCATTAGGCAAGAGCTGTGGGTGTCATTAAAAAAGAACAAGATTAGTATTGACTGTGGGAAGCAAAGGTCAGAGAAGGCCCTGCCTTTCCCATTACTGCTTTTTTTTTTTTTCATATGTATCTAATCATTTCAGGTCCTGATGAGTCCTTTGTGTGTGGAATTCCTGCTTTAGATGTTGTAATACATCAAGCCGAGGTTCATCTCAGAAAATGTGCTTCGAAGGCTGTTCCCATTTTTTGCTGTCATACATTTATTATTTAAAGAAAATGCTGTGACATACAATATTTTAGTGTTTTAGAAAGGCAGGAGGGCTATCACAGAGGCAAAGACGGGAAGGGAAGGTGAGCGGTAACCACCCGTCGCTATTGGAGCCGGACGTTCCAACATGGCCAGGGAGATCAAAAGTAGGAGAAGATCCAGAAATAAAAGTAGATCAGGGGAGAAAGCCTTTTTCTGTCAGGGTGATGTCCATGGCAGAGGCCCCAGGAGACAGGAGCCACGCACGCAACAGGCCTGATAAAGAGACCACGTCTCCCCTTAGACTTCAGCAATGCCACCTTTGCCTCTGACCACACGACCTCCTTCCCCACTCTCTGCCTAGAAGTGCACAGCCCAAGGCCCAGGCAGTCCCCCACACTCTTTCCATCTTATCAACCTGACAGAGTGTGTTTATAGTCTCAGTCACTTCCCAATCTGCAAGGAATTAAAAGCCAGGGCAGTCTGCTGGCACCAAGGCCTGGGGTGCAAGGGCGTCCCTGCCCTGAGGAGAAGTCTGCAGCCCCGAGGACCGCATGGGTGATGTCAGACCACCTGGGTTCCCGTCTTCCCAGTCAGTCACTGGGGGAATGGGAAAAATTTATTTCCGTACTTTAGTGGCTGCATTTGTAAAAACAGAGTCCCTGCCTCCTGAGGTCTCCACACATGGACACTGCAAGGCTTGCAACATGCCTGACAGCACCTGCCATGAAGCAAGGGCTCAATGTGTTAGTTTCTTCTTCTTCTTTTTTTTTTTTTTTAAGATTTTATTTATTTGACAGACAGAGATCACAAGTAGGCAGAGAGGCAGACAGAGAGAGAGAGGAAGAGAAGCAGGCCCCCCGCTGAGCAGAGAGCCCGATGCGGGGCTCGATCCCAGGGATCCCTTGGACCATGACCTGAGCCGAAAGCAGAGGCCTTAACCACTGAGCCACCCAGGCGCCCCTAGTCTCTTCTTCTTGTCTTCCTCCAGTGCATCTCCTGGGTATTCTCACCTTCTGTCTTTTTATTGTTCTAAAACCCCTGACAATTTGTGGGTGCTGTCTCCCTTGGGGGCAGAGATTGGCTTCTTCTGCCTCAATCTTAAGAAATCTGGCACACAACAGAGGCCGCTCTGTGTCCCTGGCTAGGATTCAGTATCTGATGCTCCCAGTTTCCGCTGGCCTCCCTTGCAGGGGGAATTCTCCTCACGTCCCCTGAAGCTGCCTGTATTGGAACACTTGGGAATGTTGCTGGGACATTCCAAAACTGTTCCCTGACTGCAGCCATGAGTCCATTTATTAATCTAAATTTCATTTACTTAGTAAGTATTTACTGAAGGAAAACTTTCTCTGAATCCTCGGTTCGGGCTCAGGCACAATCTCCTGCCTCTTCTGATGGGCACATACTTTCTCCCATTTCCCCATATTCCTTTTAACTGTAGCAACTTCCTCCTCTCCCAGCCTTAGTTTCTTTTATGCACAGCATGTTCCTAGTGGTGGAGACCCTGAAGCCGACTCAGTGTGGCAAGACAGATATTTCTCCCGAGGATACAGAATACCTTTCCCCAAAATTGACCCGGCATCTGAAGAAATCATCCCACTCTGCCCATGAAGAGATGTGTGCCTTCGGCAAGTGACTTGGCCTCTCTGAGCAGCTACTTTCAAATTACAGCTAAATTAATATTGCTTCCTCTCAGGCTTTTGTGAAATATTCAGCAAAGAATTATCTAGCACATGTAAGCTCAGCATGAAAACACGGTCAACTTCAGGGTCTTCCGTTCAGTCACGGATCCGTTCAGTCATGCAGTAGAGCACACATTTAACCGTTTTTTTAAATGCATAGTTTGGTGGCATGAAGCGCATTCACGTTGTTATGCAACCGTCACCGCCATCCGTCTTCACAACTGTTTTCATCTTCCCAAACTGAAAATCTATCAACAATAATCCCTTATGCCTTCCCTTCTACTTTCTGTCTCCATGAACTTGGTTACCTTAGGTACCTCACATAAGTAGAGTCATGCTGCATTTGTCTTCTGTTGACTGGTTGATCTCAGTTAGCATAATGTTCTCGAAGTTCATCTACATTGTAGCACGAGTCAGAATTCCCTTCCTTTTTAAGGCTGAAGAATATTCTGTTGTATGTATGATTCACATTTTGCTTATTCATTCTTTTGTGGACACGTGGGCTGCTTTGTGATGAATGCTGCTATAAACATGGGTGTACAAATATATCTTCTAGACCCTGCTTTCAGTTCTTTCGAGTCTATTCCAGAAGTGGAATTGCTAGATCATATGGTAACTGGATGTTCAGTTTTTTGAGAAACCCAGTACTGGTTTCGACAGTGGCTGTACCATTTTACATTCCCAATAATGGTGCAAAAGGCAAACGGCTCCATATCTTTGCCAACGCTTGTATTGCTTGTTTTGTTGTTGTTGTTGTTGTTGTTTTTGTTGTTTGTTTGTTTGTTTTTTTGCCAATAGCTATCCTACTGGTCGTGAGGTGATATCTCACTGCAGCTTGGGTTCAAATTTCCCTAATGATTTGTAGTGTTGAACATCTTGTCATGTTGTTACTGGCCATTTATATATCTTGGAGGATCCATTTATTTTTAAACGTTATTATCTGTAATCCAGTTTTGTGTAGTATTCAATGGCACAGAGCTGAGTTTGGCCCTACTGCTGCCACTAACCAGCTGTGTGACCGCAAGCAATGTGAGGGACCTCTATGAGACTCATTTTACCTTCATAGAAATAGGGATAAAAATTGTACTTCCTGGAGCACCTGTGTGTCTCAGTCTGTGGGGCATCTGACTCTTGATTTCAGCTGGGTTATGATCTTGGGGCTTGTGAGAACCATGTTGGGTTCTGCACTGAGAGGGGAGTCTGCTTGGGATTCTCTCTCTCACTCTGTCCCTCTTCCCATCTCGTTCTCTTTTGCTCTCTCTCTCTCTCTCTCTCAAGTAAATAGATAAGTCTTTAAAAAATAGTAATTCCCATGTAGCAATGCTGTGATCTGATGACCATAAAATGCTCATCTGAGTCTGCTTGCAATAAGAACAAGAAGTGAGAGACACCTGGGTGGCTCAGTGGGTTAGGCCGCTGCCTTTGGCTCAGGTCATGATCCCAGCATCCTGGGATCGAGTCCCACATAGGGCTCCTTGCTCAGCAGGGAGCCTGCTTCTCCCTCTGCCTCTGCCTGCCACTCTGTCTGCTTGTGCTTACTCTCTTTCTCTCTGACAAATAAATAAATAAAGTCTAAAGAAAAAAAAAAGAACAAGAAGCGAGCAAGACTATTGCTACATCATCATTTTCATCCCCATTATTATAATGGGAAAAAAAAGTTTCCTCAATTACTTTGGTTAGTAACAGCTAAATGGAGTGAAGATGTACCTTTCCCACCAAAGAGTGCTGGATGGCCGTCTGCGTGAAGAACAGTGTTGTCAGGAAGACTGAAATGACTTGCAATGCAATTTCCATGTTTATATGACTTTTCTTCCCAACTCTGCCATCCACCATTTGTTCCTAAAAATCTCCCAGTGCCCAGGAAAGCACGCAATAGAACCTCTTACCACCACCCAATGGTGTATGATTCTTCTGTGTGAGTGATTCTTCTGGTCTGCTGTTTGGGTGGTAATTAGTTTGGATGAAGTCAGTGTCTGTAAGGAATGTATACTTCTGGGATGCATCACCCCGGGGTTTTCCTACGTCCACTCAGAAATACTAACACCCAAGAATCAGTGTGAACAGCGTAGGAGTTACTCACCATGTGATTATTGTATGCTAGAGAGCAGGGTTTCTGCATATGTCACTCCTTTGAAGACCGACAATGAAGTTGTGAATCAAATAATGCTCCCATTTTAGAGATGAGGAGACTGAGCCCCATGAAGGCGATCTCATGTGAAGATTTCAGCTCACACAGCTTTTTAGGAGGATCTAGGATCCAAGGGTAGCTCTGATGGAGTCTAGTCTTTGCTCTGCTCTATTTCCTCAGGGCAATTCAGAAAATGTTGGTGGGGAGGGTAACAACCTACTGTTTGCCTGTATATTTCACAGTGAGTGGAAGGTAAAGGGCTCTTCAAGCATGGGTTTTTAGGGAACCAAGAATTCAAGAATAATTCTCCTATTTCCATGAGATGGAGGAAGGGTTATATTCCCAGTGCTAATGTTAAACTTAGTAGACTGGATCATAAATGAATTCGATAGATGAATAACAAAGAGAGAGAGAGAGCTCTCCAACATAAAGCATTATCTTCATCTTTACAGTAAAAGTGTTCCCCTGTCCGAAAGTGTGAGCAAAGTGCTCTGACATTTGGAAGGGTGTGCATAGAAGCCATAAGACTCCAGTGTTTACATACCTTTCCGCCACATCTATTCCCAGTTCACAGATGAGGAAGCTGAGGCCAGGACATTGAGTTGCCTGAAGTCAGCAATTGCTCCTCTAAGATGTCTTCACTCCATATGGCTTAGTGGTGAAATTACAGATCCCAAGATCTGTTAGAAGCTTATTCTGATCCAAATTTCTGCTTACAGCTAAAGGACCTTGCTAGGCTCTGTCATCCCTGGGGACTTCAGATTTTCCATCTGGAAAACAAAAATGGCATTGTCTGCCACACAAGGCTTTTGTGACTATGAAATTTGATAGCACTTGTGAAAATGTGCTTTGCCAAGTTTGATGCACGCTTCATGCTTTTAACAAATGCTGCTTTCACTTCTTTCCCCGTGGGCAGTACTTCTGATAAATAAAGTAAACCTTACCCCATTTCTCAGATTAGGATGCCCAGGCCACAGCTGCTGACAGCTTGTACAGCTTTATGCTCAATAAAGAGGTACACAGAAGATTTATCCCCCAGATGCGACAAATGGGCCCTTTCCCGTTATGGTGTCAGACCGCCCATTGAAATTACAACCTGTCATCTGTCCTGATGACCTTTGAGCTCTCGATCCTTGCAATTTTCCTAAATGAATATTCCACCTATAGGACATGCACCTGTCAATTTCAGTGATCAATACCATCCTTTTTGATGACCGTTACTGGAACTTGTTATGTTACCCTTCAAACAGGTGCTCGAGTCAGAGGCAAGCGATTCATTCTGTCCAGTGCAAACAGATCTCAGCATTTTAGTTGGGAAATACAACCCTCTCAGAGAATCACCTTCTTTAATGAGGATTTCTTTGTGGGAAGGATTCTATGCTAAGGGAATTTAAATCAATCATTTGTTGGGTCATGAAACATTCTTTTATTTTTTAAAGACCTACAATGTGTCAGAGCCAGTACTAAGCCTTTAGTTGGTATGACCTAGCACATTCCATGTAACATGTAACTAAGCCTCTGGTTGATGTTACCTGGCATGTATACATCTCCATGTGCATGTCTACATCGTAGGTAATTTACATACACACGCACATATGTGTGTGTGTGTGTGACAGGCCAGTGACTGTAGAAATGGTATGCATCTAAGTAACTAGTAAGTGACCAAATGCACAATAAGCCAAAAGAGAGAGCTGGTACGCTATGAGAACTACAAGAGAAAAGAGAACCCCACTCCTACATTGGATATCTTAGAGATGACTTCATAAGCCGTGAAGTTTGGGAAGAATTTGGACAAAAGCCCATGAGGAGACAGAGGGTCCTGAAGAGAGAAGAAAAAGCATACACACAAAATGTGACCTTGAAATGGGCTGTATATAGTATAAATTAGGAGCGGGGTCTTGTCTCACCTACTCCTGTGTTCCTGGCACCTTGGGTCAGCATATAGCACGTGATCATTAAAGCTTTGTGGAAGGAGCTGTAGTTGGACTAGACAAAACTGGGGACGATTAATTTCCCGTGATAACAAGGGTTATAGATCTGATCTCGAGGAAGTTAAGAACAGTAATGGAAGGGGCAGACACAGATAGAGATGTAGATATGGACACAGATACGAATATTAATTGTGCACACATTCCTCCTCCTTTGTTAACGTGGGCCTGTCACAGATGATGAATCCTGTGTTACTGATTGACCTTAGGACTCTATGATATTTGAATAGCAAAGATTACTTTGTTTCACTTAAAATAGGTGCAACATTATTCTTATGTTGTAGAGAGAAAACTGCCAAGATGGTCTACCTGCTTCTGGGGGAAGAAGCTCCTTTCTGAGCTGTAAATCCGACTCCTGGAGCCCACTGGTTTGGAAGAGGCTTAATTTATTTCTGGCTGTCCTTTGAATTTGCAAAGGCCTCGGCATTGAAAGATGCTGCAATTCTCCAAAGCTGATCCCCTTGGAATTCATCAGCAAGCACACAGCAAGCCCCTGAAACGGCATCCCATCTGGCGTGCTCAGGATGTACGTGGCAGGGGTGAAGGGAGGCAGTACTCGCGGGCACTCAGCATTTGACCTTCGTGTGTTCCCATACAACTATGCACTGGGGGCAGCCCTATCTTTGGAGCTGATCATGTCCGTGTTGAAGAAAGATCAGGAATTTGAAAGAAGGCATGATAAAAGGAGTTGAAAGTACAAAGGAACAGAGAAAAAGTCTTTCGGTAGCAAGTAGAAGTAATATGACTCAAACTAACCCGGCAGGGAGAAAGTATTTACTTTGTCACTTAATGAGAGAGTCTGAGATGAGAGCCAAACATCTCCAGTGATTTCAGGAATACTGCCCTCTCCACCTCTTCCCTCTGCGTCTCGTCTGCTTCTTCACCATCCTTTCTGCAAGTCTTACCTAGCTCGGACGGTCTCAGTAGGCTGTCCTCAGCCCTTCCTCCCAGCATCAGGCATCCTTCGGAGGAGGCACAAGAGAAATGCAGGCAGATCCAGCTCCAGGCTTATGCTGGCTTAGCTTTCTGAGCCTGAAGGAAGTGGAGAGCTTACTTTGTCAATACACAATCCAAAGACAAAAACAAAAACCAAACGGAAACCAAACCAAACCAAAACAAAACAAATACACAGTCCAGCCTGATGGCAGACTCATCGTTGTGCAGTTACTGTGGCCAGAGGGGGGGTGGTGCCATGAATGACCTGATCTGGGTCACAAGTGTGCACTCAAGGGTCCCGATCTGGGTCACATGTACACACACAAGGATATTCCGATTGGCAGCCAGAGCAGAACCACCATTAAGAAATGGAGGAGGGGCACTGGGTGGTTCAGTGGGTTAAAGCCTCTGCCTTCAGCTCAGGTCATGATCCCAGGATCTTGGGATCGAGCCCCACATCTGGCTCACTGCTCAGCAGGGAGTCTGCTTCCCCCTCTCTCTCTGCCTGCCTCTCTGCCTACTTGTGATCACTCTCTGTCAAATAAATAAATTAATTAAAAAAAAAAAAGAAAGAAAGAAAGAAAAAGAAATGGAGAAGAGGCAGGTTCCAAAAGGGATGTTGGGAATGGGAGGCTGTTAACCAAACACAAGAATAAATGGATTCTGCTAGCTTAGAAATGGGGGAAAGACTCTTTTAGGCAGTCCCACACACTGAACAGTGAAGTAAACAACTTTTTCAAGGTCCTCATTAACTCGGGAAAGCTAGCAGGATAGAAACGCAGAAAAGAAAATAAAGCTTTGGGCATATCCACAATACTCCAGCATGTGTTAGAGTCGTCGGATTCTGTAAAAAGCCAAACTAAGATCCTTTGAAATTTCGCAGCCCGTCCTCAATATCACCTTTTTCATTTTATTTGTTTCTGCTTTTGTTTTTGTTTTTTTAAGCCGAATTTGATGGGCACAGCTTTGACTATAGACCTACTCATGCGTTCATTACATAAATAATGATGAGGAGGATGATGGTGATGATTTTCTCAGGTCAAAAATATACCGGAAGTCAGACGGGCATAATCATAGGGCCTGGGCATTCTCAAACCATATGGGTGACCTACGACTGGAGGTAAGGAAGTTACCTGTAGGATCGGGGTCCAGGGAACCGACGTGGCTCTTGGGAGAGACATTCAGAATATAAGACTGAACATCGACCCTATGCCAAAGTGTGTGCAATTCCTCTTTCTATTACTCTCTTATTCAGTCCTACTGTACTTCCACCACCAGGGAGAGGCTATTATTACCATTTCTTCATCCGGAGGGGCAGGCTGAAATTAAAAAAAAAGATTTTCTTGTACAAGGACAAACAGCACCCAAGTTCAGCCCTGATGTTGCTCCGGTGCCACAAAAAAACCCCAGAAGCCTGAAACAGTGTTACACAATGTCACTATGCTTCTTTCCAATGCAGTTCGTAGTATTAGGATAGGAAGACAGAATGCTTTAGGAACATGAAGGAGTGAGCACACAGGGCTTCTGGTCTTGAAGGCTGTAGAAGGTTAGCTGGAAGGAGTGCTGGAAAAGGGAAATGGCACATTGGGAATGGCATCCCAAAGGCCCAAGGTTTCTAAAGATCAGGTATGTCCATTGTGAGCACCTGACCCAAAGGCACTTGGCAGCCCACTGGTTTGGAAGAGGCTTAATTTATGAAGCCACACTAGAAAAATGAATTCATGGATGAATGAGGGAATGAATGAATGAATATTTATTGATCAGCATTTTTTATTTATAGACCTTCATTATTAATTCACATGACATAGTATGTCTGCTTGAGCTTTTGAGGATTTGAACAAATCAATATGTTCCTCGTCTCATTTCTATAAAGCTTTCCACGAGAACGAAGCTGGGAGGGGTTGGGGGTTGGGGGATCTTTCCCCTGCACTCTTCCTACCCATCCCCATGCCTTGATAGCTCTTCCTCAGGGGTTTGTAAATCTCTGCTTATGCACCCAAATCCTGGTGTCTGACAAAGAAAAACTCCCTGTGAATTATAATTTGGATTTTTTTTAAAATAGGGCAGTCAGAATGAAGCTTTCTGGTGGCCGCTTAATTTGGAGGGCATTATTTTTAGCCCTGCAAAGGACCAGTGGCACGAAAACAATTAGGATCTTTTGTCAAGTTAATTAAATTTTACTAAGTGTAGTAATCTCAGTGGGCTTCGTACACCAGAGGTAAAACTAATTAAAACGCAAATTCTTCCAAGTCTAATAAGGAGTTCTGACTCGGGTAGCTGAAGAATGTTGTGCATACTGAGAGATATTCAAAACTAATTTATAATGAGACGAGGGCAAACCCTTAAATGGCTCAGTTCTGTTGAAGGCTCACTTGAGAACACCAATAAGTATGTTAAATTGGAGGCGGCCACTTAAAGAAAGGAAGGCAGATTGGCAAACTTCGCTGGGCTCAGGAGAAAGAAATGGATGCAGCTCAGACAAGTCAGGATGGGGAAGACGGGGGGAAATGAGGTATCCAGGTTTTACCTGGAAAGCACTATTTTCTCTCCAGGTTCCTTCTCTTCATTAAATTCTCCCAGGGCAGGCTGAGCTAATGGCAATTGCTTTTTCCCACAGCGTCCTTTTCTTGGAAAGCTACATGGAGCAAAAATGTTTAGTTCACAAGGATTCAGATCAGTAGTTAATCCACACCAGGTCTCCTCCTGGACTGACAGACCCATGTTTCAGCTGAGGCCACCGACTAAAAAATTCACTGTGCTCTAGAAATTAGCAGAGTACTAAACTGGCAATCCAAAATGGCTCAGTCTTAGTTCTTTTTTCAGAGCTCACTGACACCAATTTCTACCTCCCGTCAAATGTGTGTGAATATTTGCAGTTGAAAAATTTGAAATGATTGTTGAATCACAATGGGCAACCTTCATATCAACTTGGGTACACTTCAATTGACATGCTATTACTCTCCCATTGATTGAAAGTGGCATATACCTGCTGACACTTTCCTCGTTTCTCTGTCTCATTTCACACCCTGTGGTCTGGCTCCGGCCCTGGTATCCCACAGACTTTGGCACGTTCTGCCCTACCCTTCTCATCACCAAATCTAATGGCCTTTCTTTGTTGCTACTACCCTCGACCAGATTGGATCATTTGTCACAGTGACCACCCCATCCCTCCTGACCCACGCTGCTTTATTTAGTTCTGTGATGCTGTTATAAATGCAGCAGGACCTGCTGGGAATGAGCAACACTGAAGTCTCTTTCTCAGAAAGGGGCTTCCTGCCTAGTTTTGTTCAGTAGATACACGTGGATTCTACTTGAAGTGACAGGTGGGTGCCATCATATTGGATATCTATCATGAAGCTAGAATTTTTCTTTGTCCTATAATTATTTTAATATTTGCATTACATAGGTAAGGCATGCTCCCTGTAGAACATTTAGGAAGAGCAGAAAAATAAAAAGAAAAGAAAATATGCATATAACCAAACCACAACTTTATTATTTCCTTTTTTTTTTTTTTCCATATTTTCCCTTTATAGTCTTAATGCAATTCATGTATCCATGATTGTCTTTGTCCTTAACACTCTAGCCTGAGCATTTTTCTGTGTCACTGAAGTATTATAAGCAATTCACTAACGTCAGAAGAACAGGCTTTTTAATTGGGCACATCTAGTTTTAAGTCCCAGCTTTTCCTTGCTATGCAATGTTAAGCAAGACTTTACATTTTCTTTTTAGTCTAGGTTCCTTATCTGTCAAATAAGATTGATAATGACTTTATCATAAACTTGATAGTAAGACGAAACTGGCTGATGTTTAAAACTTGTTTATCTGTGTTTTTTGTTGGTGATATTATTATTATTTTGTATTAACAAATTCAGTGTTTAATGGTTCACAATAGCTCATCATGTGGTATTCCATCCTTTACTTAAATTAATCTCTATTATTAAACACTTAATTTCTTCATTAGTTTTCTAACACCAATAATTCTAGAGTGACTGTCTTCATATGTTTATTAATAACATTTTCTACACACAGATGTACAAGTTCCTCCCTAGAAAGTTGGTGCCAGTTCCTGCTCTTACCAGCTGCGTATGACAGAGTTCTTCCCCTCTAACTCTTGTAGCTGCCTGGGTGCCTTCATCAGGAACCGGGGGGTGGGTGGGGGGCAGTCTAGTACCATAGCCGGTGGTAAAGCACCGATGGCCTTACCAGAAACCTCCCACCCAAGGCTTCCGCCCCAAACTCAGAAATCTTTACCCCAACCTTAACCTAGATGCTTGCCAGCCTACACCCCTTAAGGAAACCCCACTTCTTGTAAGATTCCACAAGTGTCACTGATAAACTGCCCCCAGTTCTCCAGTAACACTTCCTTCTCCTCCCGTTAAGTGCTGAATCTGTAAGGGAGATACTCGTCTATGTAAATCCATGTCTCGACTCACCTGCCGATGAATAGAGAGATTTGGTTCATTTGTGATGTATTTAGGAAGACCTGGGTTCTGTCCTGGAAGCTGAAGAAGGCTTGACCTGAAAAGGGGCAACCAAAGAAGAGAAAACACGTCAACCACTGTTGAACATACAAAGGGGTCAAATGCTCTATACTGTGTATACATCAGCTATTCGATTCACTGAACATGACAAAACTGCAATGTCTCAAACATTACCCTAGTCTCTGAAAGTGCAAAGTAATCACAAAAAGTGTTTTTCCTTCCAAAAAGTCACTGTCCGATTCGGAGGGGATCTACAGAAATAGACTCATCCATAATGACACTCTAGGTGGCAGGTGATGTAATGGGGAGACACTGGAACACAAGGGGAAGAGGTTAGAAAGCTAATGAGATGGGGAGCCTTCTCACTGAAGCTGGGTGTTTCATATTGAGCGCAAATCCACCACGTGGCCTGGGAAAGTCAGCATTAGAAACGGTCTGGATGGCAGGGGATTCTGAGGGATCGATCTCCTACAGTTTTTGAGGCTGGGTTGGACATGATGTAGAGGAGATGGGGTAGGAGATGAGGTTGAAGAAACGGGGGGGGGTGTCGTATTACAGAGTGGGGCTCAAAGGCCATTCTAAAGAATCTGTATTCTACCATCTGTATGTTGGAGGATCATTGCAAATGTTGGTAGAATTTGCTTTGTCAATCAATGGCTTACATTTCCTGACGTGTTTCTGAGAGCCACGGCGATTGTTGGGATCCTGAGAGACTCCGTTCATTCATCTTACGCTAAGGGGAGGGGGGCTACTGCCTGTCGTATCTCGAAGTTTGGTAGGAGAATCACATAACTTACCACAAAACTAGTGAAAGCCAAGCTAAGTATAAGGTAACGTTTCCTTCTGAAAGCATTACACAAAGGGACACACTCTATGGGGACTGTCATCATAGGTTTTTAGTAATTGCAGGGCAATAAGCTAATTACTGTGTTCTATCTACTTCCTTCAGAGAACTCCAAACTGAATGAGTAAACTTGGAAAAAAAAAATTAAATTAGGGCCGTGAACAAACAAAACAACCTTCCATCCCCGAAGAAACCCAATAGAAGAGACATATTTAGGGTGCTCAGACTTTGTATGTTCAAGTCTGCTCTTCTTGTTTAAATCCAGAGCCCCTTTATTTGTGCTCATGGTGTGTTCCCGGGTAACTGGGAAAGCCAGCGTGGAACACTAATACCACATTCATCACTACAATATAAATGTTCTAACTCTGTGACTTGGGCAGGTCACTGGGCCTCTCTTAGACTCGGTTTCCCCCTCTGGCCTTTATGGTTTGGATTCAGTACCAGGGTCCAGTACTTAATCCATTAGCCACTTGTAGCCTCTCTAATGTGGGTACTGATGAGTGTAGTTAATTTGAATTTTATTGATCCGCTACCTCTTTTTATAACAAATATTTTATAATATTCCCTTTATTATCCTGAAATGAAATTCATAGATAGTATAAATTATCTACATAGATAATTTTTTAAGTCAGTGCAATGCCCTAATCGTAATACAGAAGAAAAATGAAAGAAAATAGACTATAATAAAGTAATAAGTACTTCCCATAAGTTAAGTTATAATGCATGACATAACATTATAAAAAGGAATAATGAAGTAGTAAGACACCTACATCCATACACAAAATCACCATGAATGGAACGGCTAAAAATGCAGACTGAAACAGATGTATTATACTGGCAGCATAATTAGGGGTATTTCTGTAACTGATATGACTTTCCAAAAAAGTACAGAGCTCTTGGTAAGATTTTTTTAATTGAGGTGTAATTGACTTGGTAAAACTTTAAAAAGCTATCTTCCCCAATTTACACAAAAGTTGTATTCCTGAAAAATTCTGTGCATTTTAAAAGGCGAAAGATTTATGCGATCTGAAGAGAAACCAGAGTGTAAAATTCTGTGCATTTTAAACCAATGAGATAAATTCCGTATGCCCGTATGCAAAATAGACTTGAATCTAGGTGCGTGTGATTATAAAGGGTTTTTAATCTAAATACATGGTAGACTTTCAAACATCATATGGCTCGCAGTGCCATTTTTGACGGTGCAGAACTATTCTCGCTTTGCTTCCCGGACCTCCACCCATTCAAATACTAGGATTTCGTCATCCTCATCCGCATTAAACACACACACTCTGTGATACTCTCTTGGTTTAGAGTGTTGGGTCCCAAGTCTTGCTTGAACCATTACTTAGGCCACTGCTCCTAAGGTGGAGTGTTCTAAATGCCATAATGTTCAGCATTTTGAAGGACCCCTAAGCCACAGGAAATTGGTATGTATGTGGCTTACTATTTTGGGCTGAATTTACTCCCTTCCCAGAACTTACATATTGCAGTTCTAGCCTCCAGGGACTCAGAACGTGACTATATTTGGAGAAGGGGACGGGGGTGTCTCTAGAGAGGTAATTAAGAAACAAAAAAATAATAAATAAAGAGGTAGTTAAGTTAAAATGAGGTCAGTCAGGTGGGTCTTCATCCAATATAACTGCTGTCCTTAAAATAAGAGGAGACTTGGTCACAGACACATTCGGAGAGAAGACCATGTGAGGACCTGGGAGAAGACAGCCAGCTGCAAGGCAAGGAAAGAGGTCTCAGAAGAAACCAAGGCTGCTGGCACCTTGATCTCGGACATCTAGTCTCCAGAATCATGGGAACATTGATTTCTACTGTTAAAGCCTAACTTGGTTACGGCAGCCCTTGCAAACTTATGGTTGCTATATGTACAACGACGATCCTGATTTCTACTACTATTATAACTCCTTCAACCACTGCTCTGACCCCCATCCTCACAATTAGTTATTGAACTTGGTGTTATTTTTATGGTACTAATCACTCCCCATAACAAGCACACAAGCCAACTAAGCCTCTGCTTGGGTCCCTGCAGCACACCTACGAGGAGGCAAAATGAACTCTGGACCCAAACACAGCCCAACACGGCAAAGTCCCCATCCGAGCTTCTGTGTTGCCGTTTTTCTCATTCTCAGGTAAATCACGCTAGAGGCCCAGAAGATGTTCGGATCACAAGTCAGCAACCTCCTGGGCCCCCATTAGGGATTACGCCTGCATGTATTCTGATGGGGAGGAACTTGTTAAGAGAACTTGGCCAACTCGGCAGGCATTTCCAATGGGAGGCATTTATAAATCAGTGACGACATCTTAGAGGCAGGACTGTATAATGGTTAAGGATGCCGATTTCTGGGTCAGCTTGCCTGGGATCAAATTCCAGCGTTGTCATTTAGAGGTCAAACAGTGTCGCCTCCCTCAGACTCTGTTTTCTCCTGGGCAAAATTATAGCTCCTCTCTGGTAGGGTGATTTTGAAGCTAAACTGAGTTAATTCACACGAAGAGCTTAGGACATAATGAATCAATGAACATTATATCAAAAACTAATGATGTACCACACTTGGCTAATTGAATCTAAATAAATAAATAAGAGCTTAGGACAGTGTTATAAAATGAGGGGCCAATACAGTTACCCAGTGTTAGGGAAGACTTCGCAAATGCCGTCTTATGAGTCCTTACAGCAAACGAGAGCATTTTATCTTTTGACACTCAAAGGTTGGGGAGGTTTTGTAATTTTCTCAAGGTCACACAGCTAGTAGATGGAAGATCTGTGTGAGTCCTAAGTCCTCCTGCTTTCCAAATGCTCTATTCCATTTCTCAAATATTTCCACAGTCCTTTTACATATTAAAAAGAAATAACGTTGTCCCTCCCTGGCAACCCACCCTACAAACAACCTCTATTCTTTCTGCTAAATAACATACCTATCTTTTTCATGGCAAGGTGAGATATAATATCAAGCCCTGAGATTGTGCAATGTATGGCTATTTTTTATTTTGCTGGAGAAAATAGCAAAATGCTCATGGGTTAGTTTATTCATTCAGACCAGAAATAGATCCCTGCAGCACACCATTGATATGCTCCACAAAAATGTGTAGATGCAAAGGGAAAATGTAATCTATCACCCGGATTTTTCTTTTGCTCTTTGGTGCCAAATACCTAAAGATATTGAAACATCTCTATGCTCAACCAGGAGAAAATACGTCAAAAAAAGCACCGTAGTTTTTACTTTCCATTCATACATTGCAGAAGCATGTGAACATATCTAAGTCTTTAGAGAAGTTAAAGCCCTTTACCTTAATCTAAAGGTCATGTTGCTGATGGAACTTGGCTGTGCTCACACCAGAGTGCAGGGAATCACTGTATTTGGGTTGCATGAAGGAACCGTCTCCCCCACCCTCCCCAACCAAAGAGCTTAGGAATGTATTCACCACCAGATTAAAGCCGGCATCAATTTGAATCTTTGCTCTACTGCACTCTAAGTTCTGTGAATATTAATGGAAATTTCTTTGTTGGATGGTTGGCTGCTTAAATTCATCTGCCATTCTTCGGTTGGAGTCATTCGGGCAATTAATGTTGAGCGTGTGCCCACTCCGATAGGGGCCAGGTGTAGGTCACAGGCATGCCAGCACCGTATGTGTCTAAAGGTCAGACTTTTGAAATCCAGCACAGGAAAGACGGCGAAGCACCAGCAAGATCCATGATTGTGAGTTTATTTTATTTTAGGTGCAAACTAAGGCAGGGGCAGCTGCTTTTTCATTCTTATTGGATAACCTTCAAGTCCCTGTTCTAATAACCAACTGCCTGGGGTGAGGGTGGGGTGGGGCTCGCCTGGTGTCCCTGTGCTTCCAGCGCGATCTAGGTGGCTCTCAGACACTCATTTATGGCCTCCACAATGGGATGCAACGTGTTACTACAAAACCAATGGAACAGGATAGAGTTATAAAGATCTGGGTGAGAAAACCTAGCTATCCCATGCAATCCCTGTGTAGCCATAGGCCAATGTCTTAAACTCTCTGTGCTTCTGCTTCCTTGTTTCGAAGATGAGAACAGCAATGGTAATCTAGCTCACGGGGTGTCTGAGGTTTAAATGCTCTCCCAAGAGTAAAACTCTTGGAAAAAAGGCCTGGAACAGCATATACATTGAGCTACCAATTATTACTTTCAGAGGCGTTGGCCCAAATAAAGTGTTTCCGAGACAACGTGAGGGATAATAATGTGATTTCAAAACAATGTCAAGATCAAAGGCTTAAAAATATTTACTTGCTGAGTCCAATTATCCAAATTACGTTGCCTGCTGCCAGGGTACATTTTGAGAAAAAGATGATCAGAGAGTCAGGCTGGGTTTGAATCCAAGTTTGGTGGTCCCCTAGTTGGTTATTTTGGGGCAATTTCTAAACTTCTCTGAACTTATTTTCTCCTTTAATATGAGGATAGTAACACCTGCCCATAGTATAAGATTCCAATAAGAATTAATGAAGTAAAATATATGCACTTAATCGATGGATAATTTGAATAAACGTCTCAGCTCAACACTTTCAACCACTTTTCTCAATACTCCATAAAATGCAGAATATGTTTATTTGTTTCCATATTTAACGAATTCCCAGGACATTCTTGTCCTTTTATGCAGCTGTGTCTTCACCCATAAGGCCAGCTTTCTGTAATACCTTTCCCTTTGCTTTGGGCCCAGCACAACCCATTCACTTTTTAATGCCCTGGTTTGCCTTTGAGGGAAGAATGGAGAAGTAAAACCGTGACCTCCCTGTTTTTCGGTCGGATCCAGGAGCACTATAGCCCCAGGGCTGGAATGGAAGTAGGGTGACCAGGAAAACAGGCTAGTAGCTGGAGAAGAGAGCATCTCAGGCATGAGAAGGTCTGCCCCGGGCTAACTAACGCAGGGCCCAGTCTGTTCCCACGACTGCCAACCATTATAAGGTGCAAACGTCCTCTTGTGATTTGCACATTGATGTACCAGCTCTGGCTAATGTAAACTGGTACAGCTTTCCTGGAGAGATACCACATGTTCCTGGCCTTTGGTCCATAATTCCATTGATAACACAAACAAGTGGACTGATAAATGAGGATGAGATTTTCACCAAAATGTTATGTGTTACGGCCCCTAATTCACAACGCATCAAAACAAAACCCATGGCTTATGTTACATTTATGAAATGACCTTCTCTTAAGCCATTAACAATACAGTGTCAGAACATCGGACAGCATGGATTAGGAGTCATGATGCAATCTTATGTTAGAGACAGAAGAGAAATCCTTACCCCAAATGCAATCCAAATTATGTGAGGATGTTAGGATGTGTATGAGTAAGGAAAGAACAACTACCTCAGAAATTAACAGTGACTCTTTGTTGTGGAATGTTGGTTTTTTTGTTTGTTTGTTTGTTTGTTTTTATTTCTTGCATTTCATGTACCCCCTAAAATTAAATGAAATGAGCAGAAAAAATATTTCAAATGTTACTTGGGAATTCCTTTGCTTTAGTTCAGGTGGTTCCTTGTGGACTGTGGGCAGACTGTGTTTCCAGGACTGCCCCCAAAGCACCATGTGTTGCTGTTTTATCTGGGTCCTAGCACCCCTGCCCTGTCATCAGTGGCCACCTTCTGCAGGACCCCTGGGTGGTCAGGGACACCCACTTCTCCCTAACATGGAAGGGGACCCGGTGTGACATCTGGATGTGATTCTGGCTGCGGCAAGCACATTTGCTCCCATACTTGTGGCACTTCCTGGTTAGAGGCTGCCACTTACTAGGTGTCTGTGCTGTGTCGTGCAGTGGGTGCCTTAAACACCTCAATTCATAAGATTCTGAAGCTCAGAGATAAGGCCAGCATGATAGAAAGGCAAGCAATATGCCTAGGATGCAAAATTTAAGAGATTCTCAGGGTCATGCTTATCTCTTCAAATTCTGCTCCCCAGGGATGACCCTTATACTACCCTCATCTTGACCCTGCTCACAAAGGCAAAAATAACTTGCTCAAAGTCACTGAGCTGGTTAACATGTTGCGTTTGGGATCAGTTCCAGGTCCACCTGATTCTGAACTCATACTTTTCCCATTGTATCAATCTATAGATTTAAAAAGTCCAGTGTAAGTGCAGAGGGCACGTGTGTGTATTTTTGTGTGTGTGGTTATATGTACACCATGATGCATCATTCTTCATATTTTAAAAACATAAAGAAACCATATATTTGCTCAGATGGCAAGCACAGTGATCAAATACGAGCTCTTCCCCCCATTTCAGTGGCTGGGCACATGGCAGACTCCAGACAGAAACTGACACACGTGGAAAGCAGCCACATGCTCAAAGAAATAGGACACACAAATGGCTCTCCCAGCAGTTCTGGATTCTGCCATCCCGTCACTGGCACTCGAGACTAATGTCATTAGACATGGCCTCTTCCCCAGCTGGGAGCTCGGTTCAGGGTTCATAGAACAGTCTGTGGCTACAGGACACCGAGTTAGCAGTTCACCAGTGAGCCAAAGCTCGGTGTGGCAAGAATGAAGACAAAAGTCTCCCAGTCAGTTTCATCACGTGGTGGTCATAGAGTTGGTTTAGCAGATTGCCCAGTGCCAGGGAAAGGAATGTGGACTTCCCCTGCCTGGGATGGTGTTCCAACATGTGGCAAAATAGGACCCACCTTTTTGATTTCTCTTTATGGTCCCTGATGTGATTTACAATACTGGTTCATTTTGGTGCTTTTAAGGAATAGACGAGTTTCCATCTGCAGGAAAAGAGAGAGTAACAAAAAGAACAAAAAAAGGGGGGGTGGTGGAATCCCAGAGTGTTTTTTAAGTCATTCATGCACTTAGGAAACATTTATTAAACACTCAAGTGCCAGCAACTACATATGACATGATCTCATTTACTCTTTCCCGCACACGGTGAGGTCATAATTGTGTATTGTCCTCTATTCACTGATGAGGAAACGGAGACTTACGGAGGTTATATGTGTCACCCGACATCACAGCCGGTCGGTATTGAAAGCACAATTCAAAACAGCGTCTAGTGTGCTTTTCTCTTCCTGCCTTTAAAATACTTGTATAAGTGAATTGCATTTAATTGAATTATGGTGGTGTGCATACAACTGATTAATACATGCCGGCTGAATGAATGGTTAGTGACTATATTTATACCTTGTATCCATAAATTTAATATATGTTGTGCTGAGGGAGATGCCTCAATGGGAAGATGACAGTTAACAAGGTCATTTTCTGATATGGAAAATACATAAATGTGTACGTGCCTTCTGCATTTAATTTCCTCACTGCTTCTGAAATGGATATTTGCCAGTCGACTGAGAGCTGTTGCTCTTTGTTATCTGAAGGTACCATATCATCTTGGTTGCATACAGTGCAGAATGAAGAGGGAAGATTAATCCCCCTGGAAATTTGCTCACATCTCCCTAGAAATGGAACGTGCGAAGGCAGCCAGAGAAATTGCCCCTACTGATTCTCACTAGCTCTGTGAATTCTGATAACTCACTTCCTGACCTTTGGTCCCCATGCCTATAAGGCACAGGGCTAGGACTCAAGCTTTCCTAACATTATCTCCACTCCTGAAATGACAGTAAGTGTTGTGGCCTTACCCAGCCTTTTATACCATGGCACTTGGGGCTTATTTAAAAAAAAGGCAGGAGTGGGGGTTGTGCCTGAGTGGCTCAGTGGGTTAAAGCCTCTGCCTTCAGCTCAGGTTATGATCTCAGGGTCCTGGGATTGAGCCCTGCATTGGGCTCTCTGCTAAGAGGGGAGCGTGCTTCTGCTTGCCTCTCTGCCTACTTGTGATCTCTCTTCTCTCTCTCTCTCTCACTCTGTCAAATAAGTAAAATAAAATAAAATAAAATCTTAAAAAAAAAAAAGGAAAAAAGAAAAAAAAGTGTTTTTTTGTTTTTGTTTTTTAAATCTGGCATTGCTTAAATTTATGGCCCAAATTTTAGTTGAAAGTTTGATGGAGATATCATTAGCTACCTTCAGAAGATCCTAATTCATTAGAGTCTTCTTCAGATTGCTTGTCTACAATGTCATCACCATTTACACTTTCCCTGCGCTAGCTGCTATAAAATTTTCATCACTGCTCACTGATTAGGGGGAGATAGGGGAAATCCTCATGGCATAACGGGATGATTATGGTGTGACTCTAATTACTTCTTCATCCTCAGCTCATATTATTTATGCCACAGGGCCTTTGCACCTTCTTTGCAAAGACGTCTTTGCTCTAGAACATGCTGATCAATATGACACATATATACTTCTTGGTTAATGTCTGAGCATTCTTCAGATCACTACTAAATTGTTTTTATTTGTTCTTAACTGTTCTTCCTGGTTCCTTAGACCTGTTTTCTCTGAACCTTTAGTCAGCTTCTTACCTGACCATCTTTCTATAATCAAGCTGTTTTTATGCAGATATTGTTGGGGTTGCGTTGCTTAACATTTATCGTTACCCCTAGACACTGTGGCATGTTTTCTCAGGATTGCATTTCCAGTGCCCAACACGTCCTGGGCACTTATGTGTCTGCTTAGTAAAGGAATGAACAATGTAGAACTATGAGCCAGCATGAAGTCAAAGGATCAAAGAGTTGAGGCTCTTTGTGGGCAGTTGTGGGATGAAGTCATCACACCAGACTTGGTATAAGAAGATGAGCATGTTGTGAGTTAAAGCTCTTCCACTGACCAGCAGAGTTGGCCTATATGGTCCGAGTAAGTCATTGGGTCTGCCTTTCTTCCCTGGAGAAGAACATTTTTACCCCTCCTCAGGTGTTTGTGAGCACTAATGAAACACTGGACTCTTAAAAATATGAAAGCACTACAGGAATCTCAAGCATTGCTACTTTTTTTTTAATTGCCTAAGAATAACTATGATCCTGATTAGCTTACAAGAGCAATTCACACAGAGCACCCAGTTAGCGTAGGGACGGTGATGATCTTGTTAACATGTTACGTGTTTACGAGGTTACGGAGTAGTCCCAAACCACCACAGTCACATGATCATGCAGCCTGTTCTCCTAAGTTCCATACACGTTTTAATTTCCTTGGGATTTCATTTTTAAGTTTCTAGAGTGCTATGCAGTTCTGCCCCAGAAGAAAAAAAAGTCCCTTATAAATGGAAGATGGGTTGCCACATAAACTCAAAAATGGCATCCATAGGAATGTGAAGTTTCTTTGCATTTTGAAAGAATACGAAGATTTAATTATATCTCAAATCGAAACATAGAATTTACCAGTGTTGCCTTGTTAACTGATTACACTATTACTGATATTAAAAGAATAAATGCCTAAATTTATGCATGAACTCATCACTTTAGTTTTTCACCATGTCTAATTTTTTGAGTGGAGAAGATATAGGACCCTCTCTTTCTTTTTCTTTCTTCCTTTCTTTCTTCCTCCCTTCCTCCCTCTCTCTCTCTCTCTTTCTTTCCTTCCCCCCTTTTTTCTTTCCTTCCTTCCTTCCTTTTTTTTTTTTCTCTCTTTCTCTCTTTCAACATTCCATGCCCTGGAGCCCAACACAAGGTGTGAACTCATGACCCTGAGATCAAGACCTGAGCTGAGATCAAGAGTAGGACGCTTAACCAACTGAGCCACCGAAGTGCCCCGGACCCTCTTTTTTTAAAGAAACAAAAGTCGTACACTCCCATAGACATACATGCTCCGAAGTAATAAACTTAATGAGAAAGAAGTACATATCAAATATCCATGAAATTAGAATTATACCAACCCAATGGATTATAGTTTCCAACTTAAGAAGAAAGGGAGGGCAGATTGTTATGTTTTATGGATATTGTTTAAGGAATTTTCTTTCCATCAGATTCCCATATATATATCACTGATGGTTTGTGTTGTGTTTTTCCAAATTTCTTTTGTTTGTTCCTTCACTGAGAAGGATTGTGCCTGAAAAAGTAGGCACTGAATTTTGAAACTTGAGGTTTTACTCCCAGGTATTCCCCCTTTTCTGGGTCTACAATCACATTACTTAGTGCCACTCAAATTTGGTGACCTCATTTGAAAAATTGAGGTGTAATTAGGCTCAAAGCTCATAGGGGTTTTTAGATGGTCACCAATGAGTAAATATATTAAACACACAGCACAGTATTTGCAACCAGTAGGTGCTCAGTAAATGTTGATTTCTTTCAGTGAAACATGTATCACTCTCTAAAAGTATCACAGGAAATTAGAGAAAAATGTAAACATTTCTTATTTTCTTGGTTCCACTTAAAATCATTATATATATATATATATATATATATATATATATATATATATATGATGAACTTTCCCTAAACTATTTTATTCGTGGCAAGAAACAATTTAATTAAAAATTAAAGTAAAAAAAATTTCCCCGGGATTCAAAGTGCTCCTGCCCTCCTCAGCATAAAATGTTGGCTTTTAGACAAGAGTACTGATAAAAAGAATTTGTTCTTACTGCTAGAACAACCCAGTCAGGATAATTCTTCAAGAGATGAGCTACAGCCTTTTATTCATGATTAGATATTTTGATTTCAAAGTTCCTACTTTGAAAGGTAGAGGCTGGAATGAAGAGAAGGGAAAAAAATAGATCAGTTATGGATTTAGGGACATTTTCATTTCCTTGGAATGTGTTATCTGAATGCTTGTGAAGGCCACTAAATCTAGAATCGCTGTTCTGATCACCAAAATCTTAAGACAGCAGCTATTCAAGGCTCCTCTTCTTATAGAGATCATGTTGTGCGCAGCCAGCATGAGTCACTGTGACTCTCTTTCAAGGTCCCCATGGTGGATCACGTCCTCTCACATTTGGAAAAGTCATTCATATTAACCAGGTTATAATCCGATCGTGGTGGCGAGACAGGAAGAAGTGTGAATGCCCATGAGCCTTTAGGCAAGCATTTCTGCCTCCTGCACAGAATACTAGCTCATTTAATTTATTTTCTGGTTTGGGGAGCACCTCATGGTGGTCCTTATTAACAAATAACAAATATATTTTGTAAATAAATCCTTACTTATCTGACTTGAATTCCTAGACTTACTTTTTTTTTTCTTTTTTGCTAAGTGATGAGTACATGGGGGTTCATTGTACTAGTCTCTTCATTCTTACACAAGTTTGAAATTTTCCATAATAAATTTTTTTAGCCCTCTTTGTAATCTTTAGCTCCCACCTCCCCCCAATCCCCCACCCAAGTCTCAGCTCCTTTGGTATCTGGTCATAATTTTACATTCTTTACAATGCCATATATCTCTCATATTCATCTGGGGTTGTGGGTGATTCTTTCATTCCTCTCCATATTTATAAAATCAAGGATATTAGAGACTTTCACGTTTTCTTTTTCAGTGGAAACCATTTGTTGCTGAGCCAAGTTTACACTAAACAACGCATCCTCATCCTGTTATTCTACAGATATTTATGAACTTATCCTTCCTTTTGGAGTATAAGCACACATTTTTGTGGTTGGGGGGAAGGGCAAGTGAGAATTTTTAACCAATGTCTAGGCTCTTTCCATGCCCCATGCTATCTCTTCTGAGCTCAGAGATGAAATGAATTTTCAATGTTTCTTTTCCTGGCTTTGCAACATGCTGCATGGCCCTTGAGTGAGAAGCAGCAGGCCAGGAGATGCCAGGTGGCGCTCCTGAAGTCAGTCTGTTGACTCATTAACACACACAAACACTGGCTTCCTTTTTTAATCTAACCTCTACTGCCTATGTCACATTACTATTAATTCTCCCATCCTATAAATAGACCTTCAGCTTCTAAATGAGATTTTCTCGGTACCAAATTTTCTCAGGTCTTTATATTTTTACAGTGTCAGGACAAAGGGTGTTGAGGTAGCTACATGTGGAGAGAGAACTGCAGAAAATAATCAATTTCGTGAACACTTCTTCAGGGCTTGGTGCAGGTGTTCTCCGTAAAACTTTGCAGAAACATTTATAGTTTCAGGTTTCCATAAATAAGATACTTTTATAAAAGCTGTTTGTTTCCTTTTCAACAGGATAGACATAGTACCCTTTAGGTGGAAAATTTCCTCTTACATGGCCATTCTGCTTTGTTAGCAATGGTTACTAAAACCTTGTGTTGGGAAGAATCCTAAGGCTAAACCTTGGTTGAGCAGAACAGTGCTGTACATACCCAGACCATGGCGACGTATTGGCGACGTGAAGGTAGACCTAGGGAGCATCACAAATGACCAGCCTGCTTTAGCAAATATAGTCTCACTAACTTAAACAAAAATCTTAAAAAAAAAAAAAAAATTCTTAAGAAAATTGTTTTTACAGAGCATTTTGTGTGATTTCTTAATTTCTCCTATTAGAAACCCAAGGTCCAAAACCCTAGAGTCACCATGCCTAACTGGAAGTTTGAAGTAGAAATAAAATTGATGCCCACCTTTCCTCCTTTCTAACCCCTCTACCCTTCCATCTCTGACAGCCATGAAATGAGCAAACTCATTTTTAGTCAGACCCTAAATCTGAGTTGACCTGTAAATTGTTCCTTAACAAGCAATTTTTTTCGATGCAATATTTTTTTATGGAAAATCGGTTGGTCTTATCCGTAATAATAATGCTAATTATAGTAGCTAGCTCATAAAATTGTTACAAGGATTAAATATGAAAATTCATGTAAAGTAAGAACAGTTCTGCCACAGAGAGTTTTGGCTATATCATTACTACTAAATGATACTACTATGTCACTATTAATAAAAAAAAATAGTTCTGGCTTTTTGACCACAAATGTAATAAATAGGTAAATTCCACACCCCCATTTCTGAATTAGAAGGTCTACTTGGGCCAATAATCAAACATAAGGGCAGTAGTGTTTGCCTTCTTGATATTTCAAATCCCCTGTCTTTTCCATCTACACCCTAGGCTGGGCTTTCGAAAAATTTCTCCCCACTGAGCTGCCTACAATTCATTCTTCCCACCTTGTCTAATCTGAGCCATCTTGTCTAAGCTGTCTTGTTCACTGGATACCAATGATATATCTAAGACGCACGCTGAATCACATCAGTGTTTAGCATGCTCTACTGTTTACCCATTGCTAACATGAGGAAGTGATGGGGAAAGCTCCCGACACAGGCTGTCGTCCATATTTCTTGCCTCGGGTATCTCCACATACATCTGTATGACCAGATATGGAGAAGCCTATAGGGTTCTTCCAACACATCAAACACCTGGGTTGCAGGGATTGGAAGACCAGATCTGGTTTCAGATCTGCATACTTATGTCTCAGAAAGCTTAATTACCAGTAAAGTCGGGTGGGGGGCGTGGGGATAACATACACAACAAATGTGTGCCTCTGGGGATTGCAGTGATAAACACGCAACAGAAAAGTACATCACACATTCCCATTTAGTGGGCAAAACAAAAATGTAAGAATAGGTAGTAATAATAAATAATGCTTGATAAGGTGTGAAAGGTCTCTCCCGTTTTCCTTGTTTCTTTGACCATTTATAATTCCTAGCACTTGTAGTTTCTCAGAATGTCAGCTCTGTTGCTGTTAAGAAAATAAGAACAGGAAAAAGAGAAGCTGACTACTTGTCTGTGCAGGTTAGCCCCAAAGTACAATGACACGTTAGATATTTTTAGATGAGGAATTTAATGGATTATCTAACACACTGTGTCAGAATTTGTTGTTCTCACCAAGTGATTAGGTTTAGAAAGGAACATTAATTAATTTGTATGGATGTTTGCTAGTGTGCCTTAAAAAGCATCGTTCCTCTAGGTTGTATGCGTGTGAGTCATTATAAAACCAACACACACACACATCTACACACACCATCACAAAGCAATCACATCAGACATTTTCATAATCAGATTTACATTCAACTTCACAAAAATCTTTCCTTCCCAGCAAATCAGGAACTCTCAGCACTTCTGTCTCTGCATTGTCCACATCACCAGACACCTTTAATTTGTTCACTGGGGCATTCTGAAAATGTGTGGTGAATTACTTTGTTCACTGATTATTTGAAATGCAACACTAGGAACAATGAGAATAAAATGGCAGTGGACAACACTGGGTGAATCTTGCAGTTTACACATGCAAAATATGCCTGATTAAAGGAGGAATTCAGAAATGCAAATTCCTGAGCTATTTTGCATGGGCTAGGAAAATGTCCTCTGCTCCACCTCAGTGGCACACCGCTCCAATATCTTAACCCTCCTCATATGCTCACAACAAGGCATCACCTGTCACTCTCCTCCAGAAGGTGCAAGTGGATTTTAATGGCAGAAACAACTATAGGAAGTAAACCAATATAGCCATTATTAAACATTTATTAAGGTCCCATTGTGTGGGAGCCACTGATGTGTTTTAAAAATAACTTTCTCACCATAATACTTGCACTATAACCTAACTTCCTTTGCATTTAATTTTTTAATGTATATAGGAAATTATAATAGTTAAGTTTCTATAATCCCCATGATGGTCAGGGCAGAGGGAAATGAAAAGACTAAAGTGATATCCTATTAGTCTTGAGAAATTATGTTCCACTGGGGTCATGCTGACAATCAAATCACAGTGCAAAGTGTACCCCAGGCTCCTCCTAACTTTGTGGTGACAGACTATAATCTAGGGTTGCTCAAAGCCTGACATATCCGGGGTTTTAGAGTGGGAGGTCCATATGAATTGGTTAAGGAAAGAGAAGTAGACAGTTGCTACCCCAAAGTTATTGATGTTTGTTTGGTGTAGAAATTCTTATTGTTCATGAGGAACACATTGTGGCAATGATGACTACGCATTGCAAGCACCGTCAGGTCATATCTGTTGTTTTTGTCTTACTGCAGTGAGAACTGTGCCTGCCCCCCAACCTGACTCTCAAGGTTCACTCTCACAAGCTTCTTCTTGCATACACATAGTCTTGCAGCATTCACTGTCCACAGAGATGATGAGCCCATCCCATATGGTGAACCTCTGAAGGAAGCAGGTACTTCCATGAATCAAGGAATCTATCTGGGAACAGAAGTGTACTATTTCCTTCTGGTTCATCGATGTGAGCACAGGGGTTTGTTGTTGGCAACAATTTCCAGCTGTAGGAAGAAACCATGTCTGAAGCAGGAGATCGTCAGGCTGATATGGAGGAGAGATACAGAGAGTAGCTGTAATAAAGTGATGGAGAATGAGATCTGGGAGAGGAGGGAGGTAGAACAAGGAGAGGGGAGGGAGAAAAATGGAAAGAAAGGGAAAGGACATGAGAGGATGATGAAGGTGATGGAGAACCTGATGGGCAAGAAGTCATATTTTCATGTCCTGTGACTGAATTCATGTATACCTACAACCTTCCAGATTACGGAAGCCAGTAACTTACTTTTCTAGTTTAAACTTGACTTCTGTTTCCACTGCCTACAACCAAGGATCTCAACAAATACAGACTTCACGATTTTAAATCGAAAAAAAGCATTATTACTTAAAAAAAAAAAAATACCAAACCAAGTGCCAGGTATTAGGCAACTAAGTTTAAGTCATTAATGACTTCTTTACCTTGTGCATTAGTGCTACTACTATCATTACCATGCTACAGATGAAGAAACAAGGGCTTAGAGTGGTTGAAATGACTCGCCCAAGGCATTCAGATGTCAAGAAATAGATCATCAGAACTTGAACTCACATGGGAAAGAGAACCTAAGTGCTGGGCTCTGCTTCTGGAAGTCTTCTATATAACAAAAATGCCCAGTCAGTAGGGTATGGCTCTTCACAGCCCTCTGAGAAGATAAAGCTCAGAACTTAACATTTTGTGGGGAAACCAAACAATCGAGGTTGAGGTGAAATAGTTTAGGTAGATACATTTTATATGCATTTTGCACACATTACCTTAAGGGTAATATTTGATGTTATATTATAAACTTCCTTCTAGAATGAAAAAAATAAAATAATTTTCCTTCTACCTTCCTATGATCATTGGAGACTTTGGAGACCTTTTTCCCCCTCCATTTCAATGAAATATACCTAAATGTGTCTTGTTTTGTCACAGGTAATATACCCAGTAGAAAGTATTTCGGGATATGGATCTTCAGTCAGACACTTAATTCATTTCTGGTTTCATGTGCCAGCTGAGGGAGTTCCGATACCCACATCACTTTCCCTTTTTATCCCCTGAGGCTGTCAAAATTAAAATCTGTTCAACTTCCTATTTTTCTACACTTCTCTATTCCCAAATCCCAGTTTTCTTATGCTAGAATTTTACTCAAATAGAACTCGTGTTTGGGAAGGGATTGCACTGCACTTTTTTAAAAATTTAGATAAATTTGGCTATTTCTATGTACCAAATGGCCTATAAAGGAAAGTTTTGATGGCTTCTCAGTATCCTGGTAGAGGGTGAAGGCAAGCCAGGTAGAAATTCATGGCTGGAGGAGCTAAGAAGACCCTGAAGTTTCAGTCTGAGCTGAGTGAACTAGCTATCCAGGTTGACTGGGCAGAGAGGTACAGAAACAGGGTCTATTTGATGTATGTTCTTCCTATAGCCGAGGGTAGGTATGCAAGAAGCAAAGTCAAATCACACACACACACACACACACACACACACACACACACACTTGAAACCTTGCTTTATATGTGGCACATGCTATGTTCAATCACTTCCATTGGCAAGCAACCCACAGAAAACGAGTAGCATGTGTGACAGATAAAATCGTGGTTGTAACCCATTGAGACTTGAGTTTCTTGGCGATACTAGCCAAACCCGACTCATTAATACACACAGCAAAAGCGCTTTTCATGCTCTTAAGAGTTTCTCATGCACTTTGTCATTTGAGTCTCATATCAACGTTCTAAGCAAGTCAGATGGATTATTACTCCCATTTTAGAGAACAAGAAGTTAGCTGGCTTAGCTGGCATGCTGAAAAGAGAAGAAAAGAAAAATAAAGAAAAGAAAAGAAAAGAAAAAAGAAAAATACCCTCATCCAGAAAGTGGAAAAAAATAATAGTCTTAGTGAAGTTCTCCTGATTCCTTTTTTAGCTCCCTGACCTTAATCACATCCTGCCACATAAATGAGCTATGTCCAGGCAGTTCCTAGACTCTTTGGAAGCTACATTAAGCCATCAGGATACTAAGTGCACTTACTGTGAGAAGAACATGAATAATTAAACATTATCCTAGTGACCTGGAAAGTTCAGGCAAAGACACTGAGGTTTATTCACCTAAGAGGCCTTGTCTCAAGGATGTTAGGCCAGTCTTGACTTGGTGCATCTTATGTCGTGGAAATGGGTAAGGTCCCTTTCGCCCTGCTGGCCTCACCACGGATGGGACCAGCCAGCCAGGCAGATCAGCAAATCCCCGTTTCTTGAGAAAGAGCAGAGCCAGAAATGATGGGGTGAGTCTGAAACTGAGCTGGGTGGGGACAAACCCAAATCTGAGCAGAGGGACACTTGAGCATAGGACTCTGTGGATTAGTGACCTGAGCCTCGGTGGCATAGGGAGATCCATTACCAAGGAAATTAGAGGTATCTTTTCCAAATCTAGAAGAAACGGGCGAGAAAGGGTCATCTCCAATCCCATGGGCATTTTGATGACTCTTCAAGCTTCAATTTTCTGGTTAAGAAAAATGGACTGTGTGTTTGCATTTTAGATATTTCAGTGAAGCTATAATTCTGCTCTTTGCTTTTTTATGATTTTTTTTTCATTCTGGTAATGTTACCTCAGAACAACCGCTTCTCTTTCCCTCTTTCAAATGAGATACTATGAATACTTGCCAGAAATATCAAGTTAATGCCCAAGCCAGCTCTATGTTCTGATTTATCTTCCACGTTGACTCTGAGTAACAGAGCCATACATTAAGGAACAAAGCTCGCTGCCGGGGTATTTATAACCTTGTCTTTTAAAACATTTGGCAGACGTTCAGACCCTCCATATGTTCGCAGTATTAAACTTTACCATAAAAGGAACTTAAGAGTTACATTTGAAGAAAGCTGGTATTGTATGGTCTGAAAGTCTGGCGGTTTAAAAAAAAAAAAAACATAATCAAGTCCAACTTGAAATAACAGATGTTCTGTGATCCTGCTGAAAGTTTAAATGCCACACAACAAAGTCCTGCTCTCCTGAACACTGCAGATGTCATATTTCAGGAGCATTTTCAGTGACGCAGAGCAGACACATTGAGCTTCTGAGCCTGGTTTAATAAGGATGCATTCCTGAGTGGTGAGGACTAGAAAGGAAGACCGTGGGGAGGGGGGGACAGCAGGCCAGCCCCCACGCTGCACTCCTCTCTCCCTCCCTGCATCAGTAAAGCCTGCAGAAACCAGGCAGCTTCCTAGGGCAACAGAATGCCTCCCGTAGAGGAAGCTAATCTGTAGAGATATGGGAAATAAATACTGGGATCTCTTTTTCTATTCATATATCTGGATAGAACATACATTTATTTACCTAAAAAATAAGAAAAAGAACCCCCGATATATTTTGTCTTCTAATACTTGGCACTGATGGAAGCTGGTGCCAGCTTCAGTATTTGGTGCATCCCAGGAAAGGGTAGGAATTCCATAACTTGACGAGGTTGGCCATGATCCCGCTGCCACTGTGCTGTGAGGGGCTGTGGGTTAGGACAGCTCAGGTAGGTAGACTTATGGAGCACATAATGTGGCCTTGACTAAATGAAGCCATTCAAAATCAAGTAGATTTTAAAAATTCCTTAAAAGGAAACACGTACTGAAGCCAATATAACAAGGTAAGCAGGAGAAACCACTACTCTGAGGATGAGCCTTCATCAGCCACATTTCAAGTTACATAACAACATGGTCGTGTCACTGAAGGATGAGATAACCCCCAAAAGAGATTAAATGCAAAGTACTGTTTAGAGTCCTTGGTATTTGGATCCTATGAAGAAAGACAGTTGCAGACCAACTGGTGAAATCTAAATGAAGTCTGTAGTTTAGTTAATAGTATTGTATTGATGTTAATTTATTAATTTTGGTAAGTTGTTATATACATAATTAACAGTAGGAGAAGCTGGGTGGAGGGTATCATAGGAATGGTCTGTACTGTCTTCACAACTTTCCTGTAACCTTCAAACCATTCCAAAATTATTGTTTAAATCATTAATATGAAAATAATTTAAGGTGGGCAGAGAATGAATTGGTAGTAATAAAATAAACTAAAAATGCTGGAAGTGAGAAAAAAAGTCAAATAATTATAATAATATTCAAAATTCTAACCAAAGAAAATTATTTATTATGTTTTTGGTCATTTTTCCTAGTTTTTTTCTCCTCTTGAAAATCATAATTATATATTCACTGATATCTTAGACAAAATATTTTGGGTCTATTACTATTTTTTCCAACTTTATTAAGAAACACTTAACTAATAAAATTGTAAAATATTTGAAGTGTACCACACGATGATTTGACATATGTACAGATTGCGTAAAGATACCCCCTTTGAGTTAATTAACAAATCCCTTACATCATAGATTTATTTATCTATTTATTTATTTATTTATTGGTGAGAACATTTAAGTTCTCCTCTTTCAGAAAATTTCTTTTTTTTATTTTTAAAAGATTTTATCTATTTATTCATTAATTTATTTATTTGAGAGAGAGAGAGCAGGGGGAGGAGCAGAGGAAGGAAAATCAGCCTCCCCACTGAGCTCAGAGCCTGATGCAGCTTGATCCCATGACCCTGAGTCCATGACCTGAGCCAAAATCAAGATTTAGATCCTTAACCCATTGAGCTACCCATGTGCTCCTCCTAGCAAATTTCAATTATATAATACAGTGTTGTCAACTATAGTCACTATGTTAAACATTAGATCGGGAGACCTTATTCATCTTATAAGTGAAAGTCTTTACCCTTTTACTAAACTTTCCTGTATCCCTCACCTGTAAGCCCCAGTAACCACTTTTCTACAGTCTATTCCTATGAGTTGAGCTTTTTAAGAAAATGATTTTAAAGACAGATCATTATTCTCTCCATCTCTGGTACACCTCATTCTAAGTATACAATTTTTTATTCATGAAGAAATGGAGATAACATTTTTGCAAGAAGCTTATGCTATGGAGAGGACATTTCAAGAATGCTTCCATTGCTATGTGATTTTCTTGCCAAATTTCATTTACCTTACCTATAAACCTATCAAACATTCACAGTTAAAACATATGTTTTCAATAAGTAAAAAATAAATAGGGATTCTCAATTAAAGAAAAAAAGAGTTCACTATCATGGATTTGTGGCTTTGGACAGTTCTGTTTCTCAAATAATATTCAGTATTATTGTCAAGTGATGATGGGAAAAAAGGCCAATGTAGTCAGCAAGAAATGTAACTGATTGTATTACCTACCAGCTCTTCCTTCATTAACCAAGTGACTCTTTCCCCAAACCTAGTTTTAAAACTATGATTAGCCCCATACCACTACGGCAGCACTATTTTTAGAAACTCCAAAATTTAGAAAATAATTTCATGACTAAGACATGTTCATACTAGTAAATCTATTTCTAGGATTCATTGCAGAGGAAAATCAGAGTTTTTGTTTTGTTTTGTTTTGTAAACAGGGATGTTTGTCATAACATTATAATACCACACAAAAAAGTAAATGACTTCCATTCCTCCAAATAAATGATGATTCATCTATCATCTCCTTGATTGAATATTATTCAATCCTTATAATTATGTTTCAAATATTATATAACGGTGTGGAAACATACTCAGGATCTTTTCGTTTTTCCTCTGAATGACTAATGTGTATATGCAAGATGACTTAAATAGAAGAAGGCAAAAAAGAGAGGGAGTGAGAGAATGTGAAACTATTCTAAGCGTTATTTTCCTCATTTGGAAACTGGAGATAATAATACTGATTGTCTGACGGAGTAGTTGTGAGAATTGCATGAGGAAATCCCCGCAAAGTGCTTCGGAGGCCAGTCTGATCCCACATCTTGCCCATAACAGGTGTCTGCTGACTGAAGATGATGATGATTGCCTTCTGCAACCTCCGTGCAGCCTGGCTGGCAGATGGGCTCTGAGTTTGTGATTTCGGGGTAAGAACCTTCACTGGCAGGGGCTTTCAGGAAAGACGTTTGCTTAAGGTAGATGCAGGATTTCAAAGATGCAGGTGATTTTTCCCATGAACGACTCCAAAAACACTGCCTGCGACTAATGTGCCAACCACTTAACTTGCCTGGAGCTTTGATCTGCATTTGTAAGGAGGGTTAAAGAGGTAGACTTCTTTGTCTCCCAGTCTTCCAAGTAACATTCTTTGTCTTACTCTTCTCTTCTCCCCTCCTTTCTTCCTTCTTCTTGCCTCATTTACAGCTGCCTTGGGTCTGCCTTTTTGTCTCTCTCTTGAGTCTGACAGTCACCCTCATGGTTATCTCCCTATCCTTGTCCTGTTTCTGCCCCCACCTACTAACAAATCTCCCCTCTTACTCCTGGATGTCTTTTTTACAATCCAAATCCGACCAGTTCTGGTCTTCCTTTAAAAACTTCTGGCTTCCTATTTTTCACAGCGGTAAAATTGATTGGTACAGCATAAACATCTCTTCATCACTGAACCTCAAGTTGCGTCGCAGATGCATTTCAAACCAATCTTGCCAGCTGACGATTTTCTGATCTAGTAGAGAAAAGCCTCTTCTTCCTTGAACACACTATTTGTTATGCTTTGTCTAAAGTGCAAGCTGATCCTGTCTCTGAAAGTCTCTCATTCTGTTTACCTGTGAACTCTTGCTCCATCTTCTATGTCAAAGATGCGGTCTCTTCCGGGAAGCCTCCTTCTCTTTACCCAGAAAGATTATTTCTCCTTCCTTTTTGCCACCAGACTTTCTCTCATCTTATCAAGTGTCATTGTGATTGATCACTTCATGCCTGTCCCCACCGCTGGGCTGTGAGCTTCTCGAAAGGCTCTCTGTTTATTCCCAGGCTAAACATGAGTATTTCCTACACAATAGCCCTATAGCTGATGGCTGATGATTTGATTGACAAATATTTTTTGAATGCCTATTGTGTGTACAAAAGTCTCACCATTAATGTGTAGAAGAAGGTACCTCTAGGAGGTCCCAGATAAAATGCAAATATGTTACTGAGATAGCATTCACTATATTAGTGTAGAGTATCTATAAAGTTTTAATTTAATTGCTTAATTTACCCATGGCATAGAGAGGTGTTACTGGTTTCAGGCACAGATAGATAGGGGTACTTAAAAAGTCATCCATACTCTTTCTTTAGTGCTTGCTCTAATTGACTTCAATTCTCAAGCAAGTCCTGTCTACTTAGTGGCACATATGACGGCATGTCCCCTGTAGACTTACATCTTTCCTAGACAGCAAGCCCTGACAAAGTCCTCATTTGCAGAGAAAAAAAAATTAATGCAAAAATTATGGGTATAATTCTTTCTTGATCAAACTTAGGTCATGTCTCAACCCCTAAAAAAAATCAATGTCTTGCTCTGATTTACTAGAGAGAGGTCAAAGACAAATTAAACTTATGCACAGAGAGAAGAAAGGTGGTTTCCTAACGGAAAGTTTTTATTCAAATAGGAGAGGGAGGAAGGAAGGAGAATATGATATATAGGATATGTTAGACAAACAAAAAACCTTCACCCCCATAGAGTGGTTAACTGACTCTATAAATCCCTCAAGTCTCTCTTTGTCTATCAGTCTTCAAAATTCATCTCCGATATAACCTGTGCTGTGAAATCTTCCCTAGGACCCTCAGGAAGAGTGAGTCTCTTACAACCCAGCTCTTGATCCTGCTTCCATCACCGCACGTTACCCTACTGTTCTGCAACTGCCTGTTCATCACGGTCTCCCCAGCAGAGTGTGCAGCCCTCAGAGGAGGGCCTCCAGTATATTCCTCTTCTTCTGGTGCGTCTTCAATCCCTTATTGAAGTATGGTAGTTTCTGCCTTTTTATAAGTGTCTGCTAATTGCACGTATAAAAATAAAAAGGGGTACGGATTGAGAGAAAGAACAGGAGCTGGTCAGGGTATAATACTGCCAGGTAAGTTCTGTCCATCTCATGAAAGTGAGCCCATAGACACAGGCCTAGTTCTTCTGGCCACCTACTAACTCTGTCCACCTTGCATTCATATAGTAAAGGATGTATTGGCTAGAATTCAGATAAATCTGTAGAAAATTATTATTATTTATCTTTTAATAATTAATTATAGATGAATAGATGTACTATATGAATATATCACTATATTATTCTAATATCTACTATAATTAATACCCTATATAATAAATAGGTATTATATCAATAGTTAACATAAATCTATAATAGATATTATAGATTAATTATAGATATAATAATTAAAAATTAAGTAAAAAGATAATTATTATCTTAACTAAGTCACCAGACTTATTGTAACATCTGTAACACAGATGATATCTACCATCTATGAATATAGCAATTTAAAAATAATATTAGAGGGGTGCCTGGGTGGCTCAGTGGGTTAAAGCCTCTGCCTTCAGCTCAGATTTATGATAACTATTGATATAATACCTATTTATTATATAGGGTATTAATTATAGTAGATATTAGAATAATGTAGTGATATATTCATATAGTACATCTTTTCATCTATAATTAATTATTAAAAGATAAATAATAATAATTTTCCACAGATTTATCTGAATTCTAGCCAATACATCCTGATCTTAGGGTCCTGGGATAGAGGCCTGCATTGGGCTCTCTGCTCAGCAGGGAGCCTGCTTCCTCCTCTCTCTCTCTGCCTGCTTCGCTGCCTACTTGTGATCTCTGTCTGTCAAATAAATAAATAAAATCTTTAAAAAATAAATAAAAAATAAAAATAATATTAGAAAGTGTATTTGAAAGTGAGTGGTGGTGGGCCCTCAGTCTGCATTCATTTCACTTCCCTTCTGTGTAACTTCCGTATCTTACTGCCAATTATTTAACTATATCTCTCCCTTGAAAGTCCTCTGTACACAGTCAACTACCAGGCTAACTTATTTTCTAAGCAAGGCTATTGATCCATGGCATTGTTTTGCCTGAATTCTCTAGCTTGTCTATCTCATGATTCTTATGATTCACTTCTTTGTGGTAACAGTATTCTTTCATTTTATTAACCTGTATATGGTAAACTTTTTTCTGCACATGCCTTCCCAGTAGGCATAATGCACACATTCCTTCCACTTTGTTGGAGGCAGAAATTGGTGAGTGTTCCTGCTACAGAGGTTGGAATGAAATCAGGCCCCAGTTCATGCAGGGATCTGACATGGGACGGATTTAGGTAATGATGCACACAGGGAATCAAGTGCTGCCCATTGTGCTGATAGATTACAGTAAATGATATAACCCAAAGCTAGAAACTAACAGACCAAAAAAAAAAAAAAAAGCTTTAGCTTACGTAATTAAAAAATTCAGAGTGATAAAAATTGTATAATTTCTTTCTTCTCTCCCTTTCTTCATTTCTCCCCATCTTTTATCCATTCTTATTCCTTTTATTCTCATTCAGACTGTTCATAGAGGCAGAAAAGTAGAGCTGGTAGCTTCTTGTTTTCAATGTTCTTTTTTTTTTTTAAGTTTTGTTTTTTTTTTTTTTTTTTTTTTTTTCAGACAGAGATCATAAGTAGGCAGAGAGGCAGGCAGTGAGAGAGAGGGAAACAGGCACCCCGCTGAGCAGAGAGCCCAATGCGGGGCTCGATCCCAGGACCCCAATGTTCTTTTAGCTCTTTATCACAGGAAGAGAGCTCCCTCTTTCTTTTACCTCTCTCTTTCTCCATTGCCCATTTCTTTCCCCCAATCTTATGCCACTAAATCCCATCTCCTTTTTAGCCTCTCCCTCTTCTGCTCTCAGATTTCTGTATTCAGTCTAATGGAAGATAACCTTATAAATCAATCACTCCTGCTTAGGTCAGTGTCTACTCCCTGGACAGTCTCTGGGCACGAGGAAAGGGATGAAGCACCTTGATGCTCCAGGCCTGCAAGGAGGGTCCAGATGCGCATCCAGGTCCATCAAAGTTTTCATGGAAGATGGCCCTATCAGAATCCCAGGCCATGAAGAAGGGTATTGGAGAGACATGTAGCTGGTATCTGCTAACCCCTGAGAAAGCTCAGTGTCCTTGGTGAAGTAGCTTAAGCCATGAAGGTTTACATCAGGGTAACTGAAGAACTCAGAGCTTTAACAACTGGAAATTTTGGGGGGGTGGATGCATTTCTACTGCATTCAAACAGCACTCCTGGGCTGGGTCCCCCATAAAAGAAGGGTGGGTTGAGTCCAGGGTAGTGCTCAAAGGGAGCCTGTGATGTATCATTTTATAATCTCAATGAATGTCTAATTTTTATTTTTTTAAATGAGTCAACTTTATTTTTTAGAACAGTTGTAGGTCTACAGAAAAATTCTGAGGAAAGTACACAGATTTCCCATATATAAGCTCAGGCCCTCCTACCCCAGCATGGTCTCCCCATTTGACATCTAGCAGCCGTGCAGTACAACTGAAGAACCAAGGCTTATACAATATTATCAACTGAAGTCCGTAGTTTACATTGGAGTTCACTCTTTTTGTTCTGTATTTTATGGCTTTTGACAAATATATAATGTCCTGTATCCAATTTTACAGTATCATAAAGAATAGTTGCACTGCCCTAAAAATCCTGGGTGCTTCATATATTCATCCCTCTCTCTCTTTCCCCTACAGCCCCTTACAACCACTGATTTTTAGCCTCTCCCTAGTTTTGCCTTTTCCAAAATGTCAGGTAGTTGAAATCATGCAGTTTGTAGCCTTTTTGAATTGGCTTCTTCCACGTAGCATCAAACATTTAAAATTCTTTCATGTCTTTTTGGGGGTTGAGGTCTCAATATTGGCAATATTGCTCTGTATGGCTTCACCACAGCTTTGTTTCTCCACTCACCTGCTGAAGGACATCTTGGTTGCTTCCACTTTTTCACAATTCTAAATGAAGTTGTTACAAATATTCATGCACAGGTTTTTTGATGTTTTTTTTTTTTAATTTTATATTTTTTTAATTTAGTTTTTCAGTGTAACAGAATTCATTGTTTATGCACCACACCTGGTGCTCCATGCAATACGTGCCCTCCATAATACCCAACACCAGGCTCCCCACCCTCCCACCCCTTCAAAACCCTCAGATTGTTTTTCAGAGTCCATAGTCTCTCATAGTTCATCTCCCCTTCCGATTTCCCTCAACTCCCTTCTCCTCTCCATCTCCCCAAGTCCTCCATGTTATTTGTTATGCTCCACAAATAAGTAAAACCATATGATAATTGACTCTCTCTGTTTGACATATTTTACTCAGCATAATCTCTTCCAGTCCCATCCATGTTGCTACAAAAGTTGGGTATTCATCCTTTCTGATGCAGGCATAATACTTCATAGTGTATATGGACCACGTCTTCCTTATCCATTCGTCTGTTGAAGGACATCTTGGTTTCCACAGTTGGGTGACCATGGCCATTGCTGCTATGAGCACTGGGGTACAGATGGCCCTTCTTTTCACTACATCTGTATCTTTGGGGTAAATACCCTGTAGTGCAATTGCAGAGTCACAGGGAAGCTCTATTTTTAATTTCTTAAGGAATCTCCACAGTGTTCTCCAAATTGGCTGCACCAACTTGCATTCCCACCAACAGTGTAACAGGGTTCCCCTTTCTCCACATCCTCTCCAACACACATTGTTTCCTGTCTTGCTAATTTTGGCCATTCTAACTGGGGTAAGGTGGTATCTCAATGTGGTTTTAATTTGAATCTCCCTGATGGCTAGTGATGATGAACATTTTTTCATGTGTCTGATAGCCATTTGTATGTCTTCATTGGAGAAGTGTCTGTTCATGTCTTCTGCCCATTTTTGGACATGATTATCTGTTTTGTGTGTGTTGAGTTTGAGGGGTTCTTTATAGATCCTGGATATCAGCCTTTTGTCTGTACTGTCATTTACGAATATCTTCTTTCATTCTGTGAGTTGCCTCTTTGTTTCATTGACTGTTTCCTTTGCTGTGCAGAAGCTTTTGATCTTGATGAAGTCCCAAAAGTTCATTTTCATTTTTGTTTCCTTTGCCTTTGGAGACATATCTTGAAAGAAGTTGTTGTGGCTGATATCGAAGAGGTTACTGCCCATGTTCTCTTCTAGGATTCTGATAGATTCCTGTCTCATGTTGAGGTCTTTTATCCATTTGGTGTATCTTTGTGTACGGTGTAAGAGAATGGACGAGTTTCATTCTTCTACATATAACTGTCCAATTTTACCAGCACCATTTATTGAAAAGACTGTCTTTTTTCCACTGTATATTTTTTCCTGCTTTGTCAAAGATTATTTGACTATAGAGTTGAGGGTCCATATCTGGGCTCTCTACTCTGTTCCACTGGTCTATGTGTCTGCTTTTACACACACAGGTTTTTGTGTAGGTTACAGTTTTCAGCTCATTTAAGTAAATATCTGAGAGCATGATCACTGGATTGTGTGGTAAGGCTATGTTTAGTTTTATGAGAAACTGCCAAAATGTCTTCCTGAGTGGCTATCCCATTTTGCATTAGTACTGACAGTAAATGAGATATCCTTTTGTCCCATCTTCTTCCAGCACTTGGTGTTTTCAGTGTTCTGGATTTTCCATTTTAGAAGACAAATAGCGGTACAAATTTTTTATTCAAAGTTATCTTTTGATGTTACCTCCTATCATCATCTTATCATTTTCTTCAATGAGCCACAGTTACTACCTCTGACCTGGCTAAATGGCCTCTTCATTCTCACCCCAAACCATAAATCTTGCATCAAAATTATGCAGAACCCTGGACTTCATTCCATTCTTACCACCCCCGGTATCTTCTCTAGGGGTGCTTGGAATCTACATGGTTCACAAGATTTCCCATGATTCCTAAGAACATGAACATCTGAGGACCAGTATCATGATCCTTGTTTCAAACTCATTAACTTCATCTCACGCCTATGGGCTTTTCTAGGAGAGTCCCACGTCCTTATCCTTGGGTTCCAAAGTAGTGCAAGTTTCATTGGGCACACACAGATTTTGAAAAATGACTTCAAGTTTCTGAGCCTCTGATTCCTCATTTGAACCACAGCCCTAACACTACCTACCCCTAAAAGCATCTGAGGGGACTGAAGGAACCAGCATGAATTTTCTTGAGACACAGACCAGCAGAAGCAGCTGTTCAATCAACTGCTTTCTCCCTTCCCAGTGAGTTGGATTCCACATAAACCTGGGCAGCTGCCCATGCCACACTGCCCAACCCTCATAAATGCATAACCTGGGCCCATCTGAGTTCATACTCCTTCCCACCTACTTCCAAGATTAACCAAGAAGAACGCAAAGTGGGAAAGGGTAAGAACTAATCACGGCTAACCGATATAAAACATGCTTGTTTTTCTACAGCTCTACTTCCTTTACAAAAAGATTAAAGAGCTCGAGAGTAAAAACCAAGTGGAGAGCTATTATTTCTATCACACAGGAGACTTTTATATGCTTGTATTATGATGTTTGTGCGTCATGTATGTGAGACAAAACTTATAGAGATTCGCAGCTTAAACCTTGAGCCCACATGATGTTTTCAGCTGGAAAGGATCAAAATGATCCATCCCTGCCTAACCATTTTGGCAATGAGAAAACTGAAGACCAGAGAGCATAAGCAAGTTCATACTGCCCCTTGTGGAGAGCTGGGAGCGAAAACTCCTTGACTGTAAGGCTTCATTAAAATAATATAGAAGAGGGGCGCCTGGGTGGCTCAGTGGTTTAAGCCGCTGCCTTCGGCTCAGGTCATGATCTCAGGGTCCTGGGATCGGGTCCCACATCGGGCTCTCTGCTCAGCAGGGAGCCTGCTTCCCTCTCTCTCTCTCTGCCTGCCCCACATCTACTTGTGATTTCTCTCTGAAAAATAAATAAATAAAATCTTTTAAAAAATAAAATAAATAAAAAAATAGAATAAAATAATATAGAAGAGGCACATGGGTGGCTCAGTGGGTTAAGCCTCTGTCTTCGGCTCAGGTCATGATCTCAGGGTGCTGGGATCTAGCCCCACATCGGGCTCTCTGCGAGGCAGAGATCCTGCTTCCCCCTCTCTCTCTGTCTGCCTCTCTGCCTACTTGTTATCTCTCTGTCAAATAAATAAAATCTTAAAAAAAAAAAATACAGTGAGCCAAAACCTGTTTTGGTTTTCCTTTCTTTTCTTTTCTTTTTTTTTTTTTTTTTTTAACATACAATGTATTATTTGCCGCAGGGGTACAGGTCTGTGAATCATCAGGCTTACACACTTCAGCTCTAAGCTTTGCTTCTACTTGACGATGCTCTTTCTTAGTGCTGCTGTAGCCTCATGCCACCTTTACCTCAACTACCTGAAGAAGAACTTGGTGACTCTTCAGCTTTCCTTCTCTGCTTCGTGACTTCCTATCTATCTCACTTGGGTTTTCCAAAGATCCGTGATGGTCACTGCTATCTCCCCAGTATTATGGCCCTAACACATCTGTGTACCTCTTTCCATCAAAACTTTTGGCTCCCTGAGTCCCAATCAAGATATTCTCTCCCCCCACAATATTGCTTTAGGACAAAGCTCTCTGTACTCCATCTGAGAAAATGATTTTTCACCCCTACTTCATTTTGAAAGGGTTAATTTAAAATTATATTTTTATATTTATATCCAATAGCTTTGATTCTTTTTGGTTTATAATTCAATGTGTTTTGACAAATGCATAGATAACACCATTGGTAACCATCCTAGTAACACCACTGTGATTAGGACAGAACTTTTAAACAAATTCTGCTTGATGAGTGACATTTATTTCATTCCTTATTTATTATTCCTACCAGTTATTTAGCAATTGCTGCTTTTGATCTGGGTGAGAGATCAAATGCCATTAAAATGACTTGTTAAAATTTTTCAGTGGTTAAAGGGTTAAATTTGAATTGTCTTGGGCAGCTCAATTGCCCATAAGATATTCTTTTTTGTTTTTTTTAGGCCATTTAAAACCTTGGAAACATTTCATGGACTCCTAATACTCTCTTCAGTGGAGTCTGCACTTGGATCTGAGGGCTATGAGTTGTTCTGGTCTAGAATTGGGTCGGAATGCTTTCCTTAAATCTCTTGAAGTTATTCCAGGGGATCCCCCTGTAGGGACACTCAGAAATCGTTGCAAAGTTTATAGCATGGGTCTTGGAGATATGAGGTATTATTCCTGGCACAATATTAGAGAGTCTCTTATATCAAGTCATTTTGACGGCTAAGTCGGTATTGATCTCTACATTCTCAAATATCAAAACCAAGTTGTCAGCGATAAAAAGAAAGTGGCCAGAGACCTCCCAGGAATTTCCTGCTAGAAAAAAAAAGAAAAAGGAAAAGAAAAGAAAAATTCTTGCTCTTTGCTGTCCAAATGCTCAGCATGTTAAACCTCACTTTGAATCAGTCTCTCAGACAGATAATGAGGTGGTAACACAATACAGGCTGTAATAGAAATAGATTGAGTGAAAAAGAATTTCTCAGGATATGAGCTGAGATATGTATACAAAACCAGGCAGCAATCATTAATAAAACTCATTCTTTGGACTCACTCTCAATCTGTCTTTCCTGTCTGGTTGGAAACTGGGATTTTTTAGAAGGGAATAACACATCAAACAACACATCTGCGTGGTTAATGAAGGTGTCAGACTGGAGTTGGGTTTTAAAATGGAAATCCTTTGGCAAACTGCAATACAGAGATAAGATACTTTTTATGGATTGCAAGAATTTAAATACTTTGAGTTGCTTTCACAGAATGTCCTTAAGTTTTAATAATATCCAGACAGTCTTATTTTGCACTGAATGAATAAGGAGAAAATGTGTCCTACATTGCCATAATTATCGAGAGACTGGTATTTTGAAAATAAAATAATGTAATGGGATCATAGGTTTAAGAAAGTTTTTTAATGGAAATAAAAAGGATATGGAGCTAATCTCAACCTACTCTTTTTTCACAGAGAGAAAACAGAGGTAACTTTATTCTCTCTAGATAATCAAATAATGACAAAAACTAGCAGGAACCAGGGTATTTTGGAACCATGACTTAAAATCATGTCATAAAGGTGATATTACATGTATTAGACATATTACCTTGGGTTAGGGGGGTGAACTTCTTTCGACATCTCTGTTTTGCCCTGAATATGATAAGGATTTTAAAGAATAGAGGAACTGGAAGTGGTTTGGGTCAGAATGGAGGTAGAAAATAAGACCTTAACAGAGTTGGAGAGGCTATTTTGGCTGGAGGAATCAATGCTAAGAACTAACATAATTGTACCAGTAAAAGAAAGAAGGTAGTCTAACATTATATCCAGCCTCATCTGTACTAGATGGACAATCTTCGGGAAGTTCAGCCTTCTCTTTAGGTTTCATTTGAGATCTATCTATCTATCTATCTATCTATATATCTATATATATTTATATAAATATATATTTACATATGCTATATATATTAATTTTAATGAAGTATATAATTTTTAACAAACTATACACATTAAATTGCACAAATTTATAACATAGATAATTTTAATAAATATGTAAGAAATACTGATTAATGTATTTCTTATATATTCCCATTAATATATATTATTTATATATTTTTCATTATGTATATTTTTATATATACATACATACATACATACATACATATAACACATACACAAACACACAGACACACACACACATACAATCATAAATATATGAAAGGAAGAAACTACTCCATGCCATTCAAAAAAATAAAGTCCTGTCAGATAGTCCACCTCAATGTAAAAGATAAAATGATAAAGGTTTTGGAAAAAAAACAATGCAGGAGTCTATCTCCATGAACTTGGGGTAGACAAATAACTCTAATAATTCTTAAAAAGACATAAAATAATAAATGATAGACTGGACCACAATGAAATTAAGAATTATGAATTTTCCTTTACAAAATAACCTTCTAGAGAGTGTAGAGGCTATCCACACCGTCGGAGACTGTATTTACAACACGTATACCCAACAATGGATGTGAATCCAAATGTAAAGCAAGCAAAAGGCAGACGACAAAGTTTTTAAAAACGGGTGAAAGCTCAGGTCATGATCTCAGGGTCCTGGGATCGAGTCCCGCATCGGGCTCTCTGCTCAGCAGGGAGCCTGCTTCCCTCTCTCTCTCTGCCTACCTCTCTGTCTACTTGTGATTTCTCTCTGTCAAATAAATAAATAAAATCTTTAAAAAAAAAAAAACAAAAAACAGGTGAAAGACTTGATCAAGTACTTCACAGAAGAGGATATTACAATAGCCAATAAACATAAGAAACAGTGCTTAACTGGTCATTAGGGAAATGCAATTAAAATTGCTATGTAGTATTGGTACACCCCAACCACAATGGGTAAAATGGAAAAAGATAGATGGTCCCGCAAGAGGGGGTGGAGGAGGAGGAGCAACTGCAGACTCACACCTTGATGGCCCGAGTTTAACTTGGTGCAATCATTCAGAAAGAGATATAACAAACAAACAAGCCGAAGGAAAAATATGCATGCTTTATGATCTAGCAATTTATTCTGTCCCTAGGCATGCGAACATATGTGGGCCAAAAAACACGTACAAAAGTGTTCAGAGCAGCAGTGTTTGTAATAGCTCAAACCCACCCACAGGTTTATGTACAACTGAGTGGACAGTTACTTAGGTTTGCCCATGCAATGCGAAGCTTCTTCTTCTTTTTTTTTTTTTTTTTAAAGATTTTATTTATTTATTTGACAGACAGAGATCACAAGTAGGCAGAGAGGCAGAGAAGCAGGCTCCCTGCTGAGCAGAGAGCCCTATACGGGGCTCAATCCCAGGACCCTGGGATCATGACCTGAGCTGAAGGCAGAGGCTTAACCCACTGAGCCATCCAGGCACCCCCAATGCTAAGCTTCTCAGAAACATCAGTAACAAACTACAATGAGCCACAACAGCATGTGTGCATCTCGCCAAATAATGTTAAGTGAAAATAGCCGGTCAGCCCAAAGTCACATTATTTGATTTCATTTATATGAAGTTCAAAAATGGGGGTGCCTGGGTGGCTCAGTGGGTTAAGCCTCTGCCTTCTTCTTGGATCATGGTCTCAGGGTCCCAGGATTGAGCCCTGCATCAGGCTCTCTACTCAGCAGGGAGCCTGCTTCCTGCTCTGTCTCTGCCTGCCTGCACTCTTCCTACTTGTGATCCTTCTCTCTGTCAAATAAATAAATAAAATCTTAAAAAAAAAAAACTCTTTAAAAATATAAAATAAATAAAGTTTAAAAATGGGCAAAAGAAACTGATGATGTTACAAGCGAGGATGCTGGGTGTCCTCCATGGGAGCAGGCTAGAAAGGGAAGGGGAAAGGGCACAGGTGACTTCTGGGGATCTGGGCTGGTTCTGATTCCAGACAGAAATCCTGGTTATGCAGATGTACTCATTCTATTGAAATTATGGCATTTGCATTCTCTTCTGTATATGTTATTTCTCGAAAAAATTTTTTTGAAAAAAAGTGATGGATATCAAAGTAGAGAATTTAAGAGACAGTATTTATTAGGTTTTAGTTTATAAAAATTAATTGTAGAGAGTTTGCTGAAACAACAGATTTTAGTGCTCTATCTCCAGAGAACATTGTTGTTAAGACCAGAGCAGGGTTGATTTCAAAATAAGCAGTTTAGGTAATTACTACTCAAAGGGTTCTTGGACCACATTTTGAGAGACATTGTATGTAGTAAGGAGTTTTTCAACTTTGATATTTTGAAGCGATGCGGCAACCAGCCAAGCTCATCATAAAATTCTGAGGGTATCTTCACTAAGATTTTTAAGCTAAGAAGTTAGCTGGAAAATACACTGTCATGAGGCCAGCTATAGACTTTGCTGTATTCAAGAGAGTCATCCTTCTTGGGATGTTTCCACTTAATAAACAGCTTTCTAGAGATTTGAAAGTAGGGACTAGGGAAGAGGGAGGGAATAATGGATGTGGAATACTTCTTGTGCTCAAGGCACCACTTCCAATCTGGTAGCTGACAGGAATGTGCCAAAGTCATTACAATATGAGCACTTTTATGGCATTCCTAGAAATGAGTTTGGGGCCCAGTGGTATACATCACTGGGACTGTTTTCACATAAAAAGGCCCCAGAAGGGAGAAGTGGGACACTTTGCATGACTTCACTAAAGAGGCATGCCTCCAGAACATTTGTCCTTTGCAATCTCTACAATAAGAATGTTCCACACAGTCCAGTGGTGGTGGAGAACATTGCATTTTGTGTAATTCTCCTGAAACAATCAGGAATAAAGTATGCAACAGATTTTGTAGTAAACCATTTAATATTATTTGTCTTGTGGAACAGTTTTTTCATGTAACTCCTTAATATGCATACCATGGAAACTGTTGGTTTAATGTATACGCCAATTAAACAAATTTCTCTGTTATACATTGGTTCAGGACTAACATCAGTGGTAGAAAATGATGGAAGTGTGCATGATGAGGGACACAGGGGATGTGTCTTTATCCACCAGACAAAACTGGGAATATATTTCCTTTGGTTGGAATTCTATCAAATCAATGAGAAAACATTACTAAGGTTACTATTTTTTTTTTTTAATTTTGATTTTGTGTATATTCAAGATCTTTGAGAAGTAATATGTATCTTGAATTAATTTTAAAAGGTAAATGATTAAAGATGTTTAAGTAAATTCCACAAATTTATGTGCATCTCTACTTATCTCTACCTCAAACTGTTGTGTCTCAAGACAAGAGTAAAATTTGTTCCCTTCATGATTCATTGGTCCACTGTATTTCCCATTCTATTTTTTCTTAGCCCTTGAGTGATCTTGCTTCCAATAAAACTTCTTTTTCCACTATCTTAAAACTTTTTCTCTTTATGGGCTCTTTGCTATCAGCATATAAACACACACAAGCATTTTTAATTAAAAAAAAAAAAAGTCCTCTCTATTCTTCTTTCCATTCCTTTGTTCAACCTTGTATACCCTTCCCTGCTAAACTACTTGAAAGAAATGTCCAGCCACACTGGAATCACTTCCTCACTATTCAATTCCCAAATCATTGGAGTCTGGTTAATGCCTCCATTATATCTCTGAAGCTGCTCATTAAAACTCATCAAAGCCCTCCTAGTTGGTGAATCCAATAACTAATTTTCAATTGCTATCTTAACTTGAGGTTTCTGGAACATTTAATCTTATTGATCTCTCTCTCTTATTGAAGTTCACTTTCTCTTTGGACTCAGCCACACCAGTTCTTCCTGTCTCCCTAGTTGCTTGCAGGAAAGAATTAATTTTCCAGACCATAGCTTTCAATAAAGGGAAAGTGCTAGCTACTCTGTTCTTTCAAAAATAGTCTGGTGAGAGTGAGCATCAAGTACCCCCTTCCCCTGTGACCCAGTCCTTCACAGGAAAGGCCTGCAGGACGAATGCACTCACTTTAGGGATGACTTATCTCATTTGGGAGAGAGCTGAGACCCTGGATTTTGTTTACCGGAGGTAATTTATCAGCCTGCTAAGGAAGTCCATGCCTCTTTTTCTACCCATAGAGACTGACTTAATTTGTGCTTCTAGTCTTCAGGTAGGAAATAGACCTGTTTTCTCTCCTCCCTTTCCTGAGTTGTTGTTGTTTTTCTTTTTTTCCACCATACAGATATGACAGATCAAGTTTGTTAAAAATAGTGAATATGTTCTGCTTTTGTTAAGGTCTATGATGGAGAGCTCATAGGAGGCCTTTCAGTTTTTGGTTTTAGTCTCCATATATGCTTTTCAAATGCGTGAGTTTCAAAAGTGAGGAAAACAGAGAACACTTTAGGTAATTCAAAATGAGTACAGGTTAATGTATACAGGTTTAATGGGTTGCACAACTGATGAAGAGTTGAGAGGGCATGGGGGAAAGTAAAAAAAAAAAAAAAAAAGAAAGAAAAGAGAGAGAGAGAGATTTTGGCAACATTGGGAAGCTGCTTCTATTTGTAGGACTGAAGGGAAAAGGTAAGAGGGCTCTAATAACAGAATCCAGAAGCTGAGCCTTTCATGAGAGAACTAAAATCAGACAGAGGGCTGCCTCATCCCACAGAGAAAGAAGTACTCAGTTAGAAGTTGGAGCCACTGGGGATATATTTTCATGAAATTTACGTAAACCATCCCCTTTGATCTTCCACAAGTATTATCCCTTGCCAAATACACTCAGAAACCCAACGGCATGGCTGCATGAAAAAACATAGTTTACAGGAGACATTTGGGGATAGGGTTTTAGGTAAACACAACTTTTTTAAGGAGTAATATGTTTTAGGAGTTATTGGTAACATCAAAAATGCTGATTGATTGATCCCCACTTCGGTTCTGTACTTTTTCTCTACTACAAACAATCTAGAGAGGACAAAAGTTAAGTAAATTGTACTCCAAACTTCAACAGCCTCTTCTTGCCAGTTTTGAGTTTGTGACCCTCTACTTCTATTCCTAATGGTTGGTATTTCCAATGGTCTCTTCATTATTATAGTAGCCATCTAAGCTGACTCCCAATACCTATTATGTCCAATTTTTATCTATTTCCTGAATTTCAGTTCTGTAACTTCAACTTTCTTTCTTTCTAAAACATCTCACTTGCTGATAAGCTGGTCTGTTCAAGCCAACACATCCCCAAAAGAAAGTATCTTGTTCTCCGATTTGTTCCTCTTCCTTTATTGCTCATCTTAATGAATGGTGCCTACATCCTCCCAATTGGACAATGCAGCATCCTGGAAATCCTTCTTATTCATCTTCTAAAGAAATCATTCAATTACTCAAAGGGCTAATTATATACATGTTAAGTATCTCTCAAGCTCAGACCACACCACACTCTGAGTGTCTCCTCCTATCTCTGTTGCTGGGGCTCTTTTTTAGGCTCTCATCTTTGCTCATTCTGTGTGATTCAAACACCTTTAACTATACTCCTTCACTCCCGTATTTCACTCTTTTTGTCCACCTTTGTTGTGAGCTATCAGCTTATCTTTTCAAAAGAAATTTCTAATCACCTTACTTTCTTGCTTGAAATGTTTCATACGAAGCCCTTTGTTCTCTGTTTTACCCAGCACTGGCTTAATTTTTCACCACTGATCCATACAGGTGTTATTCCAACCTGTGTCCCAGAATTGGAATGACCAAGCAAGAGGACATTAGGTAATGAGGTCACACAGATAATGAGAAGTAGATCATTTGGGCCTTTTTGGCTATGGGGAAGATTTTAATTTTATGCTTTAAGTGAAACAGGGAACCCATGATGATTTTTGAGTATCAAATCATCACTCTAGCTTATGTACTGGGAATAGGTTGTACATAGTTAAGGATAGAATCAGGGAGAGCTGTAGTAATCTAGATGACAGATAATGGTGCCCCAGACCAGGGTGATGGTATTGAATATGGTGAGATGTGGATGGATTCCTGCAGTATTTTGAAGGTGGAGCCAATATGATTACATGAGTTATAGGAATGTGGGCCACACAAAAATGATAGAAATGAAGAATCATTCCAAAGATTTTGACCTGAGCAATTGGTAGGTGGAATTGTCATCACTGAGCTAAGGGAGGGAATGAGATTCGACCTGAACTTGTTAAGTTTGAGATATCTGTTCAATATTTGTGTAGATATGATAGTGATGTTGTGTAGGCTTCTTGTTCTTCAAGACTCAGCTGAATTGTCATCTCCTTTCAGAAGCTATAAGCAGAAATAGGTCATTTTTTCTAGGTTCTCAGTATATAAAATGGATTCACAAATTGAAGATTTTTATTTATTTATTTTTTTTAAAGATTTTATTTATTTGACAGACAGAGATCACAAGTAGGCAGAGAGGCAGGCAGATAGAGAGTGAGAGAAGGAAGCAGGCTCCCTGCTCAGCAGAGAGCCCGATGTGGGACTCAATCCCAGGACCCTGAGATCATGACCTGAGCCAAAGGCAGCGGCTTAACCCACTGAGCCACCCAGGTGCCCCCACAAATTGAAGATTTTTAAATAAATGGATAGATGAATGAAAAAAAAAGGATGAAAATAAAACTTTCATTCTCCATGTGTGGACTAAATGAGATAAAGCAACCAGCATAATGTCTGCAAAGAGCAACTCTGCTCATAGTCAAATTCTTCCTGGGGTGGCTCACATCCAATGTCTCATTGAGATGGGAATATAAAGGCTAGGCTATTTCAGCCCAGTGTGGGACAACTCTAATGGGCCATTTTAACTATAGAAATTCCAATGAGATTCATCAAGTCTGACACTGAGCCAGCATTTCAGCTTGACATCTCACTCTGCCCAATCCTGCTTCCTTTCCCCCTCTCTCTCTCTCTTACATTTGTTGGTGCCAAGAGCATTGCCTAACAAAAACTGTCTTCCTCGAGAAACAAACCTACACACAAAGTTGATAACAGGAGTGGTCCGAGATAGCAGTTGATAAAGTGGTATTTTGGACCTAGATCACTAGCTGCCTGCCTGGCAGTGAGAACTTACAGGTGGTAAGCAGAACACAGATAGCCCCTGGCACGAATTGGTGGTCCAATTGCTAGAATTTTAGACACAGTGAAATGGGATTGTACACTGTTAAAAAGGAATGCATTAGCTCCTGCAGTGTATTGGGTTCTGATTAAAGTAAGGCATGTAATAACCATAAGCATGGGAGAAGATGGTAAGCTCCTCTTCCTAAACAAAAACTACAAAGGCTGAGAGTAATTAATGGACAATGGAAAGTCTGTATGAAAGCCAGAGGGCATCATTGGTAGTGTACAAAGAGGTCCTCATTTCCTGTAATAAGAGAAGAGAAAGCTAAGCAACACAAGGGGGCCAGGATTTATTTAGCAGATTGACTTAAAACTAGCAATACAGTGGAACAAAGATAGTCTTTTCAACAAATGGTGCTGTAACAACTGGACATCGACATCAAAAAAAAAAAAGAATCTGGACACCGATCTCACATCCTTTACAACAACGAACTCAAAATGCATCATATGCCTAAATATAAAATACAAACTGCAAGTGTCCTGGGAGATAGAGAATACTTAGATGACCATGGGTATGGCAATGACTTTTTTAGGTACCATATCATCCATAAAATTAATAATTGATAGGCTGGACTTCATTAACATTAAAAAAATATCTGCTTTGTGAAAGGAAATGTCAATAGAACAAGAAGTAAATCCACAGGTTGGGAGAAAGTATTTTTGCAGAAGATGTATCCTATAAAGGACTGTTATCAAAATATTAAAAAAAAAAAAACTCTTAAAACTCAACAATAAGAAAACAAACATCCTGATTAAGAAACGGACCAAGATCTTAAGAGACAGCTTACCAAAGAAGATATACAGAAGTAAATAAGATTATTAATTAAAAGATGCTCCGTATTATATGTCGTTAGGGAATTAAAAATTAACACAAAAAGATACTAAAACGCACCTATGAGAATGGCTGGTGGCACAAAATGCTCACAATACCAGATGCTGACAAGGATGTGGAGCAATGGGAACTCTCATTTATTGCTGTTGGGAATGAAAAATGGTGCAACTCCTTTGGAAGACAATTTGGTGGTTTCTCAGAAACTGAACACTCTTCCTATACAATCCAGAAATCACATTCCATGTTATTTACCCAAAGGAGTTGAAAACCTATGTTCACACAGAAGCCTGCACATGGATGTTTATCGCAGCTTTATTCATAATTGTCCCAAATTGGAAGCAACCAAGATATCCTTCAGTAGGTGAATTAATTAACTGATTAAAATGGAATATTATTCATCACTATATTTCAGCACGGTGGGACCTTAATGACAAGGTGGGACCTTCAATGCATATTGCTAGTGAAAGAAGTCAATTTGATAAGGCTATATATTGTGTGTTTCTAATTATATGACATTCTGTAAAAAGGTAAAACTATGGAGATAGTAAAAAGATGAGTGGTTGCCAGGGGTGAGGAGAGATGAACAGGCAGAGGACAGAGGACTTTTAGAGCAGTGACAGCACTCTAAATAACACTATAGTGATGGATACATTTTATTGTACATTTGTCCAAAGCCACAGAATGTACAGCACCAAGACTGAACTCTAACGTAAACTATGCACTTTGGGTGATTAGCTATGCTGACGTAGGGTTGTTCACTTGTAACCAATATTCCAATTTAGTAAGACATATTGATAATGGGGGGAAGCTATGCATCTGTGGGGGCAAGGGGTGTATGGAAAATATCTGTACCTTCCTCTAAGTTTTTCTGTGAACCTAAAGCTTCTCTAAAAAAGTAAACTTAGGGACACCTGGGTGGCTCAGTTGGTTAAGCCTCTGCCTTCAGCTCAGGTCGTGATCCCAGGGTCCTGGGATTGAGTCCCACATCGGGCTCCTTGCTCAGCAGAGAGTCTGCTTCTCTCTCTGCCTCTGCCTGCTTGTGTTCTCTCTTTCTCTCTGACAAATTAATTAATTAATTAATTAAATCTAAAAAAAAAAAAATAAAAAAGTAAAGTTAAAAGAAAGAAAGAAACAAACCAAGGCAGAGCTGCTATGTGAAGTTCAGAACAGAGTTGGGAAAAATTGGATAGGAACTTCTGGGCTGATGAACCTGAAAATCTTGATTATCTCCACATTTCCCTGAGTCATTTGCATTTGCAGCAGTGGTCCACCTCTTCCTGTTTAAAAGCTCGCGCATTCTCCCTCTCTGAAGGCAATTCAGAGACTTCTCCAACAACAAAATGGTCCTTTAGGATGTTCCTTCACTACCCTCCTGAACACTAGATCTGTAACTAGGTTAGGTTGCCTCACAGCAGCTTTAGATATGCTGAGCCTAATAAAAGAAGCAAGAGACCATTCCCTAAAGGAACTTCAAGCATGGTACGATAGCACAAGTTGGGTAAAATGCATAGGGTTGGATTCTGAGTTTGCTTGATCAAGGAGTTTTTTCACTTTTAGTTTCAGAGGTCCTTGTGGGGTCAGTTTTGTACATGCATGATTTCTTCCTCTTCTGAATTCTTTCCCACCCTTTCAGGGGTGTCAATTCCAAAGGCATTCCCTAATCAACATCCTGCACACAAACTTCCATCTCTGTGTCACTTCCATGGAGACACAAGCTACTACACACATAAATAAATCTTTGTAGATGACTCCAAACCACTAACTCCCATAGAGAACATACACTGTAGAGATACATATTTTTGTCCGAATCACAAAAGACCTCTTAAGACCTGAGAATAGAATTGACAGCCTCAAAGTCCTGCCACTTGAGCAATTCCAGGAGAATGAGATAGTCATGTAGAAGGAAGGTGACATAAGGGATTTATATTAGAAACTAAATCAGAAAAAAAAATTGAAATCTTTGATTAACACAATTGGTTTTCAAACTTTATAAAAGGGGCTGTTCAAATTGAGGCAGGTCAAAAGACTTGGAACTTCACTTACTTGGCCTTCCTTTTCTTTCTTGTGTTTCTCCTGAGTCATTTTGGGGAAATCTTAGGGTTCCACAGAGCACACTCTGAAAATTGCTAGAGTTGATGGTCTCACAGCTTTCTTTGAGTCTTGTGATTTCATGGATTTATGATTTTAGTGAGAAGTGACTTATCAGAAATATTTGAAACAAAAGGGCATTACTTGGGTATATTTGCTATGCCCTGCACTAAAATTGTCTTAATTAGTAATTCATATATTCAGCATATGAACTATGATATAATCACATGTTTAAATATGCAATCATTTCTCAACTTGATTGTAATAACTTGTCTATAATAAAAAGAGGTCCCTTCATTGCTATGTAGAATAAATGTTAAATTAATCATGGACCTATGCCAAATCTGCCTTTAAAAAAGAAAAAAAAAAACAGCAAACAAATTGCTTTTCCAAGACTGAGTCACACTGCCTCTCTTCCAAGAGCATTTTTGTAATTACTTCTTTGATTACCCAAGTGATAATATCAAGATGGATTCTTAACCTTTATACCAAGCTTTTGTGTGCAAATACATTGGAAGAGATGGCCAATGATTTAATACTCCATGCAAGGGGGCAACCCTAAGCGCTGCCCGACTTCTTTAACAGACTGAATGGAGCCTCTGATGGAAAGATGAGATAACAAAGGGAGAAATCTTGGCAGGAAAATTACTTTCCTTTGAATCCTAATGGCAATCTTGAAAAGCTAAGATTTCACATAGAGGTTGTTTCACATGTGAAGAGATTCAAAAGTATTACAAAATTCACTGCAACATGTAGCTATATGAGAATAAAATATATAGATGTATGCATTGGACAAGAAAAACTCATTAAAATCACACTGTTTTAGAGACTTCACAAATTTTCAAAAAGTTCTCAAGGGAGTTCTTTAACATCTAAGACAAATGGAGTTATGGATTTTGGAAGAAGGAGGTAACTTTCACATAACTGAATCAGTCCACCTGTTTGTACAGATGATGAAGCAATTTCATGGGAAAGTACTCTGCTAAGTCGGTTTGCCTTCCTTCACAATGTGATCTATCCACTGAATTAAAGCCATTATTATTATGTTGTGCTCTCTAAATGAAGACAACACGGGTCTGGGAGCAAAGGGTAGAAGTAGATGTACCCAATACCATCATTCTCAATGACCCACTGGGGGATTCTGTGCTTCTAATCCTTGAAATTCAGAGCTCTACAAGAGGCCCTGGTAACCAAAGAGAGCAGGTTCTCCACCCATGAGACCCAACAACTCTCACATTGCCCTATGAGTTATGGCTCTTACCTGAACACTTTGGGCAAATTGTGTCCAGGGACCATCAGGCAGTAAGAAAAATAATTATCTTCTCAGGGGTAATTGATCCTGATCAATTCTAGGATGTAGGCTGCTGACACACCATGGGAGTAGGAGGGGTATCTGTGGAACTCAGATGACCTATTTGGGTGCCTCTTGGTCTCTTCTTGCCTATTTGTGACTGATAATGGACATGAGCAATGACTCTGACTGAGAAGGATACAATCACCAGGGGCTCAGATTCCTCAGGAGTAAGGTTTAATTTATCAGGCAGCTGAGTAAGAGGGGGAATTTAGAATGGATAGTTGAGGAAGGAGTAAAAGAGTACCAGATAGAGCCCTGGGGTGGACTACAGCAATAAGGGCTATAATCTACCTGGCTAACCTCCATCTTCTCAGTGTTTTTTCAGGAAGAGAGGTTCCCCAGATCCTTTGATATTTTTTGCAGAAGTTTCATGCATCACTATGAGTAAACTGTAACAATTTCAGAAATCCACTGCTCTGTTTCCACTTTAAGAAAGGACTCGATAGCCTTAGGTTAGCTGACAGCCCCGATATGTTAACTCCTCCATGGTCTACTTCTGCTTTTGAGTTGAAATCACATCCTTCTTTTGGAGTGTTTTCCAAGTAATGACTAAACAAAGGCTGGTAACAATGGCATAGCCACTTCCATTCAATGCAGTTCCAGACCTTCTTTTTTGGGCTATGAGTTTTGCATCTTGGTTTGAGGGTCCTCTTGCCTGCTTTTGCTTGTTTCAACCACATGTGCTACTTACTTCTCAACAAAATTTTATGTTCCCAGCTTAGCTTCAATACCTCCTTCCTGCCAAAGTAGCTCAGGCCAGGTCTCTCTCTGCTCTCTTTTCTAGTCATCTGTAACTGGTTGAATAGATTAGGTATGGATCTACTCAGCAGAACTAATGTCCACAGAGCACCCTTTAGGAGTAGATATTCTTTCTCACAGCTTCTTTCCAGTCTAGTGATTTTAAGGATTTATCTAGAACTAATGTCCTAGAGACAAGGGGAAAGGTATAGGAGATCGCAGACCACATCATTCTACTCTCCTGACTCAACCACCACTAAAGGGATAATTTACTTTCTTTTGGCTTCTCTTGTTTAAGGTTTCCATGATAGTGTGGGAAAAGCTATATGTAGCAAAACAGTAGCCCTGAAGACAAACCAGAACCAATAATAGAAATTTTCATCAACTATTATTAAAGCAGAGTATAAAGGGGAAGAAACTGTGAGATTAAGTCAGATAATAAGGTGGACAAGGTTTAGATCCCATCGCTTTGTTGCGATGGCTTCCCAGCCCAAAAGCGGTGAATTGGGCACTGGGTGGGGGTTATTTAGAAAGCCATTTCATTAAACCAAGGAATAGAGTATAGGTGCCTGATGAAAGATAGTAGCAATGAGAATAAAGAGATAGGATGGGATATGAGAAAAGCTAAGGAAGTTTATCAGAAAAATTAATGGCCAACCAAATAGCAATTGGAGGTGGTGGAAGTGAACAGGGTATGGATGAGAGACAAGAATGTATGTCAGGTTCAGATGTGGGGTGTAAAAGGAGGGAAGGCTGACTGAGCAGACATTAAGTTGGGTTTTCATCATGTTGATTTTGAGCTGTCACATCTTGGTGAAGTACATTCTAGTGGAAAACGGCTAGGTTCTTACAGGCTCTGACCCTCCATAACAATTGGTGTGTGGTATTTGACTGTAGTTGTCTGTGTGGACCTTTCTCCCACAATTGGAGTGGCACTGACACTCTGTGTATGTATGTGTATTCCCCATGATTTAGAACACATTTGCCAGCTTTTATTAGGAGAACCACAGAATCTGATGACATGAAGCAGTCCACAGATGGGGGGTGGGAGGAGGAATGAATGTACTTCATTTATAAGGAGGCCCAGAAGCCTTCTTAGAATTAAGGCCAATTTTCTGTGCATTTTAATTTAATGAACCATTCCAAATGTTGGTACATGGACAGATGCCCCTCAATTAGATGTGCTCATACATGCTTTTTGAATTGAACTAGACTTTGCAGACAACTTAGGAGAAGTTGTTTTTTTTTTTTAAATCTCATTGACAGAATATTTATTTAAAGGTGTTCTAATTTGCTCTTTTATCTATTTTCAGGATCTCATGAACATCATTGCTGATCATTGTTTACCCACCTTCCTATTGTGCAATTCTGTTGGGGTTTACCACCACAAAGGATAGTCAATTTCACTGGGTAACTATAGTTGTTAGAAAGGTTTCCTCAGGTTGAACCAGGATCGCTACCCCTGCCATGTTTCATTGTTGTTCCCATTCCTTCCCTCTTACATATGCCCTTAGTTTTTGATTTGAAGTCAGTCCACCTTTACCCTTGAGTCACCTGCTGTCAAGGTCACATAGGTCTCATTTCTTTATTATTGTTTTTGTTAATTGACTTCCAGGTCTCAACATCTTTGTCTTTAAATTGACCAGTCTTTATTGTTTTAATGCCTAAATGTGCCTAGTTTTAATCATAAATCTCCTTCTTTAATTTTATGATCAACTATATTGAGATATATTTTGAGTAAAATTTCCCTATTTAAATGTGCATTACAAAGAGTTCTGACAAGTACACACACCCATGTAAGCACAACCATAATCAAAATACAGAATACTACCATCACTCTAAAAGGATCCCTAGGAACTCTCTGCAGTTATGTCTAACCTCCAGCTGAGGTAATGACTAATCTGCTTTCTATTCCTGTAAGTTAGTTTTGCCTATTTGTGAACGTCATATAAAAGGAATCATTCATTATATACCCTTTTGTGCTTTGCTTTTGTTCAACATGTTTCTCAGATTAAGGTGTAACAGTTACCAATGGTTCTTTCCTTTTTATCTCTGAATAGTGTTCCATTGAACTGTAGTTCAGCTTGCAAATAATTCATCTGTTAGTGGATATTTGCAAATGTATACAGGTGGTTTCTACTTTGAGGCTGTGATGAGTAGAGTTGTTATGAGCATTTATGTACAAGATTTGGTGTAAACATATGCTTCATTTCTCTATTTATTTAAACATCTAGGACTAAAACTGTGGGATCATCCTCTGATTTTTAAAATACAGGAATGGGGCCATTAAGTTATACCTTTCGTAACCACAAGACACTCTTTCTCCCATTAAGAGATGTCTTAAACTACTTCCATAGACATATGGTAGGAGTCCTCATATAAACATTCTATTCACTAAAAGCACACAATTTTGAAATCAGACAGTCCTGGGTGTGAGGCTTAGCTCTGCCGCTGATTAGGTGTGATAACGGGCAAGTTACTTAATTTCTCTAAACCTCAGTTCTTCTATCTGCAAAATGGAGAAAACAGAAATATCTGTCTCATACTTTGTTGTGAGCACCTAGTGAGATTTGAAAAAAATAAATGGAAAGCATTTATCCCAATGCCTAACATATAGTAAATGCTAATGGGGTGAATATATACAGTAAAGCAAGACGCAGAATGTCTTATAAAATGAGTTGTCTACAGAACAATGTGCGACGGATGGAGGTTGGTCTCAACACTTCAGAATGCCATGAAGTACTAAAAACTTTCTTCTTCATGGCACCGTAGGTTGGGTGCCCAACTCTTGGTTTTAGCTCAGGTCATCATCTCAGAGTTAGGATATCGAGTCCTGCATTGTGCTCCACGCTTAGCACAGAGTCCGCTTGAGATTCTCTCTCTCCTTCCTCCTCTTCCCCTTCCCTCCTGCGCACATGCTCTTTCTTTCTCTCTCCCTCTAAAATAAATAAATCAATCTTTAAAGGTTAAAACATCATTTGTTTAAAAAAAAATCTTTTTCAAAAGTAAGGAGAGGGTATAGTAACATTTTTGCATTGAAACATACATGTTTACATACAAATTAAGGCTTTCTTCTCCCCCAGGAAACATTACTCCACTGGAAGTTTCCTATTTGAGTCCTAATAAAATATCTCACATTACAGAGCACTTTCTCAATTACTGTAGCTTGAACAAAGCATCGCACATTAGCCTGAAAGGACCTCAATCAATACTAGTTTGGATGGCTTATAGAGGTCACTGGCAGAATCAGTTTAAAAAAAAAAAAAAAAGGCAAGGGAATTTAACACAATTTAGCAATTATTCCTGGGGCTCTTACTCATAATTGGAAGCTTAGATGCTGTGGTAAACAAGCCTCTTAAAGATGACTTTTAAAAAGAAATAGAATAAGTAGCTACATTGTAGAGGTAGGAAATACATGCCGTGAGGAAGAATGGAGGAAGAATGGAGAAACACGGACAACAGAAGGGTACTACCAGAGTGGTCACTGGAAGCAAGTGACATCATCACACAGGGGTTTGAAACCTCTTTCCTTTAGGTAGTTTTGATGAAAGGGAACATTAAGTGCCCTCAAGAACTGGGTTAAATTACACAAAAACACTGATCTTGCAGAAGGATGAGAAGAATTTGGTTTTCATTTGAATGATTAAAGAATCTGTAACTAAATAAATTCATTCAATAACTTGGGTCACTGTTTGACATCTCTTTGGATTTTCAACATTGAGAAAACAAAAGATCGACTTATGTATGGGCATACAGGCTGTTGCTGACCCTACTCTAGTGAAAGTAAATGTATGAAAACTTCAGTAGGTACAAGCCTGTGAATTAGAGACCACTGAGCCTTTTTTCAAAGAGATGGGAGCTGTCTCTCCGCAGGCTATGACTTTGATCATATGGAACCCTTTGCCAATTGAAGTGAGCAATGCCAGACAGAGTGTTTTCTAGTTTAAAGAAAGTATCCATTTTGTTAGCAGCAGGAGGGAATGGGAAATTACCCATGAACAATGCTGTATTTTTGCAGCCTGGGGCAGAAGTAGTGAATAAAGTGGGGATTAAATTGCCAGCAGCACTACTCTTTCAAGGCTTCAGAAATTATTTTAGTACTTTGATAATACATCCAAAATGTAAACTGCTGCAAATATCAAAGGTGTCCCCCCCACCCTGCTGGTGTGTGTTGTGTGTGTGCGTGCGTACGTCTGTGTGTATTTTATATATGTTTGTATATGTATTCATATACATATAGCTTTGACCATAGTCTTCAAGATTACAAAAACAGAAGGAACACATTGTTGGCATAACTTAAGTTCCTTTGCCTCATAGCCTAGAATCATAAGCTGAAACTTCTGCCTAGATAAGAGAATTTTTAAAGTAATAAAATATCCTAAACTGGTACGTATCTCCCAGTCAAGAGTATAATGTTTGGGTGAGGCTGTTAAAATTATTGCCAAGCATGAACATTAATGCCAAAAGCAATTATAGTAGAATCTCAATTTGGGAAACTTAAGTTTATCGTGAAGGTGTGTGCCAGGTACTGTGTTAGGTGATTGACCTACTTCATCCCAATTTAGAAGATCCTTAGATGTCATTCTTAAAATCATTAGGTATACTTCTCCTTGAATCAGAGACAAAGGACATCTATCTTCGGAAGGTGACTTAATCAAGATCACACAGTTGTGGTGATGGAATCAAAAGTCCTCTCTGTACATATCCAAAACCCTGTATTCTTTCAATAGAATTAAGTTGCAAGACAGTGTGAGAAAGAGACACTTTGTTTCATGACACTTTATTCTAGAGGCTAGAGCAACTTTGAGCACATAGTAAGTGCTCGATAAATATTCTTGATTAATATTTATTCAGTGAAGGAGTAGCTGGCATTGCCTCTCCAAATGTATATATTTCCTCTCTATTTCTAAATCTCCTCAAGGACATTCCTCTCTCATTAACTAGAATACACACAGCATACACCAGACGGTTTGACTTTTTAAAAAATTGATTGGTTGGGCTGCTTCTTTAACAATCATACTCAGTGAAGTGTCCCCTACCTGTAGAGACAATTTGACAGTGCAGGCAGCCCAATTTAAAATAAGATACATATCCTAAGGAATTGTATAAAAATTAAATAAACCTTAGTGTTTGTTTCAAATAAATGCAGGTCAATTATGTCTATGATTTCTGTTGGGTAAATGTAAAATCACCTAAGGTAAGAGTAGAAAAACCCTTAGAGATCAGCTGTCAACAGCCTTCTATTGGATTACAGTAATAGCCTCCTCTCTGGTCTCCCTAAGTCCAAGCTGACCCCGCCAATTCTCTCTTGTGTCTGTAGCCAAGTGATTTTCTTAAAAATGCACATAAGTTAATTTTAGTTTCCTGTTTGGGACATCAGTGGCATCTCGTTTATCTTATAATAAAATCCTTTTCTTAGATTACAGGCTCCAAATGTCAAAGGAAAAGTGAGCCAGACCATGTTCCTTGTGTTCCAATCACGGTCATCAGCATGCACACTGGAAAGCCCGTCTTTTGGTGTACTCCAGCATCTTTGCACATGCTGCCCCTTCCTCTTTTGGGATATCTTGCCTTTCCACCTCATTAATCTTACTTGGCCTTCAGATCTCAACTACAGCATCACTCTCTCAAATAGGATTTCTCAGACCCCCTGTAAAAAATTAGGCTTTTTTTGGTTTGCAGGCTCATAGACTCCTGTTCCTTCATTTCAGTCTCCTTATCTCAGTTTGTTTTTCTAAGACCACTTTCACTTGCATGGCACTACTGTCAGTCTTCCCTACTAGATGGCTGTTTTCTTAAGGGCAGAGACTGGTTCTGTTCTTATTTACCTTTATATCCCTAGCTCAGGACTCATCACATAGTAGGTGCTCAATAAATATTTTAGCTAATCTGTTACTGGCAGAATCAGCTTTAAAAATATATATATAGATATATTTATATATATAGATATATTTATATATCTCATATTTATATATGAGATATATATATTTATATGAGATATATAGATATATCTATATGTTTGGGTGAGGCTGTTAAAATTATTGCCAAGCATGAACATTAATGCCAAAAGCAATTATAGTAGAATCTCAATTTGGGAAACTTAAGTTTATCGTGAAGGTGTGTGCCAGGTACTGTGTTAGGTGATTGACCTACTTCATCCCAATTTAGAAGATCCTTAGATGTCATTCTTAAAATCATTAGGTATACTTCTCCTTGAATCAGAGACAAAGGACATCTATCTTCGGAAGGTGACTTAATCAAGATCACACAGTTGTGGTGATGGAATCAAAAGTCCTCTCTGTACATATCCAAAACCCTGTATTCTTTCAATAGAATTAAGTTGCAAGACAGTGTGAGAAAGAGACACTTTGTTTCATGACACTATATTTATATATGAGATATATAGATATATCTATATATCTCATATAAAAATATATATATCTCATATATAAATATGAGATATATAGATATATCTATATATCTCAGTTCTTTAAGGTATAGAGACAGCTGGTATATTCTGGATTTTTCAATTTTTTTGAGGGAGGCTTGGATGGCTATATATTTCCCCCTTAGGACTGCGTTTGCTGTATCCCATAGGTTTTGGACCAAAGTGTCTTCATTCTCATTGGCTTCCATGAATTGTTTCAGTTCTTCTTTGATCTCCTGGTTGATCCAAGCATTCTTAAGCAAGGTGGTCTTTAGCTTCCAGGTGTCTGAGTTCCTTCTGAACTTTTCCTTGTGACTGAGCTCCAGTTTCAAAGCATTGTGATCTGAGAATATGCAGGGAGTAATCTCAGTCTTTTGGTATATATCTATATATCTCAACCTTGTTTTCATGGCATTGCACCTTGATGGAACTCTTTGTGGAAACAAGTTGCAGTTGCCCCATGGGGATTCTGAACCACAACAGTGCTTGTATACTAAGTTGAACCTAAACAACAGTTGCACCCCAGTGGAGAACCAGCATTGAGAGGAAATCTGTGTTAAGAGGTATCAGATGAGTTTTTAACCCAGAGCTGCAAAAACGCCCCCAACAAGAAAATTAGTTGAAATTTTGGATGAGGAAGAAAGCCATGGAAGCCATGTCAAAAGCCAAATTCTATAGCCAACGATAAAATGATGATGATGATGATGATAACAAATGACATGATAGGCTGTCACCATTGGCAGCAGCAGCAGCTGTAGCCACTAAACATCGTTTCCTCATCACAGAGTTTAAAGGTCTACAATCTGAGAAGGATAGAAATAGGTCAGGAACCACCATGCAGGAGCAGCTGGGACATGAGATTAATTACTAAAACAAGTAATCTATGTGATGTGAAGTCTCAACCATTATTTTTGTAGAGGTGGTTGTGTGATAAAAACAGCAGACAAATAGGTATTAACACAGTTTGGTGGACTTCTCAAGACCTGGTTTTAAATCTTGTCACTGCTCCTTACCTGTAACCTTGGACAAGTTCCTTAATATTTTTGACCCTCAGTTTCATCATCTGGAAAATGGGGTCAGTAACAGTTCTGACTTTTTAAGGTTATTTAGAGAATTAAATGAAGACATTCATGTCAAGGGCTTGATATGAGCCTACCCATGATATGGGCTCAATAAATGGTAACTGCTATTACTAAAAAGCAATTTTGGGAAAATGTCTTCTTAAAATAGATCTTAGAAAAAGGAAGATGTAACAGATGCCAAAATAGTTAGAAATAAAGAAGAAGACCAATATGTAGCATTGAGTAAACTCTTTTAACTTTTCTTCTCTGTGCTTTGGGGGAAAAGATACCATTCTCTATAATACTGTGTTATACAGAAATACAAATTAAGAATGATGGGTCCATCTCAGCCTTTTTCAAAGAATAGTTCAGGGGCCTCTAGCCCTTTAAGGTGAACTTGCAAAAAAAAAAAAAAAAAGTCCATGGTCAAAAAAAAATTTCAAATAAATATTAATTGCTCTGAGAAATCTCACAATAAAAATCCTATTACATTCTGCTTAAATTACTTGATCACAGTACTTTTTCTTTGTTATCATAATTAGCATGCCAATGAGTGCACTTTGTGAATGGTTTCAGTATCCCATTCTTTTCCATTTGACAGATGAGGGAATTGGGCCAAAGAGAGGCCAGTTATATGTTTTCCCTAAATGTTATGTTTGAATTAGAAAGAAATAGAGAGCTGTAAATATCCAAACATATCAGAGAATGAGAAAATGTGTATCATCCAAAAACATTACTGATTCACTGGGGACTTATTTTTACTTAATAAAAATGTATACCTTTAATTTTTAATTTGAAAGGTTGGGCATGCATATGACATTGAAATTGGAACAATAAAGACATTCTTAACCCAAACTCTCTGGAATTTCATCATATGATTTTGTCAAGATTTAGATATGCTGGAATACTGACACAAGGTTAATGTAAAAAAAAAAGTTCTTTTCCTTGTTTCTTTTTCTTTTTATAATAAATCAGATGAGTGATACCCATGGGGATTTGGATATCAGAGGGCATGGCCGATTATATTTTCCAAAAATGTTCATAGTAATATTTGCACTTATTTCTTTATTTTTTTTTCCAGAGCTTTGCCACTCCACATCAGTAGCTGGAGACTAGTTCTCTTCCCCTTGAATCTCAGTGGGAGAGGGCTGCTCTTCCCAACAAGAGTATAGCTGCAACCTCCCAGGGTGCGTGTCAGGGCCACCATATTGTAAGGAAGCACAGACCACATGAAGAGGTGACATGCAGATGGTCCAACTAATTCTATAGATGGTCTCAGAAAGAGATAAAGTCTCAGTCCACAGCCAGTACTATGATTTAGTGCTAGATGTTACATGCGATTTAGATGTCATAAACTACTAGATATCATATTTGATACAGATATTATATCAGCTAGATATGTAAGTGACAAAACTTTTTTTTAGATTGATTCTAGCCCTAGCCTTCAAGGTTCTGATAATGTTGAGCAGAAGCAACCCATGCCAGTTGTGAGCTGTTGCAGTCTGTGAAACACATGTCAATGAGTATGAAAAATGGTTGCTTTACACCCTTGACTTCTACAAAGTAGCCATAGCAACTGGAACAGGGAATAATTTGAAAGGAAAGAGAAGGAAATCAACTTTTAATTTATGCCTACTATGTTCCTTTGGAGATACTTGCAATTTATTAACCCATTCAAATTACATTAATCCTACTTCCTTTGTGTCAGGCATGTTTCTAAGTGTATTTTATTTAGCTATCACAACACTATGGGGATAGCACATTCTCTCCCTTTTCATGTAAGAAACTTTATGTATGTGCCCTTTGATTGCCATTGTTGCTATTACTTCAGTGTCTAGTATTTGCAGGGAGGGAGCTCATGTTTCTTGGTCCTTCATAAAATGGTAGATTTCTTTAAAATTCCCATTCTGTTGGAAGTCATTGTCATGTACTCTACTCAGATGTGTCTTTTTAATTGTGCACACCATGGTAGTCACTGTGTTTCCAGAGAAAACATGGTATTTCTGTCCTTTTCATGTCCCAAAACATGTGCAATTTCTACATGAGAGATGTTGGTCATAGGGTCCAGCAAGGGTTGGTACTTCTGTATCAGCACCTGGCATCTGCATACATAACTGAGAGCAAATTGAAGGAGAGATCCAACTCACAGCCACATTTCACACCTAAATAGCTCCATTTAATAGTGCCTTGGACATTACTTACCTTGATCTCAGGACATAACCCCATTTTTTCCCCTCTGGGTCATGTTTCATATGCTTATTATGATTTTTTCTCTTTCAGATTTGGCAATCCAACAATAGACCTGATCTCTCCAATGCCTTTACTCTCTTTTTGATTCAATTCATTCACTTAATTATTTATGAAATGCATCCTGTGTCTTGATGTATTGGTAGAAAATAGAACATCTCTTAACCTGTGGGCATCATTCCTTGAAGCATATGCTCTCCTGACTCACTCCAGTTTCAGCATGGTGCTAAGACACATTGTGATTCTTCCCTGAGTCAAATCAACACCCAAAGAACTAAATGAAAAATACCCTGCAACATTTTAGAACAGAAAGTATGGGACTTAAGTCATTTTTTATGTCAAACTGCCTTTTATCAGCTGTGATTCTTGAAACAGTTTACTTAACATCCTCAGTCTCAAGTTCTCCATGTATAAACCATCATAAAGATGATGGAAGAATTAGATGAAACCGTGTGTGCAATGGGTATAATTTAGTTCCCAGTGTATGTCAAGCACTCAGTACCAGCTCAGGACGATAGGCCTGCCCTTCATGTGCAAATTCCCCAGGTACTCAGTATTCCCAAGGTGAGTCGTGAGTCAGACATCACTTTCTCCCATTGTTCACTCTTTTCTGGGGTCACTTTAAACTTGGCTTCAGGTCTTCTAGTTTTGCTTGGCAATACGTATCCTTTTTGGTGTCAGCTTCAATTTTCTTCTCCTTAGCTTTCCATACCATTCCACAGGAGACAATTATTACAGGGTCAGTGACCTGTAAATGAGGGTGGCTCAGCAGATGGCATCTGCTCAAATGTGGGCATATCTGAGCTGGTGCAAAGGAAGGTTAGAGGAAACGGAGCCCAGGGAAGAGGGCTAAAGTGCTCTTGGTATCAGGTATAGATAATATAGGGTCTAAGGTCAAGGATTTTGGAGACTATGATCACATACTATTTGTCTCCATTCAAATTCCACCTCTGCTGATTCTGTCCTATTATCTTTGGCAAGTTACCTGACCTCTTCAGGCTTTGGTCTTACCTTGTATAAAACAGGCATAAGAATCACACCATCCACTTGAGAATATTGTGTAGGTTGAGTTAATGCCTGCAAAGTGCTTAGTACTGTGCCCGGTACATCCCAAGCATCTTTACTGTTCATGTGTATTTGATGCCCTGCCACACCACCTCGGGTCCTTAACCAGTCCCACAGAGGTGTATTTGGTGCCAACAGCAGATATCTATTCAGCTGTGAATTCAGCTGTGGCCATCTGGCAGGCAGTGTCTGGGAGTGCTAGAGAGTGAGGTGGCTTCTGCGTGGGGATCAGCAGCATCTGCTTCTGGGAGAGAGCTTTCCATGCCCCCTGGCATGTGCTCCTCTCATAAATTCTCCCAGAAATGGGGACGCAGCTGAGCCCCACCATTTGTGGAAGCAGCCACACTCCCTTTCTCTCTGCTTTATCGGTTTGGAGCTAGGGCCACGGCACCACTTGGCTTGACATGTGGCTGCTGGCTGGTAATGGCTTTCCGGCAGAGTCCCTGCAGGCATCACTGTCACGGCTCCTAGAGGAGAAGGGAGCCTATTGCTAAAAGATAGCCATAGAGAAAGGAATGTTATTTAAACAGGTGTAGGTAATTTAATTTTCCCCTCTAAAAATATTCAATGACTCCTGTGGTACGCAGAATGGCTTACCAAATGTGTCCATGCCCTAATCCCTGGAAACTATGAATGTGTTGCCTTAATAGCACAAGGGACTTTGTTGATATAATTAAGGTTACTTTGAATTTTGAAACAGTGAGTTAACCTGGATTATCCAGGTGGCTCCAATCTAATTATATAAGTCTTTTAAAAATGGAGAAATTTCTCTAGCTGGTGCTAGAGGTTTGTAGCAGAAGGAAAAGCCAGGGTGATTCACAGTCTGAGAGGAACTTGGCCCCTTTTGCTGGAGCTGGTTGCTTGGAAAGCAAGAGAAAAAATGCGGACATCGTCAAGGACCAAAGATAAGTCCTCCGCCAACAATGCCAAGGAAATAGATATTTCAATGATACAACCTCAAGACTTTGATTCAGCCAACAACCTGAATGAACTTGAGGACAGATCGTTCTCTGGCACCGGCAGGTAAGAACCCAGGCCAGGTGACACTGCTTTGCTCTCTCTATCACTCACTCTATCTCAAATAAATAAAATCTCAAAAAACAAACAAATAAACAATAAACCCTAAAACGAAGACCAAATCAAGTTCAGCTGGACTTACCAATGACAAAATGGTGGGATCAAAAAGCTGAGTTATTCTAAACAGCTAAATTTGTGATACTTTGTTACAGCACCAATGGAAACAAATGCAACTTAAAAAAATAAATTTCACATTCTTTAGGATGGTGTTAAGAAGGCCTGTCCTGGTCTAGCTCTGATTTTCTCTATTGCCTCATTCCATACTATTCCATGCAATGTGAAATTTCTCCCCAGATCACCACCTCTGACTGCCATTCTCTGGCCCTGATTTTTACGGAGAACTTTCTTGGAATTTGGGACAAGACCTTATTCCCATGCATTGCAAAACTTTCAGTATCCTTGATTCCTTGGATCCTAAGTGCCAGTAGTGTTGCCCAGTCATTGTGAAAACAACAACAACAACAATAACGAAATCTCCTGGGAGCACTCAGTTTGAGCACCACTATAAGCGATACATAAATATTCCATGAGTATGTTTCGAACAACTACTAAACTCTAGGAAGTCTTGTAATACTGGATAATCTGAGTGAACCAAACAGAGCTCCTGCCTTGAAGGGAGTTACACTGTGGTAGATTAAAAAAAAAAATGCAGAGAAACAGATGAGCTCTTTTAGCAGTTTTAAACATTATAGAGTTGTAACAGGATGATACAATGGGGAACAAAGTGTAGTGTGTGTTTTCTCTGGAGGGATCAGAAAAGGACTCTCCATGGTTGCATTGAGTTGAGACCTAATACTGAAAAGGAATATCCACCTCAAGGTTAAGAGAAAGAAAATCCCTAGTAGAAGCTTAAGCAAGTTCAGAGCCCCTGGAGACAGGGAGAGCTTGGTGTCTATGAAGGCCAGAAAGATGCATGAAGCTGGAGCACAGTGAACAGTAAGGAGAGAGAAGCATACAGAGATGTGGGAAGCGGGCTGGGGCCCGATCATCTATGACATTGCAGACTCTGGTGGGAAATCTGTATTTCATTCTGGTTTCAGCGGCAATCCACCAGGAGTTGTCAACACCCCCGCCCCCGCCAGACAAAGGTCAAAGGTAAGTAGGTGAAATACTAGAAGTTACCCCGTATTAATGTAGTGAATCATCCTGTTTTCCCAGGGAAGTCATTTATATATTTATATTTATATATTTATATATTTATTTATCAGAGAGAGAGAGAGAGAGAGAGATAAGCAGGAGGAACAGCAGGCAGAGGGAGAAGCAGGCTCCCTGCTGAGCAAGGAGCCTGATGCAGGGCTTGACCCCAGCACCCTGGGATCAGGACCCGAGCCAAAGGCAGATGCTTAGCCAACTGAGCCACTCAAGCATGGCATCCCCCAGCCCAGTCTTGTCTATATATAGCCCCATTCACTTTCTCCACTCTAGATTACTCTGAAACAAATTCCAGGCCTACATAAAAAATCGTCTCTAAATATTACTATTTTGAATATTATTTTTAAATTTTTTTTAATTTTTAAATTTTCTTAGAGCAGGAGTAGGGGCAGGGGCAAAAAAAAAAAAAAAAAAAAATAAAGAGAGAGAGAGAGAGAGAGAGAACATGCATCTTAAGCAGACTCCATGCCCAGAGTAGAGCCTGATGTTGGACTCAGTCTCATGACCCTAAGATCATGACCTGAGCCAAAGTAAAAAGTCGATGCTTAATCAACCAAGCCACCTTGAGCCCTTCCCGTTTTGAAGTGTTCTAAATACAACTTCTTTTTAGATGTAACATTAATGTCATTATTAAATCTTTAATGAACAAAACTTAGGTCATGCCATCAACTCTTCTACAGGGGTTTAAGCAGGAGAATAAACCAATTGGAGGTGAGGGGGCATGGGAGGCTGTGCAGTCCTGGAGGTCAGAAACCATCACGGACTGGCTGGAGTATTAGCAGTGGGTGGTGAGGTGGGCGGAGAAGGAGAAGGAGGAATTGAGGATGACGCCTCTGGTTTTTGGTCTGAGTGACCAGGAGGTCGTGGGGATATCCATAGACCAGGAAGGGCAGTTTGGGGGTAGGGCATCAATAATACTAAAACCCCTAGCAACACAGGCATTTCTCCATGGGTCAGGCACATGCTTGACTGCAATCCTCATTCCCACCTTCTCCCACACCCTCACTTTAATTCTCCGGAGCAATCTAGGCCAGAGTCCCCAGCTCTCTCTTCCTTTGAGTCCCTTTAAGTCTCCCATCTAATACTTGATGCTTTTCTGTCTATATTCTAAACATGAAAAAATGTTCATCATCACTAGCCATCAGGGAGATTCAAATTAAAACTACATTGAGATATCACCTTACACCAGTTAGAATGGCCAAAATTAGCAAGACAGGAAACAACATGTGTTGGAGGGGATGTGGAGAAAGGGGAACTCTCTTACACTGTTGGGGGGAATGCAAGTTGGTGCAGCCTATTTTGGAGAACAGTGTGGAGATTCCTCAAGAAATTAAAAATAGAACTTCCCTATGACCCTGCCATTGCACTACTGGGTATTTACCCCAAAGGTAGAGATGTAGTGAAAAGAAGGGCCATCTGTACCCCAATGTTTATAGCAGCAATGGCCACGGTCGCCAAACTGTGGAAAGAACCAAGATTCCCTTCAACGGACGAATGGAAAAGGAAGATGTGGTCCATATAAACTATGGAGTATTATGCCTCCATCAGAAAGGATGAATACCTAACTTTTGTGGCCACATGGGCGGGACTGGAAGAGATTATGCTGAGTGAAATAAGTCAAGCAGAGAGAAGCAATTATCATATGGTTTTACTTAATTGTGGAGTATAACAAATAACACGGAGGACATGGGGAGATAGAGAGGAGAAGGGAGTTGGGGGAAATTGGAAGGGGAGGTGAACCATGAGAGACTATGGACTCTGAAAAACAATCTGAGGGTTTTGAAGGGGCGGGGGGTGGGAGGTCGGGGTACCAGGTGGTGGGTATTATAGAGGGCACGGATTGCATGGAGCACTAGGTGTGGTGCAAAAACAATGAATACTGTTATGCTGAAAATAAAAAATAAATAAAAAAAAAAAGTAAAAAACAAAAGAAAAAAAAAGTAAAAAAAAAAAGAAAATAGGGACACAAGTGGGCACATACTAAATATACATTTTATGCGTGAATTCCTGCATGTTATGGTTAAAGGTTCAACGACAGAAAAAAAAAAAAGAGAGAGAGAGACCAACATGTGCTCCACCTCATGGCCAGGAGAGTCAAAAGAAATTTTACTTGTTGAAACCAAGCCCATTCTGAATGACTTTGATGGATTTGTAATACCCAATCCAAAGCAGATCCTTGATTATTCAGTAAATACATCATCTTTCTCAACTCTCAAAAAAAAAAAAAAAAAAAGGAACTTAATAAATGCATGTGGTTAAAAATCTTAAGTAACGGTGAAAGGCTTGTTACAGAATCCAACGTTGTCCCCATTGTGGCTCTGTTGTGCATTAGCTCTCCGACTACTCCCACTTGATGAGCATTTCTCCTCAGCTACACAATGAGATCGTTTCTAGCCACCTTATGGGGTGGTGAGAGAACATAACATCTAATTAATACAAGGCCTTTTCATACTTATTGGGCCCTGGTCAGAGATGATGCACCACAGCTGCCCTTGTCATAGTTCTCACTGTTACTTGTCACTGAAGAGGGGACAGTGGCTTTCAGTTGGGATGTGCCACTTGTTCTGGGCTCCAAAGGCAATATAGTGGACTCTGCAATCAATGTAAGGATGTACTTGGAAAAACAAACCGTCAAGCTCTACACACCTGAATGGCTCTTCAAAGACACTGGGTGGAAGGCTTGAACGTAATCCACTTTGGGTCTGAATGAACAAAGGACTGCCATTACTTGAAGCTGTAGACTTTCATATTAGCCTAATTTTTGTAAACAACCTGCCTCTCCTGTTCCCTGACACACATAGGCCTACCCCCCCACCCCAACACACTTGGCAGTATGGAGCTGTATTTGACCTATCCCCACAGTTATGAAGACTTTGGTTGGTTATTATTTAAGAGTTCAAGAGAAATCTCAGAATTTTCCTATGCAGACATTTTTATCACAGCCACCCATAAATCCTAATTAGGCAGCTGGTAGCAGGCTGCTAGAAGAAGCACGATTTCTGTTTGTTCCCAGTGTCTCATTAATGGCATGCCTTCACAATGGGTTACAGATGGCAGTGATGTCTCCAAACAGGATTGTTAGCAGATGGGTGGAGAGTGGGGTCACAGGTTACTCTTTGCTCTGCTGCAAAGTTATGCAAAGGCAGGAGGCTGCCGATCAACCTAAGACTGGAATTTGGGACACACAGACCACAGCTCTCTTCTCTTCTCTCAACACTGATTCCTGACTGAGACCTGATTCTGAACCCAGCCTTTAACACTGACTACTTCAGAACCTCAGCAATGTCTCTGAACCTCTCCAAGCTTTCAGGATTTTCTTTTATGGAAAAAGTGGGGAGGACATTGCATCTCAGGTGCTATTTTTGCAAAGATTAAGCAACAAAAGGTGAAGCACTTAGCACAGTGTCTGGAATACCCTTTTGTAAATAAAAGCAAATTCTCACTATTTTTCCTTTCTCATTCCTGCCTTTCCTTGACTATAAACGAAGGAGCCTGGTTCCAACAGAATATTATTTGACAAGAGAACCCTGTGGTATGAACAAATGAAGACACACACACACACACACACACACACGCCCTCTTTCTAAAATGAACTTTGCTATTTTGTAATTTAAAAATTGTTCTAGAACACTAACTTCTTAGAGACACAAACTTAAACTGTCAAATGAATACCCATGAGTCAAAGTGGAAGTAAAAAATCAAAGACGGGGGCAGTGAAAAAAGACAGTAAACCATATCCTAAATTGAACATCAACTGGAAAAGAACATTCCACTAGAGCACTTTAAACTCCTACTAGACAAATACTTGACTCCTGCTTTCCTGGGATAGTCCCACCATCCTTTCGCAGTTTGCGTAAGAGGAAGTGAAGATGCCAAGAGCCTGAAGTCACGCAGATCAAATGCTAAGAGTGGGCTTGGGACCCAGGCGTGACATGTTCAAGAGAGCAAGTGTTTTTCCATTATACAGAGCTGGCTCCCTTTTAATGATGTGCTATTTTGTATTAATTACCAGGGTTTCTTTGGCCTGAGTCTTTTATGCTGTTAATTAACTAATTAGCTAATAACTGATTCCATGAACATTTGAGTTCCCGCTAGGAGTTGGATGCTTCCATGCCCTTCGGGAGCTCCCAGTAAAGGGGAGTGGTATGAACAAACCAACTCAGCTCAAGCCTGGGAGATGAGATGACCTAACTGTGACTAAAAGGTGGGACTCTGGGGTGGTTTCAGGAAAACGTTATGCTTTTACTGCATTCAGAAAGATGAGCTGCCAATCAATGAGCAACAGAAGAAATAGACTTCTCTTTTTGTTTCCATAGAGAGAGTCAGAATTGGGGAAGGAAAGTTCTACAGAACAAAATCAGTCACTTTTTTTTTCTTCTTAAACTAGAACTTTTTGGTATCAATAGTATTATTTTCCTTAACAAAATATCTGTACATTTCATGATGAAAAGCTTAGAGAAAGAAAAGAAGCATTCTCTTAATTCGATTTCCTAGTAATATTTACCTTTAACATTTTGGTGATTATTTTATCCATGGTTTTCTTTCTGCATATGTGTATGCATACATGTTATCCACGTCATGAAAAATTAGACTCATTCACTACCTAATTTTACCACAATTCTTTTTCACAAGTCTTTAATCATCAGTATTTAATCTCCAAAACCATGTTTTCAGATGTCCTCATTATAATGTCATTGCCATAGTTAATTAACATTCCTCACTGTGGACAGAACAGTATGTACTTAGTCAAGGCTATACTTCAGCAAGGTAAAGACCTCACTTCTATGCCCCCCTTTACCATCGCATCCCCAGCACCTAACTCAAGGCCTTGCACATAGGAGGCACCCAGTGATTGTCTGTTAACTGACTGTAGTTGGATAACATGATTTTTTTTCCCTTATATTCCTACACATGCATGTACATCACCACAGCGCTACAGTGAAAATTTTTCAACCCAAATCTTAGTCTGGTTTTTCATTTTTTTCTTAAAGTTAATTTATTAGAAGTGGATTTTTTTGGATCAAAGGCCAAGGTAAACTTGCAATCCTTTGCTAAATGTTGCCAAATTTGCATTACACTGAGGCTGTAAACATTTTTTCCTCCTACCACTAATGTATGACAAAGTCCTTTCCCTGTACCCTGCCAACAGTGAGTATTATTTATTTTTTAATCCTTGCTAATTAGAGAGGTAGGAAATGGTATCTTATTTCATTAATGAGAAGTAAGGCTGAACATTTGCTTATGGGCTTATAGTCATTTGTAGCTCCTCAGTGAATTCTGTTCTTTTTTTATGTGACTTTGAGTCCTAGGTTATGAATATTAATGTGAACAGAACTGTGCCTGATATATAGTCATTTTACATAAAATATATATTTCATTATATTCATATTTGTGTGTCTATAGGTCTGCATGTGCGTAGCTATATGTGGGTTTGTAGATACATGTTAGCTATTGAGAAAAGCCAAGTTTGTGAATCATTATGTGTAGGTATAAGTTTTAAATAAGGATACAGTGAAATAATGCATGCAAGTACAATAATCCCTGAAATGTCTATTTTCAGTTGTGAGAGAGAAATAATAGCATGGGAAGATTATAGGATTATAATTAACAACACACACTCTGTATCAAGACTTTTTGGGTTCAAATCCTGACTCCTCGACTTAGTTATAAGGCATTGGTAAATAAACCAGTTTCAGTAAATCCGTTACTTGGTCTAGGGAAAAGTTGTGGATTATGCCATCAACTTTATGCTGGTGGAATGAAGATCAAAGGTTTTAATAGCTATAAATACACAGAAATTGATGACACATAATAAGTGTCAATTTTAGCTAGCTTGAAAAGGAAACAAACAGATTAAGCATTCCTGGCAGTAATTATACAAAGGAGGTGTTCAGCTTTGTGTGATGGAGAATATTGTCAATGGAATGGGGATTGGGAAAAAAGTAAGGCTTACAGCAGGTGGTTAAGGAAGACACCTCCACGAAATGGCTAGATGAGGAGAAAGACAGGTAAACAATGGGGGAAAGGAACGGTCAGATGTAGGAAACAGAATATGCAAATGTCCTGCAGTAGAAGGAAGAAAAAGGAGGTCAGAAGAGGAGGGCAAATGAGCAGGAAAGTGGGCAACATTAAATAGAAAAGGTGGCTTCAGGCCAGACTATTCAGGGTCTTAGAGACCATCATAAAAAATTTTGATGCAAGTATATTTAGTAAAATAATAATATTAATACTTTAGATAAGAAAGTTCAACTTTTAGGGGAGATACAAAGATGATGTTTTGAACTGAATTTATACACATATTTATAGCAAGATAAAGGACTGCATTTTAACAGCGATACCCACAAATGTCTTTTAAGTCCTAGTGTAGGTAAATCCTGGTTGTGAACTCTCTTTCCAGAGAAAAACTCCAGCCACCTATAAGCAAGCCGAAAGCCTTCCAACCCCTTATCTCCAGGTACATCGCTTGTGCTATGTGCTGCCCTTGCTCTCCCAGGTTGCAGGCATTTTTTCACGTTTCCCTCTCGCACTAAGACTTTGCACCCTCTCCACAACTTGGCCCAACTTGAATCTCCCCTCTCTTGTCATAATTTAGTCATTGGGATGACATCTATTTTATGTTTGTTGTTTTATATCTTTGAAACCCAAAGGCAGCAGCAAGAAGGTTGGGTCACCATCAAGGTTAATCATAACAGAAAGAAGACAGGACAAAACAAAAACATTGTTTGGGAACAGATGTCTCTTTGAGGAGGCTCAGCCCTAACCAGCTTCTTCTGCTAAACCCATATTTCATTAAGCTTGAAAGGATGGCTTCTAATTTCTTCTTTAATCTCATTTGTTGAGCTGGCCAGCAAGTGGATAATATAATACTTTCATCTTTATCCCAGGATTTGAGAGCGATATTAATCAGTATATTTCTTCTTTAATCCTCGAACATCTGTGTAACAAAGATGTTAATTGACATCTACTGAAAGAGTTGCCATTCCAATAATACATCCACTAAGGTAACCAAATAATATTGCTGATGTTTATGTTATGTTTAAAGAACCAGGATCAGCTTACAAGATATGTAGGATACATAAGTTATTGACCATAACACATGTATCATGTTCATTTTCACCAGGAATTTAGAGTCAGTTGTAAAATGTTTGAAAATATAACTCAAGGCAATATTGCAAGAGCAACAGAAAGAACTCAGATTTTTCAGATCCACTGGATTTGAACTCTATGTTTCCCACTTGCTAGATGCAAAGAATTTGAGTGTCTCATTCTCCTTTGTTCTCTCTCTGGTCTTCTCATATCATTTCAAATAAAGTTATTGTCAATGCCTCATTTTGGTATTGCTCTAAATAAATATTACTGAGGTCATATTACTGACTGGGTATTGTTTACACATTTCTCATTCAGGCCTCACAATAATCCCGGGAAGTTGGTTTCATTTTCAAGTAAAGGAACTGATATTAGATGGCTGGCCCAAAGGAATCAGGGTTGAACTCAAGTCTGACAATCTCCAAATTTCAGCAGTCTGCCAATCCAAAGAGCAGACTTACACACGGAACAGTCCTCCCACAACGCCTGCAGATTCCCTCCAGCCTTCCTCCAAGACAAGAAGTTATTCTCTAGCAAACCGAGATGACTGATTATAAACCTAGAAGAGATGACCACTCTCAAATGCCCTCAGAGGACCATGTTTTTTGCAATCAAACGAGATGGACATCTAATTTCTCTTTTACCCTCTTTCCAGTTGTTGCCCACATCTAAGGAAGTGTGAGCTCCTGTCATGTGTCTCCAAGATATTTCTAACCATTTCCCCTTCGTATGTCTGTCTCAGCTGTTAAATTCATTCTCATATAATCTCTAGTGTGGATTAATAACCTCACCACCCCCAATATTCTCCCCTGAAGAGGATCATTGTCATTGTTATCAAGGTGACTTCTGTAATACAGAGCATGTATGTTCCATCTTGTAAAGCTGTACTTACTCCACGAGTGATTCCAAACTTAAACACCAAGGCCTGGCATTCTGTACTCTGGCCCCTCCTCCCCTTTCAGGTCCTTCTCCTCCCTAGCACTGTCCCCCTGCAGGTACCAAGTGTCATAGTCTCCTGCTCTCTGCTCCATTCACCGTACCTGTTTAATCCATACACATGCATCTTCCCTTAGTAACCAAATCCTACCTGAGCTGAAAGGCATTGTTTGTACTTTACATGCTCTGCCTTCTACAACTGAGCCCAGATTGAAGAGCAAATGGAAATGTATTGTTTTTCCTCATTGCATTTAAGTTATTAAGGATGCATACACATTTTTTTATTTGGTGTTGTATTGCCAAGTCTCTTATGAAGAATGCTTGCCATTTCTCCAGAGATCTCTCATGGTGCTCGGCACCTGAAGGTGAACATGGAACACACACACACACACACACACACACGCATACCACACAATAATCCCTAAATCATTGAACCCATGAATGAAAGTTCTTCAAAGAGCAGCGGTCCATTGGAGACTCTCCAGCACAAGGCCTGAACTTTTGACACCTAGGACTTATTTAGCCTGGTAACTGCTTCTGAATATTCCTTTGGAGTGAGAAATCCCCTTTAGTTCATTATAATATCTTTATGTGGGATTCTGTCAATCAACACATCATGCTACCTGGTTCCAGGGATTATGTGACTGGTTCAGGAATGGGCGGGGCATTCAACTGAAGTCAGTGATTGCCAGAGAGAATCTGATTCTCATGTCCAAACAGGGAAGTGATGGTAATCCCTTTCTAACCATTAGAGGAGACTGTCTCTAATTGTGGATTCAACATAAGAGAAACAGAGCTGAAACATGGAGGGAATCCCATTCTGATTATACTATTTGTGCCCAGTCACATCCAAACCTAATTCCAGCCAGTTCTCTCCTCATGCTTAATTTACTTGAAAAAAATAGAGTTCTTCTCTCTGCTCAAACCAGTTCGAGTCTAGTTTTCTGTCACTTGCCACCAACCAAGTCTTATGTGTTAAGTAGGTATTGGTTAATTTGTTGAAGAGATTCTCAAGGCAGTAAACAAAGCTGCCATTGATGGCCCATGGAGGAGCCCTTAACAAGGAGCCTTTGATATTGGAGAGAGGATCTGAATATTAATGCCAGTTCTCCAGTGAGGGCAGTGAATCTTGGTTCTGACCTTCGGTAAAAGCTAAACAAACAAGACTCTATCAACTCCTCACAAGTTCCTGTCAAACACCATTAAAAGCACAACACTGCATAGCAATTGATGTGCAGATCTTTTACAGCGTAAAACTGCTCATCAATGATATATTTAGGACACCACAGGGTAAAGGCCAGAATGAGGAGTACAAGGTTAGAGGATATGGTTAATTAAATGATACAGTTAAATAACCAATAGGAACCGAGGTGGACCTGTGACAATGAGAGAGTATTTATTGTCTCTCTGTCTTTACTACTGTATCTCAGCCTCAGTGTTGCCATCTATAAGATGGGAATAATAAGCTAATGCTTGTAAACTTTCAGAAAATCATTTGGCATCCTGGACTCCCTCATTCAATGATGCTCAAACTTTGATGATAGCCCATCTCCACTCAGGATATACTCTGAAACACAGATTTCAGAAAAAAGTCCTTATTCTTACAATGCATAAAGCATTTTCATTCCAAAGATGATATTCTATCATTAAATATTCAAAATAAAGTATTCAATTATGACTTATTTTTATCTTGAGATGACCATGATCTACTGAACTGATTTCATACCCATCAATGGGTCTTACCTATAAATTGAAAAGTTTGGGATCAACATACACTACGAAATACATTCCAGGTAAATGTCCATTACATCTAAGCTTTGGCCCAACACTTATAAAGTCTCTGACCCTAACAAACAAGTCTGCACCACAACTGACTTTAACTTATCCTTGGTCTCAGGGTTATACTGGGGTGGCAGGAAGAACCTGTTCCATACTCCCTTTCCCCTGGACACACCTCTCACTCTCACTCTGCTTCTCCAGGTCTTTCTTCTCACCTGTTTTCTTGTATGAGACGGTTCATCCAAAGTGAAGAAATTGCAAGGCAATAAGAGGTTCAGAATCTCACAGTTTAGTTGGTATATGAAATCTCTCACAAAGTTCTAAAATACTTTAGGATGCTCAAAGATTGTATTTTCGTAAATTTGGCATGGGTTCTAGACTCTGAATGTTTAATAAGCAGCCAGGGGTTTTTGATGGAAGGGCAGGGACATGCAGTGTTTGGAATAAACACTGCCACTAAGAGAGAACACAAGGTTACCCTAAAATCCATTTGAGACTGGAGATGTAGAATCATGCCATTCATGGCCAGCAGCAAAAATGGGAAGATTTCCATAAAACTGAGGATGGAGGATGGGGAGGTAGAAGAAGCAGGTTGCCTCTGTCTTCAGCATAAACTGAAAATGGAATAGGAGAGACCACACACAGAGCAGTTCGCTGTCCACACACACACACACCCTCTTCCCCTTCAGCCCAGCTGCCTTACTTTGTTAAGCCAAACAGGTGGCTGTCTTTATTAAATGATAAGCAGATCTAAGGATGTGAAGAGGTGGTTGGGATGGGGGGCAGTGAAAGCAATACAGCAGTCTTCAGTCTTGTTATTTTTAAATGTGGGTGTTCCATATGTCGGATCCTAGTGGGCGGCAGCTTCTCTGTACCCAGGGGAACTGTGTTCCGTATTTGCACCAGCAGGAGAGGCTTACTGTTTCTTCATTATTTCTCCGAACTCCTGCAAATCTATTCAAGTGAGACCTGTTGAGCATTTGTTAGAATTGTGTTTAGAGAAATCACTTGAATAGTCAGAGCAGTAACTCAGTCCCTGGAAAACAGAGAAGAGTAAACCCAGTTTTCTACTCTTCATTCTCTGATTGGGTCACTTAGCTGCAGGTTACTGAGCTATGTCCTTTGGACTGGATGGTTTCCAAGGTCCCCTCTGACACTGAAGTGTCTAGAAGTCTGTGAGTTACCGGGATACAAACACAATTTAGTTCAAAGCCTTAAGTAAGAGGCTGAGGAACACCAGAAATGTGCTCGAAATAAAATTTGGCCAAGGAGTCCCAAGGGTACAGGTGTCTGAGTCAGCCTGAGAAATAGCAACAGATGGAAGAAAAGAAAGTTGTGGGAGGGTGGCAAGAAACTCAGCTTGGAACCAGGACTGACTGAGATAAAAACCAAGTTCTCTAAGCTCTTAGCTGCACGGCCTCAAGGGAGCCACTAAACTTCTCCAACTCAGTTTCATTATCTGTAATATGGAAATAATACCGTTCTAAGCTGAAAAAATGTACATGTTCCTTTGGCTATGTATCCATTCATGTATTCGCTCATTGAGCAAAGTTAAGTATTTACTATGTCTTATTTCTGAAGTAACATTGTTTGATCCAATGAGGGAAAGTAGGTGAGCATGTCTAGTTTAGGAGAATATTTGGTAAATTATTGCCTGTGCTTATATGCAAAATTTTCTTCCTCAGTAGCCTTCCTTGTAGTGTTCTCTCATACATTCTCCTTGTCCCGAATTTCTACAGGTCTTACAGTCTCCTTTACAAAAGAAGTCAATGATTTTAGTATTCCTAATCTAATGCTTTCTTTATCTCCTCTTCCTATCTCTCTTTTTTTTTTCTTCAAAGAACCCCACTATTCTTTGAGAAACCATTCTGCCATCACTGCAGGTAGTCCTGGTGAGGCTGTCAATCACAGCACATAAGCCCACCTCACAGAGGTAGGAAAATGACCCAGGCTGTCCAATCAGAGTACTCTTACCTTTCCCGGCCATAGCAGTTGGCTGACCCAGGAAGAGCTGGCCATAGCCTTATCTAAGATTTACTATATTAATTCTGGCAAAGAAAATCTCTCTTTTCTTTGGAATACTGAGTCACAAAATTTTGGACTTAAGTATGGCATGGTTTTCCTGACACAGAGAGGGAGTTAGAACTCAGAAACAAAGATGTCAGAACCTTTAAAACATCATTTGTGCACCTGGATCCAGTTGTACTTGAAGCCATACCTGAGGTTGCCCTTTTTGCCTTAACTTTGCTGAAGATCAGTTTCTCTCACTTGCAAGTCAGAGTCCTGAATACTCCATCCATTAAAATCGTACTCCATTTTTACTTTCTCATATCATCTTTGATCTCCTTAGCCAGAGGATACCCGCAGAATACATTTTCTTCCCCTTCTATTGAGATTTTCCCTTTTATTGACAGGTTTTATGGTTAATTGCATGCATTCCTAATCTGATGCTTTCTTTATCTCCTCCTCCTATATCTCTTTATTTTTTCTTCAAAGAATCCCACTATTCTTTGAGAAACAATTCTGTCCTCCCTCTGTCCAGTATTAGATTATCTATTTTCAAGGGAAGTTATCTTAAATATTTACCATTAATATTTTTATAATTAGTAATTATTATATAATAATTGTTATATGCCATAACTTGTGCTAAGTGATATATATGTGCTCTCTTACTTAACTACTAAAACATGCTATAAGGTGAGTTTTATTACTCCTTTTAAGAGATTAAACAAAATAACTTCAAGGAAATGACATACCCAAATTCTTTCCGCAAGTGAATAGAAAACTGGTTTACAATCCATGTCTTTCTTACTCAGTAAGTTTTGTGCTGAATTGTCCGTGTGTGTGTGTGTGTGTGTGTGTGTGTGTGTGTGTTTGTGAGAGAGAGAGAGAGAGAGAGAGGTTTTTGCTAATATCACAGTGATCTATATTCCTCAATATTATCCTGTACTGCCATCCTCTCCCAGTTTGGAGAGCCTAGGGTACATCTAATGAAATTAAATCAGTGAGTGGAGGATATGAAAATTGATAACGAAATAGACTAAATTACATGCAGGGGCATCCTATGGGACATTCGTGGCAAAATATAGAGCCGAACGTAGATGGCATTATGACATTTCTGGCCTCACAACTTACTGCATGGCAAAAACCTTGCAAGGCTACCAATTTCTGAAAGACAAGCCCATTTAGAGAGGAACAAGCTATGATGGATGTGCAATTCCAGCAAATGCATGATGAAGGATAGAAACATTGCTATGCATGATTTTTTAATAACTACAAAAATCCCATGTACAGGATTTCTGCATGTGAAAATTGATAGCGTTGCCAATGCCGCTCATCTCTTTAAACAAGCAAACTCATCTTCCCTGGTGCTGTTACATCAGTAATAAATTGGCTCCTCCGACAGATCTGCTTGCAGGTTAGAACTGAGATTGAGTAGATAATAACTTTTTGGGTAGCAATGCCTGCCATGACAAATAATAAAGAAATTCATGACCTGCAAAGTGCAGGGTGATCATGTTCCAAAAATATATTTCACCTGGTCTCTAAGCAAGTTCATTAGGTATCTAGAAACTGAAAAAAAAAAAATATATATATACATATATATATACATATATATATTCAGTACCTACAGAAGTGATTCAAAAAGAATGATCTCAAATGTAGACAAACCAACAGCTATAAAAACATGTAGGTAAACGAGAAGCTTGTTGCTAAATGCCTTTAAAAATAAGACACAAGGGCCAGGCCTTGGGGTGGGGATATGCTTATCTCCACAAGGGGAATCATGCTGGATTTCTCTGGTAACCTTACATAGTGTGGCAGCTTTTGTGAATATCAACCTGGATGCAGGTCACTTTGATGGAGCTTTAGGAAGTGGATTCTGTCTGTTGGGTGATCATTTTTCTCTCTTAGAAAATAATCAGGTACCAACAGTCCACTGAGCCTCCCAACACTGTGCACACAGATATTAAACTGAATGAGAGGTGATAGGAAAAGAAAAAAATCCCACAAAAAGTTGAGAATGTGGAATGGAAAAAAAGTTTCTCTCAGGAGCTCAGGTCTGAGGGCACCTGGGTGGCTCAGTGGGGTAAGGAGCTGAGGTCTACATCCAAGTTCTGGGTTTAGCGTTCCTGGCTGCGTGGCCTAGGTCATGTCTCTTAACTACTCTGGACTAAGGCTATTCATCCTTTAACACTAGGACGTTATGCCAACTAGTGCCTTTCAGTCTCTGCAAGATGGTGACAGGACTCTGAAGGGAAGACAGTTGGGACCATTACAATGATACCGCATTGGACTGAGTTTTATTTTTACTACTCACAGGCTTTGGGCCTTTCCAATGAGTATAAATATAAAAAGTACAGAGGCAATTACAGATATTATGTCTGTAAGGAAATATTAGTGCATCCCCAAAACTGATAGTCAGTTTTTCCACTGAGTACCTACTTTGATACCTACCATAAAGCCCTGTCCCATGCCTGTTATTAAAATATTACTGATCAGAGAAGGAGGCACAGGAGCAACTTCTATCACATCAGGGTGTGATCCTGGTATCAGCATTTTTGTTTCTTTGACTTTTTCCCCCACAGACCTGAGATGGGATAGATAATAGTGAGCCTAAACCACTGATGTGGCATCTCAAGACGCTGACCTCTCCTCTTCACGTTGTAGGTCCTGTGAAGACAGCTCTCGGGTCATCACCTAGTCCTCCCTGGGTCATTCACAGGTCCTGTCTTCTGCCTTTGTTTTGTCAGAACCTGGACCCATACCCATTTCCTCTTAGCTTCCTGGCCCTCATTTGGACCTTGTTATTGTACAACTCAATCAGAACTCTCTCTTTCCCAATTGACTTGGGGAATAATCCAAGATAACTGTGATGTCCTTCTGGATGTGCCTCTTCTTTCACATTGTGCTCCTGACCTTTGCATACTGGACACATAGCACGCCAATCTGAATATCTGAACTCCTATCCAATGTACACGGGATGGGTTTTTAAAATCCTGATGTCCTGCATATAGGGTTTTACACAAGAATAAACATACGTAAGCTGCTAAATTTCACATTTTGTTAAATTGGCATATTCTGAACCCAGAGGATTTCTCCTTCACTAGCTAAAATATGTTGATATTTTCATGAATGTGAAAACTCTGGCAAACACATTCTCACAACAAAGATACATAGTACACACCAAAATGAACTTATACTGCCATTATTTTTAAGAGACTTATTAAAAGACTATTTTCAAAATTACTTTAATATTTAAAAGACAACATAAGCGTCTTCTGGGTCATTATGCTAAGTAACTTGAAAAGTATCCTCTGATTTTATTTTATGAGAAACTCAAATGCTCAAGCATTAGATTGTATTTTCATCCATAGCTATAGTGCTGAAATTAAAAAAAAAAAAATCAGCAGACACAGCCTTCATGGTAACTTAATATTCTCCTTTTATCCCCTTAGTTTAGAACACTGGGGTGAGAACTCAACACCAAGTGACCTTACTCACCACATACTGAGCAGTGTGGCTGGGAGGAGGAAAAATCTAACAAAACAAAACAAGACAAAAAATGGGTAATTGGTGGTTCATTTGCTTGATTTCTTTTAATTTTTTTCTTTTTAATTTGACAGAGAGAGAGATCACAAGTAGGCAGAGAGGCAGGCAGAGAGAGAGTGGGAAGCAGGCTCCCTGCTGAGCAGAGAGTCTGATGCAGGGCTAGATCCCAGAACCCTGATATCATGACCTGAGCTGAAGGCAGAGGCTTAACCCACTGAGCCACCCAGGTGCCCCTAAAATATTTTGGGGGATTAATTTTAATTACAAAAAGAAATTAAAAAAGAAATATATGTACAGGTCATCCCCTTTAACTCTTTGTTTACAATTGTAATTTTCTGCCACAGGGTGACTTCTGTTTGCAATCTAATATATGTCCTTTCAAACTACTTGTATGCATTTCATAAATCAATGCATAAATAAACATATAAACAAAAATACATATAAATTCATGGGAATACACATAAAATTTTTTATGTGTGCACTGAAACATTAATTTTTGCTTCACTTAGCAATGCTCATCCACACATATCTCATATATTTATGTGAGATATGTGTAATATATTCTTATAGAATATAGTACATATTATATTGCATGTATTTATATACAAATATACACAAAATTAAATATCTATGTAGTATAGATTAATGCATGCATAACATACACTTGCATATTGATACATACACCTGTAATTTTAATGGAATATAACATATGGCAACAGTAAAGGAAAATACGATAGAAACTACATGGGTAATACCACAATTTCCTTACTGCTGCATTGTATTCAATAGAAAGTTAATGACCAGCCCACTAATGATGGCCATTTAAGTTGTTTCCAAACAACTCGACAAATAATGCTGCCATCAGTGCAGGAGTAGATAATTTAGCAGGTTATTTCATTTATAAGAAATTGAAATCCAGTCAAATTACCTCACATGAAAAGCAGAGGAGCCAAATTCAGCATACACTTTTTGAGGAATCAAATAAGAGCTGAAAAATCAGGTCTCAGAAACTATAGGGACTCTCCCCTAGGACAATTAATTGTGACTGAAAGCTGCTTGCAGGACCTCAGGAACTAGAAGGTCTAGACCTTCCCCTTGGGGCTCTTCCTAGAGCTCAGCCTCTTCTCTTCTCTCCACATTTTCTTCTTCTCTTACTTTTCCTCCACACAGGTGTTGTTTATACCTGAGGACTCACTGTCTTAGCCAGGCCCTTCAGGGGCAGCTCTCTCTTGGAAAATTACATGATTTCTGCGTGTCATAGGTTGGACCTCCTAAGAAAGCGGCTGATTGTCCTGGTGTGTGGTGTGTGTTCATCTTCAGGCCATATCATGCCCTTATGCACCACATGCTATATTTTAGTTAGATGTCCACCAAAAAGGAGAGGGAGGACACGCTAAGTAACATGGCCCAGATGGGGCTGTCCTCAATTTATGGGGTGGTGGGCAGTAAGTAGGGGCATTTTCCCCCATGAAAGTCTAGTTTGCTACTTCACTCCCAGTGCCTGGGCTGGGTTTGGCTCAGGATGGCTACCTGATAACTATCTGTTTACTTAGATTCCAGAGATGTGAAGTGTAGAATATGCCCCACCTTTGAGAGGGAACTCTTTGGCAAAAGGATTATTTTGAGGAACTGTAGACACAGAAGCTTTGAAAATAGAGTAGAAGTTATCCTTTTGTGGGGGAAATTTATGTTAGAAAGGTGGCCTGTACCAGGAAGACTGCTATTATCAGAGGTACATTTTTTACCTGAGAGACTCACTAGAATGACATGTCAACCTTTGTTTCTAACAACCATTTCCTTTTCTCATTTTCCCCTTTGAAGTCCCAGACCCTTCTAGCTTTCCTTAGTTCAGTTTGGTATATAAACCTCAAATATCTAGCTACCTTTTGGGTCTCACGTCTTTGTGGGGGCCCCATGTGTATGCATGTAAATATGTGTGCATGTAATTAAGATAACTTCTCTCCTATTAATCTGTCTTTTATTACAGAGGAATCTTAGTCAAGAATCTAGAAGGGTAAAGGGAAAATTACTTTTGCTCCCCTACGGGATCATCACATCACATTCTCCCACATATACGGTATGAAAAGTTATCAGCAGTGCTGGGCTATGATCCAGTGAACTGATCTAGCATGTACATGCACTCTGGACTTTACATATTATAATGTCTAAATGAATCCAACAACACATTTGTTACACAAAGTGAGGGTTAAATGAGATAATGTCTGAATTATTCTTTATAAACTATAAAGCACTATTTTGCCAAATGTGTGAAGCAAACTCTAAAAAACAAAACAAAACAAAACAAAAAAAAACCCCACCACCATCAACAACAACAAAACACAAAAACAAAGTAAATTAATAACGAGGAAAACTTTGTACTGTCCCAGCACCATAACTGTAGCAAGCTTCCCCGAACATGGTCATTCAGTCATTATTCATTTAGCTAGGTGCTAAGTTTAAGGAAGTAGTCAGAAGAAGCTTAATTTCTATCTGGCCACGATTCTAGTTCGGACAATCCAATTTGGTAATTGAGTAAGCCTAAGTGGTCTTAGTACCAAGATGGCCAGAGCCAAGAAGGAGAAAGTAAGAGTGATATGAAAGTTCTCTGTCTCAAGTACACTGTAGCACATCCTACATGCTCAGATGTCTTGCTGCCTCAGATGGCCTCCACTCTGCTTGTCAATGTCTGGGCCTTCCTTGGAGACTTAGATATAAGCTTCCCTCATGGAGTACATGGCCTAACCTACAACAAGAGGTGAATAAGGCTTAGAAAAACTTCCTGTTTGTGTATGATAGCCTTTGCATCCCTAGCCTTTGCATCTAGCCTTCTAGATCCCTAGAAAAACCTTAACACCTGTATGAAGCCTGTTAATACATTAGACTTACATTAGACTTAGAGTTTGAGGGATTTTTGTTTATTAAACAATTTAACATTTGCCAAAAGTTTTACTGTGTGTGGTAGATATCCTCAGGAATATCAGGAGATGTGGACAAAGCCATAGATAAATAAATAAATAGCTTTAGGAAATTCATTTATGTTTACCCACAGTTCTTATTTTATGATTCCCTCAGCAACTACATGAGAACCAAGGATTAGTATTTCCATTTGGTAGATATGGAAATAAAGTTTTGGAAAGGCTAAATAACTTGCAAAAGGTGACAGTGCTTAACAATAACTGGCTACCTGTACTCAGTCCGGGTGACTTTCTTCTCCAACTGTTTTTTCATGGGTTGTGTCCTATGCCTTGATTAATGGGCTCTGCATTAGGTTAGATGAAATCCTGCAAGCATCAGCTGCTAGGTAGCACCTGAGCTTTTAGAAACCCTTTCTGTTCACTAAGCAGTGCCATTTATAACCTTCCATTAGAGGGGAACAGGAAAAAAAAAAAAAAAAAACCCTGTTTAAATGGAATTCTGAAAATAATACGGGGCAATCACCTAGCTAAGCCTCATTTTCAGAAAAAATTAAGAAGTCCATGTCCTAAAAATAAAAAAACTAGAAGTAACCTAAATACTCACCAATAGGGGACTGATGATATAAATCATATTAAATTCATGCCATAGAATATTGTATAATCAGTTAAATTGACAAGTTAGACATAATAACTGACTTGGAAAATTGTAGGTGGTATTAATTATATGTAAAAAGTAAGTCCCCAAATACTTTATAGAATATAATCTCATATACCTAATAAAATTAGGTATATAATCTCATATATCTAATAAAAATACATGCATACATGGATACCAAAGGTTGACAGTGGTTATACATGGTTGCATGGTAAAGTTATATGTGATTTTTTTGTTTACATATAAATGAATACTTGTATTTTTTTAAATAAAATTTTCCATTTACTCTAAGAACAAGAGAAGATCTAATCAAGCTTGAACCTAGCATGTAATCTTAGATAGAACAGATGAACAAAGGATAATTCTAATTGCGTTCCCATAATACCTGTAATAGGAGACTTTCATGCTTCCTTGTAAAACTCTTAAGTGGATATCATATTTTTTTAACTGATGGGAATACATTTTGTGCTGATCCCCAAACTAAGCATAGGAAAGGCTTATCTGATTATTCCCAGGCTCCTACCCCAGTCTGGTTTAGATGTCTCTCTTCCTACTTCTACCCAGACAGTTACTGCATTATCATTTTTGTGCCTCTCCCAATATGGCCTTCTCTAGGAGTGATCATGTATGATCGCCTTCTGTCTCCCTGATACCTCGTTTCTGGACTCCATGTGCAGCAAGAGCCCAATCCATTCTGTGAAATACAAACTGTTATAAGTTGGTTGGTTCCTGGGACACAAATGAATATGAAGCCTCCAAGAGCACTGCCTGGCATAATAATAATAATAAATATATAAATCTAATAATAAATGTGTGTCTCAGGTCAATGAACAAAAAAAGTGTTGGGTAAAGGTTTGAGAAGAAGGGGAAAAAAGGGCAGTGTATAGGTGCTGCCTCAGGGTTTCAAACTGGAGAATTCCTGCCTGAAGATGGAAAGGTAGGCTCACCCCAAAGAGCGGCATCTTCAGAGAAGAATGCCTTAGTTCCTAGGTCTCAGTTCCTTTGTTCCTAGGTCACTTTATTCAGCTCTTCCTTTACTCATTCTATAATCACTGAACATCGAACTTCAGAATCAAGCAATTTGGTTAAAAGCAGGAAGCTCTTTTGCTTTCATTTATCTGGAAGTCATTTCTCCCCAAAACAGGGAAAAGTTCCTTTCTCAAGGTGGAATTCCAATTAATTAATTTTTTATTAAAATTAGCTTTTCTCATTCATGTACTTCATTTCAATAGAATTACACAGTACATGCATTCTTTTGTGTCTGGCTTCTTCTATTGAGTACAGTGGGTTGGGGATTTATCTATATTATTCTATGCTTTAATAGCTTGTTACTTTTTAATGGTATGAACATTCCATTGTATGAGTATACCACTTTTTTTTCCCCATTGATTTACCTGTTGATTTATAACTGGGATGTTCCTTGTTTGGAGTATTATCAGTAAAGCTGCCATAAACTTTCTCAGACAAATCTTTTTGTGGATATGTTTTCATTTCTCTTGGATAAATACTTAGAGTTGGAATGACTAGTTGCCTGTTAAGGGGGAGGGCACTCATGCAGTTTAATAGCAAAAAAGCAAACTACCCCATTAAAAAATGGGTAAACACCTTGAATAGATATTTTTCCAAAGAAAATGGCCAATAGGTAAATGGAAAAGTGTTCAAGATCACTGATCTTCAGGGAAATGAATTTCAAAGCCACCAAGGGTTATCACTTCACACTGGTTTAGATGGTTATTTTCAAAAAGACAAGACAACACACGCAGGTGAGGATACTGAGAAAAAGGGACACTGGCATACTGTTGGATTATACTGTTAGTTTACACTGATCATAAACTGGTACAGCTACTATGGAAAACATCATGAAAATTACACAAATAATTAAAAATAGAACTATGATATGACCCAGATATTATACTTCTGGCTATATATCCAAAGGAAACGAAATCATTATCTCAAAAAGATATGTGCATCTCATGATCATAGCAGCATTGTTCACAATAGCCAAGGTATGGAAATTAACTAAGTGTCCATTGTTGGACAAGTAGTTCAAGAAAATGTCACACACACACACACACACACACACACACACACACACCGAAGAATATATTCAGCCTTAAAAAAGAAGGCCATTTGTCACAAAATGGATGGACCCAGAGGGCATTGTGCTAAGTGAAATAAGTCAGTCAGAGAACAACAAATACTACATGGTATCACTTATATGTAGAATCTGAAAAAAAAAAAGTTGAAATGATAGAAGCAGACTGGAATAGTGGTTGTCAGAGGCTGGCAGCGTGGGAGAAATAGGGAGTAGTTGACAAAATTTATGAACTTTCCAGTTATAAGATAAGGTCTGAGGAGCTAATATATAATGTAGTGATTATACCGTGTATAATTGAAATTTCCTAAAAGAATAGAACTTAAATGTTCTGAACAAGAACAACAACAAAAAGAAAAGGTAAACATATGAGGTGATAGATGTGTTAATTAACTTGATGGGGGGGGGAGTCATTTCACAATGTATATGTGTATCAAATCATCGCATTGTGAACTTTAAATATCTTAAAATTTCTTCAATTGAAACTCAATAAACCTGGAACAAAATAAATGTGGGTGGGGATGAAGATGGGCTGGGTAGGGCTTGAGATAATTTTCGGGGGTGATGAATATTCTGTATCTTAAAAGGGGTTTGACGCACAGGTGTACGCATTTGTCAAGGCTTATGGAATGGATATACTTAAGTTTTGTGCATTTTAATATGTGTAAATTTTATTCCAAATACAAAATACCATAAACAAATGTTGAACTTTAGTTCATGATATTATGCTGAAATACTTGTGAGGAATTGCACTGATGTCTGAAGCTTAATTTGAAGGGCATCAAAAAATAACATAGATTGATGGGTGAATGGACAGATGGAAAGATAGATATGTGCTAAAACAACTATGGCAAAACAATTATAGAATCTAAGTGATGGTTACCTGTGTATTCACTGTAAAATTTATTCAACCGTTTGGTATGATTGACATTTTTCATAGTGAAGTAGTGGGAAATGGAAATATCATCTCTCTCTCCTGCACAAACTCCTCTCTCTAAAGTCTTCCCAGCTTACTCAGAATAATAGCCCAAGCAGCAGTTTTCGACTATAAAGTCCTGCACAATATGGCATCTGGCTACCTCTCTCACTTCACCTGCTTACATTCTGAACCCCCTTAGCTTTTTTCCAGTGACAGTGGGTTCCTTCCTGTTCCTAGGGGAGACCTGTTCTGGTCTCCAAGCTCTCGCTCTTACTGTTACCTCTGCCTTGGATGTCTCCTCCTAGCTATTTGCATGGCCACCTTCATCCTCATCTCATCCCATTTGTGCTTGTCTGCTCAAGGAACCCTTTTCTAAGAGGTCTTGCCACTTTGTCCATTTTTCTCCCCTGTAATTCTGTTGCTGGTTCTTTTTTCATAGCATTTAGTCCCACACAATATAATTTATATTTATATTTTACGTTCCTTCCCTCACTGACGTGTAAACTCAATGCGGGAGGCCTAGGACTTTATTGGTTCATCATTCTATCTATCACCAGCTCCTAGAACAGTGTGTTTGGCACACGTAGTCACCCACTACCTATGTGTTGGCTAAATCAATGAATGGGTATTTTCCATAATGCTGTTTAAAAATTTTTTTAAAGATTTCTTCACGGGGCGCCTGGGTGGCTCAGTGGGTTAAGCCGCTGCCTTCGGCTCAGGTCATGATCTCAGGGTCCTGGGATCGGGTCCCGCATCGGGCTCTCTGCTCGGCAGAGAGCCTGCTTCCCTCTCTCTCTCTCTGCCTGTCTCTCCATCTACTTGTGATTTCTCTCTGTCAAATAAATAAATAAAATCTTAAAAAAAAAAAAAAAAGATTTCTTCACTAATTTGAGAGCGAGAAGAGGGGAGGGGCAAGAAAGGAAGGAGAGTGACAAACAGACTCTCCACTGAGCATGGAGTCCTATGCGGTGTTCGATCTCACCACCCTGAGATCATGACCTGGGCCAAAACAAAAAGTCAGCCACTTAACCAACTGAGCCATCCAGATGCCCCTTCAGAAATATTTTTTTAAAAGTTTTAGATTTTTAGAAATATTATGAAGATCTAGACTTCCCATATACTCTAAAACTGATTTGCTCTATTATTAACATCTTATGTTATGGTACATATGCTAAAGTGAACGGACCAACACTGAGACATTATTACTAAGTAAAATCTATGCTAGGTTTCCTTGGTTTTTATCTCATGATCTGTTTCTTTCCCAGGATCTCATATAGGCTATCACAGAACATTTAGTCATCACCTCTCCTTAAGCTCCTCTTGCTATAATAATTCATCAGGTTTTCCTTGTTTTTGATGAGCTTGGCACTTTTGAAGACTGGTTAGGTATTTTGCAGAATGGCCTCAACTGGAAGTAGTTCATAGCGCAAATTTACAGTTCAATGAATTAGCTTGGAAAATCCTGCTCTCTCAGGAACTCTGACTTAAACCCAATGATCCAAAACTTTTGTACTACTTTTAGAGCATGACGACATTTTATAGGTCTCTTGTTGTTTGGTGTTGCTATAAACCCTCCTACAGGAACATGTTTCTATGTCCACCTTACCAGTGAACAAACTAAACTTTCATAATGGTAACTATGAAAGACTACATAAAAGACATCACTGAAAATTCAAATCTACCATTACAACTGTAGATCCAGCTCTCTCTCTGCCTTCTACTTCTACCTGTTGACACCATCACAACCTGCCCTTTGCAGAAAGCTGCTCAAACCAGAAATTATTTACACATGTATAGTATCAAGGATCATTTTTCTCCATTGCTTTCTACCAAAATAGTAGCTAGGAAGCTAACAGTCCTGCTTAACCAGGAAAAGGGGTGTTCTGGGCTAACATCTAAATTTAAATAGATACATCTTATCAAATATCCTGTTCTGGGCTTGTCATTAGGTGAAATGCTTTTAAGATATTTCATTTGAAAAGAAAAGATAGTGGGGCACATGGTTGGCTCAGTCAGTTAAGTGGCCAACTCTTGATTTCAGCTCATGTTGTGATCTCAGGGTCCTGAGACTGATCCCAGGGTTGGGCTCCCTGCTCAGCTCAGTTGAGATTTTTTTCCTCTCCTCCCACTCCCTCCCCATCTGCTCTTTCCTGTGTTCTCTCCCTCTCTCTTTCAAATAATTAAATAAATAAAATCTTTCAAAAAATGAAAAGAGCCAATAGTGACTAGACTGATAGGACCTGAACCTGTATTGTACCTTCTCTAGAGCTTCCTGGTCCCCACTGAACATTGAGGACCTTCCCCATCCCTGTTTACCTGAGGCATCTTGCAGTGAGAAGAGCAATGGCCTGGCCTTTACATATCTCATTCCGCCCTCCCAGAGCACACACAATAGGCCCAAATTAGTATTATCAGTCTCAAAAATCCTACTTCCCTTATGAATATAGACTCTAAATTGATTTGTTTCACTCCATGATAAAATGCTTCATTCTGCAGTTTAAGGGTAATTTATTATGCTGACTCCAGAAGAAAGAAAGATATATTAGCTTTACTAACTCCTATTTCACCCTCCAGGCAGCCTTCCTTCCCTCTGCCATATGGTCCCATCACCCTGGGCTTTGATTGTCACATCTCTTAGAAGAATCTATTGCCCATCTTCTTTAGTTGTCTGTCTTAAGGGTGGATCTGTGTCCGTCTTGTTCAAAACTTCATCCCCAGAGCTGAATCCCCCCCACCACAGCTATTGCACAGACATAATAAATACATATTAAATAACATAAACTTGCATAAGCCGTGGGTATTATTTATAATTTTTTGTTCCTTGTGTATACTTGAAATCTTTCATAATTTAAAACTATTTGAAACGATTAAAAAATTTTTCTTAGCACAAAGGAGAAAAAACATACACATTGGTGAGAAATAAGCATTTTTGAGCAAATGGATACATGTTGTATTGTGAACAGTGCAAGAGTTTTAAGCCTAGGGAAAAAATAAAGGCAAATCAACCCTGGGAGCCATCCCACTATGTGAACATATGCCCACAAGTGTGGGAGAGTCTGAAGGTCCTTTTCAAATGCACACTTTTGTTAGAGAAGAAATAGTATTGTGTGCTCTCATTCAATAATGGGTACACTTGTTGATAATACTCCTTATTCCTGAATAAGGAATTAAATTAATTTTATGTGAGTATAACGTGTATGTCCATGAAGAGGCTGGTTAGAGACCATGAATCAGAGATTGTGAATGCTTACACCTTATTCCCAGGAGAACATCTTCCTTGGATTCGCTTCTTAGGTGGGATCCAGAAGAGCCATATTGGTCTAAGGGAGGGTATTTGCACAGGCCATGACTGACATAAATTGAGCCTTGCCTTTTACTGATACATGGGCTAATCCTGTTACTCATGTGTCCTTTGGTTAAAAGCCACACATTTCCTTTACTTGTAAATGATATGCAGTTGGGAAAAAGTCTACTCATCTAGAACATCATCTTTTAGTTTTTGGGCAGTGGCCAAAGAGACCTATGATTTTGAGGAAGTACAAAGAGACTCAAAGAGGCCACATTTGCAAAGTTATTTAACATACCTCTAATGTATTATTCACGCTCTATCTGATGTAGGACATTTCCCTCTCTAAATCTGGAACTTTCATGGAAGCTTACCCCTTTTTAAATTCTCCTGACATTGATTTGACTGCGATATTCTATCCCGATCTCTGTTTTCTTATAGCATCTGTACCAGCTGGGTTACTATCTTGTGCAATATTTGTCAAATTTCAATTCTATTTTCCTCCCATTTTATATGGTTTGCTATTTTCCCTATTTAACTCTTTCTTCCATCTGGATCATAAGCACATTAGAATTTTACTATCCTTGTATGCAGTAAATTATACATTAATAGGATAGTTATGGCTTGCGAGAAGAAGTTATTTGTGATTTGCACTTAGAGAGATTTTAATCAAGTTTACCATTCTCAAAAAGTCTGTTTTGCATATAAATAAGGACCCCTAAAAATCGATCTGTTTTGCTCAATTATAAAATGCTTCATTTAAGAGCCTAAGGGTAATTTATTATACTGAATTGGGAGGAAAGGAAGATGTATTGCATTATGCTTAATCTTATCAAATGGCTGCTATATTTAATGACAATGTCTGTTTATCATAATTATTATACGTTGTCTGGGTTAATAAAATCAGAAGACCTATGTGAGGTTTTCAAATGCTAAATTTATTATTTACATACTGTCTCAGATACCAGCTGTCCCCCATGGATGTGCAGTCAACCCATGTGTTTGATTTCTGCTGAGGTTGCTAGAGAGGTTTGTGTCTGCCAGACAAACTAGACTATAAAATCAGGTCCTTAGAAACTTCTACAATTAAGTATGTAAAAGATAAAAATATAGAAGAGGAAGAAAATAGCATGTACCAGTTTTCCGGTATATAATAATTGTTTTACAAATTCATGTCTTCCATCATTGAAGATGTCCTTTCTAGACATGGCAGGTTCAACAGGAACCAAAGCAAAATCCAGCTTTATCACAATTTCATAAGTGATGGAGTGTATGTGTGGAGGGATGAAGGCTGGAGTGCTGTGACATCATACATCTTATTCTATCTCCAAAAGTATCCCCGGTATGTGTATCTTCTTCCAAATTTAAAAGTGAGCAAACTGAGCTCCGACTGGTGAGTCAGGAGCTCCAGGTCACACTGATGGGGGAGTCCTGTTTTCAACTCATCATTCTTATTTCAGCTACTTGATGGTCTGTATGTTTGTGTCTCCCAAGGTTCCCAAGTTGAAATCCTACTACCCAGGGTGATGGTATTAGGAGGTGAAGCCTTTGAGAGGTGATTAGGTCATGAAGGAGGGTATCTCATGAGCAAGATTAATGCCCTTATACAACAGATTCCAGAGAGGTATTTTGCCCCTCCACAGTTGAAGATATGGCGAAAAGTCTGTCACTCTTCATCCAACCATGACCTCCTGAGCTCAGATGCCAGCTTCCAGAACTGTAACATGTACCTATTATTTATAAGCCACTCAGTCCATGTTCCAGCAGCCCTAATGTGTGAAGACAGGCTACTGACGACTTTAAGGTAGAGATAAAGGGCTAGGTGAACAAAAGTTTTTAGGTCTCAGAATTTGAAACCTATGGTTTTGTTCTTGGCTTCCCAGATTTGTGATGCTGGATGAGCCAGATTATCTGTCATTCAAAAAAGATAATCCCTTCATGTCTACCTCTTGGGTTTTTGTGAGGGTAAAAGTTGAAAATATTACTACAACATCAGAATTAACTGGTATATCGACCCAAACTCATTACTTCTGGAAAAAAAAATTAATAGCATTAATAGCATGAATAGCATGGGAGAATCACAGTCCATTTTTTTGCAATGGCTAGATCACAATTACAAGACAATGCATCCCCATTTTGTTTTTTTCTATACTTTTATCTCAGTAGACATCAACTTACAGAAAAGAAGACATTTGTTCACTCTTAAATATTTAGAACTCCCTTTAGAGACATTGTCTTCCAATTTGCCAAGTTCTCCCGTCTCTTGAAACAATGTTGGCCTATTCTGGGTGTTTGGCAGCTGACATTTTGAGAAATAGGGATATTAAACCATGCATTAAATTTCAGTAAGGACTTTGCTTGCCATTATTTTTTTTCCAGATGTAGATGTACTTTAAAATAGAAGGGGGGGAATATCACCATAACAGCCTCACTTTTATGTAAATGCTGTCATTCCCAAAAGTAGTTATTTCCCATAAAAAATAGAACTGGTTTTTAAACTGGAAGGAAAATTCTATGACATGTTGCTCAGGACCTCAGTAGTAAGGTGGTTGCTCTAGGGAGATGACCAGGCCTGGAATACAGGAAGGCAATGTCTTGCTCAATTTGTATGTGGTTCATAGAACTTGTCCAGGGAAACACTACAGATTTGAAAAGAAGGGAAAGCTAAATGAGGTGTGGCCCAGGCAGTGACTTGGGGATTCTCTTGGTCCCTTCCAAGCTCCTTGTCCAATATTTTCAACAGAAATCTCATTCTGTAACCCTTACCTCTTTGACAATCCCATTATAGCTCATTCTTCTCCACTTCAACTGCAACTACCAAATTTAGGACTTCACGCAAACCTGCTTGTTGCCCCCGCCCCCCGCCCCCCGCTGCTTTTAGTTTGTCAGCTCTCATCAGCCCTTGAGCCAGAATGCCAGATCATCTTGACTATTAGCAAATATGATAGTATAATTTGTCCATTCTCACCCATCACTGGATAGGAGAGCCACCAGGAAAGTGATCAAAAAAATACTGATGACAAGGTCCATCTCTAGAGATTCCCATTTCATTAATGTAGAGTAGGGCCTATATCTGGTTTTGTTTTCCAGCTCTCCAAGTTATTCTGAGGTTAGGGCCAAGTGCCACTGATATACCCCCTGAACACAATCCTTTAGTATCTGTCTATTACCTTAGCATGGCCTAAGAGGATCTCTGACATAGGAACTCATCTTTTTTCTCTTCATAGATAAGCAACAGTCTTTGCTGCTTGACCATAGGTTTCTTTTCATTCTATGACTTATTTTTGCTGCTACCTCTTCTGGGACAATTCCCTTCATCAACTAGGTCAACTTACACACCTTTAAATGCTAAATTATATGAAAGCTTCTCTGACCTTTCCTGACACCTGACATCTTTATTGACCACTCCTGTATACTTCACTGTACTAGTATTTAAGTATGTGTGCATACCCCCATAAGTATGCATTTATTTAGGTGGGATAGCCTTAAAAAACTCCAATTTTCATGTTGTCCTCTCAGTGCCCAGCACAGTGCAGAGTCAACATTCAAAGCAATGGAAAATGGGTAATTAAGGAATGATTCTTGATAATTTGTATTTATAATTAATTGAATGACAGAATAAATTAATCAGTGTCCATTCAGATAATGAGAGATATGGAAAGAAATGGTATGATGGTATGATGAATCCTACCTAGTACACTATCTTAGAAAGACAAAAGATAGTGCACTAGGACTCATTGCAAAAGAAATATGCCAAGTGTTAGCAACACCAACCATGTTAGTTCCATTTAAGACATGCCTGATCAGAAGACTGTGGGTTCAGTAATGCCCCACATTGTGCAATAGAACTGTTTTACACGCATCAGCTATTTCCTTTTTCACTGATTTTCTTCTTCCTCCTCCTCTATAGGAGCTATTACTGCTTTCCTCCAGGATCACCATCATGAGTTTGCCTTTAGAAGCCTTTTCCAATTATTGTTCTATGAGAGAGAATAAGTTCTAATCTCTTACAGGTATGATTCTCAAAATGTGGTTCCTGAGTCAGCAGCACTGGAATTGCCAGGGGACTTACCAGAAATGCAAATTCTCAGGGCTCCACTGAGATCTATGGAATCAGAAACCCTGAAGGTGAGCCCAGCAAGCTGTATTTTAACAAGCCCTCCAGGTGATTCTGATGGATGTTCCAGTGGGAGAACCACTGGACTAGAATGATCACAGTCCTGGATCGAGCCCTTAGAACAACAGAGCCAGTGCAGGTGTGTCTATATGAGAAACAGCCAAGAAGAGGTTTAGAAATAAAGGTTCCAGGGGATGCGTCTTACATTTTCACTCTTTCAGTGGGTTTGGAAGGGGCTTTGAAATCTGAATTTTAGAAGAAGTTCCCTTGTTGTTGTTGCTATTTATTTTATTTTATTTATTTATTTGACAGAGAGAGACACAGTGAGAGGGGGAATATAAGCAGGGGGAGTGAAAAAAGGAGAAGCAGGTCTCCTACAGAGGAGGGAGCCTGATGTGGGGCTCAAACCCAGGACTCTGGGATCATAACCTGAGCTGAAGGTAGACGCTTAACAACTGAGCCACCCAGGGACCCCAAAACAGGTTCCCTTGGTTAATCTGCACTCAAGTATAGGAATAAAGGGGCTGGACGACCTCTGAGTTCTTTGTCAAGCAAGAGATGTTGTCTTCTTTCAATCATTACTCCTTTCTTCTCCCTGAACTTCTGCTGGAGGCAGCATTATTACAGACAAATGGACAGCCCCCCCCCCCACCCACAGTAAGTGAATCATGTCTGGGGGAAGAGTCTGAGTACAGATATTTTTTAAAAGCTGCCTGAGTAACAGCAAAGACAATGTAAGTAGGAACTCAGGCAATGTGGACACCATGTCATGCATGAACCACAGTTGATTATAAGACTCATAAGAATTTGGCCAGAGGCCATTGCTCTGCTAATCCCAAGCCATAGACTTGAGATGCAGGGCAGACACACCCGTCAATCAAGCTCAGCCAATCATATTTTCCCCTGTGGGAACTAGAAGCTTAAGAATGGAGTGGACCACATCAGCTAATGCTGTAAAAGCAGAGTCTCTTTACGGTCTTATTCTGGAGAGAAGATCTGACAACTGCTGTTCCTACAGCTATCCTGGTTTCTTTCTACCTACATTTTGGTTGTTAAACTTTTCTTCTGATTCTGTGGGCTACTCTAGTATCTTCCCAAGGAGTTGTCATTTTTTTCTCGAGTAGGTTAAAATTGGTTTCTTTAGCTTGCAACTCCAATAATTTTTATTAACACATTCTGCCACTAATTGATGATGTGACCTTGGGTGGGTTATCTTACATCTTTAGGTCCCACTTGTCCTCAGCTGCAAAATGAGGCTAGTGATTCAGATCCATATTTTTTACCCACACTTATAATAAAACTCTTTCTTAAAAAAAAATGAGTCCTGGAAAACTTGAATAAATAAAACATATGGACATGATGAATGGTTTCCCCAGCTCAAATCTTTACTGTTTCGTAAAACTTATTTTACTCTGAATGGAGTCACAGCAAACATCTGAAAAGAGCTAAATTTCCTTGCAGCACAGAGGATCTTACAGTGCTATCTTTCTGTAGTTTTGTGACTCTTGATTCAGAGACTTCAGTCTAGGAACAACGGGAGTTTTCACTTTTAGTGCCATGTATCCGTAGATGTAAAAGGCTTTGTAATAATATTTAATGGAACACACAAAGTGGTAAATGTCATGCAAACTCAAATGTAAAAACTGCTTGTCCAGAAGGCCTTTTAAAAGAGATCTGATAGAATAATCTAATTTTTAGTTATAGCAAATGCTATCTAAAAATAGGAATGCTATTATTCTGGAATGTTTGGTCACCTGTGGAGTGTTGTCTCTGAAGTCTTTTAGGACACAGAGTTTAAAATCCATGAAAAGGTCAAGGCAGCTCTCAATTTCCAAATTAAATTGCTTGGAAACACACTTCAGTAGGAAGTTCGGTTTGGGGAGGCCTGCTGTGAAAGTTAGCAAATGAAATGTAAAATGTGTGAAGTTTTCAGTTTTAGAAAAAAGTACCAATCTTTAAAAGATTGTGGCATTTTTGCTTTACCAAATGAAGCTCTTTTGGTGGACTTAAATATACCTCTTGCATATTCTGAGGCTTAAATTTTTAAAAATCTTCAAAATGTGATTCCATTAAAACATGCCCCCACTGCTAAAAATTTAGAGGTCACAGACTAGATTATTTTTTTGTAGCATCTGTGCATGAAATTTCTGTATGATACTCTAAGCACAGGCTCCACAGCAAAAAAAGAAAAGGTATGAACATAATAATGCTTATTATGATCACACTGTGTATAAAAAAGCAGGTGCTGGGCATTCTTATAATCTTAGCCCAGTAAAACCCCACAATTCTTCCTGTCGACCCACTCCCCACCTACTATAATTTCAACTTGCTCCAATCCTCTACTAGGACTGTCCTTGGAGAGGTTGGAAAGTGTCTTCTAAGCATCTGCACCCAATAAACATGATATTCCTTTTCTTACAATGAACTGCTCTGCTGTATGCTTCAGTATGCACTGATGAGGTTTCATTTTCTATTTATCGAAACTATCTACTGCCCTTGACATTGGTTACTCTGAATTCTCTGACTCCTCTTCTCCTTCTGTGAACGTTACTTTTCTGTCTCATTACTGCATTTTCTCCTTCTTAAATGTTGATATTAATCAGCACTGTATTTGTGCACCACTACTTTCAACATGCTCTTGCTCCTTGGTTAACTCTACCAAATGCCAAAACCCATCCCCACTGAGATTCTGAGTCTCATATCCAACATACTGTTGGACATTTCCACCTAGATGAGTGTAGGCATCATGAACTCCTCATGCCCAAAGGTGATATTTATTAACAAGGTGATCTCTGGCATCAGAATGCCTGTCTATGAATCTCTACTCAGCACTTATTATAGGTATGGCCTTGGCAAGTTTCTCACCCTCCCTGGATCTCAGTTTCCTTATCTCTAACAAGTTTTGTGGATTAAATGGAAAAGCATAGGAAAATAAATTTCATACAGTTTATGATACATCCTAAATCTTCAGTGAAACTTAGCTATATTTAACCATCTCCTTTGAACATGCTAATTCTTTTACATTGCTCATCTTTGACTTACCATGTTTGCTCACCTCCATAACATTTTAAATTAAAAAAAAAAAGTTTTCAAATCTGTTCTCTTTTCTGTCACCATTAAATTTTCCTTAGCTCTTGTATTTTTATGGTTCCATTCATCATCTCTATCTTTCTTATCTATCTATCTTAGCGTGTATCTATCATCTCTTTTCCTCTCTCATTCTCTGTGTCTTAACCTCATGAAACAGGGGGCTTAAGGGTTAAGGTAGAGAGGAAATGAAAAGAACGGGTTGAGAGAGACAGAGAGAGAGATTGAGGCTAGAGATACTACTTGTCTTGAAAAATACAGGATATGTTTTTACCAAAGTTTTGTGATATTGGGTAAAATGTAGAAAAAGAAAAATCTATTAATAAGCACACTTGGACCTGGTGCCACTACTTAAGGAGGTTGGTAAGCCAATGCTAATTGAATAGAACCACAGAACCATACTGTTGATGTGACTGTTAAAATAACCTTTCCTTCCTCTAGGGCTGTTTAATAAAAATGCAGTGTTTTTATGTACATCCTAAATGTTGTTTTATTGAGGGCCTTAAAAGCAAGTTAATAACAGCATTCTTAGGGTTTAGGTGGAAGACTACAATAATGGCATATTTGAAAAGAAAAATTACATAGTAAACCCAGTCACACACTGGAGGTGATTTTATAGATCAGATTTGGAATTCTAAGCAATCAAATGCAGACACTGCTCAAGGTTACCCTATCTAGTAAAGTTTAATGAACACAAGGAAACATTCAAAGCAAGTAATACTTTCAATATTTTAACCACTGTGGGGCTACTTTCTTATGTTTTCCTGATACATGCATGAATCTTAAATAAACACCATTCTTTTAAAGACTAATAATGTTGAAAATCATATTTGAAAAATGGGATGAAGAAATTTAAAAAAATATTTATTTTTCTATGGGCTATTTTGTTTTCTAAAATAAAAATTGGAGGCTCTGCTCACATTCTACAGCTCTTTCATTCTCATATAACCAACCATATTAGTGTCATGGAAGAATTTTCTAGGTTTCTAATCTGGTGTCTTTATCTGAGTTGTGTTAATTCTAGTATAAAGTCTTTTTGGTACCTTTTAGTAACACAACCAAGTTGCTATCTAGGAATACCATTAATTGTACTTAAAAAAAAATACCTTGCAACATTTTTCACAATGTTTTAGTCACCACAGATAGAATACATGACCAATCTCTTTATGGCTATAAGTAGTGCAGACAGAAGCTTCCAAATTGTGTGACCTGCACACAATAAAATGAGATTAAATGCCAAATCTAATATGTGCAACTCAAAAAGAATTTATGAATTTTTTAATTTATTTTGCTCCCTTGGAATTTAAATCAAAATAATTTCTTTCTCTCCTTCTCCTCTTTGTTGTTGTTGCCTAAACCTACAGTAATATTCCAAAGTATATAGCACTGTTTCACTAATTTTTAACCATATTATCCATTTATGTACAAGAAAGACACACTTAAATCTGACCTGGTGTATTTGCTTTACATTTTAATTTATAATTTAATGTAGTGTTGCTTTACATTTTGAGAAAGGCAGAATTAAGGGGGAAGGAGATCATTAGATTGTATGCTTAACCTTCCTTGTGGAAGAATGGACAGAACTAAAAGGAGAGTTAAAATAACATGTAAATATTATGAACAGATTCTTAAAACCAGGAATTTATGAAGCTAGTGGTAAAGAAAAATATTACATGCCCCACTTCTAGAATAAATTATAGTCGGATTGGGAAAAAGACTCTATCCAAGACCAAGATGATACTTTCTAAGTGCATGATAGGAATATGTAGCAAATTTTGGCTTAATGTAATCCTTTAAACATAAGCAATGAACTTAATTTGAAACATTTTCCATGGCTGAGTATGATTATCACATGTAAAGTCATTATAAAAAAACAAAAAACAAAAAACAGAGTGTAGTGAGGAACTAGAAGCTTTCCCGATAAGCTCAGGATCAAGGCAAAAATAGCCACTCTCAACATATTACTGGAAGTCCTAGCTAATACAGTGAGACCAGAAAAGCAAAGAAAAGATATACAGATTGGGAAGGAAGAAATAAAACTGCCTTTGTTTGGAGATGACATAATCATCTATGTAGAAAATCCAAAGGATCCACAAAACCCCTCATAACTAGTAAGTGAGAATAGCAAGGTTGTAGGATACAAGGTTAACATATAAAAGTCAGTTGCTTTCCTATACTCCAGAAGTAAACAAATGGAGTTTGGAGTTATAAACAAAATACTATTTACATTAGCACCTCACAAAATGAAATGCTTATGTATACATTTATCAAACTATGTCTAATAACTGTATAAGCAAAACTACAAAATTCTGATGAAAGAAATCAAAGAACTAAATAAGTAAGGTGATAGTTCATATTCATGAAGATGGCTCAATATGGTCAAGGTGCCAGTTCTTCCCAACATGATCTACAGATTCAACGCAATCTCAGCCAAAGCCCCAGCAAGTTATTCTGTGGTTATTGATAAACTGATTCTAAAGTTCATATAGAGAGTAAGAAGACCCAGAGTATCCAGTACAATATTGAGGAGGAAGACCCAGAGTATCCAATACAATATTGAGGAAGGACTGACACTACTCCACTTCAAGACTGACTCTAAAGTTATAGTAATCCAAACAGTGTGGCATCAGCAAAACTATACACATGTAGATCAGTGGAACAGAACTGAGACTGCAGAAATAGAGAACCATATGGGTATAGTCAACTGACCTTTGACAAAGTACTAAAGGCAATGCGGTGAAGAAAAGACAGTCTTCAACAAATGGTGCTGGGACAAGACATCCACAGACAAAAAAAAAAAAAAAGAAGAAGAGGAAGAAGGAGAAGAAAAGAAAAGAAAGAAAGAAAAGAGAAGAAAAGAGAGAGAGAAAGAAAGAAAGAGAGAGAAAGAAAAAAAGAAAGAAAAGAAAATCTAATCTAGACAAAATCCAGACAGACTTTACAACCTGCATCAGTCAGATAGGGCTGCCATGGTACAGACCACATGGCTGCAAGTCCAAAATCAAGGTAATGAGAGACATAACTCTTCTAAGACCTCTCTCCCTGGCTTACTGACTACTTACTTCTTGCTGCATCTTCACATGGGATTTTCTCTTGTGTGTACATCTCCGGTGGCTCTTCCTCTTCTCAGAAGGACACGATTCATGTTGGATTAAGTCCCACCCTTTAAATTTGTTTAATTACGTCTTACAAGGTCCTATCTCTAAATATAGCTACCCTGAGGGTTACGGTTTCAACCTGAATTCAAGGAAGACACGATTCCATGCATAACATGCCCTTCACAAAAATTAGCTCAAAATGGAGGTTGCTAGAAGTGGGTAGAAGAACAATAGCGTCAATCAGTCTGCTAGAATAAGTGGAGGTTACCTCTATTATCAATCATCTCTATTCACCCACCATGTGTTAAGTATTTAAAATAAATCTTCAAAGCTGATGAATATTTGCCAGGTCACCATGGAAGTCTGAAGGTATTTCAGACAGAGCAAATGGCATGCTCCAAGAGATGATTTGAAACAAGATGGTACATTTTAATAATTTTTACTTCAAACGATGTAAGTTGGATGTACAGATAATACTGATGATGATGTTAATAATAATAACAACAATTCTGTATGTCAAGTGCTTTCTATGTGTCAAGCATCATAGTTTGTATTTAATTCTCATACCAACCCTACAACTATTATATCACTTTTATTTAATAAGCAACTCAGGGCAGAGAGATTATATGGCTTTCTCAAGCTCATATTGCTACCATGAAATGTAGCTGGAATTCAACCTTGGTTCTCCCTTAATTCTGGGTCTGCCCTTATTATCTACATTTTGCTCCAGAGCAGCCAATGGTCAGGAATGTCATGGCCCTATACCTGTTGTGTGTGATTTGCCTTTTTTGATATCAGTGCAAGAGTGTCCTATTGTTCTCTGTCATCCTGCTGAAGAATTACACCAGGGCCACTAGTTCTTGCTAAAATGAATGCTCACTGAACAGGGAAAACAGTATTCTAAATGAAACCTATTCATCAAAGTTGTCTGAAGTTGCTGAGAAATGAACAGAAGTGTCAGGAAATGGCTATCTATATTGGACAAACACAAAAATAAACTTAACGTTTTAACAAGTTGTGAATGGTTGCCAATAAGCACCTAAGTAACAAGTTGTAAAAGTTACTGCATTTTACAATTTAATACTTTGCAGACTTTTTTTTTTTCCTTTTAAATTAAATGATATCTTTGGTGGTATTAGAAGCAAATAGTGTGATTTCTTTGTCACACAGCTGGTTGTGAAACATCCATCGCTCTTCCAACAAGAAATAAACAAACCAAAACAAACCAAACCAAAGCACCACTTCTGTTTCTCAAACAGCAGAAAAACAGACCAAACTCTTCAGGTTCCAACAAGTAGCACTAGTTGAACTTGTGAAGATAATTTTCTTGCAGTGATTGATTTAGTAGTGTCAAAGATAATATGGTTTTTATGGCCACAAGAAGGCTGTAATCTAATTTTGCAGAAATTCTTATCTCATTGGCACTGTGTTATCACTTTTAATCTTAGCATTTTCATTTGAATTAGCCTAGAAAAATTCAATGGGCTGCTTTCCTGACAGCTCAACCCTCGGATAGGTCTTCTGCACTAAATTTTCTGGTGCCGATGTTATGTTTTAAATCATGTTATCATTACTTTCAACAGTCAATTAGGAGTTATTTTTGCAGACTATTATAGGCTGGAATTGCTGGGTATAATTTCTTTCACAGAGTAAGAACTATTCTTTTTAACAATAGACATTGTAAACTTAATTAGAATGGCATGGCTAGCTCCATGATGAATTTCAGCAAGGGAGAGTTTTCAAGTATCTAGATCTTTGTGAAAGAAGACATAAATTTTTCTTACTCTTTTGCATATGCCATATGGTCAGCAAGCCCCAAACGATGAACTAATTTCCCAAAAGCTTCTAACTGGCTATATCTTAAATTTGGGGCCTAACATACCTTTACAAAAATGACAACGAATAAAAGTGTTAGCAGGCTCCATAGCAATAGGTGTGAGAGTGTGGTCTAAATAACATGCCAGGCATCCTACCCCCTTCAAAGCTAGATTAGCTTTTGTAAACATTTCTACTGGTAGGAGAATACATTTATGGACATCAACCCTTGTCATTCTTGATTTCACTTCACCAACTTTTCAGAACAGACCATACTGACAGACGTTTAGACAAAAGGGAGAGGAAGGCAAGTGTTTTCTTTTAAGAATTCCATTGGATTTTAGCTACTGGCTCACTCATGTGTTATCTTCCTGACCTGGTAGTTCAGGTCACGTGCTGCACACCAGGAAGCAGTCTTTGGAATGGTCCCATGAGCACCTGCCTTTAAAATTCCATGAAATTGTCCTTGGACACCCTTTGTGATCAGACTACTCACTGCATAGCTAAAAGAAGTTGAAGGGCCAGTAATCATGATTCTCCACTTTGAGGTCACATTCAGCATTATTTCTGTATGTACACAGTTAGTGAAATTTTGCCAAAAGAGCATGACCTCTCCAACACAGTAAAACTATCATCTGATAGATGAGTTCAGTTAGAAAATGACAGGGAGCACCTGGATGGCTCAGTCAGTTAAGTGTCTGCCTTCAGCTCAGGTCACGATCTCAGGGTCCTGGATTGAGCCAGGTGTCAGGCTCCCCACTCAGCAGGGAGTCTTCTTGTCCCTCTGCTCCTCTCCCTACTCCCTCACCCCCCACTTTCTTAAATAAAATAAATAAATAAAATATTTTTTTAAAGTATCCTAAAAAGACACACTGATGCTCAAACTCTAGCCTAATTAATTTCATTCACATCTTAACTGGGAATGTGATAAGAGAATAGGAGTGGTCAGTGCAGAAAATATAGAAATATGTGCTTAATATATGCAGACTTGGGAATGTTCTTTCTCTTCCAGGAAGCCTGACCAGAGTACTTTTTAATCTATGAAAATGGAGGCATAAACGCACAAGGATTCTGTAGTTGAGAAGTCAGTGCCATTTTACTTGCTTGACTATAAAGTGGTATGGCTCACCCAGCATTATGTCATGTACTACTTTTTGTACATTTGCACAGATACAATTTTACAATACTTTGTGTAATTGTTAATGTACATCTATCATTTTCACTAGTCTGTAAATCTCAGAAGGACAGCACCAAGGAGGATATCTATTTGTGCTAAAATTGTATCCCAAGTACATATCTCAATGTCTTGAATGAATGAATAAATTAATATACCTATTATTTATTATTTGAAAGAATTACCATAATCAGAGAATTGAATTTACCAACCCAAATGCTTGCATTTAAGACTCCTTGGCAATGATAATTCTCATTTGTAGTTAATATAATGGAGTATTTTTTTCTGTTGGTGTTTTAGGTGCTTGGTTAATGAGAGACAGTCCTTTAGAGTCTGATTATATTTGAATGCACTACTAAGATGGTTTTATGCTAACTTTGGAGTAAGAATCACCAAAATCCACCAGTAACACTATCTGGCTTCTTGTCTTAGCAACCACTTTGTCCCAGATGATTTTTGTGACTCCTTTAAAGGCAACATCACAAATGCTATCTACCTTTCAGAGTGACAGTTAATACCATTCAAATCACATGCAGACAGCTATAAACATCTCCCTTGGATTTCCCATGGTGAATATAAAAGTAAATATACAATACTTTCAATACTTTCCTCTGTAAGTGAATCAATGCGAAATTCCATCCAGTTTCTCTATATGATCCAATAAGGAGAAGCACTTTTCCAAAGAGAAGTGAGTTGGGGTAAATTGGAGGGGAGACAAACCATGAGAGACTGTGGACTCTGAGAAACAAACTGAGGGTTTTGGAGTGGGGAGGCGTGGGGAGTTGGGTGAGCCTGGTGGTGGGTATTAAGGAGGGCACGTATTGCATGGAGCACTGGGTGTGGTGCATAAACAATGAATGCTGGAACACTGAAAAGAAATAAAATAAAATGGAAAAAGAAATAAAGTATATACCTTAGGAGTATAGACTACTAATACCTAGATATGAAGTGCTTGCTAGTAAAATAAAGATATTGTAATGCATAATGTGAAATGTCTTGAGAAACACATATGAGAAAAACGTATTTAAGATTTAGTTAAATATAAAAGCCACAGACTAAAGGATCTGAATATCTCTTTTTCTTTCTTGCCAAATTCAATTTCAGATTCAGATTAACATTTACTCAATACCTAGTATGCTCCTGGGTGAAACAATTGAACATGTTTTATTTGCTTAAAACCCAGATACTTCACAGGTAGAGACAGAGGCCAGAGGAATTATATAATCTATGAAGGTCAGAAAATGAGTGGAAGAAACAGCATTGGAAACCAGGAACTTCTCAATCCAGGTTAGGGAAATACAATCCCTGAGCTTCCTTATCTTTGAAGGAATTGATATTAGTATCGACTCCATGGATACAAGTGAGGAATTTGAAGGTTTATGTGATAGTTAACAAATGTACACAAAGTACTTAGAACAGCATGTGGTTCCTAATCAATGCTAGATGAGTAGCAGATGTTTATGCATTCATTCACTTACAGTCCTGAATCTGTGAGTACATTTACCTAATGCACTGAAAACTGATCTTTATTGTAGTTTAATTTTTTATTTAGTTTTGTATTATTTTGTTTTTATTTTAAATATGTGACTGGATGGTATTCGCTAGTAATCCATTTAATGTATTAATAGTAGTTGATAAAAGTAGAAATGTCTCACAAAATTAGAATTTCCTGGGGCATCTTTAGTAGTTTTTAAAGAAGTTTGACTAACAAGCAGTTCTTCCTGAGTTTTAAAGCTCCTACTGTATACATTTAGAAACAGATTTTGAGAATTCTACAACTTGATCAAAAAAGGCTTTTTCACTAACATAACATCAGGTTTGCCTTGAATTGGTGAGGGGCTTTTTGCTGCTTTTGCTTTCTACTGCGAGTACTATAATTTCAATTTCTTTACTAGCAATTTATTGTGTTCAGTTGTTCTTAGAAAATAATGCATATTTGTGAAACATGCTTGTAATATCATCTTAACTGGACTTTAAAATGTGTATGAACTGGAGCTTAAGTATATGATTACTTATACCCATTTCTAAAGCATATGCCTACAATTACCCTAAATATGCCTGTGCAGCGATTCTTCATTAATGGGCTACTTCTGAAATTTTACTACTTAAATAATTTGTGTCATATGATCAATAAAGCTAATTATTTTAAAGCCTGAATCTCTTTGTTTTGCAGTTTAAAACCATACACACAACTGTGTCTTTTTTTTTTTTTTTTCCCAGCTCTATCTTAGGAAAGCTACTGTAAACAATGAGGGCTATTTCCCTCCAATTGTTGGTTGTAACAACGGTCTGGTCTTTCAAACAGGGATGAAGTGGAGAAGTAGGGTTAGAGGTTTTTGCTCTACTGAGTGCACAGTGGTCAAAAAGTTTGCAGGCCACTTCTCCATTCCTTGCTAAGTTCCTAATGGTAAAAGCTGCACACAAATTGTTAGTGTTCATATCCTGCAAGTGTCTGGCCCATATTTCCTTCTCAGTGCTGGACTTCCTTAATAAACCTTCTCAATTTATTATTTTCTATGTAGGGCTCCATTAGGAGTTAACAAAATACAGAGAGAGTGTGTGCGTCAGGTTTATTGTAAGCCTGTTCATCGCCCTTTAATTTTATGGAGTATTTCAATCTCTTTCCTGAACCCAAATCCTACTTGGACTAGGTTTGACATTATGTTTTCATTTGAGCTTTAGATCCTTAATCTTATTACTTCCTGTTTTTCTAAAACTAGAGTGAATAAGCTACTTACGAGCACATAAGCTGAATCTGTTCAAAGCCGTTTAACTGTATTTACTCTGCTCTTTGGTTGATCCCCAGTTCCTTGTTTTGTAAAAATTTCAGAAAAATTACAAAGTCCAAAAACACAGGCCTGATTAGGGCATGACTTGCCTGGATATCTAACTCACTGCTACTTAAATTGATTCATCTTCTCTGAATGTCAGAGTCAGACCCACACACATGCAGAGGCAAGAATGTTGTTCCAACTTGGTGCCTTGTCATTGTTTTAGTTAATATTTGTAAGGATTCTAGAGAAAGTGAGAAACTGTTGCCCCCATTTTATAAAGAAGATGCCTTAGCTGCAAAAGGGTTAACCCAGTTGTCCAAAAGCACAGAGCTAATAAGTGGAAGAAGCTGGATTCAAATCCAGACCTGATGAAGTCCGAAGTTCGTCTTTTGGGCCACTGGACGCACTGCCTTCTGTTTTCAGTGCTCCAGACATTCATAGAGTGCAAACATGCATATGTGCTAATAAAGAAAACTTTTGGCTTGGTTACAGGTGGTGTTACCCTTGGCTAGGCCATCAGGTTCAGGGTGATAGTTTGGGGATTCATGCAGTCCTGGAGGTGGTGCTTGACAGGTGGTGCTTGAGCTCTGCCCAGGGAGTGCTATAGGGTCCTAGACCCTTGTGCTGAAGGTGAGAGCATTTCTAGTGTGCGTTCTCAGCCACCCAGCCCACAGCTGGCAAAGTTCTTTATTGCAAAGGCATTAAAGCCAATGGATTGCTCTCTGTTTCTGAAGAAACCACATTAATGTAATCTCTTTGTTTTGCAATTGCTCATTCAGTAAGCCATTGTTCATTAGACTCCTGGGAGTTTGCAACCCTGGAACAATTGTTTCTCTGCTGATCTGGTCTCATTTGTCATTTTGCAGACAGGGAAATTTATTTGCTTATAACACAACCAAAATAATTAGCTGTTTACCTGGCAGGTTGGCTATGATTATGTATGACTAATGACCATAAATGAATAAATTCAGGCTTTGTTGAAAGAAAAGGACTGTGCCATTAGGCATGACTTTGATCATTGATTTTCCTCTGGGATTGACAGTCTTAAACTAAGCATATCTGTCTCTAGTTACGGGGTATTTACCTGGCTTCCCAGTGCCTTGGCAGAATCAGATAAACCAGGATTCTATTCCTCTGCCATTTATAACTGTGATTTTTGGGCAAGTTTCTCAAACTTTGTGAAATTCAATTTCCTAACGTGTAAAATGGATGTGGTGATGATTAAGTCATGGATCGTGATGATCACATGAGACAATGACTACAAAGTAACTAGTGCATTCTGGCTTCTCAGTACATACCAAGTAATCTCCATACTTCCCACATTTCAATCACAAGTCCCTGGAGAAGAGTGCTCCGTTCTGAGATTCATCTGATTTATCTGTAGCATGTGAATAATATTTACCTTAAATGGCTCCTGTGAAGAGTACATTGGCTAACATGTTAGCAATGTCTAACACAATAAGTACTTGGTAATTGTTACTTGTGTCATTTTATATATTGGGGACAAAAAAAATCAATAGGCTGGTTTATGCTGATGTTGACAGCAATAATGGTAGTGTGGATGGTGAAATATTCCCTGAGATTTTTCATGGACTTTTCCAGCCTGTTTCAGGAAACTTTATGTAATGTCTCTTTCCTCTTGCCCAAGTTAAATGATCCTACTGAAATAACCACAGGACAGTTTTCATATTCTTTCTCATCTCCCAAAATGTATTTAACCTCTAATCCAAACTTCTTCACTACTCTTCCTTTTAGGAGCCTGTGTTGTAATCCTGCATCTCCGACTGGTGATTACAGTCAATTCCTGATATCCGTAATTGCCTTGTTTTCTGCTCTATTGCAAATGCAGAAACATTTTCCACTCATTTCCTAACAAGATTTTTTTAATTAAATATAGTGTTCAACAGCATATTCGATTCCATTTCTGTTTTATACAAATGACTATGATAATTATCATTTTGCTTTAACGAAGAAAGAGAAGAACATTTATAAAATTCCTACTATGTGCCAGTCGTTCCACCAACATCTTTGAAAGCTATTCCCTTAATCCAATAACAAACAAGCCCAGGATATAAATATAGTTGTCTCTTTTATTTATTATATTTCTATGTTAACACGTCAGACTTTAAGTACACTACAGTGATGACCATGCCCTGCTACCTTTCTGAAGATGATTTGACAGAGAAAAGACAACTTAATCACACTCAAGACATCTGACAATAACAGAATCACACTTTGCATGCCATGACATGGCCAATTATCTGCTCAACACTGACAGAAGAAAAATTTTATCTAAAGCAAATTAAAAGTTAACTCCCCTTTTTTACATTAAGGTTGGGGAAGACAAATGAGAACCTATGACTCTAGCCAACACTAAGTAGAACCAAGGTTTATGTCCCAGGAGGAGACTGCAGATCTTTGCATTTTCCATACTGGAATCTACAAGTAGGTCCTTAACTCTGAAGCCTGAACCAACTTGGGTGACTCTGAGTCTGTTGGGAACACCATAGTGATTTAAGATGTAACTTGCAGAATCCAGGGACTTGAATTTGAATTCTGGCTTTGCATTTTACTTTCCAAGAGATCTGGACAAGTTACTTCCCAAGTAATTTGATATGTGCCCTACTTCCCACGTCTGAAAAACAGGGAGAATGACATCTCTCTTACCAGGGGTAAGGATTCAATGAAAAACAACAACAACAACAAATACATAAGGTACTCCACCTAGTGCTGCTATCCAACACTTGGTCTGTCTTTCTTTCTTTCTTTCTTTCTTTCTTTCTTTCTTTCTTTCTTTCTTTCTTTCTTTCTTTAAAGATTTTATTTATTTATTAGTTAGAGTAAGAGAGAAAGAGAGCACAGGCAGGCAGAGTGGCAGGCAGAGGCAGTGGGAGAAGCAGGCTCCCCGAGGAGCAAGGAGCCCGATGTGGGACTTGATCCCAGGACACTGGGATCATGACCTGAGCGGAAGGTAGCTGCTTAACCCACTGAGCCACCCAGGCGTCCTGCGACACTTGGTATTTCTTATCAATAGTGCCTGAGTAGGTAGACCCATTCTATTTTTCACAAGGAAACACTTTATACCCCCCATCTCTTGTAGGTGAACACTACTTCTCACTCCCTTCCCTCCCTCCCCTCTCGTTCTTATTAAAATAGAGGCGAAGCAAAGGATGGTTCATAGCTGGAAATTGTATTATTTCTAAATGTCAGTCAGTGATATTTTCTCAGGAGAGATGATTCTTCCAAATACTCCCAAAAGAACATTATTTGAGAGGAAAAACAACTGAAGGATGAATTCAGTTTTGAGTTGATATTTCTGATGATTAGACTTGTCTTCCCTCTCTGTATAACTTTGGTGAGCTTTGCAAGCAGACAAGGCATTTCTGGATCTGTGAGCAAGCGTCTCCTACCCCTGATTATCTGTGGTGCACTGAGTTTTACACACTTCTTAATTATTTTGTTTAAGAAGGGGTCTTCTGAGCTTTTATGAAAACAATGCAGATGTATTTGATGCATGTTCTCATATTTACTGGAACCAATTTTGGACAGAGATTATATATTTATTTGATTCTCTAGTTACTGAGAGATGTTTACTGAGCAATCCTCAACAGCAGAACTGTGTTGGGAGTTAGCCTCTTTTTACCGTGGCATGTGACCCTGAGCCCTGGACACCTACTGGCTGAGGAGTCACTTCAGTCTGGAGCCCTTGGTCCTGCTGGCCGTTGATTATCTCCTTCTTTGTGCAGGAAGTGATTCATTAATTTCTCTATTGTGAAATGGACACTATATGTTTAACTGTTTCCAATTCTCATGGGGCAGGACTGTTTCTTATTTATTAATAATAGCAAACACATTCTGAACATTCGCTATATAGCAGGACTCCCTAAATCCTTTTCATTCTGCACCTCGTGCACTTAAATCTTATAAAACAACAACAACAACAACCCTATCCTCATGTTAGAGCTGAGAACACAGAGGCACAGCAAGCTTAAGCGCATTGTTTGGGATCACACAGTAGGGTATGAACTCAGGTGGTGTCCTTCTTCATCAGCCTCTCTTTGTATTGCCTGTATGAACCCTGGTTATACAGAAGGTCTTCAGTGAGTAGGTATAAAATTAGTATGTACATCCAGAACTTCTCAGAGTCTTGATGGTCTCATTTATAACATGGGGATAATAACCCCATCTGCTCTGGTCATTATGAGCATTAAATAAGTTCACAGACCTGAAGACAGCTAGTGGAGGTCAAACATGTAATAGTTGGCATGTTAAGTGTTCACTTTATGAACATGGCACAATTTCTCTTAAGAAAGACACTAATATGTTGTGTGGCTCTGAATCTGTCTTTTTAGGTTATGGTCACCGGTCCCCACTGAAGGGTGGGCATGAGGAGCATTTAGGATTGTGGGTTGTGTTTAACAGTATAATGCTCCCGAGGGAATGGGGGAGGGTATCCTAGGGTTATGGTGAGTCTTGTGCTAGAGTATGCAGAGTATATAGAGTAAAAGTTTTAATCTTGGAGCATTCAATTGTGAGGACAGACCCAGCTTGATCCTCTTTATAGGACTGAGAATAAAGTGGTACAGAGGGCATCATTAAGGGAACAGATATTTATAGAGCGCATGTTGTGTGCTGCTATCTCTCTTATGTGTATAACATATCTGGAATGGATAATAGTCCATTTTACAGAAGAAGAAACTGGCTCATAGGAGGCCAGTGGCTCATCCAAGAGCACATAGAATGTAAATGGCAAAAGCAGAGTTCTAATGCAAGTTGTGCCTGAAGGTCCCGCCTGCCATCTTTGCCCCTTTGAAAGGTGGCAAGTCATAGTGAAGCCAAAGCAAAGGTCAACACCTTTAATTCTTCTTCGATTTTTTTTCTGATTGTTTCCAGTATCTCACTGAAAAAAAAAAAAAATCATCCCCCAAGTAAAAGCTCCAGACATAGTCTGGGAGCATTCCTGAAAACAGAAAATGCTTTGTGGAGAGGTGCTTGAGACAGGGAGGGGTTTATCAGATGATTTATTTAATAGCTATTTATTGTTGCCTTCCTGTGTCAGACACTGGGGAAGCATGTATAAGGCCTTTTAGGAACTGAGCAGAAAGCTAACACAGCTTTGGATTCAGAAACATTTGGGTTTTAATCATGACTTGTGGCTTTTATGAACTTTGGCAAAACTCCTAACTTTTCTGAGCCTCGATTTCTTCTCCTACAGATTGAGAATAATAAACTTACCTCACAGCAAAATAATGAGGCCTTGATGAACCTGGGAGTAGCTGATGCTGTTCTTTCCATCATTTTTTTTTTTAATCACCAAAAAGGAAGATAGAAAATTTGATAATGTTAACTGAGCAAAGCTCATAGATGAACATATTTTCATTTTCAACGCAGTACTCTGAATTAGGTATTACAGAAACCAAGGAACAGAGAAGTTTATTAACAGCTGAAAGTGCCCAGGATGTACTTTGAATTCAGGATGTAATCCATGCATATAATTACATGGTTTTACTCCTGTTCTTGGGTTGGTCAAGAATTTGGGACTAACAGAGAAAGTGCAGGGGGGGCAGGAAAAGGTAGTTGAGGCAACAATGCTAGTGTGTGTTGGAGAAACGGCAAAATGTTCCAGGTGTCACCATTTGGTCGTGCTTGCAGAGCAATATTGCATGCACACTGTTTCAAGGAGGAGATGGGAAGAGCTATGCTTTAAGCCAGAGCTTTTGGCAGATAATTAAAAAGATCAGAGCCAGTGTAGACCTCCAGTGACTCAAATAGCTGATGCCGTGAACTCACGCCGGGGGTCCCATGGGGGTCCTCAGGGCCTCCTGCTTGCTCTCACTCTGTCAGCAAATTCACAAGGAATGGAGAATTTGCTTCTTTTTTCTTGAAAGCACTAATCTAATGAATATCGCAAACCTAAGTCCTCATGAGGAGAAAATGTTTCTTAGTATATTGAATGTGAATCTCCTCAATTTGCCATCTGTTTGGGGAGGAAAAAAGTAGAAACATTTCTTCGGGTTTTCAGCTATTTCCTCAATACATACATCCGCCTTCTATCCAAGTCCAAATAATTAAATGTTAAAGGCTCAAGAAGATAAGTGAGGCAGGACAGGAAAAGTGTTAGTGGGAATGTGAGGCCTGCACTTAGAACTAGCTTAGGGATTGTTAAGAGGGATACCTTCAATTTATATCTGGGAAAACACCATAAGGAGAAGGAAGAACATGCAACAGAATTCAGTTTACTTCCATTTACTAACATTTGTCGGGTGGCTTCTCTGTGGCAGATGCTATAATGGGCCCTAGGGGCACAGGGGAAATTTGGGTAAGTTCTGGATTCCTAAGGCACTTTTTGATTTATTCATATAAAGTATTCATACATATAAGAATGTAATTTTATAGTCACTATCTCAGATGTGCATCAAGCCACACTGAGAATGCAGAGTGGTTCCCTAAATCAAACTAGATAGAGGCCTCTGGATAGTTTCCTGATATTATCTGAGCTACATTTTGAAAGATTACAAATAAAGTACAGAATTTGGAAGGGTATTATAGGAAGAGGGAACAGAATAAATAAGAACCCTATATAATGAAATAGACTTTTGTGTTCAGGGACCCATAGGCAGTTCAGTATGACTGGAGTAAATTGTACAAGGTCTAGAATTTCTATTCCCTAAATAAATAAAGGGCATTTTTCCAACTTCATCAGTGTGTGAAAGAAATGATAACATGAGAAGAGGAAATTTTACTTAAGGAAAGCTACTCAAAGTGAGGAAGAAAAAACATAGTTAAAGCAGGCTATTCAAGGGTATCATTAGTGTATACAAGATATATCTAGGGGGACTATCTATAAGATAAATTGGATGAGTAGGTTTTAATTTTAATATATATTTGAATGTATATTAGAACAATATAAAGCAGCACAAACCCTGTAATTTTACTGAAATTATTGTTTAGAACAAGACTAAAAGCATTTAAGTAAAAATGAGTTGTTTGAAATAGAATTATTAAAGCTATTGGTTGGGTAATCCATACTGTGTTGACCTAAAGTGTGATCCTACATTGAAGGAGGCAAAGGAATCAATGTTGGTTTGACATTTATAAAAGGAGATTAGATTTTAAGTTTAGAGTTCAAAGAGAGCTTGGAAGTTATAACAACCAGAAGAAGAAGTGGTGGGGTGGTGGGGGGTGAGGATAGGGAGAGGAGGGGGGAGAAGAAGGGGGGAAGAGGAGGAGGATGAGGAGGGGGAGGGGAAAAGGGGGAGGGGAGGAGAAGGAAGAGATGGACGAGAAGGAGGAAGGGGGAGGGGGAGGAGGAAAAGAAGAAAGATGACAATGATGGAGGATCAAGAGAGGAAGAAGAAGAATTTGGGGGATAAAGAGGAGAGAAAGGAGGGGAGGAGAAGAAGAAAAAAGAAAGAGAATTTACTAGAATTCACATTCTTGCCATTATGTGCAAGAGCTAAGATAAGAACATGGTTGGTGTCTCTCCATGCAGTAATGAATTCTCAGCAAAACCCAAGCAGAGCTGTACACCTCCTTGTTTCCCAGGCAACAGCCAGCCTCCTCCATCATGTTAATGATATAATGATAAAAAAGCCATGTGTAAGTGGTGGAAATGGTAACGGAAGGGAAGCCATTCCTGTCTGGCTTACACCACTGGAAGGGAGTACTTGAGAAGATGTGGAGGTAATTGGGGAGCCGTGCACATAGTCTTCATGGGAAAAGTCCATGCTGTGCTCAAGAATGAATGGGAACTATGTGCTTTAGAATTTGGAGTCCTGTCTATGGAGAAAGTTCAGTTACTAGTTGTTGCTATTACAAGTGATATTAATTAAAAAGAGCATATATTTACTCTGAGAAAAGGAGCCGTCATTGAGATCTTATTAATGGAAAATGGGCTCTGGAAATAAAAGGTGTTTGGCGGACCTGAGTCCAGGCCTCATCATTCTTGGGCTGACAGCAGTCTCCCCTTTTCTGACTCCAGAAAACAGTCTACCTGAAGTATCACTAGGGCAGGAAAGTGTGAGACTGGGTGTTTCAGGCATTCTGCTCTCAACTTCCCAAAGCAATCAGACTAATGAAACCCAATTATGGGGAAAGAGTGATGATTTTCTCAACTTTTTCCTGGTTGGATTTGGGGGTGGATATTGAAGTGGGTGAGTTTCCAAGACTTTTTACGATCTATTATCAACCTTGCATTTTACTCATATCTGTGTTTACTTCCCTAGAAAATCTGTGCTTCAAATCTGCATTAGCTATTCTAATTTTGTGTTGACTTCTTCTGCCCCACACCTTCACAATGTGAACTCTTTGGGGGCAAAGATTCATTGTTCCTCAATCTAGCGCACAATTTTGTCATGAAGCATACTTCAGTAAATGAGCATTTAATTAAGTCATTTCTTCTGAAACATTTAGAAACTTCTATGTGAAAAGACCTACTGGTGGGCAACAGGGTGATTCAATAAATGCTTGACATAAGTTTATGAACTATAAAGATTCATGAGGAATGGATGCAATTATCTATTATTAGAGAAAGAAAAGAAAGAAAAGGATAAGGTCAGAAAGAGGGAGAAAGCAAGAAAATAGAGCCCCGGGGAATACCGTTCCCATTTAAGAAAAAAGTGTGTTGGAAAAGTACAGCAAAGTGGCAAAAGATTTAAAAAAAGAAAAATAGGAGAAGAGACTAAAGGGATAGGGAAAGATTAATGGTGTCAAAAGCTGTATTGTGTCTTTTTCAAAGGAATGTGAGCTCCCTGAAGGTGTGCAAGCTACAGATGAATTAGGAACAACCCATGTGCTGTTTATTTATCAATGCTTTTCTAGAATCTATCACAATTTCTTTCATATGACAAGCCCTTAATACTTGCTTATTTATTTGCGTTTGATGACTAGTACCAAGCACAGTGCCTGGCATGTCATAAATGCTTTCTCATTGCTGTTCATGAAGTGAGGAAGTAGTCAATTATTTTAAGAACTGGAAATTGCATATGACAATTATACCTTCATCAGCTCCTCGAGAAATCTCAACTTCAAGTATGAGTGTGGTTTCCCCCTTCCTGTCTATTTGCCTTTTAGAGAAGCTTCACAGCTCCACCAAGTGAAAGAACTATGGGAAATATAAGTGAATAACAACTCTGGAAATTGTTTTATAGCAGCATCTTCCAGAAATGTGTTTTTTGGAAAGAGTCATGTGAGATACTTAAAAAAAAAAAAAAAACTTAAAATACTTAAAAAATTAAAATATTTTAATACTTAAAATACTTTTTTAAAAAAGTCTGTGGTCCATTCTGTTTGGGAAACTGTAGCTACTAGGTGTATGTTGTAGCATAATATTAGATATTATGTCCTTAGTCACATAGTGCTTAGACTCTAATGGGGAAGAAAAAATTAGTCTACTCACAAATAAAATATTAAATTATAATCAGTTTATAATCAGTTAGTATTATATATTTAATTATAACTGTGATGTTATGAAAAAATATGAGCAGATATGGTCTAATAATTCTGTATCACTCTTGAGCATTTAAAATGTACTCTGTCCTCGATGAAATATTAGAAAACCACATTTAGCAATACATTAAAATGATCATTCACACTCTCAAATGGGATTTATTCCTAGGATGCAAGGGTGGTTCAATATTCACAAGTCAAAGTTATAGACCACATTAACAAAATGAAGGATAAAAATCATATGATCATCTCAATAGATGCAGAAAAAGTATTTGACAAAATTCAAAATCTATGTTTATGATAAAAATCTCAACAAAGCGAGTTTAAAGGGAATATAACTTAACTTAATAAAGACAATATGTGACAAATACACAGCTAACATCACACTGATGGTGAAAAACTGAGTTTTCCCTCTAAGGTCAGAAATAAGACAAGGCTGTCCACTGTCACCATTCACATTCAACATAGTACTGAAAGTCCTAGCCAGAGCAATCAGACAAGAAAAAGAAATAAAAGGCATCTAAGTTGGTAAGGAAGAAATAAAACCGTCACTATTTGAAGATGACATGAAACTATACTATACTACATCTCTCAGGCAAAGGAAACAAAGTAAAAATAATTTATTAGGACTACACCAAAATAAAAACCTTTTGCACAGTTAAGGAAACCAACCAAAATGAAAAGGCAACCTACTGAATGGGAGAAGATATTTGCAAATTATATATCTGATAAGGAGTTAATTTTCAAAACATAGGAAGAATCTGCACAACTCAACACCCAAAACAAAATCTGATTAAAAAATGGGCAGAGTAAATACCCAATAGTGCAATTGCTGGGTCATAGGGCAGTTCTATTTTCAACATTTTGAGGAACCTCCATGCAAACGTAGTGATCCAAAGGGGCACATGCACCCGAATGTTTATAGCAGCAATGTCCACAATAGCCAAACTATGGAAAGAACCTAGATGTCCATCAACAGATGAATGGATCAAGAAGATGTGGTATATATACACAATGGAATACTATGCAGCCATCAAAAGAAATGAAATCTTGCCATTTGCGACAACATGGATGGAACTAGAGCGTATCATGCTTAGTGAAATAAGTCAAGCAGAGAAAGACAACTATCATATGATCTCCCTGATATGAGGAAGTGGTGATGCAACATGGGGGCTTAAGTGGGTAGGAGAAGAATAAATGAAACAAGATGGGATTGGGAGGGAGACAAACCATAAGTGACTCTTAATCTCACAAAACAAACTGAGGGCTGCTGGGGGGAGGGGGTTTGGGAGAAGGGGGTGGGATTATGGACACTGGGGAGGGTATGTGCTTTGGTGAGTGCTGTGAAGTGTGTAAACCTGGTGATTCACAGACCTGTACCCCTGGGGATAAAAATATATGTTTATAAAAAATAAAAAATTAAAAAAAAAACAAATAGCATGGAGGACATGGGGAAATAGAGAGGAGAAGGGAGTTGGGGGAAATTGAAAGGGGAGGTGAACCTTGAGAGACTGTGGACTCTGAAAAACAATCTGAGGGTTTTGAAGGGGCAGGGGGTTGGGAGGTCGGGGTACCAGGTGGTGGGTATTAGAGAGGGCACTGCTTGCATGGAGCACTGGGTGTGGTGCAAAAAGAATGAATACTGTTATGCTGAAAATAAATAAAAAATAAATTTAAAAAAATAGGATAAAAAAAAAATGGGCAGAGGACCTGAAAAGACATTTTTCCAAAGCAGACCTACAGAGAGACAACAAACACATAAAAAGATGCTCACATTATTAATCATATGGGAAATGCATATCAAAACCACAATGAGATATCACCTTACCCCTGTCAGATTGGCCAGTACCAAACTGATAGGAAATAACAAGTGTTGGCAAGATGTAGAGAAAAAGAAATCCTTATGCCACTGTTGGTAAAAATGCAAAATGGTGCAGCCACTGTGGAAAACAGAATGGCAGTTCCTCAAAATATTAAAAATAGAAACACCATACAATCTGGTAATTCAACTACTGGGTATTTACTCAAAGAAAACAAAAACACTATTTCAAAAAGATATATGCACCTCTATGTTTAATGCAGCATTATTTATAATAGCTAAGATATGGAAACAGCCTAGGTGTCCATTGATAGACAGAAGGGTATATATATGCAATAGAATATTACTCAGCCATAAAAAAGAACGAGATTTGCCATTTGCAATAACATGGATGGACCTAGAGGGTATTATGCTAGGAGAAATAAGTCACACAGAGAAAGACAAATACTTTACGACTTCAGTTATATGTGGAATCTAAAACAAAACAAAACAAGCAAACAAACAAATGAATTAAACAGCAGAAACAGACCCATAAATACAAAGAACAGACTGGTGGTTGCCCAAGGGTAGACGTGGGGACTGAGCCAAATGGGTGAAGGGGAGTGGGAGATACAGGCTTCTAGTTACAGAATGAATAAGTCAAGGGGATAAAAGGTACCATATAGAAAATATAGTCAATAGGAGGAGTCAAGATGGCGGAGAAGTAGCAGGCTGAGACTGCTTCAGCTAGCCGGAGATCAGCTAGATAGCTTATCTAAAGATTGCAAACACCTGAAAATCCATCGGCAGATCGAAGAGAAGAAGAACAGCAATTCTGGAAACAGAAAAACAACCACTTTCTGAAAGGTAGGACCGGCGGAGAAGTGAATCCAAAGCGACGGGAAGATAGACCCCGGGGGGAGGGGCCGGCTCCCGGCAAGCGGCGGAGCAACGGTGCACAAAATCAGGACTTTTAAAAGTCTGTTCCGCTGAGGGACATCGCTCCAGAGGCTAAACCGGGGCGAAGCCCACGCGGGTTCAGCGTGGCCTCAGGTCCCGCAGGGTCACAGAAGGATCGGGGGTGTCTGAGTGTCGCAGACCTTGCGGGTATTGGAACGGGAAAGCCGGCTACAGAGACAGAGCCGACAGTAAGCTCACAGCTCGGTGTTACCTTGAACTGGTCGCAGGCTCGGAGAGCTCGAAGCGCGGCCGGAGGTCAGGCAGACGGGAGTAACTGGGCGCTGTTCTCTGAGGGCGCACTGAGGAGTGCGGCCCTGGGCTCTCAGCTCCTCCGGGCCAGAGACCAGGAGGCCGCCATTTGTATTCCCGTCCTCCGGAACTCTACGGAAAACGCTCAGGGAACAAAAGCTCCTGAAAGCAAACCCGAGCGGATTACTCACCCCGGCCCCGGGTAAGGGCGGTGTAATTCCGCCTAGGGCAAAGACACTTGAGAATCACTACAACAGGCCCCTCCCCCAGAAGATCAACAAGAAATCCAGCCGTGACCAAGTTCACCTACCAAGGAGTGCGGTTTCAATACCAAGGAGAGCAGCAGAATTCCAGAGGAGGAAAAAGCCAAGCACGGAACTCATGGCTTTTTCCCTGTGATTTTTTTTTAGTCTTGCAGTTAATTTAATTTTTTTCTTTTTCATTTTTTGTTTTTTTTTTCTCGCCTTCGGGTAAAATTTTTTTTTTTTTTAACTGTTACCTTTTTCTTTTTTAATGATTTTTTACTAGTTTATCTAATATATATATTTTTTCTTTTTTACATTTTTCTTAGGTGTTTTCCTTTTTTTTTTAAATTCTCTTCTTTTCTTTTCTTTTTTTTTTCTTTTTCGTTTTTCTTTTTTTTTTTTTTTTTCTTTCTTCCTTTTTTTTTTGAACTTCTTTTTATCCCCTTTCTCCCCCCTCATGATTTTGGATCTCTTCTAATTTGGTTAAAGCATTTTTTCCTGGGGTTGTTGCCACCCTTTTAGTATTTTACTTGCCCCTTCATATACTCTTATCTGGACAAAATGACAAGACGGAAAAATTCAACACAAAAAAAAGAACAAGAGGCAGTACCGAAGGCTAGGGACCTAATCAATACAGACATTGGTAATATGTCAGATCTAGAGTTCAGAATGACAATTCTCAAGGTTCTAGCCGGGCTTGAAAAAGGCATGGAAGATATTAGAGAAACCCTCTCGAGAGATATAAAAGCCCTTTCTGGAGAAATAAAAGAACTAAAATCTAACCAAGTTGAAATAAAAAAAGCTATTGGGCGCCTGGGTGGCTCAGTGGGTTAAGCCGCTGCCTTCGGCTCAGGTCATGATCTCAGGGTCCTGGGATCGAGTCCCGCATCGGGCTCTCTGCTCAGCAGGGAGCCTGCTTCCTCCTCTCTCTCTCTCTGCCTGCGTCTCTGCCTACTTGTGATCTCTCTCTGTCAAATAAATAAATAAAATCTTTAAAAAAAAAAAATAAAAAAAATAAAAAAAGCTATTAATGAAGTGCAATCAAAAATGGAGGCTCTCACTGCTAGGATAAATGAAGCAGAAGAAAGAATTAGTGATATAGAAGACCAAATGACAGAGAATAAAGAAGCTGAGCAAAAGAGGGACAAACAGCTACTGGACCACGAGGGGAGAATTCGAGAGATAAGTGACACCATAAGATGAAACAACATTAGAATAATGGGGATTCCAGAAGAAGAAGAAAGAGAGAGGGGAGCAGAAGGTATACTGGAGAGAATTATTGGGGAGAATTTCCCCAATATGGCAAAGGGAACGAGCATCAAAATTCAGGAGGTTCAGAGAATGCCCCTCAAAATCAATAAGAATAGGCCCACACCCCGTCACCTAATAGTAAAATTTACAAGTCTCAGTGACAAAGAGAAAATCCTGAAAGCAGCCCGGGAAAAGAAGTCTGTAACATACAATGGTAAAAATATTAGATTGGCAGCTGACTTATCCACAGAGACCTGGCAGGCCAGAAAGAGCTGGCATGATATTTTCAGAGCACTAAACGAGAAAAACATGCAGCCAAGAATACTATATCCAGCTAGGCTATCATTGAAAATAGAAGGAGAGATTAAAAGCTTCCAGGACAAACAAAAACTGAAAGAATTTGCAAATACCAAACCAGCTCTACAGGAAATATTGAAAGGGGTCCTCTAAGCAAAGAGAGAGCCTACAAGTGGTAGATCAGAAAGGAACAGAGACCATATACAGTAACAGTCACCTTACAGGCAATACAATGGCACTAAATTCATATCTCTCAATAGTTACCCTGAATGTTAATGGGCTAAATGCCCCTGTCAAAAGACACAGGGTATCAGAATGGATAAAAAAACAAAACCCATCTATATGTTGCCTCCAAGAAACTCATTTTAAGCCCGAAGACACCTCCAGATTTAAAGTGAGGGGGTGGAAAAGAATTTACCATGCTAATGGACATCAGAAGAAAGCAGGAGTGGCAATCCTTATATCAGATCAATTAGAGTTTAAGCCAAAGACTATAATAAGAGATGAGGAAGGACACTATATCATACTCAAAGGGTCTGTCCAACAAGAAGATTTAACAATTTTAAATATCTATGCCCCCAACGTGGGAGCAGCCAACTATATAAACTAATTAATAACAAAATCAAAGAAACACATCAACAATAATACAATAATAGTAGGGGACTTTAACACTCCCCTCACTGAAATGGACAGATCATCCAAGCAAAAGATCAGCAAAGAAATAAAGGCCTTAAACGACACACTGGACCAGATGGACATCACAGATATATTCAGAATATTTCATCCCAAAGCAACAGAATACACATTCTTCTCTAGTGCACATGGAACATTCTCCAGAATAGATCACATCCTCGGTCCTAAATCAGGACTCAACCGGTATCAAAAGATTGGGATCATTCCCTGCATATTTTCAGACCACAATGCTCTAAAGCTAGAACTCAACCACAAAAGGAAGTTTGGAAAGAACCCAAATACATGGAGACTAAACAGCATCCTTCTAAAGAATGAATGGGTCAACTGGGAAATTAAAGAAGAATTGAAAAAAATCATGGAAACAAATGATAATGAAAATACAACGGTTCAAAATCTGTGGGACACAACAAAGGCAGTCCTGAGAGGAAAATATATAGCGGTACAAGCCTTTCTCAAGAAACAAGAAAGGTCTCAGGTACACAACCTAACTCTACACCTAAAGGAGCTGGAGAAAGAACAAGAAAGAAACCCTAAGCCCAGCAGGAGAAGAGAAATCATAAAGATCAGAGCAGAAATCAATGAAATAGAAACCAAAAAAACAATAGAACAAATCAACGAAACTAGGAGCTGGTTCTTTGAAAGAATTAATAAAATTGATAAACCCCTGGCCCGACTTATCAAAAAGAAAAGAGAAAGGACCCAAATAAATAAAATCATGAATGAAAGAGGAGAGATCACAACTAACACCAAAGAAATAGAAACTATTATAAGAACATACTATGAGCAACTCTACGCCAATAAATTTGACAATCTGGAAGAAATGGATGCATTCCTAGAAACATATAAACTACCACAACTGAACCAGGAAGAAATAGAAAGCCTGAACAGACCCATAACCAGTAAGGAGATTGAAACAGTCATTAAAAATCTCCAAACAAACAAAAGCCCAGGGCCAGACGGCTTCCCGGGGGAATTCTACCAAACATTTAAAGAAGAACTAATTCCTATTCTCCTAAAACTGTTCCAAAAAATAGAAATGGAAGGAAAACTTCCAAACTCATTTTATGAGGCCAGCATCACCTTGATCCTAAAACCAGACAAGGATCCCACCAAAAAAGAGAGCTATAGACCGATATCCTTGATGAACACAGATGCGAAAATACTCAACAAAATACTAGCCAATAGGATTCAACAGTACATTAAAAAGATTACTCACCACGACCAAGTGGGATTTATTCCAGGGCTGCAAGGTTGGTTCAACATCCGCAAATCAATCAATGTGATACAACACATCAATAAAAGAAAGAACAAGAACCATATGATACTCTCAATAGATGCTGAAAAAGCATTTGACAAAGTACAGCATCCCTTCCTGATCAAAACTCTTCAAAGTGTAGGGATAGAGGGCACATACCTCAATATCATCAAAGCCATCTATGAAAAACCCACCGCAAATATCATTCTCAATGGAGAAAAACTGAAAGCTTTTCCGCTAAGGTCAGGAACACGGCAGGGATGTCCATTATCACCACTGCTATTCAACATAGTACTAGAGGTCCTAGCCTCAGCAATCAGACAACAAAAGGAAATTAAAGGCATCCAAATCGGCAAAGAAGAAGTCAAATTATCACTCTTCGCAGATGATATGATACTATATGTGGAAAACCCAAAAGACTCCACTCCAAAACTGCTAGAACTTATACAGGAATTCAGTAAAGTGTCAGGATATAAAATCAATGCACAGAAATCAGTTGCATTTCTCTACACCAACAGCAAGACAGAAGAAAGAGAAATTAAGGAGTCAATCCCATTTACAATTGCACCCAAAACCATAAGATACCTAGGAATAAACCTAACCAAAGAGACACAGAATCTATACTCAGAAAACTATAAAGTACTCATGAAAGAAATTGAGGAAGACACAAAGAAATGGAAAAATGTTCCATGCTCCTGGATTGGAAGAATAAATATTGTGAAAATGTCTATGCTACCTAAAGCAATCTACACATTTAATGCAATTCCTATCAAAGTACCATCCATCTTTTTCAAAGAAATGGAACAAATAATGCTAAAATTTATATGGAACCAGAAAAGACCTCGAATAGCCAAAGGGATATTGAAAAAGAAAGCCAACGTTGGTGGCATCACAATTCCGGACTTCAAGCTCTATTACAAAGCTGTCGTCATCAAGACAGCATGGTACTGGCACAAAAACAGACACATAGATCAATGGAACAGAACAGAGAGCCCAGAAATAGACCCTCAACTCTATGGTCAACTAATCTTCGACAAAGCAGGAAAGACTGTCCAATGGAAAAAAGACAGCCTCTTCAATAAATGGTGCTGGGAAAATTGGACAGCCACATGCAGAAAAATGAAATTGGACCATTTCCTTACACCACACACAAAAATAGACTCAAAATGGATGAAGGACCTCAATGTGCGAAAGGAATCCATCAAAATCCTTGAGGAGAACACAGGCAGCAACCTCTTCGACCTCTGCCGCAGCAACATCTTCCTAGGAACAACGCCAAAGGCAAGGGAAGCAAGGGAAAAAATGAACTATTGGGATTTCATCAAGATCAAAAGCTTTTGCACAGCAAAGGAAACAGTTAACAAAATCAAAAGACAACTGACAGAATGGGAGAAGATATTTGCAAACGACATATCAGATAAAGGACTAGTGTCCAGAATCTATAAAGAACTTAGCAAACTCAACACCCAAAGAACAAATAATCCAATCAAGAAATGGGCAGAGGACATGAACAGACATTTCTGCAAAGAAGACATCCAGATGGCCAACAGACACATGAAAAAGTGCTCCATATCACTCGGCATCAGGGAAATACAAATCAAAACCACAATGAGATATCACCTCACACCAGTCAGAATGGCTAAAATAAACAAGTCAGGAAATGACAGATGCTGGCGAGGATGCGGAGAAAGGGGAACCCTCCTACACTGTTGGTGGGAATGCAAGCTGGTGCAACCACTCTGGAAAACAGCATGGAGGTTCCTCAAAATGTTGAAAATAGAACTGCCCTATGACCCAGCAATTGCACTATTGGGTATTTACCTTAAGGATACAAACGTAGTGATCCAAAGGGGCACATGCACCCGAATGTTTATAGCAGCAATGTCCACAATAGCCAAACTATGGAAAGAACCTAGATGTCCATCAACAGATGAATGGATCAAGAAGATGTGGTATATATATACAATGGAATACTATGCAGCCATCAAAAGAAATGAAATCTTGCCATTTGCGACAACATGGATGGAACTAGAGCGTATCATGCTTAGCGAAATAAGTCAAGCAGAGAAAGACAACTATCATATGATCTCCCTGATATGAGGAAGTGGTGATGCAACATGGGGGCTTAAGTGGGTAGGAGAAGAATAAATGAAACAAGATGGGATTGGGAGGGAGACAAACCATAAGTGACTCTTAATCTCACAAAACAAACTGAGGGCTGCTGGGGGGAGGGGGTTTGGGAGAAGGGGGTGGGATTATGGACATTGGGGAGGGTATGTGCTTTGGTGAGTGCTGTGAAGTGTGTAAACCTGGTGATTCACAGACCTGTACCCCTGGGGATAGAGTATTATGCCTCCATCAGAAAGGATGAATACCCAACTTTTGTAGCAACATGGACGGGACTGGAAGAGATTATGCTGAGTGAAATAAGTCAAGCAGAGAGAGTCAATTATCATATGGTTTCACTTATTTGTGGAGCATAACAAATAGCATGGAGGACATGGGGACTTAGAGTGGAGAAGGGAGTTGGGGGAAATTGGAAGGGGAGGTGAACCATGAGAGACTATGGACTCTGAAAAACAATCTGAGGGTTTTGAAGGGACGGGGGGGTGGGAGGTTGGGGTACCAGGTGGTGGGTATTATAGAGGGCACGGATTGCATGGAGCACGGGGTGTGGTACAAAAATAATGAATACTGTTATACTGGAAATAAAAAAAAAAAAAAAGAAAATTAGACCAGCATTATTCCCAGATTTTACAAGAAATCTGACTTCAAGTTAGTCACAAAGGATGACTGAATATCTGAAAATGAAAAATTATGAAATCAAGAATAAACTCACTGGGACAAGTCTTTGACTTTATTAAACCTTGACTGAAGAGTAAAAAAAAAAAAAAGAAAATATAGTCAATAGTATTATAATAGCATTGTAAAAACAGTAAATAAAAATAAATAAAATGTACTCTAGCTCACCAAGTGCTCTGAGAAACACCTGAGATGCAGATAGTCTATACATATCTCCACTAGCTTAGCATATCGACCAGAAATGGGGAACTCAGCTCTGACTTCATTTTCTCACTTGGAGAGCCTGAAGAACATACATGTATGAGAGCCCTTTGGGGACAAATGAGCCCAAATCTGTGAAACAGAAGCCCAGCTGATTCTCACGTATAGGGAGGGTGAAAATTTTCTTCCCAAACTTAATAGAGTTTGGCACAAGATTACCCTTGTTTAATTCACACAGAGTAACACCCTGAACAGCTCTGCTCTCAGTGCTGGTTTTAATATGTCCCTCTTCCCCAGGCTCAGTATTCAGTGTCCTACAGCACATTTTGCCTGCCATGTTACCATGGTAGGGACTCAGTGAATACTTGCTAGATGATGAAGTATCTTTTTTTAGTCATTTTTAATAAGGAAACATGTATTTATACAGAAAATTTTTGAAGTTTTGGTCAGTATCATAAAATATGACACAAAAATATAGTAGAAAAGAAAAATGTTATGTTTTACAGATGTCATATCCCACAGATTATCTGTACACAGTTCAAATAATTAAGTAGAAACTACTGAATGACATCAGTATTATTAGGTCTCTTTAAAAAGAAAAAAAAATCTGAAACTGACTGAGTCTTACTATCATGTGTCTATTTAATATGGTTATATTTTAAGTTCTTATTGAATCAATGGTGTATTTTACAATAAAAGCTATTTTAAATTTTAGTAAAATGTCACTTGAATCAATAGATGTTTATTATACTGGCTGAGTACAAGATAAATAGAAACAATTGTTTTTCTGTAAAGAGCAGTAATCTGTTACATGATAAAACAAAAAGTTACCTCCTATCTTCAGTAATGAAAACAAAGTAATTTTAAAGTAAACATAACAAAATACCTGTGACCTATATTTGCAAGTAAAATAGATAATAGGAAATTTATATAAAAGGGAAACACTCAGTGTTTCCACATGGGAAAGCTGAACAACATCAAGAATGCTTTTCTAGGTAAATTTTTCAGATATAGATGTGGTTGACTAAAATGTACCAGATCATCAATTCATTCATAAAGTATTTTGAGCCCTTACTGGATGCCATATCTTGTGCTGGGGATTCAGTGGGCGAAATTCATGGGGGTCCCCACAAGAGTTCAAATCTAATATGTAATCTTTAGTACAAAATTTATGAATAAATGAGGCACATAATTGTAAATCCTTGTATATTAAATTAAATGATAGCAAAAATACAAGCGTCTTGTATTTTTGTATCTTCTAGATATACAAGTATCTAGAAGATTACTTCTGAACTAATCAAGAAATGTATTTATCAAATACCATTTCAATAAAGATAACCCCAGCAGATATCCTTTGCTAATAGCAATAACAACTAGGGTTGTGCCTCCTTCAACCACAGAATCTTGATCAAAGGAGCAAAATACACCCAGGGAAAATATTTGATAACATATATGGAATTTAATATATGATGGAGTAGGATTTCATAGTAGTGGGGACAAGTGTAGTCATTTAATGATGTGGGGGAAAATGATTACTAGTTGAAGAATGAAAGTTAGTTCTATTTACTTTTTTAAAGTGGAGAACTCTCTTTTTAAAAATACTTATTTATTTATTTATTTATTTATTTGAATTTAAATTCAGTTAGCCAACATATAGTACATCATTAGTTTCAGAGGTAGTGGTCAACAATTCTCAGTTATTTACTTGTTTCTTAAATGATCTCTATGCTCAATGTGAAGCTTGAACACACGATCCCAAGATAGAGTTGCATGCTCTACTGATTGAGATAGCCAAGCACTCCTAAAAGTTAATTTATATCCAAATCTTACAGCATACACCAAAACAAACAATAAATGGATTCATTAAGTATAGGTATTCATTAAGTATATGTATATACACACATACACACACATTCATACATAATAAAATAGAACTAGTCAGATTTTATGAAGCGTAACAACTTCCTAAGCTTTAAATCAATAGGGAAAATCAGAAAGTAAGAGATGAATTAAATAGCACAAATATTAAACATTCATGTATGGGAAAATAATATGATAAAAAATTAAAAATACAAAGCAAGAAAAAACACTGACCCCAAATATAACTGACATAATATGACTTTCATATCTGATGAGAAACTAATTCACACAACTTGATGAAGAAAAAAAATCAAATCCCCAACACAATTAGAAATAGAAAATAAAGGTAAAAATCATGAGAGAGAAAATACATTTAGATAAAACAGATATATTCTGTCTAGATAATCACAGAAATGCATAATGAAGACATTAAATGCATAAGCTATATATATTAATAGAAACAGGGACAGCATTACTGTGAAATATCTATACTTAAAATGTGGTGGTTTCCTTGTAATTGAAAAGCCATTTGACAAGACTCATTAACCATTAACACCCTTCACCTGACCTATGGCTTACATTCTTAAGGCACTGTTAATTCTGCTCCCAATATATATCTTGGATCTGACCAATTCTCTGCCTTTCTTCCGTCACTGCTTTAGTTTTAAGCCACATCAGCTTTTGTTTGGAAGACTGTTGTATGCTACAGTCACTCTACAGCCACTCTATTTTGACTATTTTTTATTCTTCACCCTAAAGACAGTGGCATCATTAAAAAATAAACTGTGCTAAGTTCTTCTGCATAAACTGGCTTGTTATTACATCTAGAACAAACCCCACCCTTTTCATTGTGGCCCACACAACCACAGCATAATCTGGACCTCATTGGTCTTCAACCTCATTTCCTGACATCCCTATTTTCTCACAATGCCCTGGCTACTCTCCTCTTTCTATTGCTTTTCCAAAGTCTAGATATCCTTTGAACATGCTGTTCCTTCTGCAAAGAATGCCATTCTCTCTTCTCATTCTGTTTTCTCCCCGTCCTTGACTTCTCTAACACCATGCCCACGTCAAACTCCCTACTTCCCACTTTTACCCACTGCCACCCTTCATATTCCTTTTCTTCTTTGCAGTACACACAACTGTGATTACTCATTTGCTTTTTTATTTTCTTTCTTTCTTTTTTTTTGGGGGGGTGTCAATCTCTTCACTCAATTCCACGTTTCATGAATAGAGTTTATTTTGTTCTTTAAGAATAATGCACATAGCTAATTAGCTATTATATTGATTTATAAAAATATTTATTTATATAATATATTGTACAAATGATAACTTTTGGGAGAATGAATAAATGAATTTCATCTTTCTGCCCTAGTTATTCTCATCTGTCTACTTCCACACTGGCTTTTCATCCAGTGTAATTTTTCAAAACCATTTTCTGTCTTATTTTAAGCATGGCAGTGGCTGCTTACTGTACTCATGATAAAGTGCAAATCTTTTAACCAGTTTATTGATTTCCTAGAGTTGCCATAATAAACTACATGGAAACACTGAAAATATTTATAGCATATTTTAGTCAAAAAAGAAATCAAAGTTATACCTATATTATGTATACAATAAAAATGTGAATGGATATAAAGAAAGGCTCAAATGAAATACAGAAAGATAGAAACTGCCCAAAAACTCACTGAGGAAAGTAGGAGGGGTAATAATGTGGGGTCTTTTTCCTATCTCTTTTAGTGTTGTCCAAATGTTATTTGTATAATAGAGCCATTTGGGGGCAAAACCCTTATTTGTGGGTTCACAAATATGAAAAATACTAACAGCACCTCTTACATGGTTCCTGGTTAGAATTGGAAATGCCTAGCTTTGATCTTGCCTTGGGATGGCAATGAAGATAAAGATGATGATGATAATGATTTTCAAGAGAAAAGAGTAGAAGTAAAGTAACCCATGTCATCTTAATTTTGGAGGAACTTGCCCAAGTTCATTTACTCTAACATGTCCTCATTTTCATTTGCTATAAAATATAGTAAGTTGGATAAGAAAATTGTTTTTCTTTTTCTCCTCACCAAATCCCATACACATACTTAGCATTCTGTAGATAACTCTTTGCAACAACTGATGTGTTTACTGTCTTAAGCATTCCACCCGCTGCTGAACACCTGCAGAAGAGCTCCTCAACCCTCATTGCATTATCTTTATCTGGAGAACTTTGAAAAATGTTGATGTCCAGTCCCTCCCAACCAACATGTTTTCTCATATAGACTAAGGGGGAGACCAGGTGTCCATATTTTAAAGTGTGCTGGCAGTCAGGGTTGAGACCCACTCTCTTGGAAAGAAATTTCTAGTTCTGAGCCACAACTATCACCAAACACTTCTCAAGGACATACAGGGTATATGCAGGTCTGCATTGGCTTGGTTTAAACATGCAGGTGTTGAAAAGACATGTTCCTGAAATGGTTGTCAAAAGTTTGCATTTTGGAGGATGCATCATATTTCAGGTCTCATGACGCATGAGATAAACTTCTCTGATCATCTCATTGAAAGTCAATCTCCATTTCTCTCTGTCGTAAAATCCTCTTGGTCACATATCCAAAACCATTTTGTAAGGAGGAAAAACCACAATGGTGGGGACAACAGGGAGAGGAAATACTAGGACTCTTCCTTTCTGTGAGTGAAACAACACAGGTCACTCACTTAAACTATCTCAGAGACCCTCAAGGAACTCAGAGACAAAGATATTGGTATGACACTGCATTTCCCCCACTCTATTAAATTTAATTCCATAAATTAACATTTGTAAGTAGCAGAGGGGCATAAACTAAGCTATTCAAGTAACAGAAATAGAAGAGAAACATGTCAGAGAAATGAATGTTGCTTCTAATTAAAGAGGGTTATTTTTTTCCCCTTCTTCATAGACCTTAGGGGTTTTCTCTACTGACTACATGTTACTTTAACAAACAGCAAAATAACGGTCATAATAATATGTTTTCCTTCAGAAAAAAAATGCTGATGTGAGTCACAAGTGAGTTTGGCTTTAAAGCAACTATGAAGATTGCTTTGGGGGAGAAGCGACTTCCCCCCCACCCAGGTTCCTTTCAAAATCCAACATCAATAGTCTAACACTCCCAAATATTTGCATTTGCAATTTTATTGCTTTCACCCAATAAACTCTGTTTCTATAATTTCTCCATTCTGCAGAATTTAAAATGTGTTTCTCTCTTTTAGCCGAAATCAGGTCAATTTTATTGGCTCCTAAAACTGGGTAGTTAGTTGGTTAGCAGGACTATGAAGAGGTATCGAATGACTCCAGGTTTATGGAAATAGCTTTAAATAGATTCCAAGTTTATGGAAAGATTGAACCTCAACCATGCTGACTGTAGCAGAAAGTGGAAATTAAGTCTTCCCTGAGGATGGTCGACTGTTTAATATAATTTTTAATGATGAAACATCTTTAAATTAGGAGGAGTGCAGCTATTTTGACCACAGAGGGAAATATATAATGTACACCCCTGAAAGAATGAAGAATGAAAGTGAATTGAATAAGAAAAGATGAGAAGCAAAATAGCATCTCAAATCCTAAGATGATAAAAGTCTGTCCTCCGGGGACTGGTTTTCAAAAGTGTCCTCTACAATAACATCTATCCCCAAACAGCAGTGGTGTTTGCAAATAGGTCCCAATTACATGACTTGGTTACAGATTTAAACCAGTGTCTTATGCACTGACTAGACTAAATGACCTTTCTTCTACCTCTCTGCCCTTGCAGTGTGGGATGAAGGGCAGCTTCACAGAATTGCAAATAATTTTCTCATGGGTAGTGTAAGGGAGGGAATTTTTTTCTTCTACCATTATAGGTTCTTTTAGCTGGTCTATTAATTAAATTGACATGAGACAGATTAGCAGGAGAAAAATTTAATTTTGTACATGTGGGAGTCCCACAAAGACAGGAGAGGCTCTAAGAGAGTCTGTCAATGGGCTTCTATGCCATCCTGAGATAAGAAGGGGGTGGGAGTCAGGAGTTTCAAAGGGAATGAAGACAATTCACAGTAAGATGGGAAGAGCAAGTCTTTGATAAATAAATTGTTGTCATACTGTGCAGAGACAATGCGACACAGATAGCAATTTGAATAGACATGCCCTGAGCAACTCCCTCCATTTTACCACGCCTAGCCCCACCACTTCCCATCTGTAGCTCTCTGTATTGATAGCTTTCTTCCTGGACCAGTCTCCCAGTCTACATTCTTAGAGGCTGTCAAGGAGGAGGTAAAAACCTCTTCCTGAGTCTTTTGGACCTTTACTTTGGCTCAAAATAATATGTGTCACATTCGGGGGAAGTGTATTCTGAACCCCTTCAGTAAGAAAACAGAGAAACACATCTCTCTAAGGTGATAAATGTTACAAGAAGTGTCAGAGGGGGTGAAGTTTGCTGCTTTCTCATCTTGCTTGCATGACAGTTCCTGACCATGGGTGTGTGTGTGTGTGTGTGTGTGTGTGTGTGTGTGTGTTTGGATTAGTTTTGCAGTCTCGTCTAAGTTCAATAACATCCAAAAAACATTATTTGCATATTATTTGCAATATAGAGTTAAGATCAGGGTTTGATTTTGTTCTTCCCGAACACATCTGACCTTTCCAGCAATAGCAGTTGAAAACACACTTGTTTTAGGGAAAAGAAAACCACAGCATTTAGAGTTCTTATTTGTTTGTAAGAAGAACGGACTAGAAGGCCAGTCTCCTGACTCCTAAATAAGTGCTCTTTCCATCAATCAGCACTTCCTAAACATGGATATACACAGGAATCATATGAGGTCTTATTTAAATGCTGACTCTGGTTACTCTGGTCTAGAATGAAGTCTGAGAGTCTGTCATTTTTAATAAGACCCAGTGCAGCTGGGCCAAGCACCACACTTTGAGAAGCTAAGTATTAAATCACAGTAGCCAGCTGGAGCACATTACTTAATCATACTTTGGCCTGAACATGCTGAAGTGAACTCGTTTTTTCCAGGATAATTTTTCTTTCTTCTGGTGAGAGGGTCCCAATTAAGGTAAGGAGAAAATGAAGAAGTAGGGGATAGTTAAAGTTTCTCAAGCCCTTAATATGTGCTAAGAATTATGCTAGGTTCTGCCGCTGACATCTGTTCATCCATTATATCCTTTAATTCTCACAGAAACAATGTGCTGTTTTCTCTTTTATATCCACCATGAAATATCCTCAGATAGATTAGGAGGGCTTTCCCAACATAAATGAGAAAAATAACAGAGTAGGGGTATAACCTATAATCTCACCTGTGGTTTACATTATAGCATGTTAAATGTGGCATCTTTGAACTAATTAAAACACAGCTTTGTGCCCTTTGCTTCTTAATGGGTTTTAATAATTCCAAGACTGACGGTATGTGACGCTCATAGCAACTGCTTTACCGGCGGCTGCTGATCCTGACACAGGAGTTCTCAGCTTGGAGGAGGCGCAGGGAGTTTGCAACACTGTCCTAAGATATAATTTTGGATGGATACCAAAATAACTTTTACTTTCATCCTTCCCATGTAGAAGATGAAAATCTTTTTAAAAGCTGGAGCCCAGAGAGATGTAAATACAGCTTATTCAGGCCTGACATTTCAAAAGAGGTCACCCCCACCAGCAGTGCCAGCCCCTTGTCTATTATCAGGTTTTCTGTCACTCATGTTGATTAAGGTTGATAAACAGTGCAAAGCACTGGGTGTAGGCCAGAGGGCACAAAGAGAGATGTAGCTAACTTGAAAAGGACTGCAATTCCTGAGACTAGAAAAGCCCATCCTCCCCTCTATACCTTGCCTCCAAAGAGGAAATTCTGTTCTTTCAGAGAGCAGCATCTCACAGAGTTCTGCTAGAAGGCCAACTGAGAGGACGGTTAACCAACCTAGGAACCTACTGGATGGAAAAGTAGTGGCTCTAATCATCTCGCTCCCATTGTGATCCCCATTTTATCCCCTCAGACTGGTTCTACAGGGGCTTTGAAGTCAATGCAAAAGGCAACTGCGATGCAGAAAACTTTTGTAGGATAAAGGATGTATTTTTGTCAGTGGTGTCTCATTTCTGTCCGTACCAGGATCCTATCATATCCCAGGATAATTCTGGTACCAGTTCTAAGGTGTGGGGTTTTCTTGAGCAGCAAGCAACAGTCTGACATCATCTGAGTGTCCTGCAATTCAACACAATTTTGACATTATCTGCCTGGAGATAGCACCAGATATGACAAGTTAAGAGCTTAGTCTGTCCCTGACCCAGGCATAACTTTGTCCATGTCTCCAACTCCCAAATGCACACACCCACTACAGATAAAAGTTTAAGGTATCACCTGTAATTCTGACTGACTGGCTACGGAAGAGAGGTTCCAATAATCCCCTACTTTGGTTCAGTTAATTTCCTCAAGAGGATCATAGAATTCAGAAAAACATTTCACTTACTAGATTACTCATTTATTATAAAAGGATATAACTCAAGAACAGCCAATCGGCAGAGACATACAGGGCAAGGTATGGAGAAAGGCTACAGAGATACCATGCCCTTTCTGATCATGCCACTCTCCCCCCATCTCCACCTGCTCACCAACCTGGAAGCTCTCCAAATCCAGTTTCTTGGGGTTTTATCAAAGTATCATTACACACCACAACTGATTAAATCATTGAACACTGGTGACTGATTTAACCTCCAGCCCCTCTCCCCTTCCAGAGGTCACGATGTGGTCCTGAAAATTCCAACCCTCTAATTACATGTTTGGGATTTTCCTGGCAACCAGTCCCCATCCTTAGGTGGGCTCTGTAAGGACCTATTTAGCAAGAGGCTTTCATTAAAGTTAAACTGTCCCTCCTCTCCTTCCCCCAGGGGATTCACTTAAAAACAAGTCCTGGAAACCAGCTCCAGGTAACAAAGCCCAGATACAAGTCCTGGAAACCAGCTCCAGGTAACAAAGCCCAGATACAAGGGTGGGGCAGGCCAGGTGGAGACATCTGATCAGTGGGGGGGATGCATACTGTCTCCCTGGTTACTAAGGAGTATGGGCCCTGCCCTTTGGGAGTCTTTTGGGCGCCAATCCCAACCAAGGTGATAGGCTGGGTCAAATGTCTACTGGGGTAAATTGTAATTCAGTTGGTCACCTAGCATCACTGTGGACTTTCCTGTGTGTGTTACAATCTCATTGACTACCTGTTCATGGCCAGACCCGACCACATGGCCTTTGCCCTTAAAAGCTAGTCTGTGAAACAGAGAAGGGTCGCCCTCTCTTGTAAAAGGTGCATCCCCAAACGTTCAGTTAGATTATTGATGCTTGGTGTGAAATAAAGCTTTGCTTGACCTTCGCTTTACATCAGTCTCGCTCCTTTAATCACAGACCCATTATTGGGGCATAACATATGGGGGCTCGTCCGGGATTAAGCGACAAGAACTGAGCCAGCATCAGTTTCTGGGCTTTCTGGGAAAAGCCTCGAGGTAAGATCTCACAGATTTTACTCTGTGGGATCCGCTGATCTCCAGATGCTCTGTGAGATCGGTCGGTCTGTCTGGGTGGAGCTCCAGGTATAGCCCACGGGGGTGAAGCTGAATGCAGCCATGCTCCCCAGGGCTGGAGAGGATGTGGGGATGACCCTTCCCTCCACTGGTAGATCGCCAGGGGGTTCGAGTCCCCCTAGGCAGCCAGGGGGTTCGAGTCCCCCCAGGTGATCACTGGGGTTTCGAGTCCCCCTGGACAGCCAGAAGATCAAAATGTCCCCACCGGTGGCAGCTCTGGGTAAGAACTGCTGGGCCTGCGGTTGTCTTTGTCTTGTCTTTTTGTTGTTTGCTGTGCTGTTTGTTGTGTTTGAAGGAATGGGGCAAACAGAGAGTAAGGGAACTCTGAATCTTAATGGCTATAACTGGAGCCAACTGGGGTTAGTCTAACTGGAGACAGAGACTTTAAGGAATATACCCAAGCAGCTGCTGAAACAACTTTGTTTCGGGGACATTCCTTGCCCTCTCTGGCCTGACGGAGACTACCTAGCCCCTCCCCCTTGCTGGCGGGAAAGCATGGTGTCTGCTCCTCTCTTGAAGCTGATGAGCCCTACAACTGGGAACCCTTTCTCTGCATTCTGGTGGCAATTTGTTCTGTTCTCCACTGTCGGGAAACAAGAAGAGCACCCCCTGGACCTAACACCCCCCACTCCGGATCGTCCCACCTGGGTCTCACGTAAACATTCGAAATGGAGTGGGCCCAGGTGGAACGTAAATCAGTATTTGAACTAAGTTAAGTTTGTTGGGTTAGTTAGGATAAACATGTCTTTTGAGTTAACAGTAGTAAATGTGAAATTTTAGAATTTTAACTTCAGGTCAGAAAAGCTCATGTTATTTGTTAAAATCTGTTAAAATCTGTGTTAAAATCTGTTGAAATCTGTTAGTAAAGAGATGACTAAACTGATGGTTAATTGTTTGTCTCAAAGTTTTAATGGGTAATTCTTAGCTTTCAAAGTCTTTGGCAACCTTTAACCAAATGGGATAAAATGCTAGATGCTGGTTGCTGGAACTAGGTTTGTGCTTTTGAAATCTGTTGGTAAACACCTTTTGTGCTTAACCAGATTCTGTTGTAACAGTTCACAATTGGTTTATATTTAGTCTTCAGTAGAGGTTAAGGTATTTCTAAGAGTACAAAATCTGCTAAGTGCAACTAAAACTGATGGAAACAAGGGAAGCAACTCTCTATGTAAAAAAAAAAAAAAAAAAAAAGGAGATATGTGAAAAAGAAAAAAATACCAGATGCCTGATCCTATTTGAATAAGAAAGAAAAACGGGCCCGGGGCCACTGACTGAGCTAGATCCATTCCTAAAGAATGGAGGGGAGACTGGTCACCTCCCATTAGCCAGGGATACCCAGAGGGGGGGTGTCCAACCTGTTTGAATCTGAAGAGTGCCTGACCATGTGAATGTGTCTGTATGGGTCTACTGCTTCGACTACAGAGTCTGAGTGGGCTGCACCCTGAGTCTCGCAGGGCATCATATGGCATAATGGTCATCTACCCCACGGAGTAGCTTGGTCCGGGGTTTATACGGACAGACCTTAGCTAAGATGCTCCTAAGTTCCTGCGAGGGATGCGAGCAGGACAGCATCTGAAAGATCCCCCTCCCTTTGCCTGCGACATCATTCATGATGGGAGGTAAACCCAGAAAACTCATATCTTAAGACTGCATGCTTAAAAATAAAAAAAGGAAAGACACTGGTATAGAAAAGCTGGTTTTCTCTCTGTTTAAAAGGGCAAAGTTTTCTTCAGTTGATTGAAATGGTAAATGGTTTTCTCTTTGCCTGCCCAGAGTTGTAAATGAGATCTCTTTGGCTCATAAGACTTCCTTGATAGGCAAAGTTACTCAGGGAGTACTGCTAAACCAATGACAAACCTTGGGTTGCATTTGGGTAAATGCTGTAATTATTCAAGAGGTTCTATACATTTCCTAAAATTTTAATGTTTTGATAAGGGTCATCACTTGATATTTAATAATATCTATTCTGAGTTTTTGTCATTTGTAATTGTTTTAATTCTCTTGTAAGATGAATTCCGCCCTGAAGGAAATTCATATGGGAGACTTACAGAACAAATATAGGTCTTTGATAGGTTAAGATCCAGGGAACTGAAATGGGTAAGAATTTATAGAAGTAAGGGCTGCATTTGGATTCAACCAGAATTAGTAACATGGGACTAGATGAACTGAAAGGTTGTAATGTTGTATCTCTTAATGTTTTAAACATTACTGTTTCTGTAATGTTTGCTCCTCTAGACTAGGGAAACTTTCTTAAGTTACCTGTAACTTATAGAGATGTAAAGGTATTCATCTGTAAACAAATCAAGGCATTCAACTTTTCTCTCTATCTGAACCCTCTGAAACCAAAAGGTCTCAGTATTCTCTCTTCCTTGGCAATCAGTCATTTGCATAAGTTCAATAAGAATCTGTTCTCCTTGTAACAGGACAACATTGGAAACACTGGTTATTTTACCAAGGCTTTGATTGGAATGTCATATTTGAAAAGACTCAGATATGACCAGCTTAAAGGAACTAAGGTTGACTTTATAAAACCTGGAGCCATAAAGCCCCTTGGAACTGTTGGCCTGATACCTTGCTTACAGAGTTCCCAGAAGCCTCACCAGGTAAGTAAAGAATGTCACTCCCTGGAAGGAGGAGGAGCCTCAGGATACTTTGGGTACCTCAGGGAGAGGAGTTTGCCCAAGTTGACATGTATTGCAGGTGTGTCTGATGCCAAGTACATGGCTTGGCTTCTGGCCCGGAGAGGCTACTAAAACTTCAACCTAGAGATTCCTTATAAGAATTTCCAGCAAAGAAGATTCATAAATCTATATGATTACTTACTGTCCTTGCTGAGCTTATGTAAATAATTAGGCGAAGTTTGTTAAAACTGGACTTGTTTTTCAAATGAATTGGTACTGATTTGGGTTTCTCTGGAAACGTTATTTTAGAGAGAAAAATTGTTTGAAAAACATGCCTTTATGGGTGTCAAATTCTAGATTAGATTGTTATTAAATGTTTGTTTACCTAAGCTAGACAGCTTAAGGTAAACTTCAGAGAAGTTGCCCGATAACTCGTGTAGACGATCTTACCTTTGCCAGTCAGTCAGCCCCAGATATAAGGAAGAAACTTCAGAAAATTGAAGAATTTGAAAGGAAGAATCTGACTTAGTGGGAATGATGGAAATAGCCGCTGAGGACTATGGGTCATGCTTGGGGGGAACAAGAGCTCTCTTACAGACTCTGCAGGGAAAAGGGTATCGGGTGTCAGCAGTGAAAACACAGCTTTGTAAGAGCCACACCACTTATTTAGACTTTGGTCTCCATGAGGGAATTCTTTGGGACGGTGGGCTACTGCAGGCTGTGGATACCGTGGTTCATGGAGATGGCACAACCTCTCTACGAACTGGCTAAGGGAGGACTCACTATGGTAGAGTGGACAGCTGAGACAGGAGCATGTCAGGAATTACAAAGAGCCTTACTGAGTACCCCAGCACTGGCCATCCCAAATGTTACCAAGCCCTTCCACTTGTATGTGGATGGAAAGGCAGGGATGACTGAAGGAGTTTTGACTCAGACTCTGAGGCCTTGGCAAAGGCCAATAACTTATCTTAGCAAGAAACTAGATCTAGTAGCAGCTGTGTTCCCCCTTGCCTCCACATAATTGCTGCCACGGCCCTCCTGGATGCAGGTATATTTACAGAAGTGGACTAAATTAGACTATGAAGGAGATTGGGCTAAGACTAGAAAGAAAATTAGCAAGCCAAATACATCAGGGCACTCATTTGGGGACATGCAAGCTTAAAGAGCTTAGGGCAAGCAGTTCTAAATTAGGGCAAATGGCTCAAGGTATGGTTGATAGATGTACTCAATGTCAGGCAGTAAATGCCAGAAGAACTAAAATGGGAAGAGGGAAAAGAGATAGAGGTTTGGGTTACCTCTTGCGATCGGGTCAGACAATGACCTTGCATTTGTGAGTTCAGTCTCACAGGTATTGGCCAAAGCTGTAGACACTAATTGGAAACTACATTGTGCCTACTGGTCCCAGAGCTTGGGGCAAGTAGAAAGAATGAATTGAACTCTTGAAGAGAACTTGACAAAGTTAATTCTGGAGACTGGTGGTGGATGGGTAGATCTCCTTCTCTTTGCCCTCCTCAGGGCATGATGTACACCCTACTTAAATAAGGTGACCCCATTTAAAATAATGTTCGGGAGGACCCCCCCCCCATTGCCAGCCCTCGATTACAATAGGTTGCTATAGCAGAAATGACTGACCACTCTGTACTCCAGTCACTGTAATGCCTGCAGTGGATCCAGACTGCCCACACTGGGATGGAGACAGAGGTGGAGCCACATCCTCACCCATCCAGGGACTTAGTTTGGATGCGCTGCCGCCAAGTGGGAGTCTTGACACCTCGCTGGAAAGGACCTTTACTGTCATCCTGACCACCCCCACAGCAATAAAAGTAGATGGCCTCAGGACCTGGATTCATGCGGGTCACGTCAAACAAGCCGAGGATGAGAACGCCCCCCAGAGGTGGATGCCTCAGCCGATGGACCCTGCCGATCGTGGACTAAAACTAAGACTCAAAAAAACCGAATGAGTTCATTCAATTCATTGTTGCCCCTGTTGTTAAGATATAGGCAGGAGGTATAAGCAGTTGCAAAATAAAAAAGGGGGGGCTTAATTTACCGTTTCTAATAAAAGGAACGGGGGGGGCGGCTCTGCATAACCTTAGGAGAAAAATACTGTTCCGGGTAAATCACACTGGAGTCATTAAAACAGTCTAGCAGTCGTTAAAAAGAGGGTATAGAACTGGCTAAAAAGTCAAATATTTGACTAGTCTCCAAAGAAAAGGGGGGAATGTAAGGACCTATTTAGCAAGAGGCTTTCATTAAAGTTAAACTGTCCCTCCTCTCCTTCCCCCAGAGGATTCACTTAAGAACAAGTCCTGGAAACCAGCTCCAGGTAACAAAGCCCAGATACAAGGGTGGGGCAGGCCAGGTGGAGACATCTGATCAGTGGGGGGGGATGCATACTGTCTCCCTGGTTACCAAGGAGTATGAGCCCCGCCCTTTGGGAGTGTTTGGGCGCCAATCCCAACCAAGGTGATAGGCTGGGTCAAATGTCTACTGGGGTAAATTGTAATTCAGTTGGTCACCTAGCATCCCTGTGGAGTTTCCTGTGTGTGTTACAATCTCATTGGCCACCTGTGCGGTGTCCAGGCCTGACCACATGGCCTTTGCCCTTAAAGCTAGTCTGTGAAACAGAGAAGGGTCGCCCTCTCTTGTAAGAGGTGCGTCTCCAAACGTTTGGTTAGATTCTTGATGCTTGGCGCGAAATAAAGCTTTGCTTGACCTTCATTTTATATCAGTCTCGCTCCTTTAAGCACAGACCCATTATTGGGGCATAACAGGCTCCATAATCACTCCATGAACATAACGAAACATACCTTTCTTGTTCTCATCACTTAGGAAATTCCAAGAGTTTTAGGAACATGGAGCTAGAACAGCAGACAATGACTATGTATTTCCTGTTAGGAATCATAGTATCACATCTAACATTGGAGACAACCCCATGGGTTACAGTATCTACCACATAGTCTTTCCTCCATCTGAAAGAACAGCACACTTGCTTTCAGGTATGGCCTCTGCTGCCTTCATATCAAATGAGAAGCATGCACCTCCCAAGCAAGCCTAGGACCCCAAGTGTCTAGGCCAATCGTTTCTCCTGATTTGGGTAATCTCCACTCTCTTTCCTCCCCACTTCCCCTTTAAAACACATAGCATTTTCTTTTCAGTATTTAGGAATAGACTTTGGATGCAAGCGATTGTTTTCTGCTTTACAAAGTCTGCAAGGCAAGGAAATAAAAAGGAAAAGGAACTACAAGGAGGGTGTACTCAATTTGTATCTCAATAAATTAGAGCAGTAATTAATTTTCTTTTAGTTTGCTTGTTTTCCCTTCAGAAACACACTGAGGAAATATGATAAGGGCACTGGACACAAATGGTCTGAAATTCTATGCCCCAAAATATTACAGAATACTGTGTGAATGTGGGCAAACCTAGGTTTCATCCACTGTAAAATAGTCTTATAATATCCTATCAGGTTGGCATAAGAATATGTCAAAAGTTCTAATGCTGAACTGTCTTACGCTGCCTCATAAATCGGATCTCTGTTTCCTAGGATGTATTTCATCAAACCAGAGGAAAGGCTTGAAAGGAAACTTTACACTAATTTGAAATTATCCTGAAGCTGTAACATTCTAAAGTAAGATAAACCCTCAAACTGATACACCACAATATTAATGCTCTAAACAAAACAAAACAATAAAAGAAAAAGAAAAAGAAAGATTTGAGTACCTACTTCATGGGTAAATTAATTTTTGAGTTCTTTCTTCTAAAAGATAAAAGTTTGGTTCTATCATATAAAATACGGAAAATATGTGCTAGTCACTTTTATATAATGATAAACAGAGACTGTGATCATTTTTGCACAGTACTCTGGATTAAACAGATGAGGTTGCTTGCTGTGGAAAACAATGGATATGGGGGCCCAGACAGCCTCGCGTCCCATTTGGCAGGATCTAGGGATAACAGAATCAATCTTTTGGCTATTTGCAACCCGTTCAGGAATATTAGAATTCAGAAGTTGGGAAACTCTGAGCTAGAGCACAGAAAATGAGTTTCATACATATATGGAATCTGAAGCATATAGCTATACTGAGGAATGAAGTATAACTTAAAATAAGTAATAACAATCAATATATCCAAGGATTCAATTTATAATCCTAAGTGTCTTCTGGCCTACTCTGGATATGTGGAAAGAAATAGGACTCAATTCCTGCTTTTGAGGGTCTACAGTTTAGAATAGGTCAAAGAAAAATAAAATGCAAGCTTGAAAAGAGAGCCACATATATAATTTATAAATTTAGAAAAATTAAAAAAAAACAAATGGTATTAGTTCTAAAACATATTTTAACCCAATATATCAAATACAGTATCATTTCAACACGTAATTAATATGAGTCATTAAGATTTGTTGCATATGTGTTGGTTTTTTGTACCAAACCTTTGAAATTCAGTATCCACGTCTCATTTTGTGGTAGCTACAGTTCTGGTAATGCTCAATTGCAATGTGTAGCAGATTGTTACCATATTAAACAGTTCAGGTCTAGAAAGATAAGACAAGTGTGTACACAGATAAGAGTACTAGAAAAGGGGATAGAAGTGAGTGAGGAAATAAAGGGGAAAAGGGTCAAACCCACCTTTCAAGAGCATTCAGCAGCAAAATATGCAGATTCCTATCTCTTGTGATGATGGAGAACAGGCCCACTTTCATTATTCATTTATGCAGGAAGATCCTGAGCCAGAGTCTTCTTTTAATTGCTCTAGGAGTTATGAAGAAAAAAAAAAATCATTTTAAGTATGTTTATTTGCTCTTTTTTTGTTTTCCTTTTTGCTTTTTATAGATTGCCCACTGCATTTTAATAATTATGTATGAATTAAAGGTACATTATGTTTCATCAAGGAGAGGTTTGTGCGCAACAATTTCCCTACCCCTATCCAAGAATGGGGCAGTGGGAGCTGCCCAGTGTCCATCCTTGATTCAAGTATGTAAAATCAGGCAACAAAAATATGGGCCTCCATGAGCAGGAGGAGATCTATCTGTGGGGAAAAGGGAGTGGAGGAAGACAGAGAGAAGTAGAAAAGGAGAGAGCTTTAAAATCATTAAGCCCAAATCCCACAGTCATTTGACTTTCAAATGATTTGGGGTTGTTGCCTAGTCTGGGGAAAAAAAGTGACTTACTCATGGTCTTTAAGAAGGGACAGCCTCTAGAACCAGACGAGGCAGTAAAATAAAGCATAATTGACTAAATGGCTCAAAGGAAGGGGAGGAATGTAATTCAATAAGTAAAAGTACTAAAGAGATATGCAAAATTCGTGGGTTTCTTATGCCTGGCATTTTAGGATAAGATGGTTCCTTACTTTAAAATTGGACTCTTTGGCAGGATTACTCAATATCAGCAGCATTGAAGTTGGCTTTAGAGTCATAATTTAAGGTGTAAATTAAGGTGACCTCAACTAGGATGAAATACCTTTAAAAAAGCTGAGTTATAAAATATGAGCCATTTTCAGGAAATGGAAGACAATTGGGAGCTGTTGAAAATGGACCAACAAAAGTGAAAAGGGGAAATAAAGAAACAGATTACAGGACAAAAGCCTGAGCACCTAATTTAAAACAAAAATGGTTTTCTATGGTTTATGATGAGTGATAAACAGAGTCCACTGTGTGACCATAAAAATATATCTTTAGCTCAGAAAATATGAGTCTCACTGTCAGCTTAATGTAGTGATTTAAGTTCATAGCCTTTCTCCTTGAAAGAGTTACAAGGCTGAAGTTACCATTCTAAATGATGTGCATTTGGAAATTATGAACTATGACTGAGAGGCATTAGCTTTTAGTGCAACTTAATCATGAATTTACCTATTTCCAGTTATTGTTTAGTTATATATTTCTCAGAGCAGCTAGAGTGGTAGAGTATTAATAGCTATAAAACTTCATTAAACTGGCATTAGACTTCAGAGAAAAACCCATAAAACTGGAAAGAAAGCCCAGCACTGGAGTTCTGCCTCCTCTGGCTCCAAGTCAACTTTGTTATAATAAAGTCGTTCAAAAGCCTCAACAAGGAGCCAGAAGGGTTTATTGAGAAACCTTGTGGTGTTATAGCAGGAAATCTCTGATTCAGCTAGAAGACTAATGAGCATAAAAACCATAGGAAATCTGAGATGAAGCTTCCTAAGAAACATTATAATGGCAAATGGGGATGCTGACTCTATTGGCATATAAAGACAAATAAAAGAAAGAAAAGAAAAGAAAAGAAAAGAAAGAAAAGAAAAGAAAAGAAAAGAAAAGAAAAGAAAAGAAAAGAAAAGAAAAGAAAAAGAAAAAGAAAAAGAAAAAGAAAAAGAAAAAGAAAAAGAAAATATGTAAAGGGAAAAATAGAAAAAAAAGAGGATAATAAAATGTCCATTCACAGGTCTCCCATAGAAAGTCTGCCCCTTGTGTCTGGGTAGCAGTTTCCAATCCCAAGGTCATCTTCTTATAAATATACTCAGGAAAGAGGAGAATCACAAATCACTGATTGTCAAGCAAAATTAAACAAAGTGCAGAAGTCATAATATTTTAAATGAGAAGCACAACTGAGAAACCATGAAACTGCAGATTCTGAACAAAAACAAAAATTCATTTCTGTCTTCTGGAAATTTCTAAAGGGAAGCTGGAAGCAGTGGAGACCAGGAACCTACATTTCTGAGTGTGTATTGTTATTAGACACACTGCAGCCTTGTTATTCAAGCTGTGGTCCATGGGCCTCTGGCACCTATCTCATCTGGGAAGTTATTAGAAACACAAAAATCACAGACCCTCCACCTTTGTACAAGATTCTAGGCGATTCTTCATCACATGAGACCTTAATCAAGAAGCAAGGTTTCACATCACTTTTGTCATTAATGACTGACGATAATTCTGCCAGTTGTTACTGTATGCAAAGGCAGGAGGTCCCAAGATGGGCCACATTGGCATCAACATTATTTTGAGTGAAAAGCCATCCAGACCTATCAGATTCAGAAAAAACTCCTGACCTTCCTTTCAACTGCCTGCTTTACCAGGACGAGGGGTATTAACAGAGACTCCTCTTTACCTATTAAAGTCATCTGAGCCCCCATATCCATTTGTTTTCCAAACATCTCTCACCTGGCTGCTAATAGTCTTTCTCCCCTTTGTATCCTCAAATGCCTACTCTACTTCTTAGCTCATATAAGCATTACATTGCCTGACTGTCTTTGGAATTTCCACATCTGTGTGGATTTCTTGTATGTAGGCTATTAAATTTGATTTTCTCCTGTTAATCTTACTCATGTCAATTTGATTTTGAGTCCATCTAGAAGTATCTTGAAGGGAAGAAGAATTTCTTCCTCTTCAACATAACCCTCATTTTGGAGACAGGAAAATAGAAACTCTAAGAATTGTCCAAAGTTGCTCTGCTAGCCCAATATAGAGATGCAATTCCAACTTAAATCATTCAAATTCCCCTGAAAACAAAAATAAAAATAAGTAGAAATGCAATTTCAACTTAACTCATTCAGATTCCTCTAAAATAAAAAAAAATAGTGTTTTTTGGCTTTGCAATATACTTATATATATTACATATATTTTATAGTTATCAGTAAACTAAAACAAACAAAAAAAGACTCATCAGATTGTGTTTCATTTGTTCTCAATTGCTTTTCTTATTTGCATAGAGTGCCTACCAATTGTTTAATAAATTGGTGTTGGATTATGAGTTTATTTGTGGAGTACTTGTTCTCTGTCCAGTGCTTTCTAATAGTCTCCCAGGATGGACAGGCAGATGGCTTGAAATCTAAAATCAAAGTGAGACTAACAGTTGAAAAAAAAGAAAAAAAGATTGAAAATCAGCAAAAATCACCAAAACAATTTTCTTTTTACAGAACCATGGGGGGAAAAATTATCATTGTGCAAAGCAATCTGTCAGTCTGAAAATGGAGGTGGGAATATCAAAGGGAAAAACAACAACAACAACAACAAACCAGACAACAAAGACTATGACAAAATTCCTCTGCCAGATTTTAAATCTTTTTTTACACAAGACATTGACTTGTTGATTTCCCTAGAGCAGCAAGATGGCTGACAATTAAGGGAATGCAAGTCCCATTGTAAACTATCTGGATAATAGCTAGTTAACGAATCATCTCCTCTCTCCCCACCAGAGTCTTGCTGAAAATTCTAGCACAAGGCATAGAAGCTTGAGGTGATGACAGTAAAATGATTTGTTAATGGAGCTTCTGAAGAATTAGATTGTGTTAGGATGGCAGATTAATTCCAGACATAGACCCATGTTCCTCTTCTCTTCATAAGGTATGTCTAGTTTCCGTCACTCTGAGGTGACCTTAGCTGTTTGTTTGACCAAGAGCAGGTGATGTTCTGGGACTCTGACACTAGGCTGTAGAAATTTTGCAGCTTATAACAGGGGCCTTGGAAGTCTCAGAGACCTGAATGGCCATGGATGAGGGTGCACTGCCTAATACCGCCTGCTAGGGAGGCCACAGGTAGGTGCTTTGATTGACAGTCCCAGGTAAGCCCAGCTTTCTGTCACTTCCCCTCCTGGCCCCAAAGCACCAAAAACCAGGGTGAAGGTATAATGGACCCTGGAGTCTGGTAGCTGATTACCAATAAGTGGCTTTTACAAAATGGCACCCGCATTTCAACTCCTGACCCACAAATTTATGAAATATAAACCATGGCTATTGTTTTAAACCAGTTACTGAGTTTAGGACTAATGGTTTTGTTTTGTTTTTGTTTGTTTGTCTTTATGCAACTAGAACATCTGGAATAACCAGACCTATTTATAAAGAAGCTTTTATTCTAGATCCGGTTTCGTCATTATGTTCATAGCAAAAGAAATCAAATAAATTTGCCACGGAATAGATTTGCTTTGCAAACATGTCAGGAAATTTCAGAAATGTGCGAATTGATTATGCAGTAAACAACTAGTCAAGAATCCCAACCTCTGTTCATTGCCAAGTGTGCATTTAAAGTGAGAGATGATGGCCCTCCCTCCCCAAAAAATGGAGCAACGCAAGATTCAATGCAAGAAGCTACTAGTCTATGCAGATGATTTAAAGCTTCCAGCACTTCCTTTGTGCACAGAGCACCTTGAGTGCTCCAGAGCAATTACTACAAGATAACTGCAGATGAAATGAACCAGAATGTTGGGTTTATCTTCATGTACAGTTTTCCATGTAGTAAAATCTCTCCCATTTGTCTCTGCTCCTTTGACACAAGATTGATCAGTTAACTAGCTTTCGAAGCAAAAGATCAACCGGATGACAAATTGTTTGCCTTGACTTCAGAGCACACCGAGGCCTACATTTTAGGCCTAATGATTTTAAATCACCCTTCTCGTTACAACAAAATGCATGATGTGACTTAATCAAATCTTTAAGCAGTTTGTAAAACATGGTTTGTTTGTGTATGTCGGAGGCATTAGGGTAATAAATGCATATGGAGTGGATGCAGGTCGTAATGCCTTCTACGTGCGCCAGGCCCATGCAGAATTCCATTGAATTAAACAGACATCCCTGCTAACCAAGAGACCACGTAAATGGACTCAGCTATAAATTAAGCAGAGCTCATTAGCCTGCCTTTCTGGGGGAAATGCGGTCCTTTTTGTGGAACAGAGTGAAATAAGATCTTAAGGGCTCACATAATAAGAAAATGGAAGAGTCTACCTGGTAAAAGCAAAGCACCCAATGATTTAAATATGATTCATCTACCAATTTTGGCTCACAATCAAGGAATTGAATGTTAATAATCATAATAGTATAATTTGTTTGTAGTGAAATATTAGTAATGTTATCATGGGTATAATTATTATTATTAACACCAGCAATTACAGTTCTCTTTAAGTCAGTTTTCTTAATATCATAGGGAATGCAGACAGCTTTTAGAATCCAGTAAGAGTTAGGGGCTTTTTACCAAGGAAAAGAATAATCACATGCAGAAAAACACACCTCAAAGCATTTACATATCCCTAAACTTCAACTAAGGACTTACTGGGAGGGGCTTTTGGTTTCTAAGTTAAGAATCTCAGGGGGTTAAGCCTCTGCCTTCAGCTCAGGTCATGATCTCAGGGTCCTGGGATCGAGCCCCATATTGGGCTCTCTGCTCAGTGGGGAGCCTGCTTCCCTCTCTCTCTCTCTCTCTCTCTGCCTGCCTCTCTGCCTACTTGTGATCTTTGTCTGTCAAATAAATAAATAAAATCTTAAAAAAAAAAAAAAAAGAATCCCAGGATATGTGCATAAATGGAGCCTGGCTTTTAATATAATCTTTCTTTCATTAATCAACTCCACATGTTAGATGTTACTATCCTCAGTTTAGTGCCAGGGAAACTGAGTCTCTAGAGGGTAAACAGGTGAAGGAACTGGGTTTGAATGTCATGTTTGTCTGTTTCCAAAGCCCTTGGTCTGTGGACTAATGTTAATTAAACTGGGGCAGTCATCTTTCTTTGAATCACTGTTTTTTGTTTTTTTTTTTAAGATTTTATTTTTATTTATTTGACAGAGATCACAAGTAGGCAGAGAGGTAGGCAGAGAGAGAGAGAGGAAGGGAAGCAGGATCCCTGCTGAGCAGAGAGCTCGATGCGGGGCTGGATCCCAGGACCCTGGGACCATGACCTGAGCTGAAGGCAGAGGCTTTAACCCACTGAGCCACCCAGATGCCCTGAATCACTGTTTTATAGGAAATTATACCCCTTCATCTTTGTTGAGATTGAGAAAGCATGGAGATCAGTAATGTACTTTTTCAATTCCCAGATACTGGAAAATTGTCACATGTTTCAATCAATGAAAAAAAATAAGAAAAAAATTCCTATCTTAATACAAATATAAGCCATCAGTAGTCAGTAGATGATTATAACCTATCAATTATATGTACTGGCTAAGTTGTTTTTTTTTTTTCCTTTTTCTATAGATCTTATCTTTCTTATCTATAAAGAAGATGCTAAATATTTTAACCTCTGTGAAGTCATAAAACTTCCAGAGTTTTGAAATATAAATTGGGGTACAGGAGTAGGGGAGAAAGGAAGAAAGGAGGAGGTGGAGGTAGGGAGAAAGAGGGGGAGAGAGAAAGAGGGAGGGAGAGAATGCAAAAGAAAAAGAGAATAACCAGGGAATACAGTGAACTTTATCCCAGGTTTGTGCTGTAGGGTTTCCTTCAGACAAAACCCCTAGTCTTAGGCATTCCCAGCACCATTGCAAGCATCTGTTTTTTTTGTTGACAAGGCTGTGTCCTCTCTGAATAACAGAAATATAGTTTCTTTTTTATTATGTTCAGTTAGCCACTGCATAGTACATCATTAGCTTTTGACGTAGTGTTCAATGATTCATTAGTTATGTATAACACCCAGTGCACATCACAACACGTGCCGTTTTCTTTTTTAAACTTTTTCTCCTTATGCTATTGTAACTTGTATGTGAACCCAGTGCAAACACTTTCTCCTACATTTTGCAACATTATTAGCACATATAAAACTACACGGTGGGGGGGCACCTGTGTGGCTCAGTGGGTTAAGCCGCTGCCTTCGGCTCGGGTCATGATCTCAGGGTCCTGGGATCGAGTCCCACATCGGGCTCTCTGCTCAGCAGGGAGCCTGCTTCCCTCTCTCTCTCTGCCTGCCTCTCTACCTACTTGTGATCTCTCTCTGTCAAATAAATAAATAAAATCTTTAAAAAAAAAAAACAAAAAACTACATGGTGGGGAATCTCATGATTAATCAGCCCTTTCTACCTGGGACTTTGTTGAAGAAATGACAAGTAGTTCTCTTGGTGTTTTAGATGATATTTACTTTTTATAAGCTCTTTTCTATAACTAGGTTGTTGGGTTCTTTTTGTGATTACTGTAATCATTATAGATATTCATGAAAAAATGAACTGCATTAGAATGAAAATCAGTTAAGTAATAAAAGTCACTGTATCAATGCCTTATACCAGTTCCAGTTTCTAGAAGCAACACTGTTAAGAATATCTTACATATATATGCCCATTTCTCTGTTTATCATAATTTATATATTACTAGACATAATGGCTTGTTATAAGCAAAATATCAAAAAGTAAACATATATTTTACAATATTTAAAAATTATATACTTTAAGCAAACTCTCATATTGATAAACAAAAGTTTGTCCCAATCTTTTTACTGACTGCATACAATTCCATTATAGATATTGCATTATTTATTTGGTCCACTACTGAGAATCCTTTCAAATATTCTTCCTAGAACTTTCTTATTACAACAAATACTTCAATAAACATCCTTGTGTGATACCATTTGTGCACTTGAGCAAGTGAATGTAGCATACAGATTTCTATGAAAGAGGGCTGGGTCAAAAATGTATTCTGTCTTCAAAAATATATATACATACATGTATTTGAAATGTTGACAGATATTGCTAAACGGCCTTGCAAATTGTTGTGCCAATTTTCATTTCAACTAACCAAGTAAAGCAGTGACTGTTTTCCCACTTGGAAATCCAGCATTACTGACTTTTTTCATACATAGCCAGTTGTATTAGTAAATTATGGTATCTTAGTTATTTCTACTATTTCTTCATATAAATTTTTAATGCATCCCCATCCCCCTCACCTCTTAATAATGGTCAGATATCCCTGTTTTTGTTTTCAAATCATTGTTTTAGAACAATGCATTACTTCTGGAGCCCTGCTTCTATTTGCTGATTGTAATTTACACAGGAAGAATTATCCTTTTGGATCTTACAATTTCCATATTACTCTCTCTCGTCTCCCATTTATTTAGGCTGCTGCTTGCTAATATATTCATTTATATTCCATCCATTTCCAAGGCTGATTTGAAGTGGCATATGATAAAATAGCAGGCATAACGAAAAATAGCATTGAAATGGAAGGAAAAATATCCTTAAAAAATTAATATTGTGACTTTAGCCGTAAATCTAGTTTGGGGCTTCCTAGATATCAAGGCCAAAGGAGCAGTTGATGTTTTGATGAACGCAAAGCCTATAGATACAGAAAACATATTAGTTCATATGGAGGTAAACCTTTTTTCTGATGCTCAATTATTTAATGAATGTTTCAGGTAGACATTAACAATAGAACACACTGTGTCCTCAAAACTTATTGGCCACATAAAGCAGAGATTTTCTTTATAAGAGTGCTTAAAAAAAGAGAAAAATATAACCTGAATATACCATTCAAAAGGCATTTCTTGTAAGGCAGAAGAAGCTTAGCTAATACTCTAAGATATTAACTTGAATATAAATCATTTTTATTATATTTAATGTATTCCCTAAATGCATAGGCTCAGTGCTATTGTTATATTGAATTTTAGGTCTAAAGAGAAAAAAGAAATGTGAGATATGTTTAATTGTCAAAGCAAAGGAATGCTGATGATAATTATGATAAAGATTAGTTATGATTTATCATCATACAAATTGTATCTGCCCCTTTTTGCCATTTGTATCTGATATCATTTTTTTTCCCCTCACAGTAACATAAGAACTTCAGGTAAACCAACTGAGAGAAATTTGGGAACATAAATAACATTTCCCAGGATTAATTCAGTCTAATCCCATCTCCCAGCTAAATGACATCATTATACAAATTCATCAGCCCCTGTGTTGGTATTATCTTCATGAGACAGATCTCATGTTCCCTAATCACATGGGTCTCAGTGTTCTCTGATGAATACCCTGCTTCTTTTTTCCCTAATATATTTATTTTCTGATACTTTTCCATGTGCTGTATGAAGAAAATGTTGACTTTATACTCAATGGCAACTGTAGGAAAAACTAGGCAGAAAACCCAAATAAACTGAATTCTACCATTTGACAATAACTTTTTTTTTTTTTAAAGCCACATTTATCTGCATCCATTGTACTCACTGGAAAGAGTTCAAATTCTCTACCCCTTTGCTTTTTTTTAATTACCACCCCCGACCCTGTAGCACATCCAGTCATTCTGGACTACTTGTCTTCTGAAAATATGTGGCATTCCTGCCTTCTAGATTTTCCTACTGCTAGAATTTCCACTGAATGAATTATTTTTGTTGACACCCCTTCTTTGTTGAATCAACAATTTATATTTTATATAGTATGCATCATGGCTTATAAAATCTATTGACTTGATCATCTCTTTTGATTGATGAATATATATATATATATATATATATATTTCTGAATATATCTAGCATTAGATCCTAAGAGTTTAATAAGCACTAAAGAATTATTTCCTAAATCAATCAATCAATCAATCTTTCTTTTCCTTTAAAGATTCATTTGGGGGGGGTGCACATGAGCAGAGGAAGAGGGAGAGAGAGAATTTCAAGTAGACACCCCACTAAGTGCCAATCCCTTCATGGGGTTCAGTCTCACAACCCATATGATCATGGCCTGAGCTGAAACCAAGAGTCAGATGCTTAACCAACTGAGCCACCCAGGAGCACATAGCTCAATCTTTCTTAAACAAATAAATTGTAGAACCTTTTCAGTCACTCATCAGGCATTTGTTCCTAACTGTGCCATGTATGACGAGAGGTTCTACAGATGCAATGAAGGCCACACACAATCCCTGCCTCAAGAAACCTGAGTGGGAGGCTTTATCCACATACTCAGAGCATACCGATGGAAGGTAGCAATGCTAGAATAGAGACACGCTTAGACCTCTCCGAAGTCACCCAGGAAGGGGCACGTGCATCCTCATATGTGTTCAGAAAATTTCACAGAGGAAGTGATAATGAAAGATGAACAGGAATCTGAAGGCTGAACAGAGAGGTTTGCACTGGAGAGAGGTAATAGTGTAGCCGCTCACCCAGAGGCCTTAAATCCATATTAAGAGGAGCACACACTCACAGATTTTCACACATGGAAAGGAGCTAAATAATCCACTTAATCTATCAGGAGTGGATTTACATGTCAGCACTTCTGGGGTTACTTGCATACACACAGGAAACACAAAAGGATAATCTGAAACACAAATAGATCAGACACAATTATAAACTGTACAGTATTTACCAATCAGAGGCTAACGTGCTGATTTAAGAATTTATATTTGAATGGTTTACTAAAACAAAACAAAACAAAACAAAAACTTGAGGGGAGAACCAATTATAGAGAAGGCCAATGGCCAAAGATTCAACTGTATGGGGTTAAACACATTTCTTACTGGACAATGAGGTATTTAGAAAAATCTACTCACTTCTCACCTTTGCTATTACACATTTAGCCCAAACCCTGTCTTGTAACATGGGGTTGAATATGGTAACTTTGGAACCCATCTTCTGCCTGCCAGTCATGTGCAAACCACACTGACTGGTCCCTCTGAAATGACAGCCAGATTATGTCAGTTTTTCTCTCAAAACCCACCAACTGCTACCTGTTTCTCACACAATGAAGCTCAACAATTCTTTTTTTTCTTCTTTAAGATTTTATTTATTTATTTATTTGACAGAGATCACAAGTAGGCAGAGAGGCAGGCAGAGAGAGAGAGGGAAGAAGACTCCCCACTGAGCAGAGAGCCCGATGCGGGGCTCGATCCAAAGACCCTGAGACCACAACCTAAGCTGAAGGCAGAGGCTTAACCCACTGAGCCACCCAGGTGCCCCGAAGTCCAACAATTCTTACACTAGCCTCTAAAAGAGTAGGTAACCCGGCCTTTAGCTATGTCTCTCCCTCTCCCATATCATTTCCCACCTCCCACTAGCCACACAGCCCTTCATTCATTTGTACACCTAAAAACTGTATTTCCACTTCAGGACTGCTGTCCCCTCCTTTATGATACATCCATGTCTTACTTCCTATTTCATTTTGGCCTTTGTTCAAGTATGTGTTTTTCAGAGATGTTTTCTCTGACTATCCTTTATGGAATAGCATATTCTTCAATAATGTGGCTCCTTGCCTGTTTTATTTATCTTGACGCACTTATTTCTTCATTTTCTGTTTTCCCCCGATTAAAACGTAAGCTCCATGAGTGCAGGGAATATTTCGTATGTAACTCTCTGTTCTGTTCTAAGAACAGTGCCCTATGTATGGTATGGCCCACAGTAGATACTCTCTGAAGAAATGCACAAATGCCTTTCAGAGCCCTTACCCTGTTACTATGCATTACAGAAAATAAAAAAGATCATACAGATCCAAGAGAAGGGTATGATACTTGCTGCTTCTCAACAATCTGGACATGGAGCAATCTTGCAGACTCTTACACATTTACCCATCTGTTTAACAACTATTTACCTATCGTGTCCCTACCAACTTAGCATGGAACATATCAAGGTTTGAACAACCTTTAGGAATTACTTTTATAACTGATATGGATGGAAGAGAACTATCCCTACCTTGGTACGTTCGATGAGTCAGGTCAAAAGGAAATGGAAGTAGTCTGTAGGTCTGTCTCAGTGAGAGCCTTGAACTGAGGTTGAGGTGACTCTGGATACTGTAATGTAGAGAAAGATAGAATAGAAAATGTGGTTAGCTCCAATGAACATACTCTCAGAAGACAGGTGATAACATTATGAAAGGAAACAATGGTTCAATTGCTCAAATGAAAGTTGTGATGGACAGACAGATGCATATACATCATGTTATTTATATCTGTATCCTTTAACTACCTACCTACCCACTTATTTCACTGGTTTTATTCCTCTGGAGAATCTAGTCTAATAGAGGAGCTAAGCAAAGAAGAATATATAGTCAAAAGAAAACCAGATAATGAATTAGATTTACAATTTTAAGTAAACAAACGAACAAAACCAAAAAATTTTAAGTCTATAACCAGTGAACAGGTAAAAATTCCCATAATAACTCTGGAACCCACAGCTCCCCCAGCCATTTGGAAGTGACCTCTGAGGGCTGCAGTTTCTATAATGTGCTGTGGATTCCTGGTCAGGGGAGAAACACTTATGAGAGAGGGGAGGGCCCAAAGAGTAGGAAAAAAAGAAGAAAGAGAGGAGAGCAATGAAGGAGAAAATGGGGACGGTGGGAAGATCCAGCATGTGCCATGGGGTTTTCGACTCACTTTTCTCTGGCAACTTCTGAGCTTATGTTTCAACAGGAACTGGCAATTCTCAAAATTCTGTGTTTTTTTTTTTTTTTTTCTTCCTCAGGAGACTCAAATAAAATTGCAGGGTTGGGAAGAAGGGGTTCTGTTGAGTTTCCATGGAAACATCTCTGATTCTATGGTGGCCTCTCAATCATATCTTAATCAGCATGTTGTTAATAAGATAATTGGATGCTGAATTAAAAGTAGGAGGAATGAGAGAGAGGCAAGACTTGGTGGTGGGAGATTTGTGGGGAAGTCACTCTGCCTCAGAGAAGATGGGCCTGGATGGATTACACCCCAGGCTCCTCACCGTCCTGCTGCTGTGTGGAGTGCCATGCCCAGAGCAGGGGCACTGAGCCGCAACAAATCAGGGTTTAGATCTGGACTCTGCCAAATAGCCCTGTGACCTTGGGACATTCCTCACACTCTCTGGGTCTCATATTTTATTTAAACTTTGAGATGAAGATAATCATGCTCACCGTTGACAATGCTCCATGACTCTTAAACAGAATAAGAACATGCGATGCCTGGCACGAGGATGGAGCATCTTTGGTATTCAATAAATGTTAATCCATCCTTCTTTTCCTGAGAGATTATTTTCTTTCACTTGTTCAATTATTAATTTATTTGACAAATATTGACTGACCAGGTCTAGGATGTGCTAAGCACTGAGCATGAAATGTTGAGGTAGAAAAAAAGGGGTAAGCCAAAATCTAGTCATTTATGATAGAAATATTTGTTATTACTATTACTATTATTATTATTATTATTGCTATTATTAAAGTTGCCATTCGTATTTCTAGAGTTGTTGAGGTTACTATGCCTGGTGGTGAGAAGACAGTCATTTCACTCTGATGATGAGAAATAGCTCCTCACCTTCATGGTGCTTGTTTCATCTAGAATACTTTCTCCACCCTTGCTCTTCCTAAAAGTTCTCTGGAGTTATTTGGAGGTCTGTTATGTAGGTGTACCAGTGTTTGGCATTGAGATAACAGCACAGAACTAGAAAGGTATGATCTTTTTTTCCCCAGAGGCTAACAATCTATTGTTATAACCCTGGTCTGGCACCTACCACCTAACACAGACTCATCCACATCACTGTGTTTAGTTGGAGACCATTTTTTTTAGTTGCTCTATAATATTTCATTTTGTGAATGCATGATGATTTACTTACTCTATTCAACTCCTGGAATTTTGGATAGCTTCCAATCTTGGACTACTACCAACACTGCTACTATGAGAAATTTAATACAGCATATGTATTTTGGTGAGCATTTGTATTCATTTTTTTATTATATATGTAGGTGGAGGCATATCTGTCATAGGTCTACATATGCATGTATTGAACTTTGGTAAGCAACTGCAACCAAGTGGTAATAGCAGTTTACTCTTCCATTAGCAAGGCAAGAGGGTTCTACCTGTTCCACATCCTAACAATATCTGGTATCATCAGTCTGAGGTCACTGGCTTGTATTGATATCAAAGCTTGTATTTGAACTTGCTTTGTTCAAATTTGTATTTCCATGAGAATACTTTGATTACCTATTTTCACAGCTTCTTTTATAAAGCACTTGTTCAAGTCTTTTGCTCCAAGTGAGTTGTCTTTTTTCGTTATTGATTTGTTGGATGTTCTTTATGTATTTAGCATTCACATATTATACATTTGGATATATACATTAAAAATATTTTTCCACTCTGTGGCTGGCCTTGTCACAATCTTAATGGTTTCTTTGAATTTAAATTAATTGTTGCTTACTCCAAGATCAGGACACATTTGACAATGAAAAGTCACGTTATGATATTATAGGACAAAAGACATAACTGAATAATGGAATCATCCTAGGCATGCCAAGACATGTGTTCATTCTAAGTATATCTTCTCCACTCTAAGTTAGATCAGACCAGTGAGTCTCAATCTTGGTGGCACATTAAATTACCTAAGAAGCTTTCAAATACTATTGCTTCCATGGGTACCACCTCAGACCAGTAAAACAGGATTTCCAAGGGTGTAGCAAAGGGTGAATGATTTTGACTTTTTTTTTTTTTTTTTTTTTTTTTGTCATTGGGAGGTTACTGTAGAGCTTCCCAGGATTCTGTGACCTACTATGTTTGGAAAACTATCAGTCTGGCATAATGCTTCTCAAACTATGAGCATATGAATCCTTTGGAGTCTTATCTAAATAAAGATTTTGATCCAGTCTTGGGAGCAAGATGGGACACTGAACTATTTAACTTTCAGATGATGGTGATGCTTCTGGTCCACAGAACACAATCTAAGTAGAAGGGCTATAGATGAGCTTTTTCTACGTGGACACTACTGACCTTTTTGATTAGATACCTCTTTGTTGTGAGTGACTGTCCTATGCATTGTGAGTTGTTGACCAGCATTTCTGGCATTATCCCTTAGATAATAATTGTATCCCCTAATATTTGAAAATCAAAAATGTCCCATGCATTGATAAAACTCACTTGGGGAGAAGAAGATCAATATTGGCTAAGATTGAGTTGTCTAAACCCTTTAGACACAGCTTCGAATGGCTGAGAAACCACAGAGAGGACCATGATGGATCCCAGGTTACATTAATAAATAGTTGACTGGACCTAATATTATAGAAATGTTGTAATGATATTTTATTGTTATGACTATATGACAATCCTGATTCAAAAAGTCAAATCAAGTGTGCCACATCTGGATTCACTGAGCTGCTTTGATATTAGCTTATTTCCTCTGAGTAAGATGACTAAACACGGCAGCTGACCTGACGGCATTACTCCATCTGGTCTCCAGGTGTAACAGGTACCCCTGAGGTGTGGTGGAGTAAGAGAGGTAAAGGTGAAGATAACCAATCCTTCACAAAGGTTAGAACACAAGAATATACTCCTACCCCACCAAAATTCTCTTAATGTCCATTCCAAAATGCAAAATGCCTCTCTTATGGGCCTACCCCAATACATAAACACTTTATCAGAACATAAGATCCCAGAGAGAAGTTTTTAGTGTATTTAGTAAAGTCCCATAGATTAAAAAAACAAAACCCAAATAAACCACTGCTCTGATTTTGTGGGCTTGGGTAGACTTAACACATGCATTTTTTTTTTTTAAACCATTGAAATCCTTCATCTTGTGGATCTTATCAGGGCTGTTTCCACAGCCATTCTGCCTTCTCTACTTCCCTGTGACATCACAGCTGGCTCCTCATTCCTTCTACCCACTTTTGGAAAAAGGATGTTCTGGTGCACAGAGGAATAATAGCCTACCTTCCTTGCCTCCTTGTACTTTAATTTTCTAGGGATCAAAATTCAAGGGAGTTCCAACTGATATAGCACAATGGACATCTTAACGGCCACAATTATTATCATTAGACATCCACTATCTTTTTTTTCTTTACAAGAGCGCTTCTTGTTACATTATTTTACCTTTTTTTTTTTTTTAAAGAAAGAGCACGCCAGATAGAATAGAAGTAATCAGAATTCTGAATGCCAAATGGGATTCAAAATACCCATGAATAATCTCAGCTTAATATGCTCTTAGCTTTGGTTTAGATAAGAGATCCTGGCCATAAAATAGTAGAAGAAAATTGATGTAAAGAAATTGTTCAAAATGTAAAGACTGTATCTTTTGCATTTGCAAGCCTTCAATTACCCTTACCCTGGTAGTTTCCAAAGATACAATCTATCTTTGAAAGATGGAGAAAAGGTCTAAAGAAAAGTCATTGAAATGAAAACAACTCTGAAGTTTCAAACACCAAATATACCAAGAACATCAATTGCTTTGTTTGAGTTTTCTCCATGCATTAGTTAATCTAAGTCAAGCAAAATTATCAAGCACTCATTATAAGCCATTCAACACACTGAAAATGCAAGAACATTAAGACTTTTACCTTTAAAAAAAAATATTACTTACTTGAGAGGCAGAGTGAGCATGAGTGGAAAGGGCAGAGAGAGAAGGAGAAGTAGACTCCCTCCTGAGCAGGGTGCCAGACTCGAGTTGATCCCAGGATCCCAGGATCCTGGGATGATGATTTGAGCCGAATGCAGAGGCTTAACCAACTTGGGCCCCCCAAGACCTTCACATTTTAAGGTTGAAAACAAGATATGAATTTAAACAACCATTATTACCATCAACATCACCATCACCACCATCATCGTTATCATCACCATGTAATAATATGTATTAACAGGCTTTGTGCCATGAGAAATGAACAAATTCAAAACTTTAGTTTTTTGTTTTTTAATTTTAGCATTTTGTGGACTACAAAATTCAGGAAAAATCATTTGAAACATATGCTGTTTTAGGATGATGTTTGTGTATTACATAAGCGCAAAAATGAAGAGAGGATATAGATACTTGAGCCCTTTGGGAATTGTAAACAAAACAAAACAGAACAATCCACAACAGTTTATTTGTGCAGGTGATGATGCATGGCAGGGAAGTAGTCAAGAAAACTAGGTAGAGGGCCCTGAGTGGCTCAGTGGGTTAACCTTCTGCCTTCGACTCAGGTCATGATCTCAGGGTCCTGGGATCGAACCCTGCATTGGGCTCTCTATTCAGCGGGGAGCCTGCTTCCTCCTCTCTCTCTGCCTGCCTCTCTGCCTACTTGTGATCTCTGTCTCTCTCTCCCTCTGTCAAATAAGTAAATAAAATCTTTAAAAAGAAAGGAAGAAAGAAAGAAAAAGAAAGAAAGGAAGGAAGGAAGGAAAGAAATTAGGTATGGCCAGGACACAACACTGTTCAAGGAACGAGGGGCTAGAAGTAGGGGAAGCACAAAAAGTGGCTAAAATGGCTTTAGGCACAGTTACTTAGGTCCCTGAATGTGAGGATACATGCAGACCTCAATATGATAGTGCCAATGAATACTACACAACCTGATGTATGCACATGCTCTAGAACATGTGCAGAAAGTATCTAACTTGAAACGCAATCTGTCCATCACTGTGGTTCTCTGAACTACATGGTCTCACCAGAGGTCCCCCTAATAAGGCCTTGTCAGAAAACTTCTCTTGCCACTTCCCTGAGAGGCAGTGAATTAGACTCTCACATCTGACAGGAAAAGATTCTGGGGCATAGAAGGACACCAAGTAAGAGAGAACAGAAATTTGGCAGAAGCCAGGCTGCCCACCAGCATGTGAAATCTCCGCAGAGCCCAGGTGATGTAATCAGGTGAGTCTAATTGAAAGACTGTTTCCCTTGGAGAAGGTCTTTGGTACAGTGGACGGAGGGTAGAACTGTCATCCTTTCTGCTCTCTCTCTCTCAATTTTGTTTTTCCTTTCCAAACAAGCAATTGAAGCCAGAGGCTATTTTCAGTCCCCTGGCGGAGGGTGAGTGATAGAGTACATTAGTGCATTGGTGGGGCTGGAGGTAAACTTAAAGTGGGAGCCTTGATGGTACAGCCCCACGGAGCTGGCTGGGGGCAGGAGATTGGCAGCAACATTATAACGACAAACAAGATCTGACCAAAATCCTCCAGGACCGTAATTTCAAGTGTTTCAGCTAGTAGACTCTATAGAAATTGAAGGGAAGGAACAGAGGGAGAAAACCAAGCTGTAGGGCTGATTCCTTTCTGGTTTGGATGCACAGTTTCAAGGGACAGCATGGACTTTGTCAATTTTAGAGGCACAAAGGATCCCAGGCAGTCTTGGAGAGGGCGGGCATTTGATGGGTTTGTACATAGTTTGTATATATCAGTCTCAAGAATTTTTAAAATTAGGTACATCTATCTACCTATCTATCCTTTTCTTTTCTTTTTTTTTTTTTTTTTAACATCAGTTGATAGAGCTGCCTTAAATATAATGTTACATTACCCTCTGGCCCAAGGGAATCTTGTGTTTTCCTTTTCCATGGTGAAGAATAATGACAATAGCTATTCTTTTCATCAAATATTTATTGGGGATCAGACTCCACATATACACAATATAATTAATGTCATTTATTTGTATAGTGCATATATATATATGAGTATATACGTATATGGCATAAGTATATGCTTATATATATATTTGTATATATGCTCATATATAGCATATATATGCTTGTATATACATATATTTGTATATATGCTCATATATAGCATACATATATTCTCATATATATATATATGATATTCTTCAATATTCAACAAAATTCTACAATGTAGACAATAACCCAAATTTGTGGATGAATAATATGAGACTCCCCAAAGCTATGAAACTTGCCTCAGTTCCTATTATCTGTAAGGAACTGAACTAGAATTTGAACTCAGATCAGTTTGCCTATACAGCTCATGTGTTTGGTACTGCCCTGCCTGCTTGTTGTGTGTGACTGGGGTAGGCCAATACCACGACTGTTGGTATATCAAAGTTCAGACACATGATATGAGAGGATGATACAGGAGAGCCATGTTTTGGTAATGAAAACTGAAAACAGTTCTTTGAAAATGGTTTGCACAACAGCTGTTAAATGATAATCACTTCACATTTTTAAAAAAAATGCATCAACCCTGAATAAAAGTGGGTTATGGAAAATGAAAATTGCTGAAATTTGATCAATTAACTGTTGAGCCACTAACTAAACTAAGCTAACAGCATTCTGGGCATGAGCTCCAGAGGAGGCTACCGCATCCAGTAGGCCAGTAATGACAGAATAATATGATTCCTCTAATTAGAGACCCAAATTGTTCTTAGGGAAATTTATCCAGGGGAGGAGAGACAAAGAAGGAGGAGCCAGAGCTTCCTGCTGTCCAAGGGAGGATTTTCAGACACACAGACCTGAAACACTGCAAAGTGGTCCCTGATTGGCAATTAATTCTGTGAAGAGAAAACAGTCAAGAAAGTTAAGTGGGGTTGGGGTGAGTTCTTATGCTGCTGAAAGAAGCATTGGAAGCCAAACTCAGAAATGGGTTGTCAGTCAAAATCTCGGGAAGACGACCAGATGCCAATCAGTGTGGCAGAAGTGAAGTCCAAGGAGCAGGCAGTACCCATGATCAAGCTACACAGAGCCGTCTGGCTAAAACTAGAACAGGCGAGTGAAAAAAAAGGGGGGGGGTGCAAGAGTAGTTAACTGGCAGCCAGGGTTTTGGCATGATTAGAGAGAGTAATGTTTGGGGAAGGTAGTTGTGTGCAGACAGGTCCTGCTGAAAGCCCGAGGTTCTGCCCTGAGGGCAAACTTTCAAAAACCTTCTCTCACTTAACTTTGTTTTGTAGCAATTCCCCCAACTGAAAAATAAATAGAAATTATATCTCCTGAATGCCCTCCCCGCTGCCTGCCCCACACACTACATGTATCTAAAGTACTTAAATTTTCTTCCTACAGATTGCAGCCAACACTATCTTGAAATATGGTACAGAACCATTATATGCAAATCAGCATTTGTGGAATGAATGTATAAATGACTGAGGGGAAAAAAATGAATGGATCTGCTACTGTGTGTGTGTATGTGAGTGCATCTGCACCTATCGAAGGAATGTCCTAGTGTCCTAAAACATACAGAAGCCAGAGGACTGACTCAGTACAAGCTCCTTTACTTGTGTGAATATCTGAAGACTGGGATAAACAAGCCTACATTTCTTAAAGAGAAAGTGAGAAAACATAAATTTTAAAGGAAATCCCCCAGCTTAAATTAATTCACAGTTATGATGAACCTTCCCTATTCTAGAAACAGAAAATAATAATAATAATCATGATAATAATATTACCACCACCGACAATAAAAGCAGTGATAATCACAGCAGTTACTGAGTTCTCATTTTGTATCAAGTGCAATGTGATACATTTAACAGTTTGGCAGTTAACACAACAGTACTACAAGGCAGGTACTATTATAATCCCTCTCTACTGATGATGAATTTCACATACAGTTAAGTGATTCAAATAATGTCATTTGAACTAAAGGCATGATGAAGCTGGATATTCACCCCTTCAGTCTGACATTAGATCCCAAATTAACTGGAGACACAATAAGGTAAATACGAAGCACGGTCTTCCAATTTCTCTATTCAGTGTGAGGACAGGATAGGCAGCATTTTTTAAGAAAAATTCTGCCTTTCAGGGGTCTATTCTTCATGTTCTTATCTATGAGGTACATCTACCCATGCTTGTTAAACCACACTGAGCCTGCATAAAGCACATCTGTATGTGAGTAAACTGTTGAATTAAGTAAACGCTTGTCACTTCAGGGCATTATCATGTCATTGGTGATCAGTATTCTTCCTCCCTCCTTGTTTTTCTGAGAGAGGTTCATATGCATAACCCAAGGTGACATTTCCACAGGTTCCCCACTGGAAATGGAATTTGCCTCTGCTTGTCTAAGTGCCCTATAGGCTGTTGAGGGGTTTATAAATTGAGAGTGAGATATTAGGATTAGACCCTCCATTCGTAGTCATGATGTGCTTTTCTGATCAAAGGAACCCTAAACAATGAATTTTGGAACACTGTGGGGGGAAAAAAAAAGGAACCCTAGACGTGTGCAACTGAACAGGAATACACAATTTAAAAGACTATACAGGGTTACCTATGTGACTCAGAGGGTTAACCATCTACTTTCAGCTCAGGTCCGGATCCCAGGGGACACATCCTTCTCTCAGCTCAGTGGGGAGCCTACTTCTCACTCTCCCTCTGCATTTCCCCCAACTGGTACTCTGTGGCTCTCTCTGTGTGTTAAATAAATAAATAAATGAATGAATGAATATCTTTAAAATAAAAGACTCTACAAGGTACAATTTATAAATAAATGTACAATTATGAATCCTGTAAAGAAGACTAGGAGATCTCTCTCCTTGCTGTCTTCATTCTGGCATTTTCAACACTTTGAAGTATTAGTGGTTACGGAGAAGGATTTGAAACCAATGGGAATGAATTCTAAATTTAGGCTTAAGTGGTCACTTTTGAGCTCTTTTTAGAATAGAGGAGTTAATACCCCAGAAATTTCTGAGTATGTGTTCAAATTAAAGTCTGTCCTCTGGATGAATTTTAGTTTTAGAAATTTAGACTAATGCCTTCTTTGGCTGAATGGGAACGGTGACAAATGCTCCCCAGAAGCAGCCACAAAAAATTGCTCTATTTTGACCCTGAAAATTACAATGAATTGTTTTGCATTTTATCTTAATAAGAAAGAAAAATACCCTAAAGTTTATATTTTCCTCCATATCTACCCGCCGCAGGGACTCATAAATGCCTGCTAATGAAATTAAGGAGAACTATGTGCTCAGGCACTATTAGCCCTGAGCATGGAAAAATAATTAAATTAAATACTTAATGAGAGGCATTCTTTTTTTTTTTTTTAACTTGGATCTGAAATGTTTATGTTATGGAAACTTTTTGACCTTACTGTATCTGCTTAACTGGGGCTGAAACTTTTTGCATTATATCTATTCAATAAATGTTTGATCATGATGAAAGCCAAATACTTTTGAATATTTTAACAGCAGCAACAACAAAACACTTGTGGTGCATAGTCCATTTTTTTGGTCAATACCCTTGAACTATTATCTCACAAAATCAGCAACAGTGTTTCTCTTTGTCTATAGACAAAGGAAGCATTGTCTGCTTGGAAAATTTTGAAACCAGGAGTTTTGAAATAAGGAAAGTTTTGAAACCAGGGTCAAGGTTTAATTTAAATCAATTTTTACATAAGTTTACAATTTGCGTCAGTATTTTATTAACATCTCTGAAAACTTCAGAGGCTTTTTGAGGCTTTTCATATGAAGTCCTCCACAATCATATTTCAATCTTCAGTTCCAGTGCTCTTTCTCTGTGTCCCACAGGCAATCACTATTCTCAAAATTTCATTCATAACAAGAGTGAGATATATGTAAAATAGCCCATAGTCTCAGAGTGATGAGTCAAAGTGATTTGTTTGACATTTTTGGTGTTTGAAAACTGGGATATTTTATTTAAAAAGCTAGAACTTCAACAACACTCTAAAAAAAAAGTGGGGAAAACATGTAAGTTCATATTCCTACATGGCAATAATTAGGTAGAACTAAGTAATGTCTGAATTCTAGAGATGAAGAAGGAAGTCTCTTGTTTGTCACAGTTTCTACCCCTCCTTATTGTCTTACCTCTGGGCATTGAGTTCATGTACAATATATACTTGACCATTATGCATATTTGAATTTGCTCATTATGTACCTTATATATTATTGTCTTTATATAGTACCTCTTGGACACATCTTTCTGTTCCTCTCTGTCTCCCTCTCTCTCTCTTTTTTCTCTCTGACAGATGCTTTCTCAGCCTTCTTCAAAGGTACCATTTTTATGGGGGGGTATCTTTTTCTGATTCTTATATCCTTTGCCAAGAATTAATTATACCCTCAGCCTTCTTCATACATTCAACAAACACTCAGGGAGCATAGGCCATATGTTAGGCACTCTGCCAAGCATTGGAACTTAAGTGGTGGCTGACTGCAACTGACCCACATGTATCCAAGAGGTGTTCCCAGTGTCATTTGAACACATTGCTGTTAAGGTTCTGATGAGGCTTATAGATGTGAAAACTAATTGATGTGACATGAGAGCTAATGGAAAAGTCAGGGTGGTTCACCTAATAACTGCCATTTTCTAGCAGGCTTAGGGTAGTAGCATAGGTCCCTCCCTTACCACTGTTGGGCTGTGTCCATTCGATTTATTTTGGGAAATGAAATGTGAGAGGTACTGATGGGTATCACTTGTTTAGGGGAAAACATTAAAAAATGATGAATGATTTACCATACTCTCTCTTTCCCTCTGCCAAACTGACCAGCAACACTGGCCGCTCCTCCGATGACCTAAGTCCTAGAATAGGGTGAAGCGGAGCAGGGTCACCTGCTGACCACATGATGGATATGAGCTCTGAATGAGAAATAAAACTCATTCTTTTAAATTCAGTGTTTTTAGTTTTACACAGTATATTCTAGTCCACCTCATTTAGTGCTTCTTGAGCTGGAGACCAAAAGATTCTAATATTATATATATTATATATATATTTATATTACATATATAAATATATTGTATTATATATATATTTTACATAATACATATATTTATATATATATAAATATCCATCCACACACACACAACTAAATATATATACAAACATATATACAACAAAATATATATACACTTACAACTAAAAATACATTTTACAATTTGGGATAGTAAAATTTCTCATTTGCTGTGATTATAGCAATTGAAAACATGTTTATTATGCTAAGGTTTTATTTTCTTAAATCAAATATTATTCTCATCAGTTTCCCTGAACAAAGTGAGTCCTTAGACCTTTATTTAAACAGAAGTATTTTTCCTTTTGTAAAATGATCCATGTACTATCTAAACTCAGGAAATAATCTTCTGGAGAAAAGTCCTCTTTAAAAAATTTTAATTCTATTTTTGAGGTGAATGTCAATGAAATATAAGATATATCCAGAAAATCACATAAATAAAAAGGTTAATAAATTTTCATGAAATGAGCACAACTGAGTCATTATCTTTGAGAGCAACATGGCCCTCCCCTCAAAATCTCTTTCACCCCATTTCAGTCAATACCCTCCCTGCTTATTGTTAGGGTTAACTGCGACAGGAACTTGCAACACCACAGATTAGTTTTCCTTATTTTTAAAATTGATTTAAATGGAACCATACTGCATCTAGTCTTTGACATTGAATTGCTGCTTTACCTTAATCTTCATAAGATTCATTCATTTTGTGCTGTGCAATTGGAGTTCCTTTATCCTCAATCTTACATTGTAATCCATTGTGTAGATATGCCCTATTTTATTTATCTACTGTATTGCATGTGAACATTTAGATTGTTTTCAGCTTTTTACTACTAAAAATAGTGTTGCTACCTTTTTAAAAATGAACATTTTCTACATGTCTTTCAACGAACATGTGAATGTTCTCATGAACACATACTTTTACGCTCAGGGTCGAATTGCTGGATGATTCAACTTGAAAAAATACTGCCAAGCAGTTTTTCAAAGCGGTTATACCATATTACCTTTCTACCAGAAATCTACAAGATCTCTGATTACCCTAAACCCTTTTCAATACTTAGGATGTCTAGTCCTTCCCTCTTTCCTCTTCTCCTTCCTCCTACTTCCTCTCTCTTTCCTTCCTCCCTTCCTCCTCCATCTCTCTTTCCTATTGTTTTCAGCGTGTTGTGGTATTACACTTATTACACTGTTGTTCTGTCCTTCCCCGATTACTAGTGAATTTGTGCCTGTTCATGTGTTTTGCCATTTGAAAAATATCCTTTGCCTTTTTTCTTTTTGATTTGCTGGAGTCCTTTATATAAGAGCCCTTTATTTATTATAAATAAGAGATCTTTGTGAGACATGCTTTTCAAAGCACTGAAGAAAGAATCTTACTGATTATCTTTTACTCAGATTCCTCAAGTATTAATGTTTATTACTTCCAATGCTTCTTTTTTCTCTCCTCCTCTGTCATCTAGTCTGATAATGTGGAAATAAATTTCTATGAATAAGATGGGGCCTCTCCTGCCTAGCCTTCCATGCCAGCAAACCAAAACTTAGATAATTTTAGCATTCCTGTAAATGTTCCACTGGACCAAAAACATAGTATATTTGACTCAGCATATGTAAGCCAACTCTGGGCTTTTTCACCCCAAAGATGACTGTATGACCACACACAATTAAATATTTTTATTTGTCTCTTCCTTATTCTTTTTTTTTAAAAAAGGATTTACTTATTTATTTGAAAGAGAAAGAGAGAGAGATTGAGAGACGGAGAGAGGGAATCCTCAAGCTCAATCCTCAGATGACCTGCTGAGTGCAGAGCCCAACCTGACCCCAAGACCTTGAGATCATGACCTGAGTCAAAATCAAGAGTTGGACATTCAACCCACTGAGCCACCCAGGTGCTCTTCTCCTCCTTATTCTTTATCCTAGAAAAGTTTCTTGCCTTTGCTCCATTTTGCAGTTCTCCAAAAGGTGGCTGTCAGCTTCATGAAGGGTTAAATGAAATTTGTTTGCATACACCTAAACTGTCTTCTTTAATCACTTTTTAAATGATAGGTAAAGTTTTTTTTTTTTTAATGAATGTGCAATTTTAAATATTATTGTAGTCCAGTTTATCTTTTGTTGTCTATATGGTTAGAGCTTTTGGTGTGATTGTTAAGAAAACTTTGCCCTCAAAGCCGTGGATACATTCTACTTATCTTTCTTCTGCTTCAGTTTAAAGGAAGTGTACTGACATTATTGTTTATATCCCTGGACGTTTATTAGGTAACAATGGGGACATTAGGTAATTATATTCATAGACTTCATTATTCCCTTAAGGACTTAAGAGAGATGTTTATCTCTCTTTGATTCTATTCTTTGACTCTATGTTTTTGTTTTATTTTGTATATATATGTTGGTTCTTGTTATGTTGAATATTTTTATTTTATACTAGACTTACTAAAGTTCCAAGAAGCAAGTATGGGTTTAAGGAAAAGTACCATTTAAAATTTCAAACCATGGTAAAAGAATTCTCCGTATAACTCAGGCTCAGGCCACTAAGTTTAAGGAAGGCCAACTGCAGCCTTGTGTAAAGTAACACTCGGTCTGTCTTTGCCTTTTTTGTGTCTCTATCTTCCCTCACACAGTGAAGAGGAAATATGGACAGATGACTACAGTGTCTAGGTAAGTTTGATCCAAAGTACGCAGTATCCCTTATTAGCCTCCCACCCTCAAGCCCGCACAGATATGTCTTATTGATCTAGTGAACTTTTTGACCAAAAAAAAAAAAAAAAAAAAAAAAAAAAATCAGTAAGAAAAAGGAAAATTATGATTGGTTCAATTCACTGGGACTAAACTTTATGAAAGAACTCAATAGGATTGAATCAGGATGAGGAGGAGCAAGAACATTACCCTTTGGGCACAATTGTTTATTAATAAAACATATGGAAATTAAATGAGCTAGACTAAACAGTCTTCTCTTTATAACATATCCCGAGAACTGTATTATTTTACACTGGGATAAAACCTTCCTACAGTATGCCCAAATATTTACTTTCACATTATGAACATTTGAACTCTTTTGACATTTTCTACAAACCTCAGAGCATCCATTTAAACCCAACTGCTCACTTCTGCCTTTTAATTTCTTCATGCTGTAATTTAACACTAGAGTTACTTTTCTGATGTATTTGGTATGAATAAATTACATTCTACAAATGTTTCAAACGTTCAATAGACTCTAACCAGTCATCATTTATCTATGAGTACCCTTTAGAAAAGAACAAAATGATCTTCATTTTTTTGATTTGTACAATTTAAATCTAAAAACTGTGCAGTTATGTAAGTGCAAGATTAAGGACTTCTCTCATTGCAAATTTCTAATCCTCCTGCTGGGGGATTATAAACTCCCATGCTGTTATCAAGTTTCTCTGTACACAAGGGTCTTATAACTGACTGGAAGATTGAAGGCTTTTTTTTTTCCAATTTAAATACGTTTGAATCATAGGAATCCATTAGAAATATATGGCTTCATTGGAATTAGAAGAAAATGTACCCTTTGTTCAACATTTAATATTGCATTTCCAATTCATATATAATTGTTTATATGGTTTTCAGTCTCCCACAACCCAAATAAAAAAGGTTTTATATTCTACAGCTGTAAATTTCAAAAGACAACGTCAAAACATTCAGTAGAACAGAACTTTCTTATCGCTCCCGGCAGACTCTCAGCTTCAGCATGGCATGGGGAGAAAAGGGCTTAATTATAGCAGTTTCCTATTACAGTAACCTACGTGGTTACCACATGTTGCAAAGCTAACAGACATGAAAAATGTAGATCCTGTTTCTGTTTATTTTTCCAAGACGTGTGGTAGGGAGAGCTGTGTCAGGGGAGCAGAGTCATCGCCTTTGGGGTACCCCTTAGTGATCACTAAAATTACATTAAAATGAACCATTGTAAGATTTAAACAGTCCCCATCTTGTGTGTGCCTGCATTTAGTGGGTGATTCAGTAGAACTCAGATCTTAGTCTCAATCAAGACTGTGTGTGTGTGTGTGTGTGTGTGTGTGTGTGTGTGTGTGTGTGTTGGGGGTGTTTTCCTGAGCCTGAGCTTGTATGTATGTGGTGGTGAAGATAAGAAGCATAGAGGAGTTGCCTCTTCTCTCTCCTTTGGATTTAGTGGATGAGGGAGGGATTTGAGGAGGATCCATGCGATACAGAATGAAGGGCAGTATATTTGGTCATTGGGACGCCTGGGTGGCTCAGTTGGTTAAGTATATTTGGTCATGGAACAAGCCCAGCTACTTGGGCTTGCCACAGTACCTATAATGCATTAGAGCAAAAAGAAAGTAAGAGAGAAATAATAAAAGGTATCTTCCTATAGTGGTACTTAAGATCGTGGTCATGGATACTTGGGTCTAGATGCAGCTCTGCCATAATGGGTCATAATATGAAACCTTAGTCAAGTCGCTTCCCCACTCTGGGCCTTAGTTCAACTGTTATTAAGAAATGGGGAAGAGGAAAGGAGTCAAGATGGCGGAGAAGTAGCAGGCTGAGACTACTTCCCCTAGCAGGAGATCAGCTAGATCGCTTATCTAAAGATTGCAAACACCTACAAATCCAACGGCAGATCGAAGAGAAGAACAACAGAAATTCTAGATACAGAAAATCAACCACTTTCTGAAAGGTAGAACTGGCGGAGAAGTGAATCCAAAGCAACGGGAAGATAGACCCCAGGGGGAGGGGCTGGCTTCTGGCAAGTGGCAGAGCAACAGAGCACAAAATCAGGACTTTTAAAAGTCTGTTCCGCTGAGGGACATCACTCCAGAGGCTAAACCGGGGTGAAGCCCACGTGGGGTCAGTGTGGCCTCAGGTCTCGCAGGGCCACAGAAGGATCGGGGGTGTCTGAGTGTCACAGAGCTTACAGGTATTAGAAAGGGGAAGCCAGCTACAGAGACAGAGAAAAGGAGTGAGCTCTCAGCTCAGGGTTACCTTGAACCGGTGGCAGGCTCGGTGAGCTCGGAGCATGGCCAGAGTCCAGGGAGACGGGAGTAATTGGGCGCTGTTCTCTGAGAGCGCACTGCGGAGTGGCGCCCTGGGCTCTCGGCTCCTCCAGGCTGGAGACTGGGAGGCTGCCATATTCATTCCTGTCCTCCGGAACTCTACAGAAAGCGCTCAGGGAGCAAAAGCTCCCGAAAGCAAACCCGAGCGTATTACTCAGCCCGGCCCCTGGTAAGGGCGGTGCAATTCTGCCTGGGGCAAAGACACTTGAGAATCACTTCAACAGGCCCCTCCCCCAGAAGATCAACAAGAAATCCAGCCAGGACCAAGTTCACCAACCAAGGAGTGCAGGTTCAATACCAAGGAGAGCAGCAGAATTCCAGAGGAGGGGAAAGCAAAGCACAGAACTCATGGATTTCTCCCCATGATTCTTTAGTCTTGCAGTTAATTTATTTTTTTTTCTTTTTCAATTTTTTTTTCTCTTCTTCTGTTAAATTTTTTTTAACTTTTACCCTTTTCTTTTTTAACTTTTTTAACTAGTTTATCTAATATATATATTTTTTCTTTTTTATACTTTTTCTTTATTTGTTTTCTTTTTTAAATTGTTTCTTTTCTTTTTTTCATTTTTTTTTTCTGAACCTCTTTTTATCCCTTTTCTCCCCCCCTTATGATTTGGGATCTCTTCTGATTTGGTTAAAGCATATTTTCCTGGGGTTGTTGTCACCCTTTTAGTATTCTACTTGCTCCTTCATATACTCTTATCTGGACAAAATGACAAGGTGGAAAAATTCACTACAAAAAAAAGAACAAGAGGCAGTACCGAAGGCTAGGGACCTAATCAATACAGACATTGGTAATATATCAGATATAGAGTTCAGAATGACGATTCTCAAGGTTCTAGCTGGGCTCGAAAAAGGCATGGAAGACATTAGAGAAACACTCTTGGGAGATATAAAAGCCCTTTCTGGAGAAATAAAAGAACTAAAATCTAACCAAGTTGAAATAAAAAAAGCTATTAATGAGGTGCAATCAAAAATGGAGGCTCTCAATGCTAGGATAAATGAGGCAGAAGAAAGAATTAGTGATATAGAAGACCAAATGACAGAGAATAAAGAAACTGAGCAAAAGAGAGACAAACGGCTACTGGACCATGAGGGGAGAATTCGAGAGATAAGTGACACCATAAGACAAAACAACATTAGAATAATTGGGATTCCAGAAGAAGAAGAAAGAGAGAGGGGAGCAGAAGGTATACTGGAGAGAATTATTGGGGAGAATTTCCCTAATATGGCAAAGGGAACAAGCATCAAAATCCAGGATGTGAAGAGAACCCCCCTCAACATCAATAAGAATAGATCCACACCCCGTCACCTAATAGTAAAATTTACAAGTCTTAGTGACAAAGAGAAAATCCTGAAAGCAGCCTGGGAAAAGAAGTCTGTAACATACAATAGTAAAAATATTAGATTGGCAGCAGACTTATCCACAGAGACCTGGCAGGCCAGAAAGAGCTGGCATGATATATTCAGAGCACTAAACGAGAAAAACATGCAGCCAAGAATACTATATCCAGCTAGGCTATCACTGAAAATAGAAGGAGAGATTAAAATCTTCCAGGACAAACAAAAACTGAAAGAATTTGCAAACACCAAACCAGCTCTACAGGAAATATTGAAAGGGGTCCTCTAAGCAAAGAGAGAGCCTAAAAGTAGTGGATTAGAAAGGAACAGAGACCATATACAGTAACAGTCACCTTACAGGCAATACAATGGCACTAAATTCATATCTCTCAATAGTTACCCTGAATGTTAATGGGCTAAATGCCCTAATCAAAAGACACAGGGCATCAGAATGGATAAAAAAGCAAAACCCATCTATATGTTGCCTCCAAGAAATTCATTTTAAGCCCAAAGACACCTCCATATTTAAAGTGAGGGGGTGGAAAAGAAATTACCATGCTAATGGACATCAGAAGAAAGCAGGAATGGCAATCCTTATGTCAGATCAATTAGATTTTAAGCCAAAGACTAAAATAAAAGATGAGGAAGGACACTATATCATGCTCAAAGGATCTGTCCAACAAGAAAATCTAACAATTTTAAATATCTATGCCCTCAACGTGGGGCCAGCCAACTATATTAACCAATTAATAACAAAATCAAAGAAACACATCAACAATGATACAATAATAGTAGGGGACTTTAACACTGCCCTCACTGAAATGGACAGATCATCCAAGCAAAAGATCAACAAAGAAATAAAGGCCTTAAATGACACACTGGACCAGATGGACATCACAGATATATTCAGAACATTTCATCCCAAAGCAACAGAATACACATTCTTCTCTAGTGCACATGGAACATTCTCCAGAATAGATCACATCCTGGGTCCTAAATCAGGTCTCAACCAGTATCAAAAGATTGGATTCATTCCCTACCTATTTTCAGACCACAATGCTTTGAAGCTAGAACTCAATCACAAGAGGAAATTCGGAAAGAACCCAAATACATGGAGACTAAACAGCATCCTTCTAAAGAATGAATGGGTCAACCAGGAAATTAAAGAAGAATTGAAAAAATTCATGGAAACAAATGATAATGAAAACACAACGGTTCAAAATCTGTGGGACACAACAAAGGCAGTCCTGAGAGGAAAATATATAGCGGTACAAGCCTTTCTCAAGAAACAAGAAAGGTCTCAGGTACACAACCTAACCCTACACCTAAAGGAGCTGGAGAAAGAACAAGAAAGAAAGCCTAAACCCAGCAGGAGAAGAGAAATCATAAAGACCAGAGCAGAAATCAATGAAATAGAAACAAACAAAAAAACAAAAACCAATAGAACAAATCAATGAAACTAGGAGCTGGTTCTTTGAAAGAATTAATAAGATTAATAAACCCCTGGCCAGACTTATCAAAAAGAGAAGAGAAAGGACCCAAATAAATAAAATCATGAATGAAAGAGGAGAGATCACAACTAACACCAAAGAAATACAAACTACTATAAGAACATACTATGAGCAACTCTACGCCAACAAATTTGACAATCTGGAAGAAATGGATGCATTCCTAGAGATATATAAACTACCACAACTGAACCAGGAAGAAATAGAAAGCCTGAACAGACCCATAACCAGTAAGGAGATTGAAACAGTCATGAAAAATCTCCAAACAAACAAAAGCCCAGGCCCAGACGGCTCCCCCAGGGGAATTCTACCAAACATTTAATGAAGAACTAATTCCTATTCTTTTGAAACTGTTCCAAAAAATACAAATAGAAGGAACACTTCCAAACTTATTTTATGAGACCAGCATCACCTTGATCCCAAAACCAGACAAGGATCCCATCAAAAAAGAGAACTACAGACCAATATCCTTGATGAACACAGATGCGAAAATACTCAACAAAATACTAGCCAATAGGATTCAACAGTACATTAAAAGGATTATTCACCACGACCAAGTGGGATTTATTCCAGGGTTGCAAGTTTGGTTCAACATCCACAAATCAATCAATGTGATACAACACATCAATAAAAGAAAGAACAAGAACCATATGATACTCTCAATAGATGCTGAAAAAGCATTTGACAAAGTACAGCATCCCTTCCTGATCAAAACTCTTCAAAGTGTAGGGATAGAGGGCACATACCTCAATATTATCAAAGCCATCTATGAAAAACCCACCACAAATATCATTCTCAATGGAGAAAAACTGAAAGCTTTTCCGCTAAGGTCAGGAACACGGCAGGGATGTCCATTATCACCACTGCTATTCAACACAGTACTAGAAGTCCTAGCCTCAGCAATCAAACAACAAAAGGAAATTAAAGGCATCGAAATTGGCAAAGAAGAAGTCAAACTATCACTCTTCACAGGTGATATGATACTATATGTGGAAAACCCAAAAGTCTCCACTCCAAAACTGCTAGAACTTGTACAGGAATTCAGTAAAGTGTCAGGATATAAAATCAATGCACAGAAATCAGTTGCATTTCTCTACACCAACAGCAAGACAGAAGAAAGAGAAATTAAGGAGTCAACCCCATTTACAATTGCACCCAAAACCATAAGATACCTAGGAATAAATCTAACCAAAAAGGCAAAGAATCTCTACTCCGAAAACTATAAAGTACCCATGAAAGAAATTGAGGAAGACACAAAGAAATGGAAAAATGTTCCATGCACCTGGATTGGATGAATAAATATTGTGAAAATGTCTATGCTACCTAAAGCAATCTACACATTTAATGCAATTCTTATCGAAGTACCATCCATCTTTTTCAAAGAAATGGAACAAATAATCCTAAAATTTATATGGAACCAGAAAAGACCTTGAATAGTCAAAGGAATATTGAAAAAGAAAGCCAAAGTTGGTAGCATCACAATTCCGGACTTCAAGCTCTATTACAAAGCTGTCATCATCAAGACAGCATGGTACGCACAAAAACAGAAACATAGATCAATGGTACAGAATAGAGAGCGCAGAAATAGACCCTCAACAATATGGTCAACTAATCTTCGAGAAGCAAGAAAGAATGTCCAATGGAAAAAGACAGCCTCTTCAATAAATGGTGTTGGGAAAATTGGACAGCCACATGCAGAAAAATGAAATTGGACCATTTCCTTACACCACACACAAAAATAGACTCAAAATGGATGAAGGACCTCAATGTGAGAAAGGAATCCATCAAAATCCTTGAGGAGAACACAGGCAGCAACCTCTTCGACCTCAACTGCAGCAACATCTTCCTAGGAACATCGCCAAAGGCAAGGGAAGAAAGGGCAAAAATGAACTATTGGGATTTTATCAAGATCAAAAGCTTTTGCACAGTAAAGGAAACACCCAACAAAACCAAAACACAACTCACAGAATGGGAGAAGGTATTTGCAAGTGACATATCAGATAAAGGGCTAGTGTCCAAAATCTATAAAGAACTTAGCAAACTCAACACCCAAAGAACAAATAATCCAATCAAGAAATGGGCAGAGGACATGAACAGACATTTCTGCAAAGAAGACATCCAGATGGCCAACAGACACATGAAAAAGTGCTCCGCATCACTCGGCATCAGGGAAATACAAATCAAAACCACAATGAGATATCACTTCATACCAGTCAGAATGGCTAAAATTAATAAGTCAGGAAATGACAGATGCTGGCGAGGATGCGGAGATAGTGGAACCTTCCTACACTGTTGGTGGGAATGCAAGCTGGTGCAACCACTCTGGAAAACAGCATGGAGGTTCCTCAAAATATTGAAAATAGAACTACCCTATGACCCAGAAATTGCACTACTAGGTATTTACCCTAAAGATACAAACATAGTGATCTGAAGGGGCACGTGCACCTGAATGTTTATAGCAGCAATGTCCCCAAAAGCCAAACTATAGAAAGAACCTAGATGTCCATCAACAGATGAATGGATCAAGTAGATGTGGTATATATACACAATGGAATACTATGCAGCCATCAAAAGAAATGAAATCTTGCCATTTGCGACAACATGGATGGAACTAGAGGGTATCATGCTTAGTGAAATAAGTCAAGTAGAGAAAGACAACTATCATATGATCTCCCTCATATGAGGAAGTGGAGATGCAACATGGGGGGTTAAGGAGGTAGGAGAAGAATAAATGAAACAAGATGGGATTGGGAGGGAGACAAACCATAAGTGACTCTTAATCTCACAAAACAAACTGAGGGTTGCTGGGGGGAGGGGGGTTGGGAGAAGGGGGATGGGGTTATGGACATTGGGGAGGGTATGTGCTATGGTGAGTGCTGTGATGTGTGTAAACCTGACGATTTACATACCTGTACCCAGGGGATGAAAATATATTATATAGTTTATAAAAAATTAAAAATTTAAAAAAAAAGAAATGGGGAAGAAAGATGATGATTTTTGTCTCTAAGTTTCCTTACATTGGTGTCATGGGTACTGATACAAGGGTCTAGAAGAAGCTGGACCTCTGATAACCAAGGGTGATGGCTGAGCTAGGATGCCCATAAACAAGACCATGAGAAAATACTGAGTGTAAAAGGATGTCATGTCAGCAGGAATCCTTCCTAGAAGTAATTTAATTTCAATTGCCTGGAAAGACGTGCTTGGTTCAGAAACCAAAAATTAGAAAACTGACACCTGAACCTAGGGGAGGGTCAATATGACCCAAGACTAAAGCAGATATAGGGGCAAAGACTATTGTCTGTGAAAGGTATTCATTCACACACTTGGTACAGTGTAGCAGATCTGCTAACCTCGTGAAGGGGACTGACATCAAATGTTGGCAAGCTAATCACCTCGGTCCCCCAGCTGTGCTTTACGTGGGCTCTGCTAAATGAGTTCGTGACTGCAGTACCCAAGGTCAGCAACTCCACTACCTGTGTTTAATGGTGTTAGCAGTAGCATCAAGCCCAACAATAAGAAAACTTCCCCCAGAATTTCTGAAATGGAAGTCTGGCATCTAACCACATAATAATCGGAACTGCTATTTTTTTTTTTAATTGTATTTTTCAATGAAGTGAAAAATAGGAAAGAGAGGACAGAAGGAGTCAGGTGCAATAAAGGGAAAAGCTTGAGTTTGCTTCAGAAGGTTTGCCTCAAACCCCAGTGTCCTTTCTTTTTCCCACATCTCATTTTATTTTTAAAAGATTTATTTATTTATTTAAGAGAGAGAGGGAGGGAGAGAGAAAGAGTGCATAGGGGAAGGGACAGAGAGAATCTCAAGCAGACTCCGTGTTGGGCATGGCGCCCTTCACAGATCTCGATCTCATGAGCCGAATACCATGATGGGCCAAAACGAAGAGTCAGATGCTTGACCAGATGAGCCACCCAGCGGCCCCTTTCTCCCACATTTCTGTCTCTTCCCTCCTTCCTTTCATTTCCTTCATTCACATGCTCCTGTTTATTCTATTCTTTATCTGCTACTTGGACCAGGCACCCCCACAGGCAAAGTGAGGGCATTACATAAACAAGAAAAACATGGGATCTCAGTCCATTGGACTTACTTCTGGTGGTGGAGACAGGAAATAAAGAGGCCATTAGAAAGGATCATGTGCTAACTAAGGTGATAGATGATCTGAGAAAGAACGGATAGCTCTCAGACAACCAGTGAAACGAGGAGAACTATGTGGTCTGAGAAATCCATGTGCCACATGGACTAATCTTCTCAAGGAGGTCAGGAAGGATTCTCTAAAGAAGTATCATTTAAAAGAAGAATAGCTATATAAGTCAAAGTACCAGGTTTCCAAGTTAATCAGGATCAGAGACAAAATTGAAACCACTACTGCCTTTTATTTATTTATTTATTTTCCATTCACCCATGTGTGTTTCTTTGTACAGCCAGCGCAGGTAGAACTGGGTATTATTCTTGATATGTTTTAAATTCCTTGTTTTCTTTTCTTACAGGTGATGATCAAGGTTTTTACTTCTAAAAGAACTCTTAAATGCTCTGTCCTTCCTTAAATTCGCAGGCAAAAGGAAGCGAATACCGTTCTTACTCAACTAGAAATGTTCATTTGTGTAAAACATCAAAAGATCTACAATTGTCAATTTTTGAATCTCCCATGCTAGGCACTGTATTGAGCATTTTATATTTATTTTTATTTTTATGCTTTTTAAAGATTCTATTTATTTATTTGACAGACAGAGATCACAAGTAGGCAGAGAGGCAGGCAGAGAGATGGGGGGGAAGCAGGTTTCCCGCTGAGCAGAGAGCTCCTGATGTGAGGCTTGAGCCCAGGACCATATCATGACCTGAGCTGAAGGCAGAGGCTTTAACCCACTGAGCCACCCAGGCACCACTGTGTTGAGCATTTTAAATACATGATCTCCTTTGATGTTTGCATAGTTGGGTAAAATATTTCTTATCATTTTCCTCTTTAAAAACTTTTCCCATTTTACAGATGACGAAACTAAGTTACAGAGAGATAAAGCAGCTCATCCATGAACTAGTGATATACTAAACCTGGAAATGTGCAGCCAGAAAGTTCTGAAGCTCTCATCTGCATATTTAATTTCGTTCATTACATGCCTCTTCAGTTTAATCAGCTTTTGCTTTTCCTGCAGCTCAAAGAAGGGAAATAGACTTTCTTAATATGGCAGAACTTTGTGAGTATAGTGTCCTTATATCACCAGTAACCAGTATGGGGAAGGAAAAATATACATAGTTTATGATGCAAATTCTCTCTCTAGCCATTTCTTCTGGATGAAAAGATATAGAGATAATAGTTAGATATTTAGTTTGGAAGTAATTATGTTTATCATGTAGATAGATCTATATATAGATTTAATGATGTCTTACTGGTGGATATACATTTTTAATTTTACTACAGTACAGTTGATCCTTTTTTATCCCCTTTTATGGCTGGAGTTTTCGTTTCAGGATGGGAATCCAGAAAATCTGTGACCTTTGGCACAGCATCTTAATGTCTCTACACTGCATCTTCCCACCTAACAGTGGAATTAGTTACATCACCTTTCTATCATGTAGGTGGGTGATTGATGGAATGCACATTGGTAGCATCCTTGGTGGTCATTGGACAGAAGTCATCAGAAGTGAGATATCATGTCATGGTGAACACAAAGGATGGTATGAAGGAAGAGATCATTTGAGGGCATACAGAGTAGATGTGTGGATGGACAGAGGTTGAGGAGAGAAGGTGTAACTTCATTCTTTCTGATTATAAGCAGCTATCCTGTAGTTTTTCATAAATCTTCCTAAACTGGAGACAGTATATGAGCTCTAACAATGTGAAATCCCCAAATTATAAGCAACTTTCCTTCAAGATAAGTAGGCTGAAGATAACTGCTCACCCTGACTCTCAATACAATTTATCTGCTCTTCTCTTCCAAAAGTTCTTTCTTCCAATCTTTGTAACTATGGCCTACTCTCTTATCAATAGAATGTGAGTCCCTTAAAGACAAGGTCAGTGTAATTGTTTTCACCTTCTGCACCAGGGTTTTACATGGAGGAGGTAACTCAGAAATGGTGGCTTACTGAATATGGAACAATTTCTTCTTTACCTACTTTTCTTTCTCTTCTCTGCTCATTGGCTTAGAGTCACCATCACAAACACTTTTTTCTGCTTTCCAGTTTTCTTTGCCTCCAGGTCATCATGACTTTTGTTTATATGTTATACCTTCAAGTTTTCAGGCATTCAGCTAACCATGATGTGAGATTTATAATAACCTGCCTTGTGGTTTAGACTTTGTTACAAACCTACCTGCATGGCCTTTGACAAAACACTGCCCTCTCTGAGCCACAACTTCCCCAACTGCAAAAGGAGGCAGCAGGCTTGCTGATATCTAGGAACCTTAATTATCGAAATTCTGTGACTTTTGGGAACCTACCCTCATTCCAGAAGTAGGTAAGCTCTGAAATAAATTTCAAATGGAAATTTCTTCTTCTTCTTCTTCCTTTTTTTATTTTATTTATTTATTTATTTTTTTTTTTTTGGTGAGGAAGGAAGGCTTGCAGATTCCTGTGAAGTTTATCTAATCAGGCATGAGGGTCAGGGTATCTTCCCAAATCTGTCCCTGTGTCTGGATCTTGCTTGCCTCTTGTGGTTAGTAGTCCTCTTTCTACAGATGACGACAGAGCATCAGCTCAGTGCTCTTATGTGCCAAATCACCTCTTTTCTTTCTTTCTAAAAAATGAAACAGCATTCTCAGATACATTTTAAGGTGTGAAATGTACATACTATGTAGGCACTTCACTTTTTTTGGAAAACAAAAGTTTGGAAAGACAAAACAATGCTTTTCAGACTATCCTTGTTTCATTTTTAACTTCATATGACATTCACTTCAACACAGAAAACAAAGGTTTAGCTAGAAGAAAAATAATCTCTGATCATGATGGCTCCAATTCCATCACCAATCCAATGTGATATTTTAAACACTTTGTTTAACATCCCTTGGCCATATTTGTCTTTATGTAAAATGGAGATCATCATACTTTGTTCCTGAGAACACTGTTGCAACAGATAGGAAGGACTGGACAGGAAGTCCTGTCTTTAGCATTTACTGTCACTTACTTTATCAACATTTAGTGGTAACTCAGTTAACTTTTTTAAGATAATCATATCTTCTTCATGGGACTGTTGTGAAAAGTACAGACAGCAGCTTAGTTTCTGGTACTGGGTAGGTGTTAAACACATGGTGGTAGCAGTAATTAATGCCTGAAATTATGTCTAGGCTAAAGGCTTAAATGCATTTCTTTTGCTAAATTCTAGATGCAATCAGGACGACTATTGCTAAAAGGACACATGGTGGGCCCTGTTGTCCCTTCTTCTGAGGTCTGGAAGAAGATCTACCATACATAGAAATACATTTGGCTAGGCCCTAAATGGCTTTGTTACCTTTTGAAAATCAGTTCTCATTTTTTCTCTTTTCTTGCCTATAATTTAAGGGGTTTCAATTAGGTAATTGCCAATGTTTTTTTCACGCTTTACAATGTTAGGGGTGAGAGATTGAGTTTTTCTCTTTTTCCTGGAAGCCGTCAGTAAGGATTTGATGGTTTCAAATTTCAGATAAATGGTAGCTGTGCCTGGAGGTATAACAGGGGGACTTCAGGTATGTTAAATCCATTGCACAGTGGGGAAACCTCTGTTTCAAGGATGCCAGCGGTGATGCTCTATTTGTAATTTTAGTACATCATGTATTTCTTGGCCAGTATATTCACCAAGTCTCAGAAATATTTATGCCATTCTTTGTTCTACTCAAAGACCAAAAGACTTAGCCTCTCAGAGCTATATGGCATTTTTTTGTACGAAGGCTTGATAAACAACAGGGTATGCTAATAATAATCATTATGAGGATTTTTTTATGATAAAACTATATCTATGCCAAATTCTCTAGGCACCTAAGAACGCCAAACTGAATATATTGCCTAATAAAAGGGCAGCCCAGCTCTATAAATCTCAAGCATAGTGAAGAAAAATTCTCCATAACCGCCATCAACTGCATAATAAATAAAGCAACTATTCACCCATGTAAAACAAAGGAAAAAAGGAGCTTTAAAAAGCACCAGCACTTTGTATCCAAGGACTTTAAAGCAAAGATGAAAACCTAGAAAGGCGTTATATGCTGAAAGGGTCTACTGGCTACTCAAAGTTAAATGACACCTCTTCTTACGTACTGAGTAAGCCAACAAGCCATTGACAACTATATAGCAGCTGAGTTAGTTAGAAGAGGATATGTGTGCTACTATAGCACACATCCCCAAATTTTTTGTGAATTAATCCATCAGATTCAACTTCCTACTCATGTCAAGTCCTATGCAAGTTCTAGGTTTGAGACTCTCTTCTCCACCAACTTAAAGATCCAAGCTGGTTCTTGGCTGCTTCCTTCTGGTGACCTTGACATCTTGGTGCCCTTCAAGTCCATGCAAATAAGGAAAAGAGATAACTGGGCATAAAAGACTTACCCTTTCCTAACTACCTTGGACTGAGAATAACACAAGCCAATTCTTCCCCCCAGTCTACGACCCAGAACTAGCTATAGGGCCCTAACTTTGTTGTGAGAGAGACTAAAATAAAGGTGGCTTTCTTTTATCCACAGGGGTGGATCTTGTCTATGTCTCTTAGCTTGCTGAATGGCCTTATAATAGCTTGCTTGCCCACTTGGACTACGTGGATATTCTAGAGTGAACACATAAAACTGTGTTTTCAAATGATAGGATTATCTCAAAGATCAAGTAGCATAATGAGCACAAAAATATTGAGCTTGCCATAAGGTAGCAACCAAAGGGGAGCTTACAATGTACCATGAAGAACATGGGTCCTGGTGATAAAACATTTTTGTTCAGATTCTGACACCAACACTTATTTAAGCTGCTTTTTAAAGTCAAGTTACTTTTTTTTTTAAAGTTTCAGTGTTCCCATTATTTAAATGGAATAGTGATATTTGCCCTAAAACCGTCACAGGTGAAATACACATTTCTTTTTAGATGATGGGTTTGGAAGTGTGATAATAATCATTATATACTTAATAAGTGTAACATATTGATAGATGAACTGACTTGAGGGTTTTAGGTCCCTGGAGATCCTTTTGAAGTCAGACAGAATGCTTTCAACTACAAATAACAGATGACCTAACTTAAAACAGAATTAAACAATGGGGACACTCATTATCTTCCATAATGACCAGTCCAGAGGAAGGTTAATATAGCAGATCATTAATAACTCAAGTTTGTGTTGTGTCTCCACACTCAAATCCTTTATGCTAATGTTGTCTTCACACTATTAACAAAGAGACTGTGCCAGTTCCACTTGTCAATACCTGACAGTGGTTAAGAGTATAAAGAAGGATCATTATTCACTGTTTTTCTTTCTTCAGCCTGAAGAAACACATAAATTCCACTCTCCCTTCCCCTCCTTCCTAGCAGAAATTTCCCCCAAATTAGTCTTATGACTTTTATGTTTCATTTCCTCTCTGTAAAAGAGGATATTAAAAGCTACCTCATGAGTCTTTTGAAATGACTGAATTAAATTATGCAACATTTCTGGCACATAGTAGGCACTCAGTCAGTTTTATTATTGGTAATAGTGTTAATCATCAGTATCAGTGTAATGGATAATTAGAAGAAGAAAAACTCTCTATGGTATCTTATTTCATATTCCTTTCCTCCTGGTCATGTTGGGCATATATACTATTTCCTTTCCAACAAAGCTTCCATCAGTATCAATAGTTCTCATCTATTTATGCAAATACAGCTTGAAAAATATGTTTGTTCTCATTGTTCAAGAACAGGGGCATGGGTAGATCAATTGGGGAAAGACCACATGATAGGAACTTAACCAGCCATTTAAGATGGTATTTGTATCACATTTTAATAAAATGGAGAAGAGTGTGTTACAATATTAAAAATGTGTTTCCAAAGTATATACATAATATGATCTCAACTATGTAAAAGAAAACTATGCAGAGGAGAAAAGCTTGGAGGGAAAAGCACCAAATTTAATAAACTTTGGCTCTTGTCAGAAATTCTGTGCAGTTTTTTGTTGTTGCTGTATTTTTTAATTCCATTTTATCCAAATTTTCATTCTTGAACATTTATCATTTATATATTTAAATAAAACTGTGTTGAATATTGAATAAGAGTTCTCAATATAGACATACAGATAGCTGTAGACCTGTAGCTATGACCGATTTTTGAGGTTATACCTGACCTTGTGTTAAACTCATTACATGGGCATTACCTCATAAATTTCTTGCTAAAACCCCAGGGAGGAGGTATACTTATTTCCATCATTATTTCCATATGATGAAATTGGATTTTAGATGAGGAAGTAAATGACCAAACTTACCTACTCTGAAGGAGCTGGTATTGGAAATCCTAGGTATCAGCCCCAACACCCATGGTTTGGACCACTCCAAATACCTCTGCCTTTATAAAGCAAGGGCATAGTGATGAATTGCTTGTTGGTAATATGATAGAGGTAATTTAAGCACAGAGCCAGGTAATCTAAAGGGTCTCATTCAATGTAGTGATTCTTTGATTCCATGAAAGAGTAAAGCGGGATGCACGTTTTGAATTTGTGAGTGCCCAGCAGAAACTAATGTGTAACCTGGTAAGAAATACCTGGTTGTGGTAGAGATGAAAGGCGGGGAGAATAGTATGAAAGTCATGGGAAGTGGAAAGTGGCATTTTGGTCTTCCTCATTACTTTGCTGTGTCATCACAGTAGATGCTGGCTAATTCTAATGGTGAGTGTTGTATACCCTACTTCTCAGTTGATGGCTTCCTGTTTATACAAATATGGGTCATGAATACACTTGCGTTTCAGACTGGAAACTAAGGGTGGAAGCTGCTGTTCCTTGGAATAGGAGACACAAGTGATTCATTTTAAAGTCAAATAATTAAAGATATAAATTAAGCTGAGACCGTAAACATGAGACTTACAACTCACCAGTGCTAGGTATGTTAAGATAAATTTGTGCTGGCATTTTTAGTACCCTGGTTACTCTAGTGAGGGAGCTATAGTGAGCTAGAGGGAAGTTGCCTAAATTAAATTTTTACAGCCAGAGTTAAATCTGATCTTGCACAATTCTGTGATTTTTTTTTTCCTAATGTGCACCAATATGATGATTTGACTGTATAAATTTTCTGTTGGGAAAAGAACACTCCCACAACAAAACCTCTTGCAATTTCTGCTTGTTTTTGTCATGTTGAAGAATTACAGATGTAAAGACTACATTTGCGTGTAGTGGAGATACATTGATATGACATAAAATGGACAGAACTCAGTGAACATGTTATTTTTAAATGTCAATCCCAAACCATGGATGCTGCCTGAACTGAAATGTGATGTGGATGTGAAGCTGAAAATGACGTTGACACATTGAAATCTATCAGATAATGATAGGATGACAGCAAAAACTTGAGGACACTTGGGACTTAGTCGCTGGGGATATCTTTGGGAAGCACAGGGTTAATATCATAAAGAATACTTCTTTTTTCTACCTCCTCAGTATTTAACCTTTCCTCGTCCAGTAAGAACACTCAGATTCTGGAGACATTATTTTTAGTCTTTCTGGGTATAATAGGGCTGACTGTTTTTTTAGTGCCAGGACATCAGCATATAACCAGTTTTGGCTAATTAGCATCTCCTATAATCGGGCTTTAAAGCTTGATTCAGAGATAGTGAGAGATAGCCTATACTGGGTTAATCTGAGTCAATATTTATATATATGTGTATATATATATATGTATGGAGATAGATGAGTGGTATATTAGGAAGGGTTTTATACTATAGTTGAAAAATCCCATTGGTAAATGGCAAAATGGTGTAACTTGTACATTGCAAACAAAAGAAATTCTCACTATTCCATTATCAAGTGGAATGGCTTGTTTTAGAATTAATAAAAGAAGCCAGGATCTCCTGTAACAGGTTATAGAAGAAACCAAGATTTGTCTCTTAGAAGAGGGTATTCAACCTGATGAGTCAAGAGCAGCTGATAAGTGCATTCACCTGTCAGTGTTGGTGGAGTCCATAAAAGGGAAAGTAATCACAGACCAAGGCTTGTGCTATGAACCACTGCATTTAAAAGAAAAGACAACGATGTGTTCAAGCTTATCAGGGATTTCTGTTAGAAGCATAAAAACACTGCCACATGCGGCTTGATCTACACCAGTGATGCCCTGCTAAGCTTGGGTAAGTTCCAGAACTGTTCCCTAAGAAAGGAGTACCTCAAAGCTTCATTACAGATTATATGTTGCATAGTCATGAAAAGGCTGCAAAACCCATTCATCATAATCAAAGGAAGCTTTGCTTACTGCAGTGAACATAGTCAACTTCAAGGGAAAATGTGCTCTCAATTATCATTGATTCTATTTCTTTTGTTAATAAATTGATAGAGAGCGCTGCTTTTCTTTTCCTTGAAGAAGTGGGGTGAATTTCTTATAGCTAGATAATTACTTGTATATATTTTTTCAAATGTGCAAAATGAAAATGTGTTTCTTTACAAATGAAACAATAGTTTAGTTGACTTAGAAATAATTGTGTAGAGCAGATACACTCAAATACTTAAATATACTAAATACCCATGAGTCAAAACCAGGATAAACACAACAATGGCTAGAGTGAAGTTGCATCCTTTTATTACAGAAGTCTTTGTGGCTCAAAGGACTTGGATAGAATAATTACTTCACTACCTTTTTTTTTTTTTTTTAAAGAAAGAGTTGTTCTGGAAAAAGAAGGAATGACCTCCACATGGGAGGTAACTATGCATTTACAGCATGCAAATTCTTTCCTTGGATCTTTTCACACTAGAGATGTTAGTGGGGAAAAACTACAGTGAACACTGGACCTTTTTTGGGATTGATGTGATGGAAGCAGCACATTAAGTGTTCACAGTGTTGTGTTCCAAGGGTTAGCATCTGGAATAGTGCCATGCACGTAGTGGGAGCTCAGCAGTATTTTGTGATAGAAAGGGCAAGTCAAGAGCCAGTTGTTGCAAATGAAGGGAATGATATTGAAGTTTAAGAATCTGATGTGCTTAGGTATCATCTTTTCACATGACTTGCAAAAACCGTTCTGTAGACCTGGGTGCCAGACAGAATTATCATCACTGTGCACATCCAAGCCAAGACCTGGAACAACTTAAATGTGAGTGATGATGTGCATTTGTCTATTTCAACAAGGTTCCTAATTTTTTCCAAAGTCATCGACAAAAGTTTCAACAGAAGAGTGACTGACCTAGCAAAAAAAAAGATAAATGGAAAAAATATAGAAGGCTAGTAAGTTTGACAATGTTTCATGTATTCTTAGGATTCTTTTGAAAATAAAATAAAATAAATACAAAATAAACCTTTGATTGCTTACATATGATAAAGCTAAAAATTTAATAACTGACCCCTCAAGTTTTTAATAAAACCCATAGTTTTTAATAAGAGATATGAGGAGATATTTAAGAACAAAAGGCAGGTATGTGGGGAAGGCTGCAGTGAGGTTAAGCACCACTGATGTAAACCAAGGGAGCACAGTAGTCTAAAATGCACAGAAACTGTCAGAAACTAGACAGATCATTCACAGGCTGTGTCGTGCAATCCTTTTGTACAACTTCTGATCTTATAGAGCTGTTGTGAAGGATGCAGGGGAGTCAACATGTAGCAGCCTTTGTTCTGATCTTTGCCCTCTAATTTTTGTACCAAGACCTCAGTTAACCCTGTATGCTCTCTCAGGATTCCTGTGGGCAAGTCATAGGGTTCCTAATCCACCTGCAGCCCACTATGAGCTGGCATCTGCATTTGAGAGGAAGGTTTTCAATGAGAGTAATAGGGCTTACATCAGGATGAAGGAAGCATGCTCTTGCAGGGGGTGGGGGAGGGGAATTCAGGTATCTATGTATTCTAACCTCATAGTCCTGTCTTAGCCCTAGAGATGGATGACTATAACCCTAGTGCTAGAGCTCACAAAAATAAAGATAAACAATCACTCTTAGAGTGACCTTGATTTAATCTCTACAGCCAAGTGTAGCTGGAGTACAAACCCTATGGGTATCTAAGCTATTTCTCCATCATTTTCATGAGCAACACAAATGCTATAAGCCTAACACACAGGGTATGGCCTCAGTTTGCCCATGAAAACATCATGCTGGTGTATGCAGAAGGGTGCTTTACCTCCTTCTCTTTTTAGCTCCTTACCCAATGAGATTCCTTCTGTCTCAGTGCACTAGGGTTTAATTTAATCCTCTTTCCTAAGACTGCATGGCAAAAAACACACATCTTTCTGTTGTAATATTCATTTTACATGGCATTTCCCTTTTTACCTGCCAAATCTCTCTTTTTTAATTATTCTCTAAGAGTATAATTGAGAGTTAGCTCCTAAGTAGTTAGACAATAGCTTTGTGAATGGTGCTATGGGAAAAATGTGTGACATGAGAGAGAAGAGGCTTCTGCTCTGTGACAGTGACCACCCCACACCCCAAGTATTGGTTTTCATCCTGGGTACCAAACAAAATGAACTTTGACCAATGGATGCATGGTGATCAGAGGGAATTAGCAAGAGTGGGAAAGGAACTAAAATTATATCTTATGGGAAAATTGAGGAACGGGAACTCAGAGAAGAAAATGAATAGCAGAACAGGTGGGTAGAACTGCGGTATATGAAGAAGCATCCTGTGAAAGTAGGACCTTTTACATTTTTTCAGTCATTCTAAATACACTGAAATATATTAAAAATATATTTATTTCAAGGGACACCTGGGTGGCTCAGTGGGTTAAAGCCTCTGCCTTCAGCTCAGGTCATGATCCCAGGGTCCTGGGATGGAGCCCCGCATCGGGTTCTTTGCTCCGTGGGGAGCCTGCTTCTTCTTCTCTCTGCCTTTTTCTCTACCTATTTGTGATCTCTGTCTGTTAAATAAATAAATAAAATCTTTAAAAAAATTTAAAAATAAAAATATATTTATTTCTATAAATTAAGATTGCCCTGTAAAGATTAGATTCATCTTCAAATGAAAGGAAAAAATAGGTATAGTGAGATCCCAGTCACTGGAGAATCCAAAGAGGTCTTGGAAAAGCATTTGAATAGAATATTATAGAAGAGGGGTCAGCAAACTAAGGGCACTGGGCTATGGTCAGCCTGCTGGCCAGTTTTATTGGAGCTCACCTCATCCCTTCATTTACACATCTTGTCTATGCCTGCCTCAACCCTACAAAGCAGAGCTGAGTAGCTGCAACAGAGACTCTATGACACAAACAACCTGTATTTGTCATCTGTCTCTTTCTGAAGAAGAAACTCAAGTGTGCAAATTGAAACCCTGAGAGGTTAAATTTTCTGACTTAGTCTTGCTGACTTTTAAAAGAGAGAAATCTCCATTTGGAAGCAATGGGGAAGAAAATGATTTAATTTCCAAAAATATTTTTGTAGAAACACACCCTTATAAATAAGTACTATAAAGGGAATGATAGTTTGATGGAGGATTTATGGATTACCTCATTAAAGTAATCATGAGTGGGAGGCATTAATATTCTAAGTTTAACAGTTCATAATAGCTACTGCAGAGTCATTTTCATGATCATCAACAAAATATTATTACCTAGTTCTTTCTGAAATACATGGAAGAATTTCAGATTTCATCTCTGTAATGTATGCATACCAAGCATGTTGATGGAGGAAGCAAGTCCCCGAAAGAATACAATTTTTAAGAATAAATGATAAATCTCTGTATAATAAAGCATACTCCAATTTTTATGGAGCTTTATTCATAGTCTTGGAATACGTTTGAAAGGTTCAGGCATGTTTTTACTGTACCTGAAGTGAAGTAAGTCTTTTAATTGCAAACATTATGTTCATTTCCATATGCTCATAACTTCGAAGATGGTGAATAGCAGACATTTTGCAAGATTTATTGGAGTGTTATTTCCTGTAGGCATTCGTTTGGTGAGTTTTTATGTGATGAATGCATTTCTAATTGGGATTATTTACATAGGCATCTGGGACCCGGTTAGGGATGGAAGAAGGGCACAGGGAGACTCAGGTCTAGTTGATTTTACATTTGATTTCTCGTTTTCTAGAGTGGAGCACGGTTCACGTTGTGTCATTTCTGCCACAGTTTTAGTGTGACACAGGTAGCTTTTATGGTTCCTTCCAGCTCTTAGTGTCTGTAGTTCTATACCCCAACAAAATTTATCTTGATAGCCCTCTGGATATATATGTTAAAGGGCAAAAGAGAAGATAAAGAGGCCACAAACCACTAGCTTAGATTGGAGATTTGTTGATTTTGTCAGTTGGGTTAGAATGGGAAGGAACGTACAAGTCTACTCTAAAGAAATGAAATTATTTTTCAAATGCTGGCTGGGTGCCCATCCTGGGGAGGCCTAGATATAGAATGAAGATTATTTTTAAAAGTTCATAAATAGATTTTTCTGGAAACTATTTTTGTACATTCATAATTTGGACAAACCCCCATTTAAGACAGCTATTGAGACAAGTTATTTTTCAAAATCCACGGTCATCCTGGATATCTATCTAGCCTAAAATAGTTCAGCATTTCAGGCTTAACAGCAAAATCAAGAATAACAATAACAAAATTGTGTTCTGTGTGTCTAAGTCCGCAAGGAGTGAATAGTTCTTACTTCGGGTTCTTTATTGGCAAATAGCTAATAGGAAAGTAATAGAAATGTCTGATAGGAGGGATGGGAGACTGGGTGGGAAGAGGCAAGGGGACAAGGGCACAGGGGCAGAGCCTGCAGCAGCTGGAGCTATCCATTCTGGTGAGTGTGTTCTTAGGAAGAGCTGTGGTTAAGACATGACATTGTTTAATTACCACAGAAAAGTAAGCACGTACCAAACGCTGTGTGTGTCAGCTCAGGGGAGGGAGGCATCTTGTCTCATGATTGTGCAATTTTTAACCCTGATGTCATCCACTTTTCCAATGTCCATGTATGGTCTAAACTGAAAAGCAGCAGAAAGGTACAAATGTAGGCTTGCCCATGGATTCTTTCTTGTTGTACGAGATCATATGCATTTTACTTTTTGCTACCAAAGAACTCCAAAATATAGTGGCTTAAAAAACAACAATTCATTATTTCTTATGATGCTGAAGTTGAACAGAGTGGTTCTTCCCCATCAGCTCAGGTTACATGTGTGATTCATTCAGGTGGGAGCTTGTAGGGCTAGAACAGCTGGACATCTCCTCCTAGTTCTGGCCCCTTGGTTGTGGCTATTGGCTGGAGAGCTAAAGCTCTTCTTCATGAGGCTATTTTCCTAATCACTCTTTATTTAGTTATCTGGATCCAAGTTATTTTTTTTTCTTCTTTTTCTTTTTTCTTGGATCCAAGTTATTTTATGTGAAAGCAAAAGTTGGCACTATCCAGACATCTTAAGGGCTAGTCCTGGGTCTAGAACAATGCTATTAATTACTTAAATCCTCAGTAAATAAACTCAATCATTTCATGGGAGAAGCTACAGGATCCTACAGCCTCTGTAATGTTTGTAGTCTTCTTTGGAGATAATCTACCACGTCCTGATTAATGAAAGTGTTCAGAAAATACCAAATTACAATCATGGAAAACGATTTTCAATGTATGTGTCTTATTTAGGGAGTGGATAAAAAATGATTAGATGTATATGTAGAATATTAAAGTAGAAACTTGGTCGTGTGGGGTGTGAATAATGGTAGAAGGGAAATTACAAAAAAACTCCCTACAGTCATAAAAGTTCCAAGAATGATAATGATAGTATGCAAGCAGCTTTCCTTACTTCTCAGACTTGCAGGATCTCTGCAGGACTTCTCAGAGCTTTTAGTAGGCTAATAGGCAGTGTTATCAAAATAATAAATATATTATGAAGCATTACTAAATGGATTTGATTAGAGATCTCTTTTTTTTTTTAATGGAACACATTCTTCTTATTTTAAAAAATCCTTTGAGAGGGATTGGGGGTGGCAGAGGGAAGGAAGAGAGAGAATCTTAAGCAGGCTCCATGCCTGGTGTGGAGCCTGATAAGGGGCTCGATTTCACAACCCTGAGATCATGAGCTGAGCCCAAATCAGGAGTCTGATGCTCAAGTGACTAAGGCACTTATTTAATAAGTAATGTCCTGTGGAAGACATTTTGGAAAATGCTGAATCAACATGAGAGAGAACTAGATAAATGTCCTCTGAGACCTTAGAGAGTTAAGGATAGTGAAAGAAAAGCCCACAGAGCATAATGGAACATGAAGGAACATGCCCAGGATTTGATGTCAGAACACCTGACTCTCTTTCCAGCCTTTCCAGCTTGAGTAAGTGATTTCATCTCTCTAATCCTCAGATCTATAGGATAGAAATAATCAGGCTACTTTCACACAGAATGGTTCAAGGATTCAGCTGGGATATGAATTATTTCAAGTTTTTCCTGGTCAATGTACTGGTTTTATTATTTTCATATCAACCTCATGATGTCAGTTTGCTTGGCGAACAATGGTCAAGGAAGGACAGAAGGGTAAATGTGGTGTACTGTAGTTAAATCTTTGTGCACATACTCGTTTGTTTAATTTTTATTAGTAACTACTAAGGCAAATTCCACCTTTGACCTCTGGTGGCAGCATTATCACGGGATTTTACTATGTGGGTTTGGAGGAGGGTTAATTAGATCTCCCACTGGCCATCTCTTGTATCTTAGTTTTGTGTTCTACAGTTGTCTTCATTCCTACCACTTTCTACAAAAGGGCTCAAAGAAGAAGAGGAGATAATAGTTACCACAAACTATAATGATCATGAGACATGCTTTAGAAATGGCATTGTAAAGAAAATGTTTTGGAACCATGAATGACTGGCACCCACACAATAATACTTGTAACAGTAATTTCACCTTCCATAATTCCACCAGGAAACATGAATATCCTCCCCTTCAGTCCTTCCTTTCTTCCTTCTCTCCTTTTTTTCATTCCTTCCTTCCTGCCTGCCATCCATCCATCCATCCATCCATCCATCCCACCCCTGTTAATCTTAAAGTATATAATCATCCCATTCTTCTCTATAAGACTGAGGGCCTTAATGTCCTGAATTAACCTGCCTCAAGACTTTGAACAGTTATGTTAGCATCATCTGTTATAACAGAACCTATCAATTTGCAGTTATTGAACATTCCCTTCTGTTGTGAAATCTTAATGTCACATTTAAGCTGGATCCAGGTTATGAGATACTTGAAATCCAGCCTTGGCATATAGTAGGAACTGGGTATATCTTGTGGAGTTTGTGGTTATCACAGTTGCTTACAGGATGATGTGGGGATCTACAGTTATTTGTCCTACAATGTGGCAGGAAAAGAGTCCCATGGTGTAATATATTTGGGAAACATTACATTTTTTCTTGGAGAGTTATATATTATCACCTTAAGGAATCTGACAAGTCCTAGAGCCAAGAAACATTTGTATATCTTTCATTCAGAATTTTCCAATGTTTTTGAACATGGAATTAAAAAAACCCAAAACCTGAAAGCCAAAACAACCTACCAATATCCAGGGGCAAGCGTGAAGGGCAAAACAGAAGGCTATCAAAATTCTTCAGTTTATCAAATCTATAATTATAAATTCACAAAGTCTTTTCATGAGCTTGTTTTGTTTAATATTTTCTGCAAATTCTATAACTGAGAATAATCCCTAGACTGTTTAGAACTGTTAATTGGGATATGAATTACAATTTCACATTAGGCAATTTCCAAGTTTTTCATTGTCAAAATACTATTATTTTTCTTTTTAAAAAAAATTATGTTATGCTAGTCACCATGCAGTACATCATTAGTTTTTGATGCAGTGTTCCATGATTCATTTTTTTTGCATATAACACCCAATTCTCCATGCAATATATGCCCGCCTTAATATCCATCACAAGCTAACCCAACATCCCACCACCTTCCTCTCTAAAAGCATCCATTTGTTTCCCAGAGTCCATAGTCTCTCATGGTTTGTCTCCCACTCCAATTCCCCTCCTCCATTTTTCCTTTCCTTCTCCTATTGTCTTCCACGCTATTCCTTATGTTCCACAAATAAGGGAAATCATATAATAATTGACTATCTCTGCTTGACTTATTTCATTCAGCATAATCTCCTCAAGTCCCATCCATGTTGATGCAAAAGTTGGGTATTTATCCTTTCTTATAGTTGAGTAATATTCCATTGTATATATGGATCATATCTTTTTTACCCATTTGTCTGTTGAAAGGTATCTTGGCTCTTTCCACATTTTGGCTATTTGTGGATATTGCTGCTATGAACATTGGAGTTCACATGGTCCTTCTTTTCACGACATCTGTATCTTTGGGGTAAACACTCAGTAGGGCAATTGTTAGGTCATAGGGTAGCTATATTTGTAATTTTTTGAGGCACCTTCACACTGTTTTTCCAAAGTAGCTGCACCAACTTGCATTCCCACCAACATAATATAAGAAGGTTCCCCTTTCTCCACAACCTCTCCAACATTTGTTGTTTCTTGCCTTGTCAATTTTTGCCATTCTAACTGGTGTAAGGTAGTATCTCAATGTGGTTTTGCTTTGAATCTCCCTGATGGCTAATGATGAACATTTTTTCATGTGTCTGTTAGCTATTTGTATGTCTTCTTTTGAGAAGTGTCTATTCATGTCTTCTGTCCATTTTTTGATTTGATTATTTGTTTTTTGGGTGTTGAGTTTGAGAAGTTCCTTATAGATCTTGGATATCAGTCCTTTGTCTATAGTGTCATTTGCAAATATCTTCTCCATTCTGTGGGTTGCCTCTTTGTTTTGTTGATTGTTTTCCTTGCGGTGCCGAAAATTTTTATCCTGATAGAGTCCCAGAAGTTCATTTTAGCTTTTGTTTCCCTTGCCTTTGGAGAAGTGTCTTGAGAGAAGTTGCAGTGGCCAATGTTGAAGAGGTTACTGCCTATGTTCTCCTCTAGGATTTTGATGGATTCCCATCTCACACTGAGATCTTGCAGCCATTTAGAGTTTATCTTTGTGTATGGTGTAAGAGAATGGTTGAGTTTCGTTCTTCTGTATAAAGCTATCCATTTTTTCCAGTACCATTTATTGAAGAGACTGTCTTTTTTCCATTGAATACTTTTTTCCTGTTTTGTTGAAGATTAGTTGAGAGATGAGGGTCCATATCTGGGATCTCTGTTCTGTTCCATTGGTCTGTGTGTCTGTTTTTGTGACAGTATCATGCTGTCTTGGTAATCACAGCTTTGTAATATAGCTTGAATTAGGCAACATGATGCTCCCAGCTTTGTTTTTCTTTTTCAACATTTCTTTGGCAATTTGGGGTCTTTTCTAGTTCCATACAAATTTTAGGATTGTTTGTTCCAGCACTTTGAAAAATGCCAGTGTAATTTTGATAGGAATGGCATTGAAAGTATAGATTGCTCTGGGAAGTATAGACCTTTTAACAATGTTTATTCTTCTGATCCATGAGCATGGAATGCTTTTCCATCTTTTTGTGTCTTCTTCAATTTCTTTCATGAGCGTTCTGTAGTTCCTCAGGTACAGATCCTTTACCTCTTTGGTTAGGTTTATACCAAGATATCTTATGGATTTTGATGTTATTGTAAATGGAATCAATATCCTAATTTCTCTTTCTACAGTTACACTGTTAATGTATAATAAAGTAACTCATTTCTGTGCATTGATTTTGTATCCTGCTACATTACTGAATTGCTGTATGAGTTCTAGTTATTTGGGGTTGGAGTCTTTTGGGTTTTCCACATGAAGTATCATGCCAACTGTGAAGAGAGAGCGTTTGACTTCTTTGCCAGTTTAAATACATTTTATTTCTTTTTGTTGTCTTATTGCTGTTGCTAGAACTTCTAGTACTATGTTGAGCAATAGTGGTGAGAATGGGCATCCTTGTCATGTTCGTGATCTTAAGGGAATGTCTCTCAGCCTTTCCCCATTGAGAATTCACTATGGGTTTCTCATAGATGGATTTTTATGAAATTGAAGAATGTTCCCTCTATCCCTATACTCTGAAGAGTTTTAATCAGAAAGGATGCTGTATTTTGTCAAATGCTTTTTCTGCATCAATTAAGAGGACTGACCATACATTTCTTCTCTCTCCTCTTATTAATGTATTCTATCACATTGACTGATTTGTGAATGTTGACCCACCCTTGTATCCCAGGGATAAAGCTCACCTGGTCATGATGGATAATCCTTTTAATGTACTGTTGGATCCTATTAGCTAGAATCTTGTTGAGAATTTTGGCTTCCATATTCATCAGGATATTGGTCTGAAATTCTCCATTTTCTTGGTGTCTTTACCTGGTTTTGGTATCAAGGTAATGCTGGCCTCATTGAATGAGTCTGGAAGTTTTCCTTCTCATTTTATTTTTTGAGACAGCTTCAGGATAATAGGTATTATTTATTTTTTGAATTTTTGGTAGATTTCTCCAGGGAATCCACCAGGTCCTAGTCTCTTGTTTTTTGGGATGTTTTTGATCACTGTTTCAATCTTGTTACTGGTTATTGGTCTATTCAGGTTGTCAATTTCTTCCTGTTTCAGTCTTGGTAGTTTATAGGTTTCCAGGAATGCATCCATTTCTTCCAAGTTGCTTAATTTATTGTCATATAACTGTTGATAATAATTTCTGATAGTTATTTCTATTTCCTTGGTGTTAGTCATGATCTCTCTCCTTTCATTCATAATTTTATTAATTTGGGTCATTCCTCTTTTCTTTTGGATAAGTGTGGCCAGTGGCTTATTGATTTTGTTAATTCTTTCAGAGAACCAGCTTATAGTTTCATTGATGTGTTCTACTGTATTTCTGGTTTCTAATTCATTGATCTCTGCTCTAATCTTAATTATTCCCATTCCCATGCATAGGTTAGGCTTAATTTGTTGTTGATTCTCCAGTTCTTTAAGGTGTGAAGATAGTTTGTGTATTCAGGATTTTTTCTATTTTTTTTGAGTGAGGCTTGGATGGCTATGTATTTCCTCTTTAGGATAGTCTTTCCCACTCCCATAGATTTTGGATTGATGTGTTTTTGTTCTCTCTGGTTTTCATGAATTGTTCTTCTTTGATTTCCTGGTTGACCCAAACATTTTTGAGCAGGATGGTCTTTAGCTTCCAAGTGTTTGAATTTCTTCCAAAGGTTTTCTTGTGATTGAGTTTCAGTTTCAAAAAATTGTGGTTGGAGAATATGAGGGAATAACCTCAATCCGTTGGTAACCATTGAGACCTGATTTGTGACCCAGTATGGGATCTATTCTGGAGAATGTTCCAAGTGCACTTGAGAAGAATGAGTATTCTGCTGTTTTAGAGTGAAATGCTCTGTGTATATCTATGAGGTCCATCTGGTCTAGTGTGTCATTCACTCTTGTTTCTTTGTTGATTTTCTGTTTAGATGATATATTTATTGTTGAGAGTGGAGTGTTAAAGTCTCCTACAATTAGTGTATTATTACCAATATGTCTATTTTTTTTGTTAATAGTTGGCTTATGTAGTTAGCTGCTCCCATGTTGGGGGAATAGATATTTACAATTGTTAGATCCTCTTGTTGGATAGACACTTTAAGAATGATATAGTGCCCTTCTGTATCTCTAACTATAGTCTTTAGCTTAAAATCTAATTTGTCTGATATAAGAATTGCTACCCCAGCTTTCTTTTGAGATCCGTTGGTATGAAAGATAGTTCTCCATCCCTTCACTTTTAGTCTGGATTTATCTTTAGGTTCAAAATGAGTCTCCTGTAGACAGAATATGGATGGGTCCTGTCTTTTTATCCAGTCTGCAACCCTGTGTCATCTCATGGGAACATTTAGGCCCTGCACGTTGAGAGTGATTATTGAAAGATATAATTTTATTTTCATCATGTTGCTTGGGAAGCCCTTGTTTCTATAGATTGTCTCTGTAAATTTATGTTCTAATATCATTCTTGGGGCCTTTCTCCTTTTATAGGATCCCCCTCCCCCTTAATATTTCTTGCAAGGCCAGCTTAGTTATTACATATTCTTTCAGCTTCTGCCAGTCCTAGAAGCTCCTCATCTCTCCATCCATTCTGAATGAAAGCCTCGCCAGATAAATAATTCTTGGCTGCATGTTCTTCTCATTTAGTACCCTGAATATGTCTTGTCAGCCCTTTCCGGCTTGCCAGGTCTATGTGGACAGGTATGACATTATTTTGATGTTCTTCTCTCAGTAGTAAAAAACTTCTTCCCCCAACTGGTTGATGGTTTCATCAAACCAAGATGGTTTCCTTGGTTCTAAGATTTGCAAGTTTTACTTTACATGCCAGGGGATTGGTATGTTCTACTTGGTCTTGAGAGGGGTCCTCTCTGCCTCTAGGACAGGAACGCTTGTTTCATTCCCCAGATTAAGGGAAGTTCTCGGTTATGATTTGCTCAAATATATCTTCTAGCCCCCCTCCCCCCACACGCCCTTAGGGAATCCCAATAATTCTGACACTGGAATGTTTTGTGACATCATTTTTTCTCTAATTCTATTTTTGTGGATTTAAAGATGTTTGTTCCAGGCCTCCTTCTTTTCCTTCCTTTTCTATCAGTTTGTCTTCGAGATCACGAATTTGTTCTTCTGCCTCATTTACCCTAGCTGTTAGAGTATATAGGTTAGATTGAATCTCACTGATAGCATTTTTAAGTTCTGCCAGATCAGCTCTCATTTCTGAGAATCTATATTGCCATTAATGGTTTTCTCTATCCTAGCTATTGTCTTCATAGCTGTTACCCTGATGTCTATTTCCGACATCTTGCTCATATCCATATTCATTGGTTCTGTGGCAGAGGTCACAATCTCCGAGTCTTTCCTATTTTGTGGGTTCTTCCACTTAGTCATTCCTTTGAGGGGTGGTTGAGGGCATGTGTAGAGCCCAAATTATTGACCACAACCCAAGCAAGATGCACTTCATTTATACGGACCTTAGGGTTGTCAGCCTCGTGTTCTTCCAGCTTGTCTTCTGGAGGATGGACCTGTTGCACTGTTACTTGGGTAACCCTATTTCGGCAGAATTGTCCTGCCCTAGTATAGTGGGGGATGAGCTCAGTGAAAACTGTTTTGAGGGGCTTTTGTTCTCTGTGCTTTCCCTGGCAGCTTTCCATGTCTTTTCCAAGAGTCAGAGCAGAAGTGAGTGTATCCAAACCTCTATCAGAACAGAAAGATCACAGTCTGTTCTTCAGTGAGTTCTCCAGGCCACACTGTCTCCATTTTTGTTTGTGTTGCTAAAAACCACAGTATCCTGGGATAGGCGCCCCACAGCAGCACTCACAGCTCTTGCATCCAGGTCCAGACACATCTTTGCCCTTTGTGCTTATAAAACCACCAGATGCCCCCAGTATGCATGCATACCCCCCACAGCTCCAGGTTTCAGTATGGGGGCTGCCCTAAAGTCTTTCCCTACCACCACCAGTCTATGAGTCTGTGTCTTGTCCCCAGTGCAGGAGGCTTTTGAAAAGCTCTTGTGGTGCAGGATCCCAGAGGCTCCCTCCTTGTTCCATTTATCTTCCAATATCTGCCTTCAGAATTACAGGTCCCTGCTTTATACCTCAAGACCAACCACCTGAGATATTCTGTTTGTAGAGATCCAGATATATCTTCTTACATCATAGGTTAATTTTGTAGGTGTTCAGCATGCTCTGGTAAATATCCAGCTGAATTCAGGGGACCAGTTAAAATAGGGTCCATTACTCTTCTAACATCTTTGCAACTCCTATTATTTTATATCAACCTCATGACCTGAGTTTGCTTCCCCAAAAAAGTGCATTTATTCATAGCTCATTTTTTTATGGTTATTAGTCAGAGACATATCTTTCAGAGTGCCTTGCCAACATGAGCTAACCACAGTGATTTCATATACTTTTAAGCAAAACAAAACAAAACAAAAACCAGTAACCTGCTACTGTATTTAAATCAAGAGTAGTTTTTTGTTTTGTTTTAACATGAAAAGTAGCTCAGAAAAACCAGTTACTGCTGTTGAAATATCCAAGGATCTAGAACAGTGATTCTCAACTTCACACATTACAATAGAGTGGAGAGACTTAAAAAAGATAATGCCAATGGACAATCCTCATCCCACAGTATAGAAGTCTGAATTTCTGAGACAGACCTAAACTCATTTTTTTTTTTTAATTAAAGCCCTCTAGACTACTCTCATTTGCAACAATGATTGAGATTCTTAACTCCTGTTTGACTAATTTGGTTAAATCATACATGTGAGATACAGATCATAAGAGATGGAGTTACCTTTTTCTCTCTTTTTTTCCCCCTAAATTTTATTGGGGAGAGAAAGAGAGCACGTGCACACACAGGGGGGAGGGGCAGAGGGAGAAGGAAAAAGAGATTATCAAGTAGACTTCCTGCTAAGCACAGAAGTCAACATGGGGCTAAATGTCATAAGCTTGAGTCAAAATTAAGAGTTAGATGCTTAACCCACTGAACCACCAGGTGCCCTGGGAGTTACCTGTTTTGAGACAGAAAGTGAAGGTACTTTCTGAATTAATTAGCTCATTCAGGGTCATTGGTTTCTTTAAAAGAAGGGTTCTTTGGTTTTATCTATCTCTTACCTTGTTGCATAATCTTTGTCACAAATTAAATCTTCCCAAAGTAATCACGTGGGAAGTCAGTAGACGTTAGATGCGAGAATTTGAGTAAGAATTCAGAAACTAATTCCTCTTAACTACATTGCATATTTAATTATCTCTACTTTTCAGTTTATCCATTTTCATTCCAATGAAAATATCTGTGTTGCAGGTTTCTATATGAATTAAACAGTAAAATATGAGAAAGGAGCCAGCACAGTTTTAGGTATAGTCAATGCTCAATAAACAGTAGTTGATTCTGAGTCATAAATTCTAATGCACCTCTCTTATTTTTAGGATCAGTGTCTATAATGAGGTTCAAGGGGCATCCGGGGGCTCGGTGGGTTAAGACTCTGCCTTGGCTCAGGTCATGATCTCAGGGTCCTGGGATCCAGTCACATTGGGCTCTTGGCTCAGCGGGGAGCCTGCTTACCCCTCTCTCTCTGCCTGCTGCTCTGCCTACTTCTGATCTCTCTGTCAAATAAATATATAAAATCTTTAAGAAAAAATGAGGCTCGAAATTGACCAAGGGTTACAATAAGTACAAAACTTGAGCTTCATTAGGACCCTGAAATAGTGGCAATATATTTTGATAAATATATTTATCATCTCATTTTACTTACTAAGTATTATCAGAGAAATTAATTACTTATTTCTGTGGGGGTTTTTTTCATGAAAATATTTCCAACATTGAATCTAAAAAGACTAACATTTGCTCCTATAGCACCTTGTAATCTTGGATTAATAGGAATGCCATTAATGGTTTTCCTTTTTGCATTTAGAATGAATTTGAAGGACACAATGCTGGCTAAAGATGTGCATAGTCTAGAAAGGCTAATCAACAGCTCCTTAGTGATGTACTGATACATGTAGATCAGTAATTTTTTAACTTAGTTTGTCTTTGACTTAATTATTATTTTTTCAGTATTTGAAAACTTTTCAAGTCTTGATTCAAATCACCCTATCCTTTCTCATGTTGTTTTACTGCTTCGTACCCCTGCTCCTTCATGATTAGTTACCTATATTTACTCCTTATTTTAAAAATACCTTTTTGAATTTCACATTTAATAATTCAATCTAGTTGGAATTAGTTTTAATATATGTTCTTACACAAAAATCATATTAATTGTTAATACTGTTATTTAGAAAATATTTGGCATATACAAGAAATTTTAAATCTTTTCATGATATTTATATAATCTTATTACTATATTTAAAGTAGGTTAACAAACATAATATAAAAATTCAGCATAGCCCACAAGGTCCATTAAAATTCAGCCTTTGTCTGATCTGTACTCTACATTGATTGTTGACTCCTAGAAAGCATGCTTGTCCACTGCAGGGGACATGCAGCTGATCCTTGATCCTGTTACATTTTTCATTTGCACTTTGATGCATTTACATCTACTGATGTCTCCTCTTCAACTGGTAAATTTACAAAGAGGAGGAAGGGAAAATGAATAACATCTCTTAGACATTTCCTGTATGCCTGGAAATAGTCATAATTATTCCTGTATCTCTTTATACTCACAAAATTTGTGAGTGGAACGTTCTAATTTTCACATCAGACATGTCTCAAGTTGTGAGATGTTAGGAATCCATCCAAAGTCATACAACTGGCAAGTAGCCCAAATTTGGATTTTATAATATAGATGTGTCGTAACCCAAAGCCCACTTCCTTCCATTCAGTACTATTTTGCTTCTCATTTAAGAACTCCAAGCAGTCTGCTTGCCAGCTTAGACTTCTCTAATTATCTGTACTTCAAATACATATATTACTGGGCATCACTTATTTTTCATGCATTATACTGTGGGTGTCAATATTTGTGCCCACTCACTGATGATTTTATAAGCTCCTTGAGAAATAATGTAGAATCAATGTTTATGCATTCAGTAGTTAGCACAGAGCTGGACACAGAGTAGATGTAATAATAGTGAATGCTGGTTGAATGAATGAATGAATGGAATGGATATGGATGGATGGATGACATTTGATCACACAGAACTGTCTATTTTCTTATTTTCCTTTCTATTTTAGTTATATTACACCTTTCAGAATAAAATTCTATTGTAATGTATATATCATCTAAAATGGTTTAGAGAGGTTTTTATTTTAATTGAAGATATAGTAGTACAGTTGTGTGAGTGATAGCACACCTCTTCAAGAAATAAATTCTATTCTTTTTAAAGATATATACTGAAGAGTTGGCATAGAAATTGTTTCCAAGCTATAAAATTATTTACTGCTGCAGCGAAGAGAAAACAAAATCAATTTTCCTCTAAAAATTTATGAGTGGTCTAGATAGAGTGTTAGCTAATACATCTCAAGGAGATCTTTCAATAGACCCGTCCTGCTGCTGTATTTCTTTTGAACTACATTCTACATTTCCTAATCAGCTATATCCAGACATTAAAGTCAAATTTATGATAAAAATAGGAAAGTCTAAAGTCGTTGAGTTCCATTGGTTTGAATAAAAGAACTTGAAGACAAAATTGTTCAACAGTTGATTTTTCTCATTAATTGTCTTATTTAATTTTTTTGTAAGTCAGAAATAGAATTGGATTTTTCACATTTTATTCTGCAAAGTCTAAGGTAAGCGAAGTTTCCTGCCTAACTAGCATCAGAAACAAATTTTAAAAATCTCATTATCAGTAGCCTGCATTTTCAGCACACTCATTTTAGTACATTTGAAATTAGGAAAAAGAAAGAAGAATTTATTTTATCATCACCAAACCTCTCACATTAGAAATTTGTTCTGGATTATATTTTGACACTAACAGGTTAAAAATGTTAGAACAAATTATTCCCGTTTTTTAAATTGTGAATGAGGAGAATTCGCCAAAAGGAAACAAACTGTAAGTGTTGAATTAGAATCAATATATTTTGCAATTAAAAATATTCAACATTTGGCCATTTTGTCCTAGATAAAATTAGCATTTGAATTGATGTATTCAGAAAAGCAACTTTCCCTCTCAATGTGGGTGGGCATCATACAATTCTTTGAAGGCCTAAATAGTTGGTGAAGGAGGAATTCACCCTTTCCTGCCTGAAATGCTTGAGCTGGAACATACATCTTGCCTGCCCTTGGTGCTCCTGGTTCTCAGGCCTTTGGACTTGGACTGAAGTCCAAGTACATACCACTGGCTTTCTTGGTCTCTAGTTCATACACAGACAATTAGTGGGACTTCCTGGCCTCCACAGTGATATGACAATTACTTATAAGGAATCTCTTCATATCTATCTATTACCTATTTATCTATTATCTATCATCTAACTATTATCTATGTATTATCTATCTAGAATCTACCTATTATATCTATCCATCTATCTATCTATCTATCATCATCTTTCTATATCCCCCATTTTTCCTATTTCTCTCCAGAACTCTGACTAAAATTGGACCCATTCTTATGTAGAAGATCACCATGTAAAACAGATGAATGCTAAGCTGCTCTGTTTGAAGCAAAGACAGGGAATGGAGACCTGTCCAATCACCCCTGTCCCAAACGGAGCCCTAGAAGTGCCTTAACTCTACAGACCACAGTTTAAAACCACCTATTAACTCCTAACATTTTCTCCTAAAGTTGTGAAGATGGGGACTGAGAGAAGTTGGGCAAGACTGAAATAAGGGACTTACTTATGTAACAGCTAAGTCAAGCTTCTGTGGTTTAGGTTCCAATTTGACAACTTTAAAAAGAAAAACTAAATAAAATTTTCAGTGGAAATAAAAAAAAAAAAGTGGAAGCATGGGAATTATACAACTGTGTAATAAGGTAAGAATTTTAGGAAGGGAAGAGAGGTCACATTTCCTTCTAATTCTCAGTACAGAGAACTTCGCTTAGTATGGAGAATTAAGGCAACTCATTTCCCATTCTCTGCCACAAAACATAGTATAATTTAATATGCTCTAAGTCATTTGTAAAAATGTTAAGGGTATAAGAAGTATGTTTTAAAACCACATGAGTGCGGCACAATCTATTCCTGCCCACTGCTGGCCTCAGTGCAAATGCACACATGATAGATAGAGTCTATTTGCTTTGGCAGGTTATTTTATGAAGAGAAGGCCTGTTCTTCCTCTCACTGCCTCTTCAAGGTAGTATTCTATTTTCTTCATTCTTCCATATATGTGCAGATGCCCCAGAATGTTCTTTTGTTTGTTTTGTGTGTTTGTTTTGTTTTGTTGCTTGTTTGCTTTGTTTTTGTTTTTGTTACTTGACCAAAAACAGAATATGAGGATTTATTTTGGCCTCATTGTTCACTTAACGTACTGTGAGCCTCCCTGTCCAAGTCCATGGGACACTTCCCAATGCAGGGTTCAACTTTACTGTATAAAAATGGACTGTTTCTTGTTTTTAGAACCTGGTCCTCTCATATTCTGAATGGTTGGAAAGGATGAAAATTTATAACTGGATGAAATGCTGGAAGAACTCTTTATTGCCAAGACCCTAACAAAAATTTGCTTATTATAAGCTGTTTCTATCTCCAGGAGAGCAACTGCCCATTGTTCCCTTTTACTTCTTGCCAGTTGTCTTCTTGGTGTTTCACACTCTTTGAAGTTAAAAGGGAAAACTTCTCAGGAGGAGGAAGATTCAAAGTAGCAGCATTTAGGAAATAACCCCCCCCCCACCTCCAGTCAGATGATGGCACAATGGTATTCAATGTTGGGAGTGAGGTGGGTAACAGCTTGTCCAATATGCAACATGTTACAGAATGTGAACTTGGGAAATGGGACCAAAGAGTGGGGAAACAATTAGGGATCGTCCTACTAACTTTCCAGGGAAATGGGTGTACGTTAGTCCTACTGTTTTCCTTTTTTTTTTTTTTTTTTTTTTTTTTTGCCTTTAGACTGAAGGTGAATAGAAATACCTCTCAAATTCTGGTAGTAAAATTACAGCTGTGTTTAATTTTCAGAAATGTGATTCCTCACCTCTGTCATCTTCATAGTATTTTGACAGAGATGTCGGAAAGACGCCATCAAGAGGTGCTTTCCAAATGCCATTTTAAACCATTATCACAACTCTCTTTTGATAAAGGATGGGCAGAAGAGGAATGTTCTATGCTCAGCTCCAGAGGATTTTATTTCCCTCTTATGTAAACCACTTCATGTCAGAATAAGAGTTTATATAAAATTAATGTGGTATATATACCAAGCCTAAATGACTTAATTTTGGATATATAGACATTTTCAATGATTAAATATTAGTATGTAGAAATTGAAGGGCCTCTCAGGAATGACAGAGCTCCCAACCCTCCTTTATGTTTTGTCTAAAGCAGGATTTAAAGGTTTTTAATAGACTTTAGAAGGGCTAGAAATCTCCATATATACAGTCTTGCCTGCCCTGATTTATTGGTGGATTTCCTGTGGAATTTTTATACGACACTTGATTTCCCCTGCAGAGCTTGTTAACTCCTGATTGGGTAATGTAAATTTCCAGCCAAGATTAAGCACAAACAAAGCCAAAATTCATTTATTTTAATAAGGGAAATTGAGGTTCTGAAGGTCTGGTGTTTCCTTTTTCAAATAAACCAGTCTGTCAGGTAATTCTTTTAAAAATATTTGCTGGAGAAAAAAAAAAAAAAAGCTAAAATTCCTATTAAAGTTTTCAAATGAATACTGGTCCTATGGGCAAGTGTTCTATTTGAGTCTCTTCCTTCCCCCTTCCCCTTTTCTTGGCTGATAGGATAAACTGGTAGGAGAAATATTTCTATTTTTCCTCAGGCCTTGGAAGTTGCCATCTCAAATGCCTGGCTATACTCCTTCTCAACACAGAAACGGCATTTCTGCTGTCCTTTAGCAGATGAACATGAATTTTCTAGCCAGAGAGAAACCAATGATATACTTGTATTGGAAATTGTATAGGCTCTTTCCACAATTTTTCCATCATTTATGTCTCAGAAAATGACTGTTCTAGAGAGTGTGAGGGACTTTCTTTAGAGTGGTGATGACATGTGACAGAAGAGACCACTGTCAGCAGAGATATCAAGAAGAGAGACTTGATGGTAGTACAAGATTCACTAAGAATGGAGGAGGAGAATAAGAAAGAAATGAATATTCCAGATTTCCTGGCTTGAGTGAATTGATGACAGATTTACAGATGGGAAATACATGAAGAGGAATAGATTGTTGGTTGAAAAGCGAGAAGGTTAATAAACCAGTATTTGGATATGTTGAATTTAAGATACCTTTGGGACATCTCAGAGGTCATGCTGACATTTTGAAATATATATCAGGAGTATGGTAGATTGTCTCAGGATATAGTTATACATTTTGGAAGAGTTTACAGAAAAGTTTATTGAAAATTCTGATATCAAAGTTGTAATGTGCACTTTACCTTGTTTTCTCCTATAATCCTTGCACGTAAATGCCTGTATTGCTCAATATGTATTTCTGAATAAATAAATGAATCAATGAATGAACTGAAATAATATTATTAAAGAGAGAAAGAGTTATGTTGGGGTGAATGAAGATACAGTAAATATTTTAAGTTTGGAAATCTTACTTATCTGCTTAAAATTCTCTATAGTCATTCATTCAGCAAGTCCAATTCTTTTAACTCCTTAAGTTTCCTGACAATTTTGTATCAGTCAGAAATTGCCATAACGCAGCATAACAAACCATTTCAATGCTCAGTGTCTCAAAACTCATTTCTTATTTTTGCTCCCATGACTTCCTTTGGTTGGGGTTCATTTAGCATAGACCGGACTTATCTGGGCTCAGCTTCAGGCTATCACTGAATCCAGTTTTTCTCATGTGTTTCTCATCCTCATTCAGAACAGCAGCTAAGCTTCTCATACCAGAAGCATGGGAGGCAAAGCCTTACCCTCCAAGCACATTCCAAAACTGCTTGCATCCTGCTCATATTGCCTTAAAAAGTCACATGACTGGATCCAAAACTAAGGAGCAGAGAATTCCCATTCCCCACAAAGAATATGGAAAGGGATACATATTTTTCAGCAATAGCACTATGTACCACATTAGCCAACATTGAAGTTTTATGGTCTTCCTAACATGTTAGGTCAGTGAATTGCCTACTGGGTAACTTTCCTTGAATGTACAATGTCATTCCTAAGAGGTGCCACTTTTCATGTACTCTTGCCAAAGGATTCTCATCACCTTATAATTTCTACAATTTATAGGAGGTCTCTGGCCAGGAAACAGAAATGTTTATATACTTCAAACTTTTCTTAGCAATCAATCACCAGACCTTTTCAAATTTCCCTTATTTCTCTTTGGTTCTCCTGTTCTGTTGCATTTCAGCTGTCCCCAGCATACTGATGCCCTTCCTCACTCCTCCTGATGTAACCACCCGAATGAGGTCCAGAGTCAAGTCATCCTCTATTCAAGTAAGCCTAAATGTAAATTCCACTTGCCTGTTAAAGTGTACTTTCTTTGTGTCAAACATCTATCTAAACATCAGTTGGCTATTTTCTTAACACAGCAAATATCTATTGAGCCATCCCAAGTACCACATACACGGCCATAAAAGGATAAAATAATAAACAAATTTTGAGTTTGAGTCTCTTCCTTCCCACTTCCCCTTTTCATGCAGCTTTATGCTAGTGGGATCAGAGGGAAAATATACATAAAAGTAATCTGAGAAACATCTGAAGAAAAGTCTTAGAAATTTTTTAAGTACACTGCAGCAAACCGAAGGGGATGAGGACAGACAATTGGGTGTCCCTTTTGAAATGGGTGCCAGGAAGTCTTCTCTGAACAGGGGATATTTGAATTAATACCTGAGTAGCAAGAAAATGTTAAAAACTCAAAATCAATGGGAAGAACATCTGTTCAGTGTGGTAGAGGGAAAAGAAAGGGATTGGTAAGTGAAATTGCAGAAAGACAGAAAGGAAAGCATTTATGGGCTTGAGGCCAAGGAAACAAGATTGAGATTCCATTCTAAGAGTTATGGAAACACAATAAAGACTTTTAAAGATTGTGTCTTGTGTGTTTTTTTTTTTTTAAGTGCAATTTGGCTATATTTTGGAGAATTCATTGGTCAGAGGTAGTCAAAATAGGAAGAAGAAACTAAAATTATGCAGTCAAGGTAACAGTATGAGCAGAATAAGCCAAAATCATCTTCATCACCACCATCATCATGGTCACCATCATTATCATCCTTATCAAGTTATGCCTTATATTTTGCATTGTTTTGTTTTGTAAAGGGGAGAAATCAAGAGTTTTATTTAGGCATGCTATGTTTGAATCCAAATGGAGCTGACAAAAAGTTGAAATAAAAGATCTGAAAATCTGACAAGGGACCAGGGTTATTAATGGCAATTTTATCAATCTTATAAATATTGCATTATAATTTCATTTCAAGGTATGAAGACATCTTGGATTAAGTGAGGCCCAGTAACTTGTTAAGTCATAGGTATGGAGGAGGGCTAGAATTGGTTCCTAGGAAATTAATTTCCATATAGTGCTGACCTCTTAATTGGTCTCCTTCTGTAATTAACCTGGTGTAGGTAGTTAATATATCCAGGAAACAAAACAAAACAAACACCAGGTAAAGCAGAGAGCAGCTGTCCACAAAGGCTTAACAATTCTCCTTGAGTCTGTCCATACACTATGTACCAAATGGGTACCCTACTACTGCTCTACCCAAAGTAGCAACTCTGGGCAATCAATGGCCTTTCTCACACCCAACTAAATGCTCTCACATTTCCCTTTACTTAAAGATCCTATTTCTGCTCTTCTCTGATTCACTTTGTCCAATTTCACTGATTCTTCAGGGTCTTGAGTATGTTAGTCCATGGAACCTTTTTCCCCCCTTAAATTTTCCTTAGTCCATATCTCACCATATCTTATTTCTGTACCATAAAATTTGATACTTTTATATTGTCTTATGTCTATTTAATGGTTCTTGAGTTCTCAAGTGGTTCTTCTTTTGAGCCACACCATATTCCTTTTGTGGGTTCTCATATCCTATTCAATAAAACATATTAATGAGAAATGTAGGCTTTGAAAATAGAAAGATCAAAGTTCAGGTTCCAGCCCCATGTTTTATCAGATTTGGACCTTTGACTAATTATTTAGTGTTTCTAAGCTCTCAGTTTCTTTTCTTGTAAAGTAGTCCATATTGGTTCTATTTCATAATGATGTTGTGGGCATGATATGAGATTTAATATGTAAAAGCTTCTCTTACAATGAAATGTACACTGTAAATTCTCAATAAATATTGGATTCTCTTATTTTTTCTCCTTCACATCTACCCATGTATTGAGATCACAATAGGGGCCACCACCTGCTATGTGGACATAAGAAGGAAAAATATAATTGGTTATGAATTTCTATACTAAAGTTTTTTGTTTGTTTGTTTTTCCATTTGCAATACCCCACTGTGACTCACTTGATTTTCTGAAATGTCCTTCTTAATCAAAATGCTGCGTGGCCTACAATTTTGCAAATTGAAGTGGATTAAAATTAGTTTTGTTGCAGAATTTCATGACACCCTCAACCCCCACCTGGAAATAATTGGAGACACCCTGGGGCATCACAGACCTGGGCTCAGGAATCACCACTCTTCACTTGAGTTTTTATGAGAACTAAATTGACAGCGGCAGTTCATTAGGGGAACGTGATTGAATGTGCATGGCTTGCTGATAAACTTGTAAGTACTTGGGGAACCAAGAAAAATGCCTTCCTTTTCCCCAAAGAGGTTGAGCTGAAAAGGTCAAAGTATAGGTGTGTGTGTGCTTGTGTGTTTAAGAAAAATTAATTTGAAGTAAGATGCTTAGACATCCAGTTCTAATTAGAAGTCAGTCAATATCAGGACAGACATTTAGAGACCTACTTAGTACTTTTTACTTCTTTCTATCATACAACATCTAAAAGTAAGAAAATCAGACCCCCACTATGCATGTAGTGCCCTAGGTTGTACATAATTCAAAATAAGGAGGAAAAGAAAAAAAAAAAAAAAAGGGAGGGGGAGAGTTGGAAGGAGTGAGTACCATGAGGTGTGTACCGAACTCCCATGAATTAAGGAGGAGACTCCTCCTCCATATTCGAATGCTGGGGGTGGGGTGAAGAAAGAGGCTGTTAGACCTGAGCTGGACAGCTGCCCATCGTGGATTCTTGAGAAAGCGCTATCTCCCTAAATCCCACTGGCCTGTACAAAGGGTGGAGGCCTGTAGTATTTATAGACGATGTATGCCTTAGTTTACTAGAATTTGGATTGCGTACCACCACTGCCTTTTCCAGGACTTGTATTTGGAAATGGATAATCTTTCTCAGCACACCCAGCCAAGGAAAGAACTCAGTAGAATTACTCTACATTCTTTGAGCATTTAAAGGTTATTCTATGGATATGGCCATGCTCATTAGCAAATGATCTGCACACTAATCCCTCAGCCCAGAGGGCTCACAACAAGGGGAGATCTCATTAAGAAGTCCTTTGACATTCATTCCCCTCCTCTCTTCTTTTCATCTGCTCACTTCATCCTGAGAAAAGCATGTGCTCCACCAGATCTGCCTCCTTTGGCCAGCGGCCTAAATTCAGGGAAGTCAGCCACACAGGAAATGTGGATTCAGGGGAAGAAGAAGCCTCCTTTTCAAGGCCTTAGGGACCCTTTCAATACTAATTACAGCAAAGTCTGAAGCAGGCATCAAATCCTGGAGCCGGTGAGGATGGGTCAAGGGCCAAAGCTGCAGGGGCCTCTGCTCTTGTGTTTTCTGAAATATTTTTCATTTTACTGTTTTCTCTCCCATATTCTCCATGAGGACCCTTATGCAGGTCAAACCATGAGACAAAATATAGTTTGAAAAATGGATTCATTGTTACAAAGACATACAACCTAACAGGGTATGTAATATTATTACTAATAGCTAATATTTATGGATTCCTAAATCACGGAAAAGCAATCTGTATTCTCCAATTTGATCCTCATGGCAATTCACAGGTGCTTTTGATTTTATTGAAATTAAAAAAAAAAAGTTGGCTTATGAAAATAAGTAACCTGTCCAAAGCCAGGAAGTGGGAAAATTAGGTTCTAAATCTCAAAGTTTATTATTCATGGTTTGTGCCCTTCCCACCATACTAGACAGATAGATAGATAGATACATAGATGGATAGATACATACATACATAGATACATAGGCAGATAGGCAGATATAGGTATGATTATAAACACAAGGGCATCGATTGATAGCTACATAGATACATAGGCAGGTAGACAGATATAGGTATGATTATAAACACAAGGGCATTTTTTTCTTCTTCTGGAGACAAACCTCATATTTTATTTCAGAATTTTTAGATGGATATTGTATTCATTCATTCACCAATTCATCATTCATTCCATCAGTCAACAAATATCTTTTAACATCTACTCTCTCCTGAGAATTAATTAATTATATTATTTCATTGAGGTATAATTGACATGTACTATTATAATAATGTCAGGAGTACAACATAATAATTTATTCTCATACACTATGAAATGATTACCACAATAAGTCTAGTTACAATCTGTCATCATACAAAGTTAATTTTTTTTTTTTCCCAGTGATAAGAACTTTTAAGATTTACTCTCTTGGCAATTTTCAAGCATGTACATTACATTCCCATAACTTATTTATTTTTTAATTGGAAATTTGTACTTCTTGGCTCCATTCACTCATTTTGCCTACCCATCTAACTCCTCTCTCTCCTAGCAAGCACTGCTTTGTTCTTTGTATCTATGAATTTTGTTTTGTTTGTTCATTTGTTTCATGTTTTAGATTCCACATATAAGTGAGAATAGATGGTATTAGTCTTTCTTTGTCTGACTTATTTCCCTTAGCATAATACCCTTTGGTTCATCTATGTTGTCACAAATGACAAGATTTATTTTTTATGGCTGAACAATATCCCATTGTCTATATATATCACCTCATATATTTTTAAGATTGTATTGATTTATTTGAGAGACAGAGAGCATGAGCAGGCAGGAAAGGACAGAGGGAGGAGGAGAAACAGTCTCCCCACTGAGCAGAAATACCACTACAGGGCTCAATCTCAGGACCCTGAGATCATGACTTGAGCTGAAGACAAATGTGCTTAACAGACTGAGCAACCCAGGCACCCACACATCATTTAAAAAAAAAAAAAAAGATTTATTATTTGAGAGAGAAAGAGTATGAGCAGTTGGAGAGACAGAGAGACAGAATCTCAAGCAGACTTCTCAGGGCTCGATATCACAATCCTGAGATCATGACTGGAGTCAAACCCAAGAGGTACATGTTCAACCAAGGTGAGCTATCCAGACTCCCTTATAGTAAGTACCTTAAGTATCTCATGTTTCATCCATTAATCCCTTGATGTACACTGACATTGTTTCCATATCTTATCTATTTAAAGAATACCTTGATGATATATCTTTTTGAAGTAGTGTTTACATTTTCTGCAAATAAATACTTAGTAATAGAATTTCTAGATAATACTGTAGTTCTATTTTCAGTTTTTTGAAGAACCTCAACACTGTTTTCCACAGTGGCTGCAATTTACATTCCCACCAACAGTACATGAAGGTTCCTTTTTTAACACATCCCTGTTCAACACTTGTTATTCTTTGTCTTTTTGATAATATCCATTTAAACAGGTATGTGGTGAGATCTCGTTGTGGCTTTGATTTGCATTTCCCTGAAGATTAGTGATGTTGAGCATCTTTTCATGTGCCTGTTGGCCATCTGTATGTCTTTAAAAAATAACATCTATTCAGGGGCACCTAGTTGCCTTAGTTGGAAAAACATGCGACTCATGATCTCAGGGTCATGAGTTGAAGCCCCATGTTGGGTTTAGAGATTATTAGAACAACAATAATAAACAAACAAGCAAATAAACAAACTTTAAAAAGGTGAAAAGATGTCTATTCATATCTTCTTCTCATTTTTAAATTAGATTTGTTTTTGTGCTATTAAGTTGTATGAATTCTTTATATATTTTAGCTATTAACCTTTTATTAGATACACAATTTGCAAATATTTTCTTCCATCCGATACATTACCTTTTCATTTTGTTGATGGCTTCCTAAACTGTACCAAAAAAGTTGGCTTTAAAAGATCCTTGTCATCCTGGGGGAAGATCTTATATGCTGAAAACCTTCCCTGAAATCAGAATGTGGGATTTGGGGGGCACTTTCATTCTGGTCATTTCTATTGTGGATCAGCTCTCCTCCTGCACCTAAGGATGCATCTTATTGATAATGTTGACACCAGCTCTCAATTGATTCTCCTCTGATATGCAACCTTTGATAGTGATTTGTTCTCTCCTTAGTGTTCATTACCTTTGGTCTGGTTTCCTTTTAATAAGCAAAATATAATTAAACTTGGAGGCATTGCTTGAATTCCATTCCCCGGTGCCTTAAACTTTCTCTTCCAAATCAATTTAATCACAGAAAATGTCGAAGATAAAATAGATATTGGAGGGGGAAAAGGCATATAGTAAGATTGAGTTCCAAGGTTCTGGGTGGTTTTTGGCGTGGTCAAAGAGCTGATAGTGTATATGAGGTTGGGGTGTGGGTAGAATAGAGTTGACTGAATAAAAAATGAGTGTGTGGTTCTGTCCAAGAATCTGGGAGTTCAGGTTTGGAAGTTCACAAGGGATCAACTCACTTACTTGAATTTTAGTGTTTCTGTGGAGACTGTCACACCTAGTTTTGCTGTAAATGTTATCTGTTCATTGTGCTTTTGCAACCTAGCTGCCCTATGTATTTTCTCTGGTATTTGGAGAATTTGAAACTATTATTTTCTTCCACCCCATGATTCCCACAGGGGCTTTAAGTGATGCTATACTCCTTGTCTTTCACTTTTGATCCAGACCACTTTCTTTCCCTCCTCCCTACAACCTGGAATCCTTTGAAACACACAAAATCAGATAATTCTACTCACTATCTCTGAATTAGCTTCCTCTCATTCATTAAATATTTCAGTCATTCGATCCCTATATAGTATAGTGCTCACCCATTGTTCCTTAGTAGAAAATTCAACATTCACAAAAACCATTTATTCAACACCCTGGTTTCATGAGTCCCTGAACTCATTCTTAGATTAGCCTACTATTTCCAACCCCAGGGACATATTCTCCTGGTCATATCTGAGACATTACTAATAACTGCATCATTTACAAAGTCTCTGTTTCAAATTAGAACTCTCCTATTACTACTCTCCACCTTTCTATCTCACTATTCTATTACCTTAATCCACAAGGATTTGGAGGTTCTTGAAACCTCCAATACCATCTACTACAATAACTTTTCACTGAACATGCCCTTTGTCTTTTCATTATCATCCTTAAATAATTTAGGAGGCATAGCCCATTTAGTTCACTCCCTTGAATATGCTGGTGCTGGAATATAGTAAGGATTGTATGAAGGTTAGACTATATGTTGTCCACCATTTTTAGAGGGAATTCCATATTCAAAGGCCTAAGGTGGAAGAAGGGGACAATTTTAAGGAAAAAAGTATTGGTATTTTAAAGGTTGAACTGTGTGAAATAAGTGTTAGGTTGGGCACATACACAGAGACCAAGTAATAAGAGCTTTTCAAAGCCAGGCCAAATAACTTGTTTGTTTACTTGGGCAATAAGAGACAATTAAAAGTTAATGAATTAGGGGTGGTATTCTGGGTTGCCTTAATTTGCTAGGACTGCTGTAGGAAAATACCATAAACTGAATGGCTTAAACAACAGATACTCATTATCTTTTTGCTTTAGAGGTTGGGAGTCTGAGATCAAGGTGTTGATAGGACCATGTTCCTTGTGTAGGTGCTAGAGAAGGATCTGTTCAAGGACAGTCTCTTAGTTTCTGACAGTTTCTTGTGGTAGCATAACTCCATTTTTCTCACGACATTTTCCTCATGTGTGTGTCTCTATGTCTAAATTTCCCTTTTATAAGGACAGCAACATTGGATTAGGGACCAACCCTACTCCAGTATGAACTCATCTTCACTTAACTGGTCACATCTGCAATGATCCTAATTCTAAACAAGGTTGTGTTCTGAGGTATGGGGATAAAGACTTCAACATAAGAATTCTGGAGAACATTATACAACCCACAGTATGGATTTCATATACAGTATTTTTAACATCATATGTGACTTCAAATGCCACCTCACCAAAGAGAACCCTGCTTTCTCCTATCACCAGGAAAAAAAAAAAATCCTCCATGGGGCCCTCTGTAGATTTTCTTTTTCTGTAAATGACCTCATTAAGAAATGGAGCAAGGATTACAATATAATGTGCAGCCAGCCTTCACTGTTCACTAAGCAGACCCACATAGCAAGAGAGGACGATCCAGAGCAGAACTCAGAGACAGAGGCTGGACCTCTTTATTCCCATGGATGATGCTGGAAAAGGCCTCTGTTTTCATGTCTGGAAGCATTCACCAAAGTTAGGCCAAGAGAAGTCAAAGTAATTTAGATTCAATCTTCTCTCAGAAATGAAATGAACAGAAGTTTTATTAAAAGGAAATGAAGAGGAAATTGAACTTTCATATTTCATTGTGCAATTGTGATGACAAAAAACAATATTCGTGAACAGAAGTTTGAAAGATTGTTATTTATATGTCTTTTCTCCCCCCCTCTGGATTCACCTATACTCTACTTGCTCTTTCAAAATAGGGGACAAGGCATTTTTACTTTCCCCTTAAGAGCTTAGTCATAGTAATAGAATGACTAGTGTAAGCTAATGTACTCTGTGTAATTTTAAACAATTTTTACACTTTCTAATAGAACAAATTTACTTTAAGTGTTTAATAGTGGAAGATGGAATAAAAGTCAAAATTTATTTTTTGTGTCATTATTAGCTACAACTTAGATAAAATATATGTATTTGGTCTTTGTTATCTTTTCTTAGGGAAGACTATATTAGAACATGGCTATAGTAAGTAAAATCATAAAGCGATTAGAAATTGGTTTAGCAAATTTCCTATTGAGAAATCAGAACGTGTATTTTTAGGATTTCATTTCTATTTAGTGGTGTGATTCTATATAAAGATAGTATGACTGAAATAGGGCTTGCTATGACTGAATTATTTAAGGAAAAGGGGGTGTTGCTTCCTTCATTTGAGCCACTCTGGGCACTAAAATGTTGACTTTGATGGTCAGGTGAAGCCTCAAGGTGAGGAATCTGTAATACAATCTTGAGGATTCCTTAATATGAGACTTCATGAATCTGTAATGGTTCTACTGAGAATAGCTGAAAGCCTATTTAGAAATGGGCACTAGAAACTGTTCCTGTGTATACTTAAAAAAAAATTAGCCCCTTTCTCCATGGCACTTAATGTGTCCTAAGATCTCTCTCCTGTTCCTTCTCACCATGGAGCTGGCTATAATTCTTAACCAATGAAGGATGTATATAGTGAGGAATGTAACATCAGACCAGGCTGTGATAAGAAGTAACTCTAGCCATGAGGGGTTAACTCAACAGATATTTCTCACTCATCCTACCAGCCCTACATAGGTGAATAGAAGGCTCTGCTCCATGCAGTCTTTCCGAGATCAAGTCTGACAGGACTTGTACAGTCTGATAGCTGAATCTTGAGTCATAACAGAAAAGGAAGAAAGATGCTAGAGATTTGTGCATGACATTTTGCTGTCATATCTCCCAAGTCACACATATCAGTTTTAATCACATTGATGGGCCAGAATTAGTAACATGCAAAAAGCTTAGAAATCTTGGGAATGTTTGGTGAGTTGCAACATGGGTCCAGGTTTTATTATTATATGTCAAGTCCCATCTCACATGGCCCTCCATCTCCATAGCCTGAACTATAGTGCTGCTGCTGTCTAACTTATCTCTTACTGGCTGGAAATGCTGGGAACGAGTGAATGAAAGCTGGACCACCATGTGGGATAAGGTCAGAGGTTACAGAAAGGAAAATGGGAAAGAGCCTACGTCTGACACAGTTATGATTTGGAAGGTTATTCAGGAGTCATATCAATTCTTTGACTTTTTCAACCATAAGTTTATTATGTCTTTAATTCTTTGTCCTTTTTGTTATAATATTCAAAGCCCTTGGCTCTATATCTATAATAAGAAAAGTAGAATAATACTGCAGTGGAAGTATAGATCTTTTGAGGAAGAATCAAAGAAAGTTTAGAGAACCCTAACGGGTGATATTTGTGGTCTTCTAACTAATTAAAGTGTTGTTTCTGGTAAAGGTGCTGCCTCCAGAATGGCTCTAAAAATTCAGAGGAGCCAGAAAAGAGGAATGGTTTTTCATTAAAGCAGAAAAGACTAAAGTCGTAAGTAGAAGAGCTTCTATTCTTGAATATGAAAGAAAATTGAAGCTGGTTAGCAGTGGAAAGTGTTGGAGGAATACACATCCCTGAGAACAGAGGTCCTGGAATTAAGAGCTGGATGGGTCTTTCCAAGTCAGCTAGTCCCTCTCCTTAATTTCGTTAGAATGTAAACACCAGAAGGATAAACTTCATAGGATAAATTTCATTAATAGGTATTCCTGGAAGATAGTGTTCTGTGGATAATTAAGTTTAGGAAATGCTGCTTAAACAAAGCTAAGGAGATAAGTAAGCCATAGGGCTTCTTCTAGTCTTTAATAAGATAATACACATAGTAACTCTCTAAGAGAGGGGATATAATAAGAAACATTTCTTCAAGATTTGACCATGGTGCATGTTTTTTGTCAAAATGATCTCAGGGGCAAAATGTGTATGTAGGAATGTTGACATAAACAGTCATTTCTTCTTGAGAATTTAAACACTAATGCTCTTGCGAGAAAAGGGATGCTCTTATAATCTTTTTGCCTTCATCACTGCTGGCAGTTTAAATTCTCAGGCCCAGGAATAGTTTCCTGAGATGTAGACATAATCTCCTATTATGACTTCTCAGTTCTTTGCTTTCTTAGTTGGTCTTTGGGTTCACAATGGGAATTTATACCTTGTGGAAAATGCCACATTCAACTTAACCTCTGCTCTTGTCTGCATCGAGGTTCATCCATTCTGTACACATGCATGTGAGGAGTGTGACTGTTCTTACTGGTGCCTTTGGAACTCGGTTGCTCCTTGGTTCCCTTTACACAAGGATGGTTTGGTATTTAGGCAAAACTAAGCTGATGATAAGCATGTAAACACCTCTCAGAAAGCCTTCTATTGTAGCACCTGCCCTGAAAGCCCATAAGTCTTATTTCTCCTTCCACAAGAGTGGTGGGGTCAAATCTCAAACAAAGCAAAACAAAACAGAAACTATCTATCTGTATTTATATCTCTATCTCTATCTATCTCTATCTATATATCTCCACTTTTCAGCTCTGCAATTCCTCACTGGCACCTGCTGATCATTCATGGCCCTGACAGAAGACACTGAATGGATACAAAGGGATTGACATTTTCAAGTTAAGAATACATAGATAACGACTCACAATGAACATCGTATTGCTCCCAGACAGTGGTTGATTTTCTTTGATGGCTTTGAAAAGTACAAAACTGCAACAGGGACCGCTGTTCTGACTCGCTCACTTAGAGATTTCGTTTTTTGGGCTGCGGAAAGCAGGATAAGTTTTAGCTAAAATTAAAATTCAATAAAGGTCAGTTCTCTAGGCTATGAAAGAGAAATCAGAGCATAAGAATAGCTGAGTGGATCCCACCAAGCTGACCTATAGCAGTTGATAATAATGATTTTCAAGGCAGGGCAAGAGGAGACCGATGACTTTTGTGAAGAAAATGGTGAAACAGTTTGAAAAAAGAGGAACAAGGGAAAATGAATATCCTTTGTTAACATAATTAAATATCTTTCTTGCTGGGATCATTGCTAGAGTAATTGTCCATAGTACTTCCATTTTTATTAAAGGAGCCTACATTCTATTAGTGGTTAAGTTAGGTTATATTAATGGCATTAGGGACTTTCAAATATATTTCAGTAACACTTCTCACAGGAATGATTTTTGAATCCATTTGGAGAAGAGAAATAGACCAAATCATTTTTTTGCATTTATTAAAAAGTTGAAAATTGGGCTGGAATTTGAATGTCAACCCATCTTACCCAGGTCTATTTGGATCTGTTAACCAGAATCACTAAATCCTTTCATGTAGCACTGAAGTAATGAGATGCAAATGGTGGCTTTTTGTTCTGTAGTTTTGGTTTTGGGTTTGGTTTTGAGTGCCCGGATGTGAAACAAAGGTACACTTACAAGTGTGAGCACATGCGTGACACATTTGTGGTATGGTACAGAAAGAGTTTAAGTTTCCTCAATATTTCCTTATGAATGATAATTTAACCTAAAATATCTACACTCTATGGAGATATAGTGGAGAACTGAAAAGTTATATTTTTAAGGGCATATATATTTTTAATAAATTGGAATAATCTTGGGAATAATAAAAATGATGAGACTACTAATAAACCTACATTTTCTCATTTTAATCCTTTGCCATATTTCTCTGAAGTGAGTATTACCCTATTCGCTCACAAATTTAAAATATGAGGCATTATTTAAACTTTCTTTGAAAATTCATAAGAATCTACTAAGGCTTTAAATCTGCACTCTGGATATGATTTTTCATTGTGTGAGTGAGTAAAGGCATGAATCCCACATATAGTGAGGCTGACTACAGCTTCCTGTTTAGATTGAAAATGGATGCTCTGATACCTGTGGCATTTCGTGATGATGCAGGTTAGTTCCTGCCAGCAGAGTGGTGCTTGTTTAATGTTTTCTCGTATGTCATGGGTACACAGTCGTTGGAATACTGGGTTAACTTTCAGGTTATTTTATCAAGGATATTAAAAGCAAGCTGCCACACAAAGCAAGAGCCCACATAGCAGAACTGGGTATGTCTTCCTCGGGCACTCAGAGCAGCTAAAGCCATCAGTCAGGGGCTGACAAATCTGTCTCCTCAAGGTGGGTTTAAGGAACCAGAGAAGCACAGATTGCTGCACCACAACCTTTTATACTTTGGTTTTATTCACCACCCCTAATATTTTATGGGGAGCCAGAGACGTCCACCTTCCAGAGCCAAACTCAGGGTCAGCCTCAGCAGGAGGGCACATATCCTGGAACATGACATTTAGCCCTTGCTTTGCAGCACCCTGGAATCCCACTGCCTTGCATGCTCCGTCCTCCATACCCTCTCATCCCACTGGAAGATAATTTCCATGAGACAGGTCTTGCTTTTCCTGCTTGTTTTTCCACTAAATCCCTGCTCCTTAGAAGAATGCCTGGCACGGAGTGGGGATTCAACTTCAATTTCAACCAAAAGAAGGAATCTTCAACTCACTAGCTAGAACTCCGGCCACACCCAAGTTTCCTCCTTTTGGAACAAACACAACAGAACTTACTGGGGTCTTCTGACCTTGCCATCATTCCTCTCACTCTGGATTTTAGCTGCTTCCTATGTAACTGATGGAAATATAGTCCTTTTACCTTTCTCCAAGTCTGGACTTAAAACTTACCATACTCCTACTAAGGTATATAATTTAATTTTTCTCTGTATCCTCAGACCATAATTCTTTCTTTTTCTAATTTGTACCAGTAAGAAAAACCCAAACAAATTACATTTCTTCTTTCAAAAGCACCATTGCAATTTTAGTTTGAAACAGTGACCAAAAGACAAAAAGAAATATATTCCTATATTTTTCATGTTTATTTTTTCTCCTCATAAAAGTAACATATTGGTCTCGTAGAAATTATAGATAGTAGAAAGATAAACATTCCACATAATTATATCTTCTAGGGATTTTGTGTGACTGTGTTTTATATCCTTTCCTCCTTTGCCAAAACATACATGTGAGTGCACACACACACATACACACAAACACACACAAGTACACACAGGCCACTGCATATGTCTTTTTTGTAAATTGCTTGTTTGCTCCCCCCACAAAATATTTTATGGTGCAAATTTTCTCCCAAGAGCTCCACAACCTAAGAGGTTGTGATGTGAACTTGGCCTATTCCAAACACAAAGCAACAATGGATACAATATTACAAAAGTTGGTGAATGGCAGCCAGAATGATAAATCTATGAGCAGATAGGTAGAAGGAACAATAAATGGGGTGGGAAAAAGCCTTGTTTTTTAGAAACTCATCTAGAACATGGGATGCCAGAGGCTTCCACAAAAGACACCACTTTCTCTTCGAGAGAGTTTAGAGTCCATAATCACAGACCAGAAGAAGAAACAATATTCTTGGCAAGAGAGTCAGCGTACACAACAAACAGGAACATGAACACCAGTATTGTACCTAACACGTTTGTCACATACCACATTGCTTTCTCTTTTTTACAGCCCCTCCTCTATACCACAAAATTATTCTCAGTAATAGGAATGCAGTGTCATGTTAATGATACTGGCTAGCAAAAAAATGCAGACGATGAAAATGCCTTTCATTGAACATTTTATATGAAATCAATCCCATAAAAAATAAAAGAAATTTAATAATGCATAAAGTGAAAAAAGTAATGGATTGATAGTATTCGAGTACATTAATGTCTTTTTTTTAATGAAGAGGGGAAATGCACTCAAAGAAATACTTCCCAGACAGAGCTCTCCAAGGTTCACAGAACAATTTGACGTGGAATGTAAAATTGATGTGACTTAAGTTTTCTATCTGTGTCTTTACAATCACTGTTCTATCCTTATTTAGTTTCAAACCTTGGGTTCACACTCAGGAATGTAAAGAACCACAGGACTGGAGATTGAATTCCACCGAAAGAGAAAAAACAAGTATTCTGAACCTATGAGCTTACTTTCTAAGCAAATACATGTAGCTGAGGTCATGTAATTGGAGATCTACCATGTATCTGAACTTCTCCCAGTATTTCCTCTTTAGAATTTATAGAAATAGTTATTTCAAGGATATGGCTTATGATAAAGGTAAAAAAAAAAACCTGCAATAAAAATACTGACAGTTAACTTATATTCCCCTATAACATTTGATCAATTCATTTCACAATTAGGAAGAGAAATTGGCAAATCCATTTTTACAGCAAACTCATATCAAATTGCCATGTCTTAAAATGACTAATTAAGAAACTGAATCCAATAAGATGCTGAAACAAATAATGCATGAATATATTTCTTTTATAAACCTACAAAAATTAAAAAAAAAATACTAAGCTGCAGCGAATGTCTTAATAAACAGGAAATTAGAAATCAAATAAGAGAACATTTTTAGAAAAGTGTATTTTTGGAAGTATAAAGAAATACATAAATGAAAATTATAAATTTTTCAATCACAAGAAAATACCACATAATAAAATTTGCATACTGCAGCTACTGCAATTTCTAGAGGGAAATATATAGCCTTAAATGTGAACTAGGAAGGAGAAATAAAAAATTAATGACAAACTTTCAACTCAAGATGGTAATTATAGAACATTAGTCTAAATTTCAAATAGCAAGGGAAGAGTACAGTAAGTATATAAGAAGAATATTAGTTAACTTTTAAAAAGAAACAATAAAGAGTATCGGTAAAGCCAGGAATTGGATTCAAGAACTTTCAGAAGGGGGGAGGGTGGAAATCTGGGAAGAAGGCAATGAGCATGGGAAACAGAATCTTCATAAATGATCAATATTAAGGACTTAAAAAGAGGCATTGCTGCAACACTAAGCTTTTTTATCTGTGTGTAAGAAGATTCCCTATCATTGGATAATGCTTAAAAACATAATTTATTGTTTTCATGCTACTTATTAGTTTCAGGGCTATCCTGGAAAACACTGAGGACTACAATATCAGAAATCATTCTTCATCTGTTCACACAGTTCAGCTACAAGAGTGTCATCTCACCAGATTTCAATAAAACAAAAAAGAAAAATGGCAACAAGCATCCGTCTTTCCCTACTCTAGCTCCTGTCCAGGTAACTCTCACACTGAGCATTTTTCATCAGAAAAGCATGACTGGTAACAAATGGGATAGTAATAATGCATTTTGTAACACAATTACTTGCTTTGTTTACTTTCTATCTTTCTTTTTCTTTCTCCCTCTGTCTCTCTCTTTTGGTTACTTGGTTTGTTTTTCAAACCACAATAATTTGGGCTGAGTTACAACTTAAGCCAAACAGATTCGTTTTGTTAAACAAAAATCAACTCTGCTTGATAAAAACTAGAACTAAGCATTCTTTTACCTCTTTGGAGAAAACTTTCTCTAAAGTGGGGCTACTGTTTTAGGTATTTTGTTGCATAATATAGTAACACCGAGTGAAAAATTCCCCATACACGTATGACTACCTGCTTTCATTGTTCCTTTCTCCAACTCTACTCCAGGTCAACCTCAGATAATCAAGAATAGATCATTAAAGATCAGTAAATGAACAAAAGATCATTTAATAGATCATTAAACAGATCATTAAAGCCCACTTAAAGAGGGCTGTAATATAAATACTTATGTTTATAAGTATTCTCTTAATAATGGATTTTTAAAATTGATTCTAATTTCTTGCTGTTACAAAAATTTTATAATGGACATACATGCATAGTCATTCAGCACCTCTAATATCATCCCCCAGAACATATTCAGAGAAGTAGGACTATTAAGTCAAAGGGTATGATGACTTAAGGATTCTGATACATATCATTTTATTAATATTCATTAAAACCTAATTTGTGCTATCAGCAATGTATGACTTCTCCACCTCATTGCAACACATGAGCTTGAAAACTGAAACATTTTTTTCTTATCTAATTTGATAAGTATATATGGATCTGTTGTTTAAATTTAATTTATTTGACTACTGAGACAATTTTCCTTTTTAATGATGTACTTTTTCATCTTCTATATTTCTTTGCTTCTCTGTTTTCTACTCAAATCACCTGGCCACTCTTGTAGTTAGGTGTTACCGTTTGTCTTATTGATGGGAGCAAATGTTTATATATGAAAGTGTGAATGTGTTGTCTTACTTGTTACTAATATTGTACATCAGTGCTCTGTATTTTAATTTTGCATATATTTTAATAAGTTTATTAAACTTGTTTTATTTACTTTGTGATTATTTTCATTACTTTTATGCTTTAACAAAACTTTACATTTTTGTTTTGTTTTGTTTATTCATTTTTAGAGGGTGGGGGCAGAGGGAGGGAGTCTTTCACACAGACTCCCGGCTAAATGAGGAGCACAATGTAGAGCTTGATCCCACAAATCATGAGATCATGACCTGACCTGACCAGAATCAGAGCTTCAACTGACTGAGCCACCCAGGTACCCCAAAACTCTACTATCTTGAGATCAGTTTTCACCTTTACTTCCTTTTAATTTTTTTTTAGCGTTCTGGCTGTATACATTTAAATATTTGATCAGTAGACTGCATATTTAGGTAAATTTAGTAAAGTGATAAAGATAAATTATAACATAGGTTTTATTTTTTGCATTCAAAATGATAATCAAGGTACATTCTATTACATATAAGATGCATCTATAAAGTCATTCTCACAAACAATATTTCTTGACAGCATTTCTCATTTCCTCAAAAAGGCATGCAATTTTTAAATTTCTTTTAATGACGAAATTTTAAACTAGGCATGGTTCTCCCTATTTTGAGTTAACCTGATGGCCACAAATCTCTTAGAATGGTATGTGTCACAAAAACATATTTTAAATTCAAAATTTCTTTTCTTGTTTGGAAGGGGGACCTTATAGCTATTATGAATCAGTGGGCACAGATAGAATGTTCTTGATTACTTTCAAAAATCTTTCAGGGATGTTCAACATGACTTCATGCTAAATAACATCCTCTTTCAGTCCATTTCACACTGACAAAGATTTCCTGATAAACAGACATTTTCCCCTTCAATTTACCTGAGAACAACTCCTTATATTCTGAGTGCTGTGGTTTGTTTAGGTAAGCTCAGATGTATATGATTATAATGGATGGTAATGGTTATAGAATTAAGGGCAAGTTTTATTGCTGGAAAATTGATGGGGTAAGAAAAGTAACTGCCAACTTAAAGCCTAAGTTAACACATGAAAGAAAAAAACAAACACTCAGAAGTTACTACTGAAGACAAAGGGAATGTGGGGTCCAGGCCTTCCTTAAGAATCTATATCTTTGGGTGTCTGGGTGGCTCAGTTGGTTGAGCAACTGCCTTCAGCTCTGGTGGTGATCCTGGAGTCCCAGGATCAAGTCCCGCATTGGGCTCCTGGCTCAGTGGGGAGTCTGCTTCTACTACTGACCTCTCTCCTCTCATGCTCTCTCTTATTTCTCTTTCTCTCTCTCAAATAAATAAAATCTTAAAAAAAAATCTGTATCTTTTAGGGGGCCAGAAAGGATTTATGAAGTCATTATTAGCACAGGCACTGGGACTTGTAACTGGCTAGATCCTTCTTCTGTTACCTAATAGTGCTATTCAGCATAAGTGCTGAACAGTACCCACAGGTACCAAGGACACAGTGGGCATTAGGTAACAACAATAATGAGAATTTCTGTCTGCCCTATCAGTACTTTCCCACCTCACAGCTACCTGTGATCATGTTTTTGATCGCCTGTTACAAATTCAGTCCACTAATACTCTGGCAGAATCTGTTTCCTTTGTGTTATTTTTGTCTGTATTTCTTATCTTGCCATTTACTTCTCCTTTTATTTGCTCATTTGATTTATTCATTAATTAAGTCATTTTCTCATCACAAATATAGAGAGGATCTACTCTGCTCAAGGTATTTGTGAAAATTACAAAGGAAATATTTGCCTTAAAACCTGTAGTAGTTATGTGTCACATCATAAGGATTTAAGTAGGGTTAAGAATTAAATAGGCTACTCTGGGACACCGATGGAAGACAACTATTGCCGTCTTGATGGTCTCAGGATGCTTCCTGAAGGAAGTGGCTTTGAAAGAGAGACCTGAAGATGAATAGGAGTTGGACATGTGGGAGTATATAGAGGGTCAAGGTGGTGAGAATATTATCAGAAAATGGAGAAGCATGTATAGAGACATTGTATAGGTCAGGTTTTTCCAGAGAAACAGAACCAATAGGGTATAAATATTCTACAGACAGGGACCTATATTTTAAAGAATTAGCTCCTCTCATTATAGGGGTTGAGAAGTCTGAAATCTGCAAAGCATGCTGGCACGGTGGAAACTCAGATCAGAGTTAATGCTGTAGTCTTGAATCTAAACTATTCTCCATTGACTAGTCAATACCTGACATAGGATAGATCCTTTATAGGTGAGAGTTGAAGGAAAGAATGAATACAGTGCCACATAAAAAGGATTCATGTCCTTCTCCAGCATCTCCAGATAAGAAGTACTCCTGGTTCTGGGATTAATATATTACCAATTTTTAAAATCTTAAACCTCATATATTCTCACAATGATAAACTCACTTCCTCATCTATTAGCCTAACTAGTGGATACAAGCACATCTTTCTGCATTTTTTGCAAATAACTGTATGTGACAGAAAGAAAGGGGGAAAAAAAAGGATGATGCCAACTGTTAGAAGCTCATATTTTCCAAGAAAATATTTTTTTAAAGATTTATTTATTTATCCTAAGGCGAGGGGAGCAGAGGGAGAGGGAGAGAGAAACACAAGTAGACTCCATGCTGAGTGTGGAGCCTGATGTAGGGCTCCATTCCATGACCCCAAGATCATGACCAGAACCTAGAACAAGAATCAGATGCTCAACTGACTGCACTACCCACATGCCCCCCTCCAAGAAAATATTTTTTTAAGATGATATTGTGCTTTGAGATTTTGAAATGGATGTGTGGCTTTTCTTAATTTGATGAGAGTTCATCATTTCGTGGAGGTAGGTTGCTACCTATTTGGTAAAGCCAGTTATATTTTATACAGTTGCTGTGATGCAGAAGATAAGTTCAAAACATTAAAATAATGCTTGTGATACAGAAGATAAGTTAAAAGCATTAAAATAAGTACATGCTATTAAAAACTCTGGAATCAGAACAACATTGCTTCTATTTGACCCCCTGGGCTCCTCAATCACATGTGCTGCAATTCAGAATTGCCTATTAACTGAACCTATAGTGTGACTGAGAGATGGGCTAGTAGGGCAAATAAAACACTGTTGGAATAAATCTGAAATATAGTGTGAATTGATTCAGGTTTATGTACACAACTCCAACACAACTGGCGAAAAATAACTTGGCTCTATCTCTTTCATGCATAAAATAAATCCTTTGAAATATTTTGAATATTAGTCAAGAGAAAAACAGTTATTTGTCACTTTTAATTTTCATTCTATTTTAAGACGAGCAGACCCTGACAGCTAATGGTTCTTTGCTTTGCTGATCATAAAATCATTATCTTCTGGGTGTTGGTCATTGTTACACTTGAAGACTTTTATGTTGTGAGTGGAAGCAGGCAATTTTGGTGATAGAAATGAGGACAGAGTTAACTTGTTCTGCAAGTGAGAAGGATGGGTGGACGTGGGGAATTTCCTGATGAAGGGTCAGGAGTGAGAAGGCTAACTCCTGGAAGAGAATATTTAGGGATACACAGTGGCTTAGAAGAGGGATATACAGAGAAGATAGATGTGGCTCAAAGGGTTTTCAAGTAAATTCTTGTAAACTGTAGGATGACAACTCCCTCCTTCATCCTCCTTTGTTGGTAATCTTTTTTTTTTTTTTTTAAATGATGCCTTACTCAATAATATTCTTTTTTTTAAAAAATATTTTATTTATTTATTTGAAATAGAGAGAGATCACAAGTAGGCAGAGAGGCAGGCAGAGAGAGGGAGAAGCAGACTCCCTGCTGAGCAGAGAGCCCGATGCAGGCCTCGATCCCAGGACCCTGGGATCATGACCCGAGCCGAAGGCAGAGGCTTAACCCACTGAGCCACCCAGGCGCCCGCTCAATAATATTCTTGGGCAAAGGGAATTTGGGGAGAGAAGGTTGAAAAAGATGAATGAATTACAAACATTCTGAAACAGGTGACATTCTATAAATAGAGAATAAGTATTTATATGTGCCTGTGTTTGTGTATGTGTGTTTTCCTACCAGATGCCAAATTATTAACTAGTCAGGGCACTTATTAGTCTTAGTCTGGCCTTTAGTCTGGCCCTCAGTCTAAGACTGAGTTTGATGGAGGAACATATCTAACTGTGGGCATTTCCTAAAGACTGGCTATGCGTTAGACTCTGGATTACATAATTGATACCAGTCTCCCCACTCTTAGAGTTCTAATCTTCTGTTCACTCATCTGACAAATATTTGTAGAGAACCCTTCTAGAAAAATCTACCTCCAGACACACAAATTTAGCCCATACAGTAAAAGTATTGCTCTTTACCATTTCAGTAGTGAATAACATTATTACAGTGAGGGAAATTTTGGATTTGATGTCATATTTCAGTAAAAATAAACCTAAATAAAACATGTATATATTTCTGAAGTTCAGAAACACATCCTGTAAAAAGGTACTAGGGTTACATTATCTTGGGAAATAATGGAATAACTAATGTCTGTCTAATTTATTCAGTACTTAGAATTTTAGTTGTCATTTTATATTTTAACAACCTCTTATCAAACATCATTTATGGGTTCCTGCTGCCTCTCAGTCACCTCCACTGTGACAGTTCAAACTTGATGTGTCTAAAACGGATCTCACAATATACCTGCATTTCTTCAAAAAGAGCATTTGCTTTGACTTCCTCTGTGGACTGACAAATTGTCCACAAGACCCTGGAATCCTCTACAGATCTACTGTTTCTCTCTCTCTCCATCTTCAGTCGCCAAATTTCAGAGTCCTTCTTCTAAAGAGATTCATCCATCTAACTTCTTATTGTTAGCTCAGAGCAGTTCTGAGTTAGTTATAAGTGAACTATTCAATTCAAAGAGAATCTTAACTAGTTTTGGTGTCCATACTCTCTGTTCAAGTTACCATGCTAGACAAAGGTTTCAAAAGGCCCTAAACTACAGCTTTGACCCCATCATTCCCAAGTCTCTCAACTGTGATTTGCTTTCCCTTTTCTCTTAAATATAATTCCTTCTCAAACAATCAACAAACAACAACAACAAAAAACCCCCAGCAACTTATCTATTCTTGTGTCCTATCATCTTTTTTTTTTTTTTTTTTAAAGATTTTATTTATTTATTTGACAGAGAGAGATCACAAGGAGATGGAGAGGCAGGCAGAGAGGGAGATAGAGGGAAGCAGGCTCCCTGCCGACCAGAGAGCCCGATGCGGGACTCGATCCCAGGACCCCGAGATCATGACCCGAGCCAAAGGCAGTGGCTTAACCCACTGAGCCACCCAGGCGCCCTCCTATCATCTTTTTATTCGAACTCACCCTCCATTTAAACTGCCTCTTTCCACCATGGCCTACATCTGTCTTCTCTCTTACTTGACTGATAGGATGACTTTCATCTGAAATATCCTTCTTGCCATGCCCGTTTTCTAAAGCTGTACTCCTTTCATACAAACAGCATAAGTTTCAGCATATTAACCCTTTACTTCATTCATTCAGTTCTTTTCAAATGCTAAAGGAGTAGGTACTTTGTGTCAGTGCAAATTAATTAGTACTCTTTGGGGGTTTTATTCATTCATTCAATTGTTTTCAAATGCTAAATGAGTACATACGTTATGTCAGTGCAAATTAATTAGTATTCTGGGGCTCAGATAACAGAAACTCAAGCTCCTTCAAGAGGTAATTTAGAACATGTGGTTAAATTGCAATGAGAAAGAGTTGCAAGTTATTTATACACATCTATGCTTTGGGCTTATTCAACACCCTAGAAGATTTGAATTTCAAAAGAGAAGCAGAATTTTTTAAAAAGGTTTATTTATTTGAGAGAGAGAGAGAGATATCAAGTTGGGAGAGGGGCAAAGGGAGACAATCCCCAAGCAGACTCTTCACTAAGTGCAGAGCCCGACTCATGGCTTGATCCCACAACCCATGAGATCATGACCTGAGTAGAAAAGAGCTGGGTGCTCAACTGACTGAGCCACTCAGGTACCTCCAAAAGCAGAATATTTAAAAAATAAGTTAATTAAACATTTTCCTGTTAAGGTACTCAAGTGTCTCAAAAAGCCTAAAAATGAGATCACTGTTTAATTTCAGGAAAACCTGGGTCCTAGGACAAAACACCATCACATGTCTTCTTATTGTTCTTGTACTTCATTCTCTGTGTGATCTATCTTCAAAATGAGGTGGTCAGAATGAGTTGCTATTTTCATCCATTCCAAGTATCCAGGAAAGTATCTTCTGGTTCAACTTGGATTATTTGCTGATCTTTGAGTCAGGGGTTGGGGCTACTTGATACCAGTCAGGTAGGGAAAGTGGCAATGTGTAGAAAAAAAGGGGCTTTGGGCACATAATATCATAGGTGGCCACTCAGAGGATTATAAAGGTGAAGAAGACCAAATCCCAATTCAACAAGGTCATGATAGAATGGCAGGTAAGGTGCTTCTCTCTGCACACATTTGAAGCCATTCACAAATCCAGTAAGACATTTCATTTAATCTTAACATTTTTATGGATCTTTTTGCATTAATTTGTGACTTTAAATTTTAAATATTAATCCCAATTTTAGCATTTTGGGTAGTTACATTTAAAGTGTATATCTTAACAGCCATACTTGTGGGGAAACGTAATACTAAATTGGCCTTTAATATATTTTTCAGGCAACTGAGTAGCATTGGAATGCGTGCACTCCTCCAATCTAAACTAACTTCTTTCGGGGTTTTCTGGACCATTTTCAGTTTCATGAGATTGTTCCAATTAAATTTTCCAAAGCACTGGGAGTGTCACTGTCCAGGCAAAGGAAAGGTTTGAAACAGACTTAAAATTCTAAGGGGGAACAAAACCGGCAGCACCTCTTACAATATCTACTTTCTTTCCTCTGTAACACCTGGGCTGCTTTATTTATCTGGCAGAGTCCTTCCTTGCCAATAATATATTCAGCACATTCAGTATTCTAATTACCATAGCACAGAGAATCATCTCAGAGGATCTTGGAGAGGGGTCCCCACCTTAAAAGCCAAATGAGGAGAAGACTGAGCTATTACCCAGACACTTGTTGAGGAGGAATTTGTAAATTGTGGTGTAATTGTAATTGAAATTATAAATTTGTGGTGGCCAGGAGACTAAGCATGATCTGAAGCAGCTACAAAGAGCACTGGGTGTGGTGTCAAAAGATCAGTGGATCTGGGAAAACTGTATTAATAACAACTGGGTGATGTTTTTATTTTTATTTTTTAAAGATTTAATTTATTTATTTGACAGACAGAAATCACAGGTAGGCAGAGAGGCAGGCAGAGAGAGAGGAAGGGAAGCAGGCTCCCCGTTGAGCAGAGAGCCTAATGTGGGGCTCTATCCGAGGACCCTGGAATCATGACCTGAGCCAAAGGCAGAGGCTTTAACCCACTGAGCCACCCAGGTGCCCCTGGGTGATGTTTTTAGACTCATTTTAACATTTCCTATGTTTCAGAGAAGGATAAAGTGGGATGAAAAGCATTATAACTATAAGATTTATAAAGACTTCCTAATTTCCCTTTCTGAGTCATTAACTAGTTCAGTGATATTCTTTTATTAAAACAATTTACCATGGGTCTTTTATAGACAAGTTCACTTGGAAGTAACTAATCTTTATTTAGGACCCTTCACTGCATTACCTTCTGCCCTGGTCTTATTGATCATCACTTCCAGACAATATAAATGGTTTTCTGTCCCAAGTAATTTGAAGTTTCTTAATCTCTTAATAGTTTCATAGACTATTTGAATATTTTTTTCCACAGGAAAAGTAATATAAGAATTTTAGATACTATAAAAGTATCATATATTTATCAGAAACAAAAATAAATACACTGAAGTCCTTGAAAAGTTCAAAGAATTTAAGTTATAGCTATCATGCTTCAGAAGACAGAATCATGTATTTCTTTTTTAGGGTGCAACACCAAGGAAGTAAGTTTTCAGGAAAAAAAAAATAGAAAGTATACTGTTGACCATTAATTTTTATTGTTGTTACTGACCATAAATAGGTTAATTCATAAGCTGCCTTTAACTTTTCTCTTAAGTGCCATATTCATACTACCTTTAATTCAGTATTTATAAGTGTTTCTGATTCACTTTTGATTCTATCATGCATTAATATGCATGTAGATACACCTTTATGTGATCTTTATAAACTTGTTTCTTGTATCTCCCAAAACTCTTACATTGATAGTATCATTTTAAGGAATACAGAAGGATCCAGAGCTTTTGTCTGTTTTCCATTTGTAACTAAATCCATGGTTTTATTCTTTTCTTCAGTTGAATTATATGCCATTTAAAACTGAAGAACTTTTCTCTGAGATCAGCTGGAAGCTTTTAAAGTAGTACCAGTGTAAGATCTTGATGGTACAGATTGCTCAGACCAACTTGTCTTAGCTTTGAAGTCTCTAACCTATTCTGAGAGCTTTGACAGTTTCTATTTTCTTCCCTCACACTGCCTGACATGTGACTAAAAATGATCTATTCACAAAATGATTGTCATTTCAATTTTGCATCATGAAATATAATCTGGCAAAATGCATTTTAAAGGACAATTAAAAATTAAGTTCAACTTAAAATTCACCCCCATGGGGCGTCACCACAGAAACGCCACACCTTGCCTCAGCCATGTAGATGATCAGCTAGTGAGATACCTGTATATAACACTAAGCTAATTTGTGTGCTGGCAATACCAACTCCTCACTCCTTGGTATTGCCTCTTGATATCTATGGGAAGATTTAACTTCATTTCACAGATATTGAACACTTAAAAAAAAAGTATCAGAATCAAGAAACTTTCTGCAAATAAAGATTTTCTAAGAAGAAAAAAAATCAAATATATATGCTATCTAATTTCATAGGTAAATAAACTGAGGCCCGGGTAGACCCACAGAGGTTATTAGTAGCCAAATACAACATAACAGTATAGGAAGGGCGCCTTCAGCAGCAAGAGCTTATTTCCCTTCTCAGCTGGGTATTCTTTCTCCCATGACCATCTGCTGTGCATGTAAAAGCAAATGTGCCAAATGAAGAAATGAGAAAAACAATCCAGAGACAAATTCAAGGCATTCATCCTCACTAGTATCTTCCTATTTATTTGGGGTATGATGGGGTTGATCTGAGAAGTTATGTAATGAGAGTTGAAATGAACTGTGTTCAATAGTTCACCGGGGGGAAAAAGTTAAATTTTGTCAGGTAAGTAATTCCAGAAAAAAGGAAAAATTGGGGTTTCTTTGACATTCATCAGGTTTCAAAGGTTTAAGAGGGAAATGGACTGTAGTCTATAACCACTAGCAAATATATATAATGAAGATTTTAGCACAAACAAATTCCATTTAACGTCTATTCAATTGCCAAACTTCAATTTACATCTAATTGATAAAGATGCTCTATTAAAAATAGCCTACATCATTGGCAAGCAATCTGGTTCACAAAATCAAAAATATCTTGACCCAATGAGTTAAATTCTAGGAAAGATTACTACAAGTAATTGCAAAAGAGGTAATATAATATTCACACAAAATTTTACTTTGCAATTGGTTATAATCATGAGAAATAGAAATGGCTAAAATGTCTCAGAGTAGAGGTGCTATTTGCCTTTAAAAGAGAAAACAATGTAGCCATTCAGTATGGTAATTGTGAAGTCAAGAAAATTATAAAAAAAATTCTTTTTATATAAATAATGGTATGCCAATAAGGCACAATTTAAAATTACCATGGTATTTTTGATTTGTTTCATTTCAACTACTTATTTATTAGTTTAGAAGAGAAAACAGGAGCGGGGGAAGGGCAGAGGGAGAGAGAAAGAGAATCTCCAGTAGCCTACGTGCTCAGCGCAGAGCCTCCCATCTGGGGCTTGATATCACGACCCTGAGATCACAACCTGAGCTGAAACCAAGAGTCAAATGCTCAGCCAACTGCACCACCCAAGTGTCCCTAATATTATGGTATTAAACATGTTTTTATGTTGAGAAACACTGGGAGAAATATTTACAAATGCAAACACTGCCTTTAAGATCTGGGGATTATCACTTCTCTCTTTCTCTCTCACTGTCTTTACATTTCTAGCGATGATAATAACTGCAGTACAAATCCCTTGATCCATTCCCTCTTCAGGAGTTTATCCCACATTCCAAAGACTTCCCCCAGTATTCTGGGAAATATCCTGAATACCATACAAGTCCTCTGCAAAGCATTCCCAGGCATTTTATTCTCCCCCTCCCCCCAGGTGACCTTGGCTGCCCACAAAAGAATCAGAGAACCATCCTTGACATTGCTGCTGCTGTCCTTTCCTTGCCAAGAGAGCACTGACTCTCTTAAGAACTAATTGCTTGTTGGCTATAAAGCTCCAAGTCTCTTAGGTAGCAAACTAGGTCCTCCATCTCTGGGGGCATGGAGATTCTCTGGGTTCTGTGCAAACATTGAGAGACCTTTAGAAAGAGCCAATAGAAATCTTTCCTCTGGAGTCCTTCATTCTTCCCCATTCTATTCATGGGCTGTCCTCCTAGACATTGTCATTCCCTATGTGCTCTCCATTCTCCATCTCAAAGTGCACAAGGAACAAGAACCAGCACATTTTTATTCCCTGATTATCTCTAGAGTCAATGGGAGAACCAGGAATTTGACAGATGTTCAACAAATGATTGTTGAATGAATAAATGAATGAGTGAATGAATGAATGATATAGTAGCTGCTAGTCTGCCAGGATGTCAGTCACAATCAAGATTAATGAAGAGTTGAGATACTACCAGATTCAGGGGTGTGCGTTTCAGTCTTATATGGCTGGCACTTGTCATATGAAGTAGGTTGTGCATTTAGGTTACCCATTCAGACCTAATTTTAATCACACAAGGTAACTCAATCCACAAAGCTCCAGAACACCCCAAGTCTCTTCTCTGCTCCTTCATGTTTTTAAGAAACTGCAGTTCACTGGCATGTTGTAAGAGACTCTTATATTCTACTCCCTTGCTACAGGGAAATTCCCCTGGGTCCTCATCTTACCAAGCTCTCTCTGCCACATCTGTGCTTTGTCACATGCTGTTTACACTTCTTATAGGACACCCTCATAGCACCTTGAAAATAGTAGACACTCACTAAAAAAAAAAAATTAAAAGTCAGCTATAAACCTGTTGTTTGGGAAAGGAAAAAAATATAATTGCATGATCCCTTTCTTACATTTAGGACATTTTCATGAAAATAGGGCTTCCGTTTCTTCTACAAAAACATTTCAACATCTTAATTCATAAGAAAAATTCAAAACTGTACTTTCTAGTTATCTTTCCCTTATCTTTAGAAAGATTTAAATATTTAGGAAAAAAATGAATTAAATCTTATGTAAAACACAACCTGTTTTACCTTGTATGTATTGTTGGTATAATCGTAGTTCTTCCTTATACTTCCACATTTTCTTTTACATTAAAAAAGCCCTTGCAAATAAACTATTTCATTTGCTCTTTCATTTTTCTTCATGTATTCATACATTTAGATAATAAATAATAATTATTGAACACTTTATAAATGCTGGGCACAATAGTAGCAAATGGGGATTCAAAGTGGACCAGATAGATGGGACCATGAAGACAGGGCAAGGGCCTTGGCTTCAAGCAAACATGTAAAGCTATGTAAATAAATACGTCATCATGGTTGAATAAGAGTGATGGAAGAAAAGTTCAGGTTGCAGTGAAACACTAAGGAAGGCATCTCTATGATCACATTCTTTCAGCTGAAACTTGAATGATGGTAAGGAGTAATCAAGGTGCAGAGGGTGGTTTAAGTTCCCTACACAGGGGGCACCTGGGAGGCTCAGTGGGATAAAGTCTCCGCGTTAGGTTCAGGTCATGATCCCAGGGTCCTGGGATCGAGCCCCACATTTGGGCTCTCTACTCACCAGGGGGCCTGCTTCCCCCTCTCTCTCTTCCTGCCTCTCTACCTACTTGTGATCTTTGTCTGTCAAATAAATAAATAAAATCTTAAAAAAAAAAAGTTCCCTATACAGAAGGAATATATTACACAATGCCCCAGAAGTAGAAATAAGTTGGTCTAGTCTGGAAAGAAAGGGAAAGCCAGCGTAGAGTAAGAGATAGCAGAGCAACTAGAAGTGATGCTGGCCGGAAAAAAGAGGCTCTAGATCATTCAGAACCATATAACCCAAATTAATTGATTTTAAATGTTATTGTCAAAGGAATGAGAAGATACAAATGCTTTTAAGCAAGCAAATGATGTCATCAGATTTGCTTTTTAGAAATGGTTCCTTTAGCTACTGTATGGAGAGTTGGTTAGAACAAGGGTCAAGAGCCAGACATGGGTGGCCACTTAGAAATCCATTGTAGAAACTCCCCTAGTAGATGATTTTACATGAAGATGGGGAGGAAGGAAAGGATTAATTTTTATTTTGGAGGCAGAGCATTTGAAACTGGCAAACTCAGAAGTACTAATCTTACCTCAAAGAGAAGGAAATTGGTCCTCAGAAAAGTATGTTGTAAGGGTTCATAAATCTGAGTATTTACCATTTGGCAGCCTGTTAGTTAAAATTAAATTTGTATTTTCAAAAATCCTCTAAGAAAAATAGCTGACTTGGTAGTGTAATTCACCAAATACTTTAAATTCTAAGAAGGACACATATTGGACACTTCTCTTCTGGTGCTACATTTGGTCCTGTATTTTGCTTTGGCCAAGGAAATAGCAGCATAAATGCCACCTGCCCCGTCTGGGTTGAAGCTTTAAGAGAAAGCATATTATTTATCCTATTTTATTCCCTTATAATAAATCTAGATGGAAGATATTTCATCATCCTGGCTCTCAGAATGAAGACAACATGAAACAGAGTGCCAGTACACCTAGGATAGGCATACTGTAGGAACAAGTTATTAGCATCTGTTATTAGAAGTCACTGAGAAGGAGCACCTGGGTGGCTCAGTGGGGTAAGCCTCTGTCTTTGGCTCGGGTCATGATCTCAGGGTCCTGGGATCAAGCCTTGCATGGGGCTCTGCTCAGTGGGGATCCTGCCTCCCCCCGTCTCTCTGCCTCTCTCTCTGCCTGCCTCTCGGCCTACTTGTGATCTGTGTCTGTCAAATAAACAAATAAAATCTTAAAAAAAAAAAAAAAAAAAGAAAAGAAAAAGAAGCCACTGAGAAGATTTTGTAGTTGGTTACTACAGCAAAACTAATACTCTGATGGATTATATTATATTATATATATACTTATTCTCCCTGTGTTTTACAAATTGAAGACTTGAATTAGGTTCAATAAATCACAAGGCAGGAAATGGACACCAACTCAATCAGCCACCAGATACAAGGATTTCCCAACCATGACTACAAGAGTCTTCTCCAATTATCACAAATATAAGAAGACAGAGATGAATACAATGAACACACGAAGACCTAGATGTCAACCATATGAGTTGAAAGAAGATGAAAACCATGTGAATTGATGGCAAACAGTAGAGCTTTTTCAACACTCTGAGAAGCCACTACATGAATAGTGTGTAACTGAAAAGGGTGTAAGATAATGCAGGTACTGAACAGGAACAAGGCATTAAAACACCATGTTAAAACAGGTTGTACTAAAGAATTATTAAAGCTTGGTATGCCTTTGAAGATTGGCATTAACAAAAGTATCTGAGTATAAGTTATAAAGTTTGAGATAGAGACAATCAGATGAGGAGGTTTGTTTGACTGGTTTTTGTTTTTTGAATTTTGGGGCTTTTCTGCGGCTTTATTTTTTGTCAAGAGAGTACCTTTGTCAAGGTACACATAATAATAGGTTCTAGGAATAATAGCCATCAGAGTCTTAAAAATTACTCAAACGTTAAGACTTGTCAAAATAATTCCATCATTCAGGAAGGAATTCTACTACATCTGTCAGTGTCAGCTGAATGACAGTAAAGTATCCAGTTTCAGTATAAGTGGGTTTAAGTGGCTCCTGCTTACCCCCCCTCCCTTGGGTCTCCTTTCCTTAAGAGTGGTTGTTAGAGAAGATCAACATATGGCCAATTTGGCAGTAAAACATCATTAGTGAAAAACACCCACAACTGCAGAAAGTTAAAAGAATTTTTTGAAAATTATGAAGAAGCTTGAGGTCTCTGATGGTACACATGTTTTAGAAATGTTGCTATTTTTCTATACCCATGGGGTAGGTATGCTGGTTACCTCCTCAGCATTTCTTCTCCTATTGCCCTAATGATGGTTCCCCACACCGATGGGTTCATGGTGAACCTATGACCAACAGTCATCTGGGTTCCAGTTGTGAGCAGGTGAGGCTGGAATTTCTCTAGCCGTTGTTACACAATGAAAAGAGAACAGAGCCAACATGAAAACCAGTTAAGTGGGAAATAAAGAGAAACTGGAATTGACGATGTTATAAGATCTCTTGCACCAAGTCACATCCTTGACCTGGGCTTATCTGCTCCATGAGCCAATAAAAATCTCGTTTTCCGGGCGCCTGGGTGGCTCAGTGGGTTATGCTTCTGCCTTTGGCTCAGGTCATGATCTCAGGATCCTGGGATCAAGGCCCGTGTCGGGCTCTCTGCTCAGCGGGGAGTCCGCTTCTCCCTCTCTCTGCCTGCCTCTCTGCCTACTTGTGATCTCTCTCTCTCTCTATTTCAAATAAATAAATAAATAAAATCTTAAAAAAAATAAAATCCCGTTTTCCTTGAAGCTTGTTTGAGTGAATCTGTTGTTACTGTTGTCACATTTTTGTCGTCGTTGTTGTTGGTCACTAATGTGTAAAAGACTCATAAACGATGAAGTACCCTCAAAGCTGATTACCTCTAAGAACAGTATCTAACGTTCAACTATTCAAAAGCCAAATTATCAATGAAAGTATATGTAACTCTTCTATAAACATTTTTGGAATTCTTTCTTGCTTAAGGGAATAAGAGAATGGAGTTGATGAGAATTACACACAGACCTAGCCCCCAAGAAAGTTCTCATTTATCTGGAAAAGGAAAATACATAGATAATCACAATACCAGGGAAAAAGGGCAAAGTGAGTAGAATCCAGAAGAGTGAAGAGGTCAGGCAATGTTGTAAACCTCTGGGCATTAAAGCTCTCTTGAAGGAACCGATGCCTTGGATCTGTTTCTGGTGTCAAAAATCCACTTTTGTGTGGGACATATAACCTGAGGACATGCCCTATCATTTCAGCATATGGAATACCAGCTCCCGGAACGTTCCAGGGAGAATATTTTCTTCTGCATGGAAACCCAGGTGCTGGGGATTGCTTCACTTCCCATTCCAAGTGTCGACTGTCCGCTACCCTACAAGCTCTACCCTACAGCTCCAGCTTCTAGACAGTGCTTTCCCACATCATCACAGACAGTCCTTTCTCCTGAGAGGGCACTGTTGTTACAGATTTCCTCAAAGACTCTGTTCTTCCTCTCTTATGGATCACATGACCCATCTCTCCTGTCCCTGGAGGATAATTTGTAGCCTTACACAAGCCTGCAGAGAAGCCAAGGCCAAAACAGGGCACTTTGGGACCCCTGTGGAGGATTTCAAGGTCTCTTAAAATAAAGGTGATATTTTAAACAGTAAGTGAGAAATCCAATGCTTTTAGAAAGAAACTCAGGCTGGGGAAAGTGAAGTAAAACCAAATGTTTAAAAGTACTCTTATAGTTATGAGATTTTGTTCCTGTAAACAGTATGTGCTAAAAGCATATATATGCATATACATATATATACACACACATACACACACATATGTAAAAAAAAGATAGAAAAAAGGAATAAACCTAGGAAATATAATTTCCATTTAAAAATATTTCCAAAACTCATTAGGTTTTAAATCAGCTATTGCTTGATTAGGCTTGATAAATGAAACATATTTTAAAAATAAACATATATGAACACATGTTCTCACCAAAAATGTTATTGAGAATGACAGCAATATTTCTGGGGTCCCTGAGTGACTCAGTTAAGTGTCTAGCTTTGACTCAGATCATGATCCCGGGATCCTGGGATGGAGTCTTGCGACTGGCTCCCTGCTCAGCAGAGAGTCTGCTTCTCACTCTTCCTTCGCCTGCCCCACAGCCCCACCCTGCTTGTGTTCTTTCTCACTCTCTCTCACAGAAATCAATAAAAATCTTTTTTAAAAAATGAAAGTGGTATTTCATAATTACCTATGTATATATATTATATTAATATACTAGTGAAATCAAAACATTTAGTGTTAATAAAGAAAATAATATTTTAAAGTCTATCTCATTTTATCACGTCTCTGCATTTTGAGTAGGTTTTATATTGCATTTTATTTATATTATAGTATTACCTATATGTACATATATTATTCATAAACAGTAAGTATGCAGATATTTTTGTAAGCATTTAAATATGTCTTGTTATTCAGTGCATGATTAAAAAGTAAAAGACTGAAACCACTGTGTTATCAATGAAGGCAAAAATCTTTTATATCTTATTCATTGTTTCATTTCTAGAGTTTAGCAATATACCAGGCACCTTGTAGGTACCTAATAAATATTCAGTAAAAGTGTAAGTAAATGGAAGAAATCATTATTTTAGGTAACATTATTTTCTAATGTTATTATAAACATTACCTAGAAAATATCCCTATTATTCCAAAATCACTATTTTCTAGGTAATACTTTGATGCTTAGCACTTGTATTATATTTTTCTTGGTTTGCATGCCTATATCACCACCTAAACACTTATCTTCTGTTATTATTTGAGCACCAAAAGTTATTTGATGAATGGGTAAATGAACAAATAAATGTATATGCACTAGTATATTTATGCTCCCATTTCCTATACAACAGAACATTTTATAATAAACACCTTTGTTGCCTACCGCAAAATGCCAGAGATGTGATTTCTCTGTTGCCTTTTAGCCATGCAGAACTGTTAGATTTTCTGATTAGTTTTGTATCAGAAGGTATGGATTTGGAAAGTTTCACAGTTTGAGGGAAACTCATCACCAGAATTTGTTGAAGGACAAAAGGAGATTTTAATCTAGCAAAAAAAAAAAAAAAAAAGTAACTGCAGTGCTCCAGAATTTCAATCAGATTATTGGAAGTAGATATAACAAATACTTCTGGAATCTGGGGGCAAACAACAAGGCTGAGATATTGGGTCCATTTGGTAATGGAGAATATCTGAGTAAGATGTATGGCATATTTTTTTTAATTTATTTGCAGTGCCTCAGAGGCAAATGTACAATTCAAAGCTAGTTTTTAATGTGAAGCATTAAATTAAAAGCTTCCCTTGGGGACTTTAAATGGACGTCTAAGAGAATAGTAACTCTCAGATCTTTTATGATGATTCTGCTTGTTTTTAAATCATTTTAGATGGCATGGAACTTTTGTAAGGTATTTTCTACTGCTCATACAGCTTGAGCAGATACTTAGTAACGTGGATTGTATTGCAGATGGTCCCTGACTTAGGATGGCTCAACTTAGAATTTTTTAAATTTATGATGATGAGAAAGAGATATGCATTCTGTGGAAACCATACTTCAAAATTTTGAATTTTAATCATTTTCCAGCCTAGTGACATGTGGTACAATCATTTCCTATAACGCTGGTCAGCTGTAGCAAGCCACAGCTCCCAGTCAGCCACCAGATCATGAGGTTAAACAACCAAAACACCTACAACCATTCTGCACCCATGCATCCATTCTGTTTCTCAGTGTCTGCACAGTATTCAATAAGTTATGTGAGATATTTAGCACTTTATTATGAAATAGGCTTTCTGTTAGATGATCTGCTCGACTGTGGGCTAATGTAAGTGTTCTGAGCATGTTTAAGGTAGGACAGGCTAAGCTATACTTGGTAGGTTAGGTGTATTAAGTATATTATAGACATGATGACTTCAACTTAGGATTTGTTTTTCATCATAAGTTAGGGAAGATCTATAGCATATTTAAAACAAAGTCATGAGATCCATATTATGAGGAATTAGCAATATAAATCATTTAACATAACTGATGTTCCAGTTCAGGATTATTGCTGTGTTCTGCACAGCAAGAAAGAAATTCTTCAATACACTTAAGGGATTTCATATTTGGAATCAGCATGCTGTTGAGGGAAAAGGATGCTTATTTCCTCTCCTAAGCAGGAAAGAAAGACTTTCCCTAAACATTTCTATCCTCTTGTTTCACATGTTTCTTCTTCCCAAAGAGAAAAGAAGTCACCCCATTGGTAGGTGGTCATTATGCACCTTTCTCTGATGGGTGGAGAGAATCTCAAATTTGGGATTTGAGTTACTGCTATGTTCTATCCCTCCCTGACAACTGAGAGGTAGAAATTCTGAGCTTTCTGCTCTGTATCCCAAACATTTCAAAGTCTTCGTTAATGAGTGTAATGAATGTGTGTGTGTGTGTGTGTGTGTGTTTTGTGGGAGTATGAGGTAGGGTGTCCAGGTGATTATAAAAGTGAAGTAAATAGGGATGTCTGGGTGGCTCAGTGAGTAAAGCTTCTGCCTTTGGGTCAGGTCATAATTCCAGGACCCTGGAATTGAGCCCCACATCGGGTCCCTTCTCAGCAGGGAGCCTCTTCTCCCTCTGCTTGTTGCTTTCCCTTCTTGTGCTCTTGCTCTCTCTCTCTGACAAATAGATAAAATATTTTTTTTAAAGTGAAAGAAGGGGTGCCTAGGTGGCTCAGTGGGTTAAGCCTCTGCCTTCGGCTCAGGTCGTGGTTTTGGGGTCCTGTGATCGAGCCCCACATGGGGCTCTCTGCTCAGCGGGGAGCCTGCTTCTCCTTCTCTCTCTGCCTGCCTCTCTAGTCATGAGAAGATCACTCTCTAGCCATGAGAAGATCACTGCTTGTGATCTCTGTCAAATAAATAAATAAAGTCTTTAAAAAGAAAAGTGAAAGAAATATTAAGATGCTGAATGTTGAGTTTACAAGCTAAGTCTTCCAACCCACCATTTACTGGATATAATGCGGGTATGCAGGGATCCATCTGGATATATTCTTTGCCCGTATGACTTGTTATTGTTGTGCTCAAATGTCTTAGTTGTTGTCTAATTCAATGAGAAAAAAAGGTGGCATGTATTGGTTATACCAAATTCCATCTGGCTTTCTTAACTTTACCCCACACAGTTTCTGTCCTACAACTAAACCAAATGACTTGCACCGTCCGTGTGTTTCAGTCTTTCACAACTATGCTCTTTTGCAAGGGTTGACATCCCATTCTCCCTCCTGTGGACTGGAAAACAATTACTTATGTCTCAGGATTTTATGCATATTTACTCTAGGACAGGAGTCCAGTTTTGGTGGCCCACTTTTTCTTGAAATAGAGAATGTTAGGGAAACTTGAACCTAAATTTCTGTGAGACCATGTTCTGTTAACTATTATCACATGGGCTAACTATGGCCCAATACATGTTGTCTAAATAAAGTATTACTGGAACACAGCAACAACATTTCAAGTATGCATTATCCATGGCTATTATTACAGTATGAAGGCAGAGTTGTGTAGTTGTAACAGAGATCATATGGCCCAGAAAGCCTATATTTACTGTCTAGTTCTTTACAAAAAAAAAAAAAAAAAAAAAAAAAAATGCCAATTCCTACCTGAGGCAACAATTAGCTGAAATCAAAATAGCAAATATTTCCTTTATATAGAGGCAGTGTTTCCTAGTTCGCCACAAGCCCTATCAGTATCTTTCATGTTGCACTCTGAGCATTTCATTCATTTATGCTTCCAGCCTGAATCTTATTAACATTTGACTATATAAGATTCTTCCTGAAGAAGATTTACTTAAAGATCATACTGGGATGGTGATAATTCTAGACTCTTTAGTTTTTTTGATCATTTATATTTCTCTGTAAAGTATTCTACCTTTCATTCATTGTGGACATATTTTCTTTTACATTGAGCTTACTTATAGTAGTTCCTATAAAATCCTTATCTGCCAATTATAATGGTTAGGATAATTTTAGGGTTAGTCTCTACTGATGATTTTCTTATGAAAAGAGATTTATTTTTTTATTTCTTTATGTGTTTAGTATCTTAGGACTGCATCCTTCTTATTGTGAAAGATATCTATAGAGGATTCTGAAGAGTTATTTTTTATGTGTTTTAGTAGATAATTAATTTGGATTAAATCAAACTGATAAATTAATGTCTTCTGTGAGAGGGGGGCAGTTAAAATTTTAGTTAAATTTATTTTAGGGGTCATGTAGATTTTTATCTTCAGTTTTTCATTTTTTTAAAGATTTTATTTATTTATTTGACAGAGAGTGAGTGAGAAAGCATGAGCAAGGGAGAGGGAGAGGAGGAAGCAGGCTCCTCGCTGGGCAGGGAGCCCAATGTGGGGCTCGATCCCAGGACCCCAAGATCATGACCTGAGCTGAAGGCAGATGCTTAACCAACTAAGCCACCCAGGTCCCCTATCTTCAGTTTTTCTATCCAACTTCTGGCCACCCAGCAAGTTATAGACTTAGGCATATTGTTGGTACTAAAAGCCATAAAAATTCAGAACTCATTAAGTGCTAACATCTTTTTTTATTTCTATAGTGCCATCTCTTTTTCATTATATTCTGCTTTTATTTGCTTTCCTGTGCCTTCAGTGGGATGGCCTTATTTGTTTTGTCCAGAATTTACTGTCACTTGAAGGAAGATTTGTTTGATTGGAGCCATGTGGATATTACCATGAATGTAACCACCAAATAATCAGTTCTGGATTTTTACACCCCCTTTCTCTCTTAGGGAGGCCCTGTGTTATAATTTTCTACAAACACCATCTTCTTTTATCTTCACAGTCACAGCTGAGCCTTACTGTATGTGGTGAGAGATCAAGTAACGGAAGACCAGAGAGAGAAAGACACTAGCCAGAGTTTCCTAGAACATAAGGTGCAGAGGTGCGTCTGGGTGGCTCAGCTGATAAAGCATCCACTTTTAGGTTTCTGTTCAGGTCATGATCTCATGGGTTGTAAGATCAAACCCCAACTCCCATCCCTAGGATCTGCACTCAGCGGGAGTCAGCTTGAAGATTCTGCCTCTCCCCCGACTTGTGTTCTCTCTCTCCCCCCAAAATAAATAAATAAATCTTAAAAAAAAAAAAAAAAGAAAGATCCTAGAATTCACACCCGAATATGGCTAAGTTGTGTAATCATGCTGCTTTCATTTCACCTGCCAATCTATTGCTGAAAAGCATCTTCTGCCATTTCTTGGGTAGGGAAGCTCTATCCATCTGGAGCTGTACTCTGATGTTATGACAAATTATTGAGAGACAACAACAAAACCAAAAATAACAAAAACAAAGGTAAAAGCAAAGCTCCCTGATTTACCTTTTGTTTTTATGACTTTACTGTATTGCGTTTATGTTTTCCCTTCTTATTCTTCAGATCATCTTTAGTTGATAAGGGTGGTGTAAAAGATTCGTATTTCCGCAGAACTGTTTTCCCATGACTTATCCAAATCTAATTGCTAAGAATATAAAATGTCTACCTTTATTCTTAGGCAATAAATGTTAAGCCTTTCAAAATATGCTGAGAATTAGGCAGCCGTAGGGATGTTGTCATTAATTTGTATTTTCCATTAGTAAAGAGTTAATGCATTTCTACTAGTTCCCTTCAGAAGAGAAGAATGGCTGAAGGTAGATTTTTCCCTACACTTAATCTATGTCAGGGTAGATTAGGTACTGCTTGCCTATCAAACCTCCCCAACTTTTTTTTTTTTCTGTCACACAGATCCACTGTACAGAGGTAGCAATGCAACCCCAGGTGGACCAGTCAGGTACTCTTGAGAATGAAAATAAAAACTCACAGGGAACTAAGCAGCTGAAGAAGTAACCATAGAATTTAGAGATTTCTAGTGTTGTCCCTAATAACTTTTCTTCCTAAAAGTTGCTTTTATAGCCATATTTTTAATTTTCTAAGTAATTTCAATTTCTCTATATTAAGTCCCTTTTTATTCCTATAAGAAATTCCTTTCTGATTTGTTACTAGTAGCCAAAAAACCACATGGAATGACCTACAGACAAAAAAAAAAAAAAAATGTTCAAAAAGGGAAGTCATTGTGAATTGTTTGGATATAAAATAATGGGAGTTTAAAAATTTTTAAATTGTTTGAATTGCATCAGTTTTTCAGGTTAGGTTTTATTTTTTGAATATTTTATTTATTTATCTTTGAGAGAGAGAGAGAGAGCATGTGAGCATAAGCAGACAGGGGGAGGGGTAGAGGGAGAAACGGGCTCCCCACTGAGCAGAGAGCATAACATGGGGCTCAGTCCCAGCACCCTGGGATCATGACCTGAGCCCAAGGCAGACACTTAACCAACTAAGCCACCTAGGCATCCACCAGTTTACATTTTAAAGAGGAAAAGATTAGAACAAGTAAAGGCATTATTAGTTGCCAGATTCAGCAACTAAAAATATAGAATAGCCAATTAAATCTGAATTTCAGATAAATGACAAATACCATTTTAGGATATCTCATGCTTATATGGATAGTATACATGTGTACTGCAAGTACTCACTTTTGTTACCTGAAATTCAAATTTGACAAGGTGCCCTGAATTTCACTGAGCAACACTCTTCTGACCAGTATGGCCGCATAAACTTTCCAAAACAACCTCCAACTTTCTCAGGTGGTAGGCAGGTATCAAATAATGCCTATCAACACAGTCTTGTCTCTTATGGAAAAGCCACTGATAAATGAAAACCATATCCATGAAACCTTCAAGGCATAAGATGAAAGAACACTGAAGAAACTCTGACTAGATGTCATCAAACCACTTTGTTATGCTTTTTCCTCCCTAAGAGTCAGGAGTGAAGTTTTCTTTCTCTCTCTGTACAATGTGATGCCGGAAATAACCCTTCTGATAGTGTCCATATTTTCAATTATGGTTTTGCTTTTAGAGATAGGATTATCTGTCAAGTTTTGTTATAGAGAAGGGATGAGAAGAAAATCTCTAGAAAGGAGTTCTGTATAGTTTTTATATCTTGCCTACCTGTCTCCCAGAGAAAACACACAGACATGCAAAAGGAGGGCACACACACATAGACACAATGCACTTTTAGGGAATTTTCTCAATAAGAATGAATAAATAGAAAAAAAAGAGTTCAATTACCACATTAGGGGATTACAATGATAGGATAAAAATAAAGAAAGGGCCAAAATAAAAGGGAAGAACAGAAACAAGAGAATAACTATGAAAGTTGATACTGGGATGTTAAGAGTATGATATGCTGTAAAATTGGGTTCAAGTGTTAATTTGAAGACTAGGTTCAATGAAGTATTTACACATGTCATGGGAAAGGAATAGTAGTTTGGGGAGCATTGGAAGATAATATAACACCACTCATTAGTTCTTTCTTTATAGACACATCTCTAGCGCATTATATCATGTGCTAAATATTCATGAGACATCTCAAGGGACTGGGGCTATTCGTCTGAAGCAACAATAAACTGGTCTAATACATATTGACAATATTTTCCTAGGTTAAAGCCTCTTTTTCTAACATCATGTGAAGAAGGATTATAAGTGGGGTGCATCCAATTGTCTCAGGGAAAGAATGTTGTTAGCCTCTCAGAGGGAGGGAACTCAATGAAGCTTTATATTTCCAATAAAGTTATCTGTATCCTTCCTGCCAGAAGAAACTCCAACATACGGGGCGATATATCACTACTGCAACTTTTCTTCAAACACAGAAGTGCAAGGGGGTGGATGAACATTCTTCTGGAGTAAATTCAACATTATGGTCCCTGCAAAATTGACCATAAGTAAGACACATGGAAAGTACCCGAGGCTATAACACTGAGGAAGAATTTGCTGAGCAATGGCTGTAGATACTGCTTATGCAACTGGCATCTGCTTTAAAAATTGGATAAAGATAAAAGCTACAGAAAATTGCAGAGTCTGAAGTTTATGATGGTGAGGAGTTGAATACATTGCCAACATTAGAGTCTCACTCCTAGGAGATTAGAAAGATCTGAGAAAGCATCACCCCTCTGAAACCACAAATGGCTGAGACAATGGTAAAAAATGAAAGAAAGACAGTCAAGCCAAGTTTCAGTTCTTACCTTATAAAGTCAGGTGTGAGATATAGATTTGATATTTTGTAGTAGACGGAGCTGTCTTCTAAGACTCCAGGTATTTACCCGCAACTTGCATGCCCAAGAAAAATTATTTACTCTCGCTGATCTTCAATGTCCTTACCTGTAAAACAAAGATAAGCCTAGAATTACCATAAAGGTAGTTGACCAAATGAATAAAAAGTAGGTGACACCTTCAATAAATATTTGTTCTCTTCTTCAACCCATTCATGTTAGACCTGAAATATAATTGTTTTAAGTTTGTGTTAATTGACCAAGGAATATACCTACCCCATGCTACAGATTGTGATTTACTAATTTCTATACAAAGTAATGAGATTTTAAAAGCACTTTAACATTTCATGGGGCAATGTAATAACTTCTGGGTGTTTGAAGAGTTGATCTTGAATAATTTTCTGATTTAGATCACTTCCATGCTGTCCTTACATTTGATTGACAGGTAAGCTAGAAACATCAGTCCTTTTTGGTCACACTCATTTTTCAGTGGAAATTGAACGCTATTGGTAAAATCAGAAGCTGCCCATAAATTTGGCACTTTAGAACATATCTTTTTTTTTTTTTATCAACTTGGAGGCTTATATAACTCTTTCCTTGGAAACAAAGACTGTAAAAAGAATTTAGCATTTGGCTTACTAGTTTCACCCAGGATTTGGATGATATCTGTTGTTTTCCAATCTTTTTTTTTTTTTTTTAAAGTTTTCTAAGGCTAGATTTGATTGTAACTTCTTCCCTGTCTCCCTACTAATTTTTTTTTAAAGAGTTTTTTTTTACTTATTTATTTAGAGAAAGGGTGTGAGTGGGGTGGAGGACAGAGGGAGAGCGAGAGAGAGAAACTCAAGAAGACTGCGCTGAGTGCGGAACCTAATACAGGGCTTGATCTCACAACCCTGAGATAGTGACCTGAGCTGGAATAAAAAGTCAGATGCTCAGCTGAATGAGCATCTGAATGAGCAGCTGAATGAGCCACCCAGGGGCCCCCCACCAACAGATTAATAAACTCAAGCTAGAGAGTTGAACATGGATTCACAATGAATAATACTCTAGCTAAGAATGTGATAGGTATTCTTTTCACCAGATAAAAAAATCTCTTCATTAGAGTATGTTGTATTTCCTTTCCTCGCTGTAATGTTTGATGAAAATTCTCTGCATTTCTTTTTTATTATTATTATTTTTTAGTGCACGGATGATTTCAATGCAAAGAGTGTGTCTATGTTAGATGTTCAGAGGCCTCCAAATGTCCATAATTTTCCCCCTGTGTCTGTGTATGTGTATATGTGTAGACTACTCATGAAGAGTATAGCTATTTTTTAAGTAAAGACTTGTTTTCCTGTGTGTGTATTATTCCATGCAACTTTATTCCTTATAAACAGTTGTGTCTATAGGATTACAAAACATCCCCAGGAAAATTTGTTTATAATCTTAAGAAGAGTTCTTTAGTTCCAGATTCATTTAGGAGAGTTAACCCCAACTGAGAGAGTTACCACTAATACATTTGTCATCTCTAAACTAGTTTGGAATATCTGCCCAAGTGGATTTCAGCTTAAAAAATTTTGACAGTCAGAAAATAGGCTGCTTAAATGAATTAGCAATTGTAGTAAAGAGAAAATACTTGTTTTAGTATAAAATTCAATATTTCATCGAGAATTCAGTTTAGTAAATCATTGATATAAAATATTAGTTCAAAAATAGAATTCATAGTATTTTTAGGTTTTTTTTTTTTTCTTTTCAATAGATCTTATGAGGCAAGTAGGACATATGTCAGCATCTTTATGGAAGAGGAATCTTGGATTCAGATGAACTGAGTAACTTTTATAAAAGTACGCAGGGAGATGCTGGGGGAGGTTGTAGGAGGAAGAGTGTCAGAGATCAATCCTACTACCTTTCTAGATTTAGTAGTGTTTTTTTTTTCCTTCCCATTCTTATTCCTTTGGCATTGGAGTACAGTAAGGGAAAAAAAGCGGGGGGATCTTCATTTACAACACCAAGGACATAGTCAATGACTCAAGCAGCAGTTACAGTGCCCTTGCGATATATAATTCAAAAAGAAATTTGTCATAGAAGTTATGAAAAAGGGTAATTGACATGGCTGGAAAATCTTTTATGTCAGAGGGATGATTTAATGGTGGGAGTCTGGACACTGATGCTCTGACAGTATGGACATTTTCAATGAAAAGAAGAATTAAATAAAAACAGAACAAGGATTACTTTTGAACTGAAATGTGTGAGAAAACTGAAGATGTGACAAGTTGCTTGCATGGGTGGATGAGATCCACAAGTTGCTCAGGGAGTGCAAAACCATACTGATGATATGGTTCTTTCACAGAGCTGTCAGGAACCAAAAGTGTGACTGCAGACATGACAAATTATTTGTAACTTGACACAGGAATTTGGGAACCAAAGTAGCATTTTGGGGAAAAAAAAAAAAAGCCCCCTGGAAGTTAGTCATGCAGGGGGAGAGCACCCCCTCAGCAGACAGTATGAGAAACTGGACAAATGCGATCTCTGAATCACACAGATCCAGGTTTCCATTCTGGCTCAATTAGTTGCAAGATGGATGAAACTGGACAAGTTTTAATATTTAAAGAACTTATTGCACTCAACACCCAAAGAACAAAAATAATCCAATCAAGAAATAGGTAGAAGACATGAACAGACATTTCTGCAAAGAAGACCTCCAAATGGTCAAGGGACATGTGAAAAAGTGCTCAACCTCATTCAGCATCCGGGAAATATAAATCAAAACCACAGTGAGATATCACCTCACACCAGTCAGAAGGGCTAAAATTAACAAGTGAGGAAACGACAGGTGTTGGCGAGGATGCAGACAGAGGGGAACCCTCCTACACTGTTGGTGGGAATGCAAGCTGGTGCAGCCACTCTGGAAAACAGCATGGAGATTCTTCAGAAAGTTGAAAATAGAGCTACCCTATGATGCAGCAATCGCACTACTGGGTATTTACCTCAAAGAAACAAATGTAGTGATCCGAAGGGGCACATGCACCTGAATGTTTATAGCAGCCATGTCCACAATAGCCAAACTATGGAAAGAACCTAGATGTCCATCAACAGATGAATGGATAAAAAAGATGTGGAATATGTGGGAGGAGATATAGATAGATGATAGATAGATAGATAGATAGATAGATATAGATAGATAGATACCTATCTATATATAGATATAGATAGATAGATACCTATCTATCTATATCTATATACATTTAATGCAGCCATCAAAAAAAACCCCTGAAATCTTGCCATTTGCAACCACGTGGATTGAAATAGAGAGTATTATGTATGCTAAGCGAAATAAGTCAATCAGAGAATGACAGTTATCACATGATCCCACTGATATGAGGAATTTAAGAAACAAGACACAGGATCATAGAGGAAGGGAGGGAAAAATCAAACAAGATGAAACCACAGAGGGAGACAAACCATAAGAGACTCTCAATTTCAGGAAACAAACTGAGGGTTGCTGGAGGGGATGGAGAGTGGGTTGGATGGGGTGGCTGGGTGATGGGTATTGAGGAGGGTATGTGCTATGGTGAGTGCTATGAATTGTGTAAGACTGATGAATCACAGACCTGTACTCCTGAAAAAAATAATATATGTTAATAAAAAATTAAAATAAACTTCAAAAAGACTATTTCCAGTGGAAATTGTAACACTAGCTTCACAAGGGTTAAGGTGGTGCTGCCTGACACAAATTCCCAACAACTTTCCTATCACAGTGATACTCTCAGTGGCCATAAATGGTTGTTGCAATTTTTTTATCGTCATCGCCAGCATCATCACCACAGCTACTCTCAGCGTGCTCATCTGGTACAGGTGGACTCTGTGAGGTTGTCCCTCATTCTCCAAGATGGAAAGGAAAGTTAAATTCACATATATAAGCATGAATGTCGCTTCACCTCTTCACCTTTTCATTTAGAAGTTTGTTCTTGTAATTCAAGTGAACTTGCACTTAAAACATTTTAACACATTTTTTTAAAAATGTGATAACATCATTACATTTTTTCAATGTGCATCTATTTGCACACTTACATGCTTGCAGAGTTGGTTGTAATCATGCTCACCTGATATAAAGATTAGTTGTTTTCATTTTTATTTTCAGTTTCATTTTGCTATTCTTTCTCTTCACTATTCTGTATTTATCCTCCTCCCTCTTACTTTTTTTTTTTTTTTTTTTTTTTTTTTTGAGAGAGAGCTAGAAAGTGGGGAGGGCCAGAGGGAGAGAGAGAATCTTATGACCTGAACTGAAATCAGGAGTAGGATGCTTAACTGACTGAGCCATCCAGGCTCTCCTCACATATTTATTGTTATTACAGTTACTATTATTCTGCATTTGGCTTGCCAGTGTATAGATACTAAAAATTCAAACTCTTTCTTGTCTCTTAACTTTCACTTTATGGAGGCTTACTTGTTCTTTTATTTACAGGACGCTGGGATCATGACCTGAGCCGAAGGCAGCTGCTTAACCAACTGAGCCACCCAGGCGTCCCTCATTTTGAATCTTAAAAAAGTTTTCTTGCAGTTTGGTTGTTCCTTTTGCCTGTGTTTTCTTTATGAATCCACTGGTGTATTGAAGTGCTATTACCAGTTGATTATTTTTAAGTCTATGTAAATATTTACATCTGTATTCAGGTAGAGGTCTGACTTCTGTTGATCTGTGAATGAATAGGGTGTTTAACCTTACAGGTTTTCACTTAAGATTAATGACTTTTGTTTGCTTTCTGCCTCACCACCACATTCAAACCATGCCCACCTCCATCCTCAAAAATATATTCTCTTCATTTCTTCAGTGGACCTGTGGAGCTACCTCTGCTTCTCTCTTACATGTATCTCACCAGAGTCTTCTCCAGGCAGAAGGTTCACAGTAAGTTTTTTTTCCTGTTCTGGCTAAAAAAGGTTTATTCTCATTTGTAAAAGGTAAATGTTTGTTGTAGTAGAGATTAGTCACAGTTACTATGAAAAGAGAGCAAACAGAGATATGTATTATAAAGTCAGCCTACCCAATTTTTGCCTTTGGGGAGAATTTAATTGATTTATTCAATACCATTTTATAGACTTTCTTGACCATAGCACTAGTATAGGGATTTTACGGTGGGGCTGGTGGAGGGGAAGAGATACAGCTTTCTCTCATAGCTTTTAAATGTATCCTAATTCACTTAGTTTATAAAGACAATTCAAAGAGCATTGTTTATGACTGGTGGCTTTTTAGCCTGGGATGTAAAATCATCCATTTTCTCTCTAACATATTGACCATGAGCACATTGCACTGTATCTACTAGATAAAACTTTAGTTTTCCACTAAAAAAAAGTATGTTGAATTGCGTATTCAAATTTTTATCTCATGACTTTGAGATACGGGCATGGCACAATTAGGATCTTGTTCCCAGGAAGGTCTACAGGATGATAAGAACATCAATTTAATTACCTACAGCAGATCTAAAATAAATCATAAAAAGATGCTTTAAAACATGATTTCTGGTTCTCACAATTAGGTTAGAAACCTAACTGTACTAGAGTATAGTAGGGTTATCAGAATTTAAAAAAAAAAATCCCCAGATAAGATATGGATAAAAACCACTACCAAAAACCAAAACTAAAGAAAGTCAGAAAGAAATGAGACTGGCGGGGGTTTAGAAGTTCGGAAAAGCTTTAATGGAGCATGGTTACTTGGACAGGAGTTTGAAGGATGACTTTGATAAGAGGACAGACAGAAAAAGAATCGTCTTCCACTGAGTCCAGCAAAGTTAAAATCTTGCAGTTTTGGGATAGATTACTGTATTAATCTGACCAGGTTGCCATAACAAAATACCACAAATTGGGTGTTGTAAGCCACAGGGTTTTATTTTCTCAAAGTTCTACAGGCTATAAATTTATGACCAAGATGCCAATTTGTTGCAGATGAGGATTATTTCCTTGGGTTGCTGTGTGCTCACATGGCCTTTTCCTTGGTATATGTCATGAGAGAGAGACTGAGGGAGAGAGAGAAAGAGAGCGAGGGAATAAGTTAGTTCTCTAGTGTTTCTTATAAGGGCACTAATCCTATCAGATCAAGGCCCCACTCCTATAGCCTTATTTAACCATAATTACGTCTTTAATGGCCCTAGCTCCAAATATAGTCACACTGGGGGACAGGAGGTTAATACGTAAATTTTGGATTGACATATTCCGTCCATAACAATTACCAAAAAAGAACGTGTGGTGACGTGTGCTGACTCCTTCCCTTCTCTTCTCATTCTTTCTATTACTTTCAGTTCCAAGATTTTTTTTTCCTTTCTCTCAGTTTCCAGTTTTCTCCAAATAATCATTGAGAACTTGCATGCACTCTTTAATTCCCATCCCTCTTTTCCCCCTTTGTAAATAATGCTGCAATAGACACAGGGGTGCATGTATCCCTTCATTAGTAATGAAGCCAAGACATGAATCTGGGTATTCTAGCATTCAAACAATGCAGTTTGACTACACTGTGACTACAATGAACACACACACACACACACACACACACACACAAACACACTGGACTTTTTTAAAGGTTAAAAAAAAGGTCAAAAGAAAATGTTCACTAGTTAAACACATGTTAAGTTTGAGTAGCCTGGAACAGAACCCAATATTAATTTGAGGAACACATTTCCATCACCCCTAAATGCTGTTATCTGCTTTTATAAAAATCATTTCCTTTCATGGTGGTGGTAAAAAACAAAAACAAAACCTCTTTCTTGCATATCTGTGAACAAAAATTGAGACCATACAGTGGGATAGGGAAGCAGAATCATTTTCAGTGGTATTTTTATTTAGTTTTTTAAATCATTGAAAAGGTTCATCCATATTAGATCTGTGTGCTTAGGTAATTTGGGACAGCCTAACAGTTCTAGTTGTCAACAGCTAGGCTAGGATTTCTTTGGTTAATGAGGTGACTCTTCTCATCACATGAGTAATTGCCACAGCAAAGTTCTCTTTGACCATCTGACTGTATAACTTGACATTGAGTGATAAGTACATTTACTCCAGAATAAGTTAAAGATTAAATCTCTCAAATCCAGGATTTCATCTCTTATGTAAGCATTAAAATAAATAAATACATACATATACACACACACACATATACATATATATACATATGTGTATATATACATATGTGTGTGTGTGTGTATATATATATATATATATATATATATATATATATATGGCTTTTTTGGATGAATTATCCACATAATTGCCTCAATTCTTCATATCGTGAGTATGAAATATTATCTTGTAATTCTTACATTAACTTGTCTTATTGCTAAACTAACATTCCAATACTTCTTAAAGTGTAAGGTAGCTGTGTGGCTTTAGCAGGTTAAATTAAAATGCAATTAAAAAAGTAATAATTCTCATTCTGACAGGAGCAGTGTAACAGAGATGGTACTGTATGAGAACATTAAATTTTAAGGGAATTTAAAAAAAAAGAAAGACTCCTACTTCTCTAGCAATCCTACTGCATTAGTCTTTACCACATTGCTAAACATTGCTTTAGCTTTCCACTTTAATAGTGGCAAACGCTGAGGTCTGACACGAAATAGGCTATTTCATCTGAGATGGTTTAAGCTGGCCTAAGGAGTGACAGGAGAATATAGCAAGCAGTCAGCGCTAATGACAGCATACCATTTTTATAGACTAAAGGTCCAGCAATGAATTTCAATTATAGAGTGTCAGGATGCCCAAATGCAGGTACCTGATAACAAGTCAGAAGCTCACAGTTTCTGTAAGGCTCCTGTAGAATTTCAATAAAGCTCTTAGCCCTTAGCACAGCCTTTTTTATGCCTTTTTTTTTTTCTTTGCCAGAAGCCAAGAGATGTAATCTTTTCTGAGCAACCCCATCTATAGCACCCTTCAGCCATCGTGTTGCAATAGCTAAATGAAGCATGCCTTTCTAACATATGGGCTTCCCCTGTGGCTCATCTTCCAATGTGTTTGGGAGTGACATAGAGAGTGGGCATAGATTTTCATCTGCAACGTTTAAATGGAGTTTTCCAAAAATGTATTATTAGCTCAGCAGTAGCGGTGGGTCTATGATGACCTGATAAGGCCATTTTCCTGCCAAATATTTGAACAGGTTGGAGGAAAAAAGTAATTTTAAGAGACCACACTACTCACTTGAGAAAGAACAAGTGAAGATTTATGCTCAAAAAGTAGTAAATATCACTGATTCTATTAAGTTTAGTTCCTATATTACTCCAGGGAATTGTTAGGAAAGGCAAAATGAGAACAATCAATGTACTCCATCTTTTTATGTTGAAATAAATGATAAATGGGTTGAGTTTACCATCCATTTTGGTTAATATTTTTTTTTTATGACATGCCCAAAAGACAACTTTAGATTTTCCTTCCTGAACTTGCTTTTCCCGCAGTGTTTCTAAAGTGAGTTGTAGGCACCTTCTTTCAGATGCTAATGACAAAGAACTGGATTCCTTCCTGGCTTTTTTTTTTTTTTTCCCCTGTGAGACCCCATAATAACCCAACAACCCAGCAGGAAATTCTGTTGGCTCTATCTTCAAGAAATAACCAGAACCAAACAATTTTCCTCACCTTCACTGTCACCACCGTGGTACCAACCACCATGTTTAGATGCATGGGTTTCTGCAATAACCAACACACAAGCCTTCTACTTCTATTCTTGTCTCATCCCAACTCTGCTTCTCTTTCTCTTTCTCTTTCCAACACAGCAAAAAGTGGTCCTCTGAACATTTTATATATATATACACACACATATATGCATATACGTATATGTGTATGGATATGTAAGTATATGCATATATACGTATATACATACATGTATACATACATACGTATATATGCATATACTTACATATCCATACACATATACGTATATGCATATATGTGTGTGTATATATGTACACAAAGACATATATAATTATATACATATAAATATATACACACACACACAAACTCTGCATCAGTCATCCATCTTTCTCATGTTAATTCTCAGCAAGGTGAAATGGAATGCAAAGAAAAGGAATATATATATATACACATATATATGTGTGTGTGTGTGTGTGTGTGTGTGTGTGTACATATATATATTCCTTTGTATATGAGAAAGGAGACTCCACTATGTAATTCACATGTTCCTCTAATACCTCGAACTTACTAATGATATTTATTATAAAATCATTCTCTGACAGAGTGCTGACAATACTGACTTCATTTTTTGGCCGTCTGGTTCATATTCACACCATGACCTCTCTCGGGGCTTTACGTTCTAGCCCCCTTAGAGATTTATAAAGTGCCTTTGAAATGCCTACCAAGACCAGAATGGGGCACACTTGCTTAGGTCTCCCATGCATCTGTTAGGGATAATATAGTCTTTTTTCTTCCTGATGAACAGGTGGTATTTCAGGTTCAAATTAAAGGTTAGCTGTCACTGAGGTGCATGCAAACCATTTGGGGGTGCCTGCAAATCCTTTGACTTCACTACAGTGCCCTTCTGCACATCCTCTTGCTCTATAAAATCTGTAGACCAAGGTCTGATCTTGAGAGATAAGAGCTGCATGGTGTCTGGATCACAAACTGCCTCATTGCCCCATCAGTAGGATACCCTAAATAAAACTGTAAAACTGTATGGAGCAGTCTACTTTGTCTTCTAGTCTCAAAGTGCTTTCTCAACTGGGGGGATACTTTACTGTCACTTCATCATCTTCTAGTTACAACAACGTATGAATCATCTGTATTCCATTGTTTCATTCTGAATTTTTGTTTTACATGCTTTGTGAGTTTTTTTATTATACTTTTAATTGAAAGTATAGAGACTCAGGATGGTATTATCTACTTTAAACAAGACTATACTTCTTTTCTGGCTGGCAGATAGAGTACCAGTTACATATTCTGATGCCTCCGTGCATGGTCACTGACTTTATTCAAGATGCTGGACCAGAATTTTGCTCTCATGACTAGGGTGTTTAGATTTGCCATGTACCTTTCACATTTGGAGGGTTTGAACTCCCACCTTCCTCTTCTCAGAACATATGACTCCTGAAACCTCCCAGGTGTTGTTTTATTCTGGGTTTCTTGGTCTTGCCTTGTGTTTGAGCACCTCTGGAATCAGCTAATTCCTTAAGGGAATATTAGACAAATAATTTTTGTCTCACTTCTTTCCCATCTTCTCCTCTAAAGAAATTTTGCCACTGTAGTTCTAGTTCATTTGTCAACTCAGAACTCTATTCTCTGTTCTCCTTGAGTTCCATTTCATCTTGCTGGGCCTTGGCACAAACTTTTGGAGAAAGGCAAATAAATGTGGCACTTATATTGTTGTAGTTTTTTTCTCAAGAATTTCAGCCCCTTATGTCCTGCCTCAAATGGCTATTCTCTAATGTGTTCAAGCAGGTTTATTTGAAAATTGAATTGTGTCTAGCATATGTGTTAATTCTAATGGTAGGGTAAGTAGAATTCAAGTTACTTCTCCAAGGCCAGCTCTGGACATTCAGTTCTTCTTGATTTTATTCTTCTAGATATTAACATTTTTTTACTTCTCCATTTCAATGGCTTTTACTGTTCACACCTCCTCTGTTCCTCTCTCATGCCAAATTTAGAAATCACACATATTCAAGAAGCTAGAGATCAAATCTGTTTAACAGACTCTCAGTGTTTTTATTGGTTATACCTTTCCACCTTATTAACTCTAAGTTCAGAACTTTGTACTGCATTAACCATTTACATCCTATAATAATGATACTTTATGATGAATTATGAGAGTACTGACAACAAAAATGTGAACTTTCCTCTAAATGTTTTAAAGAACAAGAATAACATCAACCAACACTGTTCTCAGTGTATCCCACCTACTCCTTTGTCCTCTTTCCTTGAGGCCCTTGACACGCCAGGAAGAAAATAGGACGTGTTAGATAGTATAATACAAAGGCCAGGGAGGTGTAAAATATCCACAAGCATGAATCTTGTGATCTAATATATCTGAACCTAACTGTGTAAATACCTTGTCATTTAAACTCATTCAATCATGTTCATTTATTTTCAGATAAGCATGTTCCAACATAGCGCAAATAAAACAAAGCAAAAGCTGATCTCTTCATCTCAGGGCTGTCCTTTTCTTTCTTATTTATTTATTTATTTTTTTGTATTTTTGAAAAAATATCTTTTTAGAGAATTCTGTACACTGCTTTTTCAATGTCATCTCTGTAGATTTTAACATAGAACCCCTACTGGATGTCCAACAGCAAATTTCAACAATGAGCCTCACATTGTATAATCAATTTGTATGCATTTATAATTTCATCAGAATATTAATGTTTTGAATCTCACTGTTACTCACATTTTTTCACATAGGGCCCCCGGTTCCTATAGGCAAATTAGAAATATGATTACTCATGGTTTCAGAAGCTATATATCTGCTATGTTTCCTATATTTGGCTTTGTAAAAAACTAAAAGTCCGATGATGTATTCAATTGAATCATTTATTCTCAGTCTAAGTTTCTGGTATAAGAATTTTTCTCTTCTTCCTAAATTATTACATAACTCTTCCTCTTTGACATGTAGAGTTTGCATTGATAATGAGTCTTAATGAGAATTTAATTCATGACAGCTTTTGTGAACTTAAGTATAGGTAACAATACATAAGTACAAAAAATGAATAATTTAAAACTTTAAAATTCCAGAGCACTTGAAAATGTTGTTGTGGAACTTGTTACTTAATTCTGGGCATGGTCAAATACTAATAATACCCATTATATGCAGCTCTGACCTTTGTGTAGAAATGAAATAATCATCTGGGAATACTCTACCCAAAGTAATTATTAACTAGTTGCTCTTACCTTTCTTCTAGTTTCTGCATGATTTGGTTATTCATTTTTTCCTTTGCAATTTGTCTTGCTTTATGTCCCCTAGAAACTGGTATTTTATTCTTTCATTTCCATAATTTCCACCTAACTTGCACATTCCCCAAAATGCATGCTTGTAAATTGTGGTGCATATCTGCTTGCAAACTTTCAGTGTTTTCACTCTTAAATAATTTCAAAGAGACCCTAGGTAACTTTTTTTTTTTCTACTTGTTTTATTTTAAATGTCCTCAGGCAAAGTGGTCTTTAGGCCTTAAACATTTTCACTGAATAAACTTAGGTATATAGTATATTTGAATGTTTGTTTCTAATGTCAAATAATTCATGTTTGTCATTTTTTTTTAAAGATTTTTACTTTATTTATTTGTCAGAGTGAGAGAGAGAGAGAGAGCGAGTGCAAGCACATAAGCAGGCAGAGTGGCAGGCAGAGTGGCCGGCAGAAGCAGAGAGAGCAGCAGGCTCCCTGTCAAGCAAGGAGCCAGATGTGGGACTTGATGCCAGGACCCTGGGATCATGACCTGGGCTGAAGGCAGTGGCTTCAGGCTATCATGGGTGAGCCTGGGTGAGCCACCCAGCCTATCATTTTAGATAGCTACATACCTCTTTAAAGAACCATAGTAAGCTTGGATGAAAAACTGTACTGTAAACAATCTGATATTTCTCTCAGAAATTTGACAACTAAGTTAACAGATACAATTGGCATGGCTGGTGTTGCTTATATCTTAGATTTGGGAATTTGATTTTTTTCGTCCAAGTCCTGGCAAAAACATTGTGTAATAGGAGATGTAGTCTTCTAGATATTATAAACATATTTCTACATAGATGGGCCAATACATAAGCTTCCATATTATTAGGGAATTTGTGTGAACATGTTTATCTGAGAAAAGCTGAGGTTTAATGGGAAAAAACCCTGCTATCTGTTGCAAAGAAAAATTGGAAGATTTGCTGGAAATTTAACATTTCATTCAAATGAAGATTTTCTGGTCTGTGACAATTGAAAACTAAAATGTCTTAACTACTACTGTTCAGCAAAAAACCCATAATTGAAACTAGAGGAATAATTCCACTGTGTTCCAATCAGGATATACCATTCATGACCATGTCAAGGAGAACAATACTGCTTTTTAAAAATTTTCATATTTCTGGATTAAAAACCAGACAATCTGGATTCAAATTCCTATAAAACACATGTGTGCACGTGCGAACATGGCCACGTTATAGGTATTTGGACACAGGTATGTTCACTGCCAAGCCTCTTAAAAAAATTTTAAAAAAAGCTTAAAAAGTTGAAATTGATTAACCTTCACCAGTGGGTAAATGGATGGATAAATCTTGTTTTTTTTGACATTATGAAACATTATTAGTAAATAAAAATAAATAAAATTATAAATTATAAAATCTGCATTCACAGAAAATCGATATGAAGTTGCACATTTGAAGATAGGTCTATTTGTTTGTTTTTAGTACTTCTGTCTTCTCCTTCCAGGATTTAGATGACCTGGAGCAGGGGAGGGAGGTGGCCTCACTCACTGCTGAACAGTGTGAATGCCTTGACTTTCCACCAGTCCTCCTCTGGTGCCATCCCCGTGGGGAGAAAGGGGTGCTTCAGTACTGCCAAGGCAGGAGTGGGCCTCTCATCTCTCCCACATAGTCTCCACTGTCAACATAGGGGTGAAGGTGTCATTGCTACTAGATAAAGATGAAAACACTGGCAAAATTCTCAGCTTTCTCTGTCATCATCCCAGCAGAAGGGTTGGGACAACTCCTTTCAGTCTGGAAGAGTGGAAGTCTAGGCTTTTCATTTTGCTGGGGGGGATGGAGGTAGAACCACAGTGTGTGTGTTTGTGTGTGCTTGTGTGTGTGTGAGTGTGTGTGTGTCTCTGTGTGTGTATAGTACAGCAGTGTCTAAATGTTTTCTCTCTTGCTAGGCTGTTTCCCTTTCTTGGTAGACTGGCTAGAAGGAATAGGCTTTTGTTGAGTCTTTCCTTTCCTTTCATTTTCTTTTCCCTGTGTGTGTGTGTATGTGCATGTGTGTGCATGCATTTCCATGTCACTGGCATCCTTAGTTCCCTGTCTTAGATGCACAATGCAAAATGAAACTCATCAGCCTGTCATTACTTTAGTCCTAAAATCCCTCACCTGTGTGCCTTCCTCTTTCTACCTTTGAAAATCTTTTTACCATGTGTTTTACATATTATATGCAGTGTTTGGTTACACCTCCTGGAAAGAATAAGGAAAACTATATCTCCATCTTCCTACAATCAGAAGGGCAAGTATTTTGACTTTCCATTTGGAATACCCAGATACCAAGGTAACTCACATCCCCTGTCTATTAGCGCTCACCAGATTACTCTTGTCCTTTCAAAGTCTTTCTGTCCATAGCAGCTGCTCTTAACTGGAAGAGGACTTATTTTTAAATTAATTTTTAAAATAGAGATATTTAACAATATTTGCTAGAAAGAGATTATGGCTGCATACCTATTTGCTGCTTTTTGGTTGTTTTGTTTATGAAAGATTCTCCAGACATATCCAGATACATGACCTCGTGTTTTGGTTCTCAGAATTGCAAACCTGAATCAATTTGTTACTTTCTAAATTGCAAAAGTTTGGTATTGCTTAAAACATTTTTTTATTTAAAATAATGGCCAGTATTAATGGGATTTCTAAGTTTTTATAACTTACAGAAGCATATTTTATGCCTAAGTTGAAAGACCTGATTTAATAGTTACTTTACTTATTTCCAAAATCAGCCAGCTAAGGCATTTAAATGGGAGATATCAGCTATTACATATAAGCCTTGTTAGTCAAACCAACACAATTCAATAACTTCACAATTTCTATTGTACCATCCATTATCTATTAATTTCTAAATGAGATGATTAGATAGCATGGGCTGTTGGTTAGAAGAAAGATAATGAGACTTCCTGAGAGAGCAAATATTCTCCTGAATTACATTATCAAAATATTAGATCGTTTAAAAGAAGTATTAGAAAACTTAACTTTTGTTTCCTATTAGGCATTAAGACATTTTATGAACTTAAAACTATTTGGGGGCACTACAAGCTTAAAATTGAATCTTATGTGAAGATTCTGGAAATACTCCTTCAACCTCAAAATTATACTTGAGAAAAATCCCGAGGGTTGGGGGAAGCCAACACATTCTAGACTATAACTTTATATGCAAATCTTGTGAGCAGCCCATTCTTAAATCTGAGATGTTTTTCAACTCAATGTAAAGACAATACAGACTAGGCAAAAAGAAAATTATCAACAACGAAGTTCTTTTCCCTCCATTTTGTTAAATTCTTCAGTCAGTCTGAATACTTTGTTAAAGTATTCAGTCAACATTCAAAGAGAAATAAAGTGGCTTTATTGAGGCTGGCAGTTACTCATGCTTAAAAAATATGCAGCCCTCACAAATAAAACACAATAGGATAAGGTGCTTACAGAAAATGCTTTAAATCTCAATCTGTTTATTTCTCTAGCAATTTTCACTCTACAAGTTCAGTGACAGCCTGAAAGTAGTGGGCTGCGGTTTTCTCCCCAGTACCCTAAAGCAAGCAGATAAAGGGGGATCTGCATCTGGGTTCCATTGCTAAAAAGTATTCATCTAGATTTATCTGTCTCAATCAACAGTGGTAAAGAAAAGAATGGAATCCAACAAACAAAACCTTGAAAATAAGAGAAAGGGAGACTGGTACTCAGAAGACGAATATACTTTTGTAACTGATCTGCTGGGACTCAAAGTACATTTTAGGGTGTGTCATTTTTAGGAGAATAGAAAATAAAGATGACTTCATGAAATTATCATACATGATAAAGAAATAAGGGCTCAGAGAAAAAACAACATGCTCTTCCAGCTTAGAAGAAAGGAGAATGATGCCTGAGCCAGATCTGCTCACCACTACACCCATTCTGCCTACAGACTTCAGTAGGCTAGGATTAGGGACCCACTTAATTAAAAATGAGTAGCAAGGCTTGAGAGGGCTGGAGAATGAGGGATAGCCTAAGACTTATGACACGCTTCTACAATAGAAATGAGTCTTTGAATTCAGAAAAAGCATGTTTTTGCAGAGAATTTACTATACAAACAGGAATAAATTGTAGAAAGTAAATTATTATCATAGAACATAAAAAGAGTATTTTGATATTGAAATATTAATGCATATTGGAGGCCATTGGAGCATAAACGTCTTGACTTTATCTGGAAAGAGCACAGAAACCAATTAAATATAGGTTACCCCTAAATAATTTATTCTCAGTGAAAGTCCATATTAAGCCGATTCACAAGAAACCATTTTATTAAGAGTCACCCATATGAAATTGGATCCATGGAATATAAAAATTCACATGATAAATTCATTCAACACATATGCATTGATTATTTTATGCTAGGTCAGACAGTGGTAGACACTGATTAATCAACAAGAGACAGGATACAACACCTATGAGAGGCAGGGTGATGTGGGTCTAAAATCTAGGAGACAGAAGCCTAGATTTACTATCTGGTTCTGTCATGTGCTTTGCTATTGTGACTAAGGAGAAATTATTCATTTTATTCATTAATTTAGTTATTAGATTCTCTTTTAAATATATTAAATAATTAAGTCCTAGTTCTTCATTTGTAAAATAGAGTAATTTTACTTATATTATTGGATATTAAGCTTATTTGTTGTATATATCTATATATCTGTATATGTCTAGTCATATACATGATAATCCATATTACGTGATTATACAAGATTATACTTAATTAGCCATATATGTATGTAATGATTGCATAATCATCTGTAAAACAGAGATAAATATATGTATATTAATTTTCCAGATGTAGGTGTGTAGACACATATATATGTATTTGTGTTTGTGCATATTTACACATAAGAGAAAGTTAGACTTGTATTCACCATGTTACACGTGCATGGAAATATGTGATAATCATTATCAATTAACATTGTACTATCTTATAGAATGAATAGAATGTATAAATACACATTTTTAATGTAAGGATTTTGAATTTTTATGGGTTTAGTCTTGGGCGGGGTCAGAGGGTATCACTTTATTGGGGTAGTATGAAATGGTATCCTGGAGTTGGAAATACTTTGGCTCAATACCGATTCTTAAGGTTCTCTAAATGGGAAAGAGGAAAAAGAACATTAGTAAATAAATAATGGGTATGAGATATGAGAAAAGGGTACTAAGTTCAGTAAGACTCATAAAAAGGCATCCAGGAGAGAAAAATTGGACTTTGGTCTACAATGTACATTAGTGGCAAATTGTAGATGCTATTATATTCCTTTTGAAGTTATTTGAGATTTTTTATTTTATTCTGAAGAGTGATTAGAGTATTTAATCAGTTAAGCACCAGTTCTTGGTGATGTATTCTTTGTAAAATTGATTTACACCACTTTCTTACCTGGAAACAAATTTATTCCCAGCTTTAAAAGATAGACTTAAAGTTTCTCCTTACTGCAAAGAACTAAAGAAGTTTCTATCTAGAAAGATCTTTAGCGATCACGTAGGCCCATAAGTCTCTTAGACAATGGCTTCCTCAATACTGGAAAATATACTTTATTTGAATTTTTATTTTTCAGCAGCCCAAACAATATAATATTTACTTATGAAATACATGTTGAATGGATTCAAGTTTTTAAAGCACTTGTTGTTTAAAAGCCCTAACACTTTACATGAATCATTTCAAAAACTGAGACAGAGATACTAAAGAAATGCAGATGGCCCCCAACTTACTATGGTTCTACTTATGATGTTATGATGGTGCGAAAGTAACATGCATTCAGTAGAAACCATACTTCAGATGCTGAATTTCTGTCTTTTCCCAGGGTAGTGATATGCTATACTATACCTCTAGTGATTCTGGGCAGCTCTCAGTCAGCCACATGGTCATGAAGGTAAACAACTTATTTACAAACATTCCATACCCATACAACCACTCTATTTTCATTTTTGGTACAGTATGCAATACATTACATGAGATACTCAAAACTATTATAAAGTAGGCTTTGTGTCAGATGATTTGACCCAACTATAGGCTAATATAAATGTTCTAAGCAAGGTTAAGTCAAGCTAGGCTAAGCTAGGATGTCAGGTAGATTGGGTATATTAAGTGCATTTTCTTTTCTTTCTTTCTTTCTTTTTTTTTTGTTTGTTTGTTTGTTTGCTTGTTTGTTTGAGAGAGAAAGAGGAAGCATGTGTGCATGAGCAGTGGCGGGAGCAGAGAAGTGGGGCAGAGGGAGAGAGAGAGACTCTGAAGCAGGCTCCACACCTAGCACAGAGCCCTACTCAGGGCTCCATCTCATGATTCTGAGACCACAACCTGAGCCAAAATAAAAAGTCCAACGCTTAACTCACTGAGCCACCTAGGTGCCCCTTAAATGCATTTTTGATTAACAATGTTTTCAACTTATGATGGGTTTATTGGGACATAACTGGTTTAGCTATCTTCTTCACGGAATGTGTGCTCTTATATATGATCATACTGATTAAATGATAAATGGGGAATCAAGACTCTTGAGAAAGAAGCAGTTGAATCAGAAATATCTAGAGCTCAAAAGTCAAGGCTGGGGTGGGACAAATTCTGAATTGGTCACTACCCAGTAAAAGACTTTTGTCATCCTCTCTAGTTTCAATACTTGATGCACTTGGGCAATTTTTTTCCCATTAGGTGTGGATAATCCACTTTAATCATTGTTTAAAGTTAGTGCCAGATCTTGCAAGCTCCAATGCTATTGTCAATGTGTTCTCTTTTTTTGGAAGATCATGGGCAGCAAGAAATGTCCACTTGCGTTTCTGGCAGTTGGGACAGACATCATGATAAATGTGAGATGCTGAAGGAGTGTGTTCAGATCATAAGAGAAATGAATTTGGGGGTACTTTAGGACTCACTAGTCTTTATTTATTTCCCAGGTTGACAAAATGTTCTTTGAATCAACATTTTTCTTCTGTTACCCATTCTCCCTCACTTGCTCTTACTCTTACCTGAATTCATCAGACATTTATACATCCCTGCCGAACAGCCAAAGCTGTTAGACATGGGAAGGAATGATAAGTAGAGTCCCTATAATGGACTGGGTGGATATAGGAATAATAATCAATTTCTCTTTAGCTATGTAACAAATTCAGCAACATTGGCTTTTACCATACCTTGAGAATGTTAACTTCTCTCAACAGAACATAGCCCAAGCTTCTCTTTGAGGTACTTCTATCATGAATTCCACTGAATTTATCCTTTGAAATCTCTGTATTTTGCCTAACTGCCACTATGATTCTGCTTCATTATTCTTAAAAAAAAAATAGTAGTTGTTTTCTGTGACCATCAGGTAAATGGGTAGGAGTTTTAGAATAGTAGTCCATTCCTCCTAAATTTTAATGCCTCCAGTTCATGTTTTTTACTGTTCTCTGGTGAGCAAGGTTTTCCCATGCAAATGGATTGTAATACATTAAGTCAATGTGTGGCTAAGATGTGAGATGAAATAGAAGACACAACGTGAAGAATCAGGATAATTTATTCCTACGTGAGTCCTTGGGCAGGTTGGAAATGTTCCCTAGGTATCTGTTTCTCCATCTGTAAAATGAGAGTAACCAACGCTTTCCCTGTTTGTCCCATGGACATCAATTAAGAAAAGGTTGTGAAAGTACGATTTCACATTGCAACCCCAGTATCTAACATGGTGAGTGTCCCTGCATTTATGCTTTAAAAATCCATGTTGACTAAAGGAGCAAAGAAATACTTTGATAAGTATAAAATACTGTACGGTACACACATAACAGATTATTAGCACTTTATTTATTTAAAGCTTGTGTATTTAGGGGTGTTCAGAAAACTGGAAAGATGGCCTCTCGTACCTTCCATTGCAGGTTGGTAAGTGGATATTAAATCAGTTCAAGGGTAAGAATGTTATTACGCAATGAGGATTGAAGCTCTGGGAGCTGATATTCATGCATGGAGATTCTCACACTAGCCAGGGGCATGGCACCTTCATGCATCAAAATAATGGAACAATGCTGACAATAATGAAGATGAATGGCATGATTTTAGGCATTGATAGACTTGTATTTTCAACCATGAAATGTAGGTGATCCAAAGTGTAAGCCAATGCCTCCTGAAAACTGTCCAATAATTACACATCTAATTATATAGGAAACAACTGTATACACTTACTCGGGTATATGAAATGTTTTAAAATGTTTTCCAGATGAATTCAAGGTATCACTCACTAGCATCTCCTGTAGTAGCAATAATTACCTGAGCACGAAAACCTTTAAGGTTCACATTTTATTTCTGATTTGCGTTTTTGGGCTCTGTGAAAATTAAATCTAGTCGTAAGCAACCTGCAAAAACCAATTTGTTATCATCATCAAATATTTGAAGCCTAGATAAAGTAATCTTATCCACTCCTACTCACCAAAGAGGGACAGGATATTAGCCTGTACTATTTATTTATTTAGTTAGTTAGTTAGTTCGTTGGTTAGTTAGTTATTTTTAGACTGTACTATTTAAAGATACCTGTTGGACCAACATGATTTACCTAGGAAGAATCCAAATGTCTTTTATTGCTGTCCCAGTTGTATAGGCTTTTAAATAATTAACAAACAGCTCATTATACTGTATATTTTCCTGATTTTAAAGAGGTAATATATACTCAATGTCCAAAATGTGGAAAGTACAAAAAAGTGGAAAACTCACAATGCAAAAATCAACTCCATTTCATGACTCCCCAGTAAACCACCATTATAATGGTGGTATATGCTTCCAGTTTTGTTTTCTTCAATATGTGCATGTGGGGTGGGGTTTGGGGGATAAAGAATGGAGGAGGGATCATATTTCAAGTATTCTTCTAAAAAACTGTTGATTCACTTAAGAACATAACTTGCATGTTTTTCCATGTCATTATGTAGTTCTGATAAATATTTCAGTGTTGCCATGCTATATCATTACATGCATACACCTATATTTTTCTTATTTAAGTTATTTACACATTTTTACAAATATACACAACTGTGGTGAATGTTCTAAGGACTCTAAGACTGCATTTATTAAAGTACGTAAGTCAAGTGAACAATTTTCCATGACTTCCAATAGGAGATGTAATTGGAAGTTAATTAGATGAAGGTAAGCAAAATGCACTGCTCCTCTGATTTCCTTAGAACACCCGACAAACCTCTTAGATCTGTTCACTTATTCCATGAGCAAACAGTTATACCACCAATTCTAAGTTGCCACTTTTTAATGCCTAGCCTATCTTATGAACCTCCAAATTGGCTTTCTGGTATCCATCTTCTTGAACCCTTCTCCACAAAATAGCCAAAAACCTCTTAAACATGGCATTTAAAAAGTACAGTTAAGTCACCTCCTTGGTTAAAGCTCTTTATCTGCTGCCTATGAAATATTTTCAGGATAACGCCTCATCATAGCTTACCAGGATCTGTGAGGTTTGGTCTTGCTCATCTCTCTCTCTAGCTTCATCACACAACTATCCACTCTTGCTGTTTCAACTTCAACCATGTCAGCCTTATTTCAGTCCTCTTTTTATTTTTTTCCCAACAAAATATCCCTGTTTCTAGGTCTTTACATCTGCATGACCTCGGCTTCATTTTATTCTTGCTCCCTAACCTGTTTGTCTATTTACTTTGTACTTATCTTTTAGAAACCACTCTAAACTTCTCTTCCAAAAGAAGTCTTCCCTAATAACCAGTCCAGATTGGGTTGCCAATATATTCATTTTCATAGCTCACTGTACTTCTACTTACAGAACTTCTCCTATGCAACTTTGTATTATTACTTCAAGTATATTATTATTTGATTACAAACTGTCTTCCCAATAAGATTGTAAACTATGATACTCAGAACCTCATGAGTTTGATGGCATTATGGTATCAACAGTGCAAAACATGGCGCACTAATGGGATTATTTTATTTCAATACTATGTCTTATTGATAGGATAGATAGGTAAACAGAAATTACCCTTATTTCTTAAGAAATGCATTTCTGGGACGCCTGGGTGGTTCAGCTGGTTAAGCAGCTGCCTTCGGCTCAGGTCATGATCCCAGCGTCCTGGGATTGAGTCCCACATCGGACTCCTTGCTCAGCAGGGAGCCTGCCTCTCCCTCTGCCTCTGCCTGCCATTCTGTCTGCCTGTGCTCGCTCTCTCTCTCCCTCTCTCTCATAAATAAATAAAATCTTTAAAAAAAAAAAAAAGAAATGCATTTCTACTGAAAAAGCTATCATTTCAATAAAGAATAGAAAGGGTAAAAATATTTGAATTTAAAATGTTGAAAAATGAAATTAGCAGTCTTAAATTAGGCAGGCAGTGGATTTCAGAGAACAAAGCATTGAGCATGGAATAAAAAGTTGTAGCTGCAGATTTGGATTCATACACCATGTGATTTGGGGCAAATTGTAGTCTGGCTTAGCATATTTGCCTTGGATGGGGAGAAGGAGACAAGGAAACTGCATTTATTGACAACCTCCTATGTGTGTCAAATTCTCCAAAAAACTCTACATTCGTTAGACAATTTTATTTGAAAATACCTTTCTCATTACCTTAATGTAAAAATCTGTAACTCAGTGAGGTAGACAGCTATTTCCAAATCAAATGGAGTATAAGTGATAAAACTGTTGTAAAATTATGTGTATTTGACCTAAAGCAGATGCTCCTTTTAATCAAAACTGTGTGTCCCTACTTACAAATAAGAGCATCTTTCTCCCAGGGCTGTCTGGAGATTTGAATGTGATTATGTATGTGACCATAACAGTACTTGGCTATTAGTAGATAATTAGTCCATATCCGATGAGTAAAAATAAATGTATATTGGATGGAATAATTTGTATGTAATAAACACAAATTGCCATAGCACACTCTTCTCACATTGAAGTTTTGTTCATCACAGAGACCTTCTGCAAAGATAGATCAGTTTCTTCCCCCGTAATGCTCATAAAAACTAATTTACATCTTTTTATAAGAACACTTGGCTAGAAGTCTGAATCACTGAATACATATAGGGTAATTTTGAGAAAAAACTTGCATATCTAAGACATTGTTTCACACAACTAGTAATTAAGATCTACTAGCTCTTGAGAGGCAGTAACCTTGAAATACATTTTTGGCTCTGTGTATCACAAAAGCATCATTTTATGATTGTTCATAAAAACATGCATGAGCTTAGAAGTTCCAGTTATTAAATGAATAAATAATGTGGCAAGTGCACAGAAAAATAACAATTTGAATAATAAACAAGAGTTGTTTGGGTATTTTGATGATTTATTTATAACGATAACAGTTTAAATTAGATACTGGGATATTCATAATCATTGTACAAACTCTAGTTGAGTATTTTAGCTCTGTGCACTTAATATACTATACATTTTCAATGTAAGCCAATTTGTCTAATAAAATGATGAAAAAAATCTACCAGCTCAATGAAGAAGCTTTATAAAGACTGTAATTTAAGGACATTAGAATATTAAGCAATCATTTCATGCTATTTCCTGCTTGGATGTTGAACAGCATACACAAACCTAACAATTCTGATGCTTCAGAACAGCTCCAAAAATTTTAAAATCAAATGGAAGCTTCTTTCATGCAAACAGAATATTCCCCAGATACAAAATCAGAACAATAAAAAGTCTAATTTGCATCTCTCCTAATCAGACGTGCATTCAAAAATGCAATTAACCTGACGTTGAATTCAACCTGAATGGTTATGAGTTTGTTAATATGGTGAGGGTGAGAGTTCTTTATTTAAAAAAAAAATTCTTTTGCTGGTATGAACTTTTGTTATATTGATTCATATTTTTTCAAACTCCAGTTTATACCTAAGCGTAGGAAGTTTAATATTTGGGCTTCCAAAATCAGGCTTCTTTTTGTGAGCTTGTTAGGCAGTGGGATAAAATAATTTTGTCTTTGAAGAATTGCTTGCATAAACAGAGGACTTTCCCTGAGTATAACTTATCATGTAACAGAATTTACATGATTTCACCAAAAGATTATAGGGGAATCAAGGGGAAAAGATCAATAAGTCAAGGTAAATCTATATTTTCCAAGCCTGAAATGACTTATATCTGTACTGGATCAAGGTCTCTTGGATATGAGAACAGTTTTACTTCTAAGCCCCCTAAATTCAGTTTGGTTGTCTTTGTGTTCATGATTCCTCAAAAACATTGAGGAAAGAGTATGGGCAAAGTAATTCAAATAAAATTAGAAGGAACAAAACACTGAAAACTCAAGCATGAAGAGAATGCAATTATGTTTATTAAATCTCCTATACTTAATTATATGTTATGCATTAGCTTAATAAGCAAATGAATGACTGCTTATGATTATTTGCATAATCACTTTAACTTAAGATCTGCATTTAGGAGACTAGGAGCAAATTTGGGTAAAAAAAGCAATGGAACAATATATCTCTGGTCATCAAGGACAGCTTTCTGATTTTATAGATAGTGAGACAGGCATGGTGAAATTTATAGCAATCTTCTTTAATATAATTCAGTTCAACAAATGTTGGTGTATTGTGGGGATAAATACCCTTTAATAAGGTAGTTTTTCTTCCCTCAGGATGTTTTCAAAACAATGGAAGACTACCAGAGAAAATTAAATTATCACATACCTTTCACTCAGACTGTTTTACCCACTGTATAAAGTTACCTTTCACAAATAAATGTAAGGAAGTCAGGATTGCAATGCTGAACACTTTCCAAAGACTCAAAACTGATGTGGTTCTCCAATACTTTCTGTGTGTATGTGTCTTGAGTTGCACTTTTCCATAATGGTGAGTGATAATGTGAAATAAATTGCCTTCATATGTAAATGTCACTTATAAATGTGCAAAAAAAAAAAATTCCAAGTTCTTAGCAAATAAAAGAGATGAACTACAAAAGAGCACTGTATGTTAGTAAGTGTGACAGAGTGAAGAGATTCCACTTAAGAGGTATATAAAGGTATACATAAAAATTTGGATTTGGATAACAAATTAATGAATAATGAATTCCACAAGGATCTTTGAACTATTAACACAATGCCCAGTGCATGAGAGGCACTCAAATATTGTTTTAAAGAAAGGACAGACAAACGGGTAGAAGGATGTTTGGTTGATGGATGATGCTATTATTGGCCAAGATAATCAGATACTTTGAGGGAGCTATTTTTAGGACTTCAGTTGAACTATCCTATTAATATTCTAATCATAAAAATTTGTTATCAGAGTAAAGATTTAGTATTTCTGAAACCCATTTGCAGTAGACATAAGAAATTAGAAATATCACAAAGAAGCAGCTGTCATAAGGGGGGACCTTTAAGAGTTAACTCTTGAACTGGATAGGAGTGTGAGAATGGGCCCCAGAAAACCACAAAGAAGGGAAAGTTGTAGACTGATGGAGTCATGGCTAACCTGTGACCTTTGCTCAACAGATAATTCTTAGCTCTCCTGTCCACTTCCTCTCACCCCACTCAGGCAGGAAGATTATCAGAATCTCCTATCAGAACTTTCTGACAGACGGCATATGCAAATGTCATTCCACCCTGAGGATTTGCATAAATTGTTCATTTAATAGCATCTTCTGTGTCTGCAGAATCTGAAGTAGCACCAAAGTGCAATAGGAAAACAGCTGTAAATGCTGTATGCTTTGCTGAAAGTACTTCTTTATCTTGAAGACTAAACTATGAGCAGTAGCTGGCAATGAAAATGAGGTCTTTGCAATTATTCATATATTTGGTTTGCTTCAACTCAGATTTCTGGAAGACTTCCATCTAATTTTGAAAGTAAAAGTAATAACAACAGGCAGAAAAACAGAAGAAGGTGGAGGAAAAACAAACAAACAACAAATGAACAAACAAACATGGTCACAGAGAATGAACAAAAGAGAAAACAGGGTGCCTGGGTGACTCAGTGGGTTAAGCCTCTGCCTTCAGATCAGGTCATGAACTCAGGGTCCTGGGATTGAGCCCCGCATCCGGCTCTCTGCTTGGTGGGGAGCCTGCTTCCCCCTCTCTCTCTGCCTGCATCTCTCTCTACTTGTGACCTCTCTCTGTCAAATAAATAAAATAAAAATCTTAAAAAAAAAAAAAAAGAGAGGGCGCCTGGGTGGCTCAGTGGGTTAAGCCGCTGCCTTCGGCTCAGGTCATGATCTCAGAGTCCTGGGATCGAGTCCCGCATCGGGCTCTCTGCTCAGCGGAGAGCCTGCTTCCCTCTCTCTCTCTCTCTGCCTGCCTCTCCATCTACTTGTGATTTCTCTCTGTCAAATAAATAAAAAAAACCTTTAAAAAAAAAAAAAAAAAAAAAAAAAAAAAAAAAAAGAGAGAGAGAGAGAGAAAGAAAACAGTAATGCCACCGGAATATGAAGAAGTTGCTTGACAGCAATGACTTTTTTGTTTTAGAACAAGGGCTGACAGATGTTTTCAAATGTTGGTTGACTCACAATACACCTCCTACCAAAAGAATACATCAGTATTATTCTAGCTAAAAACGCAATATACTTCCCTTTGTGTCATTCTATTTTGCTTTATTTATAATTTGAATAAATGTTTATTCCTTAGCTTAGTGGGCAGAAAATAAACACAGTTCACTCTGCAGGGTAACTTCTCAACAAATATTTGGTTGTCATTAAGCACTGAATTAAAAATATTTTGTTCATTGAATACATATTAACCAAGAATCAAATATATCATGTATCTTCTGGGCACTAAGGGTTAAAAAATGAGTAAGAGAATATAAGTATTTTTCTTGAAGAAGCTAAAATCTGAAATTATTATTATTATTATTTTAGAGAAAATACTTCACTGGGGTATTCTTAAAAGCTTTTGAAATAATTCTTTTAGTACCTGCAGTGGGTAAAGGAAAGAGTATTTTATACACTGGGGCCTGAACAATTACATAAACTACTATTGTTCAGGCACAACGCCACTTACTTTTATGAACATCTAAAATTTCTTATTCAGAGCCAAAGTTAGTGAATTGGGTTTGTTGTCAAGTTAATGTGCAGTCTCAACCCAGAATGAATACAAAATAGTGAGACAGAATTTCTTGAGTCTCATAAACTGTCTGTGGGAGTAATACCCAGTAACAAGTCCCTAAATATATTGAGTCATAGCTGTATTCTTAAAATATGTGTAAACTTCACTAACGGAGTCACTCTGAAGGATTCCATTCTTTGCATGTACTGATTCTGACATAAATACTGGAAATATTTGTTTTTCTGTGTCCTCTATGAGAAAATACATTTTTTTAATTCTTCTTTCTTTCCTAAAGAAACATAACATTCTGGAGGAGGAGTCAAGATGGCGGAGAAGTAGCAGGCTGAGACTGCTTCAGCTAGCCGGAGATCAGCTAGATAGCTTATCTAAAGATTGCAAACACCTGAAAATCCATCGGCAGATCGAAGAGAAGAACAGCAGCAATTCTGGAAACAGAAAAACAACCACTTTCTGAAAGGTAGGAACGGCGGAGAAGTGAATCCAAAGCGATGGGAAGATAGACCCTGGGGGGAGGGGCCGGCTCCCGGCAAGCGGCGGAGCAACGGTGCACAAAATCAGGACTTTTAAAAGTCTGTTCCGCTGAGGGACATCGCTCCAGAGGCTAAACCGGGGCGAAGCCCACGCGGGTTCAGCGTGGCCTCAGGTCCCGCAGGGTCACAGAAGGATCAGGGGTGTCTGAGTGTCGCAGACCTTGCGGGTATTGGAACGGGAAAGCCGGCTACAGAGACAGAGCCGACAGTAAGCTCACAGCTCGGTGTTACCTTGAACTGGTCGCAGGCTCGGAGAGCTCGGAGCGCGGCCGGAGGTCAGGCAGACAGGAGTAACTGGGCGCTGTTTTCTGAGGGCGCACTGAGGAGTGCGGCCCTGGGCTCTCGGCTCCTCCGGGCCGGAGACCAGGAGGCCGCCATTTGTATTCCCGTCCTCCGGAAATCTACGGAAAGCGCTCAGGGAACAAAAGCTCCTGAAAGCAAACCCGAGTGGATTACTCACCCCGGCCCCGGGTAAGGGCGGTGCAATTCCGCCTGGGGCAAAGACACTTGAGAGTCACTACAACAGGCCCCTCCCCCAGAAGATCAACAAGAAATCCAGCCGAGACCAAGTTCACCTACCAAGGAGTGCGGTTTCAATACCAAGGAGAGCAGCAGAATTCCAGAGGAGGAGAAAGCCAAGCACGGAACTCATGGCTTTTTCCCTGTGATTTTTTTTTAGTCTTGCAGTTAATTTAATTTTTTTCTTTTTCATTTTTTGTTTTTTTTTTTTCTCGCCTTCAGGTAAAATTTTTTTTTTTTAACTGTTACCTTTTTCTTTTTTAATGATTTTTTACTAGTTTATCTAATATATATATTTTTTCTTTTTTACATTTTTCTTAGGTGTTTTCCTTTTTTTTTTTAATTCTTTTCTTTTTTTTTTCTTTTTTTTTTTTCTTTTTTTTTCTTTCTTCCTTTTTGAACGTCTTTTTATCCACTTTCTCCCCCCTCACGATTTTGGATCTCTTCTAATTTGGTTAAAGCATTTTTTCCTGGGGTTGTTGCCACCCTTTTAGTATTTTACTTGCCCCTTCATATACTCTTATCTGGACAAAATGACAAGATGGAAAAATTCAACACAAAAAAAAGAACAAGCGGCAGTACCGAAGGCTAGGGACCTAATCAATACAGACATTGGTAATATGTCAGATCTAGAGTTCAGAATGACAATTCTCAAGGTTCTAGCCGGGCTCGAAAAAGGCATGGAAGATATTAGAGAAACCCTCTCGAGAGATATAAAAGCCCTTTCTGGAGAAATAAAAGAACTAAAATCTAACCAAGTTGAAATAAAAAAAGCTATTAATGAAGTGCAATCAAAAATGGAGGCTCTCACTGCTAGGATAAATGAGGCAGAAGAAAGAATTAGTGATATAGAAGACCAAATGACAGAGAATAAAGAAGCTGAGCAAAAGAGGGACAAACAGCTACAGGACCACGAGGGGAGAATTCGAGAGATAAGTGACACCATAAGACGAAACAACATTAGAATAATTGGGATTCCAGAAGAAGAAGAAAGAGAGAGGGGAGCAGAAGGTATACTGGAGAGAATTATTGGGGAGAATTTCCCCAATATGGCAAAGAGAACGAGCATCAAAATTCAGGAGGTTCAGAGAACGCCCCTCAAAATCAATAGGAATAGGCCCACACCCCGTCACCTAATAGTAAAATTTACAAGTCTCAGTGACAAAGAGAAAATCCTGAAAGCAGCCCGGGAAAAGAAGTCTGTAACATACAATGGTAAAAATATTAGATTGGCAGCTGACTGATCCACAGAGACCTGGCAGGCCAGAAAGAGCTGGCATGATATTTTCAGAGCACTAAACGAGAAAAACATGCAGCCAAGAATACTATATCCAGCTAGGCTATCATTGAAAATAGAAGGAGAAATTAAAAGCTTCCAGGACAAACAAAAACTGAAAGAATTTGCAAATACCAAACCAGCTCTACAGGAAATATTGAAAGGGGTCCTCTAAGCAAAGAGAGAGCCTACAAGTGGTAGATCAGAAAGGAACAGAGACCATATACAGTAACAGTCAACTTACAGGCAATACAATGGCACTAAATTCATATCTCTCAATAGTTACCCTGAATGTTAATGGGCTAAATGCCCCTGTCAAAAGACACAGGGTATCAGAATGGATAAAAAAACAAAACCCATCTATATGTTGCCTCCAAGAAACTCATTTTAAGCCCGAAGACACCTCCAGATTTAAAGTGAGGGGGTGGAAAAGAATTTACCATGCTAATGGACATCAGAAGAAAGCAGGAGTGGCAATCCTTATATCAGATCAATTAGATTTTAAGCCAAAGACTATAATAAGAGATGAGGAAGGACACTATATCATACTCAAAGGGTCTGTCCAACAAGAAGATTTAACAATTTTAAATATCTATGCCCCCAACGTGGGAGCAGCCAACTATATAAACCAATTAATAACAAAATCAAAGAAACACATCAACAATAATACAATAATAGTAGGGGACTTTAACACTCCCCTCACTGAAATGGACAGATCATCCAAGCAAAAGATCAGCAAGGAAATAAAGGCCTTAAATGACACACTGGACCAGATGGACATCACAGATATATTCAGAATATTTCATCCCAAAGCAACAGAATACACATTCTTCTCTAGTGCACATGGAACATTCTCCAGAATAGATCACATCCTCGGTCCTAAATCAGGACTCAACCGGTATCAAAAGATTGGGATCATTCCCTGCATATTTTCAGACCACAATGCTCTAAAGCTAGAACTCAACCACAAAAGGAAGTTTGGAAAGAACCCAAATACATGGAGACTAAACAGCATCCTTCTAAAGAATGAATGGGTCAACCGGGAAATTAAAGAAGAATTGAAAAAAATCATGGAAACAAATGATAATGAAAATACAACGGTTCAAAATCTGTGGGACACAACAAAGGCAGTCCTGAGAGGAAAATATATAGCGGTACAAGCCTTTCTCAAGAAACAAGAAAGGTCTCAGGTACACAACCTAACCCTGCACCTAAAGGAGCTGGAGAAAGAACAAGAAAGAAACCCTAAGCCCAGCAGGAGAAGAGAAATCATAAAGATCAGAGCAGAAATCAATGAAATAGAAACCAAAAAAACAATAGAACAAATCAACGAAACTAGGAGCTGGTTCTTTGAAAGAATTAATAAAATTGATAAACCCCTGGCCCGACTTATCAAAAAGAAAAGAGAAAGGACCCAAATAATAAAATCATGAATGAAAGAGGAGAGATCACAACTAACACCAAAGAAATACAAACTATTATAAGAACATACTATGAGCAACTCTACGCCAATAAATTTGACAATCTGGAAGAAATGGATGCATTCCTAGAAACATATAAACTACCACAACTGAACCAGGAAGAAATAGAAAGCCTGAACAGACCCATAACCAGTAAGGAGATTGAAACAGTCATTAAAAATCTCCAAACAAACAAAAGCCCAGGGCCAGACGGCTTCCTGTGGGAATTCTACCAAACATTTAAAGAAGAACTAATTCCTATTCTCCTGAAACTATTCCAAAAAATAGAAATGGAAGGAAAACTTCCAAACTCATTTTATGAGGCCAGCATCACCTTGATCCCAAAACCAGACAAGGATCCCACCAAAAAAGAGAACTACAGACCAATATCCTTGATGAACACAGATGCGAAAATACTCAACAAAATACTAGCCAATAGGATTCAACAGTACATTAAAAAGATTATTCACCACGACCAAGTGGGATTTATTCCAGGGCTGCAAGGTTGGTTCAACATCCACAAATCAGTCAATGTGATACAACACATCAATAAAAGAAAGAATAAGAACCATATGATACTCTCAATAGATGCTGAAAAAGCATTTGACAAAGTACAGCATCCCTTCCTGATCAAAACTCTTCAAAGTGTAGGGATAGAGGGCACATACCTCAATATCATCAAAGCCATCTATGAAAAACCCACCGCAAATATCATTCTCAATGGAGAAAACCTGAAAGCTTTTCCGCTAAGGTCAGGAACACGGCAGGGATGTCCATTATCACCACTGCTATTCAACATAGTACTAGAGGTCCTAGCCTCAGCAATCAGACAACAAAAGGAAATTAAAGGCATCCAAATCGGCAAAGAAGAAGTCAAATTATCACTCTTCGCAGATGATATGATACTATATGTGGAAAACCCAAAAGACTCCACTCCAAAACTGCTAGAACTTACACAGGAATTCAGTAAAGTGTCAGGATATAAAATCAATGCACAGAAATCAGTTGCATTTCTCTACACCAACAGCAAGACAGAAGAAAGAGAAATTAAGGAGTCAATCCCATTTACAATTGCACCCAAAACCATAAGATACCTAGGAATAAACCTAACCAAAGAGACACAGAATCTATACTCAGAAAACTATAAAGTACTCATGAAAGAAATTGAGGAAGACACAAAGAAATGGAAAAATGTTCCATGCTCCTGGATTGGAAGAATAAATATTGTGAAAATGTCTATGCTACCTAAAGCAATCTACACATTTAATGCAATTCCTATCAAAGTACCATCCATCTTTTTCAAAGAAATGGAACAAATAATGCTAAAATTTATATGGAACCAGAAAAGACCTCGAATAGCCAAAGGGATATTGAAAAAGAAAGCCAACGTTGGTAGCATCACAATTCCGGACTTCAAGCTCTATTACAAAGCTGTCGTCATCAAGACAGCATGGTACTGGCACAAAAACAGACACATAGATCAATGGAACAGAATAGAGAGCCCAGAAATAGACCCTCAACTCTATGGTCAACTAATCTTCGACAAAGCAGGAAAGAATGTCCAATGGCAAAAAGACAGCCTCTTCAATAAATGGTGCTGGGAAAATTGGACAGCCACATGCAGAAAAATGAAATTGGACCATTTCCTTACACCACACACAAAAATAGACTCAAAATGGATGAAGGACCTCAATGTGCGAAAGGAATCCATCAAAATCCTTGAGGAGAACACAGGCAGCAACCTCTTTGACCTCAACCGCAGCAACATCTTCCTAGGAACAACACAAAAGGCAAGGGAAGCAAGGGCAAAAATGAACTATTGGGATTTCATCAAGATCAAAAGCTTTTGCACAGCAAAGGAAACAGTTAACAAAATCAAAAGACAACTGACAGAATGGGAGAAGATATTTGCAAATGACATATCAGATAAAGGACTAGTGTCCAGAATCTATAAAGAACTTAGCAAACTCAACACCCAAAGAACAAATAATCCAATCAAGAAATGGGCAGAGGACATGAACAGACATTTCTGCAAAGACGACATCCAGATGGCCAACAGACACATGAAAAAGTGCTCCATATCACTCGGCATCAGGGAAATACAAATCAAAACCACAATGAGATATCACCTCACACCAGTCAGAATGGCTAAAATAAACAAGTCAGGAAATGACAGATGCTGGCGAGGATGCGGAGAAAGGGGAACCCTCCTACACTGTTGGTGGGAATGCAAGCTGGTGCAGCCACTCTGGAAAACAGCATGGAGGTTCCTCAAAATGTTGAAAATAGAACTGCCCTATGACCCAGCAATTGCACTATTGGGTATTTACCCTAAGGATACAAACGTAGTGATCCAAAGGGGCACATGCACCCGAATGTTTATAGCAGCAATGTCCACAATAGCCAAACTATGGAAAGAACCTAGATGTCCATCAACAGATGAATGGATCAAGAAGATGTGGTATATATACACAATGGAATACTATGCAGCCATCAAAAGAAATGAAATCTTGCCATTTGCGACAACATGGATGGAACTAGAGCGTATCATGCTTAGCGAAATAAGTCAAGCAGAGAAAGACAACTATCATATGATCTCCCTGATATGAGGAAGTGGTGATGCAACATGGGGGCTTAAGTGGGTAGGAGAAGAATAAATGAAACAAGATGGGATTGGGAGGGAGACAAACCATAAGTGACTTTTAATCTCACAAAACAAACTGAGGGTTGCTGGGGGGAGGGGTTTTGGGAGAAGGGGGTGGGATTATGGACATTGGGGAGGGTATGTGCTTTGGTGAGTGCTGTGAAGTGTGTAAACCTGGTGATTCACAGACCTGTACCCCTGGGGATAGAGTATTATGCCTCCATCAGAAAGGATGAATACCCAACTTTTGTAGCAACATGGACGGGACTGGAAGAGATTATGCTGAGTGAAATAAGTCAAGCAGAGAGAGTCAATTATCATATGGTTTCACTTATTTGTGGAGCATAATAAATAGCATGGAGGACATGGGGACTTAGAGTGGAGAAGGGAGTTGGGGGAAATTGGAAGGGGAGGTGAACCATGAGAGACTATGGACTCTGAAAAACAATCTGAGGGTTTTGAAGGGACGGGGGGTGGGAGGTTGGGGTACCAGGTGGTGGGTATTATAGAGGGCACGGATTGCATGGAGCACGGGGTGTGGTGCAAAAATAATGAATACTGTTATGCTGGAAAAATAAAAAATAAAAAAAAAATGAAAAAAAAATATAAAGTAAGAAATAAACCCTCATAATGAGAAATATCATTAAATAATTAATGCTTAAATCATCAAGAATTGTCTAGGTCTTTATAGAATGACAGACAAAAAGAACCATTTAAATACATAACTTTATAAGAATAGTCAACTTAAGTCCATACATTGATATTCAAATGTATTGAGATTATCAAAAATTTCCTAAAAATATTTGAAGGAAAACATAGAAAGTATTAATCTAAATCTAAAACTTTAATTTAAAGGGTCAAGACTGTGGAACTAGTCAGGAAATAAAAAAGGATGAAGAAAATAACAAAAGATGAAACCTCTTCCAAATATTTAAATGTATCATAATGTATCAATTAAAACTGCTAGATAATAATACAAATAGGCAGATCAATAGAAGATAATAAAGTCTGAACTATATCAGTATATTTGTGTATATATAGGAAAATGACAATTTAAATAAGGGGAAAGAAATTGAGATTATTCATAAATATTAGTAAACCCATATGTCCTTTTGGAGAGAATTAGAGCCCTATGTCACTCCATTCATTAAAATAAATTTCAGAGGCAACAGATATTTAAATAAACAAACAAAAAAGCCTGAAAAAGGTTTAGATGATTTTTTTTTCTTTTTCATTTTTTGCTCATAAGTTTTCCCCTCTGTATTATGAAACCAAGAAACTGTAAAGGTGAATGTTGTAAAACCTGACAATTAAAATTATTTTAAAAATATGCCGTATGTCTTTATATAAAATGAGAAGCAGAAAAATAAAACATATACGACAAAGGAAGCTTTACTATTTTTAGCAGAGAATGTACACTACAATTTCAAATACGTAAGCAAAACAATAACAAATTAAACTCAATAGAAAAAAATAATGGAATTAATGACATGGTTATTATATTCAAAGAACATTTATATATTCAATCAGGAAAAGATCATAAATTCAGATTTTCTGCTTCCTACTCCACCTTGCACTAAACACATGGTAGCAATTAAATAAGAAGTGTATAGAAGTCTGAAAAGACATTGTAGCACTGAAAAGCAAAGTGAACATTCCCACAGAGCAGATTACAACAGAAAGGCAAGATGGTAAGCCCACAGCTAAACTTGTGGTCCTGCTGGGCTCCTAGTGCAGAAAAAGTTATGGCAGAGATTGCTGGTTCCCAACATGCAATGGGGAACAAAGTTACCTACACCTGCATGGTCAAAGCAGAGCCAGACTTCTGGCTTCTGACCTGAGACTAGAAGAAGACATACCTGACTGCGAACAAGTGCTGATGAAGTTCGAGATTTGCTGCAAGGGATTCACGTGACGCAAGAAAAAAAATAAATAAATAAAAAGAGGATGGAGGAAGCCCAGCTGCTCCACATCTAGAAGCTGAGCCAATCTACAACTGGCAGAGTGACAGAATGGCATAAAACCACTGTCAAAGAGCACTGGGAACTCCATGACTGATCCAAATGGGAGTGCTGTCTTAAAATAGTAGGATGAGGTAGGCAGGAGGAGATCTAGATAAACCCTTAGGAAACAATAAGGAGAGATACAGACAGACAGACAAACAAAAGGGTGGGGGGAGAAAGGGCAAGAAATTGAACCTCAGTCAAAATCCGCCTGTCCCTTCAAAAAAATCAAAGTATACCAATGTGAATAAACACAAATATTACGTCAACAGACAAAACAAATTCTTCAAAAAGTTGAAATAGAACAATATAAGATAATTTGAAGTCTATATAATTCAAGATCTTCAGAGATACAAAGGAAGAAGTAATAATGATTCAAAAAACAGAATTTGAAATTATAGAAGAACAGGAATAAGAGGGTATGAAAATAAATTTTTCAATAATAAAATTAAAAATTAAAAAAAATTTAAAAATACATTTTTATTTAAAAATTTTATTTTAAAAATAAGTTTTTTAAAATAAAATTTTCAATAAAAGCCGATAAATGGAGTAATTGAAATAAAAGACAAAACTGATGTCAACATAGGACCCAGTTGAGGACAGAATTCATGAACTGAAAACAAAGTAGACAGAGCCCTCTCTGCAGGACTGAAATTAAGGACACATGGAAGAGAGATTGAAAGGCTTCTAAAGAATTCTATTGTTCTTCAAGAGAATAGAGGAAATTGATATTTGAAAATAAGTTGATTGAATGTTTTCCAGAGATTAAGAATAAAATGCATGATTGAGTAAAACCACACTCTTAATAGCAGGAAGATGAATACAACTTGGTATATGCATCAAAAAGCAGTAATAAAAACACAGATACAAAGATAAAGTTAAAAAGTAAAGATGACAAATAAGTTGAAATAAAGGAATTTCTGAAAAAAACTGAAAAAGAAGATGGAGAAGGAGAAGGGAATGGAGAAATTGAATTTACCACCATGAACCGTTACATTAGAGGATGCTAAAAATTGTCATCGTTGTTTGGTAAAATTTACAACTGATTATAAACAATCATTATATGAATAATATATTTAATTTTGATTAAAATTTTAAAATGAAAATTGTAGATATTAATACCCCTTCCCCAGATGGCTGGTTTGTTTAGAGGACAGTTAAAAATGTTAAGACATACTATGTTCGAGAGAGAGATGGTGCCAAATCACCTTAAGCATTTTAGAAAATATAATCACAAGTAACATGTGATAAATAAAATTGTCAACAAAATAAAATTAAAATCAAATCCTTAATTTCTGAAAAAAAAACAGAGGGAACAAAATTATGCTTTGACATAGTTCATTGATCTATCAGAAGGCTCAAATAAATAAAAAAGGAGAAAAAAAAAGAATGAAGTCCAAATATTGCAATCCCTCCCTAAATGATATTTAACTCCTCCTGTAAGAGATACTATTTGATAAAATGAAAATCTTCTCTGGTCACAGTGCAATCTCATTAGAAAGTAGTAATAAAAAATACTTTAATTTTTTCCTAATAAGCACAATAAAAACTATAAAATATAATGGCTACTTAAATATATATTATATATAATATGCATATTATATATATAATCAAAATTTACTCAGAAAGAAAAGAAAGTACTCGATTTTTAAAACAGATAAATATTTCATGTGGTTTAACGCGCGCGCGCGCGCACACACACACACACACACACACACACACACACAAAACTGAAACAATTTCAAGGAAAAGGTACTCCTTAAGCTCTATAAAATATTTCACAAAAAATGAAATGAAGATAACCATCTAATTTTATGGCAGTAGTAGAACCTTCTTATGAAAACCAGGAAGAACTAAGAAACTAAGAAAATTATCATTCTTCATAGGTTAATATTCATGTAAAAGGAAAAAAACAGCTCTTTTAATTCAATATAAAATATATATTGAGTTATGCACATATAAAGTTTGTCCAAGGAAGAAGATTGGCTAAATATATGAAAATATTCTGATGCAATGAATCACATCAAGTAAAACCAGAAGAAGAAGAAAAAAAGCAAATATTGTAGATACAGTAGATCATTTCAAATAAAAGTAATATTCAATAAAATTCAACATCATTCATATTAAATCTTAGCAAACAAGGATGAAATGTGTATTTCCTTAAATGTTTAAAATATTAAAGTTTGGGGACGCCTGAGTGGCTCAGTGGGTTAAGCCTCTGCCTTCAGGTCAGGTCATGATCTCAGAGTCCTGGGATCCAGCCGCACATCAGGATCTCTGCTCAGCAGGAAGCGTGCTTCCCTTGCTCTTTGCCTGCCTCTCTGCCTACCTATGATCTCTCTCTCTCTCTGTCAAATACATTAAAATGTTAAAGCCTGGAACAAATGTTCTATGTCTACAATTTTTAGAAATATATTCATTAAATCAAGAACAAAGTTTTATTGAACCTTATATAGGAGACCAAGAAAAGTCACAATGTGATAGAAAGCAAATTAAAAGGAAGATGATAAGGAGAAGAAAAGAGGACAAAACCATTTTTTTTTTGCAATTATATAACATCTAAATAGAAATCAAGAGAGCCTAAATAAAATATATCTGTACAAATTAAAATGTGTCATATATAATATCAATGTAAAAATCAATTACATTACTATTACTAATAGTTAAACATCTAGAAAATATAGATTAAAAGTATTTTTCTTTGGTAATGCAAAACTAAAAAAAATGGTAAATATAAATTAGGGCAAGATTTTACTGAGAATAATATAAAATAATATTGAAAATCATTTAAAAATTAAACAAATGCATAAACAAGTTCATTAATGGGATAATTTACTAGTATAATGGGAATTGTCCCCCAAAGTAATCTAATAATTGAACATTACTTGAGTCAAAATCTCAATAGGGGTTTTTTTTTTCCCTGAAGACAAGAGGTTTTGTGTTTTGGGTTTTTTTTTTTAAGATTTTATTTATTTATTTGACAGACAGAGATCACAAGTAGGCAGAGAGGCAGGCTGGCAGAGAGAGGAGGAAGCAGTCTCCCCCCTGAGCAGAGAGCCCAATGTGGGACCCTGGGATCATGACCCAAGCTGAAGGCAGAGGCCTTAACCCACTTAACCCACTGAGCCACTCAAGTGCCCCAAAACAAGAGGTTGTTAACCAAAGTGTACATGGAATATCAAAGGGCCAATAACACTGACATATTTTTTTTTTAAATATAGGTGTTTTTTATTATGGATTCTTGCCCAATCTTATGTTAAGATTTATTATGAACTCATAGTATAGTTCTTGTGCAAGGATTAAAAAAAAGAGCACAAAAGTACCACCCAGAAGTCTACAATAGAGAAGGACAATGCATGTATGGAAAATCAATATCTAACAAGTTGGTATTACAAGTCCGTAAAGAAAGATGTATTATTTAATAAATGGCACAGGGATAAAGTAGCTATCCATATGGAATAAAAAAATAAAATCAGATTCTTACCCCATCCATCACTCAAAACTACTTCAGAGTGGGTTTAACACCAACTTTTGAAAATCAGATTCTTAAAAAAAATCATTAGACATAAGTATAAGGGAATATTTGTATGACCAAATAGTACAGAAGAAATTCTTTTCATGTACACACTCACTCACACACAAAATGTAAATAGATATGATAAATTAAACTTCACTAAAATAAAAATCTTCCATTCAAGGAAAGACCTTATGATCAAAGTGAAAAGACAAGTCACACACAAGGAAAAAAGTAATATTTACAATGAATGAAACTGAAACAGATTAGTGTTGTAATACTAAAGTAATATGACCAGTCTTTTATAAACAATGAGTTAATTATAACAGAACAATGGGATATAATGCTTGAGTTAAATATGGGTAAATATTGTTTAGTAAATAAATTCAACTACCTATAATACATGAATGGGAAAAAACAATTATCCACAACAGTCTTGAGTTTAGGACCTATAAAAAAATAAATCATTGTCTTTATTCTTTTGTTTGTTTTGGTTTTGGTTAGCAGGTCACAGCAAAATCCTTTGCCCAAGAAAAACAAACAAACAAACCATGACAACAGAGGAAAAAAAAAAAAAAAAGAATACAGCCAAGACAATGCTTTGTAAGGACCAGAATATGTGTAGACCTGAAGAGCAAAGCCCTTCTAATACAACGTGCCTAATGACTATACTCTTTTCAATGGCTGTAATGTCCCTCTAACTAGTATGTATCTTCAGTCCTCTTTTCCCTCTTTATGACACATAGTTAAAGGCTGGTTCTGTATTTTGAATTCTCAAGCAGTTCTGTCAGCAACCCAACAATTCTCTTTCTCTCAATGCTTTTGAAATCTTTGGCCTAACATCCTAAATTAATTTTAATTAAGGATGAATTTAATTTATTTGGGACTGACAATTAGATAACTTCCGCCATTATAAATAGTCAATCCATAGCAGATGAAAACTGAATAATAGCATATGTTAGATGACGCTTGATTTCACTAATGATCATGGAAATGCTTATTAAAACTACAATGAGAGGCAATGCTATGCCCATTAGATTGGGTATTCAGAAACTATCAAATACATATTTTTCATTCCTTACAATATATGAAAGAATTATAGAAAAAGTTTGCATGTGATTGGGCTCTGTGGTGAGCAGGTGTTCATATAGTCTCTAGAATTTTCTGTATGTGTATCATATGTTGCAGTGAGTATATTTTTTCTAAAGTAGTTTATATTTAATTTTTAAGGGTGATGTATATATAAATAAGATTTTAAATATGTCCATGAAATATTGTCAAATGGAAAATGAAAGTTGCTAAAATATGTGGGATATAATTGTATTTACACATGCACACACACACACACACACAGAGATATTTAAGGAAGTAAGAGAGGGGCAGTGAGAGAGAAGGGTAGTTAGGTAGATAGGACATACAGAGAGACGACAGACAGATGGTTATCAGAGGGGAATGCAACAGAGTGTCAAAGAGAGCGACAGGAAGAGACATACTGATACAGAAAGAGGAATGAAGACTTTTGGTAAAGGTACAAATTGAGGTACAGTTTTTCCTGGGGATTCAGCTTTACTTCTCTGATTTCTGCTTGCATGCTTGCTTGCTTGCTTTTTTCAGTTGAATAACTTTATACTAAATATACTTTGTTTTAGAACAACATTAAAAAGTTTTATTTAAAAAAAGTAGTAAGACAAGTAAATACTGGTTTATCCATGCCAATGTCACTTCTTAGGAAATACCCCCAAATCTTTGAACATTTCTCACCCCATGATCAGAAAATAGTATAAACATACTAAATACATAAAACTAATAGACTTATTTACACTCGTCTCTTTTTAAAATCTATTACAAAATTCTTAAACAGTCCACGCCTGGATAAGTAAAATAATTATCTCTTTCCACTTCCTATTTTTAAAGCCTTTATAAGCTTAGTTTTAAAAGAAAAAATAAAAAACATGTACCAATTAAGTGATTTCATTTTTTGGGGACTCTGACTGTGATAAAGTGCTGAAAATCTTTAGTTAATTAATCCTATTAATTAAATATGTATGTAAACTCACTTATATTTGTGTTAAAATCCATCACTTATTTATTTAGACATTTATCTGTTCACAATAAACATGAAATCGGGATGGTACTAGCTTAATGCTACAAACCTAACCCTGTAGCTTTTACTGTATTTTTCACTAAGCAAAGATCCTGTGTCATGAAGAGCAAATCTCAAGATTCACCTACTTCACCAGAACTGGAGGTTTTAAGTTGCAGATGGTAGGAATAAACATATTTAAGCTAGGTTGCAATTTATTAGAGAATCTAACAACAAGTTCTCCCACAATAATCATAATTACTAAGAAACTATCTCCACAGTATCAGTTCACATCAATCTTTTGTTCTCCCCTGGACTATTCATTATCCAATGCATGAACCAACTTTCTGAACTGCAAGACTATAGGGTTGAAGGATTAAATAATCATCAAGCGTAGACTTTTTTTTTTTCTCCCTCAGACATATACTTTATGACCTAAACTCTTCCTCCAGGAATGGGATTTCTGGCTCAGCCTTAATGTGAAAGTAGAGCTTCATCTGAAGGACACTGGGATACTGGCTTGCTTTTCCTCCCACAAGATACATCTTAACTGAGGCTGAATGTTTAAGAGGAACTTAAACATGTTCTACAACTGGAATAGATTTTTGTATAATTGCTTCTTGGGTGAGGATTAAAAACCCAAGTGTAAAAGGATTATATCATGACAACATATTGAAAATCAGTTACAACAGCATCCTGTTGCAAGGTTATTGGGAAATGTCTTCTTGAGAGAGTGGGAATCATCCTTGTACCAACACTAGGGTATGCTGGATGTGCTCCTACTCTAGGAGATCCTGCACTTAACCTAAATTTCTGAATTATTTATTAAGAAATTCCATAGGGCTCCTGGGTTGTTCGGTCAGTTAAGCATCTGACTTTGTTTCAGGTCTTGATCTTGGGGTCTGGGATTGAGCCCATGTCAGGCACTGTGCTAAGCAGGGAGTCTGCTTCTCTCTCTTCCTCTGCCCCTCCCCCTGCTCAAGTTTGCTCTCAAATAAATAAAGTCTTAAAAAAAATTACATAAGAATCCAGTCTTAATGTGTGTGTGTGTGTGTGTGTGTGTGTGTGTGTGTGTGTGTGTGTGCATATGCATATATAGAGCAAGGAGATCTCTTCCCACCATCCTAAAGTCCTCCTGTGTAACAAAACCAAGCTGAAAAAGCAGGCATTATCATTTTCAAATGTATATATATGGAACCTATACTCTGAGAAATAAGAGATTTATCCAAGGGCATGGAACTATGATACCTCAAATAAACCACCACAGAAAAGATGTAAGAAACAGATGAAAACCTGCATCAGGATTGCTGAGTAATTTAAAGAATACTCATAGAAAAAAAATAATTTGCATTAGTCTTAAGATAATTTGGGGACAGAGCTTGTTATATATGGGAAAGCCTAGTGCAAAGGTGGAGAGAAGTCAGGGGTCATAGTAATATGTGAACATAATTCTCTCCAAAAACACATTTAAAAGAAATTAGAAAATGCAATTAAAGTGTATACATATTTTATTTTAATGATGTTAATTTACTTTCTACAAAGTTAACACATTAAACATTCTGTGATTTGGATCCTATTAAAAACTATATTACACTAAAATAAAATATTCTAAAAATTATTTTGGTGACAGAAGAATATTTAGACACAGTTAATTGAGAGAACAAATTATCCCATTTAGAACTGTGTTAAGTATAACAAAGTTGTAAATTAAATTGAGAACAAATCTGGGCTTTTCTGATCATCATGCTCCAAGGGAGGAAGTTAAAGTTGGATGAAGATTCAGTGTTGAAGAGGATCTTTTGAAGGAAATGAGAAAATAACCACACTGCTATCAACACTCCATAGACTGGACTGGAATCCTATAAAGGCTCACTCATTCATGTTTCTAGCATTTGAGCTGGGAAGTCTCCAACCCCGAGAGCTGGAAAAACAAAAGCATTTCTATCTCCATGCAAAATGCATATACCCCGTCCCAACGTCCCCCAAAGTCATAATCCATCAGCATCAACTCTGTCTAAAACCTCTTCTCAATATCACTTAAATCATGTATGGGCAGGGTACCTGGGTGGGCTGAGATAGTTGAGTGTCCTACTCTTGATTTCAGCTCAGGTCATGATCTCAGGGTCATGAGTTCAGGTCCTACATTGGGCTCCACCCTGGGAGTGAAGCCTACTTAAACAAACAAACAAATAAGAACCCTCAAAAACATGCATGAGTGACTCAGTGTAATTCACCCTGGTTCTTCCTGGTTCACTGCTGCTTTCCTTCTGTGGACCTATGAAACTGGATAACAAGTTATCTGCTTCCAAAATATAATGGTGGGACATGCATAAGCTACTCTTCTACTTCAAAAGGGACAAATTAGAAGGAAGAAAGAGGTGATGGGTCCCAAGTAAGTCCCAAACCTAGCAGGGCCAATTCCATTTGACTTTAAGGTTTGATAAGAAACCTCTTTGGGTCTATAATCTGTCCTCCAGGATCACCAGAGCGGTGGCTCTGTTCCCTTGGCCCATGGCCTCTGGGCCCATGGTGGCAGTGGCACCCTTGCTGGCCTTTGAACTGCTTCCAGATTATTCTCCCTTTTCCTTGAAAGAGAATGCATATTTGCAACTGGTTTCCTCTATTAGCCCATTCCCTGCCTATAGAATATCAGAAGTCTGACAGCCTTCCTTTAGGATAACTCATCTCTGTCCCCTTACATCCCAGATGACCAGGTTTCTGATATAAAATTTTCAGAAACATTGTAGGTCCCCAGTGTGACTCTTGGAGGTCCAGCCATTAAACAAGAAGATCTTCCACAGGTTTTGCCCTGATAACCTCATCTCCATTCCTGGCTTCAGCTGGAGATGCTTGATTAGATCAGTGGATCATTTGCCTAATCTCTTTAGAAAACCCTTGTCCAGCCACATTCTCGGTCCTGTTTCTAGAATATACTACCTGGATAGGCTGAGAATTTTCCAAACCTTCAAGTTCTGCTTCCCTTTTGGCTTATACATTTCTTCCTCTCTCCTCTCTCATTTTACAATATGCAGCAAGGACAAACTAGGACATGCTTTCAACATTTTGCTTAAAAATATCAGGTAAATATCCAAGATCATTGTTTAAAAATTTTACATTCTACAAAACACTAGAGCACAACTGGGCCAAGTTCCCTGACACAGCATAACAAGGATTGCCTTTAGTATGAGTACTTTCAACATTACTCTCTATAACTCACTCCAGGCCTTTACTATCAAGCACTTCAAATTATTTTCCACCAATTACTCAAACCCGGAGTTATCCCTTATTTTTAGTTATTTCTTAAAGAAGCACCCTACTTCCTAGTACCAAAATCTGTACATGGCTCAATCCTCCTTCTATTAATTTGCTAGGGCTTACATAACAAAGTACCACTACTTGGAGGGCCTGAATTTGTGTCATCTCACAGTTTTAGAGACTAGAATTCTGAGATCAAGGTGTTAGCAGCATTGGTTTCTTTGGAGAGCTGGGAGGGAAGGATCTACTCCAAACCTCTCTGCTTGGCTTATAGATGGTTATGTTCATGCTCACATAGGGATTCTGCCTTTGTATGCATCGCTGTGTCCAGCTTCCCCTTTTTAAAAGGACAATAGTCATACAGGATGAGGGTCTACCCTAAAAACCTCATTTAAACTTGATTTTTATCTATAAAGACTCTATCTTCAAATAAAATTATATTGTTAAGTACTGGGGGTTAAGATGTCAACATACAAATTTTGGGGGGCAGCACAATTCAGTGATAACATCCCACAATATGTAGGATAGAAAAAATGTGCAAGTCTAATTCAGCACCTAAACCTTGACGCATCTGGTCTCAATGGTTGTTTGATGCTTTGAAATCTAATATATATTACAAAGATAGAAATACTATCTGGAGATAAATAATAACTTCATTCACATGTAACTCAAATTGTGGACACACACTTATTTAAGATATTATGTATAATGAGATAATAATTTTTCAATTAGAAATATTGGTTGTGTCCACCATTTCTGTTAGACTATACACACATGCCTGCAGTTGAGCAGAAGCATTAAAATTCATCTTAGAATTCTTCATACTTCTTTTTAAAAAGTTTTTATTTGAGAGAGAGAGAGAGCATGCACACGAGTGGGGGAGGGACAGAGGAAGAGGGGAAAGCAAATTCCCCACTGAGCAGGAAAGCTGATGTGACATGTTCCAACCCAGGATCCCTAGATCATGACCGAACTGAAGGCAGACACTTAACCCATGGAGCTACCTAGGCACCCTTCTTATTGCATTCTTAATGCTTTTGGGTAAATACATACACATTTTAGCCTGTGGAAATCCAACCTTTGCCCCATGTTCTTTAGAGCACACATCTTTGGAAATATGGAATGGGCAGTTAGCCTTATAAATTATTCCCCACCTCTGTCAATGATGAATGTTATTCATTCATCATTCAATGTTATTCAGCTTATGACCATTCATCCAACAGATGGATGCAACAGGAGCATGCCTATAGACCGGGCTCTTAGGCAAGTTCTCCACACTCATTTTTAGGAGAAACCTTTTCCTTTTCTTGATTTCTTTTTAAATTCTGTTTTAGGATTCAGGTTAGGTATGGGTCATACATAACTGCTGGGGTTTGCTCAATCAAAAACTGAAACACACGGACTCACTAATACAAGAACAAAAGGGAACAATATTTGAAATGAGAACTATACCAAGAAATTCTCAATATATGATTGCCCTGGCTATGCACCATCAAAGTGTAGATTGGAGACATCTTTAAATGCATTGAAGTAATACAGAATGCAGTGGTATTAACTAATTTTGTCATCATCAGAAGGCACTTGAGATGTGACTTTCTGCCACTCTTGTCAGTGACTAGATGAGATGTCGATCATAATATCTGAATCAGACACTCAAGGCAATACTGAATAAAATGTTATCTCTGGAGGTGAATAAAATTTTCTTGAACTGAAAAGCTGCCACAGTTAAAATATTAGCATGAGGAATTCTGATTTGCATTCACTCTGATGCCTCTTTTTTCTTGACCCTTAAGAATTGATAATAAATGTGTTTTCATTAAATTTTCTCACCATTTTTATAAATCCAGCCTAAAGCCAGTATGTTCATAGTAGTCTACTAAGGCTGGGAATATGAAGATTAAAATAAATGGTTGCACTAAAACCAGAAGGAATGATATACAAAAATTCTATGTCATTTTTTAAAAGTAAAATAAAGTTTCCTTTATGTGAGACTATTATAATTGAAAACTGGGGTTGTCAAGGGTTTCAGGATAGTAATCTCCCAAGTATTCAAATAAACATCCTAACTTTGGAAAGCTGATTAGAAATCATAATTGAATTTGAACTATAGTATTAGCTAATGACAAAGTTTATGATGCAGATATATTGTCATCCATTAAAAATATTTTCATTGTAAAAGATGAAAAACATAAAGGCTTACTTCATAAATGTTCGTTTAGAAGCATATGTTTTCAATATTGTGAACTTTTTGCAGAGAAGTATATGCTAATCATGTTGCTTTATAGAATTTAAAATAGTCCAACAGCATTTTGAAACAAATGTTTTACAAAAGAAATCTGTTGCTACCAAGTCTAAGTTATCTCTATTTTTAAGAAAGTTAAAATATCCTGAATAGTCTTTTTCTTCTGGTGAACTATGGCAGTTAAGGACATCTCTCTAAATACCCTTTGTGTATAAATTGGGTAATGGTGCATACTTCTTGGGATAGGTATGAGGATTAAAATTAATTAGTACCTGTGAATCAGTTACTACAACACAAAGAATACAGTAAGTGCTTAATGAAAGATAGCTGCTTGTTTTGTCACTGTTTTATTTACCAATAACTAAATTTTTATCTGCTAAAATTAATTTTATTCAAAGTTTTGGGCAATAATATTTATTCAGTGAATCTTGTTTGAATCCCTACCTCATGGAACACTCTGTGTGTGTGTGTGTGTGTGTGTGCGCGCACATATGTGTGTTAAAATGCAGATGCCAGAAAATTCTTCATTAAGGTAAAAGGGCATTCACAAATCTAATAGGTTGGTGGCAGAATAGGGGCTTTTCAACTCAAACAACATTTACTAGGTTGGGTTAATAAGAATTTGAGAGAGTCAAAAGGCAGATTTTAAGCTAGCATCAAGAAACAATAAATGAAGAATAGACCAGCATTAGGGACTCCTAGAAATGGAAATGTAATTAACACTTTTGGGCAAGAGAGATAACATAAAGTAAAAATAAGTACAAGACCTATCTTTGCTTGGGTTCCCCAAGAAATGAGTGCTGAGTTCAAGTTTTCTAGCAGGACACTCATTCAGAAGTGTCGGTACATCTGGATGTTCATCTGTGGGGCACTGACTGGAGCAGGGTTGGAAAGAGGCTGCATTTAGCTGTAGGACAGCTATAACAAAGGTCTCCATCACCTACAGCTGACATGGCTCATCCAAGCTGGCCCCCCTCAGGGCAAGCAGGAAGGGCCTTTATACCCCTGACCACTGACTAGTACTTGGATTCAATCTACCCATCAAAAGGCAATTTCCTTCAGTTGAGGGCAATTTTAAGGTAGGCACCAATAAAACAAGAATAAATGCCTCCACTGGTTCCATACAAATTTTAGGATTGTTTGTTCTAGCACTTTGAAAAATGCCAGTGGAATTTTGATTGGGATGGCGTTGAAAGTACAGATTGCTCTGGGCAGTGTAGACATTTTAACAATGTTTATTCTTCTGATCCATGAGCATGGAATGCTTTTCCATCTTTCTGTCTTCTTCAATTTCTTTCATGAGTGTTCTGTAGTTTCTCAAGTACAGATCCCTTACCTCTTTGGTTAGGTTTATTCCAAGGTATCTTATGGTTCTTGGTGCTATAGTAAATGGAATCAAGTTTCTAATTTCTCTTTTTATATTTTCATTGTTATTGTATAAGAAAGCAACTGATTTCTTTTTTTTTAAGATTTTATTCATTTTTTTTGACAGACAGAGATCTTTACAAGTAGACAGAGAGGCAGACAGAGATAGGGGGAAGCAGGTTCCCTGCCGAGCAGAGAGCCTGATATGGGGACTCGATCCCAGAATGCTGGGATCATGACCTAAGCTGAGGCAGAGGCTTTAACCCACTGAGCCATCCAGGCGCCCCAAGCAACTGATTTCTGTGCATTATTTTGTATCCTGCCACATTACTGAATTGCTGTATGAGTTCTAGTAGTTTGGGGGTGGAGTCTTTTGGGTTTTCCATATAAAGTATCCTGTCATCTGCAAAGAGACAGAGTTTGACTTCTTCTTTGCCAATTTGAATACCTTTTATTTCTTTTTGTTGTCTGATGGCTGTTGCTAAGACTTCTAGTACTATGTTTAACAACTGTGGCAAGAGTGGGTATCCTTTTCATGTTCCTGATCTCAAAGGGAAAGCTGTCAGCTTTTCCCAATGAGAATGATATTCATTGTGGGGTTTTCCTATGTAGATTTTATGAAGCTGATCTCTATAAAGAACTCAACACTCAAAAAACAGATAATCACATCAAAAAATGGGCAGAAGACATGAACAGACACTTCTACAAAGAGACAAATGGCTAACAGACACATGAAATATAGCCATCATAGAGATTTAAATCGAAACCACACTGAGATACCACCTTATACCAGTTAGAATGGCCAAAATTAACAAGACAAGAAACAACAAATTTTGGAGAGGATGTGGAGAAAGGGGAACCCTCTTACACTCTTGGTCAGAATGCAAGTTGGTGCAGCCACTTTGGAGAACAGTGTGGAGATTCCTTGAGAAATCAAAAATAGAGCTACCCTATAACCCTGCAATTGCACTACTGGATATTTACCCCAAAGATACTGATGTAGTGAAAAGAAAGGACATATGTACCCCAATGTTCATAGAAGCAACGTCCACAGCAGCCAAACTGTGGAAGGAGCCAAGATGCTCTTCAAGAGGTGAATGGATAAAGAAGGTATGGTCCATATATGCCTTGGAATATTACTCAGTCATCAAAAAGAATGAATACCCAACTTTTTTATCAACATGGATGGGACTGGAGATTATGCTGAGTGAAACAAGTCAAGCAGAGAGAATCAATTATCATATGGTATCACTTACTTGTGGAGCATAAGAAATAACATGGAGGACATTGGAAAAAAGAAAGGGAAAGTGAATTGGGAGAAATCAGAGAGAGAGACAAAGCATGAGAAACTGTGGACTCTGAGAAAGAAGCTGAGGGTTTTGGAAAGGGGGTGGGGGATAGGTGATAGGTGATAGGTAGTGGTGGGTATTAAGGAGAGCACATATTGCATGGAGCATTGGGTGTGGTGCATAAACAATGAATCTTGGAACACTGGAAAAAATTAAAAAAAAAAAAGAATGAATGCCTCCAACTTTAGGGGGAGAGCTGGTACATACAACAGTATCCACAATACAATTAAACCAAAGTTTGAAGCTGGACTGTATTGGCTGTAGCTCTGAGGAAAGGAGATTGAAACAAACGTGGGTTGGGAAGATAGCTGAGAGCTCAGATGAAGTCATCCTCAACATATCTTTTTTCAAAGAAAGTAGAAGTTGAACAGATAATCTGGAAAAAAAGTCAGGGGTTCAGAAATTACCTTTTTGATTATAGAATCACACAATAATATCAGTATTATGAGTGGAATTTGTCAATGAAGATGTATTAATTAAACTGCTTTGAATGATATTTCTTGTGTGCACAGCTGTTTCCAATTACATGATTATAGCTTACAAAGCCAACAATTGAAATCGTGTTTTTTACCAGCCATGGGAGAAAGCAGCATACTGTATAACTATAAAAATAAGCTCTCGTTCTGCAAGAGCATGAAAAGCGGAATGAGGACTACAGACTCTAGCCATTGAGAGAATTCATGCAGAAATATGCCCTCTGGCATGATGCTTATTCTAAATGATATGACTTGTCTCAGAGCTCCTTTTGCCAAGCAGATCTTTAAATTAACAACTGGTCAGCTTCAGAAGCATTCATCTAGGGGAGAGTGAACCTAAAAATGTGTTTCTTCATTTTATTGGCCCACAGCTTTCTAGTCAGGTATTCCCAAATCACTAATGATGTTGCATAAAGCAATCAACAGGAATCTATCATCTTCACTTGCAATAATTCTTCTTGCATCTTGTAGACTTAGAGCCAAAGACAATGACTATTGTGGCCCATGCAGCCAGAAGCATTCAAGAGTTTAGATCTCCAGCTCTGTGGTCAGATAGATTTGGGTTTGAATCCCAGTTTTTCTACTTGGTCACTCTGATTTTTTTTTTTTAAGATTTGTTTTTATTTATTTATTTGACAGACAGAGATTATAAATAGGAGGAGAGCAGGTAGAGAGAGAGAGAGAGAGAGGAGGAAGCAGTCTCCCCGCCTAGCAGAGAGCTCGACTTGAGGCTCAATCCCAGCACCCTGTGATCATGACCTGAGGCAAAAGCAGAGGCTTTAACCCACTGAGCCACCCAGATGCCCCAGTCACTCTGATTTTTAACAATTCAGTCAAATGACAACAACAACAATGGAATATACACTCAAAGTCACTGTGACAATATAAGACATTTTAGACAAACTTCTTAGCAGAGATCCTGTTTCATTCTCTTAATTACCATTTATTGAACACCTCATATGTGCTGAAACAGTTTTAACTATTACATGTATTAACTAATTAAACCATCAAGTCAGCCCCATGCAGTAGGTACTACTTTTTTTTTAAATTTTATTTCTTTATTTATTTGAGAGAGAGAAAGATAGCATGAACAGAGGGAGGAGGAGGGGCAGAGGGAGAAGCAGAGTCCCACCTGAGCAGGGAGCCCAGCATGGGGCTCCATCCCAGGACCCTGCAATCATGACCTGAGATGAAGTCAGATTAACTAAAAGCCACCCTGGCACCCAAAGTGGGTACTAATATTATTCCCATTTTATAGATGATGAACTAAGGCTCTGAGAGATTGTATAAACTGCTTAGTAATAAATAGTGTAATGACAAACAATAAATGTTAGAGACTATGGTCACTAGTTCTATAGCACTAACACGACTTTGACCTCTGCTGTTACTAGCTGCACACAATGCTAGGGAACTAGGAGAGAGGACAACCTAGCTATGGAGTCATTTTACCTTGTCCACTTCCAGTTGAAATGTTAGTTCCTTATAATGATATCTCACTGAAGGTAATGCTCAGTTTTACATTATTCTTACATTTGTTCTGTAATTTTCAGTGTTCAAAATCCCCAATATATACTTATGTCAAGTATTTACCTACTGTAGATGCAAAAAAGACAGAAGCATAAATACAGGAAAGGAAAGAGGATCTCAGATTTGGGGAACGGCAGGATTAGAGTTGGGACTCCAATCCCATATTACTTGTCCCCCACCCCCCCACCTCCCAAATCACATGAGCAGATCTTCATTCCATTTGGGATTGTATTTGGGATGAGATGGTGTAAAATATAGACTATACAAAGTGAGCATTTCACTTTGACCGACCTGTATGCTACTTCAGTGTTAAATCGTCATCTACCAGAGCAGCGGTAGGGGGATCTGCAAGAATGACAGTATCATCAAAGAAAATACAGAGCAGTTTAAAATATATAACTCAGGGTACCTGGGTGGCTCAGTGGGTTAAGCCACTGCCTTCGGCTCGGGTCATGATCTCAGGGTCCTGGGATCAAGTCCCGCATTGGGCTCTCTGCTCAGCAGGGGGCCTGCTTCCCTCTCTTTCTCTCTGCCTGCCTCTCTGCCTATTTGTGATCCCTCTCTGTCAAATAAATAAATAAATAAAATCTTTAAAAAAATAATAAAATATATAACCCAGTCTGAGCTAGGATACCAGCCTCTTTGAAGGCATGTACTAACTTGCCATTGAGCTGATTCTCACATAAGCAACTCTGGATAATGAGTTCCAGGGTGAATGGCAGTAGGAAATGAATTTTCAGAAATGGCCAAAGATTCTCCCAATCAAATGTGGAAAAATAAATTATCTGTGGCCATTTCACCAAACAAACTCACTCTAGTTCACTTGAAAAGTTGTTGAGGCTACAAACCAACTTAATTTTGCTATGGATATATGAGTCTAATTTTAAGACCGAGGGAAGTAAAGGGAAAAGTGAAAGCACTTTCATAAGGTAAACTTAATGTCTTAAGAATAACACTGGACCTGGAAACAGGAGTTTCTATTTTGAATTCTGGCACTAGTGCTCAATTCCTTACATCATTTTGATGTACAAGGCTGATAGTTTGTGTCCTCTCAAAATGTATATGTTGAAATGTGATGGTATTAGGGAGGATTTAGGAGAAAATTAGGCCAGAGGGTGGAGCACTCATCAATGGGATTAGTGCCCTTATAGGAAGAGACAGAAAGCTTATTGTCACTGTCTTCTCTTTACCATGTGAGAATACAAGAAGACAAACTTCTGCAAACCAGGAAGGGTAACCTCACTAGACATCAAATGTGCCAACACATTGACTTGAACTTCCCAGCCTCCAGAAATGTGAGAAAGTTGCGCGCGCACGCGCGCGCACACACATACACACAATTTCCCCCCACCAGGGGAACTGATGATTAAACATTCATCTACATACCACCTACTGTGTCCCAGTTCCTAGTAAAATGTTTACAACATGGAAGTAGGCCCAACTGTTGTTTGTTGACTGAATAAAATGAATGTATAAGTGAATAGTTTCTTCTGGGGCTGTAATAAGATGATACACCCAAAGCCTGCATACATGGGGTTTTTTATAAGGAGAGGGAAACAGCTTGATTTATCTATATAACCTATATCATCTATCTATCTATCTATCTATCTATCCATAATGAAGGAGTATTAATCAATTTTACCAATTTTTCTAAGGGAGTATTAAAACCAATATTTCATAATTATTCTTTATTTTACTGGCCAGTAATTATGGAAGGTCTATTAAATGCATTTGCCTGTTAGAGACCAATTTGGCACATTCGCCAGCCCTAGTGAATTGGAGTGTGTTTGTGTGTGTATGTGTATGTGTGTGCAGGGAGGTATCTAATCTACTTCTTCTCTATAAACAGTATATGATCATTTGATGTTCAAATGGGTCTCAAGGTAAATCACTTAAACTCTAAATTTCAGATTTCTTATCTATACATTTAGAAAATATTACATACCTTACTGCTGTTTTTTAAGAATTAAAGAAATGGATATTTGGACAGTACCTGTAGAATAATGTATGAGTTAAGGTTTTCTGGATAAAGAATCCATAGGTATATATGCATATGCATATATTTATATATAAAGACATTTATTTATATATAAAGACCTTTATAACACATAAATATATTTAAGAAGGTATTTACGATATCCCAGGAGCTACGTTTGACAAGCTAGAGACTCAAGAGAGCTGATACTGCATAAAGGGCTAAGAAGCAGGAGAACCAATGGTGTATATTTTAGTCTGAAGGGCAGCAGACTCCAGACTCAGGAAAATCCAATGTTTTGGTTTAAGTACAACTGTAGGAAAAAGAAACATTGTTCAATCTGAAAAGCAGGAGGATTTTCCTTCTACTCATTTGGGAGAATCAGCCCTTTTATTCTTTCAACTGATTTGATGAGACTCACCCATATGCAGGTCAAGCAATCTGCTTTACTCAGCCTATTGATTCAACTGTTAATTTCATCTAAAAACACACCACCAATCCTCCCAGAGTAATGTTTGATGAAATTATTGGAGCACCCAGGGGCCCAGTCCAGTGGACAAAGAAAGTAAGTCATCACAATTAAGTCCCCAGTATAAGCTGGGGAATAAGCTCAAGGGCCTTATTCAAATAAGCAGAGTAGCACATCTGTTAGAGAAAACCATGTACTCACTTTAGCCAATGCTATTGGCATTAATTTTTCTTGGCTCTACCCTCTACAAAGTCCATGAGTTAAGATTTATTCTTCAAACAGATAGAGGTCATTATATAAAAATGACCTCTTAGTGCAAAAATAGCAACACAGTTAAAAGTTCATAGTTTGGACAGTCAGCATTAACACAGACTGGAGAAGTAATTTGGCAATTTCTTCCCCTTCCCTAGGTAGCTTGATGAATGACTGTTTCCTTTATTCTGTGTTCAGAAGTTTTATGGGCCATGGAGAGTGCAAGATCAGAGTTATTTGTGCCTGAAATCAAAAGAAGTATTATCCAGCCACATTTAAATAAACGTAATAAAAGACCTGAACGAAGCATTTCCAAATACCCCAAATTCTACTTTTCAGAAAAATTTTGATAGTGTTTGCAAATAAATAAGAAAGAAGCTATATTTGTAGTTTCAAAGTTAAGGTCAAAGCTCCTAGCATTGCAAATTATTTTAGGAACTGGTTTTCACTCAGAACTCCATTGAATTAAATTAAGAGTGTGCAAGATTGATTATCTAGAGCTCTAATTTGGGGAAATTTCTAGATATTTTCAAGGTCTATTGGAAACATTGAGACCATTGCCAATCTGATTAAGAAATGACAAGTTTGGTTAAAACTTTCATATAAGTTTTATATATTCTAGGAAAAAAAGTTTGGTATATACCAGACTTCTGGCAGAAACATGGAATAATAAATGAGAACAGGGAAGAATATCAAGCTTTATGTCTAAGTCTCAAAATTTCTATTCATGATAGTCTAGATATTCTGGGACAATTATTATTATTTTATAAAGGTCTCCTCCATCATTAGACCACATATGCTGAAAATGGATTCATTCTGTTATACTCTAATTTTAACAATTGTTCTTACTCATAGCTTCCCAGTGAAAGGTGATCCCTTGGTTCTTTTCTCCCTAAATCTGTCTTGGAAACACATGCATCTATTTTATGTCATCTGTAGTTCTTCTTTCGTTTCAAAATCTGTAGTCAATACATTTTTTAAAAAGATTTTATTTATTTATTTGACAGAGAGAGAGCATAAGCAGGGGAGCATCAAAGGGAGAGGGAGAAGAGGGTCCCTGCTGAGCAGAGAGTCCAATGCAGGACTTGATCTCAGAACCCTGGGATCACGACCTGGGCTAAAGGCAGACAGTGAACTGACTGAGTACTTCTCAACACATTTTGAATATAAGTGACTGTCCACTGTATTTCTCTTGAATCCACACACTTCTCTTTACTACCACCTCCTTCTAGGGGTAGGGCATTCTAAATAACTGAATCACCACCATCATCATCATCATCATCATCATCATCATCATCATCACCATCTCCCAAACATTTCCTGCCTAGCTCTCCCTTCTTCCCAGAGTACCAAAGATCTAGCTAATGTATGAAGTAATCTGACTCTATTATTTCTCTAATTACAACCTTCTCAGTCTATTCTATAGCTGTCAGTGTAAACCGCAAGCTTACTGAGCTATTCTAGAAGGCCCTCCTGTGACGTCCATTGCCTTGTTTTCCAATCACTCACAATTCCTCATGTTCCATTTGACTTTTTTTTTTTTTTTTTTTGAGAGAGTGAGTGTGTGAGTGAGACTTAGAGAGCAGGAGCAGTGGGAAAAAGGAGAGGGAGAAGCAGACCCCCTTCTAAGCATCCCACATTCCTGATGTGGGCCTCAATCCCAGGACTTTGAGATCATGACCTGAGATGAAAGCAGACATTTAACCAACTGAGCTGCCCAGGTGCTCCTTCACTTAACTCATGAATCATATGAACTTCTTCCTTCCTGTGAAAGGAGCTAGTGTTCTCTGGTCTGTTGAACTCTGCAACATTAGTCATCCCAAATCCAATCCATTCCTTGCCACCTGCTCATTTATTTGGCATAAAGCCACCAGTTCTCTAATGCCATATGGATTGCCACCTTCTTCCTAGAAAGCCCAGTAATTACTCACATGCTTTCCTTCATCATACATACCACACTGTAACTCATACATTCCTCCTAATGTACTGAACAGTCTAACTCCTTAGCTGTCTTCCCAATTACTCCATAAGAACAAATGCAACAAATTCATCATCATAAGTTAAGGCTTTATCACAGATTCTGAACATAGAAGTATCTCAATAAGTATTTGTGGAATGAAGAACAAGTAAGTTTTGCTATATGGAATAATTATAGAGAACAAGACTTAGAGTAAACTCTCTTTCCTCTTTTTCTTCTCTTCCCCCTACCCTGGCCCGCTAATATTTGGACTCTTCCTGAAATCTCTGTGCATTATTCATTTCTCCTTTTCCATAATAGCAACTTGCATGATGGATTATTTCCAGTGAGTTTTGGAGATGGAGGTGGAGGAGAAAAAGAGGAGGTAAAGAAAGTGGGAAAGAAAAATCTAGAATAACATCAGGAGAAGAATTAACATTTGTGAAACACTTATGTACCAGGCATGCTACCACGGACTTCACCAGCATGACATTTCATCCTCATATCAGCAGTATGTGAGAGTCACAGTCATCATTCTCATTTTTTCTTAAAGATTGATTTATTTATTTTAGAGAGAGAGAGAAAGCACAAATGGTTGGGTGGAGGTCAGAGGGAGAGGGAGAGAAAATCTCAAGCAGACTCCATACTCAGGGTGGAGCCCAACATGGGGCTCAATCCTACAACCCTGAGATCATGACCTGAGCCAAAATCAAGAGACAGACATTTAACCAATGGTACCACCAAGGCACCACCCCCCCTACACCGCCGTCAATTATTTTTTAGAGAAGAAAATAGAGACAATAAGGGACAAACCCAGGAATCAAATCTGGGCTTGTCCCTCTGTCTCCTAAGTATATACTTTTAATGAAACCATATAGCCTCCCCAACTATACATTAAACCACTGCTCAGATCATTAGATGTACACTGAGTTCTTGAGTGAAATCCTCTGATCCCTTTAGACCATGAAGCCAGAACTCAAGTTTTGAGGATGTTTTCTTAGATGTGTCTCTGGAAATGCTAGAATGAATGAAAGCATATGTCTTTCTTTGTCTTATCCATATATTGCCTTCACCTTCTCCTAGTACTTTCCCCAGTGACTATCCTTATTACCAGCAATGCATTAACAATGGAATGGAAGAAACTTTTGTCCCAAGAGCACATCCCAATACTTCCTCAGGCCAGAAACACTTTGAGTACAAATCTGGGTCCACAAAGCCCCTTCCATGTCATGGGTTTCTCCCTTTGCTACAAATCTCCTGACTCGGCTTCATTCAACATTTTGTTTTCCAAGGATCCCCAGATGTTTCTTCCTGACATAGTCCATTTTACATCTAGCTGTTGAGAAATGAAAGCTGCTGTTAATGCATCTGGTGCCCTCTCCAAGAGCTGCATTGATTTTAGGTGCCACATTGCAATTCCTTTGTCTGATATGTGGGAACAAGTCCTACCCATTCATTTATCACAGGTGCTATTTCTAGTGTGAATTTTGCCTCCTGCTTTTCTGAGACCTACACAGACTAGTGCCGTACACAATCACATGTATGTGGTAAATATCAAATGTTTACAGAATGAGTGTAAGAAACTATATAGGATTCTTTGGACGGCAACAATTAGTTATCCCTTTTCAGGTTGCTCAAACGCACCCACCTCTCTCTCACTTGAAATTACTTCTTTGTTACACAGTTAAGCCATCCTTCTCCTTTCAGTTAACATGGCCTGACCTAATTTTTGAGATTCAGCTCAAGATAACCCCTATTCTTTATGAAGCAAGACTATGTCCACACATCTCTCTGTACCAGTTCTGTTCTCTGTGGACTGTGAAAGCTATTTTACTCACATGTGTGCTGTGCCTTCAATTAGCCTTCTGTCAGGTGATATAGTTCCTCCCTCTTTATTACATTGTACTTGGCACCACAGCTTGTCACAATATCATTTGTTGAGTAAACAAATAACTATTTAAAAGTTTTGCTAAGTTCAAGATAAGCATATCAAGGTGTGCCTGGGTGGCTCAGTGGGTTAAAGCCTCTGCCTTCAGCCCAGGTCATGATCTCAGGGTCCTGGAATCGAGCCCCTCATCGGGCTCTCTGCTCAGCAGGGAGCCTGTTTCCTCCTCTCTCTCTAGTTGTGATCTCTCTCTGTCAAATAAATAAATAAAATCTTAAAAAAAAAAAAAAGATAAGTGTATCAATTCAGTCACCTGCAAACCAATAGTTTGAACAAGACATTCTGGACATTTAGTTGTAAATCATTCATTCAGCTTTCAGTTTTGCAAAGGACCTAAGTTTGTTCATCTTTTGAATTTTAGCACATTCACTAATGTCTCTTAGACAATTAGTGCTTTTTTCCACATTGGGGGAAAAAAAAGAAGATTAAAGTATTCTTCTCTTTCTTCTTCCTGCTCCCCCTCCCTCTCCTCTTCTTCATCTTCTTGAACTTCTCGTTCAACTTCTCTTTCTTCTTCTGCAAAGGAGGTACTATGTTGAAGGGGTGGAGAGTGTAGGGATTTCACATTTGAATTTCTGAGAGCTGTACTTAGAGACTGTCATATAAATGCTGAGAGCTTTTATTTTCGCATCTCGAAAATGAAACTAACAATGCCTTCTTTTTACATCTTAAAAGGTTCTTGCAAAGATCAAAATATATTATTATTTATATTTATGCTCTCTGGAAATACGCAAAAGAAATATAACCTCTGCTAATATTATGTGGAAGACCTCCAATATCTCTATTTATCTATTTACCTATCAACCTATATTATAGTTCCCAAATAACTCCAACTTATATCCAGATATTAGTGTCCTAAATATGAGCTATTGAATTTCTTATATCATTTACCCTGTGTATATGTTTTTATTTCGCCAAACCTTATGAGCCTCCTGGTAAAATGCCAAGAGTTACTTCAACCTGAAACAAATTTAATTGGCTTGCTCATCTAAATACAAATAGAGGGCATGCTCATAGTACTGAATTATAGTATTTTAAAGTTATGGCTTTCAAATAACAGCTGGTTCTCAGAATTATCAGTGGAGTTAATAAACAATAAAAAAACAGATTTCTCATCCTTACCATAGAGATCCATTGGGAATCTGTACAAAACATCTCCTCCGATGATTCTGATGTTGAGTGCCTGGGTTCATTAGAAAGCCTTATGCACCCGCAACTGTGTTTTGTAACAAAGAATTCTTCACCTAGGCAGTCACAAGGACCAAGGAAGTTTCTTCACTCAATGACGCCAACTTACAGGCCTCTCAATGTTTTACCTTTTGAGTATATTGCTTTAAAGATAAAAACAATTCTGATTATAGAAATTCTGATATAGAAATCGCAAAATTCTGATGCATAGATAGTGCCTAGATTTTGGGTACTTTCCATCATACCTCTTTCAAGGGGTTGTGGAGAGGAGTGAATTAGCTGGTATATATAGAGGACTTAGAATAGTTCCTGACACCTATAACTGTTCAATAGGAATTAATTTATAGGCTGTTATTGTTATTGGATCATACCAAACTCTTGGTTGTATGCTTTCTTCCACTTCCTGTAACATCAGTTTACAATTCACTGGACCTATCTGTCCTCACCCACTCATTCTACAAGAGTGCCCTGAATAGCCCCTGTGTGTCAGTGCATGCCGAGCCTCTGTGCCTAAAATGCCCTTTCCTGTGACCTGGGATTGCCTAGTTTCCCCCCATCCTCTGTAACAACTTTCAGATGTCAGCTCTGCCTCTGCCCCTTTACTGATTTCTTGGCCCCTATGGAGAGCTCTTCATCTGCGCTTCCCCCTTTCCCTCTGAGACACACTTTACTAACTGTTGTCATCACAGAATATCAGCGTCACTTGTTGTCACAAACATACAGGGCTGCCACATACAGCTGTAGAGGTTGTGCCCTCTATGGGAGGGATCCTATGACAAGTAAGTGGATGTTCAAATGCAGCCCTAGCCGATGCTCCTTGGCATGGGACTGGATCTAATTAGTTCAATAAGAAGAGAAGCATGTTTTACAATTTTCCTCCCTGGAGAAGTTGCATTTTCTAACTTATCTAACCAAAAATGTACACTTTTTTCTAATTGGCCCAACTGGCCCTAGTGGCGATAATTGTGTCCTCATTAGCATGGAAGTTCCTGGAGATCTGGAATCACTGCCATCTTTAAATTCATTCATTTATGCACTCATTCAATCATTCTACAAATATTTACTAATAACCTACTTTGTGCTTGTCACTCTTCTAGACTCTGGATCCATAATCTTCTTCCCTCACATGGTAGATAATATACAAATGCTACAGTTTCTACATATAGTTGTCTGTAATTTGTTTCCATGAATAACTGTCTAGAAGAATATGAATTACTAGCATGCTAGATAAAGTTGTCTTTTACTTAATATTTGTTTTCTAATCATTAACTACAACTTTGATTTCTGTATCTTATACAGATAATATTCAATAATAATAAAGAAAATAGCTCACAGAAGCTAGAGCTACCAACAAGTATATTCATAATGTAGGTTCACCCAGCCATATCCAACCTTTAAGGTGCAACGACCATGTGCCTGGCTGGAGGTTACTCCTGAGGAATACAGAGATAATTAAGTTAGGCCCAAGCTTCGGAAGGCTCAAACTTTAGTGTTTTAAAGTAAGGAAATAATATACTTCTTTAAGAAATGAACTTGAATACTAGTAAGCAATGGTAATAGTAAGTTAAGGAAAAGAAACAATTCACACTACTCTAAATTGATGATCTCTGAGCTGGGGCTAGTGAACAGATACAGTGTATTCCATCATTAACCTGGACAAGCCTCGTTGGAATAATACTTTAAGAGCAGCTTTCAATCTGTTGTTTGCTATAAATTTTTTCTTTTTCTTTTTTTAAAGATTTTTATTTATTTGACAGACAGAGATCACAAGTAGGCAGAGAGGCAGGCAGAGAGAGGGGGAAGCAGGCTCCCCACGGAGCAGAGAGCCCGATGCGGGGCTCTATCCCAGGACCCTGGGATCATGACCTGAGCCGAAGGCAGTGGCTTAACCCACTGAGCCACCCAGGTGCCCCTGAAATTTCTTTTCTTAAAGACTGACAGAAATATACACATATATACTTCTGTCTAAGTATATCTTGACCTTCAGACTTCCAATGTATAGCTTCTAAGACAAGGGTTTGTTGTTAATTTTTATCCTGAAGCATTGCATTTAAAAAATATTTCTGGGGGCATGTGGGTGGTACAGTTGCTTGAGTATCCGACTTTTGGTTTTAACTTAGGTAGTGATCTCTGAGTCTTGGGAACAAGCCCCCTGTTCGGCTTCACACTTGGCAAGGAGTCCTCTTGTGGTTCTCTCTTCCCCTCACTCTGCCCCTCCCGTTGTGCTCTCTCTAAAATAAATAAATAAATTTAAAACATAATTCCAGCACAGCTGGAAGTGTTGTTCAGAGTATGAAACCTTGGAAACTTGCACCCAAACGCTGTGAAGTTCTGGTTAAAATGCACATTCTGGGCCTCAGTCCAGTTATTTGGACTCAAAACAGCTAGAGGCTTTACGGAAAAGACTGAGTACCACTATGTAGGGAGAAGCCCAAAAGGACAACGACCGTAGAGTATGCTATTTCCTCATCAGAGGACAATATGATTTTATGCTGTATTTATCAGCCATACAAAATAATTTTTCCCTCTGCCTGCCGTATAAAGTGAAGGATGTCCTTCCTTTTGGGAATAATGATCGCCTTTGAAATATCAAAGATGGTGACAATTGACCTGCTGCTTAGTGTCAACACCACCTAGTTGTAAATTGGAGATTTACTTAGTGACTTAATAACTTCTTGGTAACCACTGTACACAGAGACCTCCTTATTAGTGTGCATTGTTGATCTGGAAGATAATGGTTTTATCGTTCAGCTCAGGCCAGTGCAAGTTTTTAAGGTGCTTACTCCAACGATCTCCACATTAGCACACACACACATACACACACACACACATTACTCTCATTAAAATTAATGACTTTCATGCTTACCCACAAAAAGGAGACTCCATCATTCACTCTGCAGCAGCTAGGGATATCATTAGATAATTTTGAGTGAATGTATTAAGACATAAGCACTTACTTTCCCATTTACAAAATTAATAAAATTATCAAATCCTAATTTAAAATCCTTTTACTGTCACTCATGGAACTTTCCTTTTTTGACCTATTTCATCCTTTCACTCTGTCTACCTATTAATAAAAATTTACCACACAGAACATAATGATAAATTCCAAAGTATGTGAAATATTTTTACAGGATTCTAGAACCCCAGAATCTTGATATTAGGCCACCGTGGGCTGAAGATTCTATTTTTGTCAGATGACATATAAAGATGCTCATCCTTATTATTGAATTAGAACTGACCTTAGTAGTGAAAGAGATTGTCTTACCGGAGAATATGCTAACTGCTAAGTCATACACTGGAAGAATAAAGGCATAGAATCTGGCACATTCTTGTCCAAACCTTATACTTTTGATATCAGCTGAATTACAGGCAAATCAAAATGTTACAAAAATTATCAAACACCCCCAAAATATTTACAAAATCAAAAAACACTGTAGCGGGTATAGTCGAACAAACTGTGTTCTCTAATGCCAAGGAAATGTTTTGACCCCAGTGGTACCAACTTATTGCTAAAAAATGTCTAGAAAAATGCATAAACTTATCTTAAGATGAGATACCATTATTGTTTAATTTAGGGATAGTGCCAGGCTGTGGACCATCTCTTATCGATCAAAATCCTATGAAAAGGCTCTCACAGCTGAACATCTGAAGGGAACATGAAGGAGAAAGCATGCAGCAGTTAGGAAAGAGCTTGAGACTGTAATTATATTTTGACGATGATTGGCCTGCATCTCCTTTCGTGTGGTGAGCCCACTCCTAATGCCAAGAACTGAGATCACGAATGCCTGTAGATTCCATGTAAGGAATCTTACATGCAGATTCTATATAAGGAATCAAGGTAAAGGGTAATACTGAGGACAGCAAAGCCAAGAGCATTTATTAATTCAACATTAATTGAAAGTTCAGCAAACACTTCTTTAATTCTCTTGAAAAAATAATGCAGACAATATGAGGAATATTTCACCTTGTCATGGGACTTAACTCTAAGCTGGTGATTTAAATAAAATCATGAACACAGGTCTTTTTTACATGGTAATTTTTGGAACTCTGTTAAATAATTAAAAATGCACATAATGAGTAAAGTATTTTAATACATGTTTTCTTTATAAAAAATTTATCTTTGTCTCAGATACATGGTTCAGGCTGGTTTGTATTTTGACCATGTGATCCATAAAAATTAAAAGAACACAAAACAAAAGAAAAGAAAAACCTGGTTTGCTTATTCATTCAATACTCATGCATTACCACCTTCTGTGTTTGAGGTTTGTGTTAAGAACTAGGATTACAGATGTGAATACATATGGCTCAGGTTTTCAAGAACATATGGCCTATTGAAAATGGTCAGCCAGGCAATTCATACTCTTAGGGGTTTGGGTTACTTCTACTAAGAACTGGGTAAAATTTTCTTATGTTCTCTTTCAAACAGGAAGTTCAACAAATACTCAGAGGGCTGCATAGAATCTCTAGCTTACAATCAAAATGTATAGATGTTCTAGGAGTATGATGACCAAGTCTGCTGCTAAAATCCATTTTATAGCCCTTTTACCAACGACCAAATCTTACCTTTCCAGTCCTTCAGTGTAAGGTTGTAACTTGTACTCAATTCATTTCAGAGTCATTACTATTTTCACTCCTATTTAGAGAATACTATTTATGTACAGGGTAGTTAGTGTACTCGGGATGTTAAATGCATTATCTTGAAGTGGATCCTCAGTGTAACTAACCCCAGCACTATTATTATCCATATATTGCAAATGAGAAAATGGAGCTCAGAGAAGTTGAGGTATACCCCTAAGGTCATGCAGGTTGTTGACTTGACTAGGCCACAATTCAGACTCAGAGTGCTGATCCCTAATGTAGGCACTCTTATCCCTTCATTAGCATTGTGGCATGGCCCTTGCTAAAAAGCTGCTCAATCTCATTTCATCATTCTGGGAGCCATGCTCCGACTCCATGAGAGGAATGAGCCTCCTTACCTTCCAACACAGCACAGTCACCAACTACTCTTGAAGCGTCTCCTGACCTGGGGTGAAGGTGGAGCTCCTTCTGTGAGCTCCCTGTTATCACTGCACAACCATATCTCATAGTTTTATATTTCCTTGTCATCCCCACTTGATTCTGATTCTCTAAAAGAATGGTTCAGGCCTTTCTCATCTTTTTTATCCCCGATCCTTAGCACAGGATCTAACTATGGCGCCACATTACATGTTAAATAAACAAGTGGTTGTGCGAACAAATGATGGCACTACTGTTCATACTCCCTCACTAAGTATAATTAAACCATGTAATTTTCCTGAGAAATTACGTCTAGGAGTGGGTGAGCTAACTAGGAACATATTATACTCAAGTTTTATTGCCCTAATGGCATTCCAATTAATGACAAAGAAAAAAGAGTCTATGAGCAAGTTAACATTGGTTATTACTGTTCATATATTGTAAAAAAATGTTTTGTGGGGAATGGTACAGAACAGTATTTCTCAAACTGGGGTTCTGTATCACTTAAAAAGTATTAGATTCAGAAATATGGGGCTTTGGGCCTTGACAAGCCAAAATTTGAGAAACATTGGTTTAATCATTCCCAGTTCCTTGATACTAGTTAGAGAAACCAATCATAGAAATCTTGAATTGGACTTTTTGTCACTTGTTTTATTTTATACTGCATATTGGGGGTAAGGGGGGCGTTGCTGGTTCTAGTTCAGTTCTCTTTGAAGCATAGTCTCAGAGAACTCGCTTGGACCCGTGTTTGTGGACAACTACTAGAGTGACGATGTTCATAAAGTGTTCTTGGGCATTCCCACCCATGCACACAGTAGGCACTCAATAAATATCACTGACTGATCTAAAAGACAAACTGGACTGACAATACAGTCCACTCAAGGGGTTTATTTTCTGCCAAAGGGTTAACATGATACCTTGTCATAAGAGGAAATGAAACATTCCAGCCCTCAGATTCTAATAACGGACTCTGTCAGATTGCATTTTCTCTTACCTCATGCAACTGCATACTCTCTCTCCAGTTGCTTTCAGAAAAATTCATTTACAATTATCTATTGATCATTTTTAGGTGAGGAAAAAAAACATGTACTCCTTGTTTTTATTACTGTTCTTTTTTTCAAATAAATAAACAAGAAAACAGCCCAAAAGCACAGAAGGCAGCATCTAGATGATGTTCCTTATGGACAGAACGCATTGCTCTCATGTTTGTAGCAAGCTATATTGTACGTTGCTGGAATGACTTCAGGGAGCACATGCTCTTTTATCCGCACAAGTGAGTGCTTTTATTTTCCTGTCTTCCTCAATGAGAAGCTAGAACAAGTATGGTTCAGCAATGTGAACTGAGGAAGAAGGGGAAGAGGGTAAGGAGAACAATATGAACAAAACCTTGATCTGACAAGAGCTCTCTTCTCCTCTGCCTCTTTGTTGGCCTTAACAAAATTAACACACCTGGCCACTGATGCAATCTACTCTGCCCTCTGTGTAGACCATGTGTAGACAGGTGAGTTGGTGCCTGCAAGAGCTTTGCCTGAAACAAAGCCAGTTTTCAGGGAATTTCTGACTGCAGCTCATGGCTAAAGGCAGCATCAACTCTTCGCTGGTAAGCCACTCTGGTGGTGGGTAATGCTTAATTTCATTTTGGAGCATAAATGTTGCAAATAAGTCCTGTAGGTGTAAAACTGGTTCATGTGTATTTCATTTATTTGAAAGACACTGCAAACTATTGTTTTGTTTTTTTTTTTCTCCTTTAAAAAGAGGCATACCAGTGTGTCCTTGGGCAATTAATGTAACTTACATATACTTCTCTCTGCTCATCTGTATCAGGTATAGTGCCAATATGTCAAATCACAAGTGAAGAATCAGGGTAGGAAGGGACAAGAAGGAGGGAGAAGGAAAAGTTTTGGAGAAGAGGCAAAGGTGAGATGCTCGGTGTTGAACAGGTAAAGCATCCAGTGAGCACATACTTAAAAGGTATCTAAAGGTTGTAAGAGATACTTGTGTCAGGTTGCAGATCAGCACAGAGAAGTGATAAATAAGTCAACTTGATGGTCTCAGAGAAAGAGTCACAAAGGGAACAAAAACTGAATTATTGCCTGGGAAAGCAAAGAAGATTATTCTTCAAGAGAAGAAAGGGTGACTGCCTTGTATGAAGAGGAGAGCATTTTCAAACAGATGGAAACCAATGAAGGTTATTGGTAGACCTCGTGCTGCATAAAAGAAAGTGACAGAAAACAAGCCTGGAAAGTAAATAGCATGTAACTACAATCTTAGCACTTTTTGTTTCAATGTGAACAGAATGATTAGAAATAAAGGCTCCAGAATATTAACTCTTACCATGTTATACTTTTTATCATACAGAGGAATTACCTCTGCGTGGTAAAAGTATAAATTGATTTTATTTTATACTTCACACTATTTAATAGTTTCCATATTTTCTGTAGTGAGCATGTATTGTGTTATAATTAGACTAAATGTCCTAATATATTACCTCTCTCCTACAGGGTCATGGCGCAGATTAAATGTGTCTATGGATTCATTCATCTGACAAACATTTGCATGCCTACTATATGCAACATACTCTGGTAATTTCAAAGCCAAAGGAGATAAAAGGGGGTACTTCCTATTCTCTTGAAGCTCACTGTTTTTATAGTGGAGATGAAACACAACCACCCTGCTGAGGGAAATCAGCTCCCCTGGAAGCACAGAACACTGTCTTATTTCAGAAGAGAGTTTACTGGGACAGTTTCCTGGAGGTGAGGGTACCTGATCCCGACCAGCATTCGAAGGACAGGTAAGAAAGGGCAGGTGGACAGAGAAGGCAGAATGTGCAGAGGCAGAACCGTGGCATGGGATCTGGGAAATCACATGTAATTCTGTATAGTAACGTAGGACAGTAAAGAATAAGTAGATCCCACTGGAAGGAATCACATATAAACTCCAGGATCCAGCTCAAGGAAGAGCTGGATTTCATTTAAAGCTAGAATCACCGGAGAAGTATTTTTTGAAAGAGTTAAGAAGAATTAGTTTACCATGGTATGCGCCAGGACTGAGCCCAGTTTACCTGAATCTAGGATGGTGTTCTTAATGTTGAACATTTATCAGAGCCGTCGGGAAGGCCTGTTAAATCACAGACTAATGCACCATGCTGTATGCCTTAAACATAGACAGTGATTTATGTCAATGATTTCTCAATAGAACTGGAAAAGGCCTGTAAGACTTCATATTAAAACACACACACACACACACACACACACACACACACACACACACTCACACACACACACACACACACACTGCTGGACCCCACCCCTCAAGTTCCTGATTCAACAGATTTAGGGTGGGGCCTGAGACTCTGCATTTCTAAAGAGTTCTCATGTTAGGCTGCTGCTGCTGGTCCAGGGACCACCCTTTGAGAATCTCTGATCTAGGACATGTGAGCTATTACACGATGCCCTACCTGTTGAACAAATGTGAAATGTGTGCCATTCTCTGTGTCCTATTAAGATTGTGAACAGACGTCATTTGTGAGTGACCAACATACACCTGTCTCATATCTAGGTTCTTGTGCAGCTAATTTTTTCCGTGAGTGAATGTTCCAGGCTGCCATATAAAATCCCATTACTGCAGAGCTAGTGGTACATCTTGCTCTGGTTTAAAGGTGTGCAAACTCAGTAAACTCTTATTAGAGATGTGCTGTGCTGTTTCTCCATTTCCCCTAAACAAGCAAGTGGCCAATAAAAATCATGTGAATAAAAGCTACCTATGATCAATCTTAACTTGCTTATACGGAGGAATTCAATACAAATTTGGTCTAGTTTGCAGAAAAATTAATTTTTTAGGTCTCTCTAGAAAGCGAGCAGATGTACTTTGTTACGTTTGGCTCTTATTCCACATACTGCTGTGAGAATCCAAGTTTTTCTCCTTTAACATACAACTGTTGCTCCAGACTGCTCTGTTATATATGAATACATCATACATATAAAATGCATGCATAAATGGAGTATCCAAATACCTAATTTTTCACTAGCACATGCTCATCTTACTTGGACATAACCACTGTTAGGCAGTGGTTTCCTAAGGCCCTGATTGCTAGAGGGAAGAAATTCCTATTTAACATTTAAAGATAAAGTCATTAAAAACACATCATTCCCAGCCTACAAAAGAGATGGGCATTTCGTTCATTTGTTTATGTTGTTTTTGTGAAATTACATTAGAACTCATGGATCTTGAAAATCAATTACAAAGTCAGGAGTTCCTTAAAAAAAAAAATACCTGCTTTTTTGATCAGTTGTAAAAGATCACTTTTTATGGATTAATTTTCTGTACTTTCAAATACAACAAACACAAAGGTTGCCATCAAACACTGATATGCAAATAGAGGGTAAGGATGTATACTATTTGATTTTTACTCGATAAATATATATTCTTTCAGAGAAAAAGAAGGAATGAGAGAAATTAAAGGTTTTTAATTTATGTTTGCTTTATTTACCTTGGTAGACCCAGATCCTAGCAAACACTGGGAAAATAGTGCAAGATTGAGAAATACTTGTTAGGATAAAACAAACAAATAAACAAACAAACAAAAAACCAAATGAATGATTATAGAATTTAATATGGAATCATTCTCACGACTTTTATAAGGTAGCATATACTTTTGAATGTATTTTTTCATTATATTTTTGGTTGCAATAACTATTGCTTTTCTACTGAGTGCTGAATGTTGTTTTTACTACTGAGGATGTAACTGAATAGCACAAGGGGCCTGACCTCCCAAGGGCATCCAGCTTAGTGAGGGAGACACACATGAATGCAGGATTCACCACATTTATTTATTGCACTGAAATGAAGGTTCATATGGAGCACTGCAGGTAGAGATTGTCAGGAAAGTCTGAGAAGGCTTTCCTGAAGCAGAGTTTCTACACAACCATTTGAAAGAAGAGCGGGAGTTAACCAGGCAAAGTGGAAGGAAATGCAACTGAGGCAGATGAAATGGCACCTGCCAAGATCTAGTGGCCGAGCAAGCACGATCCTTCAAGGACCGACTGGCCCTCAGATTTGATATAAAGTCAACTGTATTACGACAGCCACTGTAAACTTAGAATGGGACTTGGGCGTCCTATGCTTAATAACTGCATAGCTCATAGAACATAAGGATGTTTTTCCATTGCAGCACAGGGCACCACTGTCCTCATAAAGATAGAAGTCATGCCTGGAATCAGATGAGAAGGTGACTCATGGTTGCACCAGTCTTTCATGGTCCGGAGTTGCTGGCTAAGCTAGTGGAGTGTATAAATACAGAGAGTACTTGGGAGTTAAATCTTTAATCTTACACTTCCACATAAGAAATACTCTCATGCCATCTGATGTAAAACCCCTTCCTTAGGCAGCCTGATTTATCCTTCCAGCTAAGGAGCTAATGTGGAAGCAATTGTTAGTGACAGCACATTGGTGAGTCCGCATGGTGCTTATAACGGTCAGCGTGCAGACCTCCAGACCACTGTTATTGACCTGTTCAAAGCCATGGGTACCACTGGGAGGCTGTGCTCGCACTTCTACTCCATAAATTTAGCAGACCAAGAACTTTATTACTACCCTGAGACAAGCTGATGATGGAATGGCTGGTTGAGTTAGTGCCTCGGCTCTTTCGATCTATTTCCAATCACTGTTGGAGGAACCTAGACTGTGTAATGTGTCCATTTTTATTCAGTTCATGTTACTAAGGCTACATAATAATGCTCCTAGAAGATAGTGTGCTGGGCTTTTAGCAAAATCTCAAAGGACTGGTAAGATTGTTCTGGGGAAGCAAGAAGATGGGGCAGGGGGATTAACTCAAGATTCTTTTGGAAAGACGCAAACCAAGCAAGAGGCTTTGAGAACCTGACCTCTGGGTAGGTCATGGCTGAATTTTAGTTTCTGCCATCACAAGAATTTTTTTTTTTTTTAGATTTTATTTATTGATTTGGGACAGACAGAGATAGAGGGAGTGAGCAGGGAAGGAGAAGGAACAGAGGGAGAGGGAGAAGCAGGCTCCCCACTGAGCCAGGAGCCCAACAAGGAGCTTGATCCCAGGACCCAGAGATCATGAGCTGAGTTGAAGGCAGGCACTTAACTACATGAGCCACCCAGGCACCACAATGCAGGCATTTTTTAAGTGGAATTTCATTATAACACAATGTTGTCAAGGATTTAGTGGTATCTACCTTAATTCAAGCCAAATGATACTGACCAGAAGTATACAACAGTGGTTAAGATTGCCCATTCTGGCAATAACTTGTCTACATCTGAATTCAAACTGTTTTACTTACTGACTGGAAAGTTTAAAAATGCCCAAACCTTAGTTTTTCAACATATAAAATAAAGATTAAAACACCACATACCTCAAAGCATGATTATGAAAACCAAATAGACTATTGCATGGAAAGTGCTAAGCATGATTGCTAGCACAGTTCTGTGTCATTCACCCTCATTACAATGAAATATGATTTGTTTAGTGGATCCTGTGGACTGGAACAGCAATTGTCCACCACCATGCCACAATCCACTAGCGTTTGACATGAAGAAGGGGAAAAGGTCAGAGTCACCAGTGTACTGCAAATGCTTGGTTCATCTACACCACACACAGAATGCAAACCATCTGAGCATCCCTTTAGGCAGACCTAGTAGCATAAACACACCTACTAAATGCCACTTGTTTTTTTTAAGGGAGTTATTGATGAACATTAGCTAGGAGAGTAGGATCCAGTTTTGTACTGAAGAAAGGTTGGTCTGATAGCATTTGGAATATTGGTTAACATAATAGACAGAGAAGCCAAGGTTCTATTGCAGAAATCACTAGGTAAAGGATTAGTCTGGGGGCGCTTGGGTGGCTCAGTGGGTTAAGCCTCTGCCTTCAGCTCGGGTCATGATCCCAGGGTCCTGGGACTGAGCGCCGCATTGGCCTCCTTGCTTGGCGGGGATCCTGCTTCTCCCTCTTCCTCTGCCTGCCTCTCTGCCTACTTGTGATCTCTATCTCTCTTAAATAAATATTTTTTTAAAAAACATCTTAGAAAAAAAGAATTAGTCTGATCCAAGGTAATAACAGTGGGGATGGAAACAAGGAAGCATTTAAAAATACATATATTTTATGGGCGCCTGGGTGGCTCAGTGGGTTAAGCCACTGCCTTCGGCTCAGGTCATGATCTCAGGGTCCTGGGATCGAGTCCCGCATCGGGCTCTCTGTTCGGCAGGGAGCCTGCTTCCCTCTCTCTCTCTCTCTCTGCCTGCCTCTCCGTCTACTTGTGATCTCTCTCTATCAAATAAATAAATAAATAAAATCTTTAAAAAAAAAATAAAATAAAATAAAAATACATATATTTTATGATAGAATCCTTTAGGTTTTGTGGCCAACTGAATTTGGGAGCTTTGGAAAAATAATTATTCTGAGCCCTGGTTTCAAATTTTTATTGTTTTTTACCCCTACCCCCATAATTCCTTTTTAGTCTTCCATTCTTTCTAGGTATCTCACTTGTTTCCAATACCCATGATACTTCTTTACCCAAGACGGAGAAATATAGAGAAGGGATTAAACTGCACAGGTAGAGACTCTAAGCTCAGGGAATCTGTATAATAGGATGGTCCTCTTGTGCTCAGTGTATGCCAACCAGAGAGAAGAACATCTGGTACAGAATGGTGGGCATCCTTGCCAATCCTAGGATTCTAAAATAACTGGAGCCCACTACCTTGGGTGGTTACACCAACAGTGTCCTAGGAACCAGGGCTGAGAATGGAGAAGCTAGGCTGTAGGTCACCCAGCTTAGCTAAACAATCACAGTGGACATGATTCAAGAAATACATTTCTGTTTCAGTTTAACTGTAGGAAACATAATGCCAATACATTTGAAAGGGAGTTAGCATTTGTTACAAGGTCTTGATATAAAATATTTAACATGGTGTGCAGGGATTATAAGATTGTCCCCTGCCTACCTCTTCAGTGTCATCTCTCATCAGCATACCCATTCATCAAAGCTCCCCTGCCCCACTGCCCATTCAGTTCTTCTCCCCGCCCTCACAGCCCTCTGGGCCCCACTGATCTCTCTAACTGACTCACTTCCCCCACTGCTCCTTCATTTGGAAAGCTTCTCCTCATGATTCACATCTCATCTTGGCTTAAGGCAAGGGGTCCGCTACGGCATGTCATCCAGGTCAGCCTCCTTGGAGACTGTTCAAAGGGAATGCTAATGTTCCTACAGAATTCAGTTCTTTTCTCCAGAAGATGTCTTGGGTTGTCACTATACAGTACTTGAATGAATTTCCAACTAGACCATAAACTATATAGGAGCAGGTTCTTGGCTCTCAAAAAAGCCTGGAAAATTCTAAATGAAGGAATGAATGGATAAATTATTGTAACATTTAATTTTTAAGTATTCTTACCAAAGAATATATTACTTCCATTTTTATAGATGAAGGAAGAGGAGCCTGGAAAGATGGTGTTAATCTTGTCAAGTCAGATGCTGGATTTGACTCTTACCAAGGGCGTCTTCGTCGTAGTCGTCGTCGTCGTCTTCTTCTTCTTCTTCTTCTTCTTCTTCTTCTTCTTTTTAAAGATTTTATTTATGAGAGAGAGAGGGAGAGAGAGCACACAAGTAGGAGGAGTGACAGAGGGAGAAGCAGTTTCCCCCGCTGAGTAGGGAGGCCAATGCGTACTCAATCCCAGGGCCCTGGGATCATGACCCTAGTGGAAGGCAGATGCTTAACTGATTAATCCAACTGGGTGCCCCCTACCAAGGGCATCTTACAAACCAATTTCTTTTCTAAGCCTTTCTTTTGCCTTTCAAATAGACAAAGTGGACTCCACACCAAGTACACACAAAAGTTACATGGACAGTGCTCATCTGGGGAATATTTCCATTCTCAAACCTTTGACAATTGATTTTTTTGAAAGCCAGATGGCCCGGGAAAGGTTCAAACAGATCAAATGCCACAAAGACGCAAACACACATGGAACTGAACTGTGAATTCCTATATATGCTCCTGTTACTATTCCCTGAGAAAAATAAAACAAAAATAACCTATCCCCAATCCCTATCTTTCATTTCTTAAATGCTTTTAAGTGGCTCAGAAATGCTGGAGTCAGTGAGACCTACCACAACCTCCCTAAAGTAGTGCTCCATAAGCTGATAACCACAAGCAATAAGTAATCGGCAGGGTATAAGATGATAAGGGTTTTATACAGAAAAGTATAAGGCTGTAACATATGAAGGAAACCATGTGAGTGAAAACTCCAGATTTCTACTTAATTTATTTGCTTTTATTTTGAAAACTCAAAATATGTAACTCATATAGAGTTATGTGTTTATTCAATTCAACCTTTTGAGGGCTTGCCAAATACCAGCCTTCTGCTAGAACCCAGGGAAGTCAAGGTCATGACTAAGTCAAAGTCTCAAGGCACAGATTCTCACTGAATTGATGGGAATAAAGCTTAATCAAGGGATTTCTAATACAAAGTGATTGCAACCATGATATGGGTACATTTTCAATATTTTGGAACTGAAGAGAAAGGAATGATGAGGCTTGCCCTTTGTAGTTTCTTTTTAGATTTTTTTTCTCACAAAAAATGTTAGTATCAAAATTAATAATTTTTGATAATTAATGTAACCTTTACTACACTGTGTTGCTTAAGTGAAATCAGATTCAGTTGCCATGTTTTGAAGCATCAGGTACCTTTTCAGAGCATAAACTAATTTAAATGAGAGTATCCCAGAGGTAAAAATGCAGCACTTGGTCACTTCTTTGGACTGTGATGTTGAAAACCTCAAAACTGCCTGCTTAGGATATCCCCCAATTTCTGCAAGGATGGCCGTTATTTTACAAAGCACGCAAAGGAGACACGTATCAGAGATGGGATTTTCGAACATGTGGGGCTTCCATAATAGAACCAGCTTATATGGACGGAGGCGCTGCAGGTGAAAACTGCTGTAATATTCCGGGTTAAGTGCAGTGTCCCTACCAACAGAGAAATGAAGATCCATTTTTGAGGGCACTGGGGAGCAGGCCTGGTCATTCAAAGAATGAGAAAATGAACGTTCCATTGGGTTGGTGCATCAGTTTTCCGGCACGTAGGTCAGTGGAGATGGAAAAGAATAAAACAAGGCAGAGGCACTGGCAAATTTCTCCTGCTATTTCATGAGTGACCTCATTTGACTCTCCTCCCTGCTGCTGACGCGTCCTTTCCTTTAAAATTACACGTAGTGCTAAACAAATGGGTCTCTTCAGAGTCACTTAGCTGAACTAATCAGCACACCAGCCTGGTTTCAAAATGAAGGGTCCATTCCACGGTGGAGGAGGGTGATTGCTTTCTTATCCTCCGTCAGAGATAGGGGTCACCTGCGACTCGTAAGGAATCAGGGCTCTGTTCTTTCATTCAAGGCAAGAAATTGTACCCTTGTCACATGGAAATCTCAGTCTTCTGTCTGAAAACTCATTTCCTTTCAGCATTTTCTTTCCCCACGCTCTTTTCCCATGCCTGCTAGAAACTGTGTTCAGCCCCGATGTACATAAGAAGTTAACAATGATCTCTCGTGCTTCCAGGGGCAGTGTTTCTGTCAAGGGCAAATTGCTGGGTGGCAAGAAGCAGCTAGGCAGAAACACAGACTTTAATAAACCGTCATTTGATAATTGGATCTCATTCTAATCAATGGTGGAACGGAGCCACTCTGTTCTCCACCCACAGTAATTAGGGCTCATAAGCTAGTGATGATGGTTCGGGTGGGAGATTGAAAAGGAAAGGCAGTGAAGCAAACAATTTCCACTTTGGTTTGCAAACACTGAATTTTGCCCTATTAAAAGTTGATCTCTAAACCAAACCATCACTGTTTAATATCTATGCAAGAGAGTCTCCATTAAAAAACAAAACAAAACAAAACAAAACAAAAACAAAACTACTCTAACTTCCTGTAACTATAGTGTATCAGGAAGCAGATAAACTAAAAGCAAACTCAATTAGATCTCATCACAAAGATCTAGTGGATCCCAGTGCACAAGGTGGTTTTAAACTCTGATCTCATTTACAATCACAACCATCCTCAGTTTGGGAGGTAGTGATATCCCCTTTTTATAGATAATGAAACGAAGGCATAAAAGGTTAAAACTTTGTGGTCAAAAAGTCAAAATGCAGTAACTCAAAAACAGGGACTGGAACCAGATTTTCTGGCTTCTGGTGCTTTGGGCTGAAAAAGAGTAACCTATAATTGTGGAGTCAATGCCCTGGCCCTTTTGTATCATAGGGATATTGTGTTTTCCTCTATCCCAGAAATACTGAGGAAGCAAGTCTCTGGAGGGGACTCTGGTGTGCACAGGAGCAGTAGGAAGACTGCATGAAAATAGCCTTGGGCCACATCCTTCATATCTTTATTCATAAAGAGATGAAAATGTCTTTATTCATAAAGAGATGCTAGCATTAGTGACTTCCTACTTGTAACAAGCAGCACCTAAGTACATTTTTTTTTTTTTTTCTCCAAGTGACTGACCACAATGAAGTTTCAACTACATTTTGGACCTGAATGCAGATTAATGTCTTAATACTCTTCATCTGTGAGAATCACCTGCCAGTCTCTGATTAGATTTTTATGAGACTCTTTCCAAATCAGACACTCTCCATGCTCCTGACTGAGTACCTAGTTGTGCAAGAAGAAGTATGATTTCACACAGGCATGGAGCACTAAGCTAATTGCTCAATCTCCTTAAAATAGTGACAGAAGAAAAGTAAGTTAAACCCTATAAAGGACAGGGCAACCATAAGACCGTCAAAAGCTGTAACTAATTACAAAAGAGATACCGTTAAAAAACCAAGCTCAGTATCTTTAGTGCAACATATACAAAGAAGAGACATGTCCACTAAAGATTATCTGCCTCATATTATCAAGAATTTGGAAACTTAATGAAAAAATAAAGAAAAACAACTAAGCTCAGAATTATGTTGCTAAAATCTGGCAGCAAACTTATGTCTACTGAAATTTAGTTCGTGTAGGCACTGTCAAAATCCTTAACAGACAAACACGTTCTCTACAAATATTTGCCTATGTTGCCTGAAAGGTACATTGAAAGAAGTGAGGAGTCTTTGCATGGAAGAACCATGGAAACAGATCAATGACATCAAGCGCATCCATTCCCTAGAATTCTGTAGGCATCTGTCAACTGAAGGGAATATATTCAAGCTCGATTTTGCCTAATGCATGGGCTGCCCAGGAATTTACTGGATAAATGACTTCTTACAAATGCTACTACACCTTGAGAATGAATAACGGGGTATGTAAGAATATGCTCAATGGAGTCTTATTTTTTCATTCCATGATATGATTGACAGTAATACGGGGTTATTTGTCTGGAAGTAAAAATGTAGATTAATTAGAGCTGGACTATAATGCTCTGAGGATTATCCCAAGACACATCTTGATTCAAAGGAGGAAAGTTCTTTATTATTTTTGTTTCTATTTTGTATTTTTTCATTTTTTAACAGCTTCAATGAAGCTATCAGAAAGGACCTCAAATGAGATAAGGTTTATAGAGAAAAAAATAGAATTTCACCAGGGATTTAGTTTCATCCTGTCTATATGATAAGCTATTTTATGATTTCATAAGTTGGTTTTTACTACTTAACTGAAAGGGGAGAGATTTTGGTTTTTGTTTGTGTTTTTATAAAATAAAATATGTGTATGTTCATGGTGGAAATTTGAGAAATACAGAAAAGGATAAAGATGAAACAGATTACAAATAATTTCATAAATCCTTGAAAACTGCTGGGATTATTTTGAGGATTCCTTTCAAAAACTTGTTATATAAATACTTTGCATACTTATGTGCATTATTATGCACACAGTTTTAACACTTTTTTTAATCTTTACATCTTCTCTCTCAGTAAATACAATGGTAAATGAAATAGCAATATTCATTAGAATAGATTAACTATAATTTATTTGTGTTGAGTATACTAGTGATTTCTGATGTTTTGTTAATAGAGTAACTATTATAAATATCCATTTATACAGAGATTTTCCTGCATTTCTTTTGGATAAATTCCTAGAAAACTAATAACTCAGTCAAGTGGCCATCATGTTTAAAGCTATAAATGTACATACAGATGAATTTTTAAATCAAATGCAACTTTCACTGGCAGGATCTTTCCCTTCTTCCCTACCTCTCTTTTTTCTTTTCTTTCTTTCTTCTTCCCTCCTTCTTTCCTTTTTTTCATCAGAATGATGGTCATGGTTCCGCCATTAAATGACAATGCTGTCCCTTTCAGAGAGGCATATAACTATTCTGGAATACAGTGCTATCACTAACTGCTAAGTGCATAATTGAAACATTGCTATGGTACCATGAAGTATATTTTTCAGAGTTTTTCAATCTGGAATTGACTTGAAATTCCATAGCAAGTCAATTTCTGGTTTCAGCATAAATTTCATTTAAGAATTCTACTGGTGTTATGATACTCATAGCTCTTCAATTATTTCAGAGGCACAACTTATCGAAATATAATAGTTAAGCTTGTTGCATGTTCCATATCTGGTATTGTGTTTAGGACTTAACCTGCATTAGTTCATTTACTGTCTACAGTAGTGTTTCGAGAAAGATACTAATACTTTGTTCTCATTTTACAGATAAGAAAATAAATAATCAGAACTTTCAAATAATTGTCCTGGGTCATGACAGTATTTATTATGCTAATCATTTGGGGGTTAGGAATTATAGCAGGGTAGAGAGTAGAGAAAAAATTTATCCCTTTTCCATAAGGACTGAGGCCTCAGCTGGGATATCTTCAACTGTTGTGATGTCTGGGATAGTTCTACCAGGGCCATATATTTAGGACCTCTGTTCTGGCTGTCAGCTAAATTCTTCATTTCTTCCCTATTTCATCTGTACAGGGTCTGACATGTCCACTGCTACTTCTTTACATGTCTGACATCTGTGCTAGGGTGATTATCACAGCTAGGATGTCCAGGCATATCTCTAGCTTCATGTGGCCTTTCCACGTGGTTAGCTCAGACTTCCTCACAGCTTAGCAACTGCAGGATACTCAGACTTCTTGTATAGTGGCTGGCTTCTCTTACAGTGAAAATCCTAAGAGATTTATGGTGGAGCCTCAGAAGTCACACAACCTCATTAGTGCTATATTTCATTGGTCAAAAAGGAGTCAGAGACCTAGTCTAGGAAAAAAAAAAAAAAGAAAGAAAGAAGGAGAAGGAGAAGGAGAAGGAGAAGAAGAAGAAGAAGAAGAAGAAGAAGAAGAAGAAGAAGAAGAAGAAGAAGAAGAAATAGAAGTAGAAGTAGAAGGAGGAGGGGGAGGAGGAGGAGGAGGAAAGAAGAAGGAGGAGGAGGAGGAGAAGGAGGAGGAGGAGGAGAAGGAGGAGGAGGAAGAAGAAGAAGAAGAAGAAGAAGAAGGGATGTAGACCCCGACCTCGTAGTGAGAGACACACCAAATAAATCGTGGCCATTTTAATCCACTGCACAAGGTTGGCTGGACTCAGGAACCCATACTTTTCAACCGCATTCTTGAGTAAAGACATGGTTGACTATTTCTCATTAAAGAGAATTTTCCAACACTACCAACATATGGTACCTATGTTCAAAGTGGAGCTCAGAGGAAAACTGGGAGATCTGGGGAAGATCCTTATTGTCGCAACTCAATTGTCCATTTTACATTTCCCAAGAGCAAGAAATACTGGAATAACCCTTTCAGGTTCTCTACCCTCAATTCTCGTCCTCTCTCTCTTTCTTTCGTCCTCATCGTGCTCCTCCTTTTTCCTTCTTCTTCTCCTTCTTTCTCTTTCTTCTTCTTTCTTCTTCCTCTTCCTCTTCTTCTCCTCCTCCATCTCCTCCACCTTCCCCTTTCCTCCTCCCTTTTTACCTTCCTCTCCCTTCTCCCTCTCCTTTGTCTTTTCCACTTCCTTTTCCTTCCCACTAGATAATGAAAATTTATTTGATGAAAGCCTGTAAGTAGCTTCAGTATTTTGGCTCCCTCAGGACCTGCCTGTTTGTCAGCCAAAGGTAGATTTCTCTCCTGGTCCATGCTCTGAGTCTACAAGGATGGTGAGAGCAGCAAGTAAAAGCCAGTACCTGTCCTGCCACTTTGAACTGTGAGTGGCCAGCAAAGTTTAATTCAAGGAGAAACTTCCAAATGTCTTCAGTATAAGACACTACCTACAGTTTGATATATATCTGAATTTTTTAGTATCCATTTTAACTGACTGGAAATCTGAACACAAAGTGGTTTGAGCAATAGGTCCCTACAGATTCCAGTACATAATGAACTGGCCTAGTGTTGACCTCAATCTTTTGTGAAGATAAGAATACCAAAATTGAATGGACTCAGTTTATATTGATTTGTTTTCTGTTCTAGAAATGCGCAAAATAAAATATATAATCTTTACAAGTTCTGATAGTATGCCTTTTTAAAATTACTCTTTGGTTTACTTGCTGTTTTCCATATTATTTAGAATTTACAGAATAGTGTTAAAATGATATTGATACAAACTTATTTAAAATCCAAGTGTCACTACTGTTTTACTATAAAATAGAAATTAGGATATTTATCATTTTACTTAAATAAAGAATCTTTATGAGAAATGCATTTCTCACCTGAGATGGCCATGGGCTTTTTTTGTTTTGTTTTGTTTACCATCGAATTACACTTATAATTAGATGGATTTTTAGGAACATATTTAGAAGTTCTGGAGTATTCTTTGGGAGAAAACTCCACTTCATGAGGGTGGAATTACAGAGATGTATTCATTCTTACAAATGAGAAGTGTTTCTTAAATTGTTTTCTTTGTATTAATATATTTATTTTCGTGAATGAAATTGTGTTATAGTTTCTCTGTGTGCTTCCTACCTTTGTCAGATTTTAGAGTCAGCCTTTTCGCTAGCTTCCTCAAATGAATTTGATAGCCTTCCACTGAAAATAACTGTTTTGATTAGATTCTTTAAACATATTAAATTGACACGTTAATTTTGGTGACTATTTAACTGATCACAAATTACCTTAGTCAGAAGGTCAATTAGTAGAAAAATAGATCCTGTAAAATATTTAAAGACACAGCTAATGGGCTGGGGAATATGTGCTTAGAAACAGACACAGGCAGTATCTCTTGCATATAAACATTTCACCAAGGAAGGCAAGTTTATATATTTGTTGTTGTTTTTTTAAGGGGGAAAAAAAGAAATCAATGCTGTTCAGTTTTGAAGGGACTTTGGCCACACAGCTTCATTTGAAGAGATAGCAAGTTAGACTAAACACCAGCTGAATACAAATATGCTATTTACCATGTATATCAGAAATTAACAGCATTTAGAGTTTTCATGACAATAGTATAACAGGCTGGTGCTTAATGAACTTAAGAAGAGAAGAAGAATTAAATCCAAGACCAAATTTACCCATTCAGCAAACATTTAGAGAATGATGGTTATGAGGTCAGGCAGGAAGCTAGGCACTGGGTCACAGGCATGAGAAGAGAGAAGATAATTATTATGTCTTTAATATAGTGGTACAAATGGTTATTGAGCTCCCACAAATGCAACCATTCATAGTGCTTACTCACCAGCATAATTAGAATGATGATTTCCCTTGTAATATGTATACAAAAGCTAAGAGAGCACTGTGATCAGAAGTGTCTTTAACTTCTTTCTTTTCTTCCCCTCTTATCTGTTAAGAGACAGGGAGGGAGAGAACAAGGAAAAGTCAAATTAAGGTATTACGCTGTAGTCTTCTTGAATACCTGCAGAATTATCTGTTCTTCCACATTATAATGTATCATTTTAATAAATGAAGGTGGTAATGAAAAGCTTAGTATCAAGTATGTCTATGTTGTAAACTTTCTAACACCATTGTCTATACTCTGAAGCCCTATATATACTTCATATCCAGTTCACATGTCTACCTCCTTTACAGGAAATCTTCTGAGGCCAACAAATAAAACAGAGATAGTCTAGGCTAACATTTATTGGTCACCTACTATAGGCCAAGTGCTCTGGTAGTTTCTCAACAAATGCCATTTCCGTTAGTCCTCATAATTCTTGACACCAAACATCATTTCTCACTACATAGTTCAGGAAACAAAGGCAAGGAAAGGCAGTTTTATCACCCAAAGTCCTCAACTAGTCAACAGCACAGGCTGGATTTAAACCTATATTTTCTTTAAAAAAAAAAAAAATCCCTATTTATTCCATGATACAAGGCAGTATATTCTCCAAATTCCTATATAATTGTTTTGACCTGCCTGAAAGTTCTTAACATGTTACCTTGTCCTATATGTCAGCATGGGACCCAGCATGTTGAAAGCACTCTTAAATTTGGTTTAGATTTATTTGTGTACGTTAGCTAGAAACCAGGTAGATGTCACATTCAGTGAATGCCCAATGTATACATAATTGGGCACATTCACAAATGGTAAGAGACAAGGACACCTTTGAATTTACGCCTGTTAGAATCAGGAATAAGATTAGAGGAATAAATAAAATGTGCCCACTTCAAAAATATTTTATACCTAACAGAACACAATTTTTTCTTGCAATGTTTTCTGATTGCTTGACTATCTCTGGAGAACTTATTTTCCTTTAAGGGTTTAATTTAAAAAATTCCCTCTAAGAGTAGGTTACTATAGGAAAGACAGATGGGGTACTTGTCTATGAACATGCCACTCACCTTACAGTTACTGATGGCTGTTCTATTAATCACTGGCACAGATATTTACTAGAGCATGTGGTTCATATTGGGCAATAGGACCAAATTAGATCTCTCTTACAGGAAAAAATTCCCCATTAGGCACTGACAGTAACCCCAGGAGATGACAATTACAAGCTAATAGGGTCATTTATTTTTGTGTTTGTATTTTCAGCTGAAAGAAACACATTAACTACTAAAGGAGACCTCAAGAGAGTGTGAAGGAGCTAAAAGGAGAACTTACTCTCTAACTGCAAGCCAAGCCATGAGCCAAACCACTAAGGTATGACCCAGGCTTCACTACATGAAGTTAAATGCAGATGAGGAGAGTTGATGAGTACAAAGCTATTTAGAAGGAATGACCGTGAGCCTGAGATTCATTGGAAAACCACAAAATAGCTTCCAAGGCTAGGTGTTTCTGTATTAGTTGAGAAAATAACAAATGTTCATGAAGAGCAAGTGTAAGACACTCTGCTGGGCACCATGGGTGAAAAAGACAGGAAGCTAAGTCAATCTTCAACTCCAGAGCTGGAAACTAAGGAGATACTATGATTCAGTAAGCGGCAACTTTACACCACAGTAGGCACAGGTTTTATTTATATGTACACAAATAAATAAACACACCCCAGAATATTAACAGGAAATCCATGTATGAATTATGTAGAATCAACAGGAAGATGAAGAGAAGAGAAAGTGTCTAAAGGTAAACATGACTGCTTTAAAAAAGAGAAGTACTGGGATGCCTGGGTGGTTCAATTGGTTAGGCGACTGTGTTAGGCTCAGGTCATGATCCTGGAGTCCCGGGATCAAGTCCCACCTAGGGCTCCCTGCTCAGCAGGGAGTCTGGTCTGCTTCTCCCGCTGACCTCTCTCCTCTCATGCTCTCAAAATCTCTCTCTCTCTCTCTCAAATAAAAAAAATAAAATAAAATATATTTTTTTAAAAGACAAGTACTGTAAGAATGTAAAATGTTCTATGAGAGAGAGAGAAATTGTAGGGGAGTGGGCAGCAGACGTCATGAGACTGTGATAGAATGAGCCACATATTTCCTTTTTAGGCATCTGAAACCTCCTTCCATCTTACATAAACATTTGCATTTTGTTTGTCTGCATTCATGAAATCATTTAGAAAGGGTCTCTGATTGGCAAGAGTGTGATTGGAAAATAGGGTCCTGTGTGTAAGCTAAGGGTGTTAACAGCTTATCAATGCTGCTTGTCTCAGGGTGCCGTGACTTGCAGGCTCCTTCAGAGACAGTCCTTTATGAAAATTCTCTCAATTATTCCAGTTGAATGTGTCATCAGTTTCTTGTGCAGAAACCACAAACACCATCTTCTGATTTGGGAAGCAGTGAAAGAAAACTTTATTATCGATTTGGTTGGTTGGTTGTTTTTTGTTTGCTTGTGTGTTCCTTGTCCCTAAGATGATGTATACTGTTAAGTGCATATGATGTACCCATTGCATTCAATATAGGGGGCAACTGCATGAGTGCAGGGAGGTGACTTATGTAACATGAGTAACCTGTCACTGGAATTACTTTCATTTCTATATTTGGAACTTAATAGCTGGAACTGCACTTCACTGGTGGTGACTGATCAGGACTGTCTCTCCAGGGACCTGAAAGTACTCAGAACTATTCAAGGACTCCAAGAAAAGGATTTTTCTTGTGTAGATCTCCCACTAAAATTCAATTGAGTTAGTGAAAATACTAACATCTTCTCGTTGCCCGAAATACTTTAGTTATCTAAGGTACCAAAACCTAATCCTGAGATCAGTTCTTATTATTTGGAAAGATATCATGACTGGAGACATTCACTGCAACATTATATGTGCTAGAATACTCAAGGACCTGAGCTAGGGGAGTGGCTGTTAGAAATGTGAGGATGGGGGGCCACATGGAGGACTTCTTTGAGGAATTCTTATAGACTGACAAAGACCCAGAGCTGACTATAATGTTCTAGTGTTCTTGTGAATGGAATCATTACACTGCCTATACCAAGTTCAAGTTGTAAGTCTCCATTCAGCTTCCACCTGCAAATCTTGCACACTGTGGACAACCATAGCACAGAAAAAGATTTGTGAAAACCTAAGGGATTGGTGGATGAAGATCCAACACCTATGCCTGGGGGCTGAACTGAATATGGAGAAGCATATATGTATGAAGAGGCATCTCCCGGCTCAAAGAGTAGAACCTAGATATACTAGATATAAAGGTGATGAATCACACTTAGCGAAATAAGTCAATTGAAGAAGGACAACTATCATATGATTTCCCTGATATGAGGAAGTGGAGATGCAACATGGGGGGTTAAAGGGGTAGGAGAAAAATCAATGAAACAAGATGGGATTGGGAGGGAGACAAACCATAAGTGACTCTTAATCTCACAAAACAAACTGAGGGTTGCTGGGGAGAGGGGGTTTGGGAGAGAAGGTGGGGTTATGGACATTGGGGAGGGTATGTGCTATGGTGAGTGCTGTGAAGTGTGTAAACCTGGCGATTCACAGACCTGTACCCCTATTTTTTTAATATGTTTAAAAAAAATAAAGGTGATGAATCAAATACTTATAGGTGATAGGTGCTTGCATCATACTGACCTGGTTTACAGCACACATATAGCATACACATACAGAAACTATATACGTGTGCTTAGAATTGTGTTAAGAAATTATCAACGATCAGGAGCTGTTATGATTTCAGCAACACTTCTGGTAGAGCAAAACATATGCATTTAGTCATCTGGCAACACTACCCTTTCACCCTGCAATGTTACATAAGCCTATACTTCTGTTCCACAAATCTTAAATTTTATTTTTCTCAAAAAGTACTGCCAGGAGGGCGAATCTTTAAAGTGTGTCTCTTAAGAGACATCTATTGTTTTTCGTTACCTGCACTATATTCCTTTGATTTTCTAAGAAGTCCGGTTAATAGGAAAGCACCAGTAAGTTCGGCACTTACTACACAGATTTAGAGATCTGTTTATCTAAGGAAACATTGTGTCATTATCTTGTTTTGTTCTTGCCTGGCTCCTGAAGAGAAAAGTACCAGACACTGAAAATTAAAAATATAGCTTACAGTCCATTTGAAACACATTGGTATAGATCAAAAACAATGGTGCTAGACAATGATGTTGTCACTCAGAATATCTGAAGAAGAAGTAGAAATTTCAATCCCTGTTTTGAGATACTTAGCATAGTTCATGTACTTCATTGAGGGCTCAGGATACTCCACTAGGCCAAGGAAAGGTAATATGATGAATGGAGAAATACTTAAAATAATCTACAAAATGTTATCAGCAACTCCATAGGAGAGACTAACAGAGGGACAGTATAGAATTTTACAACAGTTAAGTGAAGACAAGTACATTCGATAAATACATAGTACTTATACTTTCATCATTGAAACATGTTTATATTTAATAGAAAACACATGAAATGATTTCTGGATTGACATGTACTCTACTAAAAGTTACCTTTAGAACCTATAATCATCTTGACTTTTTCTTCTGAAAGACTATAATAAATGTATCAAAGATTATATCTTAATAACACAGATTTGGTTAAACTGGAACTTCCCTTTGTATTCTCCATGTTATAATGATTATACTGGTGTCAATCACACCTAGGAATCAAGGTGGTCTTCCCAGAAGAAAATTACAGGAACTTTCCAGTTAGCATGGCAGAGTAAGAGACCCTATTTGGCTTCCACCCTCACTTCATTTTAAAGTTCTTCTTGACAAATCATTTGAAATATATACAATGTTTTAGTCCACTGGAGTCTTTCCATCCCCTTAAAACCAAAAGAGGGCCTCATCTAGGAGTCCACAAATGTGGGAAGTGTTGGTTGGCAATGTTGTATAAACAGTTCACATTCACAAATGCTAAAGCCACAGATGAGGTCTGTCCCTACTGATAAAGTAAAATGAGTCCTGGTTATAACAATCCCTTTATTTCCCAAGATATAAAAAGGAGGGGGGGTTATTTGAATAAAGTTTTTCTATAGGAAATAAAATAGCTCTGTTTATAATAAAGCAGTTATTTCCCTAATTTTATGTCGCAGAGATAAATATAAACGATCAATTACAATATTAACTGTTAATAATGGAGAAGACATCGTGTTTCAATATCTCAAGTTTACCTATTTTTTTTAGATTTACCTATATTGTTGAAGATTGTGTTAAATGTCAGAATTTATATCACATACTCTTTTTTTAAAGATTTTATTTATTTGCTTACTTATTTATTTGCTTATTTATTTATCTATTTGAGAGAGAGAGAATGGGTGTGTGCACTTGTTGGGGGAGAGGTGCAGGGAAGGAGAGAGAATCTGAAGCAGACTCGACAGAAAGCACAGAGTCGACCCAGGCTAGCTCTCAGTACGAGACCATGAGATCGTGACCTGAGCCGAAAAACAGAGTTGGATGCTTAAGGTGCCCCTCAAATATTCTTTACAATTACTCCAAGGGATAGGCATTATCACCTTTATTACATAATCAGATATTCAGGATTTAAGTAACTTCCCCAAATTTTCAGAGTCCCCTAAAGTCTTTCCTACAGTACAGAGTGTGCCTCAATAAACAAATCAGAGCCAAGATTCATTTTCCATTTGCGACCCTTTCCCAGAGTGAGGGATAGGGAGGAAATAGAAAATCATCCTTCTGGTTTCATGTGAGATCAGCTTAATTTTGAATTGCAGTGGACCATAGTGAAATATATAATAGAGGTTCAATACATGTTAGCTATCAGCAGTAGTACTGTTATAGAGGGTCCTCTACAGATAAAACAAGGATTTTATTCGCTTTTTTGGTCACAAAATAGACTGGCTCTGTATCCTTGAAAAATCAGACATCCCTAAATAAATAAAGAATATTATAGAAGGGGGAACAAAAGAATATTTACACTTGCTAAAGCAAAAGTATGATGCTGTAGATACCCACTCCAATTTCTTGTTTTTATCCATAATAGGTACTTCATAGATGATTTGGTTATCATTCCATTAAAGCTACATGAGGCACACAAAAATGAGAAATAGTGTTTGATCTATAAATGCATTGCTGTCCAAACAAAACAAATCTTGTTTTTCATTATAATAGGTGTTTCATAGATGGTTTGGTTATTATGCAATTAAAACTATACGAAGCACACAAGAATGAGAAATAGAGTGTTTGATCCGTAAACATACTGCTACCCAAACAAAACAAACCCAGCCTTCTTCAAGACTAAATAACAAGCCTTTCCCCACTTTCTACCTGTGGCAGACACTATAATCCATATTGATAACTGGTCCTTGTACATAATGCTTACTAGTATTTAAGGTTTGAAAACTGCTTCTCTATCTATTAACAACTAGAATTTACTACAGGAGATCAAGTCAGACAAAATAGTCCCAAGAAAACAACTGCTTGGAGAGTAGAAAATGTTGGTAATAGTCCCTTGCGTTCTCGAAGGAAGCATCCCCTACAAGTGACACATTAGAGGTTCAAGACAAAGGAGTCTGATAGAAATGCTGGCTTTACCACACTCCTTTTGTTCAGAAAACAAGTAGCAAGGGATACAGATATAACAATGTCGTATAGAAAGATGGAAATTGCTCAGAGGCTACAAACTGACCTGCTCTCCTTATAAGGGAGAGCATATTCCCTTACCTGGACAAAAGCCACTTTCTAGATATGTCCCACCCCTTAACAGAAGGCAAAAATCAGAAAATAAAACAAATTTAAAAAGTGAACTAACAAAAGCACAGCCACCTTATGAACCCATCAACACAAAACCCATGAAAACTTTATGATCCTAAAGATTAAGTGGCTAAGAGGTTGCTTCTGATGCTTTTTGTTTGTTTGTTTTCTAACTGCAGGAGCAAGAAGGAAAAGTTTTGTTATGTTTTAAATGCTTGGGGTTTTTAATAGATATTCCGTAATTTTTAAAATTTGCGTTACTTGCCTTATCTTCACCTTCTTAGAGACCTGGGTTAACCTTGGATTGATCTTAATTGTTTTAGAATACGGTGCCATATACAGCATTTCAAAATGCCACAAGTCTAGCCTAGTGTTGTGCACGTGTGTGTGCAAGCATGTGCATGTATTCTATTAATGTATACTTTATGTACAAAAACAATTCACACACATTAAGCATAAAGATGGGTAGCTTTTGACAAACGTATGCGCTAAAGTAATTATCACCTCAATCAAGATAATGAACAGTTCTATCACTCTAGAAAATTACTCATTTCCTTCCACCCCTATTCCTCAACCCAGAATTTCTTTACTATAGTTTGCCTGTTCTGAAATTTCACATAAATGGAATCCTACAGGACAAATTCTTTTGTGGGAAATTTCTTTCTTTCTTTCTTTCTTTGTTCTGCATTGGAACTATGAGATTAAACCAATGAGTAGTTGTCCCTTATTATTGTTGAATAGAATCCATTCATTGGATGTATCACAATTTGTTTATCCATTCACCTCAGACAGATATTTAGGATTTTAATTGTTTTGGACCATTATAAATACATCTGTTATGAACATTTGTGTACAAATATTTTTATGCTTTCATTTCTCTTGGGAAAATTTCTAGGAGGGAAACTACCATGATAAGTGTATGGTTCTTTATAAGAATGCGCCAAAAGTGTTTTTGAAAGTGGTTGCACCATTTTACCGTCTCTTGACAGTATATGAGATTCCAGTTGTGACATACTGTTGTCTGGCATTGGTATTCCATGTCCCCTTCTATTTTGACCACTTTATTAGATGTGAAATTGCATCCCATTGTGATTTTAATTTTCATTCCCTGGATGACTAACGGTATTAACATCTTTTGATGCACTTTTCTGCCATTGGCATACTTTCCCAAGTGAAGTGTCTAAGAGTTATGCTCATTTTAAAATTAGTTTTTGTTTCTTTCTGTTATTCAGTTATGTGATTTATATTTTAGGGGTTTAAGTCCTTTTTCAGATGATGTATGTGCTAAGAATGTTGTCATCTTATACTCGCATATTAATTTTTTAATGACTTTTTTTAAAAAGTAGTTTTTACTTTTTTTTTTTTTTAAAGATTTTATTTATTTATTTGACATAGATCACAAGTAGGCAGAGAGGCAAGCAGAGAGAGAGGAGGAAGCAAGTTCCCTGCTGGGCAGAGAGCCCGATGTGGGACTCCATCTCAGGCCCTGAGATCATGACCTGAGCCGAAGGCAGAGGCTTAACCCACTGAGCCACCCAGGTGCCCCGTTAAAAAGTAGTTTTTACTTTTAATCAAGTTGAACTTTATTTTTTTATGTTAAATGATTTCTAAGTTCCATGTTGGAAATCTTTGTCTAATTCAAGGTTGAAAGATATTTCTCCTATGTTTTCCTTTAGAGATTTTATACTGTTATTTCCAGTATTTTGATCTATGAGTTAATTTTTATTCTGAAATTTTTAATGTATTTTTATGAAGTCAATTTTTTTTTACATATGGAAATTCATTGGTTTTTTTCCAGCACCATTTGTTGAAAATACTATTATTTAATTTCCATTAAATTACTTTGGCCATTAATTGAAAAAAAATCAATTAATGACGTATGTTGATGCCTACTTCTGGCCTATTTGGTTTCAGTGATCTCTGTATCAGTCCTTATATCAATATCATTCTATGTTGACCATTAAAGCTTGAGAATAAGTCTTCAGGTCAGATACTGTCCATCCTTACTTCATTTTTTTAAAATATAATTATAGTTATTTTGACTATTTGATGTCCTTGGTATTTCCACATAAATTTTGGAGTCTCCTTGTCAATTGCTACAAAAAATCCTGTTAAGAGTTCAATGTGAACTGAGTTGAATCTATAGACCAATATGGAGAAAATTAACATCTCAATGGTATTAGGTCTATTTTTAACACATGAACTTGATATTTTACATTTATTTATATTTTCCTTATTTATCTAAAAAATGATTTACACTTTTTCATTGTTTTCACCTTGCACATATTTTATCAAATGTATCCCTCAGTATTCCATATTTTGAGAATTTGTGAAAGATATTTTACATATTTATTTTCCAACTGTTCATTGCTAGTACACAAAAGTAAATTTTATTTTTGTATTTTAACTTTATATCCTGTGACCAAGCTAGATCCTTTATGGGTTTTGCAAAATAAATCCTTCAGGATTTACAATGTAGAGAATATGTCAGTGTCATCTAAAATGTAAACAGAGTTTTACTTCTTTCTTTCCAGTCTTTAAGCCTTTTCTAGGAATAACAATCTTTATTTTTCTTAGATGAGGATGATGATGATGATGATATTGCCTGGTTGTACAGCTACCATTTCCAGAGTAGTATTGAGTAGAAGGGTAAAAGGGATTATCTTTATATTATTTATGGTCACAAGGGAAAATAATTTCATCTTTTTAAATTTTTACATTAAGAATGTTGCTGTTAGATGTCTGATTCATTTTTAATAACTTTTTTCAGATTAAGAAAGTTTCTTTATATTTCTAATTTGTTGATCATTTTAATGGTGTATATGTACTGAATTTTATCAAGAGCTTTTTAAATATTTTAGAGGGGGGTGGGGCAGTGGGAGAGTGAAGGAGAGAGAGAATCCCTAAACAGGCTCTGTGCCCCCAACAAGGAGTTCCACAAACTGCTCAATCCCACAACCCTGAGATTATGACCTGAGCTGAAATCAAGAGTCTGATGCTTAAGTGACTGAGCCTCCCAGGTGTCCCAACTTTTTAACAATTTCTATTAATCAGGGACGCCTGGGTGGCTCAGTTGGTTGGACGACTGCCTTCGGCTCAGGTCATGATCCCGGAGTCCCGGGATCGAGTCCCACATCGGGCTCCCAGCTCCATGGGGAGTCTGTTTCGCTCTCTGACCTTCTCCTCTCTCATGCTCTCTCTCACTGTCTCTCTCTCAAATAAATAAATAAAATCTTTAAAAAAAAAAAGAATAAAAAACAATTTCTATTGATCATATTTTTCTCTTTTATTCTGAGAATACATTATATTTTATTGATTGATTTTCAGATGTTGGGTCAATCTCACATTTTTGGTGTAAACCTCACTTACAGTTTATACAGATATAGATGTAGATCTATAATGATATATATACATACATATATAAACATATATACATATACATGCATATGTACATATATACATAGTATATGTGTGTGTGTCTGTGTGTATAGTGTTTCCAAAATATATTGCTAACATCTTATACAGGGATTTTGTATGTAGATTCTTGCTGTTACTTTGAAATTTTCTTTTCTTGATTTGTCACTGTCAGACTGTGTGTAAGGGTAACTCTAGCTTCATAAAATGAATTGTGAAGTATCCATTCCTATTCTGCTTTCTGAAAAACTTTGAGTAAAATTGATATTACTTCTTCCTTCTTTGATAACATTCAGATTCATGCAGATTTGTAGGCAATTTTATTAATAGAAATCTAATTTTTTAAATAAATTTAGGACATTCAGATCTCTTACGTTTTCTGCCATTAGTTTTGGTAACTTGTTTATAAGAAATTTCTTCTTCCATCTACCTTGCAGAATTTTTTTTAGCATAAAGTGGTTCATAGCTTTGATTTACTATCATTGCATGTCTTTAGATCAGTACTGATTATCTTTACTTTCATTCCTGATATGGGTAATTTGTTCTCTCTGTTTTTCTTGCTAGGTGCTACTTAATTTTATTGATCTGTTCAAAGATCTACCTTGGGCATTCCTAATTTTCATTATTAGTTTGGCTTTCTTTTTTTTTTTTTTTTTTTTTTTTAAATTATTTATTTATTTATTTGACAGAGAGAAATCACAAGTAGACTGAGAGGCAGGCAGAGAGAGAGAGAGGGAAGCAGGCTCCCTGCCAAGCAGAGAGCCCGATGTGGGACTCGATCCCAGGACGCTGAGATCATGACCTGAGCCGAAGGCAGCGGCTTAACCCACTGAGCCACCCAGGCGCCCCTAGTTTGGCTTTCTATTTCATTGGTGTTTGAACTTCTTTCATTTTACTATTTAGGGGGTTATATTATTTAATTTTTTTTTAATATGAAAGAATTGGTCATGTTCTTAAACATTTTTGTTTTCTAATATAGTCACTTAAAGCACTTCTGTGGCTGGGATTAAGTCACAGATTTTTATATGTTTGTTTTTTGATTTACATTTTGTTCAAAATATTTAAAAACGTAAAAAAAAATTTAAAAACGTTCATTGTATTTTCTTGTTTAACTTATAAGTCATTTAGAAACTTGTACTTAGGGGCACCTGGGTGGCTCAGTGGGTTAAGCCTCTGCCTTCAGCTCAGGTCATGATCCCAGGGTCCTGAGATGGAGCCCCACATCAGACTCTCTGCTCAACAGGGATCCTGCTTTCCCCACTCTCTCTGCCTGACTCTCTGCCTACTTGTGATCTCTGTCAAATAAATAAATAAAATCTTAAAAAAAAAAAAAAGAAATTGTACTTAATATGCAAATATCTACATTTGGAAGTATCTTAATGTTACTGATTTCTGTCTTACATTTTGAAAGCAAGTTCTCCATAAGATTTCAAACTTTTGAAATGTATTGAGGTTTATTTTGGGGGGAAGTATATAGTCTGTCTTGAAGATAATTAAATGGGTCCTTGAAAAGCATATGCATTCTCCAAAGTTTGATTCAATACATGTTGTATTCTATAGATAATGGTGTTCAGGGGCACCTGGGTGGTTCAGTTGGTTGGGCGTCTGAGTCTTGATTTCAGTTCAGATCATGATCTCAGAATCCTGGGATAGAGCCTAGTGTCACATTCCATAGGGAGTCTGTTTAAGGGTTCTCTACTTCTTCCTCTGTTCCTCCCTCCACTCGCTCTCTTTCTCTCAAATAAATAAATAAATCTTAAAAAAAAAAAAACAAACCCATAATGTTGCCTAGCTCCTTCATATACTTAACTGGCTTTTTTTTTTTCTTCTTCTTCTTCTTCTTCTTCTTTTCTTCTTGGCAACTAGTTCCATTATTACTGAAATCAGGGTTTAAAATATCCACCTATCTTTGAAAATGTATCTGTTTTCCCCTTTAGCTTATTGAATCTTGATGACCTTTTATCAGGTAAAAAGTTATGTAGAACTGTCATGTGTTCCTGGTGAATTGACTCTTTTATCATTATGTAATTTTCCTTTCTGACACTCAGTACTCTTTGTTATGAAGTCGACTTTGTCTTCTATTAGTAGAGCCGAATCTTTTTTTTTAGGCTGTTTGCAGGTCTCTTTTTTCTTCCTTTTACTTGTAATTTATCTGGATCTTTATCTGAAAAATGCATCTCTCATAGATTGGAAACAGTTGAGTTCTTGTTTTCGTTTATTTGATTTTGTCTTTTCCCAAATCTGACCATCTCTGTCTTCTTTTAAAGCATTTAGTCCACTTGATTTTAAAGAAATCCTTGATACGTCAGAATACAGGTTAACCAAATGTTTTCAATTTAATTCTTCTGACTGGTTGTTCCTTTAATGGCTTGTTTGGGTTGATTAAAACAAAACAAAACAAAACTGTTTCATTGTTCTGTTTTATTTCCTCTATGGACTTCTTAGGTAATTTTAAACAATAATGCATCTTCAACCCATTAGAGACCATTTTATCTTCTCATGCTTTATACTTCACCTGTCATTTCCCTCTTCCTGCTTCACACCTCACAAATGTAATCCTTTAACAAAGGTACAATTGCATTTATCCATTCAACATTCCCTTTTCCTCTATGCAATAGTTGCATATTATTATAAACCCTAATGTACATTGTCATGTTTTTTGCTTTATGTGATCAATTTTCTTTTAAGTAAATTATGGGAAGAAAACAATATAATATTTTATATTTTCTCACTTTCTTACAATGCCTAGATTTAATAACAAAGATACACAAAGTAAAAAACAAACAACTTTATATATCTTTGGAGAATGTTGAATATTTAACTGACACAGCATATAATAGGATACAACTATAAGTGCCTGATATGTGGGAGCAGAGGAAAAATAAGCTCAATTTAAGAGAAATTTAGTTATACTCCTGTCCTCAAATAACTATTGCAAGGTTTTTATTTGTGTGGCTATAGGAAAAAAGAGGCTCCCCAAAAGTGTGCAAGAAAGAACACATTAAAAAAGAAATTTTCAAGGTTACATATAAAACAAAATCATGAAACTGGTTTTAAAACCCTCATAATATTTCTAAAAGGTAAACCAGATTTAAAGGGATGAGAAAAAGCAGGAAAAAAAGGGGCAATGTTAAGTATGTTGATGATTTCAAAATTGTAATAATACCGAATTATTATTAAGAGCTTTAGATATGCTATTTTGTGTATTAAATAATTAACATGTATCACACCATTTCATTCATTCTTTTTTTTCTTTAAAAGATTTTATTTATTTATTTGACAGACAGAGGTCACAAGTAGGCAGAGAGGCAGGCACAGAGAGAGAGAGAGGAGGAAGCAGGATCTCTGCTGAGCAGAGAACCCAATGCAGAGCTCTATCCCAGGACCCTGAGATCATGACCTGAGCCGAAGGGAGAGGCTTTAACTCACTGAGCCACCCACTGTCCCCCATTTCATTCTTTCAACAACCATGTGAGATGTGTGGGTTTCTCAATATCACTCATGTAAGAAGAGGTGGGAAAGAATAAATAATTCATCCAAGTTTTGGTTAGAAAGTTTGAATCAAAACAAGCCTCTGATTCCAAAGCCTGCTTGATTAGGACTAAGCTGTAGTATCCCCTACTTTTAATTAAATTACCCAATTTGAGTGAAGGAAGTCAAATGTATAATCAAAAATTAATTTAAAAATTAAATGAACTAATGTCATTATTTCACAAAAATACTAAAGATAATCACCATTAATAATAAAATCAAAATCTGTAAACTTTCTTCAAACTTATGAAGAGGTAAACAGCAACCAAAGAAGGCATATAACAAAATGTAGAAAAATAACAAAACCTAAAAAAAATAGTCAAAGATAAAACATAAGCAATGTAAACTAAAATGATAGCAGTCTATCAATTACATTTGTTTAAATAAATGTAAATCACTTAAAATCTCCTAAACTCCAAGAGTCTTAGATTTGTGAAAATTATTTAGCTCAAATTTTCCTAGAAGAGATACAAGAAAACTGTAGAGGACATTAAAAAGTTACAGTAAGTTTTTTAGGCAACTACAATAAGAGAAAAATTCTGCAAAAGTATTTTTGCAGAAAGTCATCAAAGTATGAATGAATAAACAAAGAACATTATTTTGTAAAATTTACAGAAACCCAACAACCATATAACATTTAGAAAACTTCATGTACCTAACAACAGGATCCAAGTAGATTTTAAAATGAGAACTATTAAATAAAGAGGTAAACTATAGAAACAAATTTCTTAGAGATTTTAATAAGTTTCCACATAGTTTTGACAGATTAGTAAATTACAAAAATTATAAAATTATAAACATCTAAATATAAGAATAAAATAAATTATCCATTATTGCTGAGAAATAATATTATTTTCTAAATAGGCTTTTGGTAATTATTTAATGATAAATATTTGAGATCCTCTATTCATAATATTTATATTAAGAAATTAGAAAGCCAGATAGTATAAGTAAAAAGGAAAAGAAAATCAATATTTACTTTTTTTAAGGAAATAGCTGTTTCCATACTGAATACGCTTTGACTAAAACCCATACTGTTGATGTTTATGGTATGAAAAAAACACAGTTCATTCTGAATAGAATATTCTCAAAGACATAATATTTTTCATTATTGATATAGGATTCATGTCCTATCTCTAGAATAATGAGACTTAAGCTTAAATTTTTAAACATAATCTAATATAGGATAATTGAGGATAAAATTATAATGAGGCAATCTAAAAGTAGCTGAGGTTATAAATATCATCAGTTCTGTGATATAAATGTATTGCCTTTTCATGTTTTGTCCTTGACAGAAAAAAAGCAAAGTAAGTTTATTGTTTCCATTACTTAAGGAAAATGTTAGAATGCAGTTATTTTTGTTCTCTACAAGTTAATAGAAATCATGATCCCTCTTACACTCTAAAGGTATTATAAGAATGTTGGATAAGCAAATTTATACTTATAAATTAAATCACCAATTAGAGATCTATAAAAGGGGCACCTGGGTGACTCAGTGGGTTAAAGCCTCTGCCTTCGGCTCAGGTCATGATCCCAGGGTCCTGGGATTGAGCCCCACGTTGGGCTTTCTGCTCAGCGGGGAGCCTGCTTCCCCCTCTCTCTCCGCCTGCCTCTCGGCCTACTTGTGATCTCTATATGTCAAATAAATAAATAAAATCTTTAAAAAAAATCTATAAAAATATAGGCTGAGAATCATTTATAAATCTTCAGACTTATCATTTTAGGAGAATCTAAAAAACCCAAATGTCTAAATTTGCATTCAACATCAATCCCAATTACTAACTGATTTAACATTATTACTATAGATTTTAACAAGTTGTATACAGGTTACATAACAGTTCAAATGCTAATGACCCAAGGTAATAACAAATTCAGGGAAATTGTGTGATAACATCTATTCCTCTTCCCTCCATTGGCAGAGGCCTTTTGCAGATTATGCTATCCATATTTAATTTCTCTGTCACAGAGAAGTTAACACAGAGACGTTAAGAGATGGAAACCTACCATCTTAGCATTTTCTGACACATTTAAGAGGAATCTACTATCATCTCTTCTTGTCTTAGAAATACTCATTAAGACAGATTTCCTGTCTTTGTAGCTTATGTGATCAATGCAGTTCATAGGTTGATGAGAGATTATCTGTATTCCACAGGTATTTTTCCAGGGCTTGCCAATAACTATAAATAACCCATTTATATATTCCATTAGTTTTTTGTGGAGCTAAAAGTCCTGGGGAGAAACCCCCCTGTAATCAGCCTACTACAAAACACTGTGGTTCATGATTTGATGGAAGTGTTACTGAGTATTTCGAGGGGCAGGGGCACAGGAGGTGTGTTAGATATGGAGGCAGTGATGGGCAGTGATTTAGCACGTTATGTTGAGATCAAGTTGGCTGGTAACAGGTGGACTGAAAGGCTCTCTCTCAAATTTTGAATCTTCCCATCAACTCATATCCTTTGCACTTTTCTTGAATCCAGACTTTCTCTTTCTAACACGAGCTAGATATTTTACAAAGTGGGCACCATCTGACAAAGCAAGGTCAATTGCAGGTATTTCCACACATTTATTATGAGAAATGGTAAACTTGGCCTTCTGATTAGGGTGGGTTAAAATCTTTCTATATGAACAAATCTCTAGTTACTGAGTTACTTAGCTTCCCCTTCATCTATCCCCTGCCCTGGCTTCTGTAAACATTCATTTGGCTTTGATTTTGCAGTACAATTTTGAATTACAGTTCATACTAATGAAAATTCTATAATATGCATTTCATTTTTTGATGAACTTTCTGCAATGTTATGAAGGGAATCTTTCACCTAAGTTGTAACCTCTTGAATATATAGCCCATGTTCTGTTGGGTTGAATATTAATAAATAAGTAAATAAATGTATATAGAACCATGTAGGTACAGGAGAGAAAGGTGCTATATAAAGTGGTAGGGATTATGGGGTGCCTGGGTGCCTCAGTCAGTTAGGTGTTTGTCTTCAGCTCAGGTCATGATACCAGGGTCCTGGGATCAAGCCCCACATCCAACTTCCTGCTCAGCAGCAAGCCTGCTTCTCCTTCTCTCTCTGCCATTCCCCCTGCTTGTGCTCCTTCCCTACCCCCCATCTCCGCCTTTCTCAAATAAACAAAATATTAAAAAATAATAATAATAATAAAATGGTAGGAAGTTCAATGATGGTGGTGGTCATAGCCGCTAACATAATTTAAGGGCTTATTTTGTGCCAGACACTATAGTAAGCACTTAGAAAATATTATTTATTTACTTTCACTATCATCTTTTAAGGTAACTGACATTTTCAATCATCCCTTACAAATAAGGAAACTAACACAGAGAGTGCCTGAGCACACTTCCCAAGGAGCTAAATTTCAGAGTTGCATCAGTTTAGGGTCTATGTGATTCCAAGGCCTGATGATCTGATGCCATTATAATACCACTTTTATCAAGTATTTCCCTATTGAATAAAATGGATGGGAAAAGGGAAGTGTAAACAAAATATCCATTTCTGACAGTACACCTAGGCTACCTGCTCATGTCATCTTGGCTACCTGTAAAACCCAAACTGAAGCTATTTCCTCACTACATCCTCAAACTCAGGAAAGAAAAGCTGGCCTTTTCCCAGTCTGTTCCAGTTACTGGCCTTTCTTTCCTTTCCTTGTTCATCATTCCCTCTCCGATGCCGTATCTTCTTGTTATTCACTTCTGTACCCCATTGTCCCATGACTGAACAGACAATCTTGGCACTCTGGTCCTCAGTCTCACACTCTCCAATGACCAGGAATGTTCTTCCCAGTGCCCTGGAGACAACGTTAATAATATACAGGACTGACGGCTGGATTCAGAGAACATAAAAATAGCACCGTTCCCTAGCTTTCTTTTATTTTTTAAAAATATATCTGAAATCCATATTCTGAAGCATTTAAAAAATACCTACACCCACAGAACAAATTCAACTTGGCTTGATATGTGAATAAATGAAAGGGTGTGCCACATCTTACAATAACAAGAAAACCTGTCACTGCTGTAATCGCTCTTCGAATCTATGGAGCAAATGACCTCTTTAAGTAAAGCTGCAGATTCCCCAAAGCGAAGCGTTCCCGTGGGAGAGCAGTCATCAAATTCCCTGAAGTGACATCTCCATAGCTCTGCCAATGTGTGAGGGCGACAAGCGATTTAATTACTGAATCGGCTCTCCTTCCCTGAGGTCCCTTTGTGAAATTATATGAAACAATTCTCTTCAAATTTATTCCTGAAATGTGTCATCGCTGCACATCTTTTCATTATGTTCACATAAGCAGAGAGATGGATTCTTTTCCAAATGTATTTATTTGGGTGAGATTCTGGCAGCTTTTCTCTCTTTTCTTTCTTTCTTTCTTTTTTTTTTTTTTGATCAACTCTGATGTCCGTTTCTTTAAAAAAAAAAAAAAATGCACCAAGTGATTTTTAGAACTAACCTTACCTGCTTGTGAGTGGAAAGTATGGTTATTCTTGAAAACTGAGTATCTCTTTTCCTTTAGCACTTCCTGGTGCTCTAAAGTAGAATTTTTTTTTTTTTAATCCTTCCTGTATTTCCCATAAATACCGTCTTATCTGCTTTCCTTGCGATGGCATTTGTGTCCCAGCTGTGTCTTCTGGATACTTTAGGTATTCTGCTCAGGACACAGTTTTTAAAAACCCTTCATGATTCTTGTTAAAATGAAGTGTCCTTGGCTTCTCATACCCTTGAAGACGCTGCTCTTTGAATGAGGAGGGTTTCTTTACTCCAGGCTTGAGTTGGACTAGTGAACTGATGCTGGTAGAGTGGGGGATTGCATGTCCTCATCCAAGCACACGTGCACGCTGCTGTCCTCAAACCAGGGTTGGGGAGGAGGGAGAGCGCTGGATTGGGAGCACTCCTCCCTTCGACTTTGCTGGCACAGACCCACAAATCTTACTGCCAGCAGATTTATTTCTCTCATTCTTTTCCAGTCCACCCTATTATTTCAACTTTTTATTTATTTATTTTTTCCTCAACAGCTGCCGCTAGTCTTCTATGTTTCTTTCATTAAAAGCCCATACTTAACAAAACCTGGGTTTCTTTGTAATTAGCATGTTGCATACAATTTGGAGAAAAGCTGTGGTTAAGGCATGCGTCCTTTATAAAGAAAAGGTTTCATATATGTGTGTGTGTGTGTGTGTGTGTGTGTGTGTGTGTGTGCTTATTTTGCTAATTCCTTTTAGGAATTAAAAATAATTTTTGCAGCACAGGGGGTTAAAAGATGAGTCCTTCTTAAGGAAATGAGTGAATGTTGAAAGGAAGAGAGTACACATTATTGTGCTAATGCCTTTCTTCATTAAGTCTGAAAGGACTTTAGGATTGGTTTTGACCTTATTTGTCTTATTTCCTCATGAACCTTTGGTTGTCTTTATTTGGCTTGAAGAAGCTGGGAATTTCTTTTCTTTTAAACTCTTAAAGCACTTTTGACAAAGATCAGCGGCCTCTCTTCAGGATGTTTTAGATATCTCTTTCTCTGATACCTAAGGTTTTGTAAGGGTAGTACAACACTGGAACATCCAGAAGTATCCCACCAATACATCCGGAGACACCCTTAAGGTATTACCAAGAGGCTTCACTACTAATTACTCATTAGCTTAACAAGCATTCCTAAAAGCAAGTCAGTAGAACAGTTAAGAGCTTGGGGGTGCCTGGGTGTCTCATTAGGTTAAGCCTCTGACTTTAGCTCAGGTCATGATCTCAGGGTCCTGGGATCGAGCCCCACATTGGGCTCTCTGCTCAGTAGAGCGCTTGCTTCCCCCTCTCTCTCTGCCTGCCTCTGCCTACTTGTGATCTCTCTAATAAATAAATAAAGTCTTTAAAAAAAACAAAACCAAAACAAAACCAAACAAAAAAAGAGCTTGGACTCTGAGTCTGGGGTGCCTGGGTTCAAAAACTAGTTCTGCTTATCATGAGGCCTTAGGCAAGATATTTAACCTTATTCAGTCTAGGCTTCTCATCTGTAAAATGGGAGTCATCAAAATGAAAATGTACCTCAAAAAGCTGCTATGAGGATCAAATGAGCGAAATACAGGAAAAGACTCAGCAGAAAGCTGGACGCATTATTAGTGCCAAGTAAGGGCTCTTCCTACAGAGTCATGCAAACACATAGTGAGTGCTCTCGTGTCAGGTTCTGCCTATATGGGGTACTCAAGCTTGAAAAAGAGCTAACAAAAAGGTAGACAAAGATGCTGCATAGTGTCAGTTTGTTGATACCTGATAAAAACCTCGTGCTTTCTTCATGATTTTGTCACTGTCACTGAGGAATTCTCTGGCACTTTCTGAGCTTCAGTTATGAGGTGAGGAAATGACACATGTTGGTCAAGGATGCTACACAGGCACTTGAACCTTTCCCTCATCCTGCAGGTCTCAGACATTATTAATGGAGCAGACACCTTCTCTTGCAGGATCAGGCACTCTCTCTGCAGAGGCAGAACAGAGTCCCAGGTTCATTTTCAACTTCCCGTCCCGGATAGCCATGTTGGCAAAACCTCTCTGTGGAAACTGGCCTAGATTATTTTTAAGGTTCCTTCCAGCTTCAAAAGTCTATGAGTCTAAAATTATATTTAGAATTTGAAAACGCCGTTCCAGTTGATCTCATTGGAAAATTACAACACAAGAATCCACTATGATTGCCAAGGAGACTTGACTAGCACTCTTCAGATCCAAACCCATCAGGCCCACATTCAAGGACATCTTGGATTGAAAGTTTGTTTCTCCCTTGTTGCCATATGTAATTTTGCCCCCCTCAAGATTATTTATAAACAATGAATACTTAATTTCTAGAATAACTCTGTGGATGAAGGCTTTCTGCTTCCTAGGTAGCACATTAAATCTATGGATCAATATTTCTATTAAAGTATTTTTTCTTGTATTAGACCAAATTAATTTTTACTGCAGCTTAATCTGCCTGCCAGATTAATATCAACTATGACTGAATTTACTAAAGTTATACAAAGGTGTAGCCAGATCTTTTTCCTGCTCTAGGTTTCCATCACCAAATTAACAGGCCTTTAAATATTCTTCCAATGGTTCAAATGTTTTGATCCTTTACCATTTACGTTGCCCTACTACAGGTAATTTCTAATGTTAATGTAATTTCTAATGTCTAGTTGATTGGTGTCTTCTAAACTTTCCATCTCATAGTCTCTTACCTGTACTTGGTAAGTATCTCCTCTCCTCTTTTTGCCTCATTCTTACATAGGTTTATATGAAAAATAATAATAATCCTGTTTCTTAAAAGACCATCTCAACTAGCAAAAGTGTCTATTCTGGGGGCATATTAGCATTGAACAACATGCAGAAGCCTAATCATTCTCTCAACTCTAAGGTCTTTCTGTCTTCAATGCCCACTTGAAATGAAACACTGTGCTGGTTTGCAAGGGGGTTCCAGAACCATTTATATTCAGTTCTTTCTTTCTGCTGGAAACTATCAGTACAGCCAGGGTTATTCATAAATGAAAACAATAGTAAAAACAACACTGGTGTGTACAAGTGTATTAACACTGACATTACTACCACTATCCTATTACTACCTCTACTACTGGTACCTCTTAACATTAAGGAATCCTTGCTCAACTCCAAGGTCTATGATAAAGGCTTTATAATGATGTTATTATTTAATTTCTATATAATTTTGTGAAGCAACTGTCATTATTCACCTCTATCTTAAAACAAAACAAAAAACTAGGACACAGATGTAAAATGAGTTTGGAATTTCATCTACAGTTATTTTGCGGGTAGGGAGGAATATTTTGTGGGGTTTTTTTGTGTGTGTGTGTGTGTGTGTTTGTTGGCTTTTTTTGCTAAGAAGGAGACTTTGTTAAAAGTCAACATCAAAAAAAGTATCGGCAAGTACCTGAAGGATATAATAAAGTTTCGTCTGACTTCAGAGGGTGAGCTCTGTGGAGCTTCAAGCTGCTACACTACACTCCTTCTATACTGCTAGACTACTCAGACCTGCAAAGAGAAGAAATAAAGATAACTTTCAGGTTAACATGCTGAGATTACCCAGAAGCTGAAGGTGCTTAACGAGGAAGACAGCAGGCTCAGGTAGATTTAGACATTGCTAAACTTTTCAGAGCACATGTAACAAACGTCCTTCAGTCCTTAGAGGAAGCTGAACTTTTTCATTTACTCTTTGTTCTTTTGATGATTAGCTTGTCCTCGTCTTTTCATTTCATTGTAAGAAATAACTCCCTGCTTCATGTTGCCACATAAAAATCTGTGCACGTGTTGTTTAGAAATCTCAAACTTAATGGATAATCACAGCCATGTACATTCATTTGCGCCTTCTGTGTAATTATACTGACTTTGTGAGAATTCAGGCTTATTCCAGGAATAGAAGAAAATCCTATGTGCAAAGATACATTTTCCATGCATTCATATTACGATTTTAATGAGCTGGGAAAAAAGTTTTACTGCTTAAAAGATTTTTAACATGGTTAAACCTAGGACATTTCAATTGGTGTGAGTAAAGAAACATGCATCTTTCTCTCTGTATATGTGTTTATGATTAAAGTATCAGCTTTGTGGCATATACAGTCCTTTCTAAAATAATGTCTTATCTTTCAAAATAAATCACAAGCAGGGACATTCAATGTGTTGATCATTTTGACAATAAATATCTCTGGCCCTAAAATAGGACAGTCAGTTTTCCAATGACAGGAACCTGTGAGAGAAAATTTCCAAGAAACACTCTAAGGTGACTTAAAGTTCATTGATTCTCCGGACGAGAAGGTCATTTCCGGTGACCTTCAATAGAGTGACCCTAACCATGAGGAAGGATTCAGCATTATTACCTTATGTTGACAATGATGTCAGGACGACTAGGTGCTTGTCATGGAATAAATGAGAAATAAGGCCCCACAGGGACCCTACATCATACCAGTAAACAAACCTCCTCTGTATGACTGCCAAGTTTCCATGTGAGTTTCTCATTCAAGAGAAGAGCCAATACATTGATTTTGTTCACTCCAGTTTCTCATTAACTTCACCAATAAAACAAAGCCAAGCTTTAATGGTGATTTCATTGACTCAGTCCTATTTTGTCACCATTAGCTGGCATTTATTGAGGCTCGATGAGAAAAACCGAGTTAGACATTCTATATGACTGACAACTTAAATAGAAAAGAAATTATGATATCTGACATCCAGAAAAAGCAAGTATGGAAACACTTGAGGTTTGTGATCCCTAAAACGCATGTTCAATGCCCAGCTCTGCCAGTACTCACTGGTCCACAAAAGCCTTTCTGGGCCTCAGTTTATTCACTTGTCACATGAGGAAAATTAAATGCATCCTAGAGTGTGGCTGTGAACATTCAATAACATCCTCACTGTCACACATCACATGGAACAATTCATGCCTGGCACGTTATAGAATCTCAGTAAGAGTTTACCCACACCTCCTTTTCTTTAAAGGGTTAACTTCCTACTAATTTAAGAGATAGAATAGGTACAGAGAAGTACAAAATGATAGAAAATGTTGAAAAATCTTAATTTTAAAATTATTGAACCTATAGAATAAGTCATATATGGAAAGAAAGAAAAATAAAATAAAAATTTGAGGATTACTCCAATGTATCAGAACCATGATCTTTGGAAAGACTGAAGTCATTTCTAGGATTCAAATTTTAATTTACATTTTTAAACTCAGTGACTCAAATTATTGACTTAAAGTGCAAGCTTCAAATACTCCATATGAGAACTGAATAATGTGTGTGTATGTGTGTGTGCACATGTAAACCTTAATACCAAGAATCAGTTATGGCATAGGCAGGTCTGAGACCCAAGAGGGCAGTTAACTTCTGAACCAACTGTTAGGATTTGTATAAAAGGACTTAGCATCTTATACGACCTTGGACCAAATAGATTTCATGATGGTAACAGTAATAGTGACTTACTACTAGTGACTTAGACTTTATTTTTTCCTTTCTCCCTTTGGTTTATTGATGTTAAACACTTTCCTCTTTTGGTATAGATTGTTCTCATCTTGACAAACCAGAAGATGAGGAATATTAACTTGATATCCTGCCCAAATGTTATTATTTTAAGAATAATAATAAATAGACATAATTCTCAATTTAATGTCTAATAGCTGTTAGCAATTCATATTTTCTAACGATGTTTGTGTATGTATAAATGTAGTTCATATATTATTTTTATTGGTCTCATTTGACCTGTAAGCAATCTAAAAATCGGAACATGAGTATATTGGCAAAGATCTCACAGTTAAATCATCTCATGATATTTTCTTTAACTGTCCTGCTTTTGCTCTCTTTCAAAGATGATAATTGCCGTGGGCCATTCATTTTTAAGTCAATTTATTCCATGACTGTTACCTGTAACAATCACGGTTTCATCAATCATAGATTTATTCACAAGGAATTGTTATAGCTTAAAATATAATGCCATGGTTTCAATTTGATTAGCACAAATCAGATTACAGCCTGTGAATAAAGTAAATACGTTTGGATTTCTTTAGGTATCAACTGTCAACACAAACTCTGAAGACAAATAAACAAACACCCTCAAACCTTCAACCCAAAGGCACTTCTCTGCTCATTTCCTAACCTAATGGACACCAAAGGTCTTGCAATATCATTTTCATGCAAACTTCAAAGAAAAGACAATGTATACCCTTTGTTGAATTCCTATTGTGTAAGCCTTCTTTTAGAAACTTCAATTACCTTTAATTTACAGGGCAAAATGATCAGAGAGGAATTACAATCTCTCTGTGAATTCTAGATGATGATATTTAAAGGCTCACAGATAAGAACCTTGTGAAAAGGATGAAGACCCAGAAGAGGAACAGGTTTTAAACTTAGATCTCCAGAGGCACCTGGGTGGCTCAGTCAGTTAAGCATGGGTAGATGGCTCAGGTCATGATCTCCTGGTGCTGGGATCAAGCCTTGCCTTGGGCTCCCAGCTCAGGGAGAGTTTGATTCTCCCTCTCACTCTCCCTTTGTGCTCGCTCTCTCAAATAAATAAATTAAAATCTTAAAACAACAACAACAAAAACTCAGATCTCTAGCCTTGAAGACGTACGTATTGTCTTTCCTTTACTACCTCCTTCTACATAGTAAATCAAATATGCGTCCTACTGGATGTCATCAGGCTACATTTGTAAATCTGGATCCATTATTTTGGCTCATCATCATCTGGGTGGCCAAGGCATTTTCTGTCCTATTTACTGCTCTTTAGCAGCAGACACAATTAATAATCCACACTAATTCTGTGATGCTCGAGGGCATTACTACATGTAAATAACATACTTAAACTCCTCTAAAAAATTGAGGATTAATAAATGAAAATAAACACATCTTAATGTAGGTCAGATGAGTGTCTGTGTTTCCTAAAAAGCAGCATGACTATATTCCTTTTTTTTTTGTTCCTAAAGGAAATCTTAAATCTTACAAATATTCACATTTTAAGATGTGTGTGTGTTTTTTTTTTTATGTCTGATAAAATCTTATAGTTGAACATAAGGTTCATTTTGGCTTTATTTAATTATCATTCAGGGGATCAGACCATTCCAAAGAGACGAGAATAATATCCTAAGAAAAAGCTACAGGCAGTTTTTAATACTGACTCCAAGCATAATCTTAGTAAAGGATAATTTTGCTTTTTGATAGTAGAACTGCAGTTTAGTTGAATCTCTATCTAAATAGAAATTTAATAGTGCTTATTTCATGCTTATATGGTCAGGGTTTTGGTCCAATTTGTTTGTAATGAGTTAGAGTAACTGATATGCTAATCACTGGTAGTTAATTAAAAGTGGAGTTTCCATTTAGCTATAAAACCCATTAGAGTGCCAACCATATCGCATGTTAGATGCCCTGATTCACATATTTGAACCCTTAAAATGAGAAGGAGGTGGCAGAAAATCTACTTGATATGTTGCCAGAAGTGTCACTAAATTCTGTCTAGAGATAGATTCGCCCTGAAGATCAAAAGGCCTGGGTTTTATTGATTACTCTATTGCTGTTTGCTCTGACATTTGAGTTTTGGCTCTCGAATCCTCAAAGACTCAATTTTCCAAGAGCAAAGGATGGACTAGGATTAAATAATGTGTAGGTCCACTTTCTTGTGATTCTGTGGCCAAGATTCAAAGTAATTCAAAGGTTTGACTCTCTCGGCTACTTTCTAGCTCTGTGATCTTGGGGAAATATATAATTACTCTGATCTTCATTAAGGAGTTAGGATGACATGAGGAAAAATATGGCCCTTACGTGGCACTGGTGCTCAACCACAGACCAGGACAGTGATGAAGAATAAAAGATGATGATGATGATAGTCAAGAGACAAAAGAAGGAGGTGGGGGGCAACAGGATAAGGAGTTGAAGAGAAAGAAAGAAGAGTATTCAGGAGGGAGGGAGAAAGAAAGAAATGCTAGAGTTTATGTATTTTGCTTATAAAATTATAAAACTTCAAAAATATAAGTAAATTTTTAAAAAGAAAAAAAAATCCATATAGGAACTGAAATGTAATCTAATGGAGCTTTTCCCCCACAAGATTCTGCTAGCAAGTGCTAATCAAACCCATATTTCATGGTAGATTAAGTTTTGGGAAAAGATTACTTAAAGAAAATGATCTACAGTAAGTAGGCCTCCCAGAACTCTCAGAATAATAGGATATAGCCTGATTCCTCAAGACCATTTCCCTGAAATGTCTGTTCTTTCCTTCCTTTCCTTCCGTTTTTCCTTCCTCCCTCCCTCCCCTCCCCCTCCCTTCCTTCCCCCCCCTCCTTTCCTCCCTCACTGCTTTCCTTCCTCACCTTTTCTGAGAGGGAGATGGTGGGGATGGAGGTGTGGAGGTCGTACAGGCCCAGGACTCTATGGAACAAACGTCAGCAAACACGAGAATGATGAAAATAAGTGAAGGTTTGGATCCTAGGAACCTGACTGGATGCTCACTCCTATCACTTTGACACTTAACAAAGCGAACCCCGTGACTGTGGGTGAGGAACACGATCCCTTTTTTGAAACACTGTGTGAAGAACTAGAATCAACATAGGCAATGATATCAGCAGGCAATAGAGAGACTCAATAAATTAACGGTAATAATATGATAGACTCCAGGTGCACTTCCTCTTGCTGAAGGCACAAAATAGAGGAAATTGTGTCTATTCTCCCATTCCCCATTTGAAATCCATTTGCTATAAAACATCAAAGACTGATTCCCATATGTGGAACATTGTGGAAACACTTTGTTGTTGTTGATTGTTTCCTTCTTGAAATAGAATGAGAGGAAAATGGAATGGAAAACTAAGAGGCGTTTGATGCCCTGAAAGAGTAAGATTGCTGGGGTGGGCAGAATACACATGCTGAGGTTAATGCTATTGGAAGTTAACTAATTCTTTCTAGAGGATGGATATCATTTGCAGTAAAGCAGCTGCCAACTGTTGTAAAATATCAGGATAGCTGTATCTGTCACTGAAACAAGCCAATGGGAACAGACCTTATCCTGCAGGGGGCATGATTAAAACCAGAGCCATTTTCACAGATAATCCATTTATAAATCATGGTAATAAAATGGCCATCATGACAGCAGCTCAGTGACATTTTTCCACAAGCTCAGCTGTATCCAGGCAACCAAAACATCTTAACTCAGACGAAAAGAAAGGCAGGCTGGGGTTCCAGGAGTCGGGGAGCAAGATCCCACTGTCTGGTTTCTCTTTTCCCATGAGAGAAGGTGATGTGTTGATGGCTAAGGGAGCTTTATATGACCCTCATTACTACAGTTCACTTTATGCGCATGCCAGAATCAGTGGATATCAGGAATTTAGGTGTTTCCCAACTCTTTCCTCATTCTAGCAACTGATAAATGGGGAACTCCAAGGGCCATTATATCCACGTCCAATTTTGATCCATTCCTTGCTGAGAGAGAGTCAACAGATCAGCAGGAACTGGAGAGACAGGAACATATGGCAGAAGTCCAGGTATTCTCTACTCGGCTGTTTACATGTGTGATCGGAAACCAACAGCGGCTGAGGTATTATGGAGAAGAAGTTCTAATAAGCATCATTACAGTAACCATCATGCACTATAATGCTACCAAAGTGCATGCCTTTCCGTCAGAGGAAAGACAAGCACTTGCTTTTCACTCCTTTGGGATTTTTCTACGCAACCCATCTTTGAAAACTTCTGATGACTGAGCTGTCATGACTCAGCAGGGATTTAAATATTTAAAATAAAAATACAGGGGCGCCTGGGTGGCTCAGTGGGTTAAAGCCTCTGCCTTTGGCTCAGGTCATGATCCCAGGGTCCTGGGATTGAGCCCCGCATCGGGCTCTCTGCTTGGCAGGAAGCCTGCTTTCCCCTCTCTCTCTCTCTGCCTGTCTCTCTGCCTACTTGTGATCTCTGTCAAATAAATAAATAAAATAAAATAAAAATACATTTTATCAAAGCCTTTTTTGTTTTTTTTTTAAGGGCTATAATGTAAATAAATTTGTATAAATCCCATTAAATGACTTGCTTTAATGGAAAGACCAGATATCATGCATTATTAAACATAAATTTATACTTATTTCTATGTGTGTGCATATGTACACATATGCTAGATGAGACTTTCTTCATCATGTCAATGGCAATCAGCTGAATAAGATGAAGTTGAAAGTTTAAGAGACAAAGTGCTATGGTGAGGGTAACTATTTAATATTAGTGTTACTGCTATGAAGGATACTGCTACAGTTCCATTAGATTCATTTACTCTCCCCCCCTTTAAAACTTTATTGAAGAATAATTGAAAAATATAATTGTGTATATTTAAAGTATACAAGGTGATGATTTGATATACCTATACACTGTGGAATGATTACCAAGACCAAGATAATTAACATAACTATCACCTCACATAGTTGTGCTGTGTGTGTGTGTGTGTGTGTGTGTGTGTGTGTGTGTGTGTTGAGAATGCTTAAGATTTACTTTTGTATATCAATTCCATATGTGTTTTCACCAATAACAGCTAACATTCCTACTTCTTGGTAGGATAGGAAGCTTGCCCTCAGGGTGTCAGTAGTCATCTTCATATAAGGAGAACTTCAAGTACCTGGGGAAGCCTTCATGCAATAAATGATGAATATAGCCAGTTATCTTTCGATCTATTTGGGGTAATTCCATTTTTTTCCAGGGAGGCAGTTTACGTGTATACCTGTGTATAATCCATGCTGTTTCTAGAGCCTACCTGTAGGACTGAGCCAACAGTTTCCTTCCTGGGATTTTGTTTGGTGCTACATACTTGTGTGATCTGTTACCATTCCCTGCTTTCCTACTGTTTTTCCTGAAAATTCCTTTATTTTAAATCTACATAGTCATGGATCCTTTTCTTGATAGCTCCTTCTGAGAAAGGCAGCTTGGATATTTGGAAAGGCTGTGGAAATTTTTAAGACCTGAGTGGAGGTGGGCCTTAAGAGAGGCTCCCAAGGACTTACTATATTTCATGCATGAGACCTAGGAATCGTCCAGTAGCCAGAAATATAGCCCAGGTGAAAGCATCTCACAGGAGATGGCTAGATGGTTAGAGACCTTGAGCTTGACAGAAATAACTACATTGATTAAAATATTAATAATTCACAGTGATAATAACATCCAGAAATGATTGAGGTTTTGGGTTAGGTGCTGTCCTAAGAGCTTTAGTGCATTTTCCCTCTCATTCAGGGCAGACAAAATTGAGATAGGAGCCATTACTCTTTGTGTTTTACAAATGTAGAAAGAGAGGCCTCCCAGTGCTTTGTAACTTACTTAAGTTCTCATAGTTGTGGACCTGAATTTGTGCCTATATGTGTCTGACTCCAGAGATCATATGCTTAATCACTATGTTATCAAATTTGCTTACCAGCTAATGTTGTTCCTGAAAAAGAAAAAATCAAGACCAAGTCTGATACGATCAAGCTGATATGATAACTTGTTGTAGCAAATGGTGTATTTTAAATGCACATCTCTGTGTCCCTTTCATGTGTCTTCCAGGGCCAGAAGATGTGTCCACGACAGTAGAGGACTTGTTTTTGTCCTCAGTAAATCCACCCCTCACACATCTTCCACCACCCTCCACATACCCCTACTGTCCTATCTTACAAACTTCAGCTATCTTAAGTGGCGTACTCAAGGCCACATAGCTAATAAAGGTAGGTTTGGCATCTATTCTGTATCTTCTGACTCCTAGCCCAGACAGATTTTTTCTTTCCCTAGGAATATCATGCTAATTTAGTGGCTCACACCCAAATCCTAGGCAAAGTCAGAACTGGCTGAGTATTAGACGGTTATCCAAATATAAGTTTCCAGTGTAGGTGCCAAAGCCAACCTCTATAGACCTCAACTTTGTAAAGGGATGCTGAGATTTAGCTTTCCTTGTCATGTGCCTGCCAACCCTCTACCCTTTGGACTCAGCCTTGTTTTGAAATGCTAATTTAGAGTGCTTCAAGTAGGTATTAACCAAAAATTATTAATAAGTGCTTCTCAAGCTCAAGTGTAATAGGCCCTATAGAAGACACAAAATTGTTTATTCAACATATTTAAATGTGTCTTAAATGAACTAATTGCTTTTCCTGGGTGCTCTGCCAGATTTGTGGCTTTATCCACCCTCTAGAGATTGGGAATCTGAAAGGAAAGAGGTGGCAGACCAACAGACACTTATCTCTCGGTGCCTCCACAGACAGGGAGACGTTAACATCAATCATTTCATAGAACTAAGGTCATAAACATAGCTCCTGTCCTCTTGAATTGAGCTCTGACCACATCAAGAGGATGAAAAATAATGTGTATACAAGACGGAAATCCAAATCCACTGTATTACTCCATTTGTGAGGAATCATAGACATAACCCTCATTTCCAATCTGCCACCTCATTTCCCTGATATGCAGGGTCCTCTAAACATAGTCATCACGAGAATTTGCCTAAATGTTGCCCCTTGATTACAACCAATTAACTTCCACAGTGGGATGACCACTCACCTATTTTCTCTCAGGTCTACTCATTTTTTTTTTTTTTAAGATTTTATTTATTTATTTGACAGAGAGAGAGAGAGATCGCAAGTAGGCAGAGAGTCAGGGGGAAGCAGGCTCCCTCCTGAGCAGAGAGCCCAACGTGGGGCTCGATCCCAAGACTCTGAGACCATGACCTGAGCCAAAGGCAGCGGCCCAATCCACTGAGCCACCCAGGCGCCCCTCAGGTCTACTCATTTTTGTTTAACTGATTTGCTATGAGACCTGAACATTACATTCACCAAGCAAACATCTGGGTCTGGGTAGGCAATGGATGCCCTGAGAGGAAAGTTGGAGGATCAGATAAGGGAAATGATAACCTACTTCTCTCCTCTCTATGCTTTGGGAGGCATTGCTGATGGTGGGAATATATTTTCCACTATTGTATGTCCTCCCAGACAGGGAGCTCTTAGCACTGAGGTTTCAAGCTCTCATTAGATGGAACCATATTGTGGGCTCCAGAGCATGGCATTTGTTCCTTCATTCCTGGAGTGGTAGCAACTTCTAGTTGTTGCTATATCCTGATTTCCTTACTACCCACCCCCTACTCTGCCCTTTTGGCCTTTTAGTTTTTCTAACGTCTTCGTATCTAGTGCCGTAATCACATTCTTCTATTGAACCACCTGCTGTGGGGTCATATTCCCTCACTGCAAATGGTTTCAGCCTCTTGCCTTCTTATCATGTAGGTATGTGAACTTATTCTTGACCTTGATGTCTCTCCCAAATGAGCACAGCAGAATGTCCATCCCCCCAAATACATCCAACATTTATTTTCAGGATATTTGTGGTTCCCTTATATACACATTTATATGAGCTTTCTATCTCTCATGCACATACATGTGACTCAAGGAAAAACTTCCAAAACTTATTAATAAGACTTCATTTACTAGACAAGAATTCTTGAGGATGTAGATTTCAGCCCTGAGAAACAAAGAGAAATAGCCAATAGGAACAGCTGTACAAGTCCCAGCAAGCTCTGTGAGGGCTCCTCAGGCATGAAGCCAGACTCTGCTCTTCCTTTACACACAGTTCCTGTAAAGGCAGGTACATGATTTCATAGAAGACAAATAAATGGGAATTCCAACAGCCACTGAAATGCAGTAATAAGACTGACACTTGATGAAGAGAATATGATAACTGGAAGCAAAACTTTAAAATTTATTTTAATATCCCTAAGTTGAAACAAATCAGAATCTTTTGATGTAGGAGAAAACACAACTGCCCATATTATGTGAATCATAATCCAATACCAGAATAGGGGCAAAGGAAGCTAGTATATATGTAATGCCAGGAATCATTTTAAGGGTTAAATACATGTTATTTCCATATTGGGGCACTGAAAAAAATAACTATTAGGTATGTACTAATCTCACAAGTTTATACTTGAGGAAAAAGCTCTTAAAGGCAAATACTTTTGCAGGTATCACCTGTCCACAAGTCTGCATGTTCATTACAAGGGAAAGTATGAAGATATAAAACCTTGTTGGCCTCATCCAAAATCCCATGGCATTACTGCTCAAGGTTGGAAAATGGTTGTTTAGAATCAAGGCCCTCATATTCTTTCATCTTAAGAAATATAGCATTTTAGGAAAGTGGTTAAGCACCTAATATATTATAGAAAAACTTCCACTTACCATAAAGGAAAAATAAACTGTTTTGAGACTTGGCTGTTGGCAGCGTTAATACACAGGGGGAGAAGAGAGGACATCATGGAACAGCTCAGATGCAGGCAGTGCTACTGAACCCGACAGCGCTCTGTGCTGCAACCCAATTTCTATTTGTCTTGGTGACCATTTATAGACCAGTGGTTAAGCCCTGGCTTTCCTATCTGTCTTTCTCCAGAAATATCCACATTGTCTAGGATGGCCAGACTCAAAGCAGCCTCAGACACAAATACCAATCACTTCCTCTGCTGGTGAATGGAATTTAATCAGACTAGCAAACTAAACCAAAGTTACACAAAGGGTAATATTTGGTGCACTTAACAAGAAACCTTTATGCAACTGTTCCCATCAGTCAGACTTAGAATAATACACTGCTATTTTTACTTCATCTTGGGTTCCACAGAAAACTTTAAAAGGCTTAGGATCACTGTTGACTGTCAAGAGATGGTCTCCTAAACTGTGGGGGGACTCACTGCTGTGTATATGAGACCTAGGGGTGGGGGGAGGGGTCACTGCCATAGCTGTTCTAAACAAGTTTACATTCCTTTTCTCTGTGATTGAAATAACAACCGGCAATACCACAGCTTAATGCCCTGCTTTCCTCCTTTTCTTTATCCCCTAATTCCAAGTGCCTCCACTGTCACTGGAATGTGTGGCGTTCATTTATTATTCAACATTTATTGCACATTTAGTCCATGCCAATTGTCATGCTGGGCACCCCGAGGATAAGAGGAACAAGTAATAGACGTACCTTTCAGAAGCTTACAAAAAAGGAAGGAAGCACAAGTTTAAGCCAAAATTGTGAAAATTATCTGATTCCCCTTGATTTTTCACTGATCAATCACTAAGCTTTTCCACTTCCACATTAATATAGTTTTAATCTCCTTATTTATTATAATTCCTTCTGGTATGGGTTCTAACAGGTCTTTACCTGGATTATTGCCATCGCGTGAACTATCTTCTTTATTTGTATTAAAAGCTTTTATTTTTCATTTATTTTTTTTAAAGATTTTATTTGTTAGAGAGAGAGTGCACAAGCAGGGGGAGCTCCAGGCAGAGGGAGAAGCAGGCATCCCACTAAGTAAGGAGACCTATGTTGAACTTGATTCCAGGATCCCGGGATCATGACCTGAGCCTAAAGCAGACGTTTAACAGACTGAGCCACCCAGGCATCCCTGTATTATTAAGCTTTTAAACTGAATTATCAAAACAAACAAAACAGGGCACCTGGGTGGCCTGTGGGTTAAAGCCTCTGCTTTCAGGTCAGGTCATGATCTCAGGGTCCTGGGATCAAGCCCCATATCTGCCTCTCTGCTTAGCAGGGAGCCTGCTTCCCCCTCTCTTTCTGCCTGCTTGTGACCTCTCTGTCAAATAAATAAATAAAATCTTTAAAAAACAAACAAACAAACAAAAAAAGCACAAGTAACAATTATAAAATTCAGTGAATTATTACAACATGAACTTACATATATAACACTTTCTCCCAGATCAAGAAATGGAATATGACCAGTACCTAGAAGCCACCCACACCAAACTTTATATTCTCTACCCCAAAGACAAGTCTAAAGTCAAACATGCAGATGTGGATTCAATTTTTTTTATAAATGGAATAATACAGTATGTATTTATTCATGTTTCAGTTCTTTTATTCAATGCTTTGTTAGATTCCTTAGATGTTGCCTGTAGTGGTAATTTGTTGATTTTCATTGCTGCAAAATATTCCATTATATGATTATACCATAATTAATTATCTAAACTACTCTTGATGTGCATTGGGTTTGTTTTCAGGTTGGAGGTAGTATAAATAATGCTGCTATAAATCTCTTGCACATCCCTTTTGGTGCATGTATGCATGCATTTCTGGTTAGGTAATCAGCCTAGGTATAAAATTAATGAGCCACCTGCTTATATGCACATTCAGCTTAAGTAGTAAGGACAATCAGTGTGTAGTAGGCACACTCCCATTAGTAGTACAGAAGAGAGTTTAATATCCCTTCCTGCTCTACAAGAAATCCTCTTCATTTAATTTCTGAGAGGTAAATATGACCATGTGATAGTCCTATTTAATTGTTTTTAATAGTTGTTTATTGTCCTTAAGATAATGTTCAAAATTCACTAGTACCTGAAATATCTGCAGCTTCTCCTCTAATATCTCCAGATGAATTTTTTTTTTAATAACTTCTATAGAGCTCAGTGTGGGGCCTGAATCTAGGACCCTAAGGTCAAGACCTGAGCTGAGATTGAGTTGGATGCTTAACCTACTAAGCCACCCAGCACCTCATCTCCAGATAAATCTTGCACTTCTCTGCCTCTTATGTTCTCTCCTCTGACCATACTGTTCCTCTTCCAGGTTCACATGCCTGAGGCATGCTCACAGACCTCTGAGCTCACACTTGTCTCCCCTGAGATGTTTTTGCAGACCTACTTGCCTCACATTGCTTCCTCCTTTCTCTTCCTCTGGAAATTACCTATCAAATGGCTCTAATGAAACCTTCCCTCACATACAAGACAGTGACCGAAATGGCATGATGTCCTTATTCGTTTACTCATTCACTCTCTGTGTTCCTCACTAGAATTTAAGTTTCAGTGGAGCTAGATTTTCATAGATTGGTCTTGTTTTAGTTTCTAGTGTCTAACAGTGCTCAGGATCAAGTGGGCAATCAATGTTTGTATATGAATAAAGGAAACTTAGTATAACTGTACATTTTCCTCCTCCCCTCAAGTTCGTTCTCTCCTTTTCATTTAACTGGTAACATGTACTCTTTCCTGTGCTCTTGGCTTAAATAGCATTTGTACTGGGACAATATCTTTGACTTGCTGAGCTAAAGCTACTACACCCTTACGTATACTATGAGAATTGCTCCTGAGCTTTGACTTCACACCACTTGGCATACTCTTAAAAGATCTATGAATGATCCATATACTTTTTGTTTCTTTGCTTATGAGCCACATTCACTCCTATCTTGTAAACTCTAAAAGGGCTTGGATATCTGCTTTGCTCACCACCATATGCCTCATGTCCAGTGCTACACATAGACTTCCTGATTCACAAAGGCAGGTGCTCAAATTCTGAACATTAGGTCAAGTGAAAATCACACAGACACACACACACACACACACACATGCACACATACACGCACACACACAGATATAGATAGTTGCTGATGGTAGTATCATCACAACCACTACGCTTTACCAAGAACTTAGCACATGTCGGCTCCAAATTAATTTATTAGGATGGGGTATGGGAGGGGGGAGGCAAGTGTGGAGAAGAGGCAAGACATGATTCTATCAGATTATCTGGGTGGTGGTGATGATGGTGATGTTGTGGAGCTTTGGAACAGAACTGCAGAAGTAGAGGAGAAGACTTCTCTATCAGAGCAAGTGATTATGGCAGAGGGAGAAGAAAGCTCTTTTTCAAGAAATTACTTAAACAGCGGCATTCTATCTCAAGCAAGCTGGGCCACTCATTGTCTTTCTGGGGAATTTGGGGCTATGAGTGAGAGGCTCTCAGTGAGCTTGGTTTTAACTGCTGAGTAGAGGCAATTTGATGCAGTAAAGATGTGCTACATGTGTGCAGCAACAGGGAAAATGCAATTTGTGCAAATAAGAGTGAGGTACAGATTTAGAAGTAAGCAGAAAAGAGAAGAACAAAGATTAGGATTAGCTGGACTTTCTATGGCTTTCCAATTCTGTTTCTGAAGAAACCTTGCATACTGTTGGTTTTTCCAAAGAAATTCCAATAGTGTTGGGTGACTAACATCCTAAAATAAAAATTTTTAAAAATTCCAGTAATTATCCACAAAAGGAAACTCCGTATGGCTTCTCCACAAATTGTATCATTTATCAGCAAACTGTGGCTCAATGATGCCTCTGAAACTTCTCTATGATTTCCACGGATAATGGTAGAAGAGCTGTCAGAAATGTTTGTTATGAAAGAAAATGTTAGGAGAAAGAAAGAAAGAAAGAAGAAAAAGGGGGAGGAAGGGAAGGGAGGGGAGGGGCAAGGAAGGAAAGAAGAAAGGAAGGAAGGAAAGAAAGAGAGAGTGAGTCAGAGAGGAAGGGAGGAAGGAAGGAAAAAGAGAGAGAAGGAGGAAGGACGGACGGAGGAAGATAGATACGGACGTAACATCCCAAATAAATAAACTCTTCTTTTTGGAGAATGACATCTTTTTTGTTGTCTGTCGGAAAGTAGCACTCAAGACTGGGTGTTCAAATTGGCCTTTGTAAGTTTCGTGTTCTCCTTGGAGCTCACCTTTATTTCCGAATGTTTAGTCTAGCATATGTAACAAGCCGTGTCTTGCAAGGGGAAATCTAGATTTCCTTCTGCTCTGAAAATGGGAAAGAGGAACTGTTGATATTATAAACTCTTTTCAAGATGGGCCTGAAACATATAATCCTTTTTCTCATGTCTGGCACACCCCACAAGAGACCATATTATAGAATCCACAAGAAGCCTGTTTCAGAACCCAATGGTATTTTATAGAATGAATGTCCAACATATGAAAACAATTTAGTTCTATAATATAAAAAGCCAGATACTATTCATATGCAATGTAGCTAAGCTACTCTTTCCTTCTTGTCTTTCTCTTCTGTAGTTTATATATACACATATACATACATATACATAAAATATACGTGATACATTGGGGAGGGTATGTGCTTTGGTGAGTGCTGTGAAGTGTGTAAACCTGGTGATTCACAGACCTGTACCCCTGGGGATAAAAATATATGTTTATAAAAAATAAAAAATTAAAAATTAAAAAAATTAAAAAAAAATAAAGGGTATTTTATAAATGTTTGATGCACAAACTAAGACCAGCTAAGTTTTACATTCTTGTAATTGAATGTATATCAAATAATAAATTGTTACTTCTGCAAGTTTAAAAAAAAATATATGTGATATATACTGATATATAAAAGAGCAGGCCTACTGCTAACCAAATTGACAGGAACCTGATTATCTGTGTTTGTGTGTTTCACAAAGAATTGGTGCTCAGTGTCAGTGTCCCTCATTTTATCCAAAGTCTGAGAGGGATGAAAAACTAGTAAATGTGTCTAACCAAAACGATGATTCTAATGGGATGAATTCAATTTTGAGCTACTCAGAAGATGACTAAAAGCACTGACTCAGAAGCCTGAAGGTATGTAAAAGCAGCAGTATTTTGGCTCTACCACTTTCTAGGTATGAAATGTTGGGTGACATACTTAACCTCACTGTATCCCAGTTTCCTGATAGTATTCATATATTAATATATGTGACTATTTAGAACATTTTCTAATGTTGTTTTATGTTATAAATATTATCAATATGTTCTTATTATAAATGTTAATTATTATTTGTGGCTAAAAATAAGCTACATTCATCCCTTTCAGTCTTTTCAGTTTTTTAGTAACTTGAATCACACCTTTCAGAAATTAAAAAAAAAAAAAGTCTAGTTGTATGTAATAAATTTTACTGTAGACACATACCATGAGATAAGACCACTGAACTAGATGTTGAAGTTATAATGGTAAATAAGAAAAAGGGGGGAAAAAATCCCTGTTCTTGTGGAAAAGAGAAGTCATGTGACCCCCCAAGGTGGCAGACATTGTGAAGGAGCACAAACAGAGAGAATTGAAGTGCTTTGCCATGATCCAAGCTAAGATGACAAGCCCTGACCCAGCACTTCCTGAAACGAGGCATCCATACTACTAGAAGGCAATGGGATAAGCTAGAGGGTGCAGCAGAGGTTAAAAATAACACTGTTTATATAATGAGTTTCCTTCTGATTACCTAAAGTAGGTCTCAGTTTGAAGGTGGCTGGTCACACCTCTCTAAAACTTGCTAATCCCCATCTCAGCAGTCAGAACTGACCTCTATGCACTGGTTTGCAGCTGCAATTACACAACTCCTTTTAAAAAAAAAAATTGTAATTACTTTAAGGTTATCTTCTCTTTTCTGTCCTAAGCTGGTTTTCCATTCATAATTGGAACATAAGATTTCTTTTTAAATAACGGACTTAAGTTTCTGAATTTAGATAAATGTATTAGGTAAATAATAGTTTACCTGTTCTGTGGGCTAGGAAAATATGAAAGAGATGGTAGTCAGTGGCCAAAACTAGGTGTGGACTTGACAGCAGGGATTAAGAAACAGATTCATGTTTAGAATAAGGAGATGTTAGTAGTTTGTTTAGAAGGGAAAGAGCTGCAAATGGTCGAGTGGCCAAATGGTTCTGAGCCTCAGCCAAACCTCCAGTTGGTTCAAGGTATCTGAAGAGTGACCCACCCGATGAATGCCTTCAATGGTTACAGGTGGGAAGCCCATTTGAGAAATGTGTAATAAAGCTCAGCTACATTCTCTCTGTATTCAATCTTTTAACAAAGCCCATCTCTGCATACTTCTGTGTTTTTCTTGGCCATGTCAAGGGAAACTCCATAGAATCAGCATCTCTCTCAAGGGTCTGAATAGGCAACACTAATTGTCCTCCGTATTCAAAATGATGGGATTTATTCAACCAGGGTATCCCTGGAATATGGAAGGACCCCAGTGAGGTTTAACAATACGCACAAGTTACCTGGTTTTTAATCCCCTTAAAATGCAAAATTCTGTCCAATAGGACATCATTATTTTATTTTGTTTTTCTGATAGCTCTCCTCTTTTCTTTGATGATCGAGTAGACCAGTATAATTGGGGCCATCAATGTCATTTACTAGCAGAAGAGACTTAGGGAAAAGAAATAGGAATACACAAAAGATAACCACTGTGAGTTTTAAGTTCCACAGGAAAGTAGTATCTGTTCTGTATACTTCACCGGATTGTTTGGGATTACCTCACAAAATCACACAGAAAAAATATTCCCAAGTAATTTTGGTAAAAATAAACAAAAAAAGGATGTTCTGTTACTCAGTGTTTGATATACAATATTTCAGGATCACAAGCACCCATGAGAATTTATGATAAAATAAATCCACAATCATCAACTGAAATGCTTTTTCCTTAGGAAAGAATTTTCTTCCCCCAAGACAGCAAATCAAACCTTTGATTGCACTCCTGTGTGTTTGTATACACACAGAGGTTCTTACCCCCCACACACTGACATTTGGGGCCAGATAATTCTTTATTGTAGGGTCTGATCTGTGCATCAGAGGATGTAATGTACCCATTACATGTGAGTAGGATGCTTTGTGACAACCAGTTATTCCTCCAGACATTTAGCTGGTAGGTCCAAATTGTCCCTGGTTGAGAACCATTGCTACAGAGTTATGTGTTATTTCTCTCACTGTATTAAAGTTGTTTTGTTTTTGTGACTATATCAGTACATTAGAAATAATCTATATGGCATTGAGCACTGAGGTCTTTGGATAGTGGTTGTTCATTTCTTTTGGATTTTCTAGACAACTTATTATATAGACAGGCAAAAATTTCTATTCATCTTGTTTGCATTTCAAGGAGATACCTAGTAGGGAGATGATGCACAAGTCTCAGACACACTTCCTCAGTGACCACTTAATGATTGAACTCTTCAAAGGCAGCAGCATCTAAATAATTTACAACTCAGCATTTCCAGTATCAAATACAGTGTAGGGCATGTAGGGATTCTCAATGAGTGTTTTAGGGATGAATCAGTGAATGAATGGATAGAAGGATGAATCAAGAAAGACAATCTCACATTCACAGGCCAGACATTCTCATGTGTGTACATCTCTAATCTTCCCCTGGAGTTACTATGACTACAAACATCTGAGCTGCCAACTTTCTGCCTGAAACTCTAAACAAGATTCCAGGTGAGGAAGCGTCTTTGGCAGGAACCCAGCAGACCCAGCAGAAGCTCACAGGAGGAAATCTGCACAGACTTAAGTGAAAATCAGATTCATCCTAGCTGAACTAATCTGTGACTAGGAAAAAAAAAAAAATCATTGCAAGTCACCACGGTTGGGTAGGGACATGAAAGACTGAGATCTGACAGTTTAATGCCAGACAGTTTCACAGAGGCAGTGTCCAGAACAGATATTAATGGTGCTGTTGCTTCTATAAAGCTATAGAACAAGCTCCCTCGTTGAATCAGGGGCAGAACATTTTAGATCTAAAGGGTATCTTGGGAAAGAGGAAACCATGTGAGTCACCATAAAGTTTCCTCTTTTTATTCCTCTTACAAGGAAATCTGACCCTTCTGAATTGACTTGGATTCTGCTAGGAGCTTTTTCAACCTCAGAAGACTTGATTGGCCTTCTTGGGGCGGGGGGGGGGGGGGGGGAGGTCATAATCTTCTGGAGAGAAATCTTCTACCATCATCTATTCAGCATCCAGTCCTTATCATCAGGGGCAATCTGATTTGGAATCCTGAGTTTCTGTAGTCTCTTTGTTCAAGAAAATCTTAATTTTGAGGCTTCCCTGTTCTCTACTACACTAAATCATTGTCAAAATTTAGGATGTTTCTTAAGCAAAATACTCTGAGAATCATTTCTCAGTCATACCATCTCTTATGTCTATCAAAATTATTTCCTATCAGGACATCTGGTTGGCTCAGTTGGTTCAATGACTGAATCTTGATTTTTGGCTCAGGGCATGATCTCAGGGTTCTGGGATTGTCCCTGCAATGGGCTCTGCACTCAGCAGGGACTCTGCTTGAGATTCTCTCTCTCCCTCTCCCTCTGCTCACGCACATGCATGCACTCTCTCAAATAAATAAATCTTTTAAGATATATTTCCTATAATGATTTGATTTGTTTGTTGTTATCTCTATTCTATTTAAATTCCTTGAGGGCAAGAATAGTTCCTGAATAATAATAACAGTAATACTAATAATAATAAAGAAGAAAGAAGAGAAATTAAAAATTTTGCTAAAGAACACTATTTGCCAAAGAATTCTAGTCAATAACTATAGCATTTTGCCAAAAAAATTACATTTAATTTTCAACACAAATGCTTTAAAATTACATTTAATTTCCAACACAAATGCTTTAAAATTACATTTAATTTTCAACACAAATGCTTAAAAAATTACATTAAATTTTCAACATAAATGCTTTAATTTATTTATTTGAGAGAGAGAGAAAGGGAGAGAGAGCAAGAGCACAAGCAAGAGCAGTAGGGAAGGTCAGAGGGAGAGAGGGAGAGGCAGACTCCCTGCTGAGCAGGGTGAATGACAAGGGGCTTGATCCCAGGATGTTGGTATCATGACCTGAGCCAAACACAGATTCCTAACTGACTGAGCCACCCAGGCACCCCCTAATTTTCAACACTAATTGATGAATCAGATCCAACTGTATATTTTTATGTCTTGAGTACTTCATACAGGTTCTGATATAGTGATATCACTAAGTACTGCAGCCATGAACTTATATAAAGAGAAGTTGAAAAAGTAAGGTAAGGAACAGGCCAAGAAGTACCATAGATTGAGGTTCAGTGTTTGCTAATGGACACTAGGATTAAAGTATGAAGACTTGAATTTGAACTTCAGTTTTGTATCTTGTTTGAGAGTTTACTTAATTATCCAAGTCCCTGCTCTCTATATTTATGACTGTGGATCATGATATCCACTAAACAGAATGGTTGAGAACATGTGGAATTCAGTGCCCAGTCTCTCCTTCTATTAATATTTTCAATTGTAAATACCATAATAAAAAAAAATAAGGTTAAAGAGGCATTCAGATAAAAACTGGTTATTTCCCCCCCCCCCCCCATCCCAGATTCTACAGATTCTATTGGGTCAAGGCAAATTTATTACCACTGCTCAAAAAAAAAAAAAAAAAAATTCTAGTTATTCGGTCTAGTTATACAACTTACTTAAATTCCAAGCCCATTTCCTCAAATTAATGTCATACATTTCATATTCAACATATCTGGAGGGTTAGTACACTGCACATAGTTAGCTAACATTCAGGGAATTTATCAGAAACTCTTGGTATCTTAATCCACCTCCAAGGTACCAATTTATGTTTGTTTGCATTGTCAAGATGGAGGGTCATATGATTCTTTTGAGTGAACAGTCATGAGGAATGTGTAATCCAAAATCCCACATGATACCTCCTTCACTAAACTGATAATTTAGAAAACTGCAACTCTATTTAATACTTTAATGTTAATGGGGTACTTTTGATTAGTTTTGACAACTCCAAGTTCTAGAAACATATAAAAGTTGGTAAGAACTACTGGAGCATTTATTTACCATCAATAAACTACTGTAATCTATTTTATTTTATTTTTAAGGTTTTATTTATTTATTTGAGAGAGAGATAGCGCAAGAGAGCACAAACAGGGAAGAGAGGAAGAAGCAGGGGTTCTGCTGAGCAGGGAGCCCGACTCAGGGCTTCCTTCCAGGACCCGAGGATCATGACCTGAGCAGAAAGCAGATGCTTAACTGACAGAACCACTCAGGTGCCCCCATTGTAATATATATGAATTTCTTTTCCAACAGTATTTCTCAATGAGGTTCTATGATCAATGATTACTTCCTCTGTGAAATATTTTTCACAACAATTTGAGAACATTTTCACGATCCTTTATACTAATAGAAGAAAACAACTCTGGTTAAAAGGTCTTAAATAAACCCCATTAACAAAAGATCTGTTTAGGACTAAAAGGTACTCTTCTTCCAGATATTGATCAATTTCCTTCAAGGAAGTAGCCTCTTGACATGTCCAAGCAGTATGTTTGGATTCTCTATGAATACTCCAATTAACCAATACAACTCAAGCATATTCTTTTCATCATAAAATGATGTAAAATGTGGTAAAAAAAAATTAGTGACCCTTTCATGTCTTTAATGATATAAATTTTTAAAAATGAAAGTCATACAAAAAGTTATTAAATAAAATTATACAGGATAAAACTACAATATCTTACAACTCTAATTTTCTCTATTTGCATAGTGGCATCTCATAAGGTCATATATGGGTGGGATGTAATAGTACACTTAAATTGCTCATAATTGATATTAATAATTAACATAAACTGTTATATTAGTTTCATGTGTACAATATAGTGATTTAACAATAATATATATTAATCAGTGCTCACTATGATAAGTACTCTTACCTCTTTACCTATTTCAGCCAACCCCTCAGCCATCTCCCTTCCAGTTACCATCAGTTTTTTCTCTATAGTGGAGAGTCTGTTTTTTAGTATGCCTCTTTTCTTCTTTGTTCATTTGTTTTGTTTCTTAAATTCTACATATGAGTGAACTCATATGGTATTTGTCTTTGATTGACTTATTTCATTTAGCATTTTACACTCTCCATCCATATTGTTGCAAATGGCAAGAATAAATGATTTATTTTGACTGAGTAATATTCCAAATTCCACATATATTCATATATGTATATATACATATATAGACATATGATGGGCTATATATATTCTCATCTTCCTTACCCATTCATGTATCAATGGACAAATGGACACTTGGATTGCTTCTACAATTTGGCTATTGTAAATAATGCTGCTAGAAACATAGGTGCTCATATCTTTTCATATCAGTGTTTTCATATTCTTTGGGGTAAATACCAAATAGTGTGATTACTGAATTATTGGGTAGTTCTATTCCTAACTTTCTGAGGAAACTCCATATCTATGTAGGGATTTCATTTAGGTATCTGAATTAATAAATCTAGTAAAATTTAGCAAAGATGTTAGGAATAAAGATGGGAATTTAGAGTCACTAGTAGCTATATGAAGGAATGGGGGCTGATAGCACTGAGATGTTAATGATAATAAAGATGATTTGTGATAATAATAGTAATATCATGACCTATCCTGAAAGACAAATTTATATCACCTCCCAGAGTCTTCATGCACAAAACCATTTTGTGAGATAGATCCTAGGTTATTACTAGCTGAGTGTCACTAGCTAGCAATTCACTCTTGTCCACTATTCAGTCAAATCCCCAATTTCTAAAGGCCTTCAAATAACTTTGTATAGCTGAGGTTGCTTTTGAATGCTTGATATTGCTAAATGCTTTATACTCCAATGGATTTTCTCTGTATTCAAAGATTTTCTAACACTCATTCAAAGCCTATTTTGAAAAAAAAATCACAGATCCTCAGAATACCAAAATTGTTCATCAAAATAAACTTAAAAACATCACATGCTCTTAAATTTACTATGTGTGATGCATTATCAAAATGAATTATTACCATTCATTCAAAACTGACATAATACACACGCAGACTACGAACAAAGACAACTGACTTAGGAAAGACCTGGAGGGGACTTCCCCTTCCACAGCAGCCCTTTCTATAGAATTTAGAAGGGTCTGTTTCATCTGGTTGGCAGGGGTGGGGGGGTGGGGGAGTGGTACTAATTAATAGAATATCCTCGAACCTATCTCTGGAGATTCTTACTTAGTATTTCTGAGGGGTACCATTTTAAATAAAGGTTAATGTTTTCCCCTTGGTGGTGGTGCTCCTAGCATCACACTTTGTGGTCATTATCTTAGTCTCCCAAGAAGGTCACCAGACTGAACATTTCTTAAGATGCAATTCCAAATAATAAAGTATTAAAGCCCATTTGTCCCTATAGACAGAATCTTGAATCTTACCAAATACAATGGACCACACAGGACACCATCCAGATTTCCCTTTGAGACAGAGGACTTATTACTTAGCGACAGGCACTGCCGTCAGTGGACAACCCTAGCTGGAAAGCACCGTGGGAGGGAGTTGCCTCAGACAAAGACAGTTGTGTCAAGATTACATCCTTGCCTCCAATAGGGCTGGGGAGAGCAGCCTGCTCTCAATGTCAAGTGACATTGCCATGCAGAAGCATAAAAATCGTTCCCCACCCTGCCAGTTTATTTAGGACAATGTTGAAGGGAACACTCATTTTTAAAAGTCCCGCATGTAGATCTCTACCTCAGCATCTATTTCTGGGAACTCGAATTAATACAGAAGTTAACTAACAAACAGTCACTGTTCTTTTTAGTTGAAAACAGCTCATTATCTCAAGTATCATAGAGCATAGAAAGTCAGAATGAGTTCTAACCATGTCCTACAGAAAGTTGAGCATTTCAGACACAGGAACTGAATTCCATCACTAATGCTCCATGGCAAGACCAGTTCTGTGAGAAAAGGATCTCAGATCTCAAGAACTGCACATGGGCCAGAATTAGACGAGAGCATGAATCGGTGCAGGGGGCTTCGACTTGGCACTTTTAATGTGAAGTTGGTACTGATCTCCTTCCTGCCACTTCATGCATAGAGGGGTCTTCTAGATTTAAGGGTGTGGGATTAGGCAGACAAAAGTGGCTGCTGTAAAATTACCCAGTGCCCTTGATCTGTAAGATTGTCAGAATAGAAGTGGGTAGGGTTTATTAGCTCTGAGAAGAGGTTAATATCAGGGATATGGTTGTGTTATTTGAAAGAGCTCCTGTCCACCTCTACCCTTCTATGCTGAGGGTTGAAATTCCACTCTTTGAACTTTAAGACAGGAAGAAGGGATGAAAGTCTAAAGCCATTAGAAGTTAACTGTAACATGAAGTGAACCTGTTCTTAGACACAGTAGGGGATACCAGAATAGAAGCTATGTTTCCTGATCAATGTAGAGAGAGCTCCAAATCCCAGAGTGCATCCAAATGTTCGCGCTTTGAAAAGGTTTCATCCACATCTGGCCCACCTTCTCCACATCTTCTTGACTTATAAAAGGGAATGGGCAATACTCCCCTCTTTGAACTTTCCACTTTGTTGTCTAATGAAAACGGTAGCAAAGGGAGCTAAATAACATGGTGGTAGGAAGTGGTAGGAAGTAACACAATGCAAAGGAGCAAGAGAGAATGATCAGTGAGAACTGATTTTTTAACCCAGTATAAATCAATAAAAACATCATGGAGGAATTGCTTTTGACCCAGGTTTTAATGGATATGTTATCATTGCACATTCAAAGATACACCAAGATTTTCATTTGCTTTCTAAAGGAGATACAATAAACCATAATTTTGCTATAGTTTTTAATATCCCCAATATGCTAGGTATATTGTTTGCTGTTATGAATGCATTAGAGAACTAGATTAATAAAATTCCTGTTCTCAAGGTGAGCTGCTTATATCACAGAGGAATGTAATACCAAATTAGTAACTAGAAAATACTCAAAAATAATTAAAAGCAGAATATGGATATCAGCTATTTATTTGATTTCTAAAGCTTGATGGTATTAAAATGGATTATGTTAGTTCTATTTGACATTCTAGGTTTGAAATAAACTTACTTGAATTCCTAGAGAAAAATGAGACAGATTTGCATTCAGTTTCAGGGGAAACACAATGTTCCCCCTTCTCTGTTCACCTTGTGGAACAGAAAGATAGAAAGCAGGATTGGACACAAGACATAAGTGGACTTCAATGCCATCTCAGTAAAGAATTAAGTCAGCATCATGAGGAGGTCTAGACCTTGGATGTCCCTTCAGACATTTGCATCCAATATTGAACATTAGGGGCCCTAATTTGACTAGTCTTTGGGTAGGGACTGCTACCAAGCAAGGGATATAACTTTGAGGAAGGCAATTACATTATGTTTGGGAAATTCTGAAGAAAGACTCAACTTAAGTGCCAGCTGGTAACACTCAGAAGCTGGAGGAATGAGTGTCTTAATCCTGAAGGTGGCATCACAGTAACACACCACAGCCTCCATTGTTGTTTCTACTGCAGTTGCCTTTCCTGTTAACAAAAACCATATTTCTTACTGTGCTCAAGACCTTTCCATAAAGTATGAGTTTGGAAAAAGCATTTCGTGTTTCCCCTAAATTTATATGTTAAAGTCTCAACCCCTGATGTAACTCTATTTGGAGACTGAATGAGGGCATCGGGGCGGGGTGGGCGGGGGTGGCTAATCAGATAGAGCTGGAGTCCTCAGAAGAGAAAGAGACACTAGGGTTCTACAGGTACAGAGTAAAGGTCATGCAAGGACACAATGAGAAACCAAACCTGCTACCACCTTGATCATGGACTTCTAGCGTCCAGAATCGTGAGAAAACATAGATCTGTTGTTTAAGCCATCCAGTCTGTAGTATTTTGTTATGGAAATCCTAGCAGATTAAAACAAGGAGCAAGAAGGTGAACTAAGTATCCTCAGGTATCAGAAAGGTGAAGACTCACTCATCAACACAAGGCCTATAGTTTTAGAATCAGATTTCTGATCCAGTGTCTGGACAATTTAGGGATACAACTCTTTTAACAGCTACATTATAGTTTATTTAAAAATCTCCTTGAAATGAATATTATTAAAAGGTCCGATACCAAATGAAATGTCATTTTGTAGTTTACATAGTTACTATATCTGAATGAATTTTTTTTGGTCTATATAACCAAAATACATATTTTTTCATTATTAAATATCAAATGGGTGTATGTGAGTATGAGTGTGTTTGTGTTTATAGTATACAAATATGAACACATAGATATGGTTTGTACCTTTGCATTGGATGAAAATTAATGTTCATGTTCATTTATTATACATTTTAAGACATTCTGTGTCTACTAGCAAATTTGAATGAAGTTTGTAAAATGTTTGTCCAGAGATCTATGATCAGGCTGAAGGCAGAAGAACCATAATATTTTCCATGGTTGAGATGTTGGAAGCTGCCACTTTGTTTCTAACTTGAACATCTAAAAACTATGCTTTTCTCTGAAGACAGATGCTTCTTCGCAGATGCAAATTTATTCATTTTACTTTCTTACTCAGATCTATACCCACTGCCTTCAGCAGAATGCCCAGGGATGGTACACAAGGCCTTTCCTGAGCTACCCCCCAACCATGACACAAGCCCACTTTGCATAGCTTAAGCCCTATATGCTCCAGCCAGGCTGAAATACTTTTCCTACAGAGACTAGTGTTGCTTTCTTATGTCTGTGTCCAGGTAGACCTGCCCCCTCATGGTCCCCATAGGGTGAACTCTCACTCTGACCCACCCTCTGCAGGGCCCGCCATGCAGCCATTGCACAACAGTCCTCTTCTTAGAGGCCCTGTCCTGAAACTCTGTTGCCACGCTGATGCCTTTTATGCCCTCTGCCCTGTCCGGCTTGCCTGTCCCTTTCCTCATGAGTCTGTGAGCACCACAGAAACAGTGAGGAGACCCTCATCTCACAACCCTCAGGGACTTCACTGTTCTTTTCACCTAGTAGGTTCACAAAAAAAAAATCAGTGAGCCTGCACTGATTTGAACTAAAGGATGAAGAGAAAAGTGCATATATATTTTAGCAGGAAGAAATCAATATTTTGTCATATTATTTTCAAAATGTAACTACTGAAATCAAAATGAATAGCTGTTTTTTATGATAAAGTATGCCCTCTTTTTCTCTGAATGTTCACATTTAACACTGCACTGCATTTCAGTAAAGATTTAAGCAGTTACATAGTCACTAGGGGTCACTCTTACAATTTTAAATCTCGTGAACCTGTATAGGTTATTTTCCTTAGAACAATTTAATTTTAACTCTTCTCTCAGTGATTTTATATATATATAAAGGTTCTAATGGCAATACCTGAATTTAGCTAAATAAATTACCTAAATGCTATGTTTACTTTCTTGGTTATTAAATATCATCAGGATGGTTTTCTTGTATATGTTTAAGAGAAGTTGCAAGGTAAGTGAAAACCTGAGAGTCGAAGCACACATTAACGAAAAACAAAATAACATTTCATCAATTATATTCTCACCAGAAAATTTCACCTTATTGTAGTTATGGCAATTGTTACAGATTCTTTAAAAGGTTATGGGAAACCTTCTCCCTATAAAATGCAGATGATATTCCTGTGACTCTACAGCAAAATTACCTGCGGAAATACAGGCACAACACTTGGCTCTTCAAAGCACCAAGTGTCATCTCAGCAGGATTCTTAATCACAAACAGACTGAAAGGAAACCAACAGACATTTGCACATGACAGGGGAGCAGCAAAAAAAAGAAACAAATCTCTTTTTCACTGTTGTGTGATCATCTCTATTCTCGCACTCACTCCCAAATCTTCTAAGTAATTAGTGCATAGCAATCAATCATGGCTCTTCAGGTAGGCACCAGCTCAGGTATCTGATGTTTGATTTCACATGTCCCAGGAGCACAGATTTAAGAAATTAGAAAGGACTAGGAAGGGTAGGGAGGTGGGCAAAATAGAGGGCTGTGGACAAGGTGCTATCCCTTCACCAGGCATCTCTACTCAGAGCACCAGAAGCCTGGGGCATGTTCTCAGTAGGAATATGCCAGTGCCATGGAAGAAAATTTGCTTTAAAGAAAAAAAAAAAAAAAGTTGGAATTAGTAGAAAGATGGAGAACAATGACCATATCCTTTAAAGTTAGACTACAAGGTTGAAATCTTTGGTACTCAAAAGCAATTGGTCTTAAGGAAGTTGTGAGCTTCAATTTTCCCATTTGTGTGGTGGGAGCATAAGAAGAAGTGCATTTATCTGCATAGACATAGTGATATATGCATACAAACATGCATATATGCATACACATATATATGAAGACATGCACATAACACACACGCGTACAAATACCCCCCACCCTTCTCTAATTCTATATGCCTTTTCAAAAGTTGATATTCATAAAGCCTACCTTCTCTATTATGCTAGCTGCAGAAAATATATCTCCCTAATCAAAAATCAGGAAATACTGACCTAATACACAACTGGGGGACAAGATAAAATATTGGAAATTGGATCTGTCTCTGAGAACCCAGTGTTGTTAGTTGCCATAATAATATAGATAAACCTGATTTCCACTCATTCAATCTCTCTGAAAGGCATCGTAAACCATTTATTGATTTTTCTAAGAGGAGACATAAGAAAAAAAAAAAAAGAAAAAAAAAAAAGTACCAGTTAAATATAAAGCCAGGCCATCCAATTTCAATTACAAACTTGGGCATTGGGCCTGCCAGACTCTCAATGGGCTCGGTTGTACTTAACATTTAAAAAAAAAAAGAAAGAAAGAAAGAAAGAAAATACCAAAAAAATCCAAATAATTTTCATTCAAGGGTGAGGGAAAACTCAAGACCTTTATTAAGAAAGCCACAGAAGAGATGGCTATTACAAGCTTCTAAAGCTGGACTTTGCTGACTCCCTCATGAAAGGGTTAATCTCACATTCAGCCATCTGGTTCCCACAGTCTCAGCCTACAGACCCTAGGAAGGGAACTACAAGGAAAACCAGGAGGCATAGGTAGGGCTATTTAAAGAATTTAGTGGCCAGCACTGAAAATGAAACCTGAGGAGCACTTTTGGAGAGATATGTAGGGAAATGTGCTGATTTTACCTCGCAGGTATTTCCTTAAGAAGTGAGAAAAATCACCGTTGCTGTTTAATATTTAAGATTCAGAGAGATAACGTTGTATCTGTATTTCCTTCTGGAAGCTAGGTTATCTATAGAAATGCTTTGTTCTTGTAGCTCGCTAAGATAGTTGTGAACTGAGGGAGACTCTTGTCTTATAGGATTGTGATCTCTATTAAGTTTAACTATTTGTTTTTTCTTTCCTTAGCTTTAGGGCAGCCAGGAGTGCATGAGGAATGTCACATATATCCCACGGAGGGGTGGGGGTTGTGGGGTGTCAGCTTCTGCCTTGTTCTCACCTTACCTTCTGTTCCCTCATCAGTTACTATTGTAAATTATTAGCATCACCATCATCCATCAACATTACAGAATTAAAAATACAACAAAGCAAAATATTTTTCTCCACTGTTTTAGAGTATCTTGTGAGGAGTTACAGAGATTCATCTTCCTACTCTGTTTGCAATTCTAGTAGCTGCCATTGCCAGCAAAAAAGAGTGGTACTGTGTCTGCCTTGCTTTATTTATTTATTTATTTAGCACTAGTTGAAAGTACTTGCCAGGGTGCCTGGGTGGCTCAGTTGGTTGAGCATCTAACTCTCAATTTTAGTTCAGGTCATGATCTGAGGGTCCTAGGACCAAGCCCTGCATTGGGCTCCCCACTCAGTGGGGAGTCTGCTTGGGAACTCTCTCTCTCTCTCTGCCCTTCCCCCTGCTTGTGCACTCCCCCTTTCTCTCTAAGATAAATAAGTAAATAAATAAACAAATAAATAAGTGTTTTTTTAAAGAGCTGTAAACCAAAATTTCTCAGTTCACAGGATGCTATGAGCATGTGACTGCCCTGCATCAGGAAAGTTCTTGTCTCTAGAGGTAGGGGATGGGTAAGACAACCTCAAAAATTCCTTAGAAATAAATTATCTAACTTCCCAGCCATATGGATTTTCTCAAGGGATGCTCACTTATACTCTGCAGAAGGGTTTCTGGTTGAATGGACAGAGTATGCCTATAGTTGGTGCCGAAAAAAGAAGTGTTTTCCCATAAAACAGTAGGGAAAGTACAGATGGGGTAATTTCTTTACCACTAATATTTACTCTTGAATTGGTGCAGTGTAACTTAATGAAAAAATGGTGTCGATTATTCATTATTTAGAAAGCATATGGATTGACCTGTGTGTGCTGCCAATGTGTATCCCCTCTGCTAATTCCTACTCTGCTCTTTTTAAAAGATTTTGTTTATTTATTTGACAGACAAAGATTACAAGTAGGCCGAGAGAGAGGAAGGGAAGCAGGCTCCCTGCTAAGCAGAGAGCCCGATGTGGGGCTCGATCCCAGGACCTGGGGATCATGACCTGAGCCAAAGGCAAAGGCTTCAACCCACTGAGCCATCCAGGTGCCCCCCTAGTCTGCTCTTACACAGTGACATAGCTGCATATATCCTACAGACCTGGGTTAAAATGCAAACTCCTCAAACATAAGTATTAAATCTTTTTGTTCAAAACATCTTTTTTTTTTATTTTTATTTATTTATCTGACAGACAGAGATCACAAGTAGGCAGAGAGGCAGGCAGAGAGAGAGGAAGGGAAGCAGGCTCCCTGTTTAGCAGAGAGCTCGATGCGGGACTTGATCCCAGGACCCTGAGATCATGACCTGAGCCAAAGGCAGCGGCTTAACCCACTGAGCCACCCCGGCGCCCTGTTCAAAACATCTTGATAAAGAGTCTTATTATAGCATCTATTGGTAAAACTCCACTCCAATAAGAGAGTATTCCAGAACGAGGCAGGAAGAATTCGAAAGGAAAATGTGAGCCCCCAGGACTGACTCTTCCGAGTTTGCTATTGATTTGAATACTCATCTATGTTTTTAGTCATTGACTGTTCTGAAAGATCAATCATTTATCATGATACAGGTTACTTAGAGATGTTGGAGATATAATGTGTGATAAGATTTGGTCCCTAAATTCCAAGAATCCCCAGTTCAGAGGAGGAGATACAGTCAAGTAGATACTTTCATAACTTTATGATGATGCTTTAAGAGATGCCTGTGCTAAGTATAGCAGAGGCAACAAACATTTGAGTGATAATTTCCTCATTGTGATTGGGAAATTGCAGAATAGATGGTACATTGAATCTCTGAGTTGAATTTTGAAGAATAAAAGGTTGTTCACCAGAAGGATAATTCTGCACTGGGTTGAGGCTGGTTCAAGTTTATTAAAGTCATTATCAGAACAATAAAATGCACCTGCATTGATTTTCACATTGTGGTTTTGGTCTTTTTACTATTCTGATATTTGGAAATGAATAAGGATAATACAATCCTATAAACGGAAGGTACAATATTGTTAAAGCTGAAATATAATCATTAACATTATACAGTGATAACTATGTGCTGCATTGCACCAAATAGTCTATGCATATCTCATTTAATCTAGACCAAGACAATGTGAAGAAGCACTCCTATTTTCAGGTGAGAAAAGGAAGGCTCAGATAGGATACACAGATTTACCTAAGGCCTATCAGATTAAAACTCAAAATCATGGCTTTCTGACTCCAGAATCCATGATCCTAATAATTATAAAAAACTGTCACTTTTCCATATTATCCAGTCCATTACTATTTAGAGTATAGACCTCTGACCAGCTGTATCAGCATTACCTAAGAATGTTAGAAATGAAGACTCTCATGTCCCACTCTAGAGCTCCTGAGTAAATACCTGCATTTAACCAAGACCCCAGGTAATTTATACACATAATGATGTTGTGAAACATTGGTTTTGTCCAATCTTCTCCACTAGAAATCCCATACATATGATTATTCATCTCCTGCAGAGAGGGTCAGGGAACTATTTCATTTGCCAGTTTTAGATGCTCGTTTGCCAGTGAAATGTGCTTCCCTGATATGCTGTACTGAATGTTCCTCCCTTCTGGAACACTGGGGCATGCATCCCTATCCTCTTTCATGTGTCAACATGTCATATGTGGGCCCAAATTTGAATCCATGGACCCTCTTTTATTCTTCACTTTCATCTAATTATTCCAGTTGGCTTAACTATTACATTAATATGCTATGTCTACCCCTCATCTTTCTGGTCTCTCATTTATGGACCAATTGTAGCTCAATAATGTCCCTTTTAAAACGGAAACCAACGAAATAAAACAAGAAATGTAGATAGGTTCTTCCTGAGGGAGAATACAGTTACACAATCATTCTCTGTGATCTGAATACGCTGAGGCTGTTATTAATTGAATAACACCAAACATCTACAACATCTCATTAAGCCAGTGATAAGCTTATATGTCAGAAGGTGTTCTCAGATAACAAAATAGGTCATCCCCATGCTCTCTCTATCCATGCTCAGATTTGGGGAAGTGGTCCCCACATACACACCAGAGTGTAAAAAATTATATATCTGAAATTCCTTTTCTCCTGAAAAATCTTCAGTAATTTTCTTCTCTGGGACATTTTGAATACTCACTGAGTAATCAGGAACCTTCACTGTGAATTGTTTAGGCAGTATTAGCAGTAGAAATTTACCCTTCATTTATCCTTCAAGAAATTCAGTGATTATCAAGGCCCTGGGGAAGCAAAGATGAATAAGTAAGAGTCCTCGCTTTATAGTAGGTCACACACTAGAGAGAGAGAAACAGATAAGTAAAAGTATGATTACAATAAAAAGCATGAGCACAGCTCTACGGGATACAAGGAGGAATAAATGATTGATTGCCTCAGGGATGAGAGGAGAACTTCATAGAACAATGGTCTTTGAGCTGTCTTATAGGGATGCTTTTGCTAGTCAAAAGAGTCAATGATTTTGTTAGTCACAGAAGTCAAAAGTCATTCCTGGTAGAGGACCGCGTTGTGAAAAGGCAAAGAGAACCTTGTGATAGAGTGTTCAGAAAATGGTGAAGAGTTTAGTAACTTGCATTCTTTTCTGGAGGGAAGACACAGAGATAATCTGTCACCAACTTATATCCTAAGGAGGCCATGTACATTGAACCAGAGAAGGAGACGACAACCTTAACCCTTGGAGCACTGGAGAGTCATGTAAGGTTCTTCTTACAGAGTACATGTTGTAATCTGATGCTTGAATAGAAATTGGACTCTGGAAGTAAGCTAGACAACAGATGTGAATGGGGAGAGAAGATGATGATCAAAAGACCTCCTAGGAGGCTCGAACAAGACTGGACTTGTTGAAAGTTCTGTCTGACAAATGTCTGTAAAATGTATCGTCTGGATAAAAAGGGCCGGGGCACATTAACAATACTAAAAACCAGCACAGCTGTTTGACTCCTAAACAAAACAAATGCTTAAAGCTCTTAGAAATTGTGAGAGAATTAATTTCAGTTCCCCAGTGGTAAGGGAACATCCTCAAGCACATTTTCTATTGAGCCTTTTACTGGATGAACAAAACAGAAAGCCTGAGTACATACTGTTAATGAAATGTATAAATATCCTACCCATTCAGAAGAAATCTGTCTGGTAAATCTGAGGAAGGAAGAAAATGGCTTTGAGAATAAACACTAAATGAAAGAAAAGTCAGATCACATCCAAAAGGAAATAAAAACATGTAAACTCCTGTGTATTCTAACCAAGAAATCGCTTAGTCAGTAGGGAGCGAAAGTTTAAAAACCCAACAACCTCGATGGGGTTTTTGAGGATGTTAATACAATCCAAATGCCTTTACCGTTTTGAAGCGTGTTCCCACCTGGTGTCTCATTTAATCCACACCACACCTCTAACAAGGTGTTGCTATTGTCTATATTTAACAGATAAGGAAAATTTAGGTTCTAAGAGTTGCATTAACTGATTTAATCCTCAAGTCTCTTTGTGTTCCGGCAAAGATCAATGCAAACATCTCTTGGGGACCCCTGGGTGGCACAGTCTGTTAAGTGTCTGATTCTTACTTTCAGCTCAGGTAGTGATCTAAGAGATCATGAGCTTGAGCCCCTGTGTTAGGCTCTGCACTCAGCATGGACACAGCTTGAGATTCTCCCTCTCTCTCTGCCCCTCCTGTTCATGCTTTCCTTCTCTCAGGTAAATAAATAAATCTTAAAACAAAACAAAAGTAAACAAAACTTCTCTTACCTCAAACCATAGAAATTGCCATTTTCTAGGTTAAAATGCTTAAATATTGGCAAGTTTGTATGATTCAACCTAATAGATCCCAAGTACAGTGCTCGAAAATTTTTAAGTCAACAACATGCAACTTGATACTGTTTCCACGGTTATAAAAGTAAATTGAACAGTGTCAAGTGGCAGAACCAAGTTGGGGTCACTATCTGACCAGGGGACTTGGCAGGGATATGCCTGATTCAGATCCTCAAATGAGGAGTTTTGCTGGCCCTAGAGACTGTTTTGCCCATGCCCACGCATGGAATTGAATCACAACCACTGTGGAAAGTGTCTTCCCACCCCATTGGACGACAGGGCTGGTAACAAGTCCTGGAAGCTGTGCAGCCCAGTGAGGCTAGAGCTTAGAGAAGGGCATGTAAAGTGCTTTGTTTTGCCCCAAGTTTCTTGTTTTGCCCCAAGTTTCCTGTTCAGTCAGGAAACTTGGGGCATGGGTCAGCTTGAGTTAAGACAAAGAACAGAGATATACTGGCTGTAAAGCTGCTTCTTCCACTATACCTGGGCAGGGAATCCAATTCATAGCCCCACTCATGGCTGAATACAGCCTTCAGCTTTTGTGATCAGGGAATCTAACTGGAATATACAGAAAGTTGCATAGCTCATTCAAAAGCCCTATGTATATTGGCACTGGGACAGAGAGCAGAGCCCATGGCTTCCCCCCAACTCACCCCCATCTGCAGAGCAAAACCAGTAGCCTCAAGAGACCAGGGGATTCAGTGCATGCTCTGGCCTGATTTTGGTCTCCAAACGCTGTGCTGTATAGGCTCTGGTTTCCATCTTACTACCCTGCTAATTCATAACCCCAACTACTACTGAATATAGTACCCGGTCATGACTATGTAGCAAACCTGACCAGACTTCAGACAATCATGGAGTCCATTATGCAGCCTCACTTGGGTAGAGAACCAAGGTAGCAATCCTGTTTAAATGTTCTCAGCCAGTAGCCATCCCCAACCCACCTAATCCCTGTCCTCAGAGCTCAGGCAGTTCCCTTGCCCCCAAATAAACCTTAATAGCAGATCCCATCCACTCAAAAACATTAGCAGACACATCCAGGAACCCAAAGTGAGATGACTGGTGAAAGGTATCTGCCAAAGCAAACTTATAAATCTTGGAAGAGGAGCCCAATTACTCAAATGCACCGATACCAACCTAAACAATCAAGGATTAAAAAAAATAAATTCAAGTAAATATTATACCACCAAAGGAAACTGACAAAGCTCTAGTATCTGACTTAAGGAAATAAAAGGTATGAACTGTCAAAGAATTCAGAATTGTCTTCTTAAGGAAGTTTAGTGAACTACAAGAAAACACAGACAACTGAACACAATTAGTAAAACAATGCATGAACAAAAAAGGAAGTTTGACAAGGAAATAGCAACCATCAAAACAAACAAACCAAACCCAGAAATCCCAGAGCTGAAAAATGCAGTAGTTGAACTGGAGAATTAAATAGAGAGTTTCAGAAGTAGACTCAACCATGCAGAAGAAAGAATCAGTGACCTGGAGGAAAGGACATTGGAAATTACCCCATCAGAGTAGAAGAAAACCTAAGAAGAAAGCTTGTTGACATATGTCTTGGTAATGATTTTATGGATGTGACAACTAAAGTACTAGCAAGAAAACAAAACAAACAAATAAACAAACAAATCAAAAGGTGGGACTACATCAAGCTAAAAATTTGCACAGCAAATAAACCATCAACAAAGTGAAAAGAAAAAATGTTTTTTGCAAACCACACTTCTAAGGGGTTAACATTCTAAATATATAATAAACTCATACAACTCAAAAGCAAAATATCGCATAACCCAATTAGAAATGATCAACAGAACTGAATAGACATTTTCTAAAGATATACATAAAGCCAATAGATACCAATGGGTACATAAAAAGAGCTCTAACACCAGTATTCATTAGGGAAATGCAAATTAAAACAATAATGAGAAATCACATCATGCCTGTTGGAATAACCATCATCAAAGAGATAAGCTATAAGAAATGCTGGCAAGGATGTAGAGGGAAGAGAACATTTATGCACTAAGATTATAAATTGGTACAGCCATTATGGCAAATGGTGGAGGATCTTCAAAAAATTAAATATAGAACTACCATATGATCCAGAAATTCCCGTTCTGGGAATATATACAAAGGAAATAAAAACACTAGCTCAAAAAGATGCCTGTACTCCCATGTTCATAGCAGCATTATTTACAATAGCTAAGACATATAAACAACCTAAGTATTCATCAATATATAAATGGATAAAAAATTATATATATATAAATGGATAAAATTATATATATATAAATGGATAAAAATTATATATATATTATATATATATGTAATCTTTTCTTCCTGCCAGAAAAATTGAGGTAATACAACCATTTGCGACAACACAGATGGACACTGAAGGCATTATGCTAAGTGAAATAAGTCAGACAGAAAAGACAAACACTATATGATCTCACTTATATGTGGAGTCTTCATATCTAGATAGAAAGAGAGACAGATATAACATGGATGTTAGCTAAGCCTACTGTGGTGATCATTTTATAATATATGTAAATCAAACCACCATGCTGTACATATTAAACTTATACAGTAATATATGTCAATTGTTTCTCAATAAACCTGGAAAAAAAAGATTTATAGGAAACTTAGTCTAGTGAAATGTCAAGTAAAATGATTCTGTATATCACTTCACCTGGGCACCAAACTGGCCCATGTTTGTTATTGAAATGGGTATTAAACTAAAGGAAGAGTGATTTGAATACTATTTCCTCCCTCATTTTTCTCAGTTACCATAAATATTGTTTTTATTCATATTCATAGATTATTTATTCATATTCTTTCCTATCTTCCCTAGAATATTATAGATCATAAGATGATATATTGAAGACATATATTATACATATCAAATATTATTATACATACAAATACATACACAACTATTATTTTTTGTTCCAGCTTGAAATATCCTATCTATTAAAATGTAGCATTTCAGGAGTCATATTTTACCACCAGTTTTCTGGAAAGAAAAATAAAAGAAAGATGTTCAGTAAATGCAATTGTAAAGATGAATTTGTGCCCTGTGAATCATGATAGTTGGTGGGAAAAAATATGTAAGTTCCCTTGCCAGGAGGATCCAATCAATAACTCTTTGAATCATGTCTTTTCAGTTACAAGGTGAAGCCACAGATTTTTAAGGACCTTTGCTTCGTTATTTGCTTCTAATTGAAAGGCTGTGTCTATGATGAATACAAAGAATTCTCATTATTTGAACTTCCATCTCAGCCCTTGAGAGAGGTTGTTCCACTAGTGACCCTTCTCTGGTTTGTTTCATCAGCACATTTCATGGAGGCTGCATATGGAGACCAAAGTTCTCCATCAAGGCATAGAGTTTTGCAAATGACATAAATACACCTAGCCTATATTATACCAACTGGATATTTGCATTTAAATCTCCAACCAGTGATTAATCAGAAGCGACTCTCAAACCTTCTCATCTTGTGACAACTCCAAACACCCAGATTTGTTATTTATGTAGAACCAAAACATGTCTCCAAAAACTAATAGGTCTTTCAGTGCCTAGAAATTACAAATAAAAAATTTTCTCCCTCTTCTAGATGGTCCGGATGTCTTACATCGAGCTTACCTCCTCCAGCCTAAAATCTGTCTCAGTTCTTTCATCTGTTCCTTAGATGATAAGATGCGGAATTCCCTCAACAATCTGCTCATTTTTTTCTGACATCACCAGATAACTGCTAAGTGCTGTACTCAAAAGCACCTTCTCCACCTGAGATTCAAACCAAATCATGTCACTCTCCTGCTTGAAAATTTGAAATGTTTTATACAACCTTCAGAATAAAAGCCAATCTCCTGACTATCACAATACTGCCCAGGATGTGTTCTCAGCCCATCTTGCTGACTCACTCATGCCACCCCATGCTATTTCAGTCCTATACACAACCCTCATTTTCTTTCCTCTCTAGACCTCTGCACAAGCTGTGCTCTTCTGTTTTCAATATAGTAAACAGGTTTTGAGTGAGGGTGAGTTAGGTGTTGTTTCAGTGTGTTCCAGAAAAGCTTTTTCTTTCCATTTTGGGCATGTTTCCTGCAGTCATGCATTTGGAAGTTTCTTTCTTTGTCTCCCTCTCAAACATGCATGGATGGACCACAACCTCTTTCAGAACAGCCACTATCCCTTCATCTCATGCTCTTCTCTCCCTGTGTTATTCCTGACAGAGTAGCAGCCTAAATTAAATGAACAACTTAACACAACTGACTGGAAACTGACCAGGGCTACATATATAGAGCAGACTTTAATGAACCAAAGACTATATAAAGACTTAGATCTTAAAATGGTTCCCCTATTAAATGACAATCACAGTCTACTAGCCCACTTCACATACCAGCTTGGACCCTGGGTACTTACTTGCAAGGAAATGTTCAAATCACCCAAAAAAAAAAAAAAAAAGATTACTCTGATTAGTAGTTTCTGCTCAGAGAAAGGACAGGACACATTTCAATGATGGGAGAGTTAAGTCAATCTCCATCTTTGAGTTCACACATATTCCTTGTCCTTATTCCTATGAAAACAAATGAAAAATCATGTTTCAAACTGTAGAAATAAAGCTATATGGAGAATCAGCAAATTCAATTTTGATTTCTTCTCCTTTTTATTTTTACCTGGTAATGTCAGGATGATCTTAAAAACCAAGATCTTTAATAACATTTCTGAATGCCCTACTTGAATAAATAGCCAACCAGACAAAAAAAGAGAGTTTTAGCAGGGGGAGATGAACCATGAGAGACTGTGGACTCTGAGAAACAAACTGAGGGTTTTGGAGGGGAGAGGGGTAGGAGGCTGGGTGAGCCTGGTGGTGGGTATTATGGAGGGCACATATTACATTGAGCACTGGGTGTGGTGTATAAACAATGAATTCTGGAACACTGAAAAGAAATAAAATAAATAAAAATTTAAAAAAAGAGTTTTAGGGTCAATATGAAAATAATTATCTTTTAAATAGGGTTGAGGTGGCTGTCAGTGAGAGATAACAATTGGAATTAGCAAGTCAGGGGAAGAGTGTTTATATCAACTTAAAGCAATGGAGGAAACTAGAATTTCATTTACTGTGACCCAAGAAGACAGCAAAGGCAGCAGATAAAGTGAAAAGATAGACTCTCTGACTAAAACATTTTCCAGTCCCATTCCCCTCCTTAAATACTAACTATTCTTAGAATTCAAATCCCTACATAAACTGGTCCTTTCCCTACTCCAAATCAACTGGTGTTAGTTGGAGTGCTTTAAAAATGTAAGGATACTTGGCCATGGATATTTTTTAAAGCTTCTAAGCGATTCTGTTATTTCAGCATTGAGAAGTTAATATGGCTTCAGTCTCAACACAAACCTGTCTTTTGTTAAAACCATAAATAGCAGTATTTTTACTGTAGCATTTATAGGCATGTGATCTTTGTTTTTATTAAGCTGTTTACTTAGATATAATTGAGACTTATATCTGTCAAGGAAGGAGTACAGGCTTTCCTTCTCATTTTGCTTCAAGTCGTCAGGTAGAACCAGAAAATAATAATGATAACCAATATTTTTTGAAGTACTTTTCTAAGTACTTTCTGAATAAAAATCCATTTAATCCTTGGAAAAAAAAAAAAAACAACCCTTATGACTTAACTGCTAATGTCCCCCACTGACATTTTACAGATGAGGAAACAGTTCAGAAAAGTAGTTAAGTTGCTCAAGATTACAGACTTAATAAAAGAGAAGACTGAGTTCTTTGGAAAGCAGTGATTCACACTGAAACCTGTTCAGAATGATCTCATAAGCATTCAAGACACTGGGAGATATAAGAAGAGGTTTAAGAATATGGACTCTGGAGTTCCACACTTGATTTGAAGCTGACTCTACTGCTCACCAGCTGTGTGACCTTATACAAAATCCCTTAACTCTTTGACCTTCAGTTTCCCTCTTTGTTTGAACAGGAATTGTAATAGTTTCAACTTCATGATAAGCGTACCAAGGCCCAGAAACAGTTAAAAAACTTAGCAGTAGGGACCAAGAGAGTTAAGTGGCACAAGAATTAAAACCTAAATATCTTGATTTATAGATTCATTTTCATTTTAGCAAGATAGCTCTATTCCAGGAGCTAGATTTGAAAGACCTTGGATGCTGAGGTAAGGAACTAACATTCTCTAACCATGTGAGCTACGATCCAAAACAGAGAACATAACAGCTCTCTGTAGGGGCTCAACCCAGGTGTTTAAGATAGTTAATGAGTTAACTGAAAACTCGGTGGGGATGATCATTTGTTAGTGTAGTTTCCTGAAAGTACATGGAGTCTGACAGTGACCTATCAATCTTTAGATCCCAACATGAGAATCTGCAGGTGATAAGGGCAAGAACCACTTCCCCTAGGGTCAGACAGATGTTTTTTTACTGCTCTGTACTGCATGCAACTATATGAGGAGAAGAGGCATCACCAAAACCACAAGAAGACTCCACAGTTTTGCCTCTGTGCTTTCTGACTGACCTGTTTTCTATATTGCAAGGCACTGGGCTTCATTATGTTCTGCAAAGTAATGGGCCACAAACAGGACAGGAGGCTTAAGAAAAAGGCAGGGAGACAGCTTATCTGTAATCCTATATAGAGCTCCATTCACTGCCAGGCAGCATCAGTTGTGAAACTCAGTTTGTAGGCAAACTCAAATTTAACATACAAACAACAAACCAATTATTTTATTAAGCACAACACATTTCATACTGGTCTGATTGAGATAATTTGGTATCTGATAATTTAATATGCTGGTAGAGCCTGGTCTTTCTGAAGATAAACTGATATTCAATTTTGTTATACTGTACAAAATGTGCTACCCTTCATTGAGACAATCTGCCATTGATTTTCTATATATACAGTTGAAGATCTGAAAATTAAAATAATATTTACCTTACAAAGAATTCACATATCTATTGATAGCTAATACAATTGGCTCCTAAACATATCGCAAGTACTGTTGCATAGTTACCTCTATTGTCACAACAATTCCATCACCATCTCCAGCAAGAGAAGCAGAATAAGTTGCCTAAGGTCACACAGCTAAATGTTTGTTAACCATTAGACTTACATTGGCTTTAATAAGATCACCTTGCTGTTGATATGACATATGAACTGTTTGACTTTTTTTTGGATAGACATTATCAGTAGAATTGATACCGTTTTCTGTTGGCTATCTGAGATGTTTAAGCATTCTGGAAATGCTTAGAAGTGACTTGCATAAGCATTTAACAGGGCAGGTCCAACTTTCTTGGCATTGACCATCGAGAAAGAGATGAGGCCAGAATTCTAGGGCCCCAGATAAGGGTACCTCTGTTTAGGTCTTACTGAAAGCATGTCATTGCCATGAGAGTCTAGCATAAACTGTTTTCCTTCCGTGTTAAATAACGATAATAATTCCTGTCTCCCATATTCCCCTACATGTAATGAAGACTAGTTTAAATATTTACTATTTCTTCAAGATATTGTCTGTGGGGTTCTGGAATTTTGGGAAGGAGTTGAGAGTGATCAGTGCCTTCACTTGTCCTCAACTGGCCTGTTCCAATCAGCCTTCTTCTCTCCTATTTATTTTACATTTTACAAGTTTCAAGACTTGGAAAAAAAAGAGGAAATTTCTAAAAAGAAGAAATGTTTTAAAGCAATTTAGACGATGCAGGCAAAAACACTTTATGGTATATAGTTAGTAAGGGATTTTTATTACTTGCCAAGTATTATCATAAAAAACCAACCATGTTTTCATTCACAGGAAAGCAGGAGAGTGATAGAAGAAAGAAGTATTTGCTTTGAGATTAGAAAGTCCAGTGCTTGGGTTCTATATTAGTCAGGATTTGCCAGAGAAACAGAACCAATAAGATGGAAATATCTACATCTATATCTGTATGTATGTCTCTCTCTGTTTATTTATTATAACGAAATGGCTCATATAATCAGGGAGGCTGAGGAGTCCTGAGGGCTATAGTCAGCTAACTGGAAACCCAGAAGAGCCAATGATGTAGTTTAAGTCAGAAGGCAGGAAAGAGCCAAAGCCCCAGTTCAAAGCAGCCAGGCAGAAAGAATTTCTTCTTACTTGCCCAGAAGATCGGCCTTTTTTGTTCTATTCAGGCCCTCCATTGACTGGAAAAGAACCACTCACTTGAAAGAACACAATCTACTTAACTCAGTCAACTCAATGTTACATACATCCAGAAACACCCTCACAGACATACCAAGAATAATGTTTGACCAGTTGGCTGGGCATCCTGGGTCCCAGTCAAGTTGATACATAAAACTAACCATCAGAGCTTCCCATTCTGCCATGTACAAACAGTGACTGGAGAAATCGCTTCAACTACAAAATAGAAATGAGAACATCCTACATAAGGTTGTTTTGAGGATTAATTGTGCGGTTCTACAAATATCTGCTACATGGTTCTCTGCAGAGACAATTTACAATATGGTAGCTTACTTCAACAGCATCAGGAGAGTGAAGAGATTAATGCAGGTCTGCATAAAATATTGAGTCTTTAATGTAGTACTATCATTGAGTAATGCCCCATCACCTTTTCCATATAAGGTAACATAACCAAGGTATTGATATTTCATCACCTTTGCCATATTCTATGGGTCAAGAATGAGTCACACATAGTGCCTGCACTCAAAGGGAAGGGGATATACAAGCCATTCTGGTGTGAATACCAAAAGACAGGCATAACTGGGGGTCATTTTAGAATCTCTCCATGACAGAAATGAAGTAGAAATACGAGCAGCTATTTGAAAATCATGGGATAAATTTTTTTTTTAACTCATCATTTATTGAGAGATAATTTCCTGAAAGTAAGTTAGTAATATGTTCGAGGTACATATTTCTCCATGTTGACAGAAGAGGCTCTATTTTCCATGGTGATATATATATATATATATATATATATATATATATATAATCTTAATTAATGCTTACAAATATGAATATATATGTATATGTGTATATATACACATATACATACACACACATATATATCACAAAATCTGTGAGATATATATCTATCTCACAGATTTTGTGATTCTGTGTACTATATAGAGTCTAACCACTTTTTACTTATGTCAAGGAAAACTCAACTTCCATATAGAAAAAGAAAACATTCATTCTTTCTTTTTTGAAAGAACCTAAGCACTACCTAAAAATTTCACTGTTTTTACATGTAGTTGAAAAATCTCCCATCCTAAAATACTGTTGTTTTGGGTGGATGATGGTCAGCTAGTGATAATAAATAATAACTTAGCTTTGGGGTAGAAGTGCTATGCACATATAAATATTACTTCCTTCTTGTACTTTTCTGGATAGTTTCACTTTCTATGTTTTTTAATTTAAAATTATAAGAAAACAATTTTTAAAAGATTTTATTTATTTATTTGAGAGAGAGAGAGTGCATGAGGTGGGGGAAGAGGCAGAGGAATGGGAGAAGCAGAACTCTGGGGAGTCTACCAGACTCAGCAGGGAGCCCAATGCAGGGCTCCATCCCAGACCCTGGGATCATGACTTGAGCTGAAGGCAGAAGTTTAATTGATGAAGCCACCCAGGGGCCCCAAGAAAGTATTTAAAAAAATGACCAGTACTGCTCATCAGTTTTTCAAGCTGACCCAAAGGAAGGCAATATTTATACAGATTGACAAACATGCTCATTGGCCCAGCACAATATTTGAGGTTCCCTTGTTAGAAGGTCAGTTATGTTCATAGATCACCACCTCTGAGTCATAAACCTTATGTACCATAATATAAATTGAAATAACTGGAAGGCATACTCAAGTACAAATCACAGGAAATATAAATAAAAATAATGAAACAACTGGAAAATATTGGACGCTATTTCTCAATCTCTTTCCCAGAAATTCTGGACCTCCCTGTTCACAGTCTAATATCTGGAACACCTAACCAAGAATGTGATCACATAGTAACAGTCTCTCAGCACTATTTCTAGGACCCTATTTGTATTCTCGTTTCTTAAATTATTTTAAGTTGTTACTATTGTGGGAAATATAAGTGGGACACATTCAGAAATAAACAAGAAACTTTGTATACTGAATATTGTAAACCATCTAGTCACTAATTGGGAAGGATTGTTTAGAGGAAAGCTGAACTGGACAGAGGCTCAAGAAATGTAATCAAAAGCAATCACCAGGTACTAGATGTCACCTCCATATAAATGTGGTAAAATCTCACTTGGAGGATCCAGACATCCTGCATTGATACTGGACCTGGATTATGAATGCCGTAAGGACAAGTGTTTGTGTCCTCAGGGTGCATCTCTGTACCTATAAAGGCTGCATATCACTCACACACATACACACATACCTGCATGTGATCATATACATGCACACATGCAGAATTTGAGGCATCTCCACTGAACACATGCATATTATATAAGGATGACATTCCTATATTCCTATTTGATCCATTTTTTAAAAAAGATTTTATCTATTTATTTGTCAGAGAGAGTGAGCACAGGCAGACAGAGTGGCAGGCAGAGGCAGAGGGAGAAGCAGGCTCCCGGTCGAGCAAAGAGCCCAATGCAAGACTCGATGGGATCATGACCTGAGCCGAAGGCAGCTGCTTAACCACTGAGCCACCCAGGCATTCCTGATCCATTTTTATTACCCATAAAGAGGAATTAACAAAGATATCTTCCTCATTTGGAAAACTGGATAATTATGTGCTAAATATGTGTACAAACATATTTATTATGTAATAACTATGTGTGCTAATGTATTTATTATGTAATAAAAATATGTGCTAATATATTAATATACTAGTACTAATGATATTAATACTAAATCACATTAGTACTAATATATATTATATATTTGTGTGTGTGTGTGTGTGTGTGTGTGTGTGGTGAAACACCCAATTTTAAGATCTAAATTTCTTGGAAATCAATCATTTTAGCTGCAAATTGCTTTGAACTATCTATGTTCTCCATGCCTTAGTATACACATAACTGTAAATGTTAAGATGAAACTACTTTGAATGCTGCAAACTTTTTCAAATATAATTTGCTGTGGACTGGCCAGTTGCTTGGTCTGCAAAGAAATAACCCCTAATTATAGTACTGATTTGCAGAATTTATCTTTTGTTATATGCTGTTAATTGGACAACTTCCTTTTCCTTCTCATTAATGTCATAAGGTCTTTTGTCTAGCTTCTAATTTAATACCTTTAATATTCCTTTGGTAATATTAACTTTGGATATAGAATAAGAGAAAATAAAGTAAAGTAAGGTCTGAAAAGTATATGTAATGTATAAATTTAGTAAACTTTAATCCATCTATGTTTTAGTATTCGTATTAAATATCCAATGGGTTTTTTTTCCCACTTTTATAATTTTCAGACAAGTGAATAGTGATTATAATAAAAGATATATATATCTTTTCAAAGTATATGATCGCTTTTTGAGACATAAAGCACATACTATGCAATTACATTTAAAATGTGTAATCCATTGGATTTTAGTATAATCATGGAATTATGCAATTATCACAATCCATCATCATGATTAATTTTATGACATTTTATCATGCCAAAAAGAAACCTCATCTCCATTACCAGTCATTTCTCATTTACTCACAAGTTCCCAACTCTGGGAAATCACTAATCTACTTTCTATGTCTATATATTTGCCAAATCTAGACATTTGATATGAACGGATTAGTAATATGTTGGGTTTCTTGTGTGCATATGTGTGTGTGTGTGTGTGTGTGTGTGTGTGTGCATGTGTATCTTGTTTCACAGAGCATGTTTCCAAAGTCTGTCCTTGTTGTGGCAAGGATCAGTACTTTATTCATTTTTATTACTGAATACTATTCTATTGTATGATTATACTACATTTTGTTTATTCATTCATTGGTTACAGAGCCCCCTACACCATTTTGCATGACTTATTAGACCAGGAGAGGGACCCTTGTTATGAGTTCCTTCAGAAATAGGGTCTGAGAAATAGTGGATCGCTAGATCCGTTCATAAAATCTGGAGATGGTGACAGTCATGTACTTTTATGTGGACTAGATAAACAGAAAATGTGGTTTTGGTGTGAAAGAAAAAAAATGAAGCAGGTTTTTGGGAGAAGCAGAAAATATACGAGGAAAGACAGTAGCTAGCTGCCCTTCTGGTTTATAATTCCAAAACCTTTGGAATTCCTGAGAAATACATGAATCCTCAGAACAGATTTTTACTTTATTTGGTTAACCAAGTGTGCAAGGCAGCAAAATGACACCCAAAGTTTTCTTATTGCCCCAATCCCTGAAATCAGTAAATACTTTACACTTTACACTGCAAAAGAGATTTGTGTGTATGATTAAGGGTATAGATTTTGGGATTACCCTGGATTGCCTGGGTTGGTCGAATCCAGTTACACAAGTCATTAAAACAAAGAATCTTTTAGAACGTTTAAAGAATATCTGGTTAAAGAGAGCTACAATTATGAATGAAAGAGCAGGGAGATGAAATTTTAAGTTTCCACCTCTTGTTGTACATTTTGGAGATAGAGGAAAGGGGCCATGAGCCAAGAAACGTGGGCAGTCTGTACAATCTGTAAAAAGTAAACAACAGTTTTCCCTAAAGCCTGTGGGAAGAAACACATTCCTGATGACAACTTGATTTTGGCCAGATGAGACCTGTGTTAGATTTCTTATATCCAGAGCTGTAAGATAATAAATGTGAGCTATGTAAACCACTAAGTAAGTGTAAATTGTTAAAACAGCAATAGAAAACTAGTATAGTTGGCTCCTGCAATTTCTAATATGTGAGGAAAAAAAGAGTCAACAGAAAGTTATTTTATTTAGGTTCCAGGAGCCAAAACATCCTTTCTGCAACTTAATTGAAAGATAATCTTCTTGTCTGGGATACAGTTCTTGCAGTAAAGAGAATATGTCCTTTAGAAGGCAATCCAATGGTCAATGTCAATGGTATCACAGGGAAATTTGCTAAAATGGCTCATTGGAGATGTTTTGCTTTAAATCCCAAACTTGGGAATAGGATGAGCTATCACTTCCATGCTTCTGTTATATTATGCAGCACAATGGACTTCCATTAGGGAGAGGATATGTGTGGGCCTGATAATCCTTAAAAGCAGAGTTTTATCTGATGGTAGTAACAGGAGAAACAGGAAGAATTAAAAGTTTGAGATGGACATGCCGCACCATTCTTTATTTGAAGGAAGAAGAAGCCATGTGAAAAGGGATATAGGCAGTCTCTGGTTGTAATGAGAGGCCTGCCTCCAGATTCAGCAGGGAAATGATACATAATTACAACTAACTAGATTCTTTTCTCAAACCTAGGAGCCCAACCTGTAGGACCTCTTGACTTCAGTCTTGTGAGACATTAGAGAGCCCAGCTGCAACCTCTTGGACTTCTTATCTAAGAAATGTGAGATAATAAGATAATAAGAGTTTTTTGTTTTATTTTATGTTTTTTATTTTATTTTATAAATATATATTATATTTTATAAATATATTTATATTTTATTATATATTTTATATTATTTTATAAAATATATTTGATAATAAATGAGATAATAAATAGTAAATTGCTTTAATCCACTAAATTTGTGGTAATATGAGATGTAGCCATAGAAAGTTAATATGGAAAGTATTAGAAAAGGTAATTTAAAAGTTCTTTAAGAGCTCATATCTTACTGTAATGGTGTTGTGTGGTGATAGATTGTTGCTACACTTGTGATTATAGCATAATGTATAGAATTACTATGTTGTGCATCACATAATGTTGTTGAATCACTGTTCATTTGAACCTAATGTAATATTTTTTGTAACAATATGTCAATTAAAAACAAAAACAAAAACAAAAACTAGTATCTACCCAGACTTCCTATTTTTGACTTTATCTCTCCTACTTACTAATTAAAAGTCATTAAGACTGTAAATGTACAATTTCTTCTTCTGAGTACATGGTGTGATGGAATTTCCTTACACACTTGGAAATTCGGTATGATTTCAGGTTTATCTTGGACACTTCAATGTGAGTAGAAGGGATTTGTATCTAGAGTGAATAGTGCTTGATTTGCCATAGCCCCTCCCCCTAATTGCTGTGATCACTGGTGAGATCACGTTGAGATCATGTCTCCCTTATTCTGGGTCCTTGAGTGACTGATAGGTGGATTTTCCCTATATCCCTCTGTTAACTCATAGTTGACAGAGAGCATGAACAAGAAACATATTTTTTGAATATTCTTCTACTGAGATTTTGAGGATCGTGTTGCTCAGCATAAGCTTGTTTTTCCTTGTGAAACACCACATATATGACCTTGAGCTGTCCCTTAATTATTATCGTCTACTCCTTTGCTGTTGCTGCTGCTTCTCCTCCTCCTCTTCTTCTCTTCCTTCTTCTTTTTCTCCCTGTTCTCCCTCCCCCTTCATCTTCACCTCCTCCTCTTCCTCTTCCTCTTCCCCTTTTTCTTCTCCTACTCCTTTCACCCTTATCCTTCCCTTCCTCCTTATCCTCCTCTTCTTCGTCACCACCATCATTAATTTTAAAGAAAAAAATAATAGAACTACCCTTTTTTGAGGAATTAGTATATACTCAGTAAAGGACCCTCAGTAAAATAGGCTGTATCAAGAACAGCAGAAGCATCATGGGTTCTGAAGTCAGTTTGCCTTAGTAAAGAACTTTGATCTCCTGAGAAAAAGCTCTTTTTTCTGTGTCTCAGTTTTCTGTTGGTCAAATGAAGCATCTGCTTTACAGTGTTGTGTGAGGACAATTATAAAGTAACACATGTGAAATGGTTAGAATACTGCCCGACACATAGTAATCCTCTGATAAAATGTTACTATTAATAAGGACTAATACAGTATTCAAAACTGTGTAAGTATTGTAATCTGCATTTTGCAGGCACAAAAAAAAAAGCAGCTCAAAACTTGTAAATTTTGCCCAAAGTTATAATAGTCATTCTATCTGATTTCAAAGTCCACGCTAATAATCATTTTCCCATTGGTTCTACATGACTTTTTGCTCTCAAGAACTAGTCAATTCCTTCATCTTCTAGGCAACCCTCATGCTTCCACTAAGTTGTGTCTTCATGTCAAAATGAAATATCCTAAGTTCCTTCACTAATCTCTTATCAGACATAGTCTCAACACAACTGCCTTCCCAGTCTGTCAACTCTTAAGACAATCTGGGTCCTACACAAGCATAATTATTAAGTTAGCTTATATGGTTCTGGATTATGTGTTTTAATAACATTATAGGGGAGTTTATTACTTTATTATTTTCTTCTCCCGAAATGGGGGAATATATACACGGTCATGTTAGAATAATAAAAAGGTGTGATGAAGATACCAGGAGCTCTGAGTTCCAACCTAAATTCCCGCTCACTGGCTGTATGACCATGGGCAAGCCAATCTACTTCTTTGGGCCTCAGTTTCCTCAATCATCATAAGAGGAGATTCAATTAGTAAAATATGTTTCCAGGCCTCTGAGATGATAAAGAATATGCTCTGTGAAAGCCTCACTTTAGCTTATGTGTGGAGGTGACCCTTGAGAACCTAATTGGGGAAGATGCTCAATTTTTGTGCTGCACTAGAATCAACTGTACCAGAAGGAAGAGGGTATGTAAACAAGGGCCTACTGTGCTTATTTTCCTAACAAAATAACCCAAAGTGTGAGAATTCAAAGACTTGAGCTCTGTGGGCAATCAATAAAACATGAATGCGTCTTTCAGAATGCATTTTCCTCATCCCCTTCAGGTTCCCTGTAATGAGGAGATAATGAGCTATAGACATAGCCAGGGGTGCCTGGGAGCTTCTTCTAACATCCACTGTTAGAAGAACTTTTGCAGCTGAAAGGCAAAACATTTTCAAGGGTTATTCTGCCAACTGTGTCACACCCTGAGCTTAATGTCATGATATTTTCTCAAGAATGTGAGGGTACCTACAGGGATCTCTCTAATGGGCATTATTTGGTTATTGCTGGGGAAAATGTTTTGTTGTTGCCTCATTGATTGTTTATTTATTTATTTTAAAATTGGATCATGAGAAAATATTTACTAGAGAAGCACAGGACTCAACTTTATAAAGTATAGCCCCCTGAGGTCACTATTTTATCTCAGGCATATCGCTAGCATCATTTATTCCTCCTGCCCTTTCCACTGGCTTTTGTGACACTGTCTTACTTCCCTTTTCCCTAGTATTTCCGGCAACCACTGTATCCTGGGCATCTCATACACCCAGACTATAGTTGAGGAACGTCCCCAGCCCCCTGCCTATCCTAAAACAAACCTCTAAGTCTGGGGCGGTCTGAGGGGGTGTGGAGAATAATGATGAGAAGAAACCCCAAACAGCCACATATCCATGAGGGAAATGGGACCATTCTTACTGGGGATGGTTTCTTTTGTTCAGAAGAAAGAGGTATTGTGTTCAATATTTGCTATTGCTGCTATTGAAAGAATTTTCCTGAATATAATAGGGAGAGGAGATCAGTGGCTGGTATAGGATATCAAAATAACATATATAGAGAAGAGAGAAAAGTTGAAGACCTGTTAAGTAATACTGTTGCTATGGTCTCCGGCAGAAGTAGATGGACCCTACACAGAAATTTAGTTTGGAGGTCAAGATTGATGCCAACACAGACACACACACACACATACACACACCCCACACCATACACTCCAGAGGGTCTGAGAAAATTTATGGCTTGCATAATTGACATTCCTGAGGACAATAGGGCAGGATCCTCAAACAAGTCCCAAAGCATCTGAGATAACAAGGAAAGGGGACACTTTTAGTTTTTACTATGTGTAAGGGCTAAGGTTGGAGTAAATGTTTCCCATTTACAGGAGCCTGCATGGTTTGAATTTTGTACCAGAACTGAAAGAGGAAGCACCCAGGCTTTTTTTTTTTTTTTTTTAAATCAGTTTGTCCAGGTCAGAGCATATGGGTGAGAGGGATGGGTGAGTCTAAAAGCTGTCAGCAGTCCAACATTAAAAAAAAAAAAAAAGGAATTAGGCTCCTTATTCTACATTCCTACTTCATGCAATTTTAAATAGAGATAAACAAAAACCAGCTCTCAAAGGTAATTTCGCATGGGTTCAAATCTTAGCTCAACCCCTTTTAAGCTGTGACCTAATTAAAGATGCCTAATTGCTTCAAAGATGATTTTCTTCCTTTGTAAAATGGTGCTATGTTAAGATCCATGCACAAGAAAGCAGATTGTTAGTGGAGATATTGCATACAAGATTTTAGTACTGGAATTTTGTAAGTGCTTAACATCATCATTGCAACACCACTGTACTTTCTACTACTGGTTTGCTACAACCCCCACTCACCACTCCTATTTTTACCTGACTTTCTTTTTCCATACAATAAGTTTCTACCTCTTCTTCTGTTTATTTGTCTTTAAACTTGTAGTAGGGTGGTTCAAATGGTTTTTAAAAAGATTGGGGTCCAATGTTTTGTCCTTAGTGGCTATGCTGACCTCAGTGCTGCTCTCCACTCTGGGGGACCTTGACTTGTTGATGCCCACCTTCTTATGGCCTATTTTCATGGAAAGCAGGGCAGCCTGGTGTACATAGTCCTAAAGGAAATTCCATGGTTTCTCATAGATTTTACTTAGCTTTGAATTTAAAAGACATTCCTTTGTCTTACAAGGCACACAATTCGAATTTCATGATATCTTAGTCTATGGAGGAACTTAGTTTCCAAATTGCAAATCTTAGAAAAAAAATTGCCTGATTATAAATACTTTCTTATCTAAAGTCAATACTCAGATCATGGTTCAGATTTATTTTTAATTCTTTAACCTCACTCATTTTATTGTTTAATCTTAAGTTGTTTTAATTTTAAATATTTAAATTTTTAAATAATTTAAATAATTAAATATTAAAATTCTAAATAATTTTAAATTATTCTATTCCCAAAACATGTTCTCCAAAGTCACAAAATGAGTACTTCATTTAGCAAGCTTCCTCCCACTTTGGACTTCCTAACTCAATTTATTTATATCTCTTTCAAGACAAGAACCCATCCTATCCTATCCTGTATTATATGTTTTTGTCTGCATAGTTGATCACTCAGAACTTTTCAGATGGCTAGAATCATATGGCTATCTGTTAAACAGGTAACTTGTAGCCCTTTCCTTGGAGATTCTGATTCAGTGGATTTTCGACAGGGGCTTGGAAACCAATATTTTAACAAGCATTCAAATACACTCATGAAATGCTGGTATATTCTCCCTGTGGAATTTAAGTTGCATGGGATTTGTTTCCTCATCATTAAGACAGTCCAGGTATTTTGTGCATAGTACAGAATCCAGTATTGAGTTAATGCATTTTTAAGTTCACTGGGATTTTCTTTAGTAAGTAAGTAATAATAATAATAATAGGAACCACAAAAATAGCTATGTTTGTTATATATTTACTATGTGTTGCATTCTTTAGATACATCACTTAATCTTATAATAATACACTAAATCAGAATGTAGACTCTCTGAGTTAGATATACAGAAACTGAGGCTCAAGGCAGCAGTTGTAAATGACTCAGTATGCACAGTTAAAGAGAAACCAAATCCATCTTTATATCCAGGTCTGTCTGACAGCCAAGCCCCTGTGACTTGTGAAGTGGATTGGACGTATTTCTCTAGCCAACGCCGCTTGCCCTAGTTAACATTCTCCTTGAACGACCTACAAGGTCCTTAACTTCTCACTGGCATAAATGTCTCTGATGCTCCCAGTTTAAAAATTGCAATACACACATAAATAATTCAAGCAAACAACTTGATATAGTGAAGTGCATTAGGGCTAAAATAACCCTCCCCTTTTCGACTAGTTTAGAAAACCATCATCATTTTCTAGAAATACTCTCTGGGCTGCATGTGGTGCATGGTACATTGAATCTGTTAGCATTTTGCCAGCTCTGCCATTCAAAAGAAAAAAAAATCACCCTGGAATTGCTGCAAAATCAGCGTAAATGCAGATTTAATTGGCTTTGCCTCACAAATAACCTTCTTCATGCCAGCTTTATTGCAATGGTTGGAGAAGAGCCTATCTTTTTCATCAATATACTGGTTATTTCTGTTAACAACATTCGTAGTCAAAATCTGAGAGGTATTTACTGATAAGCTAAGACCTATGTGGGTTCCTTTAAATGGAATTCTTCATCTTGCCAAAGGTTCATCTCAATAGACAAATAGACGGGTGGGTAGACTGACAGATCAATCTGCTCTGTCTCCAATATCATCTCATAACACTTCCTCCTCTTCCCATGATCATTCCCTTCAGTTACACTAGTCATCTCCAAGGACTTCAAATATCCCAAGGTCTTTCCACCCCTGGACTTTGTTCCCACTGTGGTCCCTTCCAGGATGCCTGCTTCTCCTCGTCTTCACACAGGTGACTTCTTATTTTCATACCTGTGTTAAATGTCACAACAGTGCTTAAAAAGGTTATTCTTAGAATTCCATCTAAAATGGGTTACTATCAATTCTTTTAATTCTCTGTTCTTCATTTGTTTCATGTATAGAAGGAGTTGAAAATTTTCTTCTGTAAAAAGCCAGCTTGTAAATGTTTTAGGGTTTACAGGCCATAGGTCTCTATCACACCTGCTCAAAGCAGCAATAGATATTATATAAACAAAGAGTATGGCTGTGTAACAATATCACTTTATTTACAAAAGTTTCTATTTTTGTGAGTGCTGGCAGGTCTTGGCAGGCAGGTATAGTTTGCTCACCCTCTCCTTCTTATGACTGATCATGGATTATGGTTGAAACATTTATCTTATAGTTGCTGATTCTCAAAATGGCCATTTAAATTAAACCCTCATGAAGACAAGAGTAATACTTTACTTATTCTTCATTGAGTTAACATTAAACATCACAGAAAATTGACAAAAATTTGTTGGAAGAATGGATTAATCATTTCAAGGTTTAGTTTGGTTTACATATTAGCCTTAACTTGCTAATTTTGCTGTATCCTGCAAGATAAATCCTGAATCTTTATGACAGATACTCCTGCGAACTCCTGACCTAATGCCATCTTTAGTTTTACACTCAAATACCACCTTCACTGTTACAGTGCAAGCACTGCTGTTCAGATAATCCATTTATAAAAACTCTCAGATGGTATATCATGTACAATAAATAACAAAGTAGACTCTGTGCTTGGCATCATGCTAATAAAGGCACATAAATTAGACACAGCTGCTCCCTCATGAAGTTTAAAACCTGGTGTTGTCTCAAAGTACATGGACTTTCACTTCTCTGTTTAGCATGATTTTCTTTGCTTGTAGGACCCTGCTATCAGCTTCACTGAGTAATCTCGTGCTGTGTATCTTGATTTAAGTACTCACTCCGATGCACTCCCAGCTCATCCTGTCATTGTCTGTGTCATTCTCCATGGCACTTCTGTTCATATCTTCACCATAGGACGTATCTCACCAGGGCAAAGTTACTTTTCTAAGGGCTTGTCTTCTTCATTTGACAGTGTTTTTTGGGGAGTCAAAGGGGCCAATCTGACATTCTTTTCTGCATTGACAGGGCCAAGTACAATGCCTGGGTTACAGAAAATACTGAATAAATGTTTGATCAATGAGTTGATCAAACTCATTCTTTCTGACATCTTTCCTAGAGACTTGTTTAGCACTCAGTATTTGTAGGCTGAATTCAGAAGAATTTCATTAGGATACCGAAAAATTATAGATTTTGTATTATTATCAAGTATGTTTTTCTAAGAGTCCAATATCTGTGAGTTAAAATCCCAATATGTTCATTAATTTGGGGCATATTGTTATCTTTCAGTTTTACACATCATTAAAATGAAATGGTATTTGAAATACAGTGTTTTGATTGAAGTAAAAAGTGAAGATCTGATCAAGATGGAAAATTTAATAAGGGTAAAATTATATCATGATGCCTTCCAATGGATTGGTGAATTTGACCTGGTGCCTTATTCTCTGATACAAAAATGGGTCATGCTGTTTTTATTTCAAATACATTATATTATAGGACTTTCTCCATAGGATAAAAATTTTTCACTATTCTTTTGATGTAACTGGTTTGAAGATTTAAGTTCTAAACATGCAAAACTGTATAACTTCTACAAGTTAAAATGATCCTTTAGAAAACATAAAGCAATGTTTATATATAATGGCTTCAAAATATTTGTGTTGAAAAGCTGTCACTTCTGTACAAAATAACCCTAGACCCATGTAAATCATCTCAGCTTTAGAATATGAAACACTTTTGCAAAAGAAATGATAGAGCTTCAGAGAAAGCACAGGTTGGTTTTTAAAGTAAGTGATAGAGAGGTTGCAAATACTCAGAGATCCTTCTGAAATGAAATTTTCATGTATACTCACTGAATTTGTAGAAAAGCATTCCAAAAAGACAACAAGTACTTCAAAGCCAAGAGGCAGGTTTGAAATTTTGCTAACTTTCCTTTATCTATTTTCACTTTTCCCAGAACATATGTTTCACAATAGTTTTATTAGCAAGTGGAGAAGACGCCACTGTCCAAAATCTGTGGTGTGATTAGCATTATTGAATGGCAGGTTTTGTGTTACTCATGTTTATTTTATGCCTTCCCAAACCATCTGCTTCCTTGTGGTATGTCTTATTCAGATAATGAGAAACAGTGACAGAAGAGGTGTGTAATAACACTGCAATTCTAATGGTTCTTGACATTTTGGGTTTGGGTTTCTGTTTTTCTGGGTGTCCTAGGCAAAACTGAGTAACAAGGTCACTGCTTAAGGAAAAAAACCTAGAAATAATTCACTCATTCATTTGACTCAAATTTAGTGAGTATTTACTCAGAGCCAGGTACTAAACAATAACCTGTAGTTACTTATACCTACGTATAAGGCACTATTTACATGGATAACAATCTAGTCAGGGAGAGAGGCAGGCAAAGTACAGTGTCATAAGGGCTAAGGTAGAGTTGGATAAACATATGATGGCATTGCAAAGAAAAAGTGAAAGTGTTCATTCCAAGAATGCACTGGAGTCTTAAAGCATTTAATTACGAGTATAAGAAGTAAAAAAGCCGCCAGAGAGTATTTCGGATCAAAGCACCTACATTGACCATGGTATCCATAGAAAGGTGAGAGAGTTTGCTGTTGAGAAATTTTAATTACTTTGGTTTGACTGGAATACTGCTTATCATGGGAAAATAGAAAAGAATGAGACTTTGCAACTTGCTAACAAGTGCTAGTACATACTGAGCCTTCAGTACATGCGGTGTGCTGTGCACTTTCTCTCATTTTAAACCCTCTACCAAATTAGAAGAGTGAAACAATTGTACTATTTTCCTTATTCTACAGATTAGAAAGCTGAGTTTCAGAGAGTTTCAGTGGCATATTGATTTAGGCAATGTCTCCATTAAACACTCCAACTGGGTAATTCTGGAACAATTAATAATGGGGTTATTTATAAAGCAATAGACATGGTTTAAACCAGTGGTTCTCAAAGTGTTGTCCCCAGACCAACATTTACAGCATCACTTGGGAGTTTGCTACAAATGCAAATTCTCAGGGCTAATTCCGGGACTATTAAATCCAAAACTCTGGAGACAGGGCCAGCAATCTCTGCTCTGAGGAGGACCCAGGTAAGTCTGATGCAGTCTATAGTTTGAGAGCCACAAGTCTGGGGAAATGACAGTGGATGGTGAAGTGCTGTGAGGTAGGATACACGGGGAGAGACTATCGCTCTGAGGACTGAAGGAAGAGAAGGCAGTTATTAGAAACGGGTAGTGTTAAATCTTCCTGAAATGGCCTCTTGCTTGAAACTCTTACTGTGGTTTTCATGACATATTTTCTTTTTCTCTTGTTGATTTCGGAAAAGAAATTGCAGGTTTCATGGATTCAGTAAACACAGACCTGGGGTTGGATGCCTATTTGACATGTGACCAGCCATACAATCTTAGAAAACCACCTTATAGTCCCGAAGTTTATATTTGTTTCATTTGTTAAATTAGTTTAATATCAGTGTCCACCTCATAGCATTTTTATAAAATTGAAATGATTTAATATTGAGATAAAATTTAGAATAGGCCATTTAAATATGTGTTTTATGTTACCTGCTACTCATGATATTTTATTACTTCTGTTATCATTATTCTTCCTTCTCTGTTTTTTCCAAGGTTATCCTTCCTTTTCTCACATTTTACTTGAATTTATTTCTCCGTTTTGTTGATTCTTGACTCTTCATTGTACACATATACCCTAGGCTATCTTTAGTATCAATATTATAATAACTCAATTTATATCTTTGGTCCCATTTATCCTTTAATTTCTAAAACGGTATACCAAACAGTCCATTACTAGATAGCTTGTACTGCTCATAATACATGCAGCATCAAAACAAATATAAAATCAAACAAGCAACCAACAACAGATAAATAATAATAACAACAACAACAACAAGAATCACTGTTCATTTATCCTACCACCGGTGGCAGAAATCTGGAAATCTGCTTAGATTCCTTCCTCTGCCTACAAAGACTCACCTATAGATTTCAACAAGTAAATCCTGCCAATTTTCATAAATTATAAACTCTTGGACATCTTCATTCCTGGAGCCTGGATTGCTATCTCAGCTACCTTAGCACAAGAGCTTTGAACACATTTTCTTGAAATGCATCACACATTCTGACCCTTCTCCATCTTTCACCCCACTTAGCAGAGTAATTTTCCTCAAACCGAAACAAAAAGCAAACAATAAACACAAAAACAAGTCAGACCATATGAATTCCCAACCTAAATCTCTTTTAGGACCCATATTACTTATAGGATACACTCACAGCTGCTTAACTTGATGTAAACCATTGTTCCCTGACTCTTACCTACTCTTACATGAGGGTTGCATGGCACAGTGGTTGGGAGTGGGACTCATATAGAGTCATATTGCCTGGGTTTAAAATCTGCCTTCACCTCTTCTTGCCTGTCACCTTGGGCATGCAGGACAGGCACCTTCTGTTTATCCCTCCTTATCTGTACCATTCCCTTTACCTGCTTTGTGCTAAGGAAGGTGGTATGTCTGACCTCATCAGTTAGTTATCCTACCCTCTGATACTACTTTTATTTGGCCACTGAAAGCCATCATCAGGAACTCTGCAGTATAGCAAGAAAGGGTTCCAGTCCTCTTGAGTTGCCAAGGTTTGATAGTGCCTGTCTACTGAGGGTTACATCTGCTATAATAAAGACCTTTCAAGTTTGCTTTTTCTGGGTTTTGATAATTTCCTTGTCTTGTATGATAATGTCTTCCCCTATATGACCAGTCCCTCCTCAGTCTGGGGTCTGGGGGTCTGTTTTTTTCTTGAATTCTGGCTGGTAACTGAGTCTCTGCCTTAGAGCATTGCTTATAATCACTTACCCCAACTGAATGATCCATTTTGTTTTTGCTATGCATTTAAGGCACTACATTCCTTACTCTGAACCCCAGTTCCTTAAAGTTCATCATGTGCCTTGACCTTTCTCACGAGGCTCCCTAACAGTTCAATCCAGCTACTCAATAGCTGTGATACTGACCCCTTGCCTTATTGGTCATACAGTTGACAACCCCTCTGGGATATTAGAGCAATGGTTTGCCCTCAAGTTTCCCACTCTTTTTTTTTTTTTAAATTTTTTAGTAAACATACAATGTATTACTAGCCCCAGGGGTACAGGTCTGTGACTCGCCAGGTTTACACACGTCGCAGCACTCACCATAGCACATACCCTCAAGTTTCCCATTCTTAATTGTCTGAAGTATTCCAATGTCACCCAGTCAAGTTCCTACAATGAGAAATCTTCACCCCTGGATTTTTTTTTTTTTCTATTAATCAGTCATTAGAATTTTTTTTTTTAAATGGTTCTAACTATATATAGGTATCTTCCCCTTGAGCTCTCCTGGAGGAGGCTAGGATTTTTTTGTCAGTGCTTTCTCTTTTATCTGCTTTCCAGTTAATACCTTCATTATCATCCCAAGAGAATTTTGGAATTATGAGACTCACCCCGTTGCACCTTGATCAAAAATCTATTCTATTTTCTGCAGATTTATGTTCAGGCCCTTTTCATATACTTTGTATCATTTAATCTCAAAAAATGCCTGTGAAATTGCTATCACCAGTTTCCCTATTTTTGCAAATAATCAAAGAGACACTCAATTGCTTCTCAGCCTTTTGACTAAGATCAAGTGTAATAAAAGAGACACTCAGAAAACTTAGAATGTTTTTCCATCATTACAGAATAGGCCAATGACAGGGATAGAATTTTAAGTTTTCTCTGTATTCTCTATTAGGGGCAAAATATGTATACATATTTTAATAAAACACCTCTGTTTAAAGTATGATTGTTTAATATGAATGCAGGCTAAAATACTTCAAACTAGTAAGTAGTTTTATATTTCAAAAATAAAATCCAAAATCACCCAGCTCATACAGTAAAGGATGCAACTCCCTTATGTTTAAAATACTGTATTTCCTGTTCATTTATGTTGTTTGGAATTCACAGAGAGGGATTTTTTATAAGGTAGATTTGAATGCCTCACGTTGTATGTTGTCCTAACTCCAATTTCTTCTGGTCAGCTCTCTGCCCTGCACTGGTCTAAGCAGCCATGAGGAAAATGTCTTTGGAACTCTTTCTCCAAGAGTAAATAGCTAAATGATAAATATTTTTAAAGAGTGGAGCTTCATTTCTGGTAGATCTGGCTCATTCTATAAGACTAAGATTGTTTTTAAGTCTCCACACCTAAGGTGCCACTTCTTCTTCTTAAAGTAGAGATCTATCCTGAACCCTCTCTAGCTAATTTTTTGTGGCTCCAAGTATTTTGCCTAACTGTGAAAAAATTTCATTACAGGAAATGGATGCTTCTTGCAATGATTCAGGTCCTGTTCTGAAGAGACTGCTACTTAGGACCATGGGTTTCCACCATGTAACTGCGGATGATTCCGTGGTGGATGATGCAGTAGTCAGGCAAGACCCTGAGGGCTGTCTGAGTCTGGAGTTGGGAAAGAGGGAATCGTTTTCTATCCTCAACAACATTATATCTTTCCCAGAAAAAAACAGAGATAGCCCAGATCCAAAGTAAATCCATCCAACCAAACATTAACTTTCCATGCTCTTTATCATCGTTGCTTCAGTTGTCCTGTTTTTCTGTTATATATATTTATACATATTCTCTTCATTTGTTCTTTCTTGGAACCTATAATTATTTTTTTTCCATTTTAATTATAAAAAGAACAGGTTTTGTTTGTTTGTTTCCCTGAGCCCTGGTAGCTTCTCCCTCTTTCTTTAGCTCTGTTGACTGTCAACTTCTTGACAGCATAGCAGAAAACTTGGTCTTTCTGCTCTGTATAGCTCGTGTCTCTCAACACCTCCCCAGAGTCCCTCTGAATCTATTCTCAGTGCAGACACTCCTCACCTGAAGCTCCTTGAATGTCCAGCCAACCACAGGATCAACCCTGTATGTGAAAAACACACTGCCCTAAGTGGGGCAGTGAGAGTGTCATACTCATCTGGACTGAGTGGGATCCAGAGGGATCTGGACTTTGTGATGACAATAGTTTCAGTCTTCCCTTTTGTGTTGTAATCCATTTCTGACAACAAAAGATCCTGTTGGGAGAACTGCGAAGATGTGAACTCTGAGATCTGAGCTACATGGATTCTGCCATTCTCATTCATTTCCTGTATCTTGTGTTTGTCATATCATGTATTTTTCCTGGAGCACAAAGTATTCTTAACATTAGCTGCAACAGTGTCTTAACTATAATAAAGAGAACCCCAAATAAAACAAAAATAAACTATAATCAACATCAGGATGAAAATACCCAGGAGAAAATAATAGAATCTTCTTCCTTTTTTATAACACAAAATAACATAATTTATTTATCTTTCAAGAAAACGGAGACCAAATAAGAAGTGAGAAAGTGCCCATAATGTAACTCCATATGACCATAACACTTAGTTTCATTTGTTACCAGAATTTTGAATTTCTATTTTCAATATTTTTCTCTAGCCCTATTTTCTTATTCTTGCTTTTTAAAAAATTTTATCATATCCCTTTATGTTGTAGTTCACCTTGAATCTTTGAGGGGGTAAGACAGCATACAAATAAAAGCATAATAAATAAGACACATTGACAGTTGCTTTATCCTCCTAGAAACTAAAGGGATAATAACTTACAAAAGCATCCTCCAGGGTAAGAGGGTGAGGTGGTCATTTGAGAAGTATTTGTATGAGAAAATATCCTGGAGTTGATGTGGTGCTCACATTAAAAGAACACAGAATAAAAATAGTTGTGAGGTTGAGGTATTTGTGGCTATAGTTTTAACACAACAGCTCCAATATTGAAACTAAGCATAATGTGAAAAAAAATCAATGCCTTCTCTTGCAATAATTTGTTTTCATTTATTTTACCTCTAGGCTGCAAGAAGGTGCCTATTTTTAGTTTTTAAAGTGCTGATGAAGGGACCGAATTCCCAAAGGGAGCCAGTATTGTTGAAACACCTTGGCATTGCTCCTCTGCAAACTCCAGTGGTCTATCCTCATGGTAGAAAAACCACCAATTTAATTTTAAAGACCCATGAGAACATAACTTTTACTGGGCTTCCTTGTACTCTCTATCTCATGCTTTTCTTTGAAAAGGCTTGGAGATAGCTGCAAAGGTCCGTATCTAACTGAAATCCTGAGGTAGGATTACATACAGTTGCCTGGCACAGTAACTAATATGAAATCATTACTTATCCTTACCTGATGCCCCAAGTATGCATTCAGTTAGTTCGGAACTAGATGGAGGAGTCCTATTAGCACTGTTAAATATTCCTCACAAATTCCACTGACTGAATCTGAGCATTTCATTTTAATAGGCTAACAGACAACTGGAATGTTTCTACAAGAGACGGTCCCATGGCTTAGATAGTAAGTCTTACAAAAAGTAAAGTAAGTTTGTGGCTTTATTTTATTTTTGTTTTTTAACAGAAAAGAGAAGACTGAAATTCTTACCAACATTGGAAGATCAACGGAGATAGAAGGAAGTTGTATAAGAACTTCCTTCTATCTATGGCCAAGCTAGAGCAAAAAACTATAGAATCATAAAAAGGTAGATTTCAGATCAATGAAAGACAACAAATTCCATGCAGTGTGGTAGGGTGATTGCAAAGTCCTGACCCCTGATGGATACCCCCAATTTGGCAATGCCAGAGAATGACTCCCAAGTCCATACCTTAATCATGGATGTCAGTGAAATTGGACTAGGTCAGCCCTGTCCATGGTGTCTGTAACATTCTCCCTTGATTTTCCTGGAGACTAGATATATTCAATAACACAAAAGATAAAAAAATCACTTCTATCAAAAGCACTTCTTCATTCACTCAGAAATAGAAAGAGGTGAGTCAAAAGAAAATGGTTTTCCTTGTTTGGGCAGTATTCTTTATAGCTGGGTTTCAATTCTCTCCCAATACTATTAGCTGGAACTAACTTACAATATAATTCCAGTTGTTGATATTAGAGAATTCTGAGATACCACAGTTTGACAGAATGAAGTCAATGAAGGAACTGATACAGGATAGAAGGCATGATTTTGGAAAAAGTCACATCTTCTGTGCATTTTGGCCCTGCTAGGAAAAACCTTCACCCATCTTAGAGCTAACTATATTTTTACAGCACATCTTAGACACTGTAATATGCTGGGTAGTATTCTGTGCATTTAAAATGGAGACAATAATGTCCATCGTTTCCTTTAGGGATTTAGTACACCTGAAGGAGGGTTCTATTTGCAAACACAAAATTTCTAAAGAACACTGTAAGTGCTGAAATTATAAGCACAAGTAGGCAGTGCCTCGCCCTCACTGTATCTCCGCTTCCCATCTGTGAACTGAGACCACTGATTCTTTAAAAAGTCTTTCCAGTTCTGAAGTAAGTATGACTAGTACTTAATCATCAGTTACCTGGAGCTACCACCTACCTTCTCACAGAAAGGAGGGCTTTCCAAGACATTCTGAGAATCCCACTAAAGCCTCCAGGCACGTGCTACAACAACGAATCTCTGTGGTGTCATAAACTTTCTGTGTGTTCACAATGGTAAACATCTCACCCTAACAGTTGACTTATGTCTGCTTTTTAAACAATTGCAACAGATGGTTGACACTTGAACAGAATATATAATTAGCTTTGCAATCTAACACTTCATTCTTATTTGTTCTTTCTCAAAGGAGAGAAGCTGTGCCTTATGCCATTGGGTCTAATCTGTTAGTTTAATCAGAAGTCGTGCTATGAAAGTTCTCAGGAGAGATGGGCTGTGGGAGGATTCCTAATCCCAGCCTTTCGGGGACATTAAAAAAAGCCGGGAGGGGGTGGAGAGAGAAATCTCAGTACTTTTTAAAAACTCATGCCTTGTTCTTATTTGTGTTCCAGATGAGGGAAGCTTTTATGTTTTTCCTCATTTCTTCCATTTCACCTCCCTTAGCCTTGATTTCTTCATCTGGGTTAGTAATCCCTAACTCAGAGGCTACTCTGAATAATAAATGGTATAATTCCTGGAAATACCTAGCATAGAGATTGACACGTAGCAGACACTCCACAAATATCCATCTTTGCTATGGAAGAACTTTGGCAAAACTAAAGGGACATACATTCCTACTTGTTTGGACAGTATTCAGGTGGTTTAAGGCATGAACTCGCAACCACTTGCTCAGTCAGTAACCTTTCCTGAACCCATGTTTCAGGGAGAAGCCTTCATCAGTCTTTCTCTCTCTCTCCCTTATGGCACCTCCTCAGCACACTGCTTCTTCACACTCTTTACCAGGGTAGCTCCTATGTTGGCAGAAGTCCCTGGAGGCCCAGAAATCCTTCTTTAACCAACATTCTTATGCCCCATGTGAATCTATTCCAAATTCCACCCCTATCTCTGAGTTAAGAAAGCTTAAATCTAACATGCCATTCCGCCAAAGTTTAAATTTATAGAATAGAGCTATTGTCACCTTACTTGTTATCTGCATGTTATATTCATGAAGGTTTTGATATTCAACCAACTTGAGTTTGTCAGAGAACTATGCTATTTCAGAAAACAGAACAAAAGTTCTAAGAGTAGAAGGCACAGAATTGTCAAAAAATAGAATTCAGTATATCAGAAGAAAATAATTCTACTTTACTCAAATTATCCTAAAGCTATCCAATGACCCTTGATCAGAGATAACACTGCACTTGTTGCAGAAAAGATTATATGCCATCGAAGGTCACACTAAGATTTGGTAACTCAGTGAACTTTATACAACTCAAAAAGGGAGTGGTCCACTCCTTTGAAGAATGTAAAGTCTCTAGGGAAATGGTTGGGGCGGGGAGAACGATCTAGAATAATGTACAAATTCTAAAGAAATTAACGTAAAATATAAAGAAAGTTAATTGGAATGTCTTAAGAATTCAATCACCATAGTGAAGAGATGTATATTTGTTGAGCTCTAAGTAATTTACATACTTCATATACAAGAAATGTGGTAACATATGCAATATTCTCAGCATAGAGGGCGGAATGTAGTGAATGCTTAGGAGAGGCTGACTACTATTATCTCATTCAATTTCAGAAACATTTCTGTTTTACAGATGAAGAGAATCAGGCTCTGAATATTTGGGCAGGCAGGCAAACTTCATAAAAAAAGAATGTGGCAAAATCAGGATTCCAAGTGAATCGTCCACATTAAATTTCTCCTTTTTTTTTTTTTTTTCTGCTATTGCTACATGACTTTTCTTTGAAGGTAAAAGGATTTTTCTTTTAGAGAATGCCCCATTATTCATTCACATCTTATCTTGGCAGATGCAAACACAATTCTATCACAGGTAGAGGGTACTTAAGATCTGCTTCCAAGTGATACATAAATCCATTGTGAAAATTTTAGCATTCATATATTCATTCATTCATTGAACAAATAGCAAACAAACTCATTCAACAAATATTTAATAAGCATCCTAGGTGTCTGAAACTATTCTAGGGACTGGGGATACTAAAATAAAAAATTCACTTTAAAACAAATTTATGGAGTAAGCTGGAATATTTCTCTCTACTCAAAATTTTTGGCTCAGAATAACATTTCTATTACTGATAATATTGACTATACTCATTTTAAAAAAGATTTGTATTTATTTATTTGAGAGAGAGAGAGCACACAGATGCTGGGGGGAGGGGCAGAAGGAGAGGAAGAGGGAGAATCAGACTCCCCGCTGAGCAAGGAGCAACACAGGGGTGGATCCCAGGACCCTGGGACAGACACTTAACTGGCTGAGTCACCCAGATGTCCTGACTATACTCATTTTTTAGTACAATTCTGTATCAGACTCTACAGGTATTGAGGTATAATGATAAAATGAGGCCCTTGGCTTTATTTATGAAAATATATATAATCATAACAGAAAATTGTAAAATGTGTAAAACATAGAGACAAAATTTCTCACAGTTCCAACCTCCCAGGAAAAACACCTTTAATATGTTTGTGTAATTAATTACCATTGCACACAGATATTTACAATTTATAAGTCATTATATATACTGTTTTATGGTTTATTTCAAAGGTTTTTTTTTTCAAAGTAAATTTTAAAATTCATAGAGCAAAGTGAACAAAATTGACATATGTGTGCACCTGTGTGTCCTCTAACTAAATCAAAGATTATCTGTAGAACCTCAAAAAGTTCCTTCTGCTCATCTAAGTCAACATTGTCTCCAGAGGTAATCACCATTCTGGTATCTATCACTATATATTAATTTTGCCTGTTCTTGAGCTTCATACAAATTGAATTATGCAGGATGTACTCTTTCTTAAATGTTTTGTTCCACACAACATTTTGTTATGTCTTGCTTTTAATTTAGCATAACATCATAAGTAGTTTCCTTGAGGAGCTTTCATTCAAAGGTTTATGGGGTGTTAATGAGGTGATAGGCACTGACCTAGTGTCTGTCTGTGCAGAAGTATTCACTATATCTGTTACTATTTGATGATAAGTTGATGTCTCCTCAAATAAAATAAGGGGAAATTTTTACAAAAAGTATAAACATTTGGAAAGAAGAGATTAAAATTATTTTTGTTTTGATGGTAAGTTGACTCTTAACATTTTAAAATAATACATGGAATTAATGCAATATTTGGTAATGTTGATGAAGAAAAGATATTAAACAACAGGGATTTTTTTTCTATTTTAACAATATACATGTGGGAATCAAAAGAGAGTCTTTTATTTTTTAAAGAAATTATTGGGTGTTAACCAGGCATTTTTCTTCTTATTGGCACATGGGAATAAAATAAGTTAAAAAAAGAAACAAAATTCTTCACCTTACTGCACACATATTCTAGAGAGGATAAATTAAATATAACAATAAAGACAATCAATAAAAAAACATTGTATGGTATGCTATAACCTGAAACGTATGTCAGAGGTGAAAAAAATTAAGCAAGATAAGGATAAATTTGAAATTAAAAGGGGATGTACTTCTAAATAGAAAAGTTATAGTCCCAAGTTACTGTAATCACATCAGTATAACCATTATAGGAAAATTTTCTTTAAAAAGTCATTGAAAAGGAAAAGAGAATCTAGATTTGAACCTAAATATGTATCATATTCTAATACATAATGGAGATGTTATTTTAATTCAGTGGAAAGAGAGGTGTGTTATTTATTGATTGGATCGGGAACAGCCACTATCCATCTGGAAGTAAAGAAAAGCGAACCACTCTCTCATATTGTGCAGAAAAGGAAATCCTACTTAGAATAGAGATCTCTCCTAAAAATAGAAATATAAAAATGATGATAACAAAAAGGATATCAAAACTATCTCATGAAAAACTAGAAAGTGCATGTATCTTTTATTCATTAAATACATATTTATTGAACTTTATGCTAGATGCATGAGGCATATAAATAAAACCTTGAACTCCATGTTTAATGACTATAAGACAATAAATAGCAAGCAAAATAAATAATTATAATCTATTCTGTCAGAAAGTAACAAAAGCTATGGAGGAAAGGAATACAAAAAAGCAAAACAGTGAAAGAAAGATTATGAATGCTTTGCCCAGAGTGAATGAGTAGAAAGAAGGTCAAATTATAATACTAAGCAATTCCATAAAGTGAACTCATTGGACACGTGGCATTTGAGAAAAGACTTGAAGAAGGTGAACTGGTTACTTGGAGATTCCTTAGGCAACAGAACTCTAAGAAGAGTCAAATCTGATACGAAGAATCTAATATAAGAACATGCCTAAGGTATTTAAGAAAAAGCAAGGTAGGCATGTGTCTACAAGAAATTGCAGGAGAATTAACAGAATATTGAATCAGGTCATATATAGCTTTGTAGGTCCTTTTAAGAATTTGGTGTACAACCACTGTATCTGGAAAACCAGAAGTTAAGTCCTATTAGCCAACAGAAAAATTAGAAATCTTATTGAGTTACATACAACAACAACAAAAAGGAAATAGATAAACAATATATTCAGGGGGAAAAGTATTTGTAATAGCTAAGATATACTATATCTAGTATATCTATATACTATATACTAAAAAGGAAAATGCATTCAGTGTGTTGAAAACAATTCAGAGAAGCAAAAAGGTAGAACAGTTCAACAGACATGGAAATTTTTAAAAATTTATTTTTCATTGTTTCAAAAGATTTTATTTATTTTTTGAGAGAGAGAAAGAGAGAGAACATGAGTGGAGGGGTGAAGGGAGGGACAGAGGGAGAGGGAGAAGTAGACTCTCCACTGAACAGGGAGCCTGACATGTGGGGATGGATCCTGGGACCCTGAGATCATGACCTGAGCCAAAGGCAGACACTTAACTTACAGAGCTACCCAGGTGCTCCAGACATGGAAATTTTATTTACCTTTCTAGAAAAGTCCATGAAAATTAAAATAACAGAAACATATGAACATACGTCTATAAGATGGGAATAAATTAATAAGAAAAAATATAAATCAGCATTTTTGAAGCAGTTTGTTAACCTCTAGTAACTTAGTGACAGTTATTTAAAGTGTGATTTTAAGTTATTGTTCTTATACCTTTTAAAGTCTTTTTATCAGAATTAATTCAAACACTGATTAGAAAGTTTTGACCAGGGGCGCCTGGGTGGCTCAGTGGGTTAAGCCTCTGCCTTCGGCTCAGGTCATGATCCCAGGGTCCTGGGATGGAGCCTCATATCGGAATCTCCACTCAGCAGGGAGCCTGCCTCCCCCTCTCTCTCTGCCTGCTACTCTGCCTTCTTGTGATCTCTGTCTGTCAAATAAATAAAAAAAATCTTAAAAAAAAAAAGAAAGAAAGAAAATTTTGACCATACAGACTGATAGGGTATGTGTATGTCTGTGTGTGTGCACAGAGTATACTCTTATACATATATTCACATAGGTGTTCCTGGATGGGCTCAAGATTGAGAACAAGATGCCCAGTGGTGGGTGGGTGGGTGGGTGGCACCATTCTTTAATCATAAACTTGTCTTTTTTTTTCTCTACATAGTAATATGTATAAGCATGTATAGGTGTATATATTTTTCCAAATTAATATTTATTGTGCATAAATTTTCAAGTTTACAAGAACAGCCTTAATACCCTTTCTTTTATTCCAGTATCCTTATTGGATAGTTGTGGAAACTGAGGCTCCGCCAAACACCCAACTTTACATAGTTTGTGAATAACAATGCCAAACACAGCTTTTTTTCACTTTCTCTCTCTCTCTCTCTCTCTTTCTAACCATGCCAATGTTCTGTTTGGAGTAAGAGCCTGAGAATGTTGAATTAAATGTGCCCACATAATATAAAGCTTACTTGTCTTCTCTGAGTTCTCTCCACATTTTTTCCACTTTGTTTCAGCATCTTCCAACCTTTTAAAAGTTTTTGTGTGAAATAAAGTACCATGCAAAAGTTCTTTGTACTGGAGACAAATTTGTTCTTCGATTATTGTGTTATATTTCCCATTACAGGGACATCAGAGAGAAACATCTGGCAAACAAATTGCCATAGAGTGGAGATGGAGAGTTACTGGGACGTGCATACAGCTCTATGGACAAGTGACAAAGGATTCTGAAGGCATTGATGCCAACACATTCACATTAAAAGAGAGAAAAGAAAGAGCATTTTGTCCCAAGATTTAAAAAAAAAAAAAAAAAGACATATACAAATGTCAACAAAGGTCCATAGCTGCTTTAAATTTTATCCCAAGTGGAAAAAAAAAATGAATTCTTTCAACTTTGTTGAGCACTTTCTTTTGGCAATAAAGATTTTACTTATTTACAACTATATCTTTAATCACCCTGATCTAGATAGTCTACATTTATATAGATAAAACAGCTAAGACCAAAAAAAGAAAAAATAATCTGCCCAAGCTCACAGAGTAAGTTATCAGCTTTGCTAGAACCAGACTTATATTTTCTGACACCATCATACTCCCACTCCTGTCCTCACAGAACAACCTGGATGAGGTAGTGAATGATTACAGAAAACAGAATCCATAGTTAAAGGAACACAAAAGTGGGAAAAAAAAAGTATTATCAAAACCATATACCAACTCTAACTGCATGGAATACATCTTCTGCAACACTGATATCAACTATATATTCATTGGACACAGGATAATTAGTTTCTTGAAGGTGGGAGACAGTTCATTCCTCTCCTATCATTGCCATCTTTGTATCTCTTTATGTCAGTACAACATTTTTCTTCACTTTTCAGTACCTTGAATTCATGGGGTATATCTTTGATTTTTGGTCCTTGGGCCACCTCAATAATGATCACAAAGCAGGTGTGGATAAAAGTTGTTGAGTATGCATGGGTGACACTTCTACTTGTGGACATGGGACCATAGAAAGTTGTTCATGTCTCCTAAACCCTTCACCGCAGTAATCTCTAGTTCTTCTCTCTCTCTCATCTCTCTCTCCCTGAACCCCACCCCTCTGTGCATATGCGGACTGACACTTTCCCAGTACTGTCACTCAGAATATTTCAACATATATGACACTTTATGTTTTAGTGTGGTATCAGAGCTCATTTGTCTACCTCTATCAACTGATCCTCTTTTACTAGAAATACAATTTTGGGGGAGTTTCCTGTAAGCTACTGAATGTTCTAGGTGTTAGGGATAAAATGTGCAGAAACCACTTTTGTACTCATGCAGAAGACTCACAGATGCACGAGGAGCTTGGGAGCACTAAGAACCCTGTTTAGAAGTGACACCTGGGCAGGTAAGTATAGGGAAAGGCAGTGGAGTTTTAGGGGAGGCTTTTTCAGATTGATGGATCTGCATGTATGAAGAGCAAATGGTATATGAAAATTTCTGAGAGAAAATACATGTTCATGATTGTGGACTGTGTACATTTATTTGGAATAATCGGAAGGAAGATAAACTCTGAGAGATGGGAAAGAAAAGTGATAAAATCTGGGAGTAAGCAGTACTAAGTCAGACATGGCTTTGTAAACTGAGCTTAAGAGCTTATATTTTATCAAACGCTTTTATCAAACCCTTAAGACCCTGGTTTTAAGTAAGGGGAATGTTATATTCAGATTGCTTTTAGGAAAGACTACTCAGCTGTGTGAAAAATGGTGAGATGAGCAGCACTGAAAGGGGAGGGGGAGAATGTGTTCCTTCATCTGAAATGTTAACATGATTGGAAACTGGGAGGGCCTGCAGGTATTGGGTCTCTGTCACGTGGTACAATGGGACAGGTAGGATTTGAGATGAAAGTCAACAAAGAGCCTGGCACAAAGTATACACACAAACTGTATTCTGTATGTCTTTTATATGTGTGTGGGAAGGCAGGGTAAGAGCTGGTCTAACTACAGTCAGATCTTCAAGAAGCACCGAGTCTTTCAGGAATTATATCCCAGCTCTTCCAGTATCCTTAAAAAAAAATTTTTTTTAGTTCCATTTTGTATAGGACTGTCTCTAGGTGTTCCTTATCATGAGACAGAAAAAAAAAAAAAAGAAAGGGAGAATGTGATGGCTGGCTCCTCATCCAGTCTTTGAGTGTGACACTGTCTGTTCAAATACACCCTCTTCATGTGTGCATGGAGGAGATCAAGGGAGACATTATTATCCTCACCTTTAGATGTTTTTGGTGTCTGTGTCTCCTTGAGAGCCTGTGGTGGAGTAGTAAGGTGGTAAGAGGGCCGTATGGACCATATACTTACTATTCACCATTCATTAACTCCTACTCTATTTGATGGAAAGGAGGCATATAATGCCTTTTTTTAAGCAGAGGTTAATTTTATGTGTCAACTTAACTGGGCCATGGAATTTCCAGATACCTACCTAAACATTTTTTTCTTGTGTGTGTTTGTGAGCTACTTCTTGAAAAGATCTGAGTTGGTAGACTGAGGAAAGAGCTGAACGGAACAAAAAGGTAGAGGAAGGTTGAACCCACCCTATACCTGAATGTTTGAGCTGAACACGGGTTTTCTCCAGCCCTCCAACTGGGACTTTAACCATCTGTACTCCTGGCTCTCAAGTTTTTAGGCTTGGACTAGAATCTACACCACTGGGGCTCTAGCTCTCAGGCTTTCCTGGGTCACCAGTTTGTAGACCACATAATCACATGAGCCAATACCTTCAAATCAGTCTCCTAGATAGATAGATAGGTAGATCAATAGGAATATAGATAGAGATTTTTCTGCTTCCCTGGAGAACTGTGATGTATACAGATGGTAAACAATGAAAAGTATGTTAAAAGGTCATTATGGAAGAAGAGAATGTGTTGCAGTGAAACATCTTTCATTTCTATAGTTCCAACTGCTTTGGAGTCAGGGGGAATTTCTACAGGGATGGCAGTTTGACAGCAAATGGCTGAGTTTCTAAAAGACTGCACGATCACTTTTCTAAATAAATTGTGAGGTATCTCTTCATTGAGATAAAATGCAAGGATCCCGTTTAAAGGAATGCTATAACCCCAATCCGCCTGACAAACAAGTCAGTCTTAAATGTCAAACAAAAACATCACATTTCTGTGAAACTTCCCCAATCCCTCAGGCAGAGAATGTTCATGACTTCCTTTGTGCTCTCAAAAAACCATGTACACTGTATATTATATAATACAACTTTGTATTTTACTGTACAGTTTAATTTTGCATTTGTATGTAAATTGGCATCACAAATATATTAAGATTAGGTTGTTTTTATCATGCCTTACATCTGTGTATTCAGAACCTTCACATGCAAAAAAAAGGTGGTCAGCAAAAAAATTGCCTTTTAAATGAGTGACTCAATCAACATAGATTTTCTGAAACATCTCCTAAAAATATTTTTTAAAAGGATTATTCATCCATTTTGGGGGGTGGCATGAGGGACAAAGTGAGAGGTAGCAGGGAAGCAGGTTCCCCACTGAGGGTGGAGCCTGAGATGTACGGCTCCATCTCAGGACCCTGAGATCCTAACCCTAGCCCAAATCAAAAGTTGGACACTTACCTGACTGAGCCACCCAGGCACCCCCTAAAAATATTTGTTAATATTTTGGGAGGAAATAATTATAGACTGATAAGAAATAGCAAAAATAGTACTAAGAAATATTCCTTGCATCCATCCCCCCTCAGCTTCCTCTAGTGATAACATCTTATGTAATATCTTGCATATTATACCTTATCAAAAGAAGGAAACAGGTATCGCTACAATGCAGTTACCTAGATCTTACTTGGATTTCATTTACTTTTGCATGCCCTGATTTTTTCTTTTTCTATTTCTTTTTTGTAAGTTTGTGTGTACAGTTCTATGAGGTTTTACCACCTGAACAGATTTGTATAACAGAGATAAAGAACTGCATGCCTTTCTGTATTTTCATTGTTAGTGGATAAGCAAGCCACTGATTCCTGTACATTGACTTTGTATCCTGCCACATTACTGAATTGCTGTATGAGTTCTAGTAGTTTGGGTGTGGAGTTTTTTGGGTTTTCCATATAAAGTGTCATGTCATTTGCGAAGAGAGAGAGTTTGACTTCTTCACTGCTAATTTGGATACCTTTTATCTCTCTTTGTCATCTGATTGCTGTTGCTAGGACTTTTAATACTATGTTGAATAAGAGTGGTGAGAGTGGGCAACCTTGTCGTGTTCCTGATCTCTATGGGAAGGCTGTGAGCTTTTTCCCATTGAGGATGATATTTGCTGTGGGTTTTCCATAGACAGATTTTATGAATTTCAGGAATGTTCCCTCTATCTCTATACTTCAAAGCGTTTTAATCAGGAACGGATGATGTATTTTGTCAAATGCTTTTTCTGCATCAGAGGACCATGTGGTTCTTCTCTCTTCTCTTACTGATTTATTCTATCACATTGATTGATTTGCAAATGTTGAACCATCCTTATAACCCAGAGATGAATCCCACCTGGTCATGGTGGATAATTTTTTTAATGTGCTGTTGGATCCTGTTTGCTAGGATCTTGTTGAGAATCTTAGCATCCATATTCATCAGTGATATTGGTCTGAAATTCTCCTTTTTGGTGTGGTCTTTGCCTGGTTTGGGGATCAGGGTAATGTTGGCTTCCTAAAAGGAGTCTTGAAGTTTTCCTTCTGCTTCCATTTTTTTAAAGAGCTTCAGAAGAATAGGTATTACTTCTTCATTGAAAGTTTGATAGAGGGCGCCTGGGTGGCTCAGTGGGTTAAGCCACTGCCTTCGGCTCAGGTCATGATCTCAGGGTCCTGGAATCGAGTCCCGCATCGGGCTCTCTGCTCAGCGGGGAGCCTGCTTCCCTCTCTCTCTCTCTGCCTGCCTCTCCGACTACTTGTGATTTCTCTCTGTCAAATAAATAAATAAAATCTTTAAAAAAAAAAAAAAAAGAAAGAAAGTTTGATAGAATTCCCCAGGGAATCCATCAGATCCTGGGCTCTTGTTTTTTGGGAGGTTTTTGATCACTGCTTCAATCTCGTTACTAGCATCAGGGAGATTCAAATTAAAACCACATTGAGATACCGTCTTACACCAGTTAGAATGGCCAAAATTAGCAAGACAGGAGATAACATGTGTTGAAGAGGATGTGGAGAAAGGGGAACCCTCTTACACTGTTGGTGGGAATGCAAGTTGGTGCAGCCACTTTGGAGAACAGTGTGGAGATTCCTTAAGAAATTAAAAATAGAGCTTCCCTATGACCCTGCAACTGTACTACTGGGTATTTACTCCAAAGATACAGATGTAGTAAAAAGAAGGGCCATCTGTACCCCAATGTTTATAGCAGCAATGGCCACGATTGTCAAACTGTGGAAAGAACCAAGAAGCCCTTCAACAGATGAATGGATAAGGAAGATGTGATCTATATACACTATGGAGTATTATGCCTCCATCAGAAAGGATGAATACCCAACTTTTGTAGCAATATGGACAGGACTGGAAGAGATTATGCTGAGTGAAATAAGTCTAGCAGAGAGAGTCAACTATCATATGCTTTCACTTATTTGCGGAGCATAATAAATAACATGAAGGACATGGGGAGATGGACAGGAGAAGGGAGTTGAGGGAAATTGGAGAGGGAGATGAACCATGAGAGACTATGGACTCTGAGAAACAACCTGAGGGTTTTGAAGGGGCGAGGGGTGGGAGGTGGGGGGAGCCAGGTGGTGATTATTATGGAGGGCACACGTTGCTTGGAGCACTGGATGTGGTGCAAAAACAATGAATTCTGTTACGCTGAAAAGAAATTTAAAATAATAATAATAAAAAAAAGAACTGTGTGCCACCACAGAGGAACTCCGTTGTGTTCATCCGTTCTGGACACTCTCTCCCTCTATTCCCTAAAGCCTGATAACCACTGATGTGGTCTCCATCTCTATAATTTTGTTACTTTGAGAATGTTATATAAATGGAATCATATGCCATGTAACCTTTTAAGACTGTGATTTCTTCACTCAGTATTATGACCTTGAAATCCATATAATTTACCGCATTTATCTATAGTGTCTTCTTTCCTATTGCTGAGTAGTATTCCATGGTATGGATGTACCAGAGTATGTTTAGCCAGACTCCTAAGAGTTTTATTTGATTTTTCCATTTTTTCCCCCTGAGTACCATCTAATGTTTATACTTCTCACAGAAAATATAGTTAAAAACCTTTTCCTTAAAAACAAAACAAAACAAAACAAACAAACAAACAAAACACCTTTTTTCCTCAGGACCCTTTGTGTGCTTCCAAGTAAGTTCTTTAAAAAAAAAAATTTTTTTTTCAGTTCAATTAACCGCCATATAGAATATCATTAGTTTCAGATGTAGAGTTCCATAATTCATCAGTTGCACAAAACACCCAGTGCTCTTCACACCACCTGACCTCCTTAATGCCCATCACCTAGATACCCTGTCACCATCTACCTCCTCTCCAGCAACCCTCAATTTCTCTCTGATAGTTAAGTCTTTCATGGTTTGTCTTCCTCTCTGATTTCTTCCAATTTGATTTTTCCCTCCCTTCCCCTATGATCCTCTTCACTAAACAAGTTCTTTATAAGCCATGCCTCTTAATCCAAAGTCCCTTCTGTGCCAGAGAGGAATGACTAGATATCTACCTTGGCTTTCCAGAATTCTCTAACTCAGTACTAGCAATAGCTAATTCCCTGTAGTAAAGACATAATGTTTATAGAATCCTGACAAGAGTTTGGAACTGTACCGATTCACAGTAAGTAATTTTGGGAAGTGTTCCTAATTCACTCTACTCCTCTTGTCCCATTAATCTTTTACTCCAAGTTTTTTTTGTTTTTTTTTTTGGCAACACACTTTTATATGTTATCATAAAGAATTTCTTTTTTCTAAACTGTGAATAATTCAGTGAGTCTGAGAGTTTGTTCTTTGGGTGGAAAAGTTTTTAAAGGATTATCAGTGATATTTGATGTAGCTGCTGCAAGAACTAAACTTAACAAATCAATATACACTTACAGTCTCCCCAGTGACTTGGGTGGGGAGGAGACGGTGGTGGTAGAAGTGAGAAAGCCTTCCACAACATTTTCTACTCTAAATGGTGGGTTTGGCATTTTTTCAGTACAATAATGATTCAAACACACAAAAGGAATCCCCACAATGCTAAATAAGGAGCAGTTTGTGTTTTCCTTCACACTTTCTTTTTTTCCCCCCCTCTCATCCTGAGATTAGGGCAAAGAATGGGGAAGGAAAAAAAAAAAGTAATGAAAGTCTAACTCAGTGAAAGCCAAGTGCTTTCTCTATTAGGAGTACAAAGAGGGAGACATCCCAAGGACTATCGTGTATATTCTGGAAGGAATGCCTGCCCCCAGAAATAGCAAGCTTAACCTTCTTCAAGTCTCATTTTTCTGAATTATCAAGGCTCAATCTTGCTCTTTTGTTACTGGATACGTCTCCCACAGAACTCAAATACCTCTTTCCACTGACCCTGGAACTGAGGGTGGACGTAGCAGGGAGGTAGGTAAGGACGGAACCAGTGTATTTTATGTTTCTTATAATCACTTTCTTTCAGGTGCTTTCCGGGGACTGCCTGATCCCTTCACAATGCTTCTGCTCCTGATCAAGGGAAAGAAATGTGATCTCCCAGTCTCCTTGTAGCTCTCCTTCACAAAAATGATTCTCTTGTACTGAAACCAAAACGAATTCTAGGGCATGGCTGAAAAGTAAGCATTCTTGGCCTGTTTTCAATTTCTCCGATCCCCAGCTATGACGGGAAATTGTTAAGCAGTCTTTCTCATGGCTTCTTTCTGTTTTTACTATTTTGGTTTCCTTTATATGAATCATTTTTCACTGTAGTGAAAAAAAGCAAAGGAGGAAAAGGCAACACAGTGCCATAGAATATAATGTTTGGTCTCTGCCGAGTTCCTTTAACTCAAACCATTAGTTGGGGCATTTCTAGGCTGGTTTTCTGACTGGAAAGGGATTTAAAAATTAGAGAAACTAAAAATAGCCCTCATGCTGAAGGTCAGAATTCAACTAGAAGTATTCACTGCCTCTAAGAATGTTAGGGGGATTTCCAGAAGGATCTTGCCTCAAAACCTCTCACTTGGGATCTCTAATTTTTACATGTGAGTTCAAGATTAAAACAGATATTTCCTATTCTCTTAATATTTCTGGAATGATTTCTATTCCAAAATTGGATAGAATAGGAACAAAATCATGGCATTTCCCAACTCTTGGTGCATGCTGTGAGTAGAAATCTGACTTTGTAGAGAGGATTAAATTTTGAAGACAGGCAGGCCTGGTTGTATTTTCTCATTTTGTTATGCATGAGAAACTGATTTTTGGAGATGCCCATCACCACTGTGATATGGAACAGTGTAATTCTACCTTTCTTATAATGCTAGTTGTGGCATTGTAATGTGCACAGAATATCCAACCTACTGCTTTGCACATGGGGTTCAATGAAATGTAATTTCTGAGAAAAAACAAACAAACAAACTTAGATCAATTAGGCTTTAAAAATAGTTGACTCAGGCTCCCTGCATTTACAAACAGGAAATCAAACCTAGAGACGTGAATTTACTAACACAGAAAGCTAGTATTAGAGATCTTCTGAGTCCCTGGCTGATATATGTAGAGTAGTTTTGACTTACATTTATAACTTCTGTGTACATTTTTAAATATTTATAGTACATAGATGCTCAGTACTTACAATAAATAGTCCCAGAGTAAATCTGACATATATCCATTAATATAAAACCATAAACACAGGTGAAGGATGATGATTACTCAAATAAAAATAGAAATAAAACAGATTCTGCCAGATCCAAACCAAAGACTGAATTCAATATGAAGATAAAACACGAGTTCACTTATTTTTATCATTTTCAGCCTACCTCTGACTCTGTTACCCAATAAATGTTATGCTGGGACTGTTATGTAACATCCCCAATTCAGCTGTTGTTCCAGTAGATGACATTAAAACTCCTTCAGCTGCCCTTAAGATAATGTAACAAATGGGTTTTACTTCCTCAGAATTTCTGGCAATGATTGAAAACTTATTCAACATATGTCTAGAAAGACAAGCTGTGGAAAAGGACAGAAACATAATTATTCAAGTTATTAAGTGTATTCCTAAACTTATCTCAGAATAATAGGGCTGACAGCTCCTACTAGATGAGGGAGACTTATAGCCCATTGCCTGGGACCTCATGGTGAGAGTGAGCAGGGACAAAGATGGATATAAAAATGCACAGAGGTTGAAGGATGTACGTTCATGTCTAGTATTAAAGATATGATTTAACTTTTGGAAATACATCAATGACATGATATATAAACAGCCTCCTGTATCTCCTCTACATTGCATTACTGAAACAAAATAGGACTTTCAGTTTATAAAGTTTGATAACACTTAAGTAAACTGCTATTCAGATGATTCTTTTTTACCTTCTTAACAAATTTTTAAATGAATAGTACAATATTGTTAACTATACACACATTGTTGTACGGCAAGTCTCTAGAACATTTTGTCTTGCATGGTAAGAAGCTATACTGATCAGACAGCAATTCCCCTTTGCCCCCTCCCCATTCTACTTTGTACTTCTAAGAATTTGACTACTTTATATACTTCATGTAAGTAGAATCATGCAGTGTCCGACATAATTGAGATCAGGATCTTAGAGAGATGCTTGTACTCCTGTGTTCATGGAAGCATTATTACACACAAGAGACTTAAAAAAAAAATCTCTGTTTCCATCAATGGATTAGTGAATAAAGAAAACATGGTATATATACACAATGGAATTTTATTTAGCCTTAAAAAAGAAAGAAATTCTGTCATATATTACAACAAGGATGAATCCTGAAGGAATTATGCTATGTAAAAAACCCAGTCTTGGAGGGCAAAACCTGTAAGAGATCCTTTAAGGCTATAATTTTTAGAGGCATAATCTGCTTTTCTTTTTGAAATTAAGGTTTTTACATTTTAAAAATGTATTCTATTTATTTGGGAGAGAGAAAGTGTGCATATTGCAGGGAGGGGCAAAAGGGAGGGAGAAGCAGAAGCAGACTCCCTGCTGAGCCCCAGGCATTGAGCCCCAGGTGGGGCTTGATCCCAGGACTCCGGGATCATGACCTGTGCCAAAGGCAGATTCTTAACCCACTGAGCCACCCAGGTGCCCCAGAAAGTAAGGTTTATTTAAAGATAAACTATACTGTTATACTCATTTGTACAGTCAAAACTAAAGGCTTCATGCTATTGCTTAAATAGGGTTTTATTCAGAGTAATTATCAAAACATTTCTCATAAAGTGTTTGAGACTAACTCCTTATAGATAATATAAAAATTACCAGGAAGAAACAGTTTAATATTATATTAGTATTATATAATCTAAAAAAGAGGACTTTAACTCTTTGGGTATCAGTTTTCTTAGTGGGTCAGGGGGTGAGGGTAGGGAAGGTGAAGCTTTTGCAACTATAAAGGGATCCTGATAGTTCTAAAAGTTTACGGAAGTCAACATGGTATGGAGTTAAAATATTTTCCAAAGGATCTGGAGTCAGAAAGCCCAGGTTTGAATTTGATTATATCACTAAATAACTTTGTGGTCTGGTTTTATAGTCTTGGTTTCTTCATCTATAAAATGATGCTGATGCCAGCTGCTTTCCAGTTTGTGTGTGTAAACCATGTGCCACTGTTGTATATATGAATATATTTTTCACCTCCTAAACACATGAGTATTCTCTAATGATTCTATAATTAGTATTAGTCAATAGGATATATTTCATCCTAAGGGCCTACTTGATGTCTTTTACTGTACTCTCTATCAGGATCATGAGGACACAGGATTCTTCCCATCATGGATTTAAGTGAATCTAAAGTTGTTTGGGAGGATCCCAGAATTGAGGGGAAGGACCTGGAATCTGAGATCTAAAAATGATGGGCCACCCAGGAAGGCTAAACCAAAGACAAGTCATGATCCAAGACTCAACTCTCATCTCATGATGAGATTAAGAAACACTGTAAATTTCTGGGACAGAAAAGATTTCTTAATATCTATTTATTTTAAAAATATTTTCCTAGGGATGCCTGGGTGGCTCAGTCAGTTAAATGTCTGCCTTTGACTCAGGTCATGATCCTAGGGTCCTGGGATCAAGTCCTGCATCAGGATCCCTGCTCAGTGAGGAGCCTGCTTTTTCCTCTGCCTGCAGCTTCTATGCGTGCTCTCTCTCTCATTTTGCTTCTAACAATAAAATCTAAAAAAAAAAAAAAAAATAGTTTCCTAGACAGATACTCAAGGACAATATCGATTTGTTTTTCCCAATAGACCTTCTGTATCTCATGAAACTATTCTAAGTATTTGTGGATGCCTTGCTGGCACTGTTGTGGATGGAAAAGCTGGGCTGAAAGATGTGAAAACCCATCTTTTAGGAGACTTGTCGGACCAGATGGTGCTTGATAGAAAATAGAGAGCTTGCACATGGCTGGCAATAGAAAGGCCTCAACCATGCCTCAAATACTTGGGATAGGTAAAGTCTAGTGTACTCTATGAGACAAGCAAGAATTCCTCTCCATATATTTATTTGTGTTGACTGAGAAGTGGGCTTGGGCCCTATCATAGATCTTTTCAGTGAAAAAGGAAAAGAAAGAGGGTGAGAGGAGTGCTTTGGATGGACTGAAAAAAAAAAAAAAAAAAGTCATCCAAACAAAACATTATGATGCTTCTGACATCCATTTACCTAACAGAACTTTATTATATTTCCTTTTTAGAGTCAATTATATAAACCATCTTTTATCTCTTAGCTGGGACCACCTTCCATTTATTTAAAACCTTTTCATAAATATTACAGAAGGGAACCAATGCCACCTGAACACTTGAGTTTATTTTGTGTAATATATGTTGAAGCCCAACAAGTCCAACATGCCTTTTTCTGGCTTTTCCCTTTTTCATTTCATTTTACTAAGAAAAAAAAAAAAAAGAGGAGATTGAAATTCTGCCTGATTCTATGTTACTTAGTACTTATTAACTTGTCAGCAGTTCTTATTCTTTAAAAATACTGCATTTTAATTCATTCCTGGAGGCTATGCTACCCAAGAGAAAATATTTGCAGGAGCACTATAATATCTGACCCAAAATTTTTATTCTCAATTGCTCCTATTCATATAGTTTTCAGTCAGGACTGATGTCCTCTGGTAGAAACAATCATTATTCATATATTCATTAATCTGGATTGTGTTAACTATTGATGGCTTTAGAAATTCATCTTATGTGAACTCCCTTGCGTTCATTGGAACATTTAATGGTAACTGTTGAGTGGTGATGCATTTTAGCACTTCAGAGTAGGTATAAAATGGCATTTATTTAAATAAAACTATCATCAAAATAGCATATTAATTAGAAATATTTTATTACTATGGTACTAATGAGGAAACTAAGATCAGGGAAGTTGAATGACAGCTTACTGAACATTTAGCAGCAATATAACACCCATGGGTGCAATGCACAGAAGTGAGTGCACCTGGGCCTCAGATAGCTCTCTCAGTGTTTTGTCACGCCATAGTGCTTGCTTTTAACAACTATTCTGGGTTCTCAGCTTTCTCTGGGTCTTCATAGCAGTCATTCAAGATTTCAACCTTTGAATTGCCAGGTACTATGAGAGGTTTCTTCCCATGGCACAGCTAGTACTTAGTACCACAAAGAATGTTCTAATAAATGTCAAATCACATTATTGTTAGTTCCTAGAGCTCATTAAGTGATTTTGTCTAAATTCATAATGTTTTTATTTGATCCAAAAGCTTTGAGTTATTTCTAAATATATACATGACACTGGCTAAGATTGAAATACCTGTTAGTTAATGATTTTAACAATGGGTTGGAAAGCACTGCTTATTTTTTTTATGGAATTAAAAAGATGGCAAAAAAATTTTTGTGCTTACAATTCCGTCGATGATGTTAATCATTTCCTTAAAGTAATGACATAAATCACTGGTGTCTGTCATCCAATAATTATATGCCTGGCTACGTCTGCTCAACTGAAAATAAGTTTCTATCACATAATACTTTTTATAAAAGAAACACACATTCTTCTTCAAGCATTTAAACAAACACTGGTAATTTGGCATCCATGTCTTTTATTTCATTTACACTGCACCACACACATTAAAATTAGTCTGGGCAATAATGTGTTAAAATCAACAAATAATGTGCATATTAAACTCAGCTACAGGGTGCATGTAAACCTCAAAACTTTGGGATGAAAACAATATTCTGGAAGTCAATGACAAGGACTGTATCTTAATCATGTTTGTGCCACCAAAGCACTGAAAATATATATCCTCGTAGATGGAATAATTTGGCAACATATGCTGTTATTTTGCCTCTTTTTTTGGAGCTAACAAATTTATATCAAGTTTTTGCTTGCAAACAACAAAACACAACTGGATAACTCAAGAGGAAAGTAAGTTTAATAGAAGGTCCATAAGGAAGTAAGAGAACCAAAGGGGGCCCATCTGTGGTCACTGCAGATTCCATCACTGCTTCTGGCCCTGCTTCTCATCTCAAGTAATGGATGTGGGTATCTCCACTTCAAAATGAATTCTGAACTGTCTTTACACTTTGAATTCCCAACTCGAGATTCCAAGTACTGGGCAAAAGCACTAACTTGCCATTAAGAGGTAAGGTGAGGTAACCGTGTTACAAGTAACGAAAAATTGGAGGGGACGGTATTGGACACTTCGGCTTTTCAGATGTGAGCACAGGAATTACAAAGAGATGGCAACTGTTTCCCAGGAAATGACTGAAAAAGGCTGGTTTGATTTCACTGAATAAGCACAATATTTTCATTACTGAAAAGAGTTAATCTGGGTGGCGGTTAGGGGAAGGGAAACAAAAATGTAAGGCTAGAACACTTGTGTTCAAACATATTCTTAGCTACTGATTAAATTTGGGATCAAAATATAACTCTTCAGTAAAAATGAGAATGGTCAAACAGCAGAGCACTTTTCAAGTTGGAGAGGTGTCTGTTGAATTTTAGCAAGTGTGCTAAATGAATGGGGCAGATATATCAAAATAGCTTTTAAGCCATTTTTCATTTGATTCCTGGGCCCTACCAGACAGATAGAAAGAAAAATCACATTTTTATGTTAATTGCGGGCCTCCATTCTACAAGTCTGACCCCTGAGTTCTTAACAAATATGCCAGGGCAAACTGAAATCATAAACCAAATTCCACAACATAGCTGTTACAGCCAGTTCACCCCAGCCATACTCTCCAAAAAACCTAATGAATCTATTAAGATCTTATAGATGTTACCAAAGAAACAATAATACATGATTTAAAAGATACAGAAAATCCTTACACAAATTGTCAGATGCATACAATCATAAAGTGTCTGATAAACATACCAGAGATTTCTATGAATGAAGTTAAACACATATATTTGACTTGTTTATTTGAATATCACTTTGGTTGTGTAAGGGCTTTCTTAGCCACAAAAATAGTTTCTTCTCTCTTAATAAAAATGACAAAGATGACAACAACCAACCATAACTTGCCTTTGCTGAATCAAACCTATAATCAAAGATTTATTTTATCCACATAATGACATGATGAATAATTAATGCTTTCCCTCTAAAATCTGTTCTATTTTAATTTTAAACTAATTTAAAATATATATGTTCCTGGTAGCCTGTTAGCAAAAATAATCGGCAAGCCCTGGATCTTGCCATTCTCGGAAAATGCAACAACTGCAAGTTTCCAGGGTAATGCTGGCTCTGGGACTGAACCACTAGCTCCTGGTTTCATTCATAGTTCCCACTTCTGCCCTTTGTCCGCATCTTGATTTCCATGCATCAGTCCTGAAAGCCTCTAAGACCAAGATTCAAATGATTTTCTTTTCCTCTTCCTGCTCTGATAAGCAAATATCAGAAATATACAAACTCTAATCCTAACTAAACAACCCTGACATCATTCCCGGTGTCCAGATGGGTGGATATTATTATCCTTACTGGAGATACACATTAACAGAAATTCAGTGGGTTAAAGTCACTTGCCCCAGTATAGCTTTTCTGATATTTTTATATAAAAATATGCCTTAAAAATCCCCTAAGTGAGCATAAATGTAGGAAAAAAAACCTCTTCATTTTTTATAATCCATACCTCTAAAATTTTATTAGGTACTGAGAAAAAGAAATCAAATATTTTAAAATTACTTGAAAAGTTCATTTAAGTAACATGAAGTTCTTTTGAACTTAACTGATCAACCTAATCATTTTGGATCATCTCATAATCTATTAATCAAGCTAACTGTTGATCTCCCCACCCAATATATTATTTCCACTTCTGAGAATAAGAACACAAACGTATCACCCCCCAAAGCACACACACACTTTTAATTCCCAGTTTTTTATAGTGAAAAGTCTGATAAGGGTCTCATGCTTCATTCTGTTCATACCTTTCCATTACGCCATTACCAATGATCATTTCTGCTACTGTGCCTGTCTCTCCTACTCTTTATATAAAAATGAAAATATGAATATAAATATAAATATATAGCTTCTGAAAAATGTTCCAGTGTCCTTGTACACACTGTTTCCCCTGCAGGAAATACCCTTAGGTATCTCCTTCTACATACTAGTCAGACATTACTTCCTCTATGAAGATTTATGTATAAATCAGAGCTAATGATTGCAAGTAACCGAATATCCAAACTAGTAGAAAGAATGCAAGTTATCAGATAAACTTCAACACCTCATCCTCTGCATCCCACTTAACCTTGAACTTGATTTTGATCTTTGTTTTAAAATCAATCTATCTATCTATCTATCTATCTATCTATCTATCTATCTATCTCAGTAGAGACTGATGCCTCAAGCCAGCATCTGATATAGAATAAGAATTAAGTAAGTGTTGTTTGAGTGAATTTTAGATCTGAAGGTTCTTATAATCAAAGAAGGGAATTAGAGAATTCCCTTATCTCTTGATATATATCAGGTGTCAACAGCATGACTTTTGATGCACTCTCCTTAAACAACTGTACTGACCCGCACACAACCTTAACAAACTGAGTTTTAAATTTGTGGAAGGAGGAGAATAAGGTATGAGAGAAAGAAAGGGAGAGTGAGAGAAAGGCTTTGGCCAACTCTAGAATGAAGAAACTTCTGTGTTCTGAACTTGTGAGATGAAGAGAGTGCTATTTATGAAGTATAGTTTTCTATAAAAATAGGCTCATATTGATTTTGATGACTTTTCTTTTTTATATCCCAAGCATCTGGTGAATATTATTGTTGAGTTAAAGCTTGGTGCCTCAATCCAGGCAGTAAATGCAGTTCAGTGGGTGAGCCAGACCTCTTGTGAGTCAAGAATCCTTGATCATAAATCTCAAAATAACAAACATTCATCAAAGGTCTTGTGACACATTTTTTTTTCCACTTTAAGTTCTACACTTTCTGGTTATATCCTACAAGGAAATAAGCAAGCAATGCCTAGCACATTATTTATCAGACACTATGATGTACTTTTATATTGCAAATATATTTAGAGTATTTTTACGTTGTGCCATACTAGTGCATATCCTGGATTTGTATATTATACTTTCCCTAGAAGTAGAAGATGCGTTCTTTTGAAAACGGGATATGTATAGAGAAATATTAAAAGTGTTTCTGAATAGCGACATAATAGAAATTTCTTTATTTTAACACAAACCACAACAACAATACTGAGAAATACTTGAATTTTGAGATATATAAATCTTAGGAAAAAAATGTGTTTCTCCCCCACTGCATGGAGTTGCAAAACCTGGGGAGAGTAAATATAGCATCTATTTGAGGACTCTGAAAACTACAGACTAGCAGGTAGATTGAGAAAGAAGACAAGAATCAAAGTAAACAATAAAATTATCATTTTTTTCTCCCTTCTGATGTCTTTCAGCATGGACTCAAAGCATCCCCAAACCAAGAAGTGGACCTCTGCCCAGACAAAGAGGGGTAATAAAGAATCCCAGTATACTTTTCTCATGATCATTAGGAAAGACATCTTCAAATGCTCACAGATAGTGAAAGAAATCTATTTTCTATTATTTTCTCTTCTCCTTTTTCCTGTGCCCAAGACAAGCCCACAGGAGCCTAAAGTTCTCAGGTCAGGGAAATTTCCTCTCCGATTTTAGGAACTTTGATTTCAGGAGAGTGGGATGAAGCCCCTGATTACTTTTTTCCTCCCTCTTTCCCCTTGCTATGTGGCCCCAATGCAGGCATTTTTGTGGGAAGTCTATAGCAAAAAACTGTGAAACCCCAGGTTTCTGAATGAAGGACCCAAAGGAGAGCCCTGGGAAGTCCGAAATAGGAGCAGTCAGGGAAACCGACGACATACAGTTGTTTAGGAACACTTGGGATTACCCCATGAGCTGTTCTTGCCTCACTCTGACCCTAAAGGCACGGATAAGCCTACAGGAGAGACCGACTGCTAGTTCCCAGAATGGCCACTAGGTAGTACAATGGGAAAAGTTCTGAATTCATCTGCAAAAGCTCTGGAAAAAACAATGAAACTTTAAATACTAATTTAATTGTCAAATTATCAACAGTCAAATTATCTGTCATCCTTATGATTTTGATAGTTTGTGGTATTTCAGGAAATAGTCCTATTGTATACAAATTGTTGAATGTACGCATTATAAAATTGTTTTTAGTAGTCCCTTAAAATTCTGTAATGTCTATGGGATCTGTAGTGATCTCTTTTCTTTCATTCTTAACATTTTATATGGCTTCATTAAGATATCATTGATATAAAAATTAAACATATATAATGAATGAATTTTGATGAGTGTGGACTTACGCATACAATTTTGATATCATCACCACAATCAAGATAAAAAACTAAGATTATAAAATCACTTACAAAAGATTTTCTGTGTCTTTTTGGGGGAGATCTACCCTCTTAACTAGCTTTTGAGTACACAACACTATGTATTGTTAAATATAGGCAAAATGTTGTAGATTTCTAGAACTTAATCACTTTGTAAAACTGAAGCTTTATACACACTGAATAACAACTCCTTATTTCCCCCTTTTCCCCATCCCCTTTCCCATATTCCCCATCCCCTAACAATCGCAAGTCTATTTTCTGCTTCTTTAAGTCTGATTACTTCATATACCTCCTATAAGTGGAATCATGCAATATTTTTCCTTCTGTGATTGACTTATTTTACTGAGTATAATATCTTCCAGGTTCATCTATGTTGTCACAAATGGTAAAATTTCCTTCTTTTTTAAGGCTGAATAATATCCCATTATATGCATATAATAAATTTTCTCTATCCATTCATCTGTCTATAGATATTTGGGCTGTTTCCAGATCTTGGCTATTGTGAATAATGCTGCAGTGAATATGGCAAGTGCAGATCCTGATTTCAATTACCAAGAAAATTCCAAAGACAGTTTTTTTAGAAATAGAAAAATAATCCAAAAACTCACGTGAAATAACAAAATATCTAGAATATCCAAAGTGATCCTGAGAATGAAGAATAAAGCCAGAATCATGACGTTTCATGATTAAAACAATATGATATTAGCATAAAGAGAGGCACATAGATGGATATAGATTAGAGAGCTCAGAAATCAACCCATGCATTTACAATCATCTGATCTTTGATAAGAGGGTCAGGAATACACACCAGGAAAAAGATAACCTCTTTAAAACATAATGCTAAAAAAACAGGATACCCAAATGCAAAAGAATGAAATCAGACTTCTAACTTTTTGTTTGTTTGTTTAGAGAGGGAGAGAGAGATGATGGGGAGAGCCAGGTGGAGAGGAAGAGAGAAATTCTTAAGCAGGACCCACATTCTGCATGGAACCCAGTGTGGGGTTCAGTCTCACAACCCAACGATCATGACCTGAGCCAAAATCAAAAGTCAGATGTTTAACTGACTGAGCCACCCAGGCACCCCTCCCTCTTTCACCATACACAAAAATGAACTCAAAATGGATTAAAGACTTAACACAAGACCTAAAACTGTAGAACTCCTAGAAAAAAACATAAGAGAAGTGATTTCATGGAAATCATGGAAATAATTTCACGGATGTGACACCAAAAGCACAGGCAACAAAACCAATAATAAACAAGTGAGAATATATCAATCTAATAAGTTTCTGTACAGGAAAGGAAAAAATAGAGTAAGAAGGCAACCTACAACCCAAACCATATAACTGATAAAGGGTAACTCCCCAAATACATAAGGAGTTCCTACAACTCAATCTCTCTCTCTCTCTCTCACACACACACACACCAATAAGTACCCTAATTAAAATAGGCAAAGGACCTGAATAGACATTTCCCCAAAGAAGACATACAAATAGCCAACATGTACACAAAAAGTTGTTCAAATCATTAATCATAAGGAAAATGAAAAACACAAAGAGATATGACTTTACACCAGTAAGATGGCTATTATTAAAGAAAAAAAAAAAGGTAAATGTTGGCAAAGAGATAAAGAAACTGAAAAGTTTAAATACGCTATTGATGGCAATGCAAAATGATGCACCCGGTATGTAAAACAGTATAGAGGTTCCTTAAAAAATCAAAACTAGAACTGCAAATCGGAAGCATGATAATATATCACCTTACAGCTATAAGAATGGCTAGATCCAAACAGACAAAAACAACAAGTGTTGGTGAGGATGTGGAGAAAAAGAAACTCTTGTGCACTCTTGGTGGCACTGGTTACACCAGTTTTCTTGGTGTGGCCACTGTGGAAAACAGTATGGAGGTTCTTCAAAAAGTTAAAAATAGAGGTACCATATGACCCAATAAACCCACTGTGGGATATTTACCCAAAGAAAACAAAACCACAAATTTGAAAAGATACATGCACCCCTGGGGCACCTGGGTAGCTCAGTCAGTTAAGCATCTGACTTTTTCTCAGGTCTTCATCTCATGGTCCCAGGATGGAGCCCCACATCAGGCTCCATGCTCAGCAGGAAGTCTGCTTTTTCTTCTCCCTCTGCCCACCCCCACCCCCACACTCTCTCTTTCTCTCAAATAAATAAAATCTTTTTAAAAAGATAAATCCACCTGGGTGGCTCAGTGGATTAAAGCCTCTGCCTTCGGCTCAGGTCATGGTCTCAGGGTCCTGGGATCAAGCCCCACATCAGGCTCTCTGCTCAGCAGGGAGCCTGCTTCTTCCTCTCTCTCTGCCTGCCTCTCTGTCTACTTGTGATCTCTGTCTGTCAAATAAATAAATAAAATCTTTAAAAAAAAGGATATATGTGCTCCTATGTTTAATATAGCATTATTTATAACAGCAAAGACACTGGAAGCAACCTAGATATTTATCAATAGAAAAATGGGTAAGGAAGATGTGGTACATACATGCACACACACATACACATAAATGTTGGAATTTTATACAGCCAGGAAAAAGAAAAAAGGATGAGGGAACCTGAGTGGCTCAGTGTGTTGAGCCTCTGTCTTCGACTCAGGTCATGATCCCAGGGTCCTGGGATCGAGCCCCGCATTGGGCTCTCTGCTCAGCAGAGCTTGCTTCCTCCTCTCTCTCTGCCTGCCTCTCTGCCTACTTGTGATCTCTGTCTGTCAAATACATAAAGGAAATATTAAAAAAAAAAAAACATAAAAGAAAAAAGGATGAGATTGTGTCATTTACAACAACATGGATGGACCTATGGAGTACTGTGGTAAACTAAATAAGTTAGACTGAGAAAAACAAATACCACATGATTTCACTCATATGTGGAATCTAGAAAACAAAACAAATGAATACACAAACAGAAAGCAAAATCAGACATTGAAATACAGAAAACATACTGATCATTGCCAGAGGGTAGGTGTAGGTAGAAGGAAGGGCAAAATAGGTGGAAGGTAGTAGGAGATTCAGGCTTTCAGTTATAGAATGAGTAAGTCAAGGGCATAAAAGACATAGCATAATGGACATAGTCAATGATACTGTAATAGAGATGTAATGGGACAGATGGTGGCTACCCTTGAGGTGAACACAGCATAACATATAAAGTTGAATCACTAAGTTGTACACCTCAAACTAATGCAACATTGTGTGTCAACCATACTCGAAATAAAAAGAAAAATCAAAATGGAAAAAAAAAATCAAAACTAAAACTACCATATAATCCAGCAATCTAACTCTTGTGTATATACCCAAAAGAAATGGAACCAGGATCTCAAAAAGATATCTGCACTTTTATTCCTAATATTGATTATTTATTCTTTTACTTCTGACTTGCTAGATATTTATCATTTTATATTTTTAAAGAACCAACTTTGGTTTTTATTTATTTTCTTAAAACTATTTGTTATTTTTATTTCATTATTTTCATTTTTATATTTATTATTTCTTTTATTCTTGCTTTGAGTCCACTTTTTTCTTTTTTCTTTTGTTTTTTCTTTTTAATTCTTTTGTTTAAGTTTGGAAACATATATTATTGATTACAGATCTTTTTTGTAAAATAAAAAGTTAGGATGCCTGTGTGGAAGTGTCTGCCTTCAGCTCAGGCTATAATCCTAGGGTCCTGGGATCTAGTCCTGCTTGCGGCTCTCTGCTGAGCAGGGGATCTGCTTCTCTTCCTCTCTCTGCCCCTCCCCTGGCTGCTCTCTTTCTCTCACTCTCTCTCTCAAATAAATAAAATCTTAAAAAATGAAAAATTAAATAAAAATCAAATGCTATACATTTTCTTCTAAGCACTGTTCTATTATATCCCACAAATTTTGACATACTTTATTTTCATTTTTTTTTATTTGAAAATATTTTTTGTTGGAAAGATTTAGTTCTTTTTGGGTTGTTAAGCTGAGAGCCTTAAGCTTCTCCCTAGCTGTTGGCTGGATGCATTTCCTTGCCATGTGGGCTTCTCCACGGAACAGCACACAATATGGCAGCTAGCTTCCATTGGAATAAGCAAATGAGCACAAGACAGTAGCCAGACTCCTTTTACAGTCTAGTCTCAGAAGTCATATCTCATTATTTTGTTCTATATTCTGTTCTTTAGTAGCAAATCACTAGATCCAGCCTGGATTCCTGAGAGGAGGGGATTAACACAAGAGCATGAACATGAGAAGGTAGGCATTACTGGGAGACATCTTAGAAGCTGCTGCTGAACACAGAAACAAAAAGCAAACAAACAAGTAAGTAAACATATCACTACACCAAAAACAGAAGGCATTGAAAAATGAGATATTGAGGCCCTAGTCGGGGTGATAATTTAAACACATAGACTGACCGCTCTCTCAAAAGCAATGTCTGTGCTGTGATGCATTGAAGTAAAATCTCATATGGATATGAACTTTTAAATTTCTGTTATTTTCTTAGCCAGTAAAGAGGCTGTTTCCCCCAGTGAAGGCAATAACAGAAATACGAGCATTTGCCATTGCTTGCTTTCTGATTTCAGCTCAGGAATTGGCTCAGCTCTACCTTCTTTTAATCGACACAAAAACTGCCTTCCAGACTATTTTTACCTCCTTCCAAGCACTGGTTCTGAGTCAGAGAAAACACACTGTACTCCTGGGACACAAGGAACAGGACAAAGCTACTGAAACCCAAGTAACTTCTCTAAGCCACATGCAAACAGGGCCAAGAAACTTCCACAGAGTCAAAGAAATTGCTCCCCAAAGCCATATAACTGGAAAATTCCAAGTGGACATAAGAATGTCTCCACTTTACTGTTTCTTTTTAGCAGATGCTGGGTGAGGGCTATGCCTTGGACCAATACTTAAGACTGGTGTGGATTTTCTGCAAACGCAATCTCATTTTTGAGGTATGTCTTGTTTCTACATAAAAAAATAAATAAAAGGAAAATTCCATTTCCCATGTGCTCACTCCATGCCATAAACTGTGCTATGAGACTTTTATATTTGTTTCATGAAATACTATCATTCTATAATTCCTGTTTTAGGGATGAGAAGTCCGAGAGTCAGATATTACACAATTTGCTCATGTTTGCTAGGGTAGGAATAAGTCATTTTTCACCCTAGGTTTAATAACAAGGTCTGAATTTTCTATAAGTTAACACTATTTAAGGGCGCCTGGGTGGCTCAGTGGCTTAAGCCGCTGCCTTCGGCTCAGGTCATGATCTCAGGGTCCTACGATCGAGTCCCGCATTGGACTCTCTGCTCAGCAGGGAGCCTGCTTCCTCCTCTCTCTCTCTGCCTGCCTCTCTGCCTACTTGTGATCTCTCTCTGTCAAATAAATAAATAAATCTTTAAAAAAAAAAAAAGTTAACACTATTTAAAGACACTTAAAGTGTACCTTTTTTTTAAATTTTTTTTTAAACATTTATTTATTTTTTTTAAAGATTTTATTTTTATTTATTTATTTGATAGAGAGAGAAATCATAAGTAGGCGGAGAGTCAGGCAGAGAGAGAGAGAGAGAAGCAGGCTCCCGCTGAGCAAAGAGCCCGATGCGGGGCTCGATCCCAGGACACTGAGATCATGACCTGAGCCGAAGGCAGCGGCTTAATCCACTGAGCCACCCAGGCGCCCCTTAAAGTGTACCTTTTAACAACTGAGTATACCAGTAGATAATTCATTTTTTAATAGTCCTTATGGATGTCTATTACCTTCCAGACTTTGTGTTATGAACTGGATATACAAACTAAAATAAAGTCTTCAATATCATTTTTGGGAAGTTCACAGTTTACTCTGAATGATGAACTCATAAACAAATATTATAACACAAAGTATTAAGAATTAATAAAACCCTATCAGAGTGTTATAGGGGTATTAAAAATTGGAAGAAGCTTTATAGGCAAGAATAATTTTGTTTACTAGGACACATCTTGAAAAAAAACCTTGACTTTTGGGTTCTGGAATAATACAGAGGAGTAGATATCATTCCGGAGAGGTGGAGATAACCCTCACATATTTTAGAGCATAACTGGTTTCCAATACATCATGCTATTGAATGAATTAATGAATAAACAAGTGAGTTGTATGTTTATGGTTCTAGCAATTATGTGAGAGGTGAATCATGTAGTGGTGTAAGTTAATTACACTTACGCATATGCCCGCCTTACCTAACTCTGAGAAGATTTTTTAAAGATATCTGATTAATATCTAAACACAAGTAGCTCTTAACATGCTAATTAGATGTCAATTGTTCCGCAAAATAAATACAAACATTTGTAATGGTAATTGAGGTTGAACTTGATATGATTATTTATTAATTCTAATTTTCAAACATGTTAATTACTACAGCTAAGGAAAACCCCCATTCAAGATTCAAGAGGTCCCATTAACCCATCTTTACTTGCTGATTATGTACTTTGTGCAAGATGGGCTAGTTTGAGTGTATTTACTGTTTACTGCTGGATATGTTTAATGACTTGTCTCTGGAACAGGTAACTGAGTAGATGGCCACCTAGAGAATAGAAAGTTTTGAAGGAAGTAAAATAAAAGGCAATTGAGCAAAGGGTTTTACATCTACTATCAATAAAACTCTCATTATAGAAGAATGGTAGCTTACACATCTTTTCACAGCTCAAGGTAAAGCTCCTTCCATGATTATCTTTCTAGTCTCACCCAATCAGAATTAGCCATTTGCCTTTCTGGACTCCCACAGCAGATTGCTTAGAATGCTTAGACATCTCCCGAGTCATCTATTGATCTCAGGAACTGAGTCTTACATAGGAAAAAAAAAAAAATGACATTTGTGTTATATCCTTTAAAGTATGTATCTCTACAATACGGAGGGGAAGGCAATATAACCCCTGTTTTAAAAAGGAGGTAATTGTTTTCAACTCTATTTAATGTCAGATAAAACTGATCTTTATCCCTGATTACATTAGCAATCACACCAAACGTACAGGACCTTCCTAATGAATTAGCAAGCTGTTTTTCAGACACAAGTATAAGACTATAAACTCTCTTTATCTCTTTTTTCATGCCAACATCCTTTATTTGTCCAAGTTTGGATTTCCAACAAAGACACTATCCTGACTTTACTTCTTGCTGTGCCTGGTTTTTCAAAGAGCAAAATGGTTATGAGCTTGTTTTGGAGTCATATAGAAGAAAACCCATTTCAGCCATATATTATCTGTATAAAACTAGGCAAGTTAAAACACATCTTGAGACCAAATTCACCCATATATAAAATGAAGTTGACACCAGTCTTAATTCAATAGTACTGACAGGATTAAATGGTGTTCAGAAAGTCCTTCACCCAAAATTCAATATATTATAATAAAGATTAACAGTCAGCTTTTGCCACATTCCGTACACTATATTGTTTTTCTTGTGTTGAAGAAAAATTTGCTCCTTACAACAATCTCATTTTAGGGAAGAGGGAACTAAGGCATTTAGAAGTTAAGTAGATTTCCCAAAGCCTTACTGACGTAAGTGCCAGAACTAGGGCTTAAACCCAAAGACTACCTCTGAATTAGTTTTTACCTTCATATACCCTGTTTCTATTAGGTTCACCCATATATATTAATTATAACCATTAATTCTTGATATTTTTTCCTCCAAATATCCCCAACACTTTTTTTTCTTTTAGAGCTAAATGTTAGCTGTATATACATCCCTTCTTATTAAAACAATCAACTTCTGGACTATGACTAGGTCTTATGTATATTTTTTCTGAGGTTTTTGAAAGTATGAGTCCCATATATGATACTCATTAATAAATACTGTGAATGAACAAGTACATGTGTGGTATTCCTGGCGGTCTACACGTGTATGCTATAAAGTTATGTCACATAGTAATGTGTTCGGGATAGCTTATTTGTGAAAAATGCTCATGTATCATGCATTGGACTATGAAAAATCCTATGGGCGCACTGATCAAATGAATTACCTCAGAATTATGAGCTACAGGTAACAGGAAGATCTGGAGTATGCTAACAGGAATGGCAGACTCATATTTCATCCAAAGTAAGAACTATTACTCACACCACAGAAGACTGGAAACTGAGGTTTGCAGAGTTTATGTTATGGTCTCATTTCTATTCTACACAATCATAATTTGAACTCAGGGCTCTGTCTTTTTTTTTTTTTTCTATTTCACATGGAACTATATGCTATTAAATTTCAAGCCCAAGATAAGTCTTAAGTTTGAAACTGAAATAGTCTTAAATGAGCATTTACCTAGTTATATCAAATAAAATACCCTGTTTCAATGGTCTTAAAGTTATTTTTATTTTGTATGGGGGTTTATTTTATACTGTGCATTTTGCTGTTTTTGTTGTATATGGAAAGGTACATAACTATGGGGTCCCCAAAGAGTTCTATTTGTACAGTAAGATAACAAATACAAACAAAGACACTGCATATACAAGCACTCACAGAGACTACCTAATCCAATGTACAAATGTCTGTTTGATAAATGGATATATGCAAGAGAGCAACCAAAGATTTCATTGTTTCTAGTTCAACTCCTCTTCTTTGTATCCTTTATTCCTTCTCTTATCAAGTAAGTTGACCTACTTGCTCAATGTAGACATGGCCATAATCAGAATGTGGCACCATAATAATTCTTCCAGTCTTTTCTTAGGTTCTTACAATTACTTAGCAGTATGCTTTGTAATTAATTCACTTCCTCCCTCCTTCTACCTGACCTTTCCTTTCCCAGGAGTTAATACACATTTACAACTTAGGAAGTGGATTCATAGTTCACCCCCACCCCTAACCCCACCTGCAAATAAAGCACTTCTTTCCCTAGATAAAAGCACTTCAAATATTATTTTGCAAGAACATTCATCATGTGGCCCAGAGAACTGACTGCCTTAAAACATTTTTAAAGAGTCTTCAATATATTTAAAGGTATCTTTCGTCAACTATCCCTTACTGGTGAAATATAGCTGTTTTTCTGTGTGTGCCCTTTGGTGTTAGGCACTGTGTTAGGGATATTATTCATGCTACTCCAAATAACTTTTAAAAACACTTTGTGATTTTTGTGTCCTTTTTACAGATGAGGATGAGAGAAGTTAAACATTCCACCAAGTGTAGCAAGCCCTGGAGAAGCCCCTCCCATAACCACATTACGCTCATAGATCCATTATGTGTTGATAGGATCCTATAATAACTCCTCACCTAAGTTATGTGTGTGTGTGTGTGTGTGTGTGTGTGTGTGTGAGTGCACACACGTGTGTGTTTCACCCATTCAGTGGGTAGGTCACAAGGGCTAGGGAATTAATGGTCTCAGTAGTATGACTCAGATTATGATAGATGGAAGTTAGAAGAAAAACTTTAGCTTCTTTGCCCATCTGGTGGGACAAGACTGAGGTGTGTACTACAATCTCCGTTTCCAAATGGAACTTAGCTCTAGTCACACACAACTGGAACCTGCTGAGTAATACTTACTTCGTAAATTCCTTGTACTTCCCCATCTCTCTTGGTCACTTCCCTACGTTCTCCTAGGTTCTCCTTTGCTCAAATCCGTAAGAATTCTTATATCTGCTTCCACTAGACCCCATTCTAAGACAGCTACTGGAAGGCAGAACTGACACAAATCCAGATCTGCCTATCTACAATGTCCATTCCCATATCCTCTAAGGTTCCCCCATGCAAATTCAATACATGGGTTTTGGCAATTCTCCCCTGGCACAGAATTGGCACAGACAAAAATGCTATCATGTTAGAAAGTTCTGATGAGGTGATAGCCCTGTGGAGTTACTTTTTTTTTTTTTTAATTATGTTTGTGTCAGATTTTTGTTCTTGGCATCAAAACAAAACAAAAAACAACAACTCATTGCTTAAACAGACATAAAAAGGTCTTCTTTCTAAGATACAGAAAGAATACATATCTGGGTCCCAATTTTTTCTTTCATGAGGTAACCTCTGTGGAGATGTACCCAGACGGGTGTGAATGAGACCTTAGTTGCTCTCTGCTGTGCACCGAACCCCACAGCATGAAAAGAAAGGGTCCTGCTGGCCCATATATATATATATAACCACTGAGGCAGGAGCAATAAGACTTTACTAATAGTACCATAGGAACATTCACTGGAAGCCAGTGCTGCTTTGAAACTTTACAAGTGTGATGGCAAAATACAGACATACAGGCATGCAGAGACAGAAATAAAGACACCGAGATAGAAATATAGATATTTTCCCTTTTATCAGTCGTTCAGAGTGAAAAACCTGCTTTTATAAGTTTCAGGTTATAATTCAGCTCATCTTCAGAGCATATTTAAAATGGGTGATTTTAGGAGCACCTGGGTGGTTCAGTTGGTGAAGCATCTGCTTTTGGCTCAGGTCATGATCTTAAGGTCCTTGGATCGAGCCCTGCATCAGGCTCCCTGCTCAGGAGGTAGTCTGCTTCTCCCTCTCTCTCCATGCCCCCCCCCACTCTTGCTCTCTCTCTTTCACAAATAAATGTCTAAAAATAGAGGTAATTTTAAGAAAAACAGATAATGAAAATATCTCTGAAGAATATCTGTACCCTAACTGTATGTATCTTACCATCTAATAGATGTGGGCTATAGTGATAAACCTGGAGCAGAAAATATATGAATACTATTTTTAATTGAATCAAAGAGAAGAAAAATTTCAGGTGAGATTGGGTCTCCTGTTGGAGTGTGGAGAAGTCAGTTTGGGTGGGAACAGTCTGGAGAAATGAAGAGACATGGTATGCAGAACCCACAATCAGACTAATGAGGCTGCATGGCACAATACAAGACACTTGGACTTATTTTCAAAGGAATTCAAGAAGCAGAAGTACACAGTAATGATCGAAAGGATCAATTTCAAGACAGAGGGTCCATATTCAAATTTCGGCAGCATCATTTATATATAATCTGTATAGCCTTGATCCAAGTTGCCAACTTCTCTGTGTTCACATTCTTATTTAAAAATAAAGATAAAAATAACAATCTCACAAATAAAATCCTATAAAAAGTTAAGTGATTCATAAAAATCTCTTCCTTTTTAGCCTTTTCTTTTTCCTATAGAGAGTCACTCATTCATTAATCAAGCTGTAATTAAAATTATTAATAGAGTAAATAATTTACATTTAATAATATATTTCCATGTAGACCATAAGAAATATCTTACTTTGTGTGAAAATAAAATGAAGTTAATCAGGTAATACTATTACAATTTTATAGAGGAATAAAATGTTCTCCACAGAATTAGAGCAACTAGTAAACTGGAAAACAGTAACTTATAGCTATGAGAATATATGAAATTTTCAGTTAGAAATGACCCTAAGTAAAAGATCGTTAAGTCAAACAGGATGTATTTAGCCTATCTCATTTAGGGAATAACCACTACATTTTATATGGCTTTAATATGACATTTACTGGTTTCTGCTTATTTGTTTTGGTGGTAGGGGAGCATACAGTCTTTAAGGTAAAGAAGATTCTATAAATAAAATAGCAGTCAATATTTTTGTTTATTTCCTTTTAGGATTTGTTTTTCCGTGTTAGCTCACACACAGAGAACTACACTTTATAATAAATAATATTTCTCAAATTTAAGAAATGTACAGTCTCTTCCAAAGGGAAATAAATAATTTCCTCAAATCACTGAAAACACTTCCTCTGCTTCCTAGGAACCTACAATTTGAGAAGCAGCATCTTGAGACAGTGAAATTTTATTTGATGAAATAATTTTCAACTGCCAATGATAACTATGCAAGCAATGATCACAACTTTCCTTTCTAGAAATGAACTATTTTAGTTGGTTGTTCGGTAGCCATGAAATGAACATATGTACACAAACAGACTTTTTTAGAAAATACTAAGGCCATAGTATATTGAATGTTTTCTTATTCCACTATTTTAAAATAATATATAAAATTATACCATTTTCTCAAAAATTTCTTTGAGGTTGTTTCTTTAAACTATGCTCCTAAATGTAAACACACAATGTAAAGATATGTGTATATTTTTAAGGCATTTACCATATATTAACATATTTACTTACAGAAGTATGGTTTAATACCACTTGTTGCAGTCTTTAGTATTTTATCAATATCTTTTTTCCTTCTGGACATAAAACCATATTGATGTAACTGCAAATGTCAAGAGTAATAATTCAGCTTGCAATGATCATAAAGTCATTTTTTCTTATCTTTAGCGATCAATAAAACCACATGACCCTCTTTTGGGCTTCAAGACCAGGACCTTCCAGAGTTGAAAACTCTGGTTGAGTGGCTTTCTCATGATATCTATTCATAATTTCAAGAATTCTGTTGACTCTGAGTATAAATCCTTTCCCTAGAACTCCTATAATGTTCGTAAGTCACGTGACAGGAGATCCTTCCTCAGGACACTCTTGACTATCCACTTGGTCTCTTACTGAGAATCATGCCAGAGGCTGAGACCACTAGGGAGCTGCTTCAGGTTTACTCATTTAGGTTTGTGGCTCAAAACACATATTTTAATCTTTGGAAAATAGGACAATTTTTCAAAAAAGTTTCTGGTAGAAAGCCTGGGTTCCACTCCTGGCTCTGCCGCCAATTAGGTATATGAACTTGAGCAAATCTCTCAGTCTTACTCAGTCTTAGCTCCCACATTTGGGCATAGGGATTATTGAAAGCTTTGCTACCCTGGAGAACTTTATGAAAATAAACACCCTGTTAGGTCCTTAAGGACAGAGAGCAGGCCAAGTTCATCCTCAAATCACCAGTGCCAAGCTAGCGCCTAGCATAAAGCAATTGCTGCCATGAGAAATCCTTAAGTTTAGTTTCACGGATCATTTAACAAACATAAATTTATTATCTACTACATACCAGGCATATTTAAGTCATTGAAGATATAACAGTGAACAAAAGAGAAAAATATCAAGGCCCTTATGGAATTTAATTTCTTTTTATTTTTAAGATTTTATTTATTTATCAGAGAGAGAGAGGGAGAGAGAGCGAGCACAGGCAGACAGAAAGGCAGGCAGAGGGAGAGGCAGGCTCCCTGCTGAGCAAGGAGCCCGATGTGGGACTCGATCCCAGGATGCTGGGATCATGACCTGAGCTGAAGGCAGCTGCTTAACCAACTGAGCCACTCAGGCGTCCCTGGAATTTAATTTCTAAGTAAGAGATCTTCTTTGAGGGAAAGAAACATTATATATGTATATATATATTCAAATATCTATATCTATATATACAATATATGTAATATAGACCATATATTTGGGTATAATAGAAGGCATTTATATATAATAAAATACATTTATGGAGAATTTTGTGATTTTGATAGGTAATTTTATATTTAATAATATCTAACTGTAATAAATTTGTTAAGCACAGGAAATTCATTATAACATTCTTTTACCTTGGAAAAATTCTAGGCAATTGAACTTTTAAATATTCACGAATTTTTATTAGCAATTATCTACACATACCGAGGAAAGTTTTAGTTAAATATTTAACATGCCCTTGCGGTGATTCTCTTTTGTCCCTATCTTTTTTTTTTTTCATTGATATTGAAATTTCATGGGAGATATTGTACAGAAGATGTCCTTGATTTTGGTGTTAGTTGTGCTCATGCGGATGGAAGGAGGATAGTTTTAGAGAAAACAGTACCTCTGTGGCCCTGTATTTAAAGGACCATAACTGGAAAACACTGTATTTATACATACATATATATATATATAATTATGTAATTATAAATTAATATTCATATATAAATTATATGTATGGCAATGATTAAATTATATGTCTCTTCCCACACAAGATATACAAGAAGGAATGGAAATTTTAAGGGACATCTCTTAGTTCATAATATTAAAACGGATAGCCATAAGCCACATTTGTGTGTGCATTTGGGTGCAAGCACATCAGATATCATGAGTTCACTGAGAACTTTTTAAGCATGGAACACTTACTGGATTAGGCTGCTATAAGCAGCCTTTTAAAGTCAATCCAGTGTAGCGTGACAAGGCAACCAGGACTGGCTCATCCAGTTCAAAACCTGCAGCCCCATGAAATGGCACACATACGGTGCAAAGGCCCACATTTGGTGGTAGAAAGAAAAGTTGAGACCCAGAGAATTCAATACTCAGTTACTGAGAACTCGCAGTGCACTTGGTACTGGGACTGCAGAAATAGAGTCCCCTCTCTAAGGAGATGAGAACAAATTAGGAGACTCAGATTTATAAGAGAGGAGTGATGGTTCAGAATTTAGTCCCATCTCTTATCAATATGTGATCTTAACCATTTTCTCTAGCTCTCAAAGCCACAGGTTTGCTGAAAGAAAGAATGGACAAGCAGAGACTGTTCAACTCAGCAGGTGCGTAGACAGTTCTGTTTGTCTAAATCTGCATTTCTGATAAAGTTCCAGGCTGAGTGTTGAAATAGCACCATTTAGAGAGAAACATTGCATTCTATGCTTCATTAGTCAGACATCCTGAAATCATTATATATTAGCTAAAAGAAACCAAGTGGTTTTCCCAGGACTTCCAACTCTGCATAACATATTGATTTTCTATGTGTTAACTCGTCATTCAGAAATACAGTGTACCCAAGGCTGACACAGGCAATGGCAGGAGACTTTATTTATCTTAAGGTTTAAGTCTTGAGAAAGATATGTATTGAGCTAGGTTTTTTTTCCCCCTATGCGGTAAAACAAATTAAAAAAAAAAAACAAGACTGAATATGTTTTTATTAGAAATAACAAAGTTTTAATAGACTATATCTGATTTCTGTCCATTCCATCAACTATGGAATGATGTGAAAATCACTTGATCTCTCCTATAATCAGTTTATCTTCATCTTAAAATGGAGCATCCACCTTCCTTATTGGATTATTATGTTAAATGAGATAATCTCAATCAAAAGCACTTTATAGAACTATAAAGACTATATGTGTGTATACATATATATATACGTATATATATGTATGTATATATATACGTATATATATATATGTATACACACACATATTGTCAGCAGTTACCATACATAGTATCTCACACATGATAGGCAGTCAATCAAATAAGTTTTGAATGAATGAATAAATTTACTAAAGATTGTAATCGAATATTTCATTCAATTCTTACTTCTAACAAGCAATTTCAGGCTTAGAATATAGGCAAAATATTTAAGCTTCTGATGCTTTCTTGCATTAGAGGAATTAGTTATTTCTATATCATTAGGCTAGAAATTCAACTTGTAAATACATTAAGAATGAAGATACTTTAGAAATTGATAAAATACTACACTAAAGTTAATTTTCAGATTTTAAAAAATCTGAGAGTTTTATAAGTCTTTTAAGTGGAAGTCATAGAATTTCAATATATAGTATCTCAATAGAATTTCATAGTCACTGTATTCCAATTTAGTAGTGAAGGACAAATATTTATCCCAAGGAAAAGCAAGGATTGAGAAGATTAGGTATTTCACCTGAATTTTACATGAATAAAAAAATGTCCAAGACATAGAGACAGAAAATGGTATTACTGAACTAAAGACCGTGTCGACTGGGGCGCCTGGGTGGCTCAGTGGGTTAAGCCACTGCCTTCGGCTCAGGTCATGATCTCAGGGTCCTGGGATCGAGTCCCGCATCGGGCTCTCTGCTCAGCAGGGAGCCTGCTTCCCTCTCTCTCTCTGCCTGCCTCTCCATCTACTTGTGATTTCTCTCTGTCAAATAAATAAATAAAATCTTTAAAAAAAAAAAAAAAAAAAAAAAAAAAAGACCGTGTCGACTGCAAGGAAAAATATCTCATAGATGCCAGATTCATGTATCTAGTACACAGAAATGGAAAGTTTTGTGAACCATGAACACTGTACATTTGAGAACCTAAAGTATGCACTAGTTCACTTTAAATATGAGCCATATATGTTCCTGAGAAAAGTATGGTTTAGTAAGAAGTATACAAGAGTTGTAAATTTGAATACTAACTTAGAATACTTATTGTAATTTTAATATATAATATAATATATAATATATAAAATATATAATGAATGTATAATATAATATATACATATATATTTATATATAATATAAATAAAAACTTAATATTATAATACTGAGAATACTAAACTAGAATACCAACTATGCATCCAAGCATGCCACTAAATGTTTTGCACATATTATGCCATTTAGTTCCCCTTATAGTCCAATAATATAAAGATTATTGTCATTTGACAAGGCAAATATGTTAAAAAAATGCAAATCTGAGGCTTTTAAAATAACATGTCCAGGATTATACTGCGGCAAAATAGAGTACTGGGATTTGAACTAAGGAAGTCTGACTCTAAAACCTATAGACCTTTTATTTTTATTGAGGATGCCACATTGTCTCCCCACATGCACTTACAATCAGTAATCTGTGACTCAAAAAGGAATTGAAATGTAGGATTTCATTGCTGCTGCTGCTAAAGTGAGTTCATGATGACACAGTGCAAGTCATAGAGGAGGGATAGAGTCGAACACATAACTCAGGCATGTTGCCAAGGAAACTGTTGGCAAACCAAATGTCATAAAGTCCAGGGACATACGAGAAGATTATTTTCTTGATCAGTCTCCATAGCAAGGACAGCCTCCTAGAAAGACTAAATTATGGGGTGGTAGTAAGTTTTCAGAGCTAACTTTAAATGTTTGGGAATTTAGTGCATATTCCTCCCCATCCCCAAACCCTTGCCTTGCTGGAGAAATTGGAAATTGTTAACTGGAACTTTCGTCTAAAGTTTTAGAGAAAGCTGCTTTGAGAGTTTTTAATATCAAGAATTCTATGAACCTCAAGGCAGCCTTCCACTTAGAACAAGGTTCTGACTCTAACAGGTTCAGATAGGTAAGAAAGTATCTCTTGAAACCTGAGAGAGTGTATACAAAGACCCAGATACCAGACTCCAGGTACCATTCACCTGGAAGGAGCCACTGTACAGAAAGTCAAACATATAGAAGAACCTGAGACAATTTATTCAGGTTTCCTTTGCTATTTACTATAGGCAATGCTTATCCCAACTAGAAATTCTGTACCCTAGTACAATAACTACAGAGAGCTTTTGCATGCTTACTGTTTGTTCATTTTAAATTTTTACTCTAGAAATTAATCAAGACATTTCTTTCATGTGCCATGTTAACTTGAACACCCAGTGTGATTCTGAAGGTAACTCCCCATATCAGGGAACTTTCAAAAACATTACGCACCTATAATTACGAACTTCTATTCTAGCTCTATTTAGATCTTTACATGTCTCCTCTAATAACTTGAGACTCTTTTCTCCCCAAATTATCCCATGTGCCTCACCCTTGATTTCAAAGTGGCCTTTTCTTTTAGTATTTATATTAACTGCAGTCAATTCCCAGTCTCCCCTTAGGCAATTGAGTTAAGCGTACATTTCAGTTATGCTTAAAGCCAGCCCAAGAACATGAACTCTTGGTTGCCCTTATTAGCCACTCCACACAAACACAAAGTTCTAGAATATAAAGATTGTCCTCCTTCCTGTGATTCTGCAGTACATCTACGGCCCTTTTCTCTCTCTAGCACTGTGTTTCAGCTCTCATTTCGTGCTCTGTTTCTCTGACCACTAGTGCAGTCCCTGAATTCTTTTTTTTTTTTTTTAAAGATTTTATTTATTTATTTGTCAGAGAGAGAGCGAGCGAGAGCGAGCACAGGCAGACAGAGTGGAAGGCAGAGTCAGAGGGAGAAGCAGGCTCCCTGCGGAGCAAGGAGCCCGATGTGGGACTCGATCCCAGGACGCTGGGATCATGACCTGAACCGAAGGCAGCTGCTTAGCCAACTGAGCCACCCAGGCGTCCCTGTCCCTGAATTCTTAAGACATAAAACAAGAACTTTTTGGTCCAGCATTCTTTTCCAAAAGGCTTTCTCCTCATTTTTTAGTGATCGATTCTATGAATATTGCTTTTGCTTCATTTTCAGCACCTTTCTCGGCTATCCTTAGAATTGCCTCTTTAACTCTTTCATATTCATTTCAGTAAATACTTAAAAAAAAAAAAGCACAGTGCTAAGGAAGAAAAATGTCTGTTTTTGGACAGAATAACAAAAGAAAATGCGGGCAGATAGCACTTTGTTGTAATACCTTAGAGAACGTGTTTCATAGTGCTTGCTGCACAATTGTGCATGCAAAATCGCAAAACCCAGAGCGCATACATCAGCAATAATTTTGTGGAAGCAGGCTCTGCCTAATATGTGCACAGTCTTACATTACTTTATCAAACTGTCTTTGTGTAATTAGTCTGTCTGCAATGCCTGGTGTATAAATTAAGCATCTAATTTATCTTGACTGGCCTTCGGATCACTTGATCAGTCCATTCTGCCTCTGTGGCTCCTTAGTGAATGCCAAACGCAGTGGAGCCTCTGGCAGCAGCAGAGAGTAGAAGCAGAAACTCCCTCCGAGGTCAGAGGCAATTTCAAATTTACTCATCACTGACACCCAGGCAGGGTGTGCGCCATTCCTCCCAATGACAGTGATCTTCACAAGAGGCATAATTGATGCCCCTGGTGGCAGGTTACTTTGTATCATGGCTTGTAAATAATAAATAACTACAACTCAAGCTGTAAAGTCAGGTTTACTAAATGAAATCAAATTAAAAGTAAATTATATTTTCTTCCCAATTCAACACCATTTCTCATAAGCCACTTATCAATACCACAGCAATCTGTACAGCTGTAAGAGACAACATACACAGCTATTCAATCCTGATAAAAACAAAATAACTCCTGTAGCCATAATCATTCCTCAAGAGCATTTAATTTGTTGGCTCTTGCATTATTGCTATCAAAACGAAATCTTGCAGCTTTATTGGAATACATAAATCTCTTTGATTTAAGGGTACTTTATCTCTCTTTTCCTCAGATGAATTTGAAATGGTACAGAGTTAAATTTTTATGGAGTGATTTCTGGGGGGGAAAGGCTGACATAATTTTCAGCATGGGACACTGTGTTCTGCTGACAACTCAGAAAGTTTCAAGAAAATATTTAGCTCACTAGATAGTTTTTGTCAGAATGCATTCTCTCCTCTGTACTTGTGGACGCATCCATGTGCCCCCTTCTGTACAAAAGTAAAGACACAGATCATCAGCATGGGTGTGTGACCTCTCTTCCAAATATGTTAATGGATGTACAGGAAAAGAGCCAGCAGCTTGGATTCATGAAATAAGACTATTCAGACCATCATCCTGCAACGTTCTTTCTACTGCCGAGGACACACTCTGCTTTTGAAAATAACCCATAAGAGTACATGGTTACCATGTGTTGTAATGAATTTATCAGAACGTGTGTGTTTTTAACTCTAACTTGGCTGGAGGATGCCTGGCTCTAGTGACAGTGGTGTGAGGCTTCATGACTCTTCCAGATGTTGAGGACTTGCCCAGACACTACGTCTCAATTCTGGCGTTATCTGATTTATATTAACCTAGCAACCCCACCTGTTTCCTAAAATATTAAAATATATATATATATATATATATATATATATATATATATATATATATATATATATACTGGCTCTAAATATACTCTGATTATATGTCTACTTGATGGCTATTTGGGACCAGAGGAGTGAGAAGACTTCAGCCAATTGATGTGTACTCATATTTATGTCGTTTAACCTTCAAATAATACAAGTTTCCTTTTCTAGAGAAAGATTATACAGAAGTGTAGTTTATGTGGAGGGTAGGAGAAGAAGGGGTTTAAAACCTCTCAAAGGTGACTAATGGTCACAGGAAGTAAACTTTGTGGTCATGTACACATAAGATGGTCACTTCTTTTCCAAGGCCAATGTCTCTGCAAAGAATAGCTATCATCAACTTACTAAAATGTAAAAACACCCAAGTTGCTTTCATAGTATTTACAGTCACAGAAGACTGAGATAGAAGATCCCTTTTAGATCATTAAGTCTAATGACAAACTGAGAAAAGTAAAGCCCATGACAGACTAATGATCGGCCCAACACCATATGTAAGTTTACAGTAAAGGGAAAACTTAAGCACTGAACTCTTGGCTCTTCCCTTTCCTTTTTTCTTCCTTTGTTTTTTTCATCTGTGTGTTAGGCACTATGGTAGGGCCTGAAATTCAAGGATAATAAGGGGAAAAAAAAAAGACATGATATCTGTTCTAGTGGTTTCCGGTCTATTATGGGATCTGAACATTAATCAAAGGATTACTCAAACTAAAAAAAAAAAAAAAGGTGAATTGTACATAATGACAGTGAAAAAATGTATAAAGAGATAAGGTCAAAAATGGAATCATTTATTTTTTTCAGGCAGATGAAAAGAAAACGGCGAGTACATGATAATGAAATAGCTTGTTTTTGTCATAGGCTTGCTTGGAAGCATCATTTAAGATGCATCTCAGAGGTAAGCCCATCCGAAGAGCCTTCTATAATTATCGCAAGATGATTTAGGAAAAACATTCTCAACAGTCCTGTTTGCCTTATTCCCTCTACTACCAGTCTGGATTGAAATGATCTACTTTTCCCAGTAAATCATTAATTCATTGATTAATAGCAAATGATTGGGCATTTCCCATTTTACCTTTTACACAGTACCTGGATTAAGTTTCTAGGTGCAAGCAGGAAGAAAAAGAAAGGACTAAGAAGAATAAGAAAGGAAAAAAGAGAAAGTCTTTTGAAGTAAAGTGACACTCACAACATATGCCTCCATAGCTGTAGGGTAGAGTATCTCACAAACTCCCGGGATTTCATGTCAAGGGACTTATGGTAGCTTTTAGGCTTTCAACAATGTCAAGTAATGGACATCTTGTGGCACAGACACAGCCTCACAGCATGTGGGTAGGGAAGCTTACTTACTGCCTCTGGGGGCGACCTGTAACCAATAACAGAACCAATACAGAAATTATTGGATTAATGCCCTGTATTCTTATGAGTTTAAATAACATGTTGCTGGGACATTCTACATGGTTCCAGAGTGGGTCAGCAATACGAATGGGTCCTAGTTTTCAGGATGGGAAATTATTCAACAATGCACCCTTACTCGCTTTATTCCTTCCATGAATCAAGATCTTTATGCCTTTACTCCATTCCAAAAAAAAAATTACCCCCAAAATTACTTGCACCAAAGTCTATGTCTCAGTCACTTGGTAGAAAGAAAGAAGTGAGATAAGATAAACTTTTAAGTGAGAAGAGGCAGTAAGATCTGCAGATCTTGCAGAGAGTTCAAGTCAGTCTATTATTAAGAAAATAATTAGCACTGGGCACCTGGGTGGCTCAGTGGGTTAAGCCTCTGCCTTAGGCTCAGGTCATGATCTCAGGGTCCTGGGATCAAGCTCGGGTTTCTGCTCAGCAGGGAGCCTGCTTCCCCCTCTCTCTCTGCCTGCCTCTCTGCCTACTTGTGATCTCTCTCTCTCTGTTAAATACATAAATAAAATCCTTATTAAAAAAAACACAATTGGCACTGACTGGATATTAATAATATTTGAGAAAGCAGATTAGACTGAATTTTTGAGGTTTTTTTAATTTTTGGATTGTGATATAAGAAACAATGTATAATCAGAGTCTACTGTTGGTTCTTAATCTTGACTAAACCAAAATATTATAAAATATTACAAAAGCTTAAACCTTTGGTACACTAGACCTACAAATGAGAATTTTCTAGGGTGAACATCTGGCATAGATATTTTAAAACAAAACAAAAACAAACAAGAAAACATTTCTTAAGAAATTTTGATGTACAGCAGGAATTAATTGTCACTTAAGTAGATATTCTTTCTTTTCTTCTTTTTTTATTTAGAGGGGGAGAGGGAGCACATGGACACGAGTTGGGGAGGGGGCAGAGGGAGAGAGAGATTCTTAAGGAGGCTCTACACCCAGCACTGAGCCAGTGTGGGGCATGGTACCAGGGCCCTGAGATCATGACTTATGCCAAAATTAAGAGTTGGACACTCAACTGACTAAGCCACCCAGGTACTCCTTAAACGGCTATTGTTAAACAAAAAAGTTTGCTGGAAGGAATATACCAGAAGTTCACAAAACTGCATGGATAAGATTGTGAAACCATGGTACCCAGCAATAATTTTTTTTAAAGTAAGATCTATAATAGTATAATAATATGTGTATAACTTAAAAATATATGCACAAAATATGTATACAAGTTTCAATATGTATATAAGTTTCAACAAGTTTCAATACAAATTTCAATATATGTATACAAGTTTCAAATTTACATTATGTTTACATTTAAAAAAATATATATATATATGCCAACATTTTAGAACCACTGTCAGTAGAAGAAAGGGAGAATGCCAGTAGGGAAGGAGGAGAAAAGGAACTCCACCAAATCTGATAGGGAGACTTGCACAGGCAACCAGGGAACAAGAACTAATGAGTACGATTCACTCATCCTTTTATATCAATGTTACTCTCCCAAAAAATATTTGTTGAAAACTGGAAAGTACACTTGTAGTTATGATTTGGGGCAGTCAAATATGAGTACATGCACTGATGCATACACACTGAAAGAGGGGAATTGAGAACCCAGAGCGCAATGGGCTACCATGGCTAAATGACCATTGTTAACAATCAATAATCAATATAAAACTCTTTATCTCCTGGTTATATAAGGCAATCAGTTATGTTGATGACTAGTCTATGCTCATCTGTGGAGTAGCCAGAGCTAATGTAGACCACCACTAAATAGTTGGGAAAGGTAAGGTAGGATAAACTGAGTGAGTTCCAGTATCTGAGACAGCAATGATGTAGAAGGAGAGAAATAATAGAATATACTGTTTTGGATGGGAGCATTCCAAGAGGAGACAGCACTGTCCAGCATATATATAATTCATATAATATATACTCCCATACGCTTAATCTTAGTATCTCCTCAAAGTTTACAGTTCCCTCCTTCCTTCCTGAGGGAGTTAGAGAGTGTTACCTTTGAATGGCAGAATTTATTCCAGTATCTGAAAATTTATGTGGTTTTCTAGCTACTCTATGAGTAATTATTTTTTTTTAACAACCTAACCCTTTTCCAAGTGAAAACTGAAGAATACAATTATCAAAGTGAAATCCATTTGAATATTCCAATCAGCTATGAGCACTCATAAATGGTAAAAGTGAGGGGTACCTGGGTGGCTCAGTCCCTTAAGCCTCTGCTTTCAGCTCAGCTCATAATCCAAGGGTCCTGGGATTGAACCCTGCATTGGGCTTCTGCTCAGTGGGGAGCCTGCTTCTCCCTTTCCCTCTCCCTGCTGCTTCCCTTGCTTGTGCTCTCTTTCTCTCTCTCTCTCTCTCTCTCACTGTCAAATAAATAAATCTTAAGGAAAAAAATGATAAAAGTGACAAACATTATATGTATATTTTCAGAAATAGTTTTTTTACATATGGAATTAAATATAGTTAAATAAGTAGATATTCATTCATTTCATTGGAGCACCTTCTTTTTGGTGGGGGATTGGATATTAGTTTAGATGTGATATTTTTTGAAGTAGAAAAGGATTACATGAAGCTCATGTATTAATTAATTTATTTGGACCCAGATAATTTCAATTTGTACTATTAGAGATATTCACATATGCCACATTCTTAAACTTAACTCCAAATTTTTAAATATTTCAACCATTTAAAAAATGATTTCAGAGGAATCCTTGTCACTTATTTTCCTGAATAGATTATATACACACAGAAGTGGTTAAGTAACTGTATCGTCAATTAAGATTCCAAATAACGTTTTGATATTTTTTCCTAATCTCAGAACAGTATCAAGTGCTAATGTGAAATTATCTGGCACCAAATTTTAACACATAGAAATAAAATAATTCCCACAAATGCATCATTTTTCTACCAAGCACATTCCTAAGGAATATTAAATGTGATGGCATTCTAAGTTTAATATAAAGTTACTCTAAAAATAATATTTTGATAGTCCCCCTTTTGTTTTTAGCTAGAATAATGTAATAAAATATACAATATTATATTTTACAGTTCAATTGAAGAATTGGTTATTTGAGGTGGTTTTTTTTTTTTTTAGCTTCATTATGTTACTAGTTCAATTATATTCAAGTCTACTGCATACACTATCTCAGTACCAAGTCAAAGATCAGGATGAACACTGTCAATTTCTTAGGGACTTTGTAACATAGAAGCATAATACAGTAATATAAGCTGCACATCACAGATCACAGAAACTACAGTAGCAATAACACTGAGGGGTGGGAAAAAGTGCCATTTCAGTTGCAATTAAACCAGGTTCCCATGCGTAGCTTAACATTAAGCAGCGCCATGTGTGGATTCTGCAGAGAAAGCAAAAAAGAAGTGACTGTGAAATATGCTGATTTGGCTACAAAGTAGTTGGGTCAATTTTCACATGCACAACAGCTTCAGTTGGTTAAGAACTTAGACTTGTAACTCCTCCACGACTTATTATCTTGTGGCTCATCTACCAGGGAAAAAATGTCTCAGACTGAAATTTAGCTAAGCTCTGGTGGGTACACGGAGGCTGGCTAACCTCTCTATGACTCAGATTTCTCAGCTGAGAAAAAAAATGACTCATGTGTTGATTGTCAGGATTAAATGAGATGGAGCTTCAAAAATACTTAGAAGAGAGCTTTGTACATGGTGCACATTCAACAATGTAATTATGATTTAAAACAATGTTTTAAAGTAAATAAGCATTTAGAATTTGCAGGTACTTTTGGGAAGCACTGGGGCTGAATTTACAAATTTTTTTTTGATGTTCAATAAATAACAATAATAAAATGTCTCCTCTGTTAAAATCTCCCTTTCTTATGTAGTTTGTCCTAGCCCTGATAAAATAAAAAGAAATCTAGGATAATTTGGGGGGTTTTCATACTGTACTAAATGAGCAAAGCAGCTTTATTTGAACTGAACTGACAGGAACTATATCAGCCTCTCTGATTTTACAAACTGAAAGAGTATTTGTAATTCAGTTTATAATACATTAATATTGGACTATTCCAAGATACTTCCCTATTTAGAAAGACGCCTGAATATACATGATTTATTTTGTTACCTAAACTTTCAATTATTTAGGTTGGATATATTTGACTAAAATGTGTAAGTCATGTCAAATAAATATATAAATAATTTCAGGAGCAATTTATTTTTTATTTTGGAAGAACTATCTTTATTCTTTGATTATCGCCTGATGTAAACAAAATGTTCTTCCTTGCATTAGCGGTAGTGGCCTTAACATCCTACATTCTCTTTTTGAACCATGAGATTCTAAATATACAGATCTTGACTCCTTTAGCCTTTATATCTCTAAGGCTGGAATAAAACATACAGTGTCCTCAGCACTTATTTGGAGAATGAAAGAGAATGAGAGTTAATGTCAGATACATCACCATGTTCCCCAGCACTTTGTACTTAGTAGATCAAAAGAGTGTGGGAAATTAATGGATATCAGTTTATCAGAGAGATAATATAAGATGCTTTCAATAGAAACCATGACACCATTTTTATTAAAGTGATAACCAATACCACAGAATCAGTAATATGAAAATATGATATGAAAAAGGAAAAAAAAAACCATAACGTATTGGAAGGAGTCTTACTTTCCTGTGGGCTATAAATCTATAATCTTGGCAAAGGGCAAAATGGCTTCATACTTGAGCTCTAGAGTATATACTCTAACTAGGGTTAAAACAAAGAGTTATGTGACAGTATGTTGAAGCAAATTTTATGACTGATCGATTAAACCAAAGCTTGTAGTCAGTAGTAAAGGTTTACAGAGTTGCCATGCACTTACTAATCTAATAGAAATCACTACACAAATATTTGCTGAATGAATAAATCAATAAATCCAGCAAAAATAATTATTTCTTAAATACATGGTTACTAGGAAATCTAGTTTTGTCAGTAGGAGGGAACGTCAAAATCCAGAAAAGCTCAGAAGAATCTAATCACTTGTACAAGTTCACACAAAAAAATTAAGGTTTATATACTAGCATCTAGACTTTAGGGCTGGGGATCCTTCAGATACATCTGAATTTTTTAAGAGTTGTTCATTGCCCAAGAGAAGTCAGCATCACTGGGCTTTAAAACTGTGTCTTTAGTGTTAAAAATCAGACTGAGATTTTGAATAATAGCATTGCCCTAGTAATCATGAAGCAACATTCCCCTTGTAGTCATTCAGATGTTTCTGTTAGCAAAAATCAGCAGCAAGGCACTGTTCCCCTGGAGTGGCACGTACTGCAATCATTTTATGCTTTAAGAAGACAACTTGCATTTCATAACTTTGTAATCCTCCAGTCCCCTCATTCTTTTTTGACTTTGAAAATGTCTCTAAATTTATTACCAAACAGAAATTGCCCCAGGAAAGAACAGCCATTGTCTATGAAAGAGAGATAAAAAGAGTGAAAGAAAGAGAAAGATTATATCTCATCATTTTCATTGCAGAATTGATAAAGGCACTTCCATGAACTTTAAAGTGCAGAGATGTATAATATATAAATGTAAGGAGTCTTTAGAAGTTGGGTTAAAGATTATTTCTTTTGTGCTGGAGAAGAGCAACTAAACTGCAACTTCGAAAATCTCCTCTTGCACTACTCACTGTGCTATACTATGAATCCTCTAAATTTCAAATACAAGGATATGCATTCATATTGAAGCAGACTAAAAGTCACAAAAATCACAGCACACACAATGTTCCATTTGATAGGTAAACTAAGTGTAAATCTGTGGAATCTTAAGTTAGGAAAACATACAGATAATGATAATGACCAAAATGAAGTCACTATTCATAATCATGACCTCTGCTTGCTTCCAGACACAATCTCTCAAATCTTTTTCTAACGGTTGTAATTTCTCTCATTGTATACTGGAGTCATTTTATATAAGGTTGGGAAATAAACTGACTGTAAGACAAGAATAATGAGTTAAATTTGTAATTTCTTATAGTGCAAAGGCTAATTGATTTCCATCTGACTGTTTTGTTAACTATGACTAGTGTTTTTGAATTTTACAAGTAACACCATTCACATAAGATAGCTCATCCAGCATGTGATAATAGTGCTGATTGATTTACATAAATACCCATTTATTAGTTTTGGTTATGGAAAGTGGTATCTACATTTGTTAATTCCCCTGCCTCTTCTGCATATATCATCACCTTCTGTTTGATTCCTCTTTAAGTTTCTTATAAGTAAATCTCCACACATGAAGCGAGGACCTTTTTGAATAGTCAAACTATTACTAATGGCTAAAATGTCTCTGTCAATACAAAAACTTACTTAACGTCGATCTAAATCAATGTGTCAAGTCACTGTGACTTTTCTAAATATCAATTTCATTTAGACTTGTACAAAAAAAAATAGAACACATAATTTAAGTCACACAGAGTTGGCATTAACAGGATCTGCTACATTTATGGTGACCTCCCTTATTTCACATGCCCTAAATTTTGTGCTCTATCTTCTAAGCTTCTACATATCAAACATATTATTATATGACCCCAATAGCTATTAATAATAGCAGCAAATATTTATAATTATATAGAAAATTACAGTCCTGAGAAGTAGTACATGGACTTCTTTTGCATCTCACAATGATCCTGGAAGATGAATACCTTAATTAGCACTTTGTGCATATTAGTAATTGGGACTAAGGGAGACCTATTAACTTGTAAAAGATAGAGCAATGATACAAAGCCCCCATAGGTTGGGTAGGGGCATGAGGAAGGACCCATATCACAAAGTAATTAATATATAAAGACTTAGGTATGTCTAGCATATATGCAGATAAGGGATTATATTCTTGTTACATAAATAATCCTCCCTCATTTACATAAATTCATTTATATATAAAAATTTAGATAAAATTTAGATAAAATACTAAAAATAGATAATACTAAAAATTAGATAAATACTAATGTGCAACATTTTCAGAGGGTTAGCTTCCACTCGGTAAGTGTGTATATACCTCAAACGTCAAACTTGTTGATTGACTGGGACGACTCTGATCTGGCTGCCTATGACAGATGGCACTGTTCTGTTTTGTTTTGTTTTTTACTTTAAGTAAAACCCAGTACCTTCAGTGAAGGGGATGCTAGTTCTTAACTACTCAGAACAGGTCAACTTAGTTATTACTTGATACTCAAATAAACTGAAAATAAGTGGCCAGAAAGAAATGGTTAGAAGAGAACGGATTCTGAAATTATGAGTATCTACTGAACTAATAGAAATTACTCTGAATGGTTTGGGACAGAAAACACTTTGAGTGGGGGTTGGAGTGGAGACATAAGAAAATTCAACTTTGAAAACTTCTCTGGTGCTACTCTGTGTTTTGCAGAAAGGGCATCTCAGTTGTATTTAATGGATAGGAGTTACTGAATTTCTCTTTCTCTCTTACAAATAAATTTTATTTTTCAAAACTATTTTTAGCAACTCAGAGGCCTTACAAGATTTCTGGAAAAAGAGTTGTTTTATAAGTGGATGTGTCATTATTAGGAATATTTAAGGGGAAAGGAAAGTATGCACTGTATTGGCAAACACTACTTATTACACAAAATATATAACTCTTCAGTATATAAATACATATGTATATATCATGCCTTTTTTTTGATATCACAGCAGCAATACAAGTTACATTATACCCATCTTAGAGTTAAAAGATTTTTATACCTACATGATAATTTAAAACAATTAAAAAAAGGTGGGGAAATCACCCAGTACACCAAATTTCATGTTCTTTCCCAAAAGACCAGAGAAAATGAAAGGTTTTTAGTAGAAAGTTGCATTAAATGCTCCTAAAATCACTTCTGACTCTGAAGGTCTATGACTACCCAGTAGATCAGGCTTAAAATGGATAAAAGTGATTATTATGCAATCATACTGTCAACACTATCTTCAGTGACTTCTCTGAGAAGTCAAATTAGGTAGCTGAATAGAGATGAAGGAAGGAGTTTTGAAGTTCATGATGGGACTGCATTACTTTCATCCCTTACTCAATCACTATCTACTTTGCAATGACTGCCCATTTTTTTTGTTCCTCATTCCTTATCTATAATATTGTTTCAGAAGTTACCAAATAAACTTGACCTCTTCAGAAAATGCAGTTAAACGAATGTCCTTAGTCCTCATTTTCTTTAATTTCTCAGTATGATTTGATGTTACTGACAACATCCTTCTTCAAACTCTCATGGGTATTCCCCTAAAGATGACATTGAGTTAGATTTAATATTAGAAGTATAGAAGTTACAGTGTTAAAGGGTATCTGATATGATTGTTTTAAAAAATGCAGATCAATGATGTTCCTATCCTTTCTCGACTTTTTCTATTCTGACTCTGGGAAGCTAATTAATACCCTCAAGGCTCAGTTTTCTCTTTGGAAAATGGGATTAACTCTAGCGCTTATTTTATAAGGTTGTTGCAAAGAATAAATACAACACTATTTATTAGGTGTTTTACACATGCAGTGGTTTAAGGTAAGTCTTCTGCATATATAAACTTTTTTCTTTAAGTAAAAAGGAACAGATTGAAAGAACATAAACATCCCTTAAGACCTTAAAGGAGGGACGCTTAAGTGGCTTAGTCCAGTAAGCATCTGTTTTAGGCTCCATTTTGGGCTGCTAGGTGGAGAGCCTATTTCTCCCTCTTCCTCTCCCTCTGCCTGCCATTCCCCTTGCTTGTGTTTTCTATCTCTCTTTCTGACAAATTAAAAAAAATAAAAATAAAAATAAAAAATAAAAAAAACTTTAAGGGAGAAAACAATATGATAGAGGCGAGCTGGGATATCTGTGAGTAACAGTGACAGATAATGTACACATTTTCAGGTGCATTATAGACCCACAGAAAATGTTCTATATTCGCAGAGGAAACAAGGGTAAGTTTTACAGACTTGGCTTTGAGGAAGAAGAGATGATGGGGGCAGGATTTGGGTGGCAATCACTATACAGAGTCTCTTCTATCTTCTCTTGAACATAAAGATGTAGAAGTATCAAAAGATACTTCTACTTTGAGCTCCAACTAAGTCTGATATAATGAGGTGCAGGTTTTTTTAATGTTATGTTCATTTTTTACCTATCAATTTACTTTTCAGCAGGTTGGCTGTCAGGAGAGTATAATTTAAAGGTGCAATAAGACTTCTTTTATGAGTGAAAAGAGTCATAATTCTTAACTGTTATTATAGCAAATCATTCTAAATGAAACCTGGAAATATTTATTGATATAAAATAGACATAATCACAAAGATTTTGTGAAGTAACAGTGAGTAGATGCATACTTGAGAATATTTGTCTAATCAGACTTATTTGCCCCATCTTTCTCAGTCTATGTCACCAGATTACTCCAAATATTTATTATTTCTCACTTATTTAATGGCAACTAACCTCCAATTTTTTTTTATTATTTCCTTTCTTTACATGCATAATATTGCTTTTCCTTAAGTGCAGTGCCAATTATCACATTCCCTGTGTTGAAATGTCATTTGTCTACCTGTTTCAAATATCTCACCCTGCCATTCTAAAACTTTCCACATTGTAACCAACAACCCTACTTTTCTGGTCTTATTTTTCATGAAACACCTGCACAGATTCTGTACTCTAGATCCACATTGTCCAATAGGGCAGTGGCTAGTCACATATGGGTATAAAGCATTTGTAATATGGCTAGTCCAAACTGAGACGTGCTATGAATATACAATAGATACTGTATTTCAATAACTTAGTATGAATAATATACAAAATGTCTAAAAACTTTGTATTAATTACATATTAAAATGTTAATATTCTTTATATATTGGGTCAGAGAATATATTATTGAAAATAATTTCACCTATTTCTTTTTTAATTTCATTGATGGGGCTACTAGAAATTCAAAATTGCATACATGGATCACATAATATTTACTTCAGTTCTTTTTCTAGAGAAAAAGAACTAATGGACATACATTAGACACATTTCATTTTTATTTCTATTCTCGGACTTTATCTTACATTTTCTTCATACATCAACCAAATATACATTAAATCCCTGCTAGTTATCAGGTATTTTTCTCAATATTGGGAATACCAAGGTGATAGAGAAAGAAAGACAAGGTCTGTATCTTTTAGAGTTTAATTTTCATGAAGCATATGGAAAATAAAGCAAGGTAAACAACAAGTATATTAATTCCAAATAGCGATAAATAACATGTGAATGGATGATATGTTAGATAGTTCCTAGCGAGTGGGATTACTTTATAGTGTCACCAAAGACTTCTTTATGAATAGAGGGCATTTGAATAGAGAGGAGAAGAATGAAAGTGCCATGATTTTCCTATTTGATTTGATGTACACACATATGTCACATATATGAAAATAACTAGATTTTAACATAAGTGTGTATGTTATGATCAACTGGTAATGCCTGTCTGGAGGGTTTGGCTTGATTAGTCATGTCTACTGTGATCTAAAAGGGATGAATGGCACATAGTAGGTAGCTGTATAGCCATGCATATCCTAAAAAGAAACTATGCAAAAATACTATTTATCTAAAAGTAAATGCATTATCAAGTGAGGTTCTGCTCAAAGACTTAAACTCTGGCATCAAGAAAGCAGAACTATGATCTGGAAATATAGTCTATATGGGGAAAAAAAGATAATTGCACCAAGCCCAAAAATTAATTAGGCCTGAAGACCTTTAATAAACCATTTCCTGATTATCATACATGTGGATGGAAATTTTTAAATTGCATTTAATTTTTTATCCACCCCAAATTTAGCCAATTCTCTTTTTATCAGTTTACATCTGGGCATCTGGTTGAGTCTTGAAACATCTGTGAAGGCAGGTGTTGTGCTTCTGCCTTCCAAAAGGATGCACAAATCAATACAAGATCCAGACCAACAGATGGTGTAAGTTAAAAGAAAATCTAAAAAGAGTGTGTACAGGTGAAGTTAGTATACTCAGTTCTGTAACATGCTATAGCAGTTTATGCCCCGGAATGACTTTTTTTTTTTCCCCATTACTCTGAAAATTGTCAGATTTCTCTAGGGCAAATCCCATTGACATTGGTTTTTCATGACATGGAGAATTATTGCTGCCATCTAAAAAGAAGCTCCCCTACTAAACTATGAGATAGAACTTTCTGGGCAATTAGTTCTGTCATCTCCAGAGAGGCAATGGTGAGCTACAGAATTTTCAAAATAGTCCTACACTTTTTATATATTTTGGAATCCACTCATGGCATTTATAGGGATTTGTTTTAACTTGTCTTGTTAATCTGTATATACATTCTTTCTATTAAATAATAATTATTGTTATAATTAATCATTTAAGAGCTTCTCCTTTAGTGTAACTTATTATATAGTCATCTATTATTAGAATGGATAAACATTTTACAATGTTACAAAAAATTAACACACTTACTTTATTAATCTAACCAATCCTAAGTGACTGTTTCAGACTCTGTGCTATATGATAGAGATGTAAAGTTATGACAGGCACACCCTTCAACAAATGGGATGAGGGGGTCTATAATACAGAAAACATAACAAAATGATTATAATACAAAGCAGGGTTGTTCTATAAAAATATCACAAGCAAAATGTTATGAACACATAGAGGATGTGTTTATTCATTTTGCCAGGGATATTCAGAGAAAACTTTATGAGGACGTAACTAGTAAGTTTACCTTGATACATTAGTAAGAGTTTACCAAGAAAGACACATAAGGGCATCCCAAGACAGTATCGATAGATTGTTAGCACTAAGACTGTTTAAAACCAAAACCAAAATAACAATAACAAACAAATCTATCTAGGTTGTTTTGAGACTGTTAGACAAGTTGCTTGATGTGCAATGATAGGAATATTAACTGAAAAAGTATGTGAGGCCAAATTAAGGTCACAGTATTTAGTGTGTATTTCAGCTCCCTAGCTACTTTTAAGTTATAGCCCCTTAGAATCAGGTATATATGCCATGATTATTTTACTCAGAAACTTTTTAGGGGGTATTATTAATTGACAATATTGACAAGAGAATGAAATCTTTTTTTTTCTTCATTTTATTCAAAAAAGGATCACTTTCCTAAAATTCAGTCAGAATACGTCAACCCCAGCCTTCTCCAAATTCTGTACCCCTTTTTTTTCTTAAAATTTATAAAATGAGGGGAACCTGTGTAGCTCAGTTTGTTAAGCATCTACCTTAGGCTCAGGTCATTATCCCAAGGTGCTAGGACCTAGTCCCACATTGGGCTCTCTGCTCAGTGGGGAGCCTGCTTCTCCTTGTCCCTCTGTTACTCTACCTACCTGCACACACTCTCTCTCTGTGTCAAATTAAGAAGTAAAACCTTTTTTAAAAATTATAAAATGAAAGGAACAGAAGATCTTTCCAATGTTCCTTGTCTTGGAACCTGATCTCAGCTTCAGTATTCTGAGTTCTATATAAATTTTTTACATAAATGAGGCCTCTAATATATTGGTCCCCAGGTTGTTTATTTCTTCACTGCATATTGAGACCCATCAGTTCAAAGCCTGCAGGTGCAAAACTCAATTTCTCACACACCCAATGTTAAAAAAAAAAACTCAATAAACAGATTTTTAACCACTGAGAGCCTTCCTGCTTTATATACCTCACCCAGCATTGTTGACTACTGATAAGACTATCTTCCAATTGTAAGACTCCAAGCAACTCCTGCCCTTCAGAACTCTTTGACACAGACTCCCTGCCTTGCAGCTGAGTAGTATCATCTAGACATAACCCTTGTCTCCTATCTCCATCTCCCCTAGGAGTGCCATTATGTTCCATCCATTCTGGTTCCCTTACATAAGCCTCTGGGTAGTTTCATGTTCTAAGAGAACATCTGTCTCTCCTACATCCACATCCAAGTACCACTCAGTAAAGTTTATCGCATGTTGCTGTCTCTCCTGGTCCTTTCTTTTCCCTTTACTAGCTCCTATCCCTTGAACAGCATGAATAATCTAAGCTTCTCACCCAGCACTGATACCAATGAGCTTAGAGAGCCTGGGTTCATTCGATGTTACTTCCCAGTGGGATGAGATTTCTATCAAAGGACTGGGAAAGGTGTTTGTATTATGAAACAACAGAAAAAATAACAAAAGGGTAAATATTCTAAAAAATTTATCTAGGAAAAGCTGATGTGTTTTCACATTTCCCTTTTTATAATATTTCTTTTAATATGAAATATCTTGTCATTAATCTTGTTCATCAGCACACACACACACACACACACACATATGTGTAAAATATTTATTTACTGTGAGTAAAAAGAATGGATTGGAGAGGGATTTGGAAATGAAGGTTGACAACATTCGTAGTGGTAAAAGAAGAATATGTACAAGAGGAATATAGCTGAAGCCAACAAAATTGTTCTGGGATCAAAAGTATGCATTAAGTAAAAACTTTCTAAGTTCCAAATCTTACTTCCTGGCAGAAGATATGCTGTGTCAATCCTGAGGAATGACCACAATTCAGAAGAGTAATTTCATTCATTCTAAGCCCTCAGGATTGACCCTGGGATGATAGCCTAAAGAATATATGATTTTTTTGAACACCATCACACTATCATTTAACTACACTTGGATGCCCGAAGATTCTTCAGGAAAGTGTCAGGAAGTGACAAATGAAATCAACCAAAAGGTGGCTTTCTAGTTTTCTCCATTTTAACAGATGGAGCCAAAGGATGGCAATACAGAGATCTGAATTAATCCAGTATTACTAAATGCCCGGTTGAATTATGCATAACTTTGCCACAAATGACTCTCAAAGGTTGTGATAAATCTCCAAGACTGATCATCACCCCCCCACCCCACCCCTTTTGGTACCTGCTGCATCCCCTCGCTCTAATCCCATTAGTACCTATATGCATTTAATTATTTCACAAGGTTTCTTGCAGGTGACCAACTGAGACTTAAGAATTCATTCAAGATCATGCCTATAAAAACAGGATTCAAAAGTCATGGCTTTCTACATCCAAATCCTGTCCTTAAAAAAAGCACAGGTCTCAGTTTCCTGGCAGTACCTTTGTGATCCCAAGTCAAATGTGCCTCTTGCTCCTGTTTGTACAATAATAAATCTACTCAAAGATTTAACATGCAATGGCCCAATCAGGGAAAAAAAAGAAAAAATCCAACATTGATACAGACAGTCTCAACCAGTCACTTGGCCTTCCCCCTATTTGTCTTCTATTTACTCTTCTTCTGTTGCTTCCCATCTCTCCTAAATTCTTCCTCTATAAAACACAGCCAACCATCTCTTCATGCGATATTCCAGATTTTTGTCTCTCTCAAAGCCAGTCCTCTGATGTTTCATTTCCCATTCTGTGGTGAAAACCATGGTCTTAACCTTGGGTAGAGCAGATCTGTGACCTTAAAAAATTATATATATAAACAAAATGGAAGGAAAAAAGAAGGAAGGTATAAAGGAAGGAAGGAAGAAAGAAGAAGCCTAGAGGTGAACATATAATTTGAAAACACAGGCAGTCACAGCATTTTATGGCTTTAGGATTAATTTATTTTCTATGTTTTCTTATAAAACATATTTTAAAAACCATAAATTTACTAAAAATAAAAATTTATAAAATGTAAATCTATACTGTTATGGGGAAAAGAAGCAGAATCTGTACCCTTTTTCTCACAAATGATATGGATGATTTAATATATAATATCTCCCATTCTTCTGTAATCAGATACAATATCCCCCCTCACTGAGTTGTTGGGAAATTCTTTTGGGATATTAGACTAAAGATGAGACTGGCTTACATACAGGCTGGAAAATAGGCTGAATTGTGATAATTATGAGACTAAATACTCTCTTGCTCCTGCCCCAGAACACACATATAGACACACATGCATGTGTGTACACAAACATACCACAAACTCTGTACTTTGTCTAAGAAAACCCTCATTAACAAGTTTACTGTTTTTTGACTCAAAACCAAAAGATAGAAGTTGCTTCCCTGAGCTCTTAGAAAGGGCAGCCAGAGGAGAGGAGGGTAGAGAAAGAGACTCTCTGAGGATCATCTACCATATTTTAAACTTGAGTGAGGAGTCTCCAAAGTGAACAAGTATCAAGTTAATAAGGCAGTGGTAGGCACTGGAGCTTGAAATTATGGGTCACTTTTGATTAAACATTGCTCGCAGAAAATAAGCCCTGGCTTTCGGTTGTACAATTCTCAGTATCATATGCAAAAATGTAAATGCCAGCACTTATTAAAACTAGCCTGAGCAATAGCTAAGAACCACCCTGGGGATGATATATTAGAAATAAACAAACACAAAAACCCCTACAATTTCCTAAAAAATAATTAAACCTCTAGCAATTGACAGGGTGGTTGACTGAATTTATTGTAGTGTTTTCCTGTGTTTGGGAGGAATAGCAGAGTTTAGTGGAAAGATCATCAAATATCTAAACTCAATCATATTAACTGTGATTTGACACAAGCAAATCAACATGTCTGAGCCCCTACTTCTTCATTCTAAAATATGGGAATTAAAACACAGCCACAGGGATTTGCTCTGAGCACTAAATATGATAATTTATGTAAAAAATTAAAAAAAAAAAACAACTAAATCTCTTGCTTGGAACACATTCAACTGTATGTACATGGTTCTCTTGTAGTAATTTAGGCGTCCACACCAATACCTGGTATGCAATGAGTACTCAATAAATAGTAGTTACTGTCTTTCTTTAAAAAGTACTTATTTATAAGTATACTTATAAGTATACTTATACTTAAGTATAAGTATACTTATTTGTTAATTTTTCCATTATTACTGTTCTACTGCTCTACTCAGGCTCAGGCAATAGGCTCAGGATTTTTTTTAATAAATGTTATTATAAAGCCCTGAGAAGGAATTGCTTTTGCTCTTGATTCATTTTATTTTTACATATTTTTATTGATTTTTATATTGAAATTCTCCTTTCAATATGTTTTAACCATAATCCGTGTTTATGAGACCCAAGACCCCACCATCTGGTAATAAGTTGGTTATTAAAAGGTGACATGATTTTTTATTAGAAAATCAAAATCAATAAATCATATTTTTTTGTCCTTAGCAGAGGTTAAATGAACAAATCATCTACAAAATCAGGTTTTTAACTTATTATGAAGCTTATATTTTCAGCAGTAAAATGGATTTTTTTTTAAACCTTCAATTGTTAGTATATGCTGGAAAACTTTATTGATCTACATCCAGAGCTGACAGGATGCTATGTCAGAATACTGGGGTAATGACAATTGCAGCTTCTTCTGCAGAGAACTGGAAGCTTCTAGGCACAGACAGAAAGTCCTACCAGATTTCAAATCCAGGTTTTAGCGAGAAATTCAGACCCTGGGGTGGAGTACAGCACTCAGAACATTCTTGTAAGGGGAGCTGTTTTATTTTCAGCCACGGTAATACTGTAATTTAATCACTCGTTCCTAAAATATTGAGTGTTTGCTATGTCCCAGACATCATCTAAGTCATTGTGGATAGAGACCTTTAGTCCTGGTGGAGTTTATAGCTACAAGAGAGGGTCAATAAAGAAACTGATTTACAAACTGCAGCAAGACCACTGGAAGGGAAAAGGGTGGGGTCAGCTAAGTCCCTTAGGAAGTGATATGACACAGCATACAATAGGTGCTTAATGAATGTCTCTTTAATGAATAGATCCAATGATGAGTGACTGATTCCTCCATATGGAAAGGCCTATAAAGTAGACCTTCTTTTCTCTTCCTTCTGCTCCCTCTCGCCTTCCCTGCTCTACATTTTCCTTCCTTCCTTCCCTTCCTTCTTCTGTCCTTTCCCCCTCCCTCCCTGTCTCCTTCCTTCCTTTCCTTTTTTTTCCTTTGTTTTTTCTTTTCTTTTCTTTTCTTTTTCTTTCTTTCTTTCTTTCTTTCTTTTATTCTTTCTTTCACCAAGTCCTATCCTTGAAGATTATTTTACTAATTAAGATTTAAGATGCTTTGAAATCTTATTTTAAAGAAAACTTTATAGTAAATTTGTACCATACATATTAGCGGGGTCATAGCTATTGATCTTCAAAATTAAGCAACAAATCCCTGTGTTTATGCAAGGTAGAAACCTAGTGTATAAATCAGGTTACCTTTGGACAAGTGGAACTTGGAGTTCTTGTAATCTGGACAGTGGGAAGGGGCATTAGTCAGGGAAAAAGGATGAGTAAACTTTGAAGGATTAACTTATTCATAGATTGGATCTCCTCATAGGCGTGTAATTAACCTGTAAGTAAGTGTGGCAAACTCAAAGTCCTCTGTAACTAGTTAGCTGTCTTAGTCATGGTTCTAATCTGGTGAGATAAATGGGTAGATTCATCATGAGGGCTGGGGTTACTAGTTCTGGGGTGCTCAGGGAGAATGCTCAGTTAGAAGAAGAAGTGTTGAGGGTATAGAGCCAAGTGCCAGGTACCACAGATGATAAGAAAAAAAAATCAAAACAGTTAAGATAGGAAAACACACATGCACACACACTCACACACACACATACACAAGCAGAGGATTTAGAATTAGCAACTGGATTCAAGTCAAATCTCACCTCATTAGTCACTGCATGAGTTTCATCATTAGTTAATATTTATTGTATGAATATTTTCATCCACAAAATGAAAATAATGTTAATAGCTTATCTGCTTTCTAAATTTATTTATTGCCAACTATGTGCATTTTTCAGAGAGGCCTTCACTATTGTTGGGAAAATAAGATATCTGAATATATTATATATTTAATAATTATATACTATATTAAAACATGGGATATCATAAAACACTACCTGAAAATGACAAAAATTTACAAACGTTATTTTTAGACCTTAGTTACATAAATTTCTGTCATTAAGACAAGGCAAATGGCCATGCCATATATATCTATTTTGTTGTCACTCTCTCTCTTTTTTTAAAATTAATGTTCCACCCTCAAGTGAAACTTGAGGGAAAACTGAATGATGTGGATAGTTGGGAGTAACTGTAGTTACAAATCTGCATCTAGATTCCTGTGCTGTTTCATTTATCAGAACACTTTGACCTTTGGTTATGATAGAAAAGACAGAATTTAATCTTTTTAAAATTAGAACCAGTTTTGCAGATCTTGGTAGAAATAATTAACAAAATAATTAAGAAAAGCAATGGAAGAATTTTCTGGCAACAGTTCTGTCATTAAGATATTCCTCAGGCTCTTTGGTTAGAGGGTCCTGAGATCTCTGACGGTCCCAATTTTTATTATTAGAATCTTCCATGAGCCACCTTTTCTACTTTCCAGAGGAAGATCATTTGAGTAAGTGGTTTATTCATCTTGCTACAGTTGCCCTGCATGATATGAAATTATTTGGCTCAATATTTTATTCCTGCTTATCTGCCATCAGCCACTGTATTTTAAATCCAGTGCTAGTTAATCCCCACAGAAGCTGATGTTATGCTTCTCAGATGATGCAAATAAATTCAAACAGCAAATGATTAAACCCTGACACAAGATGCCACATGCCATGGACTATGGCCATTCTCATAGTCAAAGTATTTCTAGGTGACGGTCAGGAAAGATTGAGTTTCCTGTACCCCTACTGATCTTCTCAAGGGCAGGAGGAATCCTTTATTCACAGGTGTATGAATTGGTCTCCATTACGATCTAGGCACCAAAAATGATGGATGGTAACTATGATGGTTAAGTGCCTTAGAGAAGAATTGCCTAATACTGAGCTGGGTGGATCCCACATACAAGCCGAAGGCATCACCCAAAAAAGACACACTTAAGTTAATTAAGGGTCTAAGAACATGTCTGATTGGTAGACTTGAAGACATCAGCAGTTTTTCTGGAGTAAGTGGATGAATCCTTGAGAGTGGCCAAGTTCCTTGTGTATGACAAAAACAATGAATAAGGTAGGCCAGGAAATGAAAAATGGGTTACATAATCAGTGTGGAGGAAAGTGGCACAATGTAGAGGTTGCATTACATGGAAGTTTGTCTAACATATTTAGGCTCCTGAAAAAATATTTTTTAATATATAAATATTTATTTATATAATTTTTTATATATTATACATATGTATATATATATATTGCTTATATTTATATAAGCAATATATATATATATTGTTTATAAAAATAATTTGAGCAACCCATGCTGAATAGCTCAATCTGATGTGATCTTGTGAAAGAAACACTACCCTGACCAACAAGAGTGACCTGCTCATCAGGCTCTCTTTTAGAACTGCACCTGGCCATGGCTTAAAGACAACTTCATAGGTACAAGTCCTGGATATTATCAGGGCATCTGGTAAACCCCACTTGGAAGAGGTAGTAAGGGGATCATTGGGAAGGTAGAAGAATACTGAAGGAAGGAAATGAACAGAGACCAAAGCCCACATGTGTTGTGCTGTGGGCGCAGGAACATCCAATTTAGTGGGCACTGCTACTCTTAATTTCTCGGTTGAAAATGTCAAGGAACTTTACTCCAAAGTGTGAGTTCCTAGAATTTCAATGCCCAGGACAAGGTTTCATCCACCCTGCTCTAAGGGTGATGCTAGTAGAAAAAATTGTCTGAGAATATCCCCAAACTGTGTTCTTATGCTGAGAGCATATGACAGGGCACATTTTCAAGCAACAACTTCACACTTTTCTTCCAGTGGATAGAACACTAATGATATTCAGAGTAACAGTAGGGGCAGTAGGAGCAACAATAGTAGTTGTAGGTACAGTAATAATGATTCGATAACCCTAAAAATGTAGAGATATTAACCACTTTGGATTACATAAAACTTGTGCTTTATTTGTATTAGTGAATTTAGTATTTTCAAACAGATAAAAATTTATCTTGTTACTTGTAGCCAAGGCTCAGAGAGACAAATTTCCCCAAAGTCACACAGATATATAGTAGAGCATTTTATTATCTCAAACCATCACAAGAAGGGTAATTGGGACTACAAGGTGAAGTTACATTGGGTGGAATGGTAGAAACAAAAGGAAGAAGGGTTCAAAAAGCATTGTAGCCAGAGGCCAGAGCAGGGCCTCACAGAGGGAAGACATGTTATCTGCGGTTAAAAAAAAAAAAAAAAAAAAATGATTGGGAAGGTGTAGGGAGATTTTGTTTGAGGACAGGGTTAGGGGTTCCAGAGAGATTTTATCCAGCATGTGAAAGTAAAGGGGCAAAGAGAGAATGCATTAAGCATTTAGCTTTTAGGAAAGTATATATGTTTATGAACCCAGGAGTAAGGAACTATAAGAAATTGTTTATGTGGCCAGAATAGGGAGAGCTTCTGGTGCCCTTCTAAGGTGGTGACCTGTATCCTATGACCAAAGGGGGAGGCCTTGCAGACTTCTCAGCAGAATTCTATGAGCAACCAAAATGTTAGATCTTTACTTAATAAGAATAGCAATGGGCAACTGGGGATCTAGAAATAGATAAAGAGGCTAGTACACCAGGGGCTTAAAGAATATAACAAGAACCAGGTATGTCTAGAAACGGGCTTACAGTTCTATTTGTTCTGCCTTTTTTTTTTTTTTAACATAAAATTTTTTTTTCTGTTATATATTTTTATGAAGAAATTACTTCATAAATGAAATCTTACATTAAGATTTGTCTTATGCTAATTCTGATTATTTGGGGTGAGGGGTTAGTATCACTGTGTTAGGAAAGATCCTGAAGTCAAGGCAAAGGGAATGGTGACATGGTGAACCTGCCTGATATCCCTGTTTCCATGTATTTTTCAATAGAATAAAACAGAGATTTTTGTGTGCTTGTCATGATATAGGAATCCCAGAGTTGTAACTGGTTATTCCTTTTCTCTTTGTTCTACCTTACCCTACCTAATAATACATGCTCAATTACTTCCCAGAATATTTAGATCTCTGAAAATACACCTTGAAAACTAGCTTAAAAATGCCCTTATTTCATAGATAAGAGAACTATTTGCTGATGGTTGAGCGGCAATGGTAATTTTCATGAATAGTTTACTCAAAACTACGGTGAATGCATTTTTTTTAACAGATAATTTTGCAATAACAAAGGATGCTAGGTGAAGGATTCTCATCTCAATGGTTTTAAAAACACAGCTTCTGACTAATTGATTTAGCTGTCCCTAGTCCATCTTAGGTAAATAATACCATTTAAATATTTTTGGTAATTTTCCTTCAACAGGCTTTTAAACTTAATGTTTCTGCCTTGCTTGAGGACAACATCTTTTAATTGCTCTAAATTATCAGTGATGTCGGTAGCATTTTCACCGAACATGGATTGATTTCAATTAACTTTCTCATGCTTTTGCAAAAAAGCAGTCTTTTTAAATTTGCCTAACTGGATCATGCAACTTCTTAGAGCTGAGGAACGACAGTCTTTAAAGGTTGGGAAAGGAGACACAATCAAGGTTGCTTACCTCCTAATGTCTCCTTTGGGCTTCTCAGTTGTGCTTGATCAAATAGCACATTGGCTAGGAATATAGGTTAGAAAGTTGAACTAGACTATCCCACCCATGGAGCCCTTGGAATTCCCCAGATTAAATTTTAACTGTGCAGAAATGACCAAAAAGAATTTGTGTTAAGTCTATTCAGACACCTCTGCCACAATTAGAACAGTGTTCCTTGACCATTTTTATCTGCCTGTGCATGTGGTAGAAGCAATAGGCTCTCAATGTCTGTGTACATTCCAGGTTGTGGGTAGAAATCTGCTGGTACTTTTATACAAAATGACTCCATTATGACTGTTGACTGCTAAGAGATTTGAGCTGAGAAGACAGTAGAGAGCAATTGCAAAAAAAAATAGGCAGTACAAAAAACAAATAAACAAGAGACCTAGAATGTTGGCCATCATAGGTACTAAAGCAACAGAAGGCAAGGAGGGAAAAAGCATATGTTGGAAAACCTGAAAAGTGAAGTAAAATGACAAAAGTGAATGGAATAAGGGTGAAGGAAGCCAATTTTTTTTTTTTGGAAAGCCTAATTAATTCAAGAGAATCAAGTGAAAAAAGAAAATAGTAAGAATTTAAAGGAATTAACTCAGATGACTAGTTACAAAATTAGCATGCAAAAAAAATCAGTTTCTGAAATAGAAAAACTGAGGATAAAGACATCCTATGTAATCTCCCATGAAAATATAATACAGCTACAAGTAATCTTTAAAAAATGTGCAAGATTTATGTGATGACGAAAGGAATACTCAGATATATAAAAAGACAATCATTATTTGGGGGTAAAACTCTGTTTTAAAGAAACCAATTCTCCTTAAATCAATCTAAACCTTTAACACAATGGTAGAATAGGTTATCAGCGGGACTTAGTAATCAGAAATGAATGAGCTGATTCTAAATAATAAGCATATAGGAATAGTGAGATAAACTTAGAAATAATAACAGGGGAAAAACATAGGTACTAAAAGAGATTTAAAGGGTGCATGGGTGGCTCAGTGGGTTAATCCTCTGCCTTCGGCTCAGGTCATGATTGCAGGGTCCTGGGATTGAGTCCCGCAACGGCTCTTTGCTCAGCAGGCAGCCTGCTTCCCTCTCTCTCTCTGCCTGCCTCTCTGTCTACTATGATCTCTCTCTGTCAAATAAATAAACAAAATCTTTAAAAAAAAAGAGAGAGAGATTTATAATATACTATATGTGTATAGATACATATGCCAATGGCCATTGTGTTACATTTAATTAATCAGTAATTAACATTTAATCATTGACACTTAAAAGTAATTATCAGACTGTAAGATGATCAATTAATAATATATATTAAATATACTAACCCAGCCAATTTATATATTCAGCTTTATACCTAATAAATTCCAGATTCATCACAGATTTATTTTTAATTAAAATCAAAATATTAGGGGTGCCTGGGTGTCAGTTAAGTGTCTGCCTTTGGCTCAAGTCATGAACACAGGGTCCTGGGATCAAGTAGAGAGTGAGGCTCACTGCTCAGTGTGAGTCTGTTTCTCCCTTTTCTCCTCCTCTACATTGTGCACACAGTCTCTCTCTCAAATAAATAAAATCATTAAAAAAAAAATCAGAATATTAGTAAAGTAACTGCAAATTATGCTCTGCACTATAATTAAAGAATATTTTCCTAAATAAGAAACAAATCTCTAAAATCACTTGATAAAGATTGATATTGGCTAACAAAAAAATTCAGTATTTGTTTTGAAAGACAAACATACCAACAGAAAAATAAAGTTGAAAACAACTAATAGAAAGTTAGTAAAGTATCCTGTGCTTTTTTGTTGGTTATATGGAAAGACATATACACCAACTCAAAAATAAAGGGATATAATCTAAACCAAGAAAGAAGAAGCCATTTTCCATATATTTATAAAGATGATCCTTTTGGTACAGGCTTTAATAAGCATCAACATTAATTTGCATGGAATCAGTAGTTCCTATATACCTAAAGTAAAGAGATATATATTGATACCTTATACAGATGGTTGATTTCTATATTTTTGTAAAGGCAAAAGACTGTAGTATTTTGCTAGGGCTGCCATAAGAAAATATCACAGAGTAGCTTGAACAATATAAATTCATTGTCTCAGTTCTGAAGGCCAGGGTCCAAGATAAAGATGCCACAGTTTGGGTTCTTATGAGGGCTCTCTCCTTGGCTAGCAGATGGCAACCTTTTCACTGTGTCCCCACATGGGGACACATGTGTCCTCTATGTGTGTCCTTTGTGTATCCCAAATCCCTCTTCTTATAAAAACAATAGTTGAATGGATAGGGGTCCACACTGCTGGCTTCATTTTAATTTAATTTCCTCTCTAAAGTCCCTTTCTCTAAATACAGTAACATTCTGAGGTCCTGGGTGTTAGGGCTTCAACACGTAAATTTGAGGAAGACAGAATTCAGCTCATAACAGACCATAAGTAACCTAACTGGCCATGAATAGGGTACTATTTAAATAAATCATGGTGAATCTGTACAGTACATACTATACAGCCATAGATAATCTATAGTTGAAGCACTTCCCAAGATGCAAAAGGAAATAAGAAAAGTAAATAATAAATAAGGAAAGTAAGGCACAGAAGAGTAAAATATCACAATGTACTGCAAAGCACAGAACTTGACAGACCAACAGTTTCTCTCTTCCCACCCAACCCTTCTCTCTCTCTCTCTCTCTCTCTCTCACACACACACACACACACACACACTCATGCACACACACACAATTTATACCCTTAGCTAATTGCAGGAAGGATAAAGGCCTGACTCAGTTGGAGAGAGGAAACATCCTGCAGCTTAGGTGTGGCGAGGAGACTACTGTGTACTGACTATTTTTTTAAAGTGCACACACTCTTCTAAAAAGAGAGAACAGGAAAAAAGTGTCTAAGAGATGGAATGATTTTATGACATAGGCTGTGCAAAAATTGATGGCGATGCTCTTAGCTCAGAAAATTAATGCAGACTTAAAAAAAATAAAATAAAATAAAATGAATGTGTGGAAGTCAGCAGCCATGACACTCAAGCTCTTCTTTCTAAAGACCTTTGCAATGATATTGTTATGGTGTCATCCTTCTGGTATTTCAAGTAATTAAATCTTCTTCAGTAAGGTCATACCCATGTAATATTGAACTCCATAGTAACGTCAGTCCTATTATACTGAGCCGCCAATGTGTTACTCTACTTGTGAGACCATATTCCGCTAGACTACACTACAGACACATTAAAATATGAGTGGAATATTAAATTGACCATCATTCTACTACAGAATATGTCATCTGTATCTATTATAATGCACTGGGGCTTTCTTTAGGGGCCTAGAAAACTTTTTGGTATTGTTAGTAAGTTTCTGCTGTCTCTTTGATATCAGTAGATATTTAATTTAATTATCAGGGTTGAATGGATTTGGTGCAGCTGAGTGATAGCTAACTACTCTGTGGAACTGGAGCAGTCCACAAACAAATTAGTTCTCCAGATGTGGAGGCTTATAAATAACCACACCAGTGCTGTCTAAGGATAAAGGAAGACAGGCACTGCGAGCAATAACTGAATATTTTCTGAAATGGTGGGAAGAGCATTGGGAGGCAGAGAACAATTTAAGTTTTGCATTTAGAGGAACATTCCTCAAATGACTGTCTATTTTAGCCTTGTGTCTAATCAGTCATTAACTTGATAATGTATCTGCCTTTAACTCTTAAATGCATTTTGTGTGCATTCTCCAACCCATGGCAAACACTTGCTCAGTTTCTTAACCATTTTCCCTCTTCCAGACTCATCCATTGAAATGCTGCTACTAGATTAAAATTTTATAATAAAATACAGCTAATCTTGTACTTCCTTTGCCCAAAATTACTTCAAGATTTCCTGTTGGCTAAAGAAAGAATCTCAACTCCTCTGATCACTTTACCAGACACTTCACAATCCGGTTCATGTTTTTCTATTATCATTCCCATGCATTTCCTCCTTTATATTTTATTCTTCTGCAATCCTAAAATATTCTCAGGGTCCTGTCTGCACCAAATATATTTTTAGTCTACCAAGATCTTGAAAAAACTGTTTCAATCTACATACCTAACAAACTCTCTTCCACACAGACTAGATATATATTCATTTATTTTTTTCTCTTAAAGTTTTGTTGTTAAAATTCTCAGCTATTAATAACTTAAATAAGAAAACATTTGTAACATTTTACCAAAAGGATATCTTCTACAGAAGGAAAGGCACATATAATAGTAGACTAGGTCTAGTTTGGGTTAGCATCATCATACTGTTAGCAGCCTACCTAATGTCACCCTCTTGTCATACTGTCATACTGTCATAGTTGCTGACAGGGCTGACATTCAAGCCTTGGAATACAGGAAAACAAAGTGCGAAGACTGTTGCATTAATTTTGAGCACAGTGACTCTAGTTGTTTATTTGCTAGGATCTGAATAAATTTTCTGCAGATACAGAAAGTTGTTTTGTTTGGTTTTCCTTAAACTAAAAATGGCATTTATTTCCCATTTATTGACAATCCAAACATAGGATACCACAGTGATTCAGTTATTATTAAGCCCAGGTGGAGTGGAAGAGTCCACTATTGCCTAGAGGCAAGAGGAATTTCCTGCATGCAAATAGCTGTTGCTATTTGCTCCATCGTTTGGCATTACAAGTGGCCATGGGAATAAGCAAGGGAATAAGACCACTAAAAGTTAGGTGATGAATATATATATTTCTGTTCTCTAGGGTTTGCTGAAAAGGGTCCCAAATTGTATTTGGACAAAGAAAAGAGTTTCTCTGGTTACAAGGCTAGGGTGTCTAAGTGTCATAGAGACATTTAGAGTGACAGATGTCAAGCACATTTGCACACTCTTTAGTGAGACAGATTTGAAACAGGAATTTATAAAATACCAGGTGGGCTTCAGAACTCCCCATTTCTTCTTGATTATCTGTCTGCTCTCTCACTTAATCTGGAGTAGCTACTCCTATTTTGATCCCTGGCACATTCCTAGTATGCGTGTGAACATGGGCTGAACATTATAACCTTCCATTTACTCCCCTACAAAGACACTGTTTTATCCTCTACTATGTCATTACTGTGTTAAGAGATCAATCATTTATTGCTCATCTTTATATGTGGAGGGCCTTACATATTTCCTAGCATGTAGCAGCTTCTCAATCCACACACTGAACAAATTCTAGAAATAATCACTAAGGGCACACTAAGTGAGTTAATGAATGAATTAGTGAAGATGAGTGAAAACAATTTCTCCCGCTCTAGTGCAGTGAGGAAGAGAAGGCCATTAGCATAAATACATAAAAATATTGAATAAGTTTCTCAGAGGTAACTAGGGATCTCACTAATCAATTGTTAACCATTCAGAAATAAATAACTGAAAGCTTAAAATAAATAAAAGAAGCAGAAGAGAAGCACACAGAGACTAATCAATACAATCTGCCATTGTCAGTCTTTGAGCAGTCCTGAAAAAAAGTTTCTGAGCCTACCTCAGGTTATGTTGTAGGCTATCGGCTGTGTGCAAGGATAGTATGTGAGCAAAACACAGAGTGTGTAGGGTTTCTGTACTGAAGACATAGGTGTTAAGGTTTAGATCTAATTAAGAAAAAGAGGAAAGAATTTAGGTGTTAAGTCAAGGTTCACTCATGTAGGTCTTTCTGGAATGTTGCCACCAACCAAGAAGTGCAGACCCTTGAATTAAAGTAGTAAGATTAGAGAGAGATGAAAAGAAGGTACCTGGAAATGAGAGCCTGACAATTAACCTAGGAGCCAAGCAGCTTATTTCTGGCATATAGAGTTTTGTTAACTTCTTATTTAAGGCACTCAATAAGCACCTCTCTCCTTTCTCTGTAGGGTATCCCACAGAAGCTCCTGTGTTTAAAAATAATGGATTTGTTAACAGTTTTAGTTTCAAAATCAGGCAAAGCAGATGGACTCAATGGCAGAAGAGTTTTAATATTGATTATACCACTTACAAAATTTTCTCTTTTGAAAAAGTAATTTCATCCACTAAAACCCATTAACCTCATCTGAAAAAAAACAGGGCACACGTGATCAGATAAGGTTATAGCAATAATTACTGACAGTAATAACAGCTAGTATTTCTCTGGTATTTTCTAGGTGACAAGGACTAAACTAAGAGTCCCACAATAATTACTTCAAGTACTCCTTAGCATAACTCTTTGAATCTGGAGCTGTTTTAGTATGCTCATTTTACAGATGAAGAAATTGATGTTATGGGTAATAACAAATAGCTAAGGAATTTTAACTTCAGAGCCCTTATCCTCAGGATCTACTTTGAGAATACTAACCATATATTTTGTGTTCATTTATTCTGTTCAATTATTATGATTCATTATCCATATCAATATACTTTTCATTCCTTATCTTGATTTTTAACTTATTGTTTCATTTTTTTCTCAATTTTTTTTTTTTGAAAAAGAGGAAGGGCTGAGACAGAGGGACAAGTAGACTCCCCACTGAAAGGGGAGCTCAATGCAGGGCTCTATCCCAGGACCCTCACATCATGACCTAAGCCAAAATAAGATGCTTAACCAAGTGATCCACCCAGGCGCCCCTGTTGTTTTAAAAGGAGGGCCTCAGGGCACCTAGTGGATCACTTGGTTAAGCAGCTGCCTTCCACTCAGGTCATGATTCTAGGGTCCTGGCATCGAGTCCTGCACTGGGCTTCCTGCTCAGCAGAGAGCCTGCTTCTCTCTTTCCCTCTGCCTGCCGCTCTGCTTACTTGTGCTCTCTCTCTAAAAAATAAATAAAATCTTAAATAAATAAAAATAAAATAAGGGCCTCTTTATATATGTTTCTATATGTATACAAGTTATTAACTTCTCAGAAATAGCATTGAAAAATGCCTACTTGTGTAGGCACTATACAATACACTACTTGTGTAGTGTATTAATGACAAAGATATCACATTCTTGGTGTGTTTATAAATTTTGTTAATGTCTGTTTTTAGCTAAACAAACAAATTATTGATAAATACATTACTTACATAGTCTAATAAGTAGAAACATTTTAATTCAGGTATATTTTTGCCAATACAATGTAAAGATGTTTTTAAAGTCCTCAAAGATTATACATTATGCAAAAAAAGAATAATTTGCCATCAGTGGAGTACAGACTACTAAGTTTATTGTATTTAACACCAAAGCAAACAGGCAGCAGAAATTAGAGTCTTTATCAAAAGTCTTCCAAAAGGATGGTCCTAATCCAGACTCCTTCTGGTTCAGAAGCCTCAAATGTAGGTTTCCAGGAATGAATTAGAAAGAAAACTATTTTTTTTTAAGATTTTATTTATTTATTTGACAGACAGAGATCACAAGTAGGCAGAGAAACAGGCAGAGGGAGAGGAGGAAGCAGGCTCCCTGCTGAGCAGAGAACCCGATGCGGGGCTCGATCCCAGGACCCTGAGATCATGACCTGAGCCGAAGGCAGAGGCTTTAACCCACTGAGCCACCCAGGCGCCCCAGAAAGAAAACTATTTTAATGAGATGAATTTGGTCCATTCTCGATATCTGAACCAAACTCCCCTGGCATTCAGAAGACATGGGACTAGATAGTGATAGAGTTTAGAAAAACATGTCTTATGAGGAATTATTAGAGGAAGTAAAAGTTTTTACCTCCCAGGAGGAGTTAGATGTGTTGAAGCAGACACTAGAAAACCAGAGACAGAAAATAGTAAGGAAATCTGTGCACTGAATGTGAAGTATAACTGATTGTTGTTGTTTTGTTTGTTTGTTTGTTTTTTCAAACTCGGCATTAGTGATCTCTGGGGCATGAGACTTCTTTGCTGTGGGTGCTGTCCTATTAAGCAGTAATGTGACTTCTACCCACTAGATGCCAATAGTACTCTGTGCCCAGTTGTGGCAACATTGCCAAATTTCACTACAGAGCAAAATTTTTCACGGCGCCTGCCAATTTAGATGTTGAGTTTGTGACTCCTATCTAATTCCAAAGTAACATGTACCAATATGTTAAATTTGGTATGAAAAACAGGATTTGTTTCAAACTAATAAGTGCTTCCTGTGCTATCCTCTGTCCTTTTGTGTTTTTAAAAAACATCCCATAATAAAAACTGGCATTCATTTTAATCCGTTTATAAAACTGTCTCGACAACTGCAAAATAATCAATTCAGAACAGAATGTACTTTGTGTAATCCTTAACAAAGTAACACTAATATAATTAGCAATAAAAAAAGGGGATGTGGGTAAAAAGTTTCAGAGTGCTAATTATCTTATTTGCATAAAGGGGAGTCAATACATACTTCCTTAAACATGTAGGGAAAATAATTGAGTCTAACCTCTTAATGATTTTAATAATGTATTTTCTTAATTTCTTAGGGATTTTTTAATAAATTAGACCCCTTAATGTGAAAACAAAATCTTAAGTGTAGCAACCCTTTTCGCTTTTCATCAGATTTGTTGCTCTTAAATTTAAGTAGAACAAATGAAGTTCATTTATTTAAAATCCAAATAAGGGTAAATATCAGTTCAGTTATCTTTGTGTCCATCCATTCAACTATTTTTGTCTTCCTTTTTTCCTTCCAATCACCTATCCATCATTAATTCTTTTTATGCATGCATCCATCCATCCACCCATTCACCTTTCTATCTACAGAGGTCTAACTAATCACCCCCCTCTCCGCTATCATTCAATGTGAATACTAATAATTTCAGATTTACAGTGTTTAGTGCTATTGTTTTCCTCTTTCTGCTTTGTATAATATTTGAAATGTTAAATGAATATGTTTCATAGTATTAAAATGATTATGTTTTACATGGAAAAAGTTCTTGAAATGAGAGATACAGATGTTGCTCCTAAGTAGAATAGAAATTTCTAAAGAAAATAGGAATTTTAAACATTTAGAGGATATCCCAAAACATCCAACATAGTCCTGGATTTTGCATGGTGCCGACACAAATACATGAAAAACAACTTTATATACAATTTTAATTCTTCTCTTCTAGCCTATGCACTGAAATCCCATATTCCATATCATACCAAAAACCAGAAACACACTTAAATGCCTATGTCCTCCTTTACAGTTCCTCCCTCTATACAATTTTGGTTTTGCAACTTGACACACTCATCTTGCCCCATTTAAGTTTGGCTTTCTAGATGTATTTTATTTCTTGATTTTGAAGAAGTTTAGAAAATCCAAATAATCTTGAGATTATTTAAGTGCCAGACCATGACATTCCAGACCTAGCCTTTTAAATATAACAAGCTGGTGCCAATCCCTTGAGAGTGAACACTTTGCACTTAGGAGGTACAAATCTGAGTAAGAGAGTGTAAGAGTACATAAATGTGTGTGTGTGTGTGTGTGTGTGTGTGTGTGTATAATATGCATTTTTTATGTAGGTTCTGTCTCACAGCCAAAGTGATCTGATGCTGCCTCTATATCTGGTTGATAGGCATGGAATAAATAAACACTAATTTTAGACATTTCTTTTTTTAGGGATTACATCTAACATTGACCTGTATCAATTAAACTCTGGATGTGTAGGAAATTGTGAGAGAGAGTCCCTTAAGAAATTAATCACTCAGACAAAAAAAAAAAACTAGGGGGATTTTTTTAACGGGCATCAACATTGATAGTTAATTCATATTATTTTTCCAGATGGCAATACCATCTGAGGCATATTTAACAGGGAGACCTCAAGGTGTGTGGCATCTGATGGCATCTAAGAAACACAAGTTCCTTTCTTCATTTTAGTGTGTAACCAAGTTTACTCCTATTTCCATTTCCTTGGGCATTTCAGTTGGCTTTTATTGTGTGGGAACAATGTATGCCAGCTCTCCTGCTTCCTTATTTTACAAAGTTCATTCTCCTTGGGTATGAACAACAAAAGAAAAATAAACAAGGAATTTAGGTTTTATAGAAGTTAGGTCAACCTGATGTAAGCAAACCCTTCTTAAAAATCCATGTCCTGTCCAAAAGGAGAATTACTTCACTCAAAGCTTGATGGGTATGTCATCCACAGGGAATCACTGTGGTATTACAGTAGCAAATATGGCATTAGGATTCCTGCTTTAATCCAAACTCCCTTGTTAGAGCAATTTACACTTGATGATGGAGTATTCTGGGCATAGGCTAAAACAACAACAACAATAACACAAAAGTAAAAAGCAAAAACACAAAACAAAGAAACAAAAAAATCTGCCTACATAAGAAAAGAGTTGAATTAGTTTCTTCTACATACAGGAGAAAAAAAGAATGAGAGGCATCTGAGAAGAGAGGAAGCAAGTGAGTATTTTGGAAGTCTGGAGCCAACAGACATAGACGACCAGTAAAAATTTTCCAAGGCTAGGTGGTCTCAAAATATTTGAAACAGGAATGTCTATTTTTTTTATTATTATTATTTTAGTCTTGTGATATAACTTGACTCTAAAGTTCCCAAAACTTCAAGAAAAGATCCTTACATACAAAGCACTCAATGGCAGAAGTATTTGGTGTGAAGAACAGTCACTATCCTGAAGGTCAAAGCAGTGCTAAAAATGGGATAGTTATATACAGAAAAATGAGAATTTCTCTCATTCAGTTAAAGAAAGAAATGAGAAGCAGGAATGTGAAGGAAAAATTCAATCAAATCCATAAATGGTCAGAGAGGGACAGAGACTTAAATTCCCCCCTAAACAGGAGGTAACACCTTAATCCTATTATGGTTCAATATCAAAGGACTGCTTGGTCTAATTGACCTCTGGATTATTCACTGAGTATTATACAGACATTTTACAAATGTAAATAAGAGAAAAACTATTCCAACACACTGAATCAGAAGCATCACTGGACAAGATTTAGAAAGCACAGATTTTAACGGAGTCCCTGCTATCAATTTTCTCATTGGTTTTGACAAAGTTATGTATCTTCCATGATCTCCAACTATAAAATGGGGCCATCTGCCTGGGTGTTCCTTCAAGACTTTTGAATTCCTAAAGCTGTTCTGGAAGGTGTCAAGTGTAGTTAACTTTTCATAAGACACAGTTTATCATTCACAGTTACTCCTTCTCTCAACATAATCTTCATAAATATTTTGTTTTATTTATAGTATTAATATTGATGATAACAGAGCAGTACATGAAACATGTATTGTGTAGAAATCATTTTTTTTTTCTCTTATGGTAGCAATGGGTCAGGCTACGAAAATGATCTCTAAATGAGTAAATCTGGCAAAACGGAATATAATTCTGTATGCTGCATTACCTCCTAGGCATCATATCTATGTGGGGGTGAGTAAGCTTCTTGGACAGTGGCCAAACTCAGAGTCTGTGAGCTGAACAGCTTGCCTCTCCTTTAAAGACATCTCACTAGGACACATGTCTGGATAATACCCTTTCCTCCTTTACAGTACAACTGTCTAATAATGTGGCACTTTTTGTAGGCTAGCTCAGCAAATTCTGCTCATTTAAAAAACATCAATCTCCTGGCTGGATTTACCTTTCTTTCAAAGACTGTAATTTGATTGTTTTCATGCTGTGAACTGATAGATGGAGCATTCAGAGGGGCACTGTGATTCTGAGTACAAGTGGAAGACTCTAATGGTCCTGTCTTTGCTGATGGGAGAAAACTATTAATTAGCTTGCTTTCTTTTCCACTGTGGTTTCTTTTCCTGTATTCAGGAGAAGCTTAAAAATGGTAAACAGATACAATGTCTGTATCTTGGCTATGTCTTAGAGCTCCATTGCTTGGTAGAAAGTGGTATTGTGGGATGGTCAAAGCAAAGGACCAAAAATTTCATATAAAATAACTATAGGTTACATCTGGTTCTGCTACCAGCTGTGTGATCTTCTGCAAAACACTTAGCCTCTTAAACCCAGTTTACGTAGCATCAAATCAGACACAATTATGGCACTTGCTTCACATTATAGTTTAGAAGATCAGATTAGATAATATACATACAGTGTTCAGAACAGTGCCTGCCACAGAATAATCCTCAATTAACACTAGTGAACTATCCCCCCTCCACCCCGGCTTTATGTAAATGACACCATCCTACCCAGTGAATTATGGGAGGGAATCAAAATGTTTGATATATAGACACCCTTCAATATATTCTACTTTCCCTTAGCATAACTTTCTTACTTCTTGTCCCCTGGTCAGCTAGCTGCCCCAAGGTGAGTCAGGAATTTACCACTTAGAGTCACTTACATGCTTGATGTTAAATCCTAGGTTGTCTGGTTTTCCAATATGCAGGTCTTACAGAAGCATTTTTTCACGTACATGAACTCTAGTCATATAATTTCATACAACATGATCCCTCCAAATACTTTTCTGATCTATACAAATCCAACTGATATCCACTGTATTATCATCTGAATGTCTCCCCTTAAATAAAATACTTCATATGCCTAAATACTGTATTAAAACTTCTCAGTTCCCAAAACAAACTAATTAGTCCTCTCAGGTAATGTTTCTCTATTGCATTAATTATACTTAATGCATTTTAATGCAATTATATCTCTACAAGGCTGTCTGACCTTGATGTTCTTCATATCATGAGTTAATGCCCTATTATCCTTGAATCACCTACGCTAGTGTCTGGTTTATCAGAGGTAATAAATAAATGGCCGCTTAATGTAGGTTTCCCCAGCTATCTGAAAGTAGAACATTCCTATGAAAACTTTTGTAAACTGAAATGCTATCAAGGGAAGAAGGAGTTACCATTAATTTATAGGGAAACTTTTTGAGTGTTCCCAGACCCAAAAAACAACCTCTCTTAGGTTTTTCTGAGACTTTTGGACACATCTTGCTAATGGATGCACAAAATAAGTTGAGATAAAGCACAGATGCTCACAGACACAGTTAAAAGCTATGGCAGCTTGATGCAGAGATGCTGAGCATAGTTCTCAGGGAAGGGGCTTGGCAGTGCAGCTCTCCCTGCTCACAGGGCCTCTGTAACAGCTTGTTGCAAAACCAGACACTGAACACTACTTTTGCTTTTTGCAAAAAATAAAAGTAAACATCCTCTTCAGATTTTTTTTAACAAAAACATATATTAATACAGGTCTTTCATAAAAGTGAAGTGGTATAACAAAAACTTTTGAAAAGCAGATACCTGTATACCAGAGTAGAAATAAACCTAGCTATAAAAATCTTAACTCAGAAATCACGAGTCTTAAGGTTCTCATTCAGTTCACTACTTACACGACTTACTTCTAGAACTTTTATATTTTTCATAGTGTGACTGGAGATAAAACAATGTCAATGTATTTTGCTTGAAGAAGAAATCAATGTGACTATGTGTGTGATTGGTCATGTCTGAAAAATTCTGTGTATGTGATTCATCATGGCCGGTAAAGATACTCTTGCCATGGGAAGCAAAATAAGCTTATTGACCCATAGAATGCTTGAGGTCCTCTAGGAAGGTACCTTAAACCTTAAACATTGTCTTTTCAATATTTCTCATGCTAGTATTTTCAGGATCAAGTACTACCGGGTCAGAGTTTATTTGTCTGGGGCCCAAGAATTTGCATTTTAACACCTTCCCTCAGTGATTCCTTATGCAAAATAAATTAGAGAACTACTTATCTTCAATATACTCATGACAGAAAGACATGAGTGAGACCCAAGAATGAGAAGATATTTAGCTAAGATTACCTTCCCTAATCTCTTTATTCCAAGCAGTATTTGTTTTTCTTCCCTTTTTAAAATTTGAATTACAGTTGGCATACAATGTTCTATTCATTTCATGTGTACAACACAGTGATTTGACAATTCTGTACGTTATATAATGCTCACCACATAAGTGGAGTCACCATCTGTCACCATACAACAGTATACTACTACTTACTGACTATATTCTCTATGTTGTACTTTGCAACCCCATGACTTATTTTATAACTGGATGTTTGTTTCTACCTCTTAATCCTCTTCACCTAATTCAACCATCCCCTCATTGCCCTATTTCTGGCAACCACCAGTTTATTCTCAGTATTATATAGGCTGTGTGTATTGGGGAGGGTGCACTTTAGATCCCACAAATAAGTGAAACCATACGGCATTTGTCTTTCTCTGACTTAATTCACTCAGCATAATATCCTCTAGGTCTATCCATTTTGTCACAGATGGCAAGATCTCATTCTTGTTTTTGCTTGAATAAAATTCCTGTGTGTGTGTGTGTGTGTGTGAGTGTGTGTGTGCAAGTACACAAACCACATCTTTTTCCAACTGACTACAGATGGATACTTGGGTTGTTTCAATATCTTGGCTATTGTAAATAATGTTGCAATAAACATAGGAGTGCATATGTCTTTTTGAATATAGTGTTTTCATATTTAGGGTCAATACCCAGCTGTGGAACTACTGGACCATATAGTATTTTTATTTTTTGCTTTTTGAGGAAACTCCATGCTGTTTATCATAATGGCTGCACCACTTTATATTCCTGGCACTATTTGGACAGGACTTGGCCAATAGGAATCACAAAACCATTCCAACCTGTCACGTCAATCGCTTAGTGTGAGCTGATCTATCAGATCATATGGCCTGTACCCCAAACATCAGGAAAGACTTTTCATTTATTCTTTCCTAAGATGACAAGTCAGTCACAGAATTCAGCATTTTATAATTACTTGGTTAGGCATGCGCTCACATGTGCACACACGCAAAAACACACTTTAACGTTTGGGAATCAAAATCAAAATTTTGTTATTGGACTATGTCCTGTCTTTATCAGTCAGACCAATTTGTTCATAAATCTTTGGATAATTGGCTCTGCTGTGTCCTAACTCTGTGAAGCCCAGCTCTCTGCAGAGATGTTTTATACAATGTGACCTCCCTGAGGATATTTCTCTGAGTTTGCTCTTAGATTTTCTCTAAAACTTTTCGGCCTAAAAATAATTATAAGACCTGATGGCTAGTTAGAAAATGTGGACTTGAAATGCTCATCCCAAAATCATCTTTAAAGGAACAGCTCTTTTGATTACAAGGTTTAAACAGTGCACCCAAATACACTTTTCAGATTTAGACTTCTTCCCAGACCTGTCTCCAGGAAATCTCAACCTCGATGCACAAAAGACATTGCCTCCCCTCCAGGGATTTATTCTTTTTATTTATTTACTTATTTATTTTTTGGCAGAGTCATCTTTCAGAAACACACGTGTGATCTGCCATGTGTTTCTTCTTTCTTTCCTCTTTCCTCACTCACCTCCTTCCTCTCTTCTTCACCATCCATTTTTTTAAATTCTTTCTCCCTTTCAGTGCTCCCTATAACTTTAATCATGAAGCTTAAACTTCTCAGGTTTATTGTTATTGAGCGGAAATTTACAAAATATAAAATTAATCACTTAAAGTGAACAACTTAGTGGCATTTAGTACATTCACAATATTGTGCAAACGCTACCTCTATCTAGTTCCAAAATCTTTGTCACTCAAAAAGGAAACCCTATTTTTGGCCATTAAACAATTATTCCCTATTTTTCCTCTCACTCCAGCCCTTGGCAAATAGCAATCTCTTTTCTCTTTCTATGGATTTACCTATTCTGTATCTTTCATATAAATGGAATCATATTCTATATGACCTTAAGTGTCTGGCTTCTAACTCAGCACAATACTTTTGAGGTTTTATCTATATTGTAGCAAGTATATGTACTATGTTCCCTTTTTATGGATGAATAATATTCCTCCATAAGTACAGGCTTCAATTTGTTTACTTATTCAACTGTTGATGGACATGGAGTTGTTCCCATATTTTGACTATTATGAATAGCATGTGCATGCAATTATTTGTTTGAATATCTGTTTTCAATTATGTTGAGTATACATCTAGGACTGAAATTGCTGGATTATGTGGTAATTTTATGTTCATCTTTCTGACGGCCTGCCAAACTGTTTTCCAGAGCAGATGAACCATTTTCTATTCCCACAGCAAAGTAGAAATGTTCTCATTTCTCCACATCCTTCCCAACACTTGTTATTTTGTTTTCCCTCTTCTTCCTTCCTTTCTTTCTTTTTCTTTCTCTCTCTCCCTCTCCCTCTTCCTCCCTTTTCCCCTTCTTCCTTCCTTACCATCCTAAATTGTTTCCTCTGCCTGGGACATATTTAATTTTTTTTTCCCTCTGACAGCTACTAATTCTTTACACTCATCTCAGATATCAATTCATGTTCCATCTTCCCCTTTAGGTTTAGACTGGTTCTCTTTTTATAAATCATGAGGGCCCCTTTTACTTACTCATATCATGTTGCTTATGCCATTCTGCAATATTTTTGTGATAGCTTGTTCCACTTTTTCCTCTCTCCATTAGATTTTAAACTCTTTTTAAGGACTTTATTTATTTATGTATTTTAGAGAGTGAGGGAGAGAGTGTACAAGCAGGGAGCCCATTGAGGGACTCAATCTCAGAACTCTGAGACCATGACCTGAGCTGAAACCAAGAGTCAAATGTTCAGTAGACTGAGCCAACCAGGCGCCTCTAGATTTTAAACTTCTAAAAGGAAAAATCATCCTCTTTCCTTTATGAAACCATAGGTTCCAAATTTGATCATGGCATGGTCATCTTGAGCACTCCAAATTCTTTCTCAATGTAGGATGTCCGCAATTTGAGTGTGGCTTAAAATGCTCTGACTGTTCTAGCCCCAAGTCCTTAGCCCTTTCCTACATACCCAATCCTCATTTTCTTTCCTTGCCTTCTTTCTTTTTCTTTCTCATAATTTTCCATGCTTCCCCTTTCCTCTCATCTCTTATCTCTCAGCCTGCCATTTCTCACTCTTCCCATCTCACTCAGTGGTTCTCTTTGTCCTTATGTCTCTCTCTCTCTCTCTCTCATGATTTCCTCAACATACACTACCGTTCTTTGAGTTCCACTACTGACCCTGGTTCCTCTAGTCTCCGCTGCTGCTATTTCCTAAACCAAGAAAGGCTTCCTCATCCCACTTCCTACACAGCTGACTGTTTAGCATCCTGCACATTTCACTATGTGCTACCTTAGGGATGCCTCTCCTGAAACCTTAGACTAAATTAATTCCCTTCCAATATTCTCTTTCATAGTTCTGCATCAATTCAATTTATTTTTAAGATCCTCTCTTGAGAAAACTCTGCAAGTTAGGCTGCAGCCAAATTATAAAGAACTACAGTTTTCTCCCCTATAACGCAAATGGGTTGTGGGATCCAGAGCACAACACTTGACATATCAAAATAAAACAATAACCAAATGATAAAAGGTGCCTCAAATGTGCTTTGCAAAGGAGTGAGGCAAAGTACAAATGCCAGGTTTTACAATCATTATCTCCTGACTCTGTTCATCCAATTACTCTTCCCAAGTACATAATAAAGGTAGTGTCTCTCCAATGGCAGTATTGGGGATACACCATTAATTCAATAATAAGGTTAAAATCCTAATTTCTATTCATTTGACCTCTATTAAACCTATCACCAACTATTTACAGAGGCTTCTAAAGAGAAATGAGAAGAAATGTGTAGTTATTGAAAATAGAGTTAAAGGTTTAGTGTATCAGTGATACTGTTCAAATAGCTTTTGAAAAACACTTAGTTTTGTCTAAGAAGTCATTCATTTAGCTTATGGGATCCTTACAATACATACAATAAGAAACACAGAAACTATAAAGCAAATAATAAAAGCCTTATACCAAGGGCCTGGGAAACAATCTGAAAACAGACAAAGACAACCCAAGTGGTACATTCAGTTCACCATCCCTCCCTTCCTTACGTGCTGCCTTAAGTCTCCATCAGCAGCAACAGGGAATGGGGTCAAAGTCACTCTCAGACAGAAAACTGCATCAAGCTGTTCTACAGACCTGGTGGCATTTCAAAAATCATTTGCCTCTGTATTGGCTATTCCTGTCCCAGCTATCACACAGTGCATTAGAAGGTTACAGAAAAGAAACTAAATTCATGTGTTTTTGCCCTTTATGCAGCTTATTCCAGGTTTATTGTTATTTTTTTAATGATCATTTATTTCTAGTCTATTTGTTTACCCCCAAACAAACAGTGCTACCCCTCAGTGACAATGAATGAAGAAAATTACAGGAACTCATGCAGGCCAAACCCTTCTCCTGGGTTATGCTAAAACTGTCTAAAGAAGGAAGCAGCTTTGAATTTTTCACTTGCTGTATGCAGATATCAACGTTCCCTTCAAACTTCACAATAAGCATCTATGGTACAAATCACGTGATTTTTTTATTATTTATATTATCCTCCATATTATTTATGGACTCACCATTAGGTATGTCTCTTTGGAATAAATTCCAGACAATTTTTACTTTCCCATAACACTCAGAGGCACCACTGAGAAGAGGGACTTGTTTTTGAATTTAATGTTTAGGGACATTTTCTAAGGTTTAGTTTTACTTCAGAAAGATAACTTGCCAACAATTCACCAAAATACTTGAGTCACTGCCTTTTGTATGTGGGCATGCAATGCTCATTTGTGTGGGGGAACCCAACTTCATGGCAGTGTATTTGGATCCATTATAAAGTAAACAGATATAAAACTGGGTGTCTGTGGATACCTTTTTATTGGATTAAAACAATGCAAACTGCACACTGTGTCTAAATGTTTAATATAAACATTTACACTGAATATATTTGCAGATCAACAGCTGCTCAAACAAAAGCAGCAAATCTAATGGATTTCATAGTTGAAACCCCCAGTCAGAATGGAGTTCACATTCACCACTCATGGCTTATTCAGTTGTGCTTTTGTACTGGCCTTTGTGACAAAATGATTATCTACTTTTAATCATCTTCCAAGGAGCAATCAAAACAAAGTTACTTGCTCATGTTTCCAGACCAAATGAAGTGCAGGGCAATTAATTTTATTCCCTAAACAAAATCCAGTTATTACCCTTGCTATGAAATAATGCTTTACTATCATAATGCAATTTATGCCACATGTTCCCATATCAACTGAACATATACAAAAACATTTCAATTGCATCTGAATTCTCTATTCATGTTCTATAGACAATTTAAAGCATTTCAATTAAGGATACTTGCAAACCCTTGGGGATCATGAATTGAACATCTTCCTTTGTGAGCAACCAAGAACTCCATGAACTAAATTGACTTATAATTTTACAGGAATTCTAATCTCAGACAAGGAAGCTGGTGTGTGGAGTCAGTCACTTGGTAAGTATAGATAGCATATGTATCCCAGCTCAGTTGTACTATGTTTTACTATTCACTGTGTATGTAATAACTTTGGGGAAGTCGTGGCGCTCAAGTTTCTTTGTAACAAAGTGACTGCCAACTTTTAATGCCAGTAATAAATGTCAAGAGAAAATAGAATCATCTCCATAAGTAATGATACTCCACTAAGAAACAGTAAGACCTTTCCCCTCATCAACCCACCCCACCCCACTACAACAGGGGCAATTATAAACTATTGTGGTAATAGTTAGGTTAGTGATTTGTAAAGGCAGCAGAGAATATTCCTCACAAAAGATGAGGTCATAATAAGTGTGATTAAATGAAGGTAAGATTATTTAGTTTCATATAACATCCCTTTGGTGATGACTTTTGGATCTGGCTATTCTTATGGCATAGTCAAAGGAAAAGGGTATTAAGTTGGACTCTTATAGAAGGTACAGTGCATTAACTCTTTTGGGTCTTCTTAATATTTTTAAGTTGTAAGACTTAGCATGTTAGAAGTGACTAACTTTATTCACTTGGGTTTACCCCGCATTCTATCTATTCTGAATGTAGTTGGTGCATGTACCCCAAAATAAAATATTTTGTCTCCTTCTCCTTTATTTGATCTAAGGACAAAGTACTTTCTTTCTTGGAATAAATACTAATGGAAACAGTCGAAGTAATAAACATGTACAACTTTATGATGCCTTTCTTCTTATCCTGGAAATTAAGAAATTCCAAATTTTATAACCTTGTATTTTTTTTATATTCTTACAAATACTTCTACAACTGCTATATCTTCATGTCCAATTCCCTTGTCCAATTCCAATCAACCTTTTAATGCTGACCTTACTGCTGACAAAATATTTCTCCCAGAGTATAATTTTTTATCATGGAATTTCCCAGCTCACAAATTTTAATGGCCCTATAATGTTGACTCTCAAAGATTCAAGCAGTTTATTGTTGTTATTTGCTTTGTTTTAAATAAAAATCAATTTCTTTAAATTATTTAAGCTAAATGTCATCAACTCTAAGAGGGAGGGTCAGAAACTATAACCCTTTATATACTTCCCTGCTCCTTGGAATTGTGCTAGATGCTTCTTGGAGACCACATCACCTAATCTCAGTAACCCTGGGATATGGGCAAAGGGAAATAAGATATAGCTAATTTACCTGGGCCAACATTTAGGTTTGAACTAGTCCCTCAGACTCTCAAAGTGGAGTGTTTATGTGAATGATAATAAAGGGGAAAATGTGGTATGGAGATCATGGATAAGGTAAGTTGCTAGGGATGTAAGGCCTAAATGTTTTACTCTTCCATACTAATACAGTGGAGGCCTTGTGGTTGCCACTGTTTGAAGACAACTGACATAGTACTATGCCTACACATGCAAACGATTTTGAATATTATTTTCAGCTTAAGCCAAGCCCAGTTCTACCTTGTCTCTTGGAGCGTGGGTTTCAGGTTGCTGGCTATCTCTCAGTTGACAATATCTAGAGACTTGGGCTCTGCACAATCACATGCTATTGAGAGCAACTAATATTACTTCAGAGGTCATTGCATATTGGTATTTTAAACAAATATCTGCTATCAACTTTTTTATTATGTTTACCCAGATTCTTGTCTAGACATAGCAACCAGAAAAAAAGCAATTTTATAGTATGTATTTATAGATATTAGTCATTCATTATTTTATTTTTTCACAACTATTTGAGTTGATACCACTTAGCAGAAATTTTTCAACAGCCTGGAGCTTTAAAGGTGAGACACAACACAATCCCTATACCCAAATAATCCATCACCATAATTGAAATCAGTGATTTTGGAGCTATTCTCCTTGGAGGATTAGAGGATCAATAAAATGCCTCAACATTTGTCCATTTTTTAAAATTTATAAATATTAAACAATTTTAAAATATACCAAATAGAAATATGGGATGGAAAATTATGCAGTCATGAATAACACTCAAAGAATTCTAATATGAGAATTTGTAAGCGTCAAGTTAATATTATGAAAAATATAGAATTACATTTATAGATAATGTTGTATTATCACAAATGAGCATATGCATAAAAAGGAATTAAATTATAAAAAATTATTTACAATGGTTCTCTCTGGCAGACTGTGAATGAATTACTTGTGGTTATTTTTTTGAATTTTTAAAATTCCAGAAAAAATTATATATTTTATAAAAACCAATTATATAAATAAAAAAACATTAATAAAAGTAGACTGTATTCTGTCTTCTGTATATGCCACTTCTCACTATTCTTGATAGGTACCATATATATCACTATGTATGTTTTTATTTTACTGAGATATTAACAAATATAGTTCCATATATTTAAGGCATGCAACACTATATGTGTGTGTGTGTGTATGTAATTACCATAATCAAGTTAGCTAACACATCCATCACCTCACATAGATAAGTGTGTGGTGAGAACACTTACAATCTTCTTTCTTATCACATTTCAAGTACAGAAGAGAGTAAAATTACCTAAATTCACAGTACTATACATTAGATCCACAGAACTTACCCATATTCTAAATGAAACTCTGTATCTTTTGACCAATAGCTCTTCGTTTCTCTTATCCTTCAGCCCCTGGTAACCACCATTCTAACTATTTCAACTTTTTTTTAGATCTCAAATACAGCTGAGATCATACAGTGTTTTTCTTTCTCTGTCTTATTTCACTTAGTACAATGCCTTCAAGATCCATCCATGCTATTGCAAACTTTTTCTCATGGCTAAATAATACGCCATTGCTTATAAACATCACGTCTTTATCCATTCATCCATCAATGGGCAGTTGTTTCTGTACCTCCACTATCGTGAATAACACCATAATAAACATGAGAGTGCACATATGTCTTTGAGATTCTATTTCCAATTCCTAGGTCATATTGTGACTCATTGATGGTTTCCTTTATAGTACTGAAGCTTTTTACTTTGATATAGTCCCACTTGTTTTTGCTTTTGTTGCCTGTGCTTTTGGTGTCATAACCTAAAAATAATATCCAAGACAAATGCCAAGCTTTCTCCCAATGTTTCTTCAAGGAGTTTTATGGTTTCACATCTTACATTTAAGGATTTAATTTATTTTGAGATAGTTTTTGTGAGTTGTGTAAGAAAACATTCATCTTCATTCTGTTCCTTGTGGTTATAGTTTTCCCAACACCATCTATTGAAAAGACTATCCTTTCCCCATTGGAGATTCTTGATACCTGTTGAAGATCAGTTGATCATATTTTAGAGGGTTTATTTCTGAGTTCTCTATTCTGTTCCACCTAATCTTTGAATCTATTTTATGCCAGTACCAGGAAGTGTGATGCCTCCAGGTTTGTTCCTTTTTCTCAAGATTGCTTTGGCTATTTAGGGTGTTTATGGTTCCATACCCACGCCCCCCCCCCCTTTTTTTTTTAAAGACTTGTTTATTTGAGTGAGACAGAGATAGAGAAAATGAGTGCAGGGTGGGGAACAGAAGAAGAAAAAGAGACAGAATCCCAAGCAGACTCGCCACTGAGCATGGAACCCAAAATGGGGCTCAATCTCACAACGCAGAGGTCATGACTCCAGCCAAACTCAAGAGTCGGGCACTTAACTGCTTAACTGACTGAATCACCCAGGTGGTCCCAAACTTTTGAATTTTTTTTTCCTAGTTCTTTGAAAACTGCCATTGGGATTTTGATGGGAGATAGCATGAAATGTGTAGATCACTTTGGATAGTATGGGCATCTTCATAATATGAATTCTTCAAATCCATAAATACAGTGTATCTTTAAATTTTTTGTGTTTTCTTCAATTTGTTTCATCAATGTTTTACATATTATTATATATTTTTTTCACTTCCTTGGTTAAGTGTATTCCTTAGTATTTTATTCCTTTCAATGCCCTTGTAATTAGGGCTGTTTCCACAATTTCTTTTTCAATATTTTCTTGTCAATGTATACAAATAAAACTTACTTCTGTATGTTGATCTTCTAGCCTGTAACTTTACTGAATTCATTGTTTAGTTCCCCTAGTAGGTTAATAGCACTGATTGGACTCTGCAATTGAGTGGCCCCATAATATTGGATTCCACAATCACTCCTGGTCAAGTGGGGCCCCAGATTACACTTTGCAGCTTTGCTGCTACAGGCTGGACTCTGCCTTCAGGCAAGGCTGCAGGTGGTGGTCTCTGCAACTGATCAGGGCCACAGGCTGTAGGGTGGTCTCTGCAATTGATCAGGGCCACAGGCTGTGCGCTAAGTTAAGAAGTATCACTGGCTGGGGTTTCCTCCCAGCAGTGTTGCTGACTGTTCTCCCTGCTAGGCTGGGGTTGCTACCACGTTGTCCATTCTGGCAGGCCAGTTGGGCAGGGCTGTTGATAGATTCCCCAACCGACTAAGGTCAGAAGCTGTATCTTTCAGCTGGGTGGCAGTGGGAGCTGGGCTTCATGCTCAATCACTGTGACTGGGGTCACTGTCTGAGCTCTCTGGTCCCTCAATGCTTCAGAATTTGCTCCTCAGTTTTGTGGGATCACTAGCTTAGCTCTTTGCCTTGGTGAAGTTTCAGGCTGAACTCTGTAGTAGGGCAGGGTTGCTGTCTGGACAGGCAGAGTCACAGGCTATGTGTTCTGCAGCTGGGCAGGGTCTATACCTTGGCTCCCTATCTGGGTGGGCCAACAGCTGTGCTCTGTTGCTGGGCTAGACTGCCAGCTGGAAACCTGAGCCTGGCAGAACTGCTAACTGTGCTCTTTAGCAAAAGAGGGATACCAGCTCTGCTCCATGGGTGGGCCAAATGGCTGCTTGTGCTACTGGTCAGATGATATTGCCAGCAGGGATGCAGTGCCATCGCTGGTCACTGTGAGCCTTGACCCTTTCTTTGTTCCTAGCTCATTTCTGTTCCTAGCTCACACCAAGTAATCTAGCCTTGCTACTTTCCCCCATGAAAAAGAATTGGACAGACATCTTAGGATGTAGTTTGGAATGCTATGGAAGCTGGATATCTACTTAGGGCTCTCTGTTCTCCCCTGGAGAAAGTGTCAGTGCAGGGACTCCCTCTCAGTGTGGAATTGTGTGAGCCTGGGGGAAGGCTGCTGAGGTCAAAGTGAAACTACTTCTTGCAACCTTCCTATGTGGCTTTTCTTGCATTTGTGGCCCAAGCAGGTCCTTTACCCTTACTCTGGGTTCTGGGATTTTCACAAAATCATTATCTGTGGATAACTGATTGTTGCACTTTCTGTGACTGGGAGCTATAGTCAGGGACCTCTTATTCTTATTCGCTAACATTCCAGTCAATATTTATAATTTATTTGGACACATAGCCAATTAGACATTATCATTATACTGGAAATGCAGAAATGTACTTCTAGTCAAACAAGAGAAGGCAGCATTGCCAGAAACATTATAGATAAGCATCTCTTTTGGGGGGAAATATATAAAATTCATTATTTTCAAGTGACTTAGAGGTCCTCAAGGAAGAGACAACGAACATTTAGGCCAGTTCTTCAAAAACAGGTCAGAAATAATGAAGCTTACCAACCTATTAAGAAAGCTGGAGGAAGATACTTTCTTGCATGGTGAACTTGGCAGAACTCATCAACTCATGACATATTCAACAATAAATTAGATACAACCAGAGGATGCCAGATTTGTAGAAAGCCCTTACTCATGCACAGGTTTCATAGCAGTTACTAAGAGTAAGTTATTGGGAGCAGGAGACCATTCCCTTCTGCTTCTCAGCCCTAATAGTTTAACAGTGAATTGACATGATTTTAAAGATTTCTTTAAGACAGTGAAAGAATGACCTTGTGCTAAGTAGTAAAGAAGATGGTCATGGGCCAAATGAGAAAATATGCTGAAGCAAACTTAAAGAGGACTTACAGTTCTGGCAAAGGTGAAGCTCCTCTTTCTTGTAGTTTAGAAACATAGGTCCTGAGACAGGAGACAAAGCACCAGCCACTATTTATTTCTTCAGGCTCTGCTCTTACTGTATACACCGAGGGATAGAACAGTGATTTTCTACTGCATCACAGATGATAGCCATTTGGAAGTACTGCAAGGAGAAGAAAGGGGTATGACTGATAAAGTATTTCAAATGTCCTCAGAGTTTTATGCTTGTAAGACATTGCTCTAGGTAAACTATGCAAAGTCATTATTTCTCATTCTTTTTCTAGCAATTTTAGATGTGATTTAATCACTCTAGATTTGAGGAAATATTCCATTATAACATCTTGAAATAATTCTTTTCTTCCTTCCTGTCAAAAGTAATGGTAATAACATTGATTGAAAATGTGTCAGAGTTTTATATGAGTTTGCTCTTTCAAGCTCCACAGCCTTTCTTTGGGATTCACATTATTTTAAACAAAAATGGTATCTAGGGAGAGGATCTGAGAATCAGAAACATCAAGAACTTGTAGGTCTTAGAGGTGAGGGAGGTATGAAACCAGTTGCCTCTAACACTAAATTGAATAGACTTTCAACCATATCATACTGTCAGACTCAGGTTTAAATGTGTGCTGCAAGAATAATTAATTGATTTAAAAATAAACTCTCACATTAATTATATGACTTTTCACAATCAAAACATGCTTTTTATATTGGCATTTTAATGTGAACTTTCTAAATTCATCAAATAATTAACACTTTATAGACACAAGCCAATTGTAGACCAAAATTAAGCCAATCTTTTCTGTTGAGGTAATTTATGGGATTTATCTTAAACATCATACACCATAAAACTGTATTTAAATTCAAGTGCTCCGTGACTACAGAAATCCATATCCAACGAAAAGTATGTTATTGCTTTATTTCTAAAGTAACCAAAATGGAGTAAATGTGATCAGAGGAGATGATGTAGGAGACATTAGGTTATCATAGTAATGTTCTGAACTTAGAACCAGTCACACAATTTGAAATTCATCTTTACTACTTACTGGGTATCCTCACAAGACTTGATGAAACTTGCTAAGCTTCAGTTTCCTTACATCAAAAGTGGGAGTAATGATGGCTAATTTGCAAGGTTGTTATAGTCGAGGGGAAAAAGCAGAATAAATGATTCACAGCAGGTGCAGAACTTGCGTAAATAAAATAATCAAAGCAAAGTTCAAGTAAAAATCCATGAAAATCTTCCTTGACTATGCCTTTTTGTGTTTCACTCATTTAACACATTTTGTTGACTGTCTACATTTAACAAGTGTATTAGTCTACTAGAGCTGCCAGCACAAAATACCACAGACTGAGTGGCTTAAATAACCCAAACTTATATAGTTCTAGAGGCTAGAATATCAAAATTAAGATTTTTGCTGATTTGGTTTCTCCTGGGACCTCTTTCCTTGGTTTGCAAATGTCCACTTTCTTGTTGTATCCTCCCATGGTTTTTCTCTGTGCACACATATCTGGCATCTCCTCCTCTTCTTATAAGGATACCAGTTGATTGGATTAAGGCTCATTTATATAAACTTACTTAATCTTAATTACCAGTTTATAGTCCCTATCTCCACATGCTGTCAGATTTTGAGATATTGAAGGTTAGGACTTCAGCCTACAAGTTTTGCAGGGACACAATTCAATCCATAACAACAAGCGTTAGGGTAGAAAAGTGACTAAAATTATGTACAAAGTGGATGCATTATTTTCCCTCATGGAATTTTAGTCTGATGGAAGTACAGTTGAATTAAAACAACATTATAACACGATGTGATAAATTTCTGTAGACTTGACTCACAAGTCTAGTGAAAGCAGTGAGCTGGACCAGTTTACTGAGATTTGTGGGTCAGGAGAAGATAGCTATGGAATTTCTTCTACAGTAACAACTGATATAGAAATAAAAGTCAGCTTTGCAAAGGTAAAACAGGTAAAGGGTAATTCAGGCATAGATAACAATGAGGACAAAGCCCCAGAATTGAGAATATGCATTCAAGGAAGTGTAGAGAGGCAGAAGGTTAAGGGAAGTGGGTGCAGAGATAAAAAAGCACGGCACAGTCATAATAGCCCTTTTAAGCTAAATCAGGGCTTTGACTTCATCCAAAGGGCACTGAGAACCTTTATAAATATATTACATGAGAGGGACACGTTAGCAGGTTTATATTTTAGAAAAGGTTTCTGATGTATAAAAAAAATGGACAGAGAGACAAAAATGAAATCCAGAGGCCAGTTATGGAATTATTCCAGGACACCAACCACAATGACCTAGCAGATGGGAATATCAAAAGGTATGAAAAAAACTGATAAATTTTGAGTTACTTGTGAGAATTCATACTTGGGTTGGGTTGGTGGTAGTGGTGAGAGAGAGACTGAGTAAGAATCGAAGATATGTTAAGCTTGGGATCTGAGCACATCAGTGGGTAGTAGTAATATCACCTGGAAGGGAGAACTAAACTGAATGTCAGGTTTTGGAGGGGAGTAAAACATTGTTTTAGATGCACCACTTTTCGAATGATATCTAATTGGAGATGACAAAGACATATTGGGTTCTCTGGGGTCTGGTTGCTGCTGCTTGCAGTTTACTAGGCCACTTTCAACCAAATTCAGCTCTTCTATTTTGCAGGTAGAATTCACTCATACCAACTCTTAATTTTTATAAGACACAGCTAGTAACTACTAGCTTTCTTTTACCTTCTTTAGAGAAATTTTAAATTTTAAGATGCAACCAGTTTGGCCTTTTTGACCATTAGTTCATTGTTTTATGAATTAATCTTCAGATAATCTTCAGTTCAGCTTAAAATATGCCACAGGCCAAAGCAGTTTGTAAAATGTATACATTCATGATGAAAGAGACAAAGAGACAATCCATGAAAATTTACACAGGGAAACGTCATTTGTTGTTGTTAGAACACATGAATAAAGTCCAAAGCCATGAATTTAAAAACATTAAAATGGGTGAAAAGTTCATTTAAGAACATTACTTACTCAGCAAGAATAAAACCTGATTAGAAATTGGGCAAATAATTTGAATAGACATTTTCTTATATATAGGAAATATCTAGACATAGAAGATAGACAAATGGCCAATAGCATTACCAATTAGTGATGCCAATCACTAATAGATACTATTATCTAGATATCTAGATACTATTGGTATCTAGAAGATACCAATATCTTCTAGACATAGAAGATAGACAAATGGCCAATAACATTACCAATTAGTGATGCTCCACATCACTAATCATTAGGGAAATGCAAATTAAAACCTCAGTGAGGAACACTTCACATTAAGACAGTTACTATTTAAAACATAGTCTACTTGTGATTTCTGTCTATCAAATAAAAAAAAAAAATCTTAAAAAAAAAAACAAAAAAAAACATAGACACAAAGAAAAAAACCAGTGTTGGTGAGGATGTGAAGAAATTGGAATACTTGTACATTGTTAGTAGGAAGGAGTAGCAGTTGCACAAAATTGGTAGTTCCTCAAAAAAATTAAACACTGGATTACCATATGTTCTTTTTCTGAATATATAACCAAAAGAACTGAAAGCGGGAACTTGAAAAGATCTTTGTACACCCATATTCATAGAAGCATTATTCTCTTAGTCAAAAGATGGAAATAATCTAAGTATTTATCAGAGGATGAATGGATAAACAAAATGTGTCATATACCTATCATGGAATAGTATTCAGCCTTAAAAAGGAATGCAATTTTGATACATGCTATAATTGGGATGAACTTTGAAGACATTGTACTAGTTGAAATAATCTAGTCACAGAAGGACCAATACTGCCTAACATTCCACTAAAAGAGGTATCTGGTTCATTCGAATTCATAGATATTGAAACTACAATGACTGTTGTGAAAAGCAGAGGAGAGAGCGAATAATGGAGCATTATTCTTTAATGGTTATAGGATTTCCTATAGGATTTCTCATTTGTAAGATGAGAAAAATTCAGGAGATGGAATAGCAGTAAGAGTATGTTTAAAAAGTCAGTGAACTATATACTTAAACAGGGTTAAAATGATCAATTTTAAGTTATGTATATTTTTCCACAATTAAAAACTGTAAAAAATAATTACATAGTATTTCCTTTACTTATGGATTAAGTTAAAAAGCAAAATTCTCAGTTAGGAATAGGTGAAGTATATGGTATCAACACTCCACAATACAGTCAGCAATAGTGAATGCTATCAGTATATAAAAAGGTCACACTATCCTGCATACACACTTTGCAGTTTTTCATTTTTTGACAAAAACAATATTATGCAACAAATGTCAACTTTCCAGCACAGATGGAGAGTTACAAACTCAGATCTTCTCCCTGTCCCCACTAACAGAAGCACAATTATGTGCTGAGATTAGAGCTTACTAAGGCTTGGGTGGAGGAAAAAAAAAAAAAAAAGAATAAAATAAAGTCAATTTATAAACAATATTGTTATGTCTGTAATTTATATAAATATTTCAGAGGATATTTAGAAAAAGCCCTTTGGTAATGAGTTTCAATACATCAAAGCAGAAATAAACACATATGTTCACAGTGTCTCAGAGAATAATACAAATAAATTATTACAAAATGAGAAAAAGATTGATTGGGCTGATACTCTTTGGAGCTGCTGTTTCTTTTTGGTTAATTCCATTTATTACATGAAGTTGCTTGAAACTTCTTAAAAGTCTGCTTAATATTAGCTCGTTAAATATTGTCATAAATGTTTTAGAGTTTGGTTATTGCTTTCTTCAGATCCATAACCTTGCTTTAATAACCCACATATATTCACATCCACTTAGCAGACACATTACATTGTGTCATTAACTTACACAATGAGTATAATTGCTTTACTTCCTACTGATTCTCTCCTAGGTCTAAGTCATCAGAAAAGAACACTCTCTCACTCAGCCTTACAGTCTGAAAGCCCCTGGCATCTGAAGGGATCAAGCAGGTGAGAGCCACCATATCTCTCCTAACACCTTAATTATTTATCACCTAGCTCTAGGCAGGTCAGGGTTTTTCTGGAGACACTCTGTCAATCTAACTTGAATTAGAAAAAAAAACTTCAGCGCTCACTCTCAGTTAGAGGCCAAAGCCCAATGGCAGATGAGAACTCCTAGGAGCTTCACACCCTCATTAGGGTATAAATGGGATTTCCTGATCCAAATTTGCATATAAAAAGTCAATTCAACGCTCTTAAAAAAATATTCATCTCCTGATTAGATGCTTCAAATCCTTTAAATTCTTCCCTGTTCTCTATTTCGTGCTCCTTCTGGACATCTGGCTGTGCCCATTTTCTCAAATTCTTAGTATGTCGTTGAGAGACCAAAGGGAAAAGATAATGTGTAACTCAAATGATTGTTTTGGTCTTCAGTGGCAGTCAAAGATTAAATGTAAGCAAAACTTGAAACTGGTGGCAAAATGATAATTTCTGAGTATTAGTAATTTCAGTTGCTCTGACATCACCCATACACTCTACCCCTGAGTGTTTTTCCAGAACAGCCAATTGAATTGAAACATCTGCATTCACTATTTGTTACTTGTTAAAAGTGATCTTTTCTTTGAGATATAAATCATCTCCATGAGAGACAGGAAATGTCCACTTGGGAATGCAGGCAGGGGCTGTGTTGAAGGCAGGGGATGGGGTGTGATAAAAATATTAGTGAACCCCCTTGGTTATTGCATCAAGTAACTTAGTTTAATTCTCAGAAGACCTGTAAAAGACTACATGGCTTTGGACAAGCTTTATAAACTCTCTCATCTCATTTCTCCGACCTCTATCATTTAAAGCTTCAAGAATTTCCCCATTTTTTTCCTCCATTCAGTGCTGTAAGAGATGTGCCCAGAGTTCGAATGTGTAAGACTGAGTGGGAGCTCTTATGCAGCCTAGATGCAGAGATCATCAAACATTTATACGCATAAATATCCCTGGGGAACTTGCTCTACACCGATATTCTTGCAGAACACTGTAATAGAACCTCTGATCTAGGGATATTTGAAATAACTGATTTCTTGCCTAATAAAAAATTTGAAGTTTTTCATTCATTAAATAACTTGTTTTGGTCAATGTCTACTGCTAAAGTACATGGCTGACAATGGCTTTAGGGCAGCCCTGCGTTGTACAGCTATGATAAAAGCAGTAGGAAAACTTCCCCTAAACATTTCATACCTGACCTAAAAATGAAAGATGGCTTGATTTGCCATAGCCACATGCCCACCACATTTGGCAATGGTATATAGTGTGATTACTTGAATCAAAGACAGCGCTTTTGATTTTTACCTTCTTCAGAGATTTCCTTTTCTGTGAATACAGACTGGAGAGAAGAACGTTTATCTCTCCAAATTTTAAATGTCTTACAATGTCTTTTTGGAAAGCCCCTTAGTCTGATCTTTGTCTTTTCCTCCCTTCCACTAACTCTGTGCTTAGTTTATTCTTCTTTTTCTAGTTCCTTGAGGTGTAAAGTAGGACTGCTTATTTAATTTATGTTTCTTGACATAGATATTTATTACTATAATCTTCCCTCTTAGATTTGATTTGCTCCATCACATGAGTTTTGGTGTGTTGCATTTCCATCTTTATTCGTCTCAAGTTACATTAAACAACAAAAGAAAAAGATTTTATTTATTTATTTGTCAGAGAGAGCAAGTGAAAGAGAGAGAAAGAGAGAGAGAGAGAGTGGGAGAGCACACGCACAAGGAGGGGGAGACACAAGAAGAGGGAGAAGCAGGCTTCCTGCTGAGCAAGAAACCTGATTCTGGGCTCTATCCCAGGACCTTGGGCCCTGACCTGAGCCCAAAGCAGAAGTTTAGCCCACTTGAGCCACTAAGGCATCCCTCAAATTACTTTTTGATTTACATTTTCCTTTTGACCTATTAGTTAAGAGCAAGCTGTTCAATCCTCAAATATTTGTGAATTTCCCAAATCTCTTCCTATTCCTATTTCTAGATTCATACCATTTTGGAGGGGAAAATACATGATATGATTTCAATCTTCTTAAATTTGTTAAGACTTATTTTTTTGCCTAACATATGATCTTTGCTGGAGGATGTTCCATGATGACTTGAGAAGAATATTATTCTGCTGCTATTGGATGTAATATTCCATATATGTCTATTATGTCCATTTGGTCACAAGTGTATTTTTTATTTTCATGGTAAAATAATTATTTGCAAAGTTCAATAAGCTTTTGTTCTCTTTTTAAAAGGAAACAATTAGAAACATTGATTCTATTACCAAAGATTTGACTGGAATGTCATATTTAAAACTGTGCATAGAATGAGATGTGACCAGACAGTGTAAGGAACAACATATTGTCATAAGAACATCATTTTGAGGAATGGATGATCCTGAATAAGACCTTGTGGATCAGGATTAAGTGGAAGGATATCTGTGTTCTCTTGCAAGAGCTTGAGGCAGTTCTCACTTTTTTCCATGTCCTGTCTCACAGGGCGCTGACACCACTTGAGCATCAGGAAGCTGGTGTCCTTGACCAAATATGAACCCTTGCAACCAACCTTTCAGTAGATATAACAGATTGGATACATGGGGAGAATGGCCACCAGAGCACCTAGATGGGATAGCATATTGCTAAGGATGCTAAATTGACCTGGAAATACAGTGACTTGGTTAATGCAACAATAACATGTCGTATGTATTCTAAACAACACCTGAGGCAACTGCCAAAGGAATCTGGGATCATCCACCAGAATTCCCAGCAAATAAAGAATTGGTAAATTGATTACATTTAACTTTTCCCTCTGAATGAGGGTTCTGAGTATGCCTTGGTATGTTTGAACAGAGTCTGCCCTAACTCAAGATTTACTCTTTGCTCTGCAAACAAGGTTACCACCACTACAAAATTAGGGAAGTTAAGTACCATGTACAGATACCCTTGTGAAATGACAGTGATCAGGAGTCCTATTTTAAATGTCACGGTACACAAGACAGAGCAAAAGAATATGACATTTAATATTGGTTCCATCTCCCTAACAAGCTGTAAGCAACAGGGTTCATAGAAAGAAAGGAATATTAAAGCAGCAGATTAAATTACTATAAGTAAAACCACCTTGGCCAGGTGGACTAAAGTACTATCCCAGGCTTTAATATATTTAAATAATCAACCAATAAGGCTTGTTACCCATATGCCAGACTGGGAACCCCTGCCAAGACACCCAACATTGTAAAGGTAAGGAAATCACAGGAGAGAGTCATTGCCCCAAGTTTCGCCATGGATCAATGTACTATACTGGAATTTGTAATGGGATGTGCCATCAGCGTGGTGCAGCCAGACTGTTACAAACACACCACCTCCATGCTAGTGAACTCCTTGCTGACCTCTCAGGATATACTGTGGAAAATGAGGCGGTGGGCAATATGAAATTTTAAGAGCCAACCATAAGGGATAAAGTGTTAGAAGAGGTCATCAAGAGGATGTAACCAGGTAAGGAGCCTCCTTACCCACTCCCCAGCCCTATACCTTCAGCCTACTCCCCACAGCTGGGGCCATCCCATGGCAAGAGCCCTTAAAGGGTAATGGGTTGGGCGCCTGGGTGGCTCAGTGTGCTAAGCTTCTGCCTTTGGCTCGGGTCATGATCTCAGGGTCCTGGGATGGAGGCCCGCATCGGGCTCTCTGCTCATTGAGGAGCCTGCTTCCCTTCTTCTCTCTCTGCCTGCCTCTCTGCCTACTTGGGATCTCTCTCTGTCCAATAAATAAATAAAATCTTAAAAAAAAAAAAAAAGAGAGAGAGAGAGAGAGAGAATTGGGCTTTTTAGATCACCTGCACTGAATACACAACTGAACCCCATTAAAACTTCTATATAAACTTTTAAGATTCTGGCCGACGGTGTACAGATTTACTTGCTTGCGGGTGCCCAAGACAAGCACCCACTCTTGAATACGTTCCCTTATTAAAATTGCCACCTACCCGTCTGAAGTGCTCTCTTTCTTCTGTCTATCCTTGTCCTCCACGTACAGGGACCAGCTAGGAGCCAACAAGGACTGGTGACCAGATCCAGGCACACCAGTAGCAGCTTGGCTTTGGCTGTTGCTGTGCACTCCTGAGGCTGCAGGCCTTTACGGTGTGTGCACAGCGGCCCGAGGCCAGTTAACCGAGGGGAGGCCCTGTCGTACGCAGATGCAGAGCTACAGGTGCTATCTGTGGGCACCCACGAGAGCGCAGGCCAGTGACAGGACTCAGGGCCAAATCCGGGCGCAGGGACACCCGTGGGGATGTTAGCTGTTGGCACGCGCTTGTATGACCGCACTCGTTAGTTGTGCGCATGCTCCTGGCGAGGGGCACCAGGAAGTGGGGGAGGAAATCCTGCCACATCCGGGTACTGAGCGCTGAGGGAGCTTAAGCAGCTCGTGCGACAGCGCCCAATCTAGCTGTGAGGATCGCTGATGAGGTGGATCGTGGCCCCTGGGCGTCCGTGATGGCTTTGGCTGGGACAGCTGGAGAGAAGAGGAGACGGAGGGGAAGGACAGGAGTAGGTAGAGACTCAGGCAGCTAATATCTGTAAACAAGTGAAAACCTGTGGAGCCCTCAGCCGCCGAATCCACCAGCCTCTGTGGTGGTGTCTGAGGGGGTTGTGCTGGGCATTGACTTCCTCAGTGGCACCCTCCGCTGCGGTTCTCTGCGGAGAAATCCCCGCCTTCCAGGGCGAGGTCCTTAAGGATGAAAGCTGCCTCAGGTGTCCGAGCACGCGTCAGGGCTGTTGAGGTCTTCAGCGGAAACAGCTGAAGTCCTTGGCAGAGCCGAGCCCTGGGACCTGGGGTGGCTCCCGCTCTGTGGCTGGCACCGGAGCGGCCCCTTTCTTCCTCATTCCTCGCTGTCCCGGAGCAGCTCAGGTATGCCGGTCTCTCTCTGGGGTGGGGGGAAACCGAAGCGGGTTCTGACGCTGTACCCTGTAGCCGGCGTTCTCCTTCTGCCCAGAGAAGGGAACTCTCTGGGGTCTGGGCATTCGTGCCCCTTGTTCCCCTTGTGGCCAAGCATTGCCACCCAAATGAAACTGTGCTTCTCAATTTTCTGTGAAGATTTTTTTTTTTAAGATTTTATTTATTTATTTGACAGACAAGAGATCACAAGTAGGCAGAGAGGCAGGCAGAGAGAGAGAGAGCCCGATGCGGGCCTCGATCCCAGGACCCTGGGATCATGACCTGAGCCGAAGGCAGAGGCTTTAACCCACGGAGCCACCCAGGTGCCCCAACATCTTCATTTTTTTAAGGTTGTCTTTATTTATCACTGTGTTTAAGTTTTGAGAATTCAGTTCCTTTATGTCTTACGTATTTGTACACCAGTATTTCATTTTGAAACTTTTAAACATTGTAGTGTTGAAATATTTACAATGTTTCTTTTGAATTTCAGAGTACAATTGTATATTACTTTGCTGGTACATAGAACATAATAGATTTTTGTGTGTTGATCTTGTATCTTACAGTTTTGCTAAATTCACTTATTCTGGGAGGTTTTATTCTTTTGTTTTCTTTTTAGTCTCTTTGGGATTTTCTACTTATGCCCTGGCTGATCAAGTCATCTACAAGTAAGGACAGTTTTATTTTATTCTCTTACCATCTTGAGCCAGCTCGAGTTGCCTATTTTATAGGAATAGTATGTATAATAAGATTGGTGTGAATTGTCACCCTTGCTTTGTTCATGAACTTGGGGGAAAAGCATTTAGTCTTTCACCATTTGAGATTGGCAGTAGTTTTTTTTTTTTTTTCTTTTTCTTTGTTGTTGCTGATGCCCTTTAGCCAGCTGGATTAAGTGGTCTTCATTTGCAATTTGCTGAGATTTTATATATATTTTATAGAATATATGATAAGTTTAATTTTTCAAATGCTTTTTTGCCATAAATTGATATGAGTATGTGGACTTTCTTCTTTAGACTATGCCTTTCCTAGGATATGTTTGTTTTTAAATATTAAATAAGACTTGCATTCTTATGATAAACCACACATGGTTGTGGTGTACTATTCTTTATACATATGGGGAATCATATTTGGTAATATTTTGTGGAGGGCTTTTGAGTCTATGTATATTACAAAGGGAAATGTGTTTTTTATGAATGAAACTTTGAAGGCAAGATTTGATGCAAAGTCTCCAACCAGGTAAGTGACTATTGCTGGTTTCCAGTTGAATTTTATTGAGATCAGAGATTAAAACTTCTATAACTTCTGGTATTTTAAATGTATTAAGATTTTATGTTCCATGTACACGTGAATGCATATTCTGTTCAGAGGAGTGCTCTATGAATCAGTCAGATCCAATTTATTGATGGTGGTCAGTTTTTTACGTCCTTGTTGATTTTAAGAGTATTGATTCATCTTAATCCTGGTTTTTACTGGATAAGGATGTTGAAGTCTGCAGTATTATTGTGGTTTGCCCGTTTCTCCTTTCATTTCTGTCAGTTTTGCTGAGTATATTCCAAAGCTCTGTAGTAAGTTACATGCACATTTGAGATTGTTTTCTGGGCGACTTGACCCTTATATCATTTTGTAATGCCCGTATCTCTAGTAGCTTTGTTTAACTGGAGATCTTCTTTATTTGATATTAAGATTTCCACTCTTTCTTTTGTTTAGTATTTGTGTGGTGTGTCTTTTTTCCAGGCTTTTACTTTTAGCCTATTTGTGGCCTTTCATTTGAAGTGAATTTCTTAATGGCAACATATGTTTGGGTCACATTTTTTAATGCATTCTCATAATCTCTGTCTTTTAATTGACATAGTTAAGTACTTTACATTGAATGCAATCATTGGTATGTTTGCATTAAGTCTATAATTTCTTTTCTGTTTTGACCCTTTTCTTGTTTTTACTTTTTGGCACATGTTAACATTTTAGTATTCCTATTTAACTATTGTATATTTGACTATAACATTTTATTGTTATTTTTATGGATTACTCTAGAGATCACAATATAATTCTTAATGCTTTTGCAGTACAATTTGTAGCAACATTTTATTATTTCAAGTGGGATATTGAAATCTCACTACCATATAGTTCCTTTAGTTTCTTTGCTTTATGTTATAGTTTCTTATAAATTAAGGCTTATATACATTAAAAACACTGTCAGATAATATCATCATTTCTATTTTTGCTTTCAACTGCAAACATTTTAAGATCTTAAAGAAGAATTATCATAATTACCCAAAGATTAACTATTCCTGTTGCTTTTATTTTACTCATAGTATCTCAGTTTTCTTTTGGTCAGAAGAATTTCCTTTAGTGATTATTTTAAAACAAAATGACAACAAATTATATGCTTTTATTCAGCTGAGAATACCTTTATTCAGTTTCATGCTTGAAGTATAATTTTGCTGGATATAGAATTCTGAGTTGATTTCCTTTTTTTTTTTTTTTTCCTTTTAGTACTCTAAAAGTGTTGCACCACTTTATTCCATCCTTTAAATTTTTTGATGAGAAAGCATTAGTTAGGGCTTTGGTTCTCTGGTAGTGTTATTTTTATGTTTTTAGGATTTTTTTTTTCATTGTCTCTAGTTTTCAGCTGTTTGAATATTATTTAAAAGCATAACTGGGTGAGAGGGAAGACTCATCCTGTTTAAATCTCACTAACTTCCATGAATCTATAGGTTTATTTCTCTTTATTTTTTTTACACCAAACTCTTCTTCTCTGCCCCCCACCCTGCCCCCAACCACAAGGACTTGGATCACACAAATATTTTGTTGTTTGGTACTAATCTAATCGTTTCTGAGGAGCTGTTTGGGGATATAAAGGGGATATATTTATAGATATGGGTATAGATATAGATAGATAGATAGATAGATAGATGTTTTGTTTTCTGAATATGTTAACATGGTGAGGTTACTGGATTGAAAAAATCAAATAACATTAAGTAGAAACCAGAGAAGAAATATTGACATGTGGAATTAAAGAACAGTGTGTATGTTTCTTGGAATAAGGATAGAAATACATAAAAAATAAGCAATAGCCATCTGATGATTTAATCTTCCTTGTAGCTGTTGCCACGTAATAGTAAATGTTCATGATGTTATTTGTTTCTGCCAAAGGTGAGTCATTCATGCAGAAATACTAAATATTAATAAGTTGAGACATATGGCACATTTTAAACAAATCCTTTGGGTGGTGTTCCAAGAAATAGCAACTTTTTGGAGGCAAATAAGTGTTTAAATGGATAATTACAGTGCATAATTATGTGAAGGGCTGTTAGTTTTGCTAGATGTTCTGCATGTTACATTATTTAAAAACAACTCAATAATGTTCACTGGGGCTTTCCAGTGAACATTTCACTATATACTATTGATCTTGGAAAGAAGAAATGCAAAGAGAACATATGAATGTTCATGTGGAATACTCTAACATGAAATCAGAAACTGATCTAACGTGAAGTAAAAAAAGAAATGCAGCATTTACTAGCAAAATAAGAATTAGGACAAGTAGACAAAATATGTTTGTTATTAAAAAAGGAAATGAAGAGCTTATGTGAAATCTAATACAACATCAACTTGTGAATTTTGGATGAGCTCATAATAGTACACCCAACATCATTGAAAAATAAAAGAAATTTTTCAATATCTGGGAAAATTGTGAAACAATAAGACTACAGAATAGAACAATTAACCTTTTTGTTTTTTAAACTTTCATTTTTAAGGATGCTAACTTTTAAATATTAAATGCCTCTGCTATTATAATTTTAAATTATTTTAATTGGCATTCATTACTCATTGTGTTCCCTTATATATAATATTTCTATTAGCAAATATATCCTTATCAGGCAGATATTTATTTTGTATGCTATTTATAGGTGCAATTTTGTCATAACATTTGTTTACAACAATAGCATTTACATGTTTTTTATCATTTTTTTTATAAAATCTTCCCTGAAATATTTAACATAATCCTGTCACAAAAAAGATTCACTGTTTATTTTGTAACTTTTCAGTATGTTTAAAACACTTTAAAAATGCTATAAAAATATGGAATAATTTTATAATAATAATTTATAATTCCAGAAACCTCCAAGAATTCTTGGGAATCCTAGTTTCTCATTATCCAATTCCAAAGTTTAGTATCTCTTAGCAATTTGGAATAATTAGGTAGCTCTTAGGGTTCGCTAGATTCCTAAGGACTTCAAGGAATATAAAAACGTCTGAGCCAGGTGTTCCTAAAGACTTCGCATATTTCAGATTTGTAGTGTTTTTTTGTTTTGTGTGTGTGTGGATTTTTTTGTTTGTTTGTGTTTGATTTGTAGTCTTAATTATAATTTCATCTGCATGATATATGAGGAAGTACTCCTCATCTAAACATGATTTTATTTGTATGTTGGAAGACCTCATCATTAATTCAAGGCAGCTTTTCTTTTTGTGGCTTTTAAAGTTTGTTTCTGCTGAGTGTTAGAATTTCAAAGGTGAAAGTCTATTTATTTACATTATAACCAATTTGTTTAATGGGAGTCTGACAGTTGTAATGTCTGTTGAGCCTTTAGAAATTTTAAAAAGGAAAAAAAAAAAAAGAGACTCATTCTTATAGGTGAGCAGTGGGAAATCTTACCTTAATTTCTGCTTTTCTGAACATACTTTCTTATTCTTTGAGTTTTTATGTACTATAAAGAAAACTTACTTTCTGTGAAAAGAGATTTAAGAGCATGAGTTCATACAGAAGTTTCAAGGTAGGCATGAGAATCAAGGAAACAGAAGTGAAGTAAAGTGTGCTTATGATTTTGGCAAAACATTTGGTTCTATTTAATAGCTTAATGAATGGATCTCCTCTCCTAATTTGGTCTGGCATCTGGTATGGTTTCTGAGTGTGAACTCCCTGAAGAGAAACACTACCTACAGTGCAGTAAATTGGGAGAGAAGTGGAATCTGATTTTTGTCTTTAACAGTTCAACTTCTTCCTTTTTCTGCACACTCAATTTCTTGTTTCCCAACCTCTAAGAAGAAGGACATCATACAAAGAGAGAGCAATTCGAAAGAGAAAGAAAGCAGCCAATTCTCTGCTCATTTGTGTATGAAAAATCTCTAAAGAGAGATGATATCTATCTAATGATAAGGTAGTAAGAAAGAAGGGAACTTGTGTATTTGAGATCCTGATTTCAGTTCTTTCAGATGAATATCCAGAAGTGGGATTGCTGCCCCATATGGTAGTTTTTAATCTTTTGGGGATGCTTCATACTGATTTCCGTAGCAGCTACATCATTTTACATTACTGTCAACAGTATACAAGGGTTCTAATTTTTTCACATCCTTGGCAGCTCTGTTGTCTTTATTTTTTTTCTTAAAGCTATCCTAACAGTTATGAGATGATAGCTCTTTGTGCGTTTGCTTTGCATTCCCCTAAAGATTCGTGATCTTGAGTATCTTTTTATATTCCTTTTGATCATTTATATATAGTTTTTAGACTCCCATATTCATTGAAGTATTATTCAAAATAGCCAAGAAATAGAAACAATGTCAATATCCATCTACAGATGACTGGAGAAAGGAAATGTGAGATACATATCTGTATCTATATATATGCATATATACATACATACCCAATGGAATATTATTCAGCCTTAAAACATAAGAAATTATATAATATGCAACAACAGTATTGCATACAATATACGATATGCAACTTGAGGACATAATGTTAAGTGAAATAAGCCAGTCAAAGAAGGACAAGTACTGTATGATCCCATGCATATGATGCATCTGAAATGGGCAAATTCACAGAAGTGAAGAGTAGAACGGTAATTGTAATAGGCTTTGGGGAGAGGAGACATAGAGTTGTTCAGTTTTAGTTACCCAAGACGGATAATCTATAGGCACTTGAAGTACAACACTGTATCTATAGTTAACGGTATTTTATTTCACACTTCAACTTTTGTCCAGGGTAGATTTCATGTTAAATATTCTTATCACAATAAAAAAAAAAAAGGAGGAGACTTAAAAGAGACCTCCTTGCATGTCAAGATGCACTATTTGAATATCTTGCAAGTAGGAGTACCTGAAGTATTTGGAGGGAATAATGAAAGAAGAAAGAATAAATACAATTTTACCAAATAACATTGTGGCATGTCAAATAGTTAATACTTTAATACACTTTGAGATACTTAATAACATTTAAGTGAAAAACTTCTGATTATTATTTAGTGCAATTGCATTAGACTGGTATAGACTAGGACACAGAAAATCTGCCTGCTTTTATAAGGATTACCTGAATTTGATATCACACCCGAATGCCTCCTCTTCTCCAGAAAAATACAAATTGATCTAAATTCCCTTTTTTGGTATTTTCACCAATGCAGTCTCCACTAATGCTTTGAGACTTACGTTATTATCACTTCTAGGAAGGCATTTTCTCCTGTCATCCTCATGTACCCTTTTATTTAAGTTTTTATTTAAGTCTTAACCTTTATCAAAACATTCACTGTACAATTTCAAAATCAGTGATTTCTGTTGTTTCATACTTTCTTCTGATTCTCAGAGTTAGATCCTGACAGGGCCAGAATGTATAAAATCCACCTCCCAGCCCAAGAATATTTTTAAAAAATAGAGTAATAGATAAACTATGTAAGGTAGTTTAGAGACCTGGCATGGAAAGCTATAGCTCAGTATCCATTTTTAGGAAGAAGAGTGTAATGTGGAAGAAATAATACCATATTGAGACTTGAAGTGGAGAAGATACTGAGGCAAGTGAGGAAATTGTGTCTTCCAATTTGACTTTCAGCCTCAATGAATTTAAGAGTCTCAAGAAATACTTGAGAACTGGTCCACTGAGTTAAAGTTTAGAAACTGGTTTGGGATAAGAGAAGTCCTTAGCAATAAAGGGTCTTAAGCAGCAGATTATTTAGTAGAGGCCTGGCCATGATTATATGCTCTTGAAGGCACAACTGGCCATATTTTTTCATACAGTTGTAGTGTGACCTATATCCATCAAGACCTTTTTTTTTTTTTTAAGATTTTATTTATTTGTTTGACAGACAGAGATCACAAGTAGGCAGAGAGGCAGGCAGAGAGAGAGATGGGGGAAACAGACTCCCTGCTGAACAGAGAGCTTGTTTCGGGACTCAATCCCAGGATCCTGAGATCATGACCTGAGCTGAAGGCAGAGGCTTAACCCACTGAGCTACCCAGGTGCCCCAAGACCTTTTTTTACATTCTTGAGCATCCACGCTCTTTCTCCTGCTGTGAATATTATCTCACACTTCACAAACACCCTTTTTAAATAATGTGTAGTAAGCATTTCTTCTCCCCTCCCTATTGGTATATTCACTGTTAAATACTACATTTTACATTTATTCTTTTTACTTGTCCTTCATACCTTACCTCAATTATTTTTCACACACAGAGCTAAAGCACCATTTACTAAAATAGAACTTCACTGTTGTACATATAATTTCCTACCTTGATCATAATTGCCAATACACTTAAGTAATTTCTATAAAAACTTACTTTTGAAAGTATCAAATTAGATAAAAATTTATTTTAAATCTACTGATTACAGGTAAACCTATATATTTTTTAAAGATTTTATTTATTTGACAGGGATCACAAGTAGGCAGAGAGGCAGGCAGAGAGAGAGGAGGAAGCAGGCTCCCTGCAGAGCGGAGAGGCTGATGTGGGGCTTGACCCTGGGACCATGACCTGAGCTGAAGGCAGAGGCTTTAACCCACTGAGCCACCCAGGCACCCCTAAACCTATATTTTAAGTGGTAAAGTATGGATATAATAAAATCTGTTTACTTACTGGTTTATATAAAACAAACTGTTTTCTCTTAAAAAGAAAAAGTGAGGAAAAGAAAGTGTGTGTTCTTGTTTCTCACTGGTTTTATTTACTTACTTTCATGCACTTAATATATTTCATCCTCGGTGATTACTATAACTGAACAAGATACTTGAAATAATGCATTTTAATAAAACAATTGTATAAGACAACTTCCTAAAATTAATTGACAGCCTATTGTAACTTTTCTCAAACTATGTGGTTGGATATTTTAATAAAAATACCTTATGATTTAAAACACTTAACATTTGGAAAATATTGATTATACAAAATTAAATGGACATTCAGTGGTGATTTTTTTCTGAAAATATTGGCATACAAGAATCCTAAATAAAGATAGACTAGGTACTATTTATGAAACCATTTTTACTATGTATGCTCTCTCTCTATTTTGTTTTTAATTTCTAATGTTATATATTTATAGGTACCACGTATAAGTTATTTAATTTTTCTCAAGTTAATTTAAAAGTGAGAAATACTATGTAAATTATATGTTCCAATTAAATGACAACAAGCTGACATCTTTGTATTCTCTCAGAGTGAAGACTTCTCTGTAGTTTGAACATAAAACAATAGCATAAAGCCTGACTATTACATGATATACATAGCTTAATCATACAAAATTCAAAAGAAACTGTCCACTCTCATATTCTCTCTGAAACGATAGATCACCTGCTGCACACAGCCTCATCTCTCATATTAGTGTTTTTTTCTTTTATCATTGTATTTTTAATGTGTAATTCTATTTCGGTTTTAACATTTTATAGTGAGTATAAGGGGTTTATATCTGAAATAATGTTTGCATGTACTTAAGTAATTTTACAGTGTTTTAAATCAATTTACAATATGTGTGATTTTTTTTCCCTTCATAAAGAATAGTCTTATTATTCAAGTCTTAGAAAACTTGCCATGTGATGGACATCATCTAACACTGCATTTGTTCAGTGATGTTTAGGTTTCATAACTATTGGCTTGGTGTTAAAAAATCACTTGTATTATTTATTGAAACTCATGTCAGGAATAAACATAAAAGTTAATAACTACAATCCCCAAGTGAACTAGCCCCTTGGAAACTTTTATACATCAGAAGAAAAGTCTCCCTTGATATCATGGAGTTTCTTAGGAAGAGAAGTGTGATTTTACCATGGAACAAGTATAGATTTTAACACTTTCTGGTTGAGTATTACTGTTGCTTGAAATTAATGCTCTGTGAATTTCTAAACTGTAATAGCATATATTTCATATATTCTTTTAAAATATTGTTATGGACTTTTGTACGTCCAGAGACCTGCAAGCTGCATTCGAGTGGGAATATATTATATACACTTTAAGAACAGATGAAGTAAAAATATCTACCTTGTCACTTATTTATTTTGTGGTACTGGGCAGTCAGTATGTCAGAATGTCTTCAAAAGACTTCTGAGATTTAATAAAATTATATAGTTACTAAATGTTATTTTACTTCTTTCAGTACTCCCTATACAAATTTAATGGTTGAAAGAAGAAAATAGACCATCTTGTATATTCATTTTAGGGACTTCAATCCCAAATTTCTGAGAAGAACATTTACTAATACACATCAGGGAAGAAATGTACAAGGTATAAGTTTTACCTAAGGATAATAAGAGGAAAAAAAAATTGTATGAGACTCTATCCCCTTGTACTTTCATGACATAAATACAGTTTTCCAGTCCAAATGTCTTATTGATGAATTGGGTATTCAAATAAATATTAACATAATTCACATACAATGCCATTGAGCAGGTTGTAGGTGAAAATTCAAGAGAAAACTTCTTTCAGGGTAGTGCTAAAGTGAATTCATTGTCATAGAATATATTTGCCTTCTTGTTTGGATCCTACTTTTCCCAAAACTAAGAACAATCTTCATGTAACTTTTCTAAGATTTCTTATTCATTGTAACATAGTGTTTGTAAAAGTTACAAAATAGGGGAAAAAATGAGAACTACCAATCAGCTCTTTAGTCTCTTACACATTTTATGTTTCTACACCTTTTTCTTTGTTTTCATTAGAATTAATTCATGCATTCATCTAGCATTCCAACCAACATTCTAGAGATGAAAGAATATAAACTTTTGTATGTGTTCACTTTTTTGATGTGTTTGCCTGGCTATTGAAGCAAATCAATATATTTTCAGTTGTTTATGAAAGTTTTACCATTCTTGATTTTTTTTTTTTTTAAGAGAGAGAGACAGAGAACAAGGAAGGGGGAGGGGCAAAGGAAGAGGGAGAAGAGGGCTCCAGTGCAGAGTCTGATGTAGGGTTCAATTTCCGGACCCTAAGACCTTGATCTGAGCCAAAATAAAGAGTCTGATGCTTGACCAACTGAACCACCCAGATGCTTCCTTGATTTCTTTCTTCTAGGTAAGGGAGAAGAGATAGCATGAGCATGTGCTAGTAGCTTGTCATTTTAAGTCCAATATTATTTTGTCACCAGAAGAAATACAAGAGAAAGGTATTGTCATGCTCATTTTACAGTTGTGATAACAGATGCTTAGAAAATTTAAGGGAAAATTACTGATTCTTCAGTAATTAAGTTGTGGCTTCAGATATATTTGCCACCCACAGCCTTGGTCCTTTTAAAAGCCAGGCTGCTGTCTACTATGACCTTAATACAAAGGCCATCTCTCTCAGTTTCTTCTCTGTTCTGGAAATTCAAATGTAAAACCACTTTATTGACAGTCATCTTGCTTTGTGTTAAAAAAAAAAAAACTTTTAATTGATACTTATTATAATTCTTTTCTCTTTTTGATTTAACACAAAGCCTTCCAATTGCAGGCAAACCTTGTAAATGTGACCGTGTCCTTGTTGGTTGATACTTGCTTGTGAATGATATTGTCAATGATTCAGAAATTTAGGACCTAAATAAATGTCACCCTTTCAAACTTGTTCTCCTAAGGACACAAGTTTCTTTGTAGAGCTTCTGAGCTCCTGAGGAGACTCTGCCAGAGGCTGGGCTGTACAGAAAGGTAGCATGCAGTGAGTGGCACATCTGAAGGCAGAGAGAGAACAGACATAAACTAGGAGGAATATAGGTAATGGTGGTAGCAAGGAAACATTTCAAGCACACAGTTAGAAATTTGCAAACTTGGGAGATTTGCCATTCTATTCACTATTCTATTCACTAAACATGCCTTGAACTTTCAACACATGTAAAGCAATGTATAAGAGAAAGAAAGATTAGAAATCAGGGAATGAAACTACCAATTCTGGGGTGCCTCGGTGTCTCAGTTAGGTGTTTGCCTTTGGCTCAGGATGATCCCAGGCTCCTGGGACTGAGACCTGCATCAGGCTCCCACTCAGCAGACAGTCTTTTTCTCCCCCTCCCTCTGCCTGCTGCTTCCCCTATTTGTGCGCGCTCTCTCTGTCAAATAAATAAATGAAATCTAAAAAAAAAAAAAAAAAAAAGGAAACTACCAATTCTTAGGTACTAAGCCTGTGATAAGCATTGTAGGGGATAGAACCTATAATTTACATTCTATCAGTATATTGAATGAATATTTATTGTGATGGTTAATTTTTTTATATCAGCTTGACTGGGTCATGTAGTGCCCAGACATGTGGTCAGTTATCTGTTAGCCAAGGTTGTTGTAAGGGTATTTCTGGATTGGATTACCATTTGAATTGGTAAACTGAATAAAGCAGGATATTGTCTCTGAAGTAGGTGGGCCTTATCCAACTAGTTGAAGGCCTGAACAGAATAAACAGGCTGACCTTCACAGATGCATATAGAGAACTCTCTTAGCCTTGTCTTCAAGATGGGAAATTTTTTCCTGCTTTCAAGTCAGACTGAAACATCAGCTCTTTGTGGGTCTGGAGTCTGCTGGTCTTTGGACTTGACCTTACATCATCAGCTCTCCCTGGGTCTGCAACTTGATGATTGCAAATCTGAGACTTGTCAGATTTCCTAATCACATAAGCCAATTCCTTAAACTGAATGAATGAATGAATGAATGCATATTCTGTTAGTTCTGATTCTCTGGGTAATACTAATATGTTGCTGTGCTACAGACAGGGATTTCACTGGGTCTAAGATAACCCATTTTCTCATTCATTCTTCCCTAATTTTCTCCATCAACTTGCCCCAACAGTTCTGAAATAAATCTCAAACAGATATTTTTCTCAAGAAATATGATACTGCTTAAATTTTTTTCACTTGCCTATTTTCCCTCCACTCCTAATCAATCAGAAATGTATTTCTAGAATTGATAGAATTAATATGTTCTATAATATATTAATATATTTCATTCACGTGCCATACTAAAGATGTTTGAATATATTGGTATTTACATGGAACTAGTAGTATCATTTGCCATAAATACAAGTGAAAATAAACCTGAGGAAATAGAAGAACACTATTAAATTCTAATAAGACCTCATTGGTCCCAAGGCTGTGAACCTGAGACAGTTTTGTTTTCATTGTTTCAAGTGGAAATTAGCAAATATTAGAGAATTGAAACTTTCTCCTTGATGCAAGGACAGTTCAAAAAGAAGAAAGTTTTCTTACTTGAATCAATATTTAAAAAGTACAGTTTTTACTACCCCTACATTACCTCTAGTAATACTAGGATATGTGCAATACATTTTGAGTAATGTTATTGAACATTTCCATCTTTTCTGGTATATTATAACTTCTGACCATTATATTCCTGGGCTCATGCCTCCCTTGCTCATATCAGCATTTCTGCATAGAGGTGTTTCCTGGCTATGAATCAATGCCTCCTGCTGCTCAAGAAGTTAACTAAACTATTGAAACATTATCACTTGGAAAAATTTTGAAATGTCACTACTTGAACTCTTTCCTAATATAATGGAATCATCTCCAAAGTTAGAATCTACAAAATTGTATTTTTAAAAGCAGGTTTCATCCTCAAGTCAGGAACAGATCTGGACTGAAGTAAGCAACTTAAATTCGATAACCTAGGATTTGTTGCTCCCAGAATCTATCAGTGAGAAAGCAGTGTTGACCAAGTGGAACTAATCGTAAGAAGAGGAGTTCAAAGAGATCATGAAAATGTGCCATTAAAGAACCACAAGGAGTATCAGAAGCCAAACAGAATTCTTGACAGCTGCAGTCAGTAATCTAAAGAGAGAGCAACCTATTGCTTTGTGTTTTCAGAGTAAGACATGATTCTGAGTGAAGTAGGTAGAATGGAATATTACACATACAATATAGGCAGAATAAAACTTTTGGTTTATTAGAATGCTTCAATATTGTATTCACTCATTCTACCATTTCTTGATTTTCACTATTTCCCGAGGTAGGGCTTTAGGTCATAGAGATAAAATAGACATAGGGCTTCCCTAGAGAAACTTGTAGTCAGGTAGGAATGACCTAATACTGAACACTCATAGTAATATAGCAGTAGCTGAAAGATCACATGATCTGGTGGGACTGAGCCTAATGCACAGGTAGAAGTTCAGACCTGATGACGTCTCTGCTTTTTTGTCTCTATAATCTCATGTCCTACTACCAAGTTGTCGCACAGATGTACTACAGAAAAGGGAGAATGTGTGTACACGTAGATATACCTTTGTATTTATTTGGAAGAAATCACATGTATTCTTCACATAGCTTTCAACAAGGCCTCATTTACACCTCCTTTTACAGCAAAGAGAAGAATGCATTCGGACATGGAAAAGGAAATGCCTTTTCCCTGATATTCTGTTTCTGTTACTATCATAACTATTGGTTACTTTATTTCTAGGAAAAGGAAGTAACTTAACTTTGGTTTGGCTCTGGCAGTTCTTTCTTATTATTTGCAGTGAATGGAGTAATTTTCAGTTAGTGTATTAGAGATCGATAGCAATTTCAGGGTCCTGTCTCTACCATTCATGTTAGGGTTGAGCCTAAGGTAAAATTGTGAAGACGGTAAAAGTGTTAGTGCCCTCTCTCCTTTTCTTTCTGGGTCTCTGCATCCCCATTTTCTTGAGTCAGACACTTATTCTTGCTCCCTGGCACATTTCCAAAGGACCACATTTCAATTATGAAACTTGATTGTACCTTTTTAAATGAATATTCATTGATACTGTATTACCAGCTATGTGCAAAACAGAAAACACAGAGAAAGCTAGCCTTTTGCCCTCCAAAAGTTTTTTGTTACACAGCGGTCCAGTGGACCATAGATAAGTAGGTAGGAGAACATGAAAGCCATCCAAAATCCATTCCTCAGATACAGTAATTATATAACTCATACATTTCCTCCCAGTTAAATTAATGTATAATTGAAAAAAGTTAGCTTGGTAAAGTGTCCTAGGATGCCACAAGAGGGTGGTGATCTCTAACTGATGAGAACCTCTGAATTACTGCTTTCCACAAGTGCTTTCAGATGGAGAGAACAAGTGAAACCAAGGTAGAAGAAAATCACAGGGGATATGTAGAAGTCTTATGGTTAATGGATCACATGGTCTGGAATATATGATGGAGAGAAGGAGTTTATGTGCAGACATTGACAGATAAAAAGAAATCACTAGATTATTCTAAGATAAGCTTTTCCCTTATATGAAGCAAAAAATTAAACCTTTTGATAAGGAGATGGGCAGACCAAGTCATATAGAGAAAAAGAGAGTCTCTCTGAGGCAATACTGAATATAAGTTGTCTGACTATAAAAACAATGTAAAGTTGCTTTTCTTTTTTTGTGTGTGTGTAAGTTTACAGTGCCCTGGCTAAAGGCTTTTGACTAAAACGAGAACTTGGTTTGGCATGTTTTTAAAAGAATAATGAAGATAAGATTGAAATGACAATTAGAATAAAAATATGGAAAGCCTTGCAAGTTGAATAGAAATAGAACATTTAGAAGTAGCCCATGAGGAACTTTCTACATGGTACTCTATTTTATCTATTTATTTTTAAATCTTTATTACATTTTATTACAAAGAAAAAATGTGGCAACTGTGGGAAATTTAAAACCATAGATAAGTAGGTAAGAGAACATGAAAGCCATCAAAATCCATTCCTCAGATACAGTAATTATATAACTCATACATTTCCTCCCAGTTAAATATGAATATATACCTCCCTTACACACATACACATTTTGACATGGATAGAGTCAGAATCCTACTGAATATATTACTGTGTACTTATTTTTCCTGTGACTTAGTTCTATTTATTTATTTATTTATTAAAGATTTTATTTATTTCTTTGACAGAGAGAGATCACAAGTAGGCAGAGAGGCAGGCAGAGAGAGAGAGAGGAGGAAGCAGGCTCCCTGCCAAGCAGAGAGCCCGATGCAGGACTCGATCCCAGGACCCTGAGATCATGACCTGAGCCAAATGCAGAGACTTAACCCATTGAGCCACCCAGGCACCCTGTGACTTAGTGTTAAATCCTACTGAATGTATTATTGTTTACCTGTTTTTACTGTGACTTCATATCTTGTTGTATTAACTGCTCCATAAAAAAACTTCCTGAGCAACGTTAAGTTATAAGGCGACTAGCAGTTATCCCTCCGTGTCTAAATGATACACCTTTCCATTACTCTACAATGTGTTTGTATTGAAATGTAAAGATAGACAGATAGATTTATTTTACTTTCATTTTGCTTTTATACCTGAGTAAGGGAGGCCGACTAGCTGGAGTTTGCCAACCATCCTGTTACATGGAATGCCCACGGATTTCTGTAGCTGATAATAGGTAGTAGAGAGCTATGAGCCCAATTCCTGTACAGCTCCTGTTTAAATCTACTTTAGACCTGTTAACCTTACTCTGAATGTCAGGTTTTCAGACAGTCTGATAGGTGGAATGTCTGACAACAACAGTCCTCGTGCATGTATGCCTACCAGAAGCCTTCTTGTCTTCTCTCTATACACTCTCTTGTGGCTTCTGCTTAATAGCCATTGGTTTTCTGCATCTTCTAGTCTGAGGGTAGAAATGACAATTGCAATCCTGATATGGATGAGAAAGGAAGAACCTTCAGGCTGTCTTGGCTGAAAAATCATACACAGTGGCAGAAGGTGATTGAAGAGTTGATAAATATGGCATCCCTAAACTGAGATAAGAAACATCAGTAAAAAGATAGAGGGATCCCCTAACTTATCAGGTTGGCAGATTTCTGTGATTTGTTTCATAGCAAATATGAGCTCCAATTTCTCAGTCTGGTTCCACTTCTTGTCATTTTCAGTCCTAATATTTTCTGGCAACAAGTAAACCTAATGTTCAATATAGTAAGGGTTTTTTTCCTTGCAGAATTGGTTTAGCATCTATAATATGTAACCATGACCCTCTTTAATGAGGTCGGCTTTTGCATATGGGTATTTTAGGACTCTTTCTGATCTGAACATCTCTCTCTCCTTTTTTTTTTTTTTTTTTTCCTCTGTCCCATCACCTCTACCATGAAACCTGTCCTATATTTCTAGGCTGAAGACTATTTCCTTGTATCTGGTGCTCCTGCTGATTTAAATCACTTTGACACTGATGTTTTATAAGAGAATCTCTTTGGTTTTCTTATATTAAACCGTGTACACTGTGAGGCCTAGTTTACATCTACATTTACTCAGTTTCCAGAACCATTTATCAGAGTTCTTTGGTTGTCTTAAAGAGAGCTTTAGGTTTCTAATTATTTCAGTGGGAAATCGGGAGAGGCTGAACCAGCAACTCTTGGTTGCTCAGATGACGTTTAAAAGCTGGAGGTAATTCCAATGAAGTTTTCTTAGGAGAAGAATGAGTTATTGGTACTGTACTTAAAGATAATAAAAATTTACCTTCAGTGTATGGAAGGCTTTAATAAGGAACCGAGTTTGAGAAAATCATTTAAAAAATAACTATAAAACTTTAAGCCAGATGAATAAAAGCCTGAAATAAGGTAGTGTTTGTGAAAACAGAAAAAACTGACATTATTTGGCTCTTGACTCAAAGTTAGGCCAAAAAGAAAAAAAAAATTCTGTGGTGTTTGGATGACTGAAAAAGACAAGGGTGGGCAATTTAGTTAAATATGCTGAACTTCACTTTATTTTTAACTTTGTTTTTGGAAAAGAAAGATTGAAAATAATATTGCCTACACCAAGAAAATTATGATTATTAAATCAAATAATATATTGGAAGATTCTGACACACCGTGAGTATGAGATAAATATTAGCCCTCTTGTCATTATTTTAGAATTATTAATCTATATTCCACTGGTTCTTTTTGGCTGTTTTTTGGTTTATCTACCCACTGAGTTAAAACAAATCTTTCTGTTGTCTTAATTTTATGATACTGGATAAATAGTATTATAATTTTGCTTTGTTACCTTGTCCCTGCATTCAAAATAAATGATGAACATCACTATCTCTGGGACCCCTGGGCATTATCTCTGGTTTTCAGAATTGTACACCTTCCTCATGTATGTTTTCAAGCTGATATGTTTCACTAAGATAACTCAATGTGAGCAGCAGAATTTGTATCATTGTATCACTGAGGCTTCCTATCATTTGCCATGGCTGAAACAACCTGACATGAAATATAACACTATAACATGTCAGGTGGAAAATTTAAACATTGCTTTTTCCCAAAGAAGAATAGAATCTTTATATTTTAAACCACACTATTTCAACAGGGGGGGAAAGTTATGATACAGTATTGATTCTTCCGGGAGCTGAGTTAGCGAAAATCCCTTTCTACTTAAGAATTGTTCACTTCCCTCTTTTGACACCAGTACAATTCTAAACAAGCTGTTTCATGGCTAACTAAAATCCTTTTTAAAATGTCCCAGGAAAAAATTCCAATAAGTAGTGAGCCAATAAGACTATTGTTTACAAGTGTCTGGTTAATTTCTGCTCACATTTTTCCAGTGAAGTCTAAGTTATCAAGGGGATGCAGTCATTTACAACTTACAAGTCTCTCTCCTTCCTATTTGAATTAGAGAAAAGCAGAGTTAAAAGTAGAGCGTTATAAAGCAAGTAAGAGCTAATTATGCAAGAAAGCTGAGTTGTAGAAGGTATATCAATTTCCCTGAAGTGATCAGTCTCCAGTAATTAGCATGAGCACAATCTAAAGAAGGGATGTAGTAGAAACTACCATCTTTTCTGTCTTTATTTCTTTCTCCTTTTTTCTCTTTGTTTCTTTATTACTTCTTTTTCTCTCTCTCCCTCTCTCTCTCTCTCTTTCAATAACATCCTGAAAGTATCTTATTAGCTAAATAATCTTCTAAACTTAACCAGATAACAGACTTTGGTTCCTTTTAATAAAAGTAATTTATAAATGCATACTTAAGGTTTCTGAGAGCTTTTTTTTTTTTTTAAGATTTTACTTATTTATTTGACAGACAGAAATCACAAGTCGGCAGAGGCATGCAGAGAGAGGGGGGAAGCAGGCTCCCTGCTGAGCGGAGAGCCAGAGGCAAAGAGGCAGAGCCTGATTGGGATCTAGATCGCAGGACTGGATGCTGAGCTCAATCCCAGGACCCTGGGATCATGACCTGAGCCAAAGACAGGCTTCAACCCACTAAGCCACCCAGGTGCCCCATGAGAGCTGACTTTTCTTGTACATGTTATCCCTCTTTTTTTTTTTTTTTTTAATATTGATGATCTTTTCTTGATCACAGGAGACACTGGAGGTGAATAAATCAAGAGATAATCATAAAACGATGAGGATAATGATGGCAAATGCAATGATGTACAAACAGTTACCATATAATTATTTATTATGGAATACATTAGAAACTAAAATTGTTTCTGAACTGTGAGTGGTAGGCGGATGGGAAACACAATAATTCTATGTGATAGGTACATTTAGTATTCCTATTTCCTCATAAGGGGATTGAGGATAATACAAATAAAATCATTCCCCTGAATTACTCAGTTTATTAGTAACAGAACTAAAATGCAGACCTTTTTTAAATTTTGGTTTGTGCCTATTCCACATACTGTACTGGCTAGAAAATGGATTTACACTAATAACATAAGATTTGGAGTATTAGCCAAATTCCGATTTTTAGGGATAGATCCAGGGGGTTTCTAAACATACGTACCACTGTTTCCTAGTGATCCTGCTTTTATAAAGGAATGCATAGTCTAATAACTATTTGGATTATTGAATGTTTGGATTTTGGGAAGCTTGAATTCAAAAGGCAGAGCCTGCCAAACTAAAATGCCAATTAATTGGCATAGGTAAGTTAATATGTAACTTAGAACAATTATAATAGCATCATAGAAGAGTGGACAAAGAGATGAATTTTCAGTAGTATGCAATTAACACCCTTTATGTGACTTTGACCAGTTTGTTTTTCCTTATTTTCTTTCCTTACATGTTTGTACTATCATTCTCACAGAACTGTTGTGAAGCTATAAGATAATGCCTATAAAGTGATCTCTGTGGTACTTATTTAAAAAATAAACATTCCACAGATGTTATTTACCTGTTTTCCTTTATCTGTGGAGAATTGGTCTTAGTCACTCTGGGGAAAGTGACAAACAGTACATCATCAACAACAAAAAGTAGCACAATCCATGCTACTACTGATACTTCATCCTAGATTCAGAGATTTCTTCTTCTAAATTTAAGGATATCAAAGGCATATCCAAGGTGACAGAAATTGTTATCCTTCCTGCTATCTCTTAGGAACTTGGAACAAGATCACATTGGAGGGCTCTTCTTGAGAATCCGCTTTGCACTTAAGACTGTACATGTTTGTGTATAATGCCTTATTTGGAGTGATTAGATTTTTACACCCTAGTAGGATGTTCTAAAAGCATCTTCTGGGTTCTAATTATTGCTTTGAAATTTCCTAATTCATGAAATTATAGAATGTAGTTTTGGGTGGTGCCCAACAGTAAGTCAATCACAGAAGAGATAAGATTTAAACATAGCTTTGTGCTGATGCTTTTCCTACTCCCTGGAGTGTCTTATCAACTTGGGACATATTACATTATCCTCCAAAAGGCAGTTCAAAATGCACACCCTCCCAGGACACTCCATGACCCTTTCCATCAATATAAAACTATGTGGTACCTTGTCTCTGTAACTGGAAATAACACTAGATATTGATAAATATTTTTGAACACTTTATGTTTAAGACATTTTGCCATCTCTTTAATATACTTCATTCCATTAATCCTTATATGAATCTAATATTAAAGTCATTACTGCTATCTCTGTTTCACTGATGAGGAAATGAAGGCTTAAAGATGTCATATGGCTTCCCCAAGGTTATAGAGCTAGTCTTGGGTTCTCTGCAGAGAAGATGAATGTGCTCGGCCCAGTTGATGCATAAACTAGGCTCATTCGGAATATTAATGGAGTCAATTAATCGTTTTATTATAACCTCCCCAATTCTCTGGAAGTGTTTGTCAAAGACAGAATATTAATAAATAATTAAAATGCAATATACTGAATAATTAAACCCACAAAACCCTGATTTATCTTTAATGCTTTTAATGATATTTTTAAAAAGGGAAAGTTTTGATAACATATGTTTAGGGCAGCATATGAAGAGATGAACAAGCTGTTCCTTCTTATTGTTTATTCTTAGAGGCTGCTGGTGGGGAAGCAAAATGCCAAGGACAGTGATACTGCTGGTATGATTGCTGAGTGCATGTGTTTTGTAGTATATTATTTTTTCTTTCTCTGCTAAGTTTCATTTTTGTCCCCTGTTCAAAAGTCATTTTCTTAGTTGTACATTTTTTAAAGAAAACATTTTTAATTTTGAGGGGTTTTTTGTGTGTGTGTGTATCCATCAAAGTACTAGATTAGTACTTTCAAAGTCCTCCGTCACCAGTTTCAAAGAAAGTGAATTCATGGCACCCTTACTGTATAGCATGAATCCCTCCTTAAAGAATTACCATGTAAAACTAACAAGAACATAAAACTAAAAGAAATGAGCTATCAAGCCATGAAAAGACATGAGGGAAACTTAAAGGCAAGAAGCCAATCTGTATGATTCTAACTATATGATATGCTGGAAAAGACAAAATTTGGGGAAGAGTAAGATCAGGGTTTGCCAGGGATAGGAAGGTGAGGAGAGACAAATAGGCAGAGCACATAGTATTTTTAAGGTAGTGGAACTACTCTCTACACTATAATGGTGGTTTTTCTCATTACATATTTGTCCAAAGTAGAGAACATATGAAATAAAGAGTGGGCTCTAATGTAAACTATGGACCTGAGATGATTGTGATGTGTTGAGGTAGGTTGATCACTTGTAACAAACTTACTACTTTGATGGAAGATGTTGACAATGAGGGAAGGTTTGCATGAGGGAGGGTAGGAATAATATGGAAAATCTCTGTACCTTCCTCTCACTTTTGTTGTGAATCTAAAAGTGCTCTTAAAAAATAAAACACTGGGGGATGCCTGGGTGGCTCAGTCATTTAATTGTCTGCCTTTGGCTCAGGTCATGATTCCAGGGTCCTGGAATCAAGTCCCATATCTGGCTCTTTTCTCAGCGGGGAGCTTGCTTCTCCCTCTGTCTGCTACTCCTGCTTGTGCACTCTCTCTCTCTGATAAATAAATAAATGAAGAATAAATAAAATCTTAAAAAAAAATATTGGGACACCTGGATGTCTAGGTTAGTTAAGCATCTACCTCTGGCTTAAGTCCTGGGATTGAACCCTACATCAGGCTCCCTGCTCAATGGGGAGTCTGCTTTTTCCTTTTCCTCTGCCCTTCACCATACTCATGCTTGCTCTATCTCTCTCAAATAAAAAAAGAACTTAAAAAAAAGAAAAATCTTAATAGTAAAAGTGTATTAGTCACTTAGTGACAAAGCCAAGGAGGAAGGTAGGAGCTGGGTTGAGAAGAGTATGGTATATTATGGTTAGAAGGTTGGGCTTTTTCCTGTCAGGACCCAGATAAGGAAACTGAGAAGGATAATGACAGATAGGGTTTTCATTTTCTTTTAAAATCTATTTATGTGGTGTTTTAAAAGGAAAAATCACTCCAGGGGCCTGGGTGACTTGGTTAAGCATTTGCCTTCGGTGTAGGTCATGATCCCAGGGCCCTGGATTGAGTCCTGTGGTGGGCTCCCTGCTCAGCAGGGAGTCTCCTTCACCCTCTCCCTCTGCTCTTTCCCATGCTCATGCTCATTCTTTCTAACTCTCACAAATAAATAAATAATATCTAAAAAAGAAAAGAAAAGGAAAGGAAAATCACTGAAATAGCGACATAATGAAATACATAGGAAATGAGGATCCTCAAGTGACCTGGAAAGCAGTCTATTAAGATAGAAAGTAATTGAAGAGTAATACAGTATGGACTAGAACTAAGACATAGACAGTAAACATGGGATAAAAATTGTGTATTTAGAGATTTTTATGAAAGAATCAGTTGGACATGGTCAGAGGGGGTGACTCCATGTCTGTAATATGACTTATAGACTGGAAATAGAAGAATTTAGAAGGAAATGAGGTGCTTTGTGGTAGGAGATGAGTGGAGGTTTAGAAACACAGAGTTGAGGGTACTATCAGGCAGCTAGGTGAATAGGAAACAGGGAGAAATTGTAATTATCATTAGACAATTAGCTTTTACTTTCAAATCTAAAGATTTATGCTTAGGGAGGAAAAAAGATTTATTGAATTAAAAAGCTAGTAACTCTCAGAGGTGAATGAACCTGGCTGTGTTTAATTCCTAAGTTTTTCTGCACCACTTTGCTTTCAAGGTATTACATCTAAGAACAAACCTGATTATGAATTGGCTAATTGCATTTGGGTGAAGGTGGATTGTTTAAGGGCCTGTCCCCTAACTAGAGTCTTATATAGTGAGAATCATGCAAATGTCAGATTTTTAATGTTTTCTCATCAGGCATACACATATTATACAAGATATGTGGATGGTACAATGACAGACATTAGGGAAGTACATCCTTGGAAATATATTGCCATTTGAGACTTAACATAGTGGTAAAGCTGTTTCCTGGAAGGTGGAGAAAAGAATTAGAATATCCCAGGGCAGATACAACCAGAAATACAGGCTAGTTCTTGACATCAATGATATTTTCAAGAGGGAGGAGTACTCATGTCATTTCTGTCATGCTACTAGGCAGTTCTCTTTGTTTGCATAGGGCTTGAGTGTCAATCATGGGGATAGACGTGGTTAGAGGTAGTTCAAAGCTCTTGTCTTACTCCTTTCCTATCTCCCTCCCTTCCTGCCTCGGTTTCCTCCTTCCTTACCTTCCTTACTTTCTTTGCTTCCTATTTTCATTTTTCCTTCTACAAATACCATAATCTACAAATACTGTAATTCTTCTACAAATACCATAATTTAGTGTGTGATGCCCTTGGAATATGATAAAGAACAAGGGGGTCATGGCGTTGCTACCTTGGAGCTTACAATTTTATGCAGAAAGTTTAAAAATTAATTCACTTAGTGGTAAATGCTATAAAAATCAAAAGTATAGGATCAAGTCAGATTTCTTTTTCATAGGAGTTCAAGGCAAAGGTTTTTGAGGATTGATATTTAAACCCTCTTAAAGAGTGAAAATTAGCAATTGCACACTCACGCAAGATTTCAAATTTTTTTAAGAGGAACCTCAAGGCACCTACTTGTTCAGGCCTGAAATGATGGCTCCCCTATCCCTCTCTTCTTTCACAAAACCCATAGGGAGTTGCTATCAGTCTAGGATCTAAGCAGGAAAATAATAACCATTATGTTTACCTAGAGGAAAGGGAGTTTCACCAGGAATTGATGACATTGCTGGTAGATAAACAGAAAGCCAAAGAAAACACTCCATTGGCAACCTGGGAAAACAGAAAGCTACTACCATACTTAGGGTGGTAGGAGAAAGCTGGGATCATTCTGCAGGGGTGAAGCCCTGGAAGAGATACACAGCAGCCTCTGAGGATGGAGCTGGGAGGCTGAGAGGTATCACATAAAACACCACCTGCCCTGTTTCATTCCTTTCAGATCTCTCACTTGTGCCTCTCATTGGTTGAGAATCCAGATGACAATGAAGTTTGCTGAGATAACCTCTCAATATAAAGCAGAACAGTGCAAGTTTGAGGAGTGACTCTGAGGACAAAGTTCTTGTCTCTCACAGTTTTATCTCAAAATAATACGCCAAGCTATTCCACTTCTCTCCCATTTCTAAACCCTGATCATCATCATCATCATCACAACAGCTTCCTAACTCCTCTCCTTCATTGAGTCTGATGCTCTGATAATGAAGTCTCCACAGAGCAATAAGGATGGATGGTTGGATGAATGGATGGATGGATGAATGGATGGTTGGACAGATAGATGACATCATTGAAAGGTGAGGGAGGGTGGTAAAATTCAATATTCTGTATGGTCCGCCTACTTACCAGCTTTCCTCTGACAAAATCACAGATTTCTCTGGACCTCTACTTTGTATTGATAAAATTCCCGCAGCAACTATCTCACAGGAATGATAGAATTACAATCTTAGGTAGATAAAAGTGTTTCCAAACTGAACACACAAGGAGGCACTTTGAAAAACTCACAACTATTGGCCCTGGGAGAATCTATGGGTTTGAATCCTCATTTTGGATAATTGTTACCCTGAATTCCCTTTCTGACATACTGTTTATGTCCATATCCAATAGCTCTGATGGAGAGGGCACAGTCTCTCAATTTTTCCTCTGTTGGGCATTCTTCCTCCTAGTCATTTTGGTGGGAGGCGGTAGCTGAATATAACAACTGTGGTCCAGGCCTCATTCTGACATTTACTATTTACTTTCTTAACCTTTCTGAGCCTCAGCTTTTTCATGTTTACTATGTATCATTCACTACCTTTTGAATACAGCTTGACTTCAGAACTTGCTCTGAGAAATAGAAAATGATGGAGGAGAAATTAGGTTTGCCTCTGAGGCTGAGCCTTAAGAAGATGTAGAACTTCTGTACCCTCCTGGAGCCCTGCCCTGAGCTTGCCATGTGAGAAAGCTGGTCTAGCCAACTGGAGGGTGAGAGACCACATGGAGGAGAATGGAAATGCCTCAGCAGCACCACCATCCCTTACTAGACATGAGAAAGAAGATCTAGAATCTTCTAGAATAGCCAGTCATTCAGATACACACAATATAAGAATGAATCCAGGTGAAACCAGTGGAAGACCTAGCCATCCTACATAGTCAGGGTAAATAAGAAATTGCTATTTGTAGCCACTAAGTCTTGGGAGTGATTCATTATAAACAATAGTTAAAACAGTGTGCATATGTATCAAATGGTTGAAGTTATTATTAAAAAAGCACTATTAAAAACGCTGTTATTATTACTGCTACTATTGACATAATAATAGCATTATCGTATCATAAACTTCAAAGTAAAGGTATCATTATGTCTTAAGATCTATTTCAAATGCATATGGCTTCAATTATGACTTTAACATTATGTTGAAGGCATGGTGCCATTGCAGTTCTTAGCCTCTCTTCCCTTCCAGTCTGTAGCATGTTATCTCATTCATAGTGGGTACACACACATATTATTTGACTTAAAGGAATATAAAAAAAGCGTACTTCTCAGCAACTAAAATCTATTTTCTTTCCAACATTGGCAAACATTTCATGGACCATCCTTTGATTTAAGCTATTAAGAAAGAATTCAGGTGGTATAAGCCCCCTTGCTTATGTTTAGACCAAAGAATGGAATAGTCAATTGAATGCTATTTTAAAGGACAAAGTTTGACCCTGCTTGCTCTGTGACCATCTCTTGCTCTTCTATGGTGGAACGCTTTTTGAAAGTCTTCTGTAGAGCCAAACTTAGAGCACTCTTATCTGAAAGGAGCTGCTTGTCTCCATCTATGACTCAGATTATTTCTTTGCATATTAAATTACAAGAGACAGTTCCAGCTGGATCCATCAATGTATTTATAACTCAGCCACACAATTTTCCTCCAGGCGGAAAACTTGGCAAACACACTCCCAGCCTGGCTGCGACTTTCAAAGATGAGAACAGGAAAATAATCGTGGCAGTTTTTATATCAAACTTCTTGTCTAAATTCTGAATATAAAGGGAGAATTTCAATCCCTCAGCACACTACAAGTCACCATTTCCACCAAAGGAATCAGTGAGTAGGGCAGCTGAGGAATTCATGAAGAGTCAATATAATTTCTTCTGCCTGTTTATGATCTTGTTCTCAAGAAATGATCTTAGGGTAACAATAGTGAGAATGCCCCCTGAATTTTGTGAAAGAAAGGAGCATTGTCATTCACTGATGATCTGACACAGTATCTCCTACATCATCTAGACTCTGGTGCTCAGTGCTTTGGATACTCTCTTATTAATCAGTAATCTATCTATCAGTAATCTATCTATCAATTTGATTTTCCTCATAAAAGAAAACTTAGGGTGTGCCTGCATGGCTCAGTCTGTTAAGCGTCTGCCTTCAGCTTCAGATCTCAGGGTCCTGGGACTGAGCCCCACATCAGGCTCCCTGCCCATCTAGGAGCCTGCTTCTCCCTCTCCCTCTGCTCCCTCCTACCCACTTATGCTCTCTTATTCTCTCTCTCTCTCTCTCTCTCTCTCTTCTCTCAAACAAATAGTTGCCTTTAAGAAAAGAAGGGGGCACCTGGGTGGGTCAGTTAGATTAAACATCTGCCTTCCTCTCAAGCCATGATCCCAGGGTCCTGGGATCAAGCCCCACTTCGGACTTCTTGCTTAATAGGGAGTCTGCTTTTCCCTCTCTCTGCCTGTCAGTCCCACTGCTCGTGCTCTCCCCCGAACTCTATTTCCCTGTCAAATAAAGAAATAAAATCTTTAAAAAAGAGAAAGAGAACGAGAAAACTTAGGTTGTGGCAAGTTATCATACTCAGGATCCAGATTCATCTCCTATAATTTATGTAGAGCTTTGTTTCCAAGGGCAACATATGTACATATGACTTAATGTACTCTTATCTGAAATAAGTCATTTGTACATATTTATCAGTCACATATATCTGTATTTTTTTATTTAGCAAGTGGCAGAAAATCAAATTCTTAGTAGTCTAAGTAAAAAGGTGATTTGTTTAGTCCTATAACTAAGAATTCAGGGATAGATCTTTGTCGGTCACTGCTGTAATATGCTAATATCATTGAGTCTCTCTATATTGGCCACCTAAGTCACTCAGCTGGTTAAGTGACTGCCTTCTGCTCAGGTAATGATCCTGGAGTCCCAGGATTGAGTCCTGCATCAGGCTCCCTGCTCACTCCCCGCTCGCATACTCTCCCTCTCTCATTTTCTCTCTTAAATAAATATGGTATTTTTAAAAAAAATAATCTTCCTATATTTCTTGAGCCATCTTCTTCTCTAGTAGTTCCAATTGTCATTCTATATCTAGAAATTCTAGCACAAAAGAATCTATTTCCCAATAAATTTTGTCAAAACACCTGATTAGAGGAGGGATTAGACTGAGAAGATGAACACGGATCATGTGTCCTATGGCAAAATAGTAAGATCTATATATTCATATAACTGTATCAACGCTCACCTTCTGATTTTGATAATTATGCTATGACTAATTAAGATGTTTATTATTAGGGTGAACTAGATGAGGATAATGTGGGAACCTACATTTTTAAAAATTCGTTTAGAATTATTTCAAAAATTTAGAAATATGAGTTGAACATAGTGGATTATATGACAGTAAAGACTTTTAAAGTATAAATATTTGTGAAAGACTTCATTTAGCAATGTCTTTCCATCATTAGAATTAGAACTGATTCGGGGTTCCTGGGTGGCTCAGTGGGTTAAAGCCTCTGCCTTCGGCTCAGGTCATGATCTGAGGGTCTTGGGATTGAGTCCTGCATCGGGCTCTCTGCTCAGCATGGAACCTGCTTCCCTTCCTCTCTCTCTGCCTGCCTCTGTGCCTACTTGTAATCTTTGTCTGTCAAATAAATAAATAAAATCTTAAAAAAAAAAAAGAATTAGAACTGATACATCAGTTGAATTGAAATTGGTCTCTATGCATGGCCTTTCCAGTATCCTATTGCTTTTTTTTTTTTTTTGAAACTATTTTTTTTCTTCAGATTCACAGACCACATCTTTGTTATAGATACTACTGATTACATAAATATGTATTATAATTCATATGTTTAAATATTTATCTTCCAAGCTAAATTATAAGCATCTTGTGGGCCAGGTCTGTAAGTTGTTTTTAAAATCTGAGAGTCAAGCAGAGAGCCCAGTACAGAACAGAAGTTCATTATATGTTACTGGAATACATGAGCAGGTATACTAATTTGTTCATTCATATCAGCAGCTAGGATCACACACTATTATTTTAACTAGCTAATGGTTTGGCTTTTAAATATTTATTTTTTTAAGGTTTTATTTATTTATTTGAGAGAGAGAGAGAATGCACACCCAAGAGCAGGGGGAGGGGCAGAGAGAGAGAGAAGATGACTCCCCTGCTAAGTAGGGAGCCCTGACATAGACTGAATCCTAGGAACCTATGATCATGACCTGAGCTAAAGACATGCTTAACTGACTGAGCCACCCCGGCAACCCTTAAATAAATATTTAAATAGAATTTTAGTTTATAGTGTTCATTTAACTCTTCCCTTTCTTAGACACCAATGCCCAATACCATGTTATAGCTCAAGAAAATATATCCTGTATCTGTTTCTGAGGAAAAAAAAAAAATTGAAAAAATGCTAATAGTACTGCTATTGTTACTTCTTTTTACATGTGGGGTAGGGGTTAAGGGGAAGGCACTGAGATTTCATTTATGCATTTATTCTACCAACATTTATTAAGTATATTGATACATCCATTTATTCTACTGCTATTTATTAAGTGTATCAATGCTGTTTTAGGTTATGGTCTACACCAGCCTATTTTAAAAGATTAGTGAATTCATTTGAAGAAGCAGGCAATTCAGTGAGGAAGAAAATCACCTTAAAGTGTAGCATATCGAAAGTGAACTCATAGTTCCTACACCTCACCTCCTGCTATTGTCCCCTGCTGTCTTTGGAATGAGCCAGTTTTCAATCAGCTCTGGTGTTGTCATATGATATACATCCATCAGCAAACATGCACTGAGCTCCTGCTGAGGACAAGTGTCATGGGATAAAATGATCTTGAAAATGCTCACCTATCTGAATATGTTTAGTGCTGATATTTCTTATACCTTATATTTCATATTTTTTTTTACTAATTATAGTTAAGATGGAATAAATGTAAGTATTAGGCAATGGAAATGTACCTTTTAGCAAATAATATATAATCAATTCTATTTCAGTGAAATGTGTTTACATGTCTTACTATAGTAAGTATAATTGAAGCCCAGAGGTCTTGTATCTGGTGAAATTCAGGAAGAAGGAATCAGATATCCATTTATTGACCAAATATTACAGGCTGGAGATTCTTGTTCACCAAATGTTACAGGCTAGAGATATGGTATACTGACAATTTTCAGTACATCAACATAAAGGAAGTCCAAAGTAGTTTCTGAAAACACATGATAACATTATAGGAATAAAGTTCCAAGGAGTTTTTCTAGTAATAAAGTAGTTCCCCAAAGATTATAATTATTCAATTTACTGAAAATGGGAACTGACCTAATCCCTACCTGTGATGGACTGAATTGCATCCCGCAAAATCCTGCGTTGAAGTCCTAACTCCCCACGTAATGGTATTTGGATATCAGGCCTTGGGGAAAGACAACAATGGACTTGCTCCCCTCCTCTTTCCCTGCCATTTAAGGATCCAGCAAGAAGATTGCTATCTACAGGCTAGATAGTTCTCTTCTAGAGAGAGCTCTCACTAGAAACTGACAATGCTGACACCTTAATCTTTGCCTTCTACCCTTCCTAACTGTGAGAAAATACATTTCTGCTGCTTAAGCTGCCTAGTCTATGGCATTTTGTTATGGCAGCCTGAGCTATGATTCTACCTTTCCTTCTCACCATATTTAATGATAGTTAGCAGTGTTGTGAACACATATTTAAGTGTGCTCACAAATATTTTTACCCTGAATATCCTTTGACTCTGAAGGATGCAAAATTGGGCTTGGTGGGGCTTCAATAAGATATTGAGAGAATTGAAAGTAATCAGGATTACTTCAGAGAAAGCTTCTGCTAATACCGAAATAGGTTATACTTCAGAAAACACATAATCCAAGAATAGTGTCACCTGTTAGAAATATCCTGATCTATGTCTAAAACATGGAGAAAGAAATGGAGTATTATACCTTCTTTTCTGATTTGTTCACCGAAGTCCAAATATAAGTAGATTCTGCCTAAGCTTCTGCATGTAAAAATTACTTTGTTAAAATAGTCCATGTGGTTGGTTTAAGATGATGGAATGAGTAGTGTCTGTAAGTGGTATGTTTATTCCCCTCCCATGAAATCTCTCAAAGCCTATGTTGAATCTCTTGTTCAGTGCTCTAGGAAGCACTGCATCTTGACCAAGCACAACCAAGAACTAAAGCTTATATGGCTAGGAAAGCTTATAATCCTCAGAGATTATGATTTTTTTAAAGATTTTATTTATTTATTTGACAGACAGAGAACACAGGTAGGCAGAGAGGCAGGCTCCCCACTGAGCAGAGAGCCTTATGTGGGGCTCCATCCCGGGACCCTGAGATCATAACCTGAGCCAAAGGCAGAAGCTTAACCCACTGAGCCACCCAGGTATCCCAAAGATTATGATTTTTAATGTATTAGTATTAATAACTGAGTTGGGAATAGATTTCTGAAAACATATCATATGGAGAATTTTAAGTGTCTCATTTACCAGGTCCATAATCTCTTAGTGATGTATACTTGATCAATTTTCATGTCTTAGGGAAGGGACCTCTTTAATTCCCCCAGTTTTAGCTATCTTGCTCATTTCCAAACAGCAAAAAATGTGAGACAAGGTACTGTGGCCAATTAAAAAAAAAAAAAAAAAAAGAAATATATGACCCTTGTATTTGAAAAACTTGTATTTAATGGGAACAAAATAGTATGAATATAAAATGAAATACTTAAGCCATTTGGAAGAATGACCAATGACTTTTTGCTATTATTCCTGAAGGGGTAGGGATTGTGTTGTGCCATAGTAACCTAGAAACTGAAATGAGAATTAAGAATACATACAGGGTTGTGAGCTAAGATCCATGGGTCAGAAGCAAATGGAATATTTTAGGGAAAGGAAGGCAGCTATTTCAAGCAAAGTTCCCCTATCCCTACCTAACAAGAGAATAATGAAGGTCAGTTGGGACCAAACTGGAAATAATTTAGCATCACTATAAGAATATAAGCAGCATTCATTCATCCAGAAAACAGAAAAAAATGTTTTAGGAATACTGAGCCAGCAGCAATTTATTGTAGAGTGGAGGTACTGGGTGGGGGAGAGAATTAGAGAGACAGAGGTAAATAATATAGGAAGATTTGTGTGATCTTAGGAAATACCCTCTTCTCCCATCAACATTCTCTTGCTTACAGAATTTAACATCATAAACTGATAACCTAATAGGAAGTAAAGTGTCATTTTTGCTAGCCTAGATTAGAGAAGGCAAGTCAGGCTCCTTGCTTCAACCTTGACCTCTGTGATGGTAAATTCCATAGATGCAATTTTGGTTCTCTTTCACTGACATTTTACATCCTAAAACAGACCATGCTCCTTCCAGCAACTGTGCCTTTACGCATTTATACATCCATCTCTTCTCCCTGGAGTACTTTCTCTTTCTTGTTGTGAATTTATACTCAGTTTTCAGATTTCTATGCAAATATAACTTCTTTAGAGGTATCTTTCTTATGATCCTTATACTTGGTCAAACTTCGTTACTGCATTCATAGTTCATCTTCTTTCTGTCCCTTAGCTTATCTAATTTTATACTCACACAGTTGTTTGTGACCATATTGATTCGTGTTTATCCCCATTGAAATGTAGGCTCTTTAAAAGAATGGGAAATATCTGTAAGTGCTGGGGATGCAGTGATGCTCAGAAACAAAGTATTTGACCCATATTTAGCATTGAGTAAATATTTTTGAATTTATAAATCAGTAAGTCCTAAAATAACCAGTTCATAGCCAGAACTGCATAGTCTAGACCTACAAGTGTGTCTCTCTGAAGAGATGAAAAATGCTAAGATATTTCTCAAACAGAGTGTAAATACTGATGAGTCTTGCCAAAACAGAGAAACAAACAAACAAACAAAAACACACCAGGATTAAACCTACTTTGGTATCACTGAGAGGAAATACCCTGTGCCAAGATTTGAAATATTTTACCCTTAAAGAAACATGACACACCAAAAGTAACATTTTACTCTTTGTGCAGACAATGTCAACTTTCTGACATACAAATTTGAAATAGAGATGCACAAAGACACCAGGGAAATGCTTGGAAGCCCTGAAGTGCTGAGAATTCTTTGGGCAGACTCCTCTATGCACAGATGAACACCATGAGCTTGCTGGAAGGGGTTCAAAGAACAGCCCACAGCAGCACTCAAGTTTGCTAAAGTGACTGACGTTGGCTTCAGTCTGCATTCCAAAGGCGACAGCTGACAAGGAAAAGAGGAAGGGAAAGCAGAGGCAAGATTTGAATTGTTGCAAAAGCCTGAGGCAGCAGAAGGCAAACATCTTCTGGGGTTATCATGTGTTCCTAGTCAGTTGCACCAGAGATCTTTCTAACAGAGTAACAGCTGGTTGATTGGAGCAGCCAGCTCTAAAGAAATGCCCCTCTCCCCCTGCATTGTAGGATCTGAAACAATAGCAGTGACAAGAAGGGGTTGTTTGTCTTTTGATATCTCATTTATTCAACTCTGATGGGAGGATTGTTATATGGACAGGCATTAAATAACAATGTTTACTATCTGTCAGATATTATTCTAAGTGCTTTACTTACGTTAACTAATCTAATAAGCTCAGCAATCCTGTCAAATAGGTACTATTATCAATCCCTCTTTTCAGATGGGGAATGGAGATAGAAGCATTAAAATAATTTGTACAAAGTTACACAGCTAGTATCAACAGTATAGCTCCTAAGAACATGTGCTTGCTTAACTCTGGTGCTACACTGCCCCTATATTACAGTATTGCACATAGTGGTCAACATTTATTGAATTTTTGCCATGAGTGCTTCACACACCTGAGAGATAACCATATGAAATCTGAAGTTCAAGCTCAGGAAGAATGTTTTCCATCATGACTTGACAAATGAGAGAACTGAGGCAGAGAAAATGTTATGTTGAGAGGCAGCATATTACAATGTAAATGATAAGGTGTAAAGTGATGAGCTCACACATAGAGGTGAATGCCCTGCCCATAAGAAGCTCATAGTTTAAGGGACCAAGGGTAGAAGAGTAATTCTAAATGATGGGAGGAAACATGTATTAGCCATCTACCCTGTTCCAGGTACTGTGCAGGACAATTTACATATATTGTGCCATATGATGCTTTTATCATATAATGCTTTTATCATGTGAAAAGTCCAATTCTAACCCAGTCTTTAATAACTATTCAGTTTTTACTATGTACATGGTTATAAACATCAGTGAAGGAGCTACAGAGTCTGCCTTAGCAAAGGTGTGTTTAGCTGAGAAGGCTTTGCATCTGTTATAGCCTACGTTCTCAGGTCAATTCCATGCCACCTGGCTAGAGTTTCTGCAGGTCTCAGACTCTAGCCAGATCCACTTCTTTAATGCTTATCTTTTCATAGTAAGCATGCATGAGGAGCACAGTATTGATAAACAGTATAACTGTGAACTCTTTAGAAAACAATCCATTCTGAGTATTATTCTGAATGTTACTGATTAATTGATATAAATGACCACATGCTTCTTCCTCCTCCCTCCCCTTTTATTTTATTTTATTTTTGCAGAGTATTCTTAAAAAGGACAGATGGGAACAGATTGAGAAAAGAAAGAAAAATACATTTGCATAAAATACCAAAAAATCCCACAGACTTTTGCACTGTTTCAGATGCCTTTGTAGGCAGAAATAGTTATTTTTAAGGATAATTATGCATATTGTAGCAATGCATGGTATGGATTTAACCTTGGCAATGAAATCATTAACTCATTGCATGGCCTTGAGTATATTCCATTACCTCTTTTGACCACAGTCTCCTTGATTTCCATTTCTTTATATAGGCCACAATGGCAAGATTCGAAAGAAATCCAATTGACCTGAGCTGAAAGAAAGTAACTCCCAGGGTTCTAGAGGTTCCCCTTGCCTTGTAGGATAGATTCAAACTCTGCCACCTGAATTCCAGAACTCTGTATTGGCCCCCACTTTCTGTTTACCTGGCTCACTTCTTTCCTTATCACCACCACCACTGCTGCCACACAGCCCTAACTTTAGGCATTATGACCTATCTGGTTTTATTTTAGAAAATGTCATTTTTTTTTTCAAAATTCAGTCCCTTTTCCAGATGCTGTTTCCTCTCTGTGGTATATATTTACATACCTTTACCTCTTAAGAGGTAGCTACTGATCCTTAAGAGCTGGAATTCCTGCTTGTGAGAACAATGGCTTCTAGAAGGCACAATTACGGTCTTTAAAATGTATGTATTTGCCCATGTGCTAGGTGTAAAATATCTTATTTTGCAATTTGCTAATTTCTAATGAAGTTCAACTTTTTATTGTTTGGCAAATTACTGTTTTTTAAGTTAAGTCTCTCTTTGTAAGTAGAACATTGTTTCTGTGTGTTTAACTTGAACAGTTGTTTGTTCACTGAGTTAAGGGTATGTTTCTCCCTCTTATGTCTCACTTTTAAACATCTGGGTCTTTAGAATGTGTTTGTCAGATGTTCAGTTATAGGGTATCTTGTGTTAGATTTCCATGGCAAAGACATGTGAAGTTCTGTTGGGCTTCAGGGCAGCAAGAATTTGTTCTGGTCCTTGTAACTAGTGATGTGTGGGGAGCAATAGCCTTGTGAGTCTCTTGACATCTCTACCTGTTAGAATTTATGAATGAATGGAGGACTTTAGGTTTTGTTTTTCCTTTATAAGTGAAAATCATTCATGGCTCTTTTCTATCTAGAAGAATGTATAAGGAAAGAAAATACCCACATCTCCTCCACTACCTGTTTCTCCCTATTTGCAAAATCTATCAGATGTCAGTAGCACCGAACCTTTACTCCTCTTCCACCCCCAGAGCTTAGTTTAGTAATTTCCATAATGAAGCAGAAGGAAACGAGTAGTGTGTATGTGCGTGCATGCGTGTGTGTGTGTGTGTGCGCATGCACGCGCACGTGTGTGTGTGTGTGTGTCTGTTGGCTGGGTGGAAGTTTATTGATGGGTTTTCTGATTGGTGTGCCATGGATCAGTTCAATCTCTGACTTCTCATCTGTATCTCTCCACACTAAAACTCAGGGTGGTTCCTTCAAATATATTTGAACAATTTGCGATCTCTCAGTGTTATTGTAAATTCGAGTCGCTCTTCCTTTCATGGGCATTTTATTGGAAAGCTTTTATGCAGTGAGAGTGAATGAGCCTTAGCTTACTGATCAGTGAGTCACATGAGTCATATTTAGCACTTAATTCTTTTAATTTATTGACACTTCCTTGAGAGCCTTAAGTCTAGCCTGCTACCTGATTATATAATAGGTGCTCAATAAAATGTTGATCAATAAATTTATTATTCCAATGTGCATTTGGGTAATATGGAATATGCTAAATTAAAGCCTTTCTTACTTAACCCAGCTACAAGTTCAAATATAATTCTGTCCCTATGGCAATTTCTCAAAAGAGAAAGGCCATTAACTCTGATGACATGTGTAATCTCTAACTTGACTTAGTATCCCAACCCCACATTTCTCAAATGGGCTTAGTTGATTAAATGAAACTATGTGGGGCTATTTGTCTCTCTGTCTGGTAGAATTCATGACTGAGTGGCCTCCTCATATTTCAGTTCAGGCTTCAGTGGGTTTCTGAGGAAAATTGCCTTTTTTTTTTTTTTTGGAGGAAAGAGGCTTAAATACTTTATTCTAAAAAAGTAAGAAGATGATTGAATGTACAACTTAATTGCAGTAGTTTGTATTCACTGAATATTTGAATTTCTTATTTTAAATTATCTAGTGTACTATAACTTTTCATTCACTTCCTCATACTTACTAAGCCTTAGAGAAAATACCCATACCAGGAATGACCTCAAATATTATGTCAGAGTAGGATTAATATTATGATCTTTGCTTTCTTATTAATTTTCAGCTTCTAAACATAGAAAAATTAAATTTCTTTTTTTAAGCTTATTTTATCTCATCAGTACTTAAAATATACTGTGAGTTCCTCTGGCAGATGCACAAAGTTTAGAGCAAATGAAGGTTGTTTGAAATTGCCTGATTATCATTATCATGGTCATCATTTTAAGAGGTGAAGAGAAGAAACAAAATTTCTGTCCCTCAGCTAGTTTTTCCACTAGAAGAAAAGGTATTGATTTTGAGGTCTGGAAATATATTATGTAAGTGCATACTGGGTCATTACTTGTGTTGAGATACTGAAGCATAACTGTCAGATTCCTCTTCAAGAAAAGGCTTATTGTCCATCTGCATGGAGTGTGGAAGCTGACAGTCTTTACCTAATAGCATTGTCAGGGTCTGTTTCAGTATTTTCTTCCCTAGATCTCACTCCCTATGCATATTGAACAAGGCAGTGGTAAAAAGTCTGATCATTTCCATTCAATATGGGATTCCTCTGATGGTAATCTTTGGTCCAAATTTTTTCTTTGTGTTACAAGAGGCTTTGCCAGTTCTGCCTTGCAATTTGATGGTATCTCTTTCCCAATCATGCTTCTTCCCATTTCCTTTCTCAGGGTGACTCCCCAGTAAACCCTTTGGACTCCTGCTTTGTCTCAGCATTTGCTTCTGAGAGAATTCAACCTTTGGTCCATATGTTAAGAGGATCAATAAGTAGGTAAACCAAGTGAGTGACACATCAAGAAGAGTTAGCTTTGCTTTACTTCTACACTATTTTTTTTTAAAGATTTCATTTAGTTGAAAGAAAGTCATAAGTTGGAAGAGGGAGAGGTGGGGAAGGTGCAGACAGAGAGGGAGAAGCTCCCCACTGAGCAGGGAGCCCAACACAGAGCTTAATACCAAGATGCTGAGATCATGACCTGAGCCAAAGGCAGATACTTGACTGACTGAGCCACTCAGGTGTCCCTTTGCCTCTACTTCTATATTCATAGGTACAGTGATAGTTTATGAGATCCTAAGCAGCTATTTGCCAGTAGGATTTGGAAGTAGTAGGGAGGATAACTTTATGTTTAGGGTTACAGTTAGGCCGGCTGCTCACTTCCAGAGAAGAGTCATGCTGGAGTGTGGAGAACAAAACTGTCTCTATCTAATAATGGTAATAAAAGAGTTCCATATTTTTGTTTTGATTTTGTCCTGTGTGTTTGTATTTCCCTTTTCATGGTAACAAAGTGTTGATATGCCAAGATAGAAATGAAGCCTTCCTGGCCCACTGGCTTCGTTAACAAAACCAGAAATAAGCCCGAGTACTGTTCCTAAGAATTTCATCATCCTGCATATGCACATTATGCCTCAAAATGAGTTCATCATCATTTAGGGTCCTCCCTATAATCATTTCATTATGCAAAACATATTCGCCTAAGGACATTGTAGCTCACAGAGTTAAGACCTGACTTAGGTGTCATTATGATCATTATCATCATGTCTAACTGAGTATTTAGTATGTGGCAGTTACTGGAATGGATGTTTTATATGATCTAATTTACAACTTATAAAATTTCTATGACCTTGATATCATGATGTCCAATTTTCAGATGTGGAAACTAAGCCTGGAGAGTTTAAGTAAAAAGGCTAAGGTCACACTCTTAAAAATACCAGTTACACTGTGTTCATCAGAGCTGACAAATCGATTCATTTTGCCTGGATCCAAGACTATTGCTCTTTTTCTTTCATCTACGAATTCTATTAATAGGAGCACAAGAAAGACTTTATAACACTTCGGATGGATTATTTTTTTTTTCCTGAAATGTCTTTCTGGCATGTATAAAGAACACAGATTTCATTTCACAGAATGTATTTTCATTTCTCTGATCAATCAGAAATGTTTAGTTTCTTTCTTTTGCTTTTTCTCATCAAGAATGCAGAAGTAACTCTGATTTTGTCAGGTATATATTGTTTTTTGGTGTAACTCTTTTCAGCAATAGCCATTTTCTCTTTTCTGAGGTTATATTTTAATTAAAGTATTATAATGTTGCTGAGTGACAAGAGTGTGGACTGGAAGTATGATAGATATAACTTTGAATCCAGAAGCTGATGCTGATACTGTGTATTTGACAATTCATCGTGTGTAAGATTCAAAAGATAACACCTACTTACAGGTTTTCTGTGATGATTAAAATGGGACCATTTGTCCAACCTGTTTTTGTTTAGCCATCATTCATTGGTGACTGTAAAGACAGACACAATCAAGTAAGTGCAAGAAAACAGACCCACAGGTTATTAACACAACATAAAGATACATAGTATAGGACATCGGACATGGGAAGGACATTGGACAGGCAAGATTTTCTGGGAGATGTGATACCTGGGTCCAAATTTTAAGTATCAGGAAATATGGCTGAGTAAGAATAAAATATAAAGACAGAGAATATCAGTCAATGTAGAGAGGAACAATAAAAGCAATTTTAAAAAGTTGTAGAGGAGCACCTGGGTGGCTCAGATGATTAAGTGTCTGCCTTTGGCTCAGGTCACGATCTCTGGGTCCTGGGATTGAGCCCTTCATTGGGCTCCCCACTCAGCAGGGTGTCTACTTCTCCTTCTGCCTATTCCCCCCTCTTGTGCGCTGTCTCTCTCTCTCTCTCTCTCTTAAATGAATAAATAGAATCCTTAATAAATAAATAAATAAATAAGTAAAAAGTTGTAGGGAAAACATACCAATGTTGTTTCAGTTGGAGTAATTACCTGTTGTGGGACATAAATTATGAGGCAGTGGGTAGATGGAATTGTGCTGTTTAGATGTTCATTTGTGTGTATTCCATATCCAAATGTGCATGGTGCCTCATACACAGTAAGAAAATAAGAAGTTACACTTCTCTATTTTCTTCCTCAGACTCTTGTTTTTTGCATGTTTATTTCTTCCTTTTCTCTTCTTAGTTCTTCTTAAGGACCTACCTAATTTCCTACCAGTCATCAAAGTTCACTATTTGAACTGCCATCATTAGTTTGATTACAATTAGACATTTACTCTGTTTCTCCCCCTCCTATCCCCTGCTTTGGCCCCCAGGATGGTTTCCACAGACCCTCCCTCCCATTTCTTTTAAGTCACATTGGCTGCCTCCTTATTTCCTATTGGGTGTGGGTCAGGTCTTAGGAAGTGATATTATGGGTTTCTCAAAAGGATTATCTAGAAGTTCTGAGGAGAGTGGAAACAGAGTAGCAAACTTCTTTATTTTAAAATAATAAAAAGTGGACAAGAGTTAAAACTTTTAAAAACAAAGTAACTGAATAATATATGCATATATAAAGTAGAAAAACAATTTAGGAAACATATCTATTCTTTTAAAAATGTATTTTAATTGCTGTTTTATTTACTTGTTCATATTTATTTTTTACTTGTTTGAAAGTTATTTATTCAAGTATAATTAACATGCAGTATTATGTTAGTTTTAGATATACAAGATAATGATTCAACAATTCCATACATTTCTCAATGCTTATCTGATAAATGCACTCTTAATCCCTTCACCTATTGCACTATTTCTGTTTTCTTGACATTTGTTTGTTTGTTTGTTTGTTTCGGCTGGATTTGTTTGGGTTGATTGGAAACAAATTGGAAAATTTGTTTGGGTTGGCTTGAGGGCAGGGAATCATGTCAACCATCATTCAAATCATTTTAAAGTGATCTATAATATGCAAATGAGAATTATATTTCTCATTTACCAGTTGTTTCCCTGGCAAAGGTAACTGCAAAATAATGTCAGGGAACATTCATTTATTTTCTTGTTCCTTCACTCACTTATTCTTTCATTAATTTTACACTTTGGATTACTTAAACAGCTATTGCTGATTGAGGTCTGTGCTAGCTGTTGAGCTTATGAAAAAGACTAAAGGTTATCTTTTCAGGAGCTTAGCATTTTCAGTGGGAAGGCAGATTCTACACAGATAATTATAGTTCAGTGTAACATATAGTACTTAAGCAGAAGTAACAATTGGTTGCCCTGGGAGCATAGAAATGTGAGCCACAATCTTCATGGAAAACATCAGGATAAATAAAAATTTTTTGAGTGGATTACAGAGGAGGAGCTTGGTGCAGAACCTCAGAAGTGTATTACATAAGTTATTACATAAAGTTATATACTGGGATATTGGATTATGGAGTGAGCAGAATGATGCAAACCCCCCCCTTATTATTTATCTCTAGTATCTTACCCCACTGAGCACTTAATACGTTCTAGGCATTCAGTAAGATATCAATCAGCTCACCTTGTCCACTGCTCATGGCAACCCTGTGGTTTCCCACCATTTACCAGGTGATGCACCTGGCATAAATAGTTTGTGGCAGGCTCCAGGTCACACAAGTATTAGCAGGGGTTCTGACTCACATAGTTTGAGTCTAAAGGCAAACTGGGCTTCCAGGAAAGCTAACATTATCCAATCTCTTTGTTTTATCTAAGCTTTGAATATTAAGGCCTTTATGTAAATGGAATCATTATTGACCTTAAGCCACATACATTTCAGGTTCTGTGTTAGGTACTTCATAACACTAACAATAATAATAATAATAACAATAGCAATAACAGTAAAAATGGCTACCAGTATTCAAAATATTTTAAACAAAATAATGCTTTAATCAATACTAAAATTTAGAGTGGCTATTTTTATTTGGCAGATTAAGAAGCCTGGATTTAGCTAGATACGTAATTGCCCATCTACACAGCTTGATGGTGATAAAACAAATATGGGATCTAGGGACGCCTGGGTGGCTCAGTGGGTTTAGTCTCTGCCTTCAGCTCAGGTCATGATCTCAGGGTCCTGGGATTGAGCCCTGCATAGGGCTCTCTGCTCAGCGGGTAGCCTGCTTCCCCCTCCCCCTCTGCCTGCCTCTCTGCCTATTTGTGATCTATCTCTCTCTGTCAAATAAATAAATAAAATCTTTAAAAAAACAAAAACAAATACGGGATCCAGGTTTGTTTCTAGAGACCATACCTATCCAGCCAGCCTCATCACAGGTCTCCCTCCTGCATACAATGGGCAGATCCACCTCTTCACTAGTCTGCTCCCTATGGTTCCAGCACTACTGCATGAAAATCTAGAATATAACTATTCTGACAGTGAAGAAATTCTGCAGTTATTCAGAGACAAGTAATAGTATAAGGTTCTGGAAAAATAATCTGAAATTGCTTACCTAGGCCCTTAGGGGGAGGCACCCATTAGGCAGCAGCATCCAACAGCACTGCCATCTCCTATTGATTTGGTTACCACCATTATTCAGATAAAAAATGGCTCTAATAAAGCTCTCTCTAAGATGCATTGTATGTGTACACCTGCTCAGAAAACTCCACACATCTCCTTATAAGCCTGCCTGTCATTACTTTGTTGGGCTAGGATGCTATTTTCTCTCTCAAATATATTTTGAAGCATTGGAGTCAGGTGTGTTGGGTCCCTGTTATTCAACTGTAAAATATTATACTCATGATTAGGGTTTTTTTTTTTCAGTCTCATGCACTTTATTGGAAGTAAAATAAATTTATATTAGGAAGAATTAAGTAATGATACTTGACATATGATAAATGAGGTAAATAATTATTATAGTATTATAATATTTAATATTTATATTAATATTATTATAGTATTAATAATATGTAATATTTATTGCACCTTTAATATATCAGCATTATACTGGCTTTGTATCATTAAATTCCTATGATAGACCTAAAGGTATGAGTTATTACTTTGTTACTTTACAAATTGACAATGTAATATAACATTGTCTTAGTTTATTTTGGCTGCTGCTACTGCAGTAGCATAGACTGAGTGATTTACAGACCATAGAACTTGATCTCTCATGGTTCAGAGGATGGGATGATGGTGAGATCTTACTTCCTGGTGTATAGATGACAGTCTTCTTGTGTCTTAACATGGTGGAAGGACAAGGGAACTTTCTGGTATCTCATTTGTAAGGGACTGATCCCATTCATGAGGGTAAAGCCCTCCCCAGGACACAAACACTAAATATCGTAACTGGGGATTAGATGTCACCTTTTGACAATTTTGTAGAACACAAGCATTCTGTTTGTAGCAAGCAAACGTACTTTAAGGTGACCTCCCCACCCCAATGAATCACAACTTTGTATAACCTTCTGTCCTTGAGTATAAGCAGAACCTGTGACTTGCCAAAGGTGAAGGGACTTTTCAGATACAATTAAGGTCCCAAAGCATTTGATTTTAAGTTAATCAAAAGGGAAATCATTCTGGGAGGTCTCTTCTAATTAGGTTTGTCCTATAAAAGAGTGCCATCTGTTCAGCATACGAAGAAGTCATGTTATCTCCTTGATAAGAAGTTAACATTTCATATGGGAAGGCAGGTTCTAGACAAATAATTATAATTTATTATGATGTGTAATGCTTAAGCAAATATAGTGATTGATTGTCCTGGGGACACGAATATATGAGCCACAACCTGCATGGAGATTATCAATATTGAAAGATGAATACAAATGTCTGGATAGACAACAGAGGGGGATCTTGAGTCACAGGGCAGAACCTCAGAAGTGTAATGCAAACACTCTGGCCAGACCACTAGTGCTTCTTTTCTTTCTGTCACTGAATAGTATCCTGTTGTATAGCTATGTATTTTATTTATCCATTCATCCATCAATGGCCATTTGAGGTGTCTGCATTTTTCTGGCTACTGTGAATAGTGCTACTATATGTGTGTGTACATGTATTTGATTGAATATCTGTTTTCAATTCTTTTGAATATGTAACTAAGACTGGAATTGCTGGGTCTTTTGGAAGTTCTTTCAGTGCTTACCTTTTCCAGTAGGAACTGCCACACAGTAATACATGTGTTTAAAGCCACTAAATTTGTGAAATTTAGAAATTTCATAGAAAACAAATGCTCTGAGGAGCAACAACAACAAAATTCACATAAAGTGCCCATGTATAGATTAGTACATAGAAGATCTGAGATTTTGCCTCAGATCTATCTTACATTAGGTACAAGATTGATAAACATATCCATATCTTTTCATATTTTCAGCAAAAGTTTGCTGAGTTCCTAATATATATCAGAGGTTTTCCCAGTTAAACCTGCTAAAACCTGTGTTTTAACAAGCTTCTGGGAGCTTCTGATGAACAGTAAAATTTGAGATCTGCTACTGTCTAAGAATAATCTAGGAATATAAGCTAAGGAAATAATGGAAATGAACATTCCCTCCTTGGAGGCACAGTTTACTGTGTGAACGGATGGATTTAAGTAGGCAGTTCCAACATCGTATAATTGGCAGCTAAGGAGACGGTACAAATTATGTTCTGTTAGACTCATAGAAGAATTACACCTTCTTTGGAAACTTGTTTTTTCACAGAGAAGGTGACATGTGAGAAGGGACTTAAGTAGAATTTCTGTAGTTGATGGAAAATGATAGCATTTAAGGGGATGTACATATTCTGTTTAAGTGATGGAAGCACAATGGCAGATTGGGAAATGGAGGTATACAAGAGAATGGCGGGGAGGGTAGCAGAAGCTGAAACTAAACATCTGAGCACCAAGAAGTTTGTGCCTTATCTATTGCACTTAATGAACCATGAAAGAACCATGAAAGAAGGAATGGCATCTAATTGGATTTCATTTCAAAAGACTGAATTTGGTGAAAGATATAGAATATAATTAGGAAGACTTCATTGTATAATTTGCTGTTTTAATAAATAGGTAACATCACTAGGCCTCAGTATTCTCTTGCTAAAATATTAGTAGGTATTAATCCTTTCAACTCCATTAATGGAGTCTGGTTAAGGATCACTTATTTGATGACCTTTTTTTTTGTTTTGAGGGGAACAGCTTTAATTATAATACTGTAAGACATCACTCTCTATATTCAAAATATTCAACTCTACTTTGACCTTCTGAACTATGATTGGTTAATATTTGCTAAGTTAATAAGCATAATAACATTTATTGAGTTCTTATTATTAGGAACCATTGTAAGTTCATTGTGTTACTAGATACAATTATATAAACTAATAATTCTCTAATCAGAAGATTTTGGATTAAGTCAGCAATTCTGTATTTCTAACAAGTTCAGGTGTGATAATGATGCTATTGGACTGAAGACCATACTTTGAGTGGCAAGCATATAAACAACTTTGTTTTGTCAATAAGAAAATAGGATCAAGAAGATAAATAATTTATTGAGGTCCTGGAGTTCGACTACATGGAAGTGGTTGAGGCAGGTTCTGAATTTGGGTGTGTATTGTCAACCATGGAGGAGGCTACCAGGATGCTGGAAGTTACAGATATTACAGCCAGCAGAGTTACTTTTGAGGAGGGGGCTCGCCTATCTTAAATAGGAGAATTTACCTGGAAATAGAGGGAGATGCCATTGGGTAACTTGAATACAACCTCTTAATGGATTTTTTTTAAGCCCCTGCATAATTTTGAATAAAGCTAGATCTTAAAATTTATCTTTAATAAAAGTTAATTAATAGACTGTCATGATAAACTTTCAAGACTAAAAATGAGTCACCTGAGAAATACATACACCTTAATTATTATTTTATGGATAGGAAAACAGGCCTAGATAAGAGCCCAAGTCAAAAATATAAATCTAAGGTCAAGCTGGGCCTTAATTCATGGTGCTCCATCCATTATTGTCAGGACTCAATAAGAGATTAAATGTAAAGATTTAAAATTGTTAGTATAAAATACAGAACTAGGGTCCTTTCTACAGAAAGTCTAAAGTCACAGGACATTTGTACATACCCTGCATTTTTTTGTGTTTCTATATGTCTAATGTTCGTGTTTTTATGTATATGCCTTGTTTTAAAATTATGATTTCTTCTTAAAGTTAATGAAACTGTCTATAAACAGCTTGATAAAAAAAGTACTAAATATTAAAAATTTTCTGGTTTAATTTTGGTGCATGCTAAGGAGAATATTATGCCACAATATGAGTCTATGTCGGAGTTAGGAAAGGGATTGATATTCATTCTTTCACATGAAAATACTCAATTGGGTGATGGTGATATTGGCATATTACTACATTGTATTACACTATTATATTATAACATATTTATACATTTATAAAATAAATAATAAATATATTTGTTTATATATATATTTTTTATGAAGAATTGGCTTATGTGGAGGCTGTGAAATTCCATGATCTTTTGTCTGCAGCTAGAGATCCAGGAAAACTGGTGGTTTAGTTCCAGTGTGAGAGCAAATACCTGAGCACTTACTAGCAGATGGTGCAAGTTCTAGTCCATTGACAGAAGACCAGTACCCTGGCTCAAGTGTCAGGTAGAATGAGTGAATTTTTCCTTCCTTTGTCATCTTGTCCTATTCAGGCCCTCAGTGAATAGATGGGATGATGCCCACTAACACTTAGTCTCCCAGTTCAAATGCTGATCTCAATATTTAAATTGTTTCTAGAGGTACAGGAATTGTATATGAAAAATGATTCTTAAAGTTCATATGCCACTAGGAATCACCTAGGAGATTTGTTTAAAAATACAAACGCCTGGTGGCTCATTCGGTTAGTTAAGCACCCGACTCTTGATTTAGACTCAGGTCATGATCTCAAGGTTGTGAGATGGAGCCCTGAGTTGGGTGTGGAGCCTGCCTAAGATTCTCTCCCCCTCCCTCTCTCTGCCCCTTCTCCCCTTCTTGCTCACTCACACTCTCAAAATAAGTAAATAAATAAAATAAAAAATAAAAATGCAAACACCCTAGCCAAACCACTAGAGACTCAGATGTTAGCTTGTGGTAGGCAAATGTTGGCTGCTTTGTCATTTTTTAGTTTCCTCTTCCTTTAGCAATGCCCCCTATAGTTAATTTTAAGGGACCAACCTTACCCTCAGCCATGCAGCTTGTTTGTAATTGACCTCATAGTTATTTCTACACTGGTTCATGGATGGATACACATCTCTAATATGGAGCAATGCTCACACTGGAAAATAACTTTACTTGCTTTTTCACTGAAACCCTCTGCTCTTTGAATGATGAGATCTGGAATTCTTGCAGATGAAATCTGGATCTCTTATAGCCACTTGTGAGGAGTTGACCTGAGGATAAAACCGTGTGCATGAACTTACTATGTGCACTTAGAATGAAAAATAATATATAGGATACATTTATGTTGAACATTTTAAGAATACATACATTTTACAATGAGCAGTATACCCCAATTCCCTTAATTTATTCTAAAGTGGATCTTACACTGCTAGCATTTGATGTTAGAGTAGAAGGAAAGAAAAAAAAAGTACATATGTGCTGTGACTAAAACCCTCAAAATAGTTTATATTATGTTAGTACTTGACACTGTGCTTATGCTTATGTTGAAAAAATATGTTTGTGCCTATCAAATGTGTTTTATTTTTTAACACATTTTCATATACATCAAAGTAGGATTTTGAACTAATGTTCATTACTGGGATTGAATCCCTGAGTTCATTCCACTTTATATCTCAATCTGAAGAAATATTGAGCTTAAACAAGTCAGGATTCAGAGGTCAATTATTCTCTTAAAATGAAAAGTATAAAATAATCTCTTCTGTGCATGATCCAATGATATTAAACTAGTATTGGTATAATTGACCTTTTGGTACAATTTTAAACATCTTTTATCGCTGATAGGCAAATATTACAATAAACTGAGAGCACCTTATTTAAACATATTATCAAAATTGTAAAGACATTTGTGACTTCAATTCAACCAGTACTAAATCAACCAATTCTAAATAAACCAGTTCTCTTTCACATTTGGTAATTTTAATTATTAAATCTGGTAATTTCTAGATATCCCTATGAATTTATTTGAAAATAGATCCATTAATAAAATAAGATTTTATTGTACTACAGATATTCTATAAAATGCAGGCATATTCTGTGCTGTGCTGTGGAGACAAAAAAAGAGAGAGAGAGGTAGAGAGGGAGAGAGAAGTAACCTGTAATGGGGACTACAATTAAGAAGAATTATCATTTTTGACTGTCTGATATATCCAAGTTGCTAGTAAGATGTATAGCCACCATATGCATTACAGTTTGTTTATAAGACACAATTGATTCCAAGTTTTAAAGGACCAAGTTATAAACAAACTTTTCTCACATGATGTGTAATTCAAGGACAGCTTTACTGAGAAAGATTTGGCATACGGTAGTCTCAAGAAAGGCTGAATAATCTATCCCTCATGGTTTTTTGCTTCCTTGACAAATCTTCACAAAATCTGCAAAGGGTCAGTGAACTGGGAGTCATTTTCATGACCATTAATATTAGGTCTCCCACCTCAACTTCCTTGCCAAGATTTCCCAGAGATGTTTCTGAATATTCATTCCCTCAAGCAATAACTCCTGTTTGTTTGCATTTATTTACTATTTGTTTATTTTACCCTTGGAAGCTGGGCAATGCAGCAAAAAGCTATTCTTCACTGTCACGCACATCACATAGACGAGACTCTACTGGCAGTCCAAGATAAGTAATATCTGTTGGAAGAGAGTCAAAGATGTAAATCTCTCTGTGCTTATGTGCTGTAGACTGCTTTAGCACGAGAGTGTATGGATGCTAGAGAAGTTGATTTTCTCCAACTGACTTAGAAACTTCAAAACCACAGTGTTGGCGAGGATGTAGGGAGGTGATATCAGGGGTGGGGGGGGTTGCTGCAGAGGAGACAAGAAGACTGTTTCCTTCATAGAATCAATGTGATATAGGGACTCTAGCAGCAAACTTGATTCAGAAGTTATCAATTCTTTTTTGATCCTTCTATTTGGTTATATGACTTTAGATAAATCACTGAAGTAAGTGTGTAGTCCTTGGTGTCCTCATTTGTAAGGTAGAAATCATTACCTATGGAACCTGCTTCAGAGGGGTGTACATTCTAAAGGTTCAATTTTATAGATACAGCTTGCATTGCTGCAGCTCTGCCTCTGGCCATGATTCCTCTCCAAATGGTGTGTTTCTTTTCTTCTTATATGAGGATGTACATGGAAGGCAACTCTCAGAGCTATCCCTCTTGCAGTATAAAAAGACAAAATATAAGAGGAAAGAATAGTATTGGTGCTGTGAAGATTAGTTTTTATTATCTTTACCCAGGAGTTAAGAGCAAGTGGCAGCCAGAGTGGTTTGTGGTGAAATACTTGGACTCTGTAATCAGATAGACCTAGATTTGACATTGAATAACTTACCACCTTGTTAAGCTTCATTGGAATTCCTCTGTAGAACAAGTGTGGTGATAGCATCTATATCCTAGTGGTAGTGTATTAAATGAGATTATTTTTGACCCCAGGTCTGATATAGAAATGCTATCAAAGTTTTGTCGTTGTTGATCTTCTGTTGTTTTTGTTGTTATGCTTATCTGTTATTACCAGGAGTATTGTTAACTTATATTGAATAAGTACTGTGTAGACTTCCCAGAAGAGCTCTATAGAGTTGTCCAGGTGAGAAGCAAACCAACAACATGTTGACATCAACAATTAGATATTCTTATCTTTTGGTTTGGGGCTTATGTTTGGAAGCTCTTTTTGTTTTGTCTGTTCATGATGGTCTAATTCATAGGGACTACCTTTTCCAATGGAGAGTCACATGAGTACTTCATGCCTTACTTTCAGCTATTTTGGAGGATAATTAAAAGTTTCTTTGAAGCATCTTATTCACCCAGGCTTTACAAAGTGAAATCTTACGTGTGCCACCTTGCATTTTAAGTCAGGTAATCAACCCCAAATATACATTTAATGTGCGGTGATGTAGTATGGGCATGAAGGTAGAAATGTGCCATTACTTATTTAGTTCAGGGCTCTAATTTATCTATTTATAAATATATAAATTAATAAAATCTATAAATAGATATAAATATACCTATTTAATTATTTATTTCAGGGTTCAGCCCGATAGAAGATTCTGCGCAATAGAAGATTCCCCTTTTTATGCTCCATGACTGTGGACGATCCTATTATGTAGTTCCTAGAGCTAAGAGGTGAGAGTACTGCCTTGGAAGGGGCTAAGGAGCTCTGGAATATTTCATAGTAAAAGTTTGATGATTGGACTCTGTTCATACTCTACGTTTAATTTATTTTTTTTTAGAAGACCACCCCAAGAGGACAAAATTTGGCTCTTAGGGTCAAAACATCTTAGATATTAGGAGGTCCTATGGTCCTCCCTAGGGCCAAAGAAGGAACTCTTACTTAGATAATGAAAATAGGGTTGATAAATACTGTCTTAAGACTACTAAAGTCTTCAAAATGTTTCATCTGTACTATCTTATCCAAACATACTATTTGAAAACAGCTGAGAGAAAAGTGCATGGTAATCTGTTAGGGACTGAATTGTGTCCCTGCAAAATTCTTATGTGGAAGCCTTAAACTTCAGTGCTTTAGAATGTGACTGTATTTGGAGATAGGGCCTTTAAAGCACTGTTTAAAGTTAAATTTCTTCTTAAGAGTAGGGCCCTAACTCAAAAGAATAGGTGTCCTTTTAAGAAGAGAAAGAGATACGAGGAATATGCTTTGACAGAGAAAAGGCCATGTGAGGGCGGAGGGATAAGGTGGCTATATGTAGGCCAAGGAGAGAGGGCCCAAGAAAAGCCGAACCTTCCAACACCTTAATCTTTGACTTGCAGTCTCCAGAATTGTGAGAAAATAAAATTTAGTTTTCTAAGTCACCCAATGTGGCATTTTGTTAGGGCAGCCATCTCAAACTAATACAGAGCCAAAATACCAATTTTATATTAAACATTGCCAGGAAGTCAACTTTCCAATATTGAAACTCAGAAGCAACAAGGCCAGCCCACCTAGTCCCACGAAGTGATGTAAAACTGCCTACTTCCCTGTGTGAAGGCCTCATTGTAGAAATTTTAGTAGGGCACAGAAGGAAAAAGGGTATGCTGTGTGTTGTAAGGACTGAAATAACTTTCAGGAGGTATGTGGCTAAAGTGACTAGGTTGTGTATGTCCCATTTCCTCTTCTATACGCATCAGTCAGATTAAGTAAATTCTCTACTTATGCAAAGTAGTGAATGAGGAATAGAAAGAGGTCAGACACTACAGGAGCTCCCTTCACAAGAAAGAAACAGTGACCATCTCTGTCACCAGTCTAGTAACTATCTCAGAGGTAAGGCTCATTAGCATTCTCTACATAAATCTGAAACAACTGGGGTGCCTGGGTGGCTCAGTTGGTTAGGTGACTGCCTTTGGCTCAGGTCGTGATCCTGGAGTCCAGGATCGAGTCCCGCATTGGGCTCAGTGGGGAGTCTGCTTCTTCCTCTGACTCTCTCTCTCTCAAGTACATAAATAAATAAATAAAATCTTAAAAAATAAAAATAAAAAAAAAAATCTGAAACAACTAAACCCAAGCACTGGGGGATCAGGAGGAATTAGCTTTTTTACTATTTTACCTGTGTTGCTGAAAATAAGAAGCCATGTAAAAGACTGAGTCATAGACTAAAACTCAGCTAGGTTAAAATGAATAATGAGTGAGATAATAATGCTGCTGCTGCTACTACTACTAATAATAATACTGGCAGTTAAAGTATATTGCTTATTTGCACTAAGTCAGATGCTATCTCAACTACTACATACTTACATAAATTCTTTAATATAGTTTATACCATAAGTCTATTGTAGGTGGTATTATTATTTATATTTTAGACATGAGGAAACTGAGACTCAAAGAGATTAATTAACTTTCCTATGATCACTCAACTAGTATGTAAGGAAGCCTGAATGAACATACCTAGGAACAGGGAAATAAAAGACAACATTCTGCCTCCCTTATTTTTGACTGGCTGAAGCTTGACTTTTCCTGGATGGACTTCTATAGAGTCTGTAGCTAGAATATAACTGTTATTGTCAAAGGGAACAAAGACCTCAGAGTCAGGGAAGCAAAACTAGAAAAATAATCAAGAGACTGGGAGAAATCAATCTGTGAAATTATTGAATTGAAGGCATCTGAGGTAGGTAAGGCATAGAAGTGTAGAGACAAGGATTTTGAATCTGGAAGGTAAGAGAAATTATCCTATGAGGACAAGAGTAGATAGCTTATCAATGGTGATTTCTTAAAATTGGGGCTGCTGATCATTACTTTTCTGACATTCACAGATAGAAGATGGAGGAGACTCATCAGAGAGTCAGAGGCTAGTTAGAAAGAGAAGGACCCAGTGGAAACCTAAAGTCACATAAAAGCAAAAGAGTATAGTGAGATTATGGGCATAATGGGATTGCTTAAACATAGAAGGGCCCTCATCATAGCCAGGATAGTTCTGAACACCTGGTAGTTTGACCTGCAAGAATGAAAATGTCAGTTTCAGCACTAATTTATTTTTATACCTTACTTTTATTTATCATCCTTATAACCATACCATGAAATATAAAAATAATCATTAATGTATTTTATAAGAAAATAAGCTGAGGGGCACCTGGGTGGCTCAGTGGATTAAGCCGCTGCCTTCGGCTCGGATCATGATCTCAGTGTCCTGGGATCAAGCCCCGCATGGGGCTCTTTGCTCAGCAGGGAGCCTGCTTCTCTCTCTCTCTCTCTCTCTGCCTGACTCTCTGCCTACTTGTGATCTCTCTGTCAAATAAATAAATAAAATCTTTAAAAAAAAAAAAAAAAGAATATAAGCTGAGAAGTGACTCATCTGAGGTTATACACTAAGTAAGTAAAGCCATGTCTCTGATCTAAGAAATAAATATATAACAAAAACAAAATAAAAAAAACTGGGGTGCTCCTGTGTTAGGTACCTGCCAGTCACTGTTGCTTCCCATTTTCCTATAAAATAGTGGGCCTGAGGCTGATCTATGGCTATACCTGAGTGATTAGGTTAACATGACTCATTGCTCTAAAGGACAAAATCCGGCAAGGACCCTTCTTCTTCTTTGATTTCATTTTTCTCTCGAGGAAAAAGACAGCATCAACTTGTAAGATGTTAATTAAAGCAAAATGAAATAATGAACTTACATGTGTCTTTCCCAAAAGAGAAACATCATACTTTTGACTGGACAATAGTATGAAAGGCTTTATCAGTGACTTTGAAGCTTATCTGTGCCATTTTGAATTGAGAGTCCTGACAAAAACAATTGGACCAACAGCCACAAACATTCCAAGGAAGAGTGTTACATATTCTGTGACCTGAGATTCCATTCTCTAATGGGATATGCAATGAGTTAGCCAAGGACTTGATTCTCAAGCAGTTCATAATCCAGGGATATTTATGTAAAAACATCTGGGTCATGTTGCAGACATGATGTATCATTCCCAGATATTTGCAGAATATCATTGGGAGCATCTTTTGCACTATTGATAAAGAAGTAGCCTGGTTCTTTTATTTTTTTAAAGATCCTTATTTATGTGTTAGAGAGCATGAGTGGGGGGGAGGGCAAAAGAGAGGGACAAGCAGTATCCCCACTGAGGCAGGAGCCTAACTGAGCCACCCAGGGGCCCCAGAGCTAGTCCTTTTCTGATTCTGTTCTTACTGCACTTTAATTTGTGGGAAAGGCAGAATGCCTCCCATACCAAGAAGACTGTTGTAATGTATATATGTATGACATTTGATTTTCAAACCTCCACCACTGTTCTCCATTGTAACTGTACTGAGTCTTCCTGCCTCAGAGTTGCTTAAGGATCAAGAACAAAAAGGCAAAAAAAAAAAAAAAAAAAAAAAAAAAAAAAAAAAAAAAAAAAAAAAAAAAAAAAACAAAAAAAAAAAAAAAAAGGAAGTTGACTTCTTGAAAAGTATGTTCTTAACCATTAGCCTACCTGCCGCTTCCTACTGCCCCTAATAACTCTTGCCCCAATCTACCCAACAAGACATTCTTCATTTTAATTAAGGTGGGGAGGGAGGTGAAAGGAAGAAGAGGAAAGAGAGGAAGAGGGAAAGAGAAAAGGGGAACAAGAAAGCTTGTGTTAGAATTCTAGCAGATCATTAAGGTTTATATGCATATAGTGGTCAAATAGGAGTGCTCCATAAGAAATCTGAAGGGGAGAATGTCTGAGAAGCATCTTTTTTTTTTTTTTCTTTGACTGTCTTTTTAACTTCTTGATTTAGGTATAGGATAACATGCACTGTTGACCATTTGCTTGGACTTCTACCTAAAGAAACATCCCTTATACTGTATAGTCCTGGCTTCCCATTTACCTGACTTCTGTTTATTGTGAAATATCTTCCACAGTGGTTATTGGATAAATCACTGGACTTTTCTTGGCTCACCACATTTACAGATTTTATTTACTATTTCAGCTACTTTTTTACCATGTATTTTGTGCCCCAGTCTATGTTATGCAACTATTTGCCTAATATTTTGGTTCATACAGTTCTCTTCTGTCACATTAGAAAGTTCACATTTATTTTCTAGATATAAATGTATACATATATTTCCCTCATATAATTGTCACTGATATGCATCAAATTCTCCTCTGTCAAGAAAAAAATGCAATGTTTTAAAAAACATCTTGAACTAGTAGCAGAGAATTAAAATATTGTTTTAAGATGAGATTGAGATTCTCCCCACCCCTCCCAACAAAACCTCTCCATTTCATCAATTGACCCAGCAAGAGAGAACATCTTTATTTTCTTGGATAAGATAAAATTTTTAGACTTTCCTAGTATGTGGTTTTTTTTTCAAACAATTCAAGGAGGGAGTAGATTTATGTTCAGTATCCTTCTATTGTCCTTCTGTTTTTCTATTTATATGGGTAACTTAGTTTGGTTTGTTTTTGGTTTTGTTTTGTTTTGTTTTCCTTTTCCCCTACCTCTTCTTCAGTTAAATTTCCTTTGGATGTAATAACCTTTTCTCTCCTCACTACCTCAACAGTCCTTACCAAATACTCTCTATGCATAGCTGTTCATTTTCAATGCCCCTCTGAAAGTTTAAATGTCACATTTGCATTTCATTCAATGTTTAAAATACAAGAAGCTGAAAATGAAAAGAAACCATAGGAGAGGGCCTTTCAGTGAATGGAAAATAGTAATAAATCCAGTGTTCTGACCTCAGTTATGGGTGTTCAACCTTGAAGGCCCCTTTCATTCATCCTGCTCAGTGGGAAAAGCTGACACAGTCCCCTCAGTGGACCCTACACTCATCTCTCTCTGTTCCCAGCAGAGTTTCCGGTGTGGAATGATCACAGTGTTGAGTCATTTGCTCTCAGTTTATCTTTGTATTCCCTAAGATGAAGACTTGTAGCAAATCAAAACCTAAATCTTTCTGTGACTGCACTGGACTTTAAAATTGTAAGGATAATAAGGGCATTGGTAGTAGACTTGATTCAGGGAGAACCATTTCTGCATTTCAAAAGCAGATACATTGCAATGGATAGTGTAGCGGTTTTCTTAGCCTTCTCATGGAATTAGAAAAATCATTTGTCATTGAAAAATAACAAGCCAGCATTGAGAAGAAAGCAGGTTGCTTCACAGACAAGACTTTACAAAGAATGTGTCTTTAGAGGCTGGTAAACCTGGATTCAAATATTGTTTCTATCACTTGGTGGCAGAGTGACTTTGGGATGCAGCTTTTCTGAGCCACAGAAAAGCTGTAGAACAGTCATATTTGTCTGTAGAACAGTGGTGGAAATACCTGCTTCCAGCTTTGTTGTAAGGATCAAATGATAGGGCATATGTAAGTTATCCTAAACCACATTGGGTAATTGTTAAAAGTAAGCGAATTGTCGCTATTGCTATTTTTACAAATAGTACTGTTTACTAGTATTAGTAAGACAATATCTTTTTTGTCACTGCTTCTGTCTCTGAGAGTCAGTCAAATGAAATCTTGTTCCATGGAAGTATCAACTTTGCAGGATATATATATATTTAATATATATAATTTATATATATTCTTAAGTATATTTATATGCATTTATATAGGCATATATTATATATGTGTATGTATATATATATGTATATATATTCCTAATTGGACTCTTAGGCTCAGAAAAGCTTCAGGGAGTAAAGTTAATTGAGTATTTCAAAAAGTATTGATTGGAGGCCTAGTCCATATCTCATATTGTTCTATAAATTGCGTATTCAATAACAAACAAGGTAGATGAACTTTCTAGAACTTATATTCTAGGGGAGAAAGACAGAAAAAAAAGTACACAATCAAATCAGATAATCTCACAGAGTGGTATGTGTTATATAGGAAGTAAAATAGAAGCATCGGACTCTTGGGAGAGATAATCTGGATTATCTGTGGTCAGGGACAGGAGCAGTTTCACACTTGAGATGATTATGAGTTTATTTCTCAATTGCAAGTAATATCCAGTCATGGGAAGACCTGGGATATAAGAAAATAGTATTTGGACTAACAAGGAAAGCCATTAATTTGGCACTAGAAAGAAGACCATGAGTCTGAGGACTACTGGCTTGGGCAAAAGGGATAAGGTATTGAGGTGAAGAGGAGTAATAGAGTAACACTGTGTCTACTTTGTATGCCACAATAAGGGATTTGTATTGTTTTACTTGGAGAAGTGGGTAAAGGGCACCAGTGTGAGACTGTGAGTTGACTCTTGCTGATGACCAGTTGTGACGTGATAATGGCTTGGAGCAGGTGGTGTCTAGTAGTGTAGATGGGAAATCGTGCATAGATCAGAATAAATTTTGGAACTAGAGCTGATACATTTTATTTTATGGAAGTGAGCAAGAGGGAAAGAGAAAAAAGAATTATTTTTTCCTAAATTATTTCTAGTTATAGCAATAAATGAGACAGATGTGTAATCTCCAGGAAAAAAATAATAAATTCCAGTAATTATAAAATTACATCTGGATATGGAATTAGAATATTGGGAGTTGAATACCAACTATCAATTTACTATGTGGCCAAAAGCAAATAATATAATCTGCTAACTTCCATCTTCTGAAAAATGATGATAATAAAACTATATTTATATGTCTGAAAGAGGTGTTTTGAAAGCCAAATAAAATAAAATCACTGTAATTTTATGGTAAAATATTACTGAGTGTTCAGTATATGCAATGCATTGCACTGAATGCTTTCATTTTATTCCTTAAACATTCATTACTAGTCCCACTTTACAGGTGATGAACTTTAGGAACAAAGAGATTTAAAAATGTATCCATAGTCCAAATGACAGAGTACAGAGTTAGGTCCCATGCATCCTTGAATCCAGGGTTTGTATCATTAAGTGTTGCCTAAAAGGCTGCCTATTAAGTCCCATAAAGGCTACTGATGCCTCATAAATCCTATAAAGGTTACTGAAGTTTACTGATGTAAACCATCTTTAATATTATTAGGAATGATAAAAGGGGGAAAACGTGTTTTTATGGGGATAATTTTAAAAATAAGAAGATAAACTGAGTAAAAGTTCAACTTCTGCTGAAACAGGGATACTTTGTAATGGGAAAGAAAACTGGCAAGAAATTATGTGATAAGTTATCTTAATCCTTTCAATAAGAAAAAGAGATTTAGTCTGACAGCAGTGACAGTATCTGATGCTTATTTGCTATCTCTTACAGCAACTAGCATCTGGTAATAGGTCCCTAAATAGGTGTTTAGTAAACTCCTACGGAATACCTAAATAGATCTTTGGGGCAATAGTCTGTGTATTTCTCTAGTATGAATTTATGAAGCTGAGCCCTTGTCTTTTTTTTTTTTTTTTTTTCTTGTCTTATTTTGCTTTCTCTCACAGTGTTTAGAATACTAGAGGTTCATTGAATTTATTTTTTATCAAATAAAATAAGCTCTTGCTGCTAGGCACTAATGAGAAAAAACACGAGCACAGATGGTACACAAGTACCAATAAGTCAATGACTATTTTCGTCACTATCCTGAGGCAAAGCAATCATCAAATTGTTGAAGCCTGGGGTCCAACTTTGGTCTGGGAGAAAAAAAAAAAAAAGGTTTATTCTTATCTTTCTGTTGTTAGTTTGTTTTCATTTCCTAATTGGTTAAACTTTTGCTTAAAAACCTAAGATTCCAGGGGCACCTGGGTGGCTCAGTGGGTTAAAGCCTCTGCCTTCGGCTCAGGTCATGATCTCAGGGTCCTGGGATAAAGCCCTGCCTTGGGCTCTCTGCTCAGTAGGGAACCTGCTTCCTCCTCTCTCTCTGCCTGCCTCTCTGACTACTTGTAATCTCTCTGTCTCTGTCAAGTAAATAAATAAAATCTTTAAAAAACAAAACAAAAACAAAACAAACAAAAAAACACCTAAGATTCCAGAGCACATGGGACCTTGGAGATTTCACAATTTATATAATGGATTTTATGTCTAGCCACATCTCATGTTCTATCCTGTGGCTGAGCTTTGAAAATAGTCAGAAATATCCCAGAGATGTCAGGATATTACCTTGGACATTTAGGGAATAAAGTTACCATCCTCCCTGCCCACAACCAGACAGACCTATTTGTCCTATTTCCCTAGTATATGATCTTATTACATATTTTATTTTATCTGCGTTAGTATTTTTCACTTTTGTGTCTTTCTTATTTTATTTGCACCTACACGTGTATCCCTCCTGTGCTCTATCTATTCCAGAAGTGTAGAACTATGTGTGTTATACTACAAATCACCCTTTAGAAAAGTGTCTGTGGTAACAAATGCTTATTAATTAAATGAGAGGTACCTATGCTGCTGGGCAATTATACACATTTCCTGTCAGAGAAGAGTCTGATTCTCAAAAAACGAGAAGTTGCAAGTTGATGCATTGGGGGATGAATCAACCATTTATTTCTATACAAATTACCTCTAAACTCATTGTTTTATAACAATATGACCATCTTTCAATTCTTGAGGAATTTGGGGACCATTGGCTGGTGGTTCCAGTTGGGGGCTGCTAATATGCTATATAGTCAGATGGGGGCTGAAGGTGGAAGAGTAAGCAATTAGAGCAGATAGGGGCCAGCTGGCTGGTTTGTCTCTTTTTATGAAGTCTCAGGTATTCTCCACGTGAATCTCAGCATGGGCTAGTTTGAGCTTCCTCACAGTACAGTGACTCAGAACAGTCATAATGATTCCATGGAGATTTCCTTCTCTTTCTGAGTCTTCTAGAAAATCAGGCAGGAACTGCATCACCTTTATGACCTACACTTAGAAGTTACATAATACCATGCCTACCATACTCCTCAGCTGACTGTTGACTAAGGTCAGTCAGAATCAAAGGGAAGGTTTAAAAGCCCACCTTTGATGGGAGGAGTGTCAAAGAATTTATAGGCATGTTTTAAAGTTACTACAGTGGGTTATATAAAGTATATATTTTTCTTTTGGAGATTTTTCTGAAATCTCTATGACTGTATTCTCCTCTCTTCTGTTCACATGGCAGTATCTGTGCTGTTAGGGAAACACAATTCATCAAACAAAAATTACCCTTTTTTGTAGTAGGAAGGAAGCCAGTTTCCATGGGTTTCTCCATGAAGAGGAGAGGGAATTTGGAAATATGTCTGATGTCTTACTTGTTTTCCTCTTCTTTTGCCCACAAACCCTTAGGCTGGAGACTCCATCAGGCTGATTATTTCAGGGGAGGCTCAAATTCACAGAACTATATGAGCTGGTTGGTAGAATGGGAAAGCCTTTCTGGGAATCCCATTGTGAGTGGGAGAAGACAGATGTGTTAGCAGCTGTTCTGGTAGATAATGAGTCAGCTCCCAGTGCACGTGGATAATCTGCAAGACAGCTAATCCATTCACAGATAATCAAGAATTGACCATATGCCACAGCTGGACTGTGTGTGAAGGCAGCACATAAAGAAAGAGGAAAAACAGGAATTTGACTATTTATATATATATATATATATATATATATATATATATATATATATATAATATGGATAATAATTCTGGCCCATTCACATTTGTAACATTTGTATTTATCAAAGCATTAACACAATCTCCCTTTAATTTTTTTTTTTTTTTTCTTGGTGAAATAGGCAAGGTAGTTCTATTTCCTTTTTTTTTTTTTTTTTTGATAAAATGCTTAACAAAGAAGGGAAGGAAAAAGAGAAGAAGGCTAACGTGTACCGCTCACTAACCCCATGTTAGGCATAAGATATGCCCAGAACAACAAAAATAATTAGTGATGTTACAAAGAGAATATTGGTATTTTAACGAGCAGTCTATTTTCATGGACCAAAATGTTATCTATTGCAAATCCAATAAAACATGCCTTTTAGTTGTAAGCATTTTTCACTTTGTGTATCTGCAAGTCAGAAAAATATATGCTGATCTCATAGAATCACTATCTTTACTCTGTCTCAGGACTGAGTTTCATTTTGTGGTTATCTTATGGGGCATTTGCATATAAAACTTATAATTCCTCAGTCTCATCCAGTGTGCTTGTGAAAAATTCATATTCCCAGAACATCCTCCCTAGGGATCTTGATTCAATTAGCTGTGAGAGCGACCAGAGACCTTCATCTTTAAACAAATACTTTCAGTCAGTGGGACTCTGAGAAAACATTTTGAGAAATACTGTTCTAGAGCATGTTTCTCAGCCTGAGGTGATTTTCCCCACAGGGTTATTTGGCAATGTCTGGAAATTTTTTTAGTTAGTTATCATTTTCAGGGAATAGGGTGCAACTAATACCTAGTAGGTAGAGGTTAGGGGTGATGGTAAATTCCTAGTATAATTAGGGCAGCTTCCATAACAAATCTGGCCCCAAGTATCATTAGTGCTTTGGTTGAGAAATCTTGCTGTAGAGGAAGTGCAAAAGTCAGTCACATGGAAACACAGTGGTTTAATCACTAATGTGTGTGTGTACACATACACACACACACACACACGTATTTATACACATACATATATGCATATATATTTATATATACACATATATTTATTAAACATATATATTCATACATATACATATATAAAATATTTAATATTAAAGATAATTTGCCTCTGTAAACTTCTTTAACCTTTTAGGACTTATTAAGAGACATTTAAGGGAATGATTCATGGCATAAACTGTTTTCAAGAATGCATGGAAACTATATGTGGAGAGAAAGAATTTTTTCCTAGAGCATATACAAACAAAGATTTTTTCTGAACAAAATAAGGTGAGATTAATTTCCTTTTTTTTTTAGCCAAAGCATGTATGATATGTCAAGAATTTTATCTGCTTCTATTCATGCTTTATTTGTTGGGTATTTTTAACTATAGGACAGAAAATGAAATATGCTTTTTATATGAAAGATAATTTTGAATTTTGTAAGTTTGGACAACTGATTCCAAGTTCAGTTCCTCAATCTACAGCCATAAACTGGATAATATTATAAGACTGAGAAAGTGTAAAATGTGTCTTCAATAAAGAAACAATCACATATTTAGAAAAAAATCATTTTGAAGTATTCCCATATACATGTGACTGATTTGAAATTCTACTACCTGGGGCTGTACCCTAATAGACATAAACTTTTCTGACATGTTCTCATTCCTTTTTAATTTTATTAAAATGGTAGAGATTCTACCATTCTACTGGGAAGAATGTGAGATTTTAAAAAATGGGACTTCCTAAGAAATCTAATGAAAATAGTTATTTATAAGAGGGAGAAGAAAAGGAACTGTATTATCTCAGTGCTCATTTTTTTTTTTCAACTATTACCGATCCTTGCTACCCAGACTTTATTCTTTTTCTTGGAGTACTACATGTATCCACTGGCTATCTCCTTTGGATATCTCACAGTAAAGAATGACAGTCCATCATTCTCCTACCTCCTGCCTTATATGCCTTTTTGCTAAGCACTAGGCTGATATAGAGACGTTCATATTAGAGCTATTCTAGTTACACTAACATTCAATCCCTGTGAGGTTTATACAAATGAGGAACTTGTGGGTCACTTCTGAAGTGTGTTTATCTCAATAGTCCATTTAACCATTTATTCTATTATTATTTATTGAGTGAATAGTATGTGTGGACTTTATTCTGTATGCTATGAATGAAGAATGAACAACAGGACAACATTCTGACCTTCCTCTGGCTTATTTGTGAGAAAGAAATTTAGTAGATAAATAAAGATGTATGTATTTTATGCAAATGTAACAGGATAATGGGAAGGAGAGATTCAGGGAGGTGGTTTTCCTGTGTAAAATGGTCAGGGAGGCCAAAACTGAGGTTATTTTTCTGTGAAGAACTATAGTTCTTCTATGATTCTGTATTACTCCACTATTTTACCCATCCAGTCTGACTCTCTTTCCATATTACAAAGCACCTTAAACACAAATATAGAAGAACTTCCAAAGCTAAGCCTTTAAAATTGCTGTAACAATTTTAGACTGGTCAAGAGAAGGTGGCCCATTTAAGGCAGGTTAGACTTAGGTGTCCACTTACCTTACAGAGATCACTCTATGGTTATTTTATTCTGTCTACACAGAGTTAAGTTCAATTACCTTATATTACTATCCAAGTCAACATGATATTATGATGTAGTAAAGTGAAAATTTACAGTTAAAAAAAAAAGTGCCTTGATTTGAAATTTTGACCCTATTACTATGCATAATTTTTGACATGTTATTTACCCTTCCTGAATCCCCTGTTATTTATTTATAAAATGAAGATAGTACTGATGGTACCTATTCCCATCCCTGGTTCCATTTCACACAGCTGAATTACCTTTTACTAAAACTTGCTCTCTTTGGTTTCCATATTACAATATGTCCATGGATTTCCTTCCACCCTTTGCCTGTAAGTTATCAGCCCTCTTTGCTATAAATATTATTTATCAGCTGTTGATTCTCAAATATTATCTCCAGCATGGATCCCTCAACATCAGCTGCAGGCCCGTGTGTGACTTTATCTATGTGGGTATATAAATATAAAAATGCCTAGTTGGCAACTGCCCTTGGATTTCTGACAGCAATGCCAAACCTAGCACATTCAAAACAGAACAATTAATCCTCCTTTCAGTTTTTATTTCCTTAAAGCTGTCATCTCTACAAAGCATCTACATATGAGTCAAGTATTTGTAGGCATTTGAGACCTTCAGCTGGTCTTTAAACCCTCAAAGCTCATGTTACCATCACATGGGCTGTTGGTAGAACCTTATATCTGATAGCCTCACTGCCATCAATTGCCCCTTTTAGGTTCAGTACTGCATACAGAAAATAGAATCATCTGAAACTAAAAACAGTAATAGTTAATCCTTTGGTATTTGTTTTACAACTAAATTCAGAATTTTCACATGACCTCAGAAGCCCCATTTATCTACCTTCTCATCTCCTGCTACTTTTCTTACAGCTCCTCATTCCTTACATGGGCCATCTCCCAGGCATTTCATACCTGCTATTTCCTCTGTCCGGAATATTTTTCTTAACTATTCATTGTGACAAACTGATTCTTCATATCAAATGCTCCTTCCACAGAAAGATCTCCCCATTAATTCCCCCCACCCCCATTTAGGTTAGGCTCCCTTGTTATAAAACTATTTTTTTCACATAGTTTAACTTAGATATAAATATTTTGTTACATATGTTATTTTTCAGGTTAAAGTCTATTTCTTCTATGAGCACATGTAATTGCTAAAGAGAGAGGGTGAATTGGTTTGTTCACGGCTCTTTTTCACACCAGATACACTGGTTGGCACATTATATGATTTTATAAATATTTTTGATAAAATCAGTGTATAATAAATCCTCACTAAATCTCATTATTACTTTGAGCAAAATTGATGTCATAATACAAAATCATTTAGTTTATTTTAAAAGTAGCTTCAGTACATGGTAATGATTTCAAATTCTCCTCAGTTTTGTAAATAATCAGTCATATAATTCATTGCTTGTTTCATTTACCAAGTTTATTTTGAGTCTTACTAAGCCTCAAGCATTGTGTTCAGCACAGAAAGAATCAAATATTGAAGAATATTGCTATTGCCCTGGCTTGAAGTATATTAAATTTGTTTGTGGTGTTAATCTTTATCAATCAAAGACATCAACTAAAATATCCAGTCATAATAAAAAGAAAAGATGTTTACAGGAAAAGATATTTTTAGAGGAAATAAAAGGAGTTTCTCAGTGCAATATTCTTAACTATCCAAGGGCAAATCTGAGGCTTGGAGAAAATTCTAGCCGAGAGAGCAAGACAAAGGTCACTAAGTTATTTTAATTAAAGTGATTCATTTGAGGACAAAGGGGCAAATTCTGTGGAAGACAGAGCCCCGGATTTCAACTCCTGCTGTCAGTGGTAGATTCCACCTCAGAATGAGAAGGGGCAATTCATATTCTAAGCTAAAAGCAAATAACTTTAATTAAGCCTGGCTCATGGGTCCAAGCTTGGGAGACCTTTTTAATAAAAGAGATCACATGAATGAAGAAAGTTTTATTCGCAACCTCACCAGGCTATTTCCCCCCTCCTTTTGAACTGCCTTTGACAGTTTCTTCAACATATTTGAGGATGAGAAGAGATGAAAGAAAAGCAGTTCTGACCTGTGGCTTCAAATTTATGAAATGGGAATTGGTGGTGGTGCTACAGACACTTCATCAGCAATATTCAAGATTCAGAATAAGGCAATTTAAAAGTCTTACCATCTATAATACTTCTCAATGCAAGAATAATGTTTTGTCCTTTTGTGCAACAAATCACCTCAGCAAATAGTTACAAGCTTGTATTGTGTAACTGGCACTGTTCTAGATTTGGAGTGGAAACAGAATACAAAACAGGGCAAAAAAATATGGAGTTACATTATAATGGATAAATATGCCATATTTAAGTATGTAGCATTTCAGATAACTTAAAGTAAAATACAAAGTAAAAACAAGTATTTAAAATAAAAGGTGAAGGGAAAAGTCATGCTGGGCATGAGTGGATAGTTGAGAGGGAACCTGCACTAAAACCCTATTAGTGATGGGCTTCTCTGGACTGGTGTAATCAGAAATCAGTAAAGATTGTGACTTCCTTTCTTCTATTGAGCTTCACCCTTAGGTTGACCTGTTAGAAAATCCCTCTGCTTGTATTTTTACAAGACCTATAATTCTAAGAGTTTTAATATGTGTTAAGGACAGAGTCTACTGTTGCATCTGGAGCAGAATAAAACAAATTTGGTCCAACATTCAGTGCTTGTCTGAAACATTATTTTCAATGATTAAGCTGACCAGCCACAGAATCAACAAAAAAGTCCTACTGGAAAGGTGGGGAGGGGGGGGTCATGCTGAATATATTGAACCATTGAATATAAATATTGAGCTATAATGTTCCCTTCATTATTAAAATGCAGACACGTACTTATCTAGCAACATTATATTTCCATTATTCAAGGTTCATGTGATTCAAAGATACATGTGCAGGTCCACTAGAGTTCCCTGGAAATACACACACACACACACACACACACACACACACACACACATAGACACTCTGCAATGAACTGAATGGTCATGTCCCCTCCAAATTTATATGTTGAAAGCTAATTGCCAATATAATGGTATTTGGATGGGGTGGGTCTTTGGGAGGTTATTAGGTCGTGAGAGTAGAGACCTCAGGGGTTAGATTAGTACTTTTATAAAAGAGGTCCCAGGGAGTGCCTTCATCCCTTTTGCCATGTGAGGTCACAGTGAGAAGTGACTATCAACTAGGAAGCAGATTCTCATGAACTGAAGCTTCTGGCAGCTTGAACTTGGAATTTCCATCCTCTAGAACTGTGAGAAATAAATCTCTTTTTTTAAGCCCCCCAGACTGTGGTATTTTTGTGATAGCAGCCCAAACAAAGATACCCCCTTATTATTAAAAGGAGCATGATTGTATATAGTGGGAAAGCACTGTACTTGGAGATAAAGAATCTAAGATCAAACACTGATCCACTATAGATGAGCTGGTGACTTTTACAAGCATAAATTTCTCCTCTATCAAATGGGAATAATGATACCAGCCTCAGTTACTTGTGAAATAACAAAATTACTTTGAAACTTACCCCATAAATGCTACTGAAATTGTAGTGTTGCTGGTGAGTATAATTTTTAAAATATCATGGCCAGTTATGAGTAAAGTGTTAGAAATCACATCCCTGACTCCAAGAATGGAATATAATATGGTGTCAGGAGCAGAAAATATGTGGTTAAATTATATGCTGTGGTACATCTTTTTAATTAAAAAACAATTGATTTGTTTTCAATTTCACTAATCATCTGTGTCAACAATTGATAAAACATAAATTATAATTTTCATGTGTCAACATTAAACCTATGAAATCTCGTTAACAGCTGGCACAGTTGTCTCAAAATGTTAGCCTGATGGATAAATATGTACTTAAGGAGAAAGAGCATGTGTCCTTCCCAGAGCCAGGCTTCTAAATGTTATAGCAGTTCTAACATACTTTCAATTAAATAAAAATTAAAACTCAGAAAATGTCACAAAAGGGTAACTTAATATTTAATCATTAATGTGCTCATGCAAAGGGATATTTACAACAGTGCATTCAGAAATGATCAACTTCCCTTTCCAAGTTCCACGAAACCAAGATTTAAGATAATGTTTAGATAAACTTTAGAGCAGGGTTTCTAGGTAGTCTTTGCCCTGTAGACAGTCTCTGCTGATTTTGATTATAATAAAGTGCTGAGAGGTGTTAACATTGTGGTTTCCTTTTTTGCTGAACAATCAAAAGTATCTTATGATTAGAGCCAGCTAAATTCTTGTCTAAGATCATAATAGACTTTCTTGTGCAAGATCACTGTATCCAAGTTATGGAAGACATTCACTGCTGAACTCTTCACTTCCAAATAGAAATATCTGAACCACCTGTGTCTAGACATTTTAAAGAAATATAGAAACATTAGAATCACCATTAGACCCTAAATGTTAATAATTCCCTCTTTACTTAAAACATAATAGCCCAGTCCCTTAACCTTCCTCTGGTGATATTAGTGCTTTTTTTCATGCTCACTCATAGGAAGAATGGTGAACAGGGATTACTGTCTTCATTCTATGTTACAAACTAACATGTTCCTGTAGACAGCTCTTCTGTTACCAAGCAGTATTCACCACTTAAGAGCTTCATACTCCTAATTCCTTCTGCCTTCTCTCATTGCTCTTATTTGCCAATACTGTAATGACTGTGAATAAAATATTGCTGTTTCCAGTACATCTATTTCCATAGAGCCAAGTGTCATCTCTAGAACTAAAATGAACTCTTCTTTTTGGGGTCTGTAAGTAAGAATAAGAAGTAAAATATCCTATGAGGAAATATTTGATTTTAAAAGGAAATAGAAAAATGTCTTTTGACATTATATAGCTTTCTAGGTTTGTGTGATACCAAGTGCCTACATGCCACATCCCTCTGGGAAGTTCCTCTTTGGTTCTTTGTTAAGTTGGTGCAGTCCCATTAATGTTTTCCCCCTATTTTTGTACTTAGAAATAAGAATTCAAATGATAATATAAAGTGTTTAGAATATTGATTGATAGTGCCCTTTTAAGAAGACATATATTTTTAAATAACAGATGATATATATATATATATGTATATATATATATATATAAATGAAGATGTTATAAATTGTATATAATCACAAAAAATTTTACCCTACTTCTGAATCTTTATTAGTTTATGTATATAAATAGTGAAACACTGACCACAGAGTAAAGACAAAATAATTGCACATGTGTGTGTATATATGTACCATAACAAGAATATATTTAAGGTTTTTTTTTTTCATTATAGGTTACATTGGCAGCAACTGCCATTTCTCCAATAGAAAGCTAATTATTTGTTCCTCGGATTTTATTTATATCATATATGTTTTTAAGCCCTATTTTAAGATGATGGTGAAAAGTGATAAACAATGCAAAATCTTTTCTCTCATGGAGATCATGATTGAGATCTCAATTCAGTATCTCCTAGATCTGTAAAAATAATGAAGGTTAGCACCTGATATCATTTCTTGGAGGGGAAAAATCAGGTTGACAGTCAAAATTGGTACAAGGGACCCATCTTTTGGCTTAAGATGTGGAATTATCTCTGGATTAATGAAGCTAATGTTTTAGAAAATATGTATTTTTTTAAAATTCAGAAACAGAGATATTTTCATAGGAAGATCAGATTTTCTAAAACTTATACTCATAGATAATTTTTCATCTTTTCTTAGCTTTAAGTAATTTTTTTGAAAAAGATGAAAAGCTTGTGGGAGTCACAATTAGAGTCAATTATAGTTTGATTGACTTACATTGGCATTAAAACACCTAGAGGAGGTTATTCTTCTGTGAAGAAAAAAATAAAATTCCCTGTCCTTTGTCCTTCAAATTTAGAGTTTTGCTTTTTTCATAGAAAGTAACCGTGATGCTTGACTGGACATAAGAATTAAATATATACCACTGAAATGAGACCTGAACAATTCTGAGTGAAAACTGAGAATGACAAAAGGGAGGTGGGAAGAGAGAAAGGGAAAATAAACAGAATATATAGAAAATGGCAATTTAATAAAAATGTCTAATATATAGCCAGAATATTTACTCTCCCAATGTAGTTCTTTATTTTCCCCACACTTTATTATAGTTGCTATAGCATATTCTGATTATCAGGTATGTATACCTTCACTGCTCATTTTCATTGTTTCCTTGGCTATTTTTGGATTTTTGCTTTCTTTATAAACTTAAGATAAATGTACCCAAAACCCCTTTACCATTTTGGTCTTTTTGTAATTTTAACAGGAACTACAATAATTTTTTTTATTTTTTTTGGAAGAATTTACATTTTTATGATATTAGGTTTTTCTGTTCAAATTGCCTTTCCATGTGTTATATTGCTTTTTTTCAAATTCATTTTATGGTTTTCTTCTATTAAGCATATCCCTACATATTTTTATTGCTATTGGGAATGGATTTTTAAATTTCCATTTTGCATATATTTTTCTGGAGGAGAGAAAAATCTACTCATTATTGTATACTTGTATTACAATCTAGTTTTTATCACACTCTTTTATTAAACTTTAGTTAATATACTTAAAACCATAGTCATCACCATGTATGGATAGTTTGATATGTTTTTTAACATGTATGCCAGTTATTTCATTTTTAATTTATTATTTCAATTGCTAAAACCTTACAGTATCCCTGTTTCTGGTTTGAACTGATAAGGTTTTAGTGTTTTGCTATTTAGTATAATGGTTGATGTAGCATTCACTAATCTAGCCTTATTATAGTTAGGTTATTTCTTTCTCTTTTTATTTTACTTTAAAATGTTAAAATTAAGAATGGTTGCTAATTTTTCCCAGTTTTACTAAGATTTAATGGGCATATAACATTGTACTAATCCAAAGTATACAACAGAATCATTTGATATATTTGCAATCTACTCTCTTAGCAAATCTGAAATGTACAACCAGTATTGCTAACTTTTAGCACCAGTGCTATAAATTGCATGTAGTTCTTAAAGACAATTTTTACATTGCGGTGGTACCATCAAGTTTTTACTTTGTCTAAAAATGATGTTCTGTGGGCTTTTTCTCCTTATATACTTTTCAATTAACATGTTTACTTTTATTGTTTTTCAATATATGCATGTGGAATTGGGGAGCATGAATTAATACAAGGGAGTTTTCTCAGAGAAGATTGAAAAAAAAAGAACAAAATAGAAGATAAATTATTAAAAAAAAACATTTAAGGAGCCAACAGAGATAAAATTTAGAATTGAGGTACCTCAAACAGACTGTGACTTGTCTGACATGTAGAGAAGAATATGGAGCTGATCATTTTCCTTTTAGAAAACTGCGAACTTCACCATATCCACAACCCCACCATCCTCACATTAAAACAGTAAGAACAAAGTGCAACCATATTTATGTGTTAGGTCATATGGTTCATATAACTTTTGACAGAGAGAAGTACTCCAAGACCTCTCATATCTGTGACATAGAAGTGATAATTCTAGTACTAAGAGTTGTGTCTTAATCATAGCATATTCCCTTTCCATGCTAAATGTTTTCTCGCCATTTTTTATTGCCTCTTAACATCTCCTCTCACTCCTACACACAGTTTATGAGGACAGGGATTTTCTGCCTGTATTCATCACTGTGACTCAGCACGTAGAATAATGCTGATTATATCGCACTCAAAAATATTTCCAGAATTAATTAATTAATTGCAGCAAATATATCAATTGGGTGGTACAGTGCAATTAAAGACAAATAATATTTTCAAAAAATAATTATAGTTGAATTAAGTATTGGATGAAACCACCTCAAGTAATAGTGAATTCCAGTTGGTAGAAGTCTCCTAACAAAGGTTATTGGTAATAATTCACATCAGATTCAAGAACTAGAATGTGGCGCTAGGATCCAGGTACCAAGGAACTGGTTGGAACAAGTGATATTTTAAAAGACCTAGCTATGCTTATTTTCTATTATTCATTTATTTTTCCAAACTTTCATATTTGTCAAACAACATAACATACATACATGTGTGGATATATGCACATCTACATATGCACACACATCATTTTTTTTTCTTTTGCCCACCAATAATTTGTTCGCATTAAAATGACTTCATGGTTTTACAGAGTTTTCCAAGATTCATTTTATGTGCCACACAACTGTTTGAAACTTGGAATATGATGCCTTTGGCTTAATTATTTTAAATCATTCTGTAACTTTTATGTAACATAATAAATGTGAACTTTATTTGCTTCTAGGGAAAAAGTTAAATTTGCATGCATTCATAACTAACGAAAGTACAAAGTAATTAACACTTTTCAATGCTTTCTGATAAGTGCAGCCATAACATAGCAATTAAGCCCTCAAAATCCACAAAGAAGATACAGGAAATTATAGTCTTTAAATTCTATATTAAAATTTGGAAATCTGTTTTAGGTGTCTGTAGAGTATATATGTATGGGTATTAGGTAGAGAAGAAAGTTCAATTTAGTTTAAAGTTTTAATTAGGGAACCTACAATCAGGAAGTACTGAAACAATTGTTTAAAATGTGCAATTTTGATTTGAGTGATTTTTACCAGTAAGATATGTTAGCATTCTTAATTAAATATGGAAGAACTAAAACCCTGAAAGCAATTTAA